>NC_136375.1:8757000-10094000 GCF_037039965.1 Doryrhamphus excisus | reverse complement strand
TGCTGGCCGCTTGCGCACTCTTCTACTATGTCTTCATCTACACCGATGTCTCATCCTGACTCTAAAACCTGTTGAAATCCTATCCTGATCTATACTACCAATGGTCAATACAGGAGACACTCAGGACTGATGTCATACATGGTTGCTACCTACTTTCTGCCTCTAGATGGCGGTATTGTCATTTGTGTGACCTGTATGGCCTCTTTAAAGATCTTTTTGTAACATCACCAAGTGAGCTTATCATTTAGTAAATAAATACACGTGCCAATGTTTTCTTCATATCAAAGATCGTTTCAATGAAACTGAATGATGCATAACAAACATGTCTATTTTATGTACTAGAGATATAACATGATAAGAAAATAAAATTTCTTTTTTTTTTAATTCTCTTGAAATCATTTTGTGTTACTCATCTGCTGTACTTGGGCTGGAGGAGGGGGGGGGCAGTATTTATTTTCCCATAAAAGCAATTTAGTAAGAAAGCACGGCTCATTTGATGACTCACTGCTTCAACAGAAGCCTGAAATGGTCAACATTTAATTGGTCATTTTCAAATGGAATAAAGGAAACTTCCCAGCAAGCCACACAAACACAACTAGATGCTAGACAGGAAGTAGTATTCAGCTGTGACCAGAAGGGCATTGTCCTCGGGAAAAACAACAGACGTGAAGTATCTGCTCCTTTAATGTTGATATTTTATATTACCATTTAGCCTCATGTTATTCTTAATGAACAGTAATGAGAGACTCGTTACTTTAGAGTGGATTAGGCTAATGATGTCATAGACTGCCTTGCAAAATGCATTTTAATAAAGAAGTTGTAGTTGAAATTGCTAATTGCATGATATATGCACTCGTATTCTACTATGTTCACTGTGTGGGGAAAATTAGGTTGTGGAAAAAATTATAATACAATGAGAATAAAGTGCAAATATTATGGGAATAAAGTCGGAATTACTAGAAGAAAATTTCTGAGACGAAAGTTGAATAATTGCAAAAAACAAAATAAAAAACAGCTCTAATTTTATGACAATAATGTGAAAATATCGAGAGATAAAAGTTGTATTCTAATAAGAAAAAAGTCAAAAGGTTTAGTAGTATAAAACTGAAATATCAAAGCTTTTTGTTTATAAGTTGTAATGTTATGAGAAATAAACAAAACTAAATAAAATTGTAATATTTTAAGTTATATTGTAGCATAAAATCATCATAATACAAAACCAGAAGAGTGCTCATCATAATACAAATGTAAATACAAAATATTATTTAAGAAGAAAGTTAAAATATTTGTATATATTTTCTAGTACGGAAAAAGTTAGGATACCCCTCTTGTACCCGAGCAAATACATTGTTATTCCATATGGTTATTTGGATTGTGACACTGTAGTGGCGGAACAGATTCGTTCTCCTGTTTTTTGGTCTTGCCTGGTGAGTAAGTGTTTGTGTATACCTGCCTCCCACTCACTCTATTATCACTGACACACACTCATACACACCGGGCACACTCACACACTCACACACACACCGCTTCTCTTGTGGCCAGCGTAAACAAGGCTATTACGCAACACTTTTATGGGATTTAAAAGATGATGATAGCCCTCTTTAACTATTAATTTCCACACTGGGCTACATTGCATGAAGGTCAATCATCAGTATTGTTGTTATTATTATATATTATTATTAGCATTTAATTAGTGATCAGCTTGAATACACGGAAGTGATTAGCATAAGTGGCTAATACAAAAGGCTAAGATGGATGAACGCTAACGATGCTTACAATTCAGAAAAAGCGTATGACATAACCAAAGCAGAAGGGTCTAAATGTTGATTGCGGTGTACCCCAAGGGTCAATACCGGCACCAGAATTGTTTATTTTGTATATCAGCCTATAAGGCCTCACCAGGCTTCAAATTAGTGCTTGAAGTGTTAGCATGCTAGCAAAGGTTGACCAAATGTGTCTTGCAGGAATGTTGAGGTCAGAGTGACCAGCTTGCTGTGACGCAAACTCTATGTTAATAACCATAAAAACAAACCATAACCATAAGAGCCATCACCGTAACCAGCCTCTCTGTGAGTCACACTCGATGGTAATGAGGTTTAATTCCCCATCATACGCTTTTTCCCTGACAACCAACTTTTGCTTTCATTTGAAGTGCAGCTGCGGCACGCTCAAATAATTGCCACCGTATCCGTCCATCCATCTTTTCTATGCTACTTATCCTCACTAGAGTCATGGGGGGGATGCTGGAGCCTATGCCACCATGTCTTTTTTTGGGGGGGGGTCAAACTGACCTGCTGGCACAGAAGCTAAAAAAAACTCCAAACAAAACAACATGCTGCCTCCAACCACTGTTGTTTCCTGCTAAATACTAACATGCATGTTGCTTCACTGGTGACTCTAAATGAATGATTGTTTATATCTGCCCTGCGATTGGCTGGCGACCAGTCCATTGTAACATTAGCTATTTTTCACCCTCAAATTCTGGTAATATTTTTATTCTTAAGTTACGGTATATGTAAATTTCCAAGAATTTTTGATGAATATTAGTTACAATGATATTTATTGATATGGTATAAAAGCGTCAGGATTGTGTTAGTGAAGTGGGTCAAAGGTAAAGTCCGCTAATGGCCTGACAAGCCTCTCTCGGCAGCCAGGACATGTTTGTTCATCTTGTTTTTTTCCTCCCTACCACTCTCCTCAACAGATGTTGCTTTTTCAAACGACCGCTTGCTTAAACACAGAGTTCAGCAAGTGAAATGGCGGCTACATCGCGTTTACGCCACGTATACAACTCACTTCGGTAATTATAAAAAAAAATGTTAATGTTCAAAAAAGAAATGTCATTGTTACAAGCAAATAGGCATAAGCAAAAGTAGTAATATTATGAGAATAAAGTCACATATTTACAAGGAAAAAAGTCGTAATATTACGGGAATAAAATCAAAACTTAACGTAGTATTATGATAAAAAGTCATAAATAAACTTAACAAAAGGTTGCGATATTGTGAGCTCAAAATCGTAAATTAGCTACAAAAAAGTTGTAATATTACAAGATTAAAGTCGTAAATTTACGAAAAAAACAGTTGTGAATAAAATTTTTAATTAGCTAGAAAAGAAGTTGTAATACTTTGAGAATTAAGACATAAATATTCAAGAAAAATATTGAAAAAATAGAATAAAGTCATAAATTAAGGTGATAAAAGTCGTAATATTACGAGAAAAAGTCGTAATTTAACGAGAAAAGAAGTTGTAATATAATGAGAACAAAATTGTAAATTAACCACAAAAAAGACGCAATATTATAAGATTAAAGCCATCAATTTACAAGAAAAATGGTCATAATATTAAGAGAATAAAATTGCAAATTAACTAGAAAAATTAGTAATATTACAAGAAAAAAGTTGTAACTTAACTAGGAAAAAAGTTTTATTATGAGAATAAAGTCATACATTTATGAGAAAAAAAGTCATGCATTTACGAGAATAAACTTGTAATGTTAAAAGAATAAAATTGTAAATTAACTAGAAAAAAAAAAGTCGCAATATTACGAGAATAAAGTCCTAAATTTACAAAAGTAAAATTGTAAAATGAAATGTCATACGTGTCAGAGGGAAAGTAGAGCGTAGCTCTTCAGGAAGGGAAGAACCTTTTCCTCTTGCTTCAGGCAAGCTTTTATTTATAATGTGGCAGCAAAATAGAGCAGTGGAACACAAACAGATTAGCATATCTAGCCCTTCTCACTTCCGCCATCCTTACACCGCCTTCTCCACAAGCCCAAGGCCAAAGGTCATGAGTCTCCCCTTTTCATAGCTGTCTCAGCCAATGCCTGTAACACAATCTTACAAGTTTTTTTTTTTCAAAAGTGAAGTACAAATTTCTGTTTTTTAAAGTGACAAAGAGCGGATTTGTAGCACCTTTTGCGAAGTTAAACAGATATAATTTGTTGTTTACTCTTGCAGCTTGCCAGTAACAGCGCCGCCATTGTTTTTGCTTATGCATTAGTTTGAATTATGTAATAGCCTATCAAGCAATTACCAGACCATCGTTAATAACATGCACCCCCTTGGAAAGCATTATTATCATAATAATTATTCCTATTGAGTCATAATCGAGTTGACATATCAGCCTGTCCCAACTCATGTGTGTGAGTGTGTGTTAGCAACATGTACTAATCATGTTGTCACCCTTTTGCCTGGTTATCATGGAGACACAACGTGATGTAAAAGATGGATTTGTCAACCAGATTGTGTGTGGGTGAATGACTGTGTGTGTGTGTGTGTGTGTGTGTGTGCACAAGAGGGAGGGTTTTACTTCTGAGAAAAACAGCACAGAGAGTGTGAGTGACTTGTGTACACACTCCTGCCACCTCACTGTGTTCACTTGGCAAGTCAAATAAGACAACAAATACATCACAATGGAGGGAAATGGCATTGCCACCTAAAATCTATATTAACCAGAATCTAATTATAGTATATACTGTAGCTTTTAGGACATCAAAAAGACATAAAAAGTTGTAATGTTATGAGAAAAATTAATGTCATGCCAATTGTCCCAATAATATTTTTTGGAATTTATTTACTAAACTGCATAAGAGCGGGTCTTTATTTGAAGTAGGGCGTTATTGCACTTGTTGCACGGCTGTGAGACCATGCTCTCTGTTTTATAAACTCCTGATCCAAATGTTAAGAGCAGTTCTGAGCAATGAGTTTGATTTGGGCATGCTTGTTGCTCCAGGTGATGAAGATGGTCCATTTTTGTAAACATCCCTCACCATCCATTCTCAAAGGTTCTCTAATCGATTTATATCGATAATGTGAAATAGATGAAGCCTGTTTCACTTCAACAGCTGTTTGGTTTCTCCTTTTTGGATTTTGAAGCTCTATTTAGAACCTCCTTAAGCTCCAACGGTGCAAAATGCAAATGTTTGCAATAATTTTCAAATATTGAATAAACTAATTTGTTTTAAACCCATGGATTTAAGGATATATTGTATTCCTTGTCGCACAAAGGCAAAGGGTTTTACTCGTCTTTTGGCGGCTTTATTGGGCTTTGTAGAAAGAAGCTAAAGATCTCCCATCTGGCTGGGTCGCACACATTCACTAACACGTGCTTGCCTGCCTGCACGCCGCCTCAGGGAGTCATTATGGCAGATGAAGACGGGAGATGAGGCGTCACTTATAACAAACATTTTCATTTCCTGCACGGTGTAGAGTACACAACCAACAGTAAATGAATGCACGGGTGTTGAGGAAAGAAAGTTTTCTAGAGAGGAGGCTTCATCACGTTGGCGGGGATGTCACGTGCACACGCACACACACACACACACACACACACACACAAGCTGCATTCAAATTTGTCTGGGTGCAAATTGAAGTTATTTTCCAGGACAAACACTTTGCTCCCTGGATGTGCCATCCATTAGCCTCCTCAAACAGACCCACCTGTACCCAGGCCAGGTTGATGCCACAAAAATGACACATCTTACACAAGTTGCATACATTTTTAGCTCTTTATTTTTCTTTCTCTGGTAGAAAACACACAGCAAAGACAAAAAAAAAACAAATACAAAATAGAAAAATGGCACACAGTTCACAATACAGTAAGGGCTGTACAATACAATACTGCTTTGGCATTTCCAAATAAAAACAACAAACAAAACATGGAATAAAGTGCAAGTTTTCCATTCCTTTTCTCTTTTAGGTACATTCACAGGTTGTTTGTTTTTTTTTCCAGACTTTTCTTGTTCACAGCATTTCTCCCTCCAGAATGTTTGCTGACACGTTAAAGTGCAGATACCGAATGGGTACCACTTTACATACAGGGAGTTTTGTAGATATATTTATTTAAAAAGAGATCTAAGTTGTAATACTATGGGGAAAAAAGTAATCATGTTACAAGAATATTTTTTTTTAATTGTCAAACTTCTACTTCAAATATTTTTCTTGTAACTCTACATCTTAAAAGGAAAACCTTTTAGGACATTTTGCCCACCATCCACAATCCTTTCTGTGTTTTCTAAGGATATAAAAATGTTAACATGCTAATGTTAGCATGCTATCACAAAGCATGATAGCGCTAATTGTTCATATGTGTCTACCCATGAAAACTGGTAAAAAATGCTATTATGCTAATATTAGCATGCTATTAATGCTAACTTTAGCATGCTAACACCTAGCATGAAAGCGGTAAGTGTTTATGTAAGTCTACCCATAAAAAGAGCAAGAAATGCTAGTATGCTACTGTTTGCATGCTAACACCTAGCATGAAAGGGAAGGCTAAATGCCCCAAATAAGTGCTCTGACCATTTTTTTTGAAAAAAATTGTTTCTCGTAGCTGTAGCTTGGTTAATAAAAAGGTCAAATTATGTAAATGAAGCATTGTTGGCAATTTTGAACGTTTTATAGGCCGAATACTGTAAGTGCATAACATTACGTGCATTCTTAGCTGCCTCTTTTTTAGCTGTTTTTATATCTTTAGAACACACAGAAAAGGATTGTGGAAGATGGGCAATATTGCAAAAAAAAAGTGCAGTTTTCCCTTTAACCTCACAACATTACAACTTAATCTCATAACATTAAGACTTTTCTTGTCACCAATTTGAGAATACTTACTTGTAATATTACTACTTGGGGAATGTGAATGAATTCATAAACCGTGGCCTGAATGTAAAGTGGTACCAGAGAATGCATGAGACCGCTCTTGTGTTGGTGAAGTCTTCACTGTCAGTCACGTGATGCTTTGTTCTGAGCCCCCTTGAAGAGCACCGGCAGCTTCATACCTCACTGGGCGACCTGGAGCGGTAGGCGGCGTTGGCCTGAAAGCAGCCACAGAGGAGAATGTAGATGGAGCGCTGGATCTCAGCGTTTCTGTAGGCGTAGATGATGGGGTTGATCATGGAGTTGTAGGTGGCCGGCAGCAGCGTGGCGTATGTGTACACCGACGGGTACTCCCGCTCGCCCACCAAGCAGTAGATGGCAAAGGGCAGCCAACTGGCGCCGAACGTTCCCAAGATAATGGCCAAGGTGGACACGCCCTTCTTGGTGGCGACGTAGTGCGAGGTGGCGAAGAAGTGCTGCTGCAGGGCGATCTGGTGGGCATGGCGGCACACGATCTTGCAGATCTTGAAGTAGAGGGTCAGCATGAGCACAAAGATGGCGAAGAAGGACACGGCCAGCAGCGTCACGTTGCTGCGGGTCAAAGGTCGCACGATGCTGCAGGTGGACGGCTCATCCAGGCAGTTCCAGCCCAGGATCGGCAGCAGGCCCAGGAACAGGGACACCCCCCAGGTGCCGAGAAGCATCAGGTGCACGTACTGAAGGGTCTTCTCTGAGAAGTAGGTGAGGGCGTTGTAGAGGGAGAAGTAGCGGTCGACCGTGATGGCCAAGAGGCTGATGATGGACGCCGTGAAAGACGCCACCAGAAAACCCACAGTCACAAGACTCACAGTCTGGGATGAGATCACGTACTGAAAGACGAAGTTGAGGATTAATCCCACGCCGGCCAGCAGGTCGGCCGTGGCCAGGCTCCCGATGAGCACAAACATGGGAGTCCTGAGCGTGGGCGTGTAGAAGATGATGGCCACCACGATGGCGTTCTCGCAAGCGATGACAGTGCCCGACATGCACAGCATGATGTCCCACGGGTTGACCGGGAACGCAAAGGGGGCGGTGGAGAACTCCATGGTGCCATTATGTTCCGGCATCTCCGCCTCCATCCACGGGAGAGCTTCCATTGCCGAGGAGTCATTCGCCGCCAGCGAGTCATTCATATCGCCACGCCGGCTTCTCTTGCTCCTGCGGATGCAATCAGAAGACACTGACTTAGCAAAAATAATACATTTGCACCTCATCCTTAACATCCGTTGTCATATTGGATGCATGATAGCACTGCTATGCAATGTTTATGTCTCAGCATTCACACATCATTAATGTGCACGCCTGTCTCTCAGCAGTCATATGACACGATAACCCTACAGAGTGACTGTCTCTCGGGATTAAACAAGACTTTCAGAGGCACAATTACGTTGAAAATGCTACTTTTTCTACCTCACAGTTTAACACCACTATTTTAGAGTATAGTGTTTATCATTACCCAAAGATGACACATACACAACTGAGTACGCAGTGACGTGAATACTAGTCTCTCAGCATCGTTAATATGGATGCATGTCTGTGCTTATTTAAACAAAAACTCGATTCATGCAGAAATGCAGCATTCACGCCTCAGCTCAAACTATATACAATCTTCATTTATCACAGTATCTTTGAAAATATTCTAGTCCTGGGGTAAAAAAAATCCATATAAAGAAGAGAAACATGTTTTTAAAAGGAGGAATCCCCCTTTGAAAGTTGTTGGGAGCTGTCCATAGTGCTGGAAATGTATCACACATGCTCCCATAACAAGTACTCAGTGACTAATGTCTGATAAATTACAAGAAAAAAAAGAGGCAATTTACCTTCCGCCAGAGTTGAGGTTTGCGTGGAAGTGTTGATCTCCCACCCGCCGCCCCCCCTTCAGGCTTCCACGCAGAGGACGGCAGGTAGTGGCTGCTCTCAGGTGAAGCCCTTAATCTTGTGCCGCTTCCCACGCGTGGGACACACACCCAACAAGGCAGAGATGGTGTGAAGCATTGGCGAGGAGAGTGAGGAAAGTGACGGTGGTGTGAGGAGCGGCCGGAGGACGTTCAGAGGAGATAGCTTTAAACGGTCGTGACGTCACGATGGGGAGGGGGAAGGAGGAGAAGGAGGAGGAGGGGCGTGCACGGAGCAGGGATGTTTCCACTCTTTTCAGACATCAGAACAATCAAGTATTGGATGATGCTTCATTCATTGGCCGGCCACTTCAATTTCATTAAGTTAATTAATAAATACACAATAAAATATATATATATTTTTTTCCCCCCAATTTTTGCTCTGGAAATCTGTAGATTTTCTCTCGATTCTCTCTATCTAAAATTCCCGACCCAAAAAAATTCATTTCAACCAAAATTTGCTTTGTAAATTTGCTATAAAGAGCAGCCAAATAATATATAACAATATATAAATAGTATATTTTTAAAAATTATTGAGACTGAATTAAACAAAATAATACAAAAATAAATAAATAAATATTTATCTAATTTAAGACATATTTTCCTGCTAAAATGTGCTCTAAATTAAAGAATAAAAAAATTATTAAATGGAAATAAAAATATGCAGTATGCACGGGGAGAACATGCAAACCGCACATATATTTCCTCCAAACTTAAGAGGCCAAAAATGTACCACTTCCACATGGAATGGGAGGATAACTTTGCCAGACATGCCATGACTTCATGCAGTGTTAGGGTAATGTCATGTAAGGTAATAATAACCCCTGCGATCCCAATGAGGATAAGTGGCATAGAAAATGAACCACTTGGTGCATTTGAATTTTGTTACCCGGGAGGACGCTCCACATGCTTCTATTATTATTAAGTTCAACCATGGCTGTCCTCACTCATGCGAAAGGTTATTCAGGTGATCTCGATATTGCAGTTTTGGAAAAATGAACTGCATTACATCAAAAAAACGTTACATCAAAAGCAATTTTCGATGAGTTGTTTTTCTCATGCAATTCGTTCAAAAGCAGCTCAGTCGTGATAATTACATTCTGCTCAGAATAATTATCAACATCATGATATTAGGAGGATGAGTGTGTTAAAAGTTGAATAAGCGATGCGCAGACACACACAAGGCGTCGTCCTATTTGAACTGATTGGTCACGTGCTTCACTTGAAGTAGCGTGCGATGTTGTGAGCCCAATGAGTGAAGCCCTGGGATGAACTAGGAGGCGGGCTAAAAAAGCACCATAGAAATACAGTGTGGTAACCAGTTTTGGTTTCTAGGCAACAGTTGTTTGGACACCTGTTTCAGTGGCTCCGACGATGAGGAGGAAGATAATGAGGGAGGCTTGTCTTCATCCATGCGCCCAAGTGGTCACATGAAGCGGCGAGTGACTCACTGGATAACACACACACACACACACACAAAAAGAGCCCAAAACATTGCATTTTAAACCCGCTTCTCACTGTTTAGAAGAATGGGATCAATTTGAATCAGCACCGAAATAGGCTTACATAAAGAGATGCAATTATTCATTTCCAGTCCACGTGATAGGAGGCTTCTTAAGTGATGAGACACCCGCCGTTAGAAGCAAACACATGTCCTTCCATTGGCACGGCTGGCCTTCAAAAGTGCTCCACTATCTACAGGCCACAGAGGAATGATTCACCCCTAAAGACTCCCACTGCATTAAAGGAACCATATTTGGAAACTTAAAGAGGAATACAACTGTTACTTCAATTGTATCTAGTATATTTTATCTATAGGAAAGAACGGAAATGATCTGTTATAGGGTCAAACCTTTCACAACTGTACAAGTAACCTTTTCAGTAGTTTTATTGTTCTTATCTTTCTGTGCTATTCAAGCGTAAAAAGAAGTTAATCACCCTCATAAAACAACCATAATTTTCCGGTAGTGAACCCTTAAAGCTAAATTTTAATCAGTTCCTTTACTTCAGAACTACTACTAATTGTTTAAGTCAGTGAGGAAACGGTAGGTCTCTCTTTCACAAGCCAATCACAAGCTAATTTATTTTGGCTCTAATTTTAGTTTTTGCCTTTATTGTATTGTATTGTGATAAAATTAATTTATGTGATGTAGGATTCAATGTTAATAAGATTCAATATTAAGAATATTTCTTAGTTCAATCAAATACAGTGGTTTTTAACATTATTAGAGCCTTGTAGACATGAAATAACACACCTATGGTCACATATAAGCTCCTATTCATCATTGTGTACAACACAGTAATGCTGCAGCGACTCGAGGCGGCCATGAGCTAACATGCTAGCCACAAATATATTTCTTCCAAACTTAAGAGGCCAAAAATGTACCACTTCCACATGGAATGGGAGGATAACTTTGTCAAACATGCCAAGGCTAATGTCATGACTTCATGCAGTGTTAGGGTAATGTCATGTAAGGTAATATCGCACTGTTTTGTGTTACTACTGTCGCCTAGTGAGCAAAATACTACATATCACTTGTATTTGAATATGTTTGGACTAATAATAGACCATAGTCTACCACCATTTATTAATTAATTTCTGGAAAAAAAAAAACATGATTAAGCGAGGGAGCGATAATCGAATCGCGATATTACAAGGGACGACTGTAAGTGAACATAAGCCTCCCAAAATGGTGGACAACCTGCCAACAAGAAAAGCACGTGTGGCGTGAAATAGGTTGCAGTTTAGCAAGCTAAAAGTGGAACATGACGTCTGCACGGTGATTGCAGCAGGTTAAAACGGATGATTGCCGACGAAGGCGCACTCAGATGAGAGATACACGAATAAAAAAGGTACAATTTGACAAATGTGTTTGACCTCTCTACGGGCGCTTAAAAAAAAGCCTAAACCACTTCACTTTAATCTTGAATGTAATTTCAATTAGCGTGGTTGCAATGGTGGAAAACTGCACTTAATGCAAACCCAGTTATAAACATTAATGTGTTAGATTGACTGTACAGGTGCACAGGTGTCATTTCGAGAAAACTCATGCAAATGTCGTCAGGTATGCTCGGCAACCTGAGACAGGAAACAATGGTGTAACAGCTGAGGGATTAGACCCTGCTTTAAATACCTGCTGCACATGTCAAACTCCCAGGTCACCGTCCCAGTGTTTGCTCAAGGAGAAGAGGAACTTCCGTCTGTCATTTCCTCCTCCGACAGGTGTGTTGGCTGAGAGAGGACAGACTTCCTGCATCAAGGTGTTTTTAAAGATCTGGAACAGATAACCTTCCTGCATCACTTACATCAGCACTAAAATGCATTTAAAAAAGACATTCATGTTACTGTGGGAAACATTAGCTGAAGTTATACCATCTACTGGATAAGATCATATTGCTCAGTTTTGTCAATGTTTATGTCGTGCCCCCCCGAGTGGACAGACGACCAGTGTTGTTTAAGCATGAATAAAGACATTAAGAGAAACTCAAGTCCCGGGGGCCAGAGTTGGCCCATCCTGTGATTTTATGTGGCCTGCCAAAGCCTGGAAATAATGTGCTATTTAAAAAAAAAAATTGCTCGTATCCAAATCTTAAAAATTGTGTCATTTATTTGTATTCATTGTATTTTTCATTTTATTTTAGTAAAAAAATATTTTAAAATTTTGTTTGATACTATTTATACTACTGTTTACACTATACACTATAATAAATAATAATAATAAAATATTTTGAGTTAAAAGTATTTGTTGTCAGTTTTTACAGAAAATTTGCAATTGGAGTTTTTTTTTTTCATTTCAAAACCCCCAAATGAATTATGCAATTGTTGTATACCTGAGACCTTGGTCACCTCCTCCAGTTCCAAGAGGATGATTAAATAATGTAAGTAAATAAAATAATGAGACTGTTATACAGGACACAAATATGGCTTCACACTTACAGGCGGCTCTCTGAGGCCATCCAGAACTGCGATGTGGCCGACCCTGAAAACAAGTTTGATGCCCCGGTCCTGGATAAAATAGCAGACTGGGGTAACCATGGTAATGATGGTGATGCTTGGTACAGAATATAAATGGAAGTTCATGTTAAAACTTTAATAAAATGGCAAATGTACTTACTTTTTCATCTCATCTGAATCCAGTGGTATGAAAAAATGAATGACAACGCTCTCCATCACATGCAGGCAGCAGGCGTGGACCCCTCCCCTCCTGTCGTCGGGCTCACGAGGCTCAGAGGGAGCGAGCGGTGGTCAGTCGCAGTGCGCGTGTGTTCCAAGTGTCACTCTTCAGAACATTTGTCATTTTTTCTGACACCTAAGATTGAAGAGCAAACTGACATAACGACAAAGTGTGACACTCGGAAAGAGGAGAGAAATTCAAAGGATATGACAAGAGACTTCTTGAAGGGTTACAGTCGGCAATACAATTCAATAAGACCTCTTATGTGAGACAGAAATACAATTTGTCACGTTCATGTTTAATTTAGAAGTGCTAAGAATCAGCAGGAAACAAAAAGAAATGTATGAAGACACAAAACAAAAAACGAAATCCCAACAAAATGTACATAGAAATTAAAACATACATTTATAAATTAATGCTACTTAAAATAAACATTTGAATAATAAAAGTGGCAATTTAAGATAAATCATTTACATCAATATACGTACATATTTTCATTAAAAAAACATGTAATTGCATTTAAAACACCAAGTAAGAGACCCCCAAAGTTAAAAAAAAGGTTCAAAACAACAGCAATTAAGTCCAGAAGCAGGACGTAGGGCTTATTTCCCCTCAATAAAAGCGACGTGTCATGGCTGGAGAAACATCACCCTCCGTCCTCCGCTTTCACATGTATCTGTTTTTGACGTACTCTCTGTACATCAACGTGTCCTCCCGACATAAAGGCCTAACGCGACCTTGGCCCGCCATCACATGGCTCTCAAAGATGTCACGGCTGTCTCGGTCTACCTGCGGAGGGGACGCGGCATAGACGCTGTCCTCTGGGAAGCTGGAAACAGGCTCCCTTAATGGGCAGAAGGGAGAAAAAGCAACCAATGAAACCACTTAAGTGGCCTGAAGCTACTGTAGATAGTGAAAGTGTGTGTTATATGTGATATAAAAGCCAGAGTGTGATCAGCCAACAGGAAATAAATCAATCAATCATAAAAGGATATTACAACTAATAAAACAAAACACATAAATATACAGAATAATAAATATAACATTAATAGCCAAATAATACTAATATGAAAGATGTATGTCTGTTCTGCAAAAAAAAATCATAACACATAAATACTTTGATTGGACTATGACAAATCATATCATTTTATACAGTGGACTCAGAATCTGAATGGTTCCGAGGGTCAAATGACTCGCAATTTGTCCTAAAGCCCCCAAGGAAAATGTCAAACCCAAATAAGAAAAAGGCGTGTTCGGCTGAGACGTCATCCGGTTCTGATAAAACTGCCTAGATACTTCTCGCTTCTGGCCTGTTAAAGGAACTAGTGAACTGAAAGTGACGCAGCTGATGGAGCCAATCAATCTCGCGCTTGGGAGTTTGGAGATTACATAACTTGTGAATTCATCTGCTTTGACAAGGTTAGCTGCCTCCAGCATTCATTACGCCTTTTTTTTTTATTTTTTTTGACATTTCACAGGTTTATGTTTCGCTTTTGGTGTGACGCTGCCGCTCGGCTGGGAGGGAAAAGGTTAGATTGTTCCGAATCAATATGTGATTATGCGCCCGCTCACTGCTTACTCGCTTGACTGCTCTGACTGGTGTTCAGGTGAAGAGCTCGCCTTGGCAAACCTATACATTTTGGTTCCAATGATACATCAATCAAGATGGGTGAGGTTGGAGAGGTAAAAGGTCAAATCATTCCAGGGAAATTCTCATCTGATCAGATGGTTGTGATGGCCATACGGCAAAGGAAAGACTCCGTTTGGGGTTTAAACATTTTTTCAGATGGCGTAGCAGTTTCATATCATATTCGTATCTATACATTCATTCATTCATTTTTTACCGATTATCCTCACGTGGGTTGCGGGGGTGCTGGAGCCTATCCTAGCTGTCTTTGGCCGAGAGGCGGGGTACACCCTGGACACTGGTCGCCAGCCAATCACAGGGCACATATAGACAAACAACCATTCACACTCACATTCATACCTATGGACTATTTGGCATCGCCAATTAACCTAGCATGTTTTTGGAATGTGGGAGGAACTCTGAGTCCCCGGAAAAAAAACCCATGCATGCACGGGGAGAACATGCAAACTCCACACAGAGATGGCCGAGGGTGGAATCGAACTTGGGTCTCCTAGCTGTGCGGCCTGCGCGCCAACCACTCGACCAAGTAATTGATAATAGTTACAGAGCTGATTTGGACGATATCTATCAACGTTGTACCCTCAAAGAACAAACAATATGTAGTAATTAAACATTAATTAATAATAATAATAAACATGACAAAACATACGTTTTTGTACTTAGTCATTGTATGAAGTCAAAAGGGCCCAAAAAAACCCATAAAAATTTACGACACCGTGGCTGTGTAGGTAAATTCAGCTATTGTTTACAAGAACTTCCTGTATACAAGACGAGTTAATTTGTGGACATCGTCTCTCACGAGCGTAGTTTCCGCAGCTGGAGGGGACGCTCGCCACAGTGCCTACCAGAGTCAGAGTGAATGGCACTTTGCGGCAAGCCGGACTGGATCAGGACCAGAGCCGCAATGGGTTCAGTGTGAGCTCGGAGTTATTGCCACACAAATATGTCATGTTTGGCATTTGGGACATGTATTTTCCTCATAGGCAATTTGTACTGTCTGTCAAGCATTTGCAGCGTTTCTTGAAATACAGGCTTTTCAACTCAGCAGCATTTCTTTTGCGATGACTTTCTGTGAACGCACACCATTTTGTTTGGATTTAATGTCAGCGACTGGGGAAACTGCCTAAATGGGCTATTCTTATTCTTAGTTATTTGATTTGCTGACTTTGCACACCTCTGCTAGAGCACTGAGGTCTTGGGACCGGTTTCTCATACATTAAGATTAAAAATAAGAGGAGACAGCCGAGCTTTTGCAGTCGCAGGACCTAAATTATGGAACATTCTCCCTCTGCAAATTAAAACTGCTCCTTTTCTGGAGTGTCTCAAATCAAGCTGTGCTAGATGTTCTTGATTCTGGTTTAAATATTAAATGTTTTTTTTTGTTATTATACTTTTCTTATTGATTTCATTTTATGACGTGTAATACGTTTTTCCTTTTTTTAGTATTTTATTTTATTGATTTGTACAGCACATTGAGGCACCATGAAATGTTCGTTTTTAATGTGCTTCATGATGAAATGATAAAGAAAAAGCATGGATGGATCCATTTTATTCATGCAACTAAAGAATTAGGACTTCTTAATCAATAACAAAATCCCCGACAAACTAAGGTATAACCCCTGCCTTGATCGATGCGTCACCCGCTCTGAAAGGAGGTGGGTGGCGCCACAAGTGAAACCATGTTTTGGGTGCTATAAGAGTGTCTTAAAATAGTGCTGTTGCACAACACACACCTGTGGGAACGTGTGGAGCTCAGACGGAGGGAAACTGAGTGTCTGAGGCTTCCACGTGCACACCTTTAACACCTTTAACTGTAAAAACCAAAGCTGGGACATCACTTTTCTTCACATGGCCTTCTACCAACTATTCTACTTCAAAGTCTTTAACGCTGGTTGAAGACTTCCAGTGAATGTCTCGTGTTTGCATTCAGCACCGATTACAACTTCACCTTCGCTCAGCCTTTGACGATGATGAAGGGCTAACCTTGAGTGGAGATGGAAAGCGGTTAGCTTATGCACATTCTTTGAATTCTTCTGTGCATTCAATGCAGAAAAGAAATATTACTTCTTTGAACATTGCGTCCTCACTATTGCAGTTTTTCAATAATGTATCACTTAAAGGGGATCTACTATTCTCATTTCCTTTGATTAAGATATGGACTCCACACAAAAGCTTTCTATATCTTCCAGAATCTGCACCCATTCCAGTGGTCCCATTCCTTGGTTTTAATTTATTCTACCCAGCGGCACGGCGGTCGAGTGGTTAGCGCACAGACCTCACAGCTAGGAGACCAGGATTTGATTCCACCCTCGGCCATCTCTGTGTGGAGTTTGCATGTTCTCCCCGTGCATGCGTGCGTGGGTTTTCCCCGGGTACTCCGGTTTCCTCCCACATTCCAAAAACATGCTAGGTTAATTGGCGACTCCAAATTGTCCATAGGTATGAATGTGAGTGTGAATGGTTGTTTGTCTATATGTGCCCTGTGATTGGCTGGCGACCAGTCCAGGGTGTACCCCGCCTCTCGCCCGAAGACAGCTGGGATAGCCTCCAGCACCTCCAGCTTGTACCCCGCCACACCCATATAAGGAAATCACCGACTGAATGGAGTTAGTCGGTTCTCCCAAGGCTCACTGTGTGCAGGTGTTGAAAAAACCTCTCTGAAACCGATCGTTCAGAGCCATCCCAAACTTCTTTCATTCATTCAAGTGGAACTCAGGTACAATATGTGAAATACTACATTTTGTTTACTGCAATTCCACATTTTGTTACTGTATACGTAGGTTATTGTTTTTGATGTACATCTATTTTCACTTATTCTGAACTTTTATATTTATATTGTTAATCCTTGTTTTATTTTTATTCTCATTTTTACTTTCTACAAAATGCACCGTGGAGTTGCACTCAAATTTCGTTGTATGCAATACAATGACAATAAAGGCAATTCTGATTCTGATTCTTTCAGGGCTCACTTCTAAATATGCAAACCTAATTATCTGAAACTTTAGCATCGTTTAATGCGAGAATACAAAATTCTAACTACATTTATGTGTCATAAAACTGGGAAAAGCATAATAGGTCCCCTTTAATAAATGATCGATGTTTTGTGGTTGAATAAGGCCTATTATTAATATTTGGCTAGAATGCGCCCCCTTGGATCGTGAGGCCCACAGTGCGAGTTCTTTGGACACCTGTACCGTAGGAGGCTTTAAACCTGTTTTCCTCTGGTCCCCTTATTGATGAACTTATCTGTGCTTTTGGTTTTATATCCTAGTGGCATTAGCAAAGCGAACACAAAGGCGGATTTTATCATTGTGATGACCAGTATGTGCAAGAGCCTGACAAAGAGGCAAATTGCTTGTACCGCCGCACATTTGCAGGCCACGTGTGATTTTGTATAACGAAATAAAGAACCCATGAATAACAGGCTAACAGCAGGCATTTGAGCAACTAACCAAAGAGTTGTTGGGTTACGAAGATAAAACATCTCACAGCTAGAAACACCCCTGGACACCACTTAGTAGAAGTAACCTTTTAAATGCGTAAATTCATACGGACACTGCAGACGCTGGCACACGTGAGTGAGGATTATTGTGGTCGGGCTGGACGCGCGCTATGGTGTGTGTTTTCATGTGTGTCACGTTTTACTCACAAGCAGATGATATTTGCCAAGTTGAGGTGTTCGCTCCTCGCCGTTAACTTCTGTTGGCTCTCGCCCAAGCGTGCAAACCTGTCAAAACACACACACACACACACACACACAAAAGACTGAATTTTTGAACCGGTATCATTTGCTTTAAAACACATGTTAGACATCACAGTGTCACGTCGGCTCTTTGAGAAGAGCAAAGTATGAGTCTGCAGTAGTACACACAAAAAAAATACAAAACAACAAAATAGCTCCCCTCTGGCTCCTGTACGGGAGTTTTAATATTAATACACTGATTAGCTGAGCTGTGGAGGGAGCTAACATGTTTGGAAGCGGTCCAACTTGTTGCCTTCATAATGAATGCACTTTCATTCTCATTATGTGCCACTGCATGGAGGAGAGAAGCTACTAAGCACTTTTAAAATAGTGGAACCTCAACAATGGGGGGTGGAAAACAAACTGTGCACCATTGATGGCGATGATAACCATAGAAGCAGAAACTGACACACCTGTACATCGGAGTATCTGGCAACTCAAGACGATTTGAGCAATACAATTTCATAAATGTCAATTACATTTGCACTTGAAATTAATTCATAGATGGCCAGTGAAAAACAAAATAGTGCCGGTTTGAGAAGGTGATGGTTAGCCATCAAAGAAAAAACAAAACAAAACACAATAGTCAAAATATTAAGACAAAAAAGTTGTAATGCATGAAGGAAACATAATCTATTAGAAGTATTAAAGGAAGCCGCCTCTCATTACGATTTGCATTTTTTTACAATTCAAAGGCCAAACTTGGAAAACATTCTAAATAGATGGTGGGCATACTCAGCCAACAAACGTGTCGCTGCGTGGAGCACGTCATCACTCCCGCACCGATATCACTATTGGCATAAAAAAACCCAATACCGATATCTCATTTTTATGCCATTATCGGACATCCATAATGAAAACAACACCCAACCCGACAGAAGGAATATGCTGACGTGTGCATCCTACCGGTTGTAAATCAGCAGGTCGTGCTCGGCAGGAAACTGGGCCAAATCTAGTCCGTAGGGTTCCTTGGTGGCGTGCTGATGGGTCTCCTGAGGAATGGACGGGGTAAAAGCGTTGGGGTCACGTACGACTTTAAAAGAACATGTGCTGTGTTAACGCTTGTGCTTAGGCTTTTCTGTGACACTATTCCTCGAGATGGAGGAGCCTCACTCAAATTGAAGCTCCACCAAGCACTAGAAGATGATGATGATGCTTGTTTCGGTCTGTCCTCTCTTAAATTAAGTAAAAACCAAGCACGAATAGATGATGTTGTTTTTTCAGACCAAGCTGGGACCCACATTTTTATTTTTTATATTTATTCATTACTTGATTATTTTATATTGTTTTATTATACATTTATTTATTTGTGTTTAATTTCGTGTCATCTTTTAAAACATTAATACATGTCTTGTGAATGGTTGTTTGTCTATATGTGCCCTGTGATTGGCTGGCCACCAGTCCAGGGTGTACCCCGCCTCTCGCCTGAAGACAGCTGGGATAGGCTCCAGCATCCCCTGTGACCCTCGTGAGGATAAGCGGTAGAAAATGAATTAATGAATGAATAATACATGTCTTCTGTTTGGACTACTACTAAATGGCTAAGTTGCCTTGAGACAACAAAAAGCGACAAACAGCGAGAGAGGCCGACAAAGTGTGTGATGAAGGAATTAGGAGGCTGTTCAAATTATGATGCTTGTCAAGACGACTTGAGTGGTTTTATTTCCCAGGAGAAGAAGGCGATTAATGACTTTCCTGGCAGGAGACTGTTTGTCTATTCAATTCAATTTATTTATATAGCGGCAAACCCCAACAGTAGTTATCTCATGGCACTTTACACATGAAGGTCACATTCATAAACAAATGAAAACACAGAACTACCTGAAACTCCACATGCAAGCACTCCCTCTGTCTGGACCGGTTGGGTTAAGGTATAAAAATAGAGTAGCGGCATAGTTGGTAGAGCAAGCCGGAGGTCTTAGTCTTAGTCCAAGGAACACTGAGTGTCTCTGCATATCAGCGTAACTAGCCATCTTACACTCCTTTTTGGGCACTTTGAAAAAAGGATTTAATCAAAACTTTGAAAAAATTTGTATTTGTTTGTAACATCTTTCTGTGTACAAAATACCCCATGTCACGACGTGGACACCTGCGGCTTATATACTTCATGTACATATCATCCAGAATGAATATGCAACCCACCGGTTGAGAACCTCTGTTCTACACTCTCCTGTTGCCTTGCAAAACTGTTCTGGCGCAACAGAGAATACAACATACAACAACAGAATGAGGTTTGTTAAAATGTGACTCTGAAGTTGCAGTTTTGATGATGGGGACAATCTGACCCTGGATGAATTCAATTCCAAAATCCAAACAAAACAAATGGCTGAAGGACAAACGTCCAGAAATGACTTGTGTTCAACCTTAAGAGGTTGCTCTGCACAGAAAACTTTGGTTATTAAAAATGCTGGCCTCAGGAAATAATCTCTTGCATTAAAACAATCCAACTCTGCCTCTATAAATTTCCAGAGACCAAGAGGTCTAGTTATGTAACAGCCAGTGCACACACAAGAGACTATTCCTAAAGCCGTCATCTGGGCTATTATTCTCCCAGACTGTTTTCTGCCACGGCAGCAAAAATACTTAACATAACGCGTTCAATTTCTACTATATTTGTATTGATCTGCCTTGCCGGGAGGAAAGAACGAGGAGTTAGGGTGTTCTCGGAGCGGGTCCAAGAAACTCCAGCTGTGAACACACACACGCGCGGTCCCGACACAATCCCAAAAACACACACAGGCTCTCCCAAACAGAAACACCAGAGTCTCATGCACACACACACACCTGCACAAATCCACCCATGCACATGCGAGCTCATGTTCTGCCATATGGAGGTGGAATATGGAATGAGTGTAATTACATGGCAAACACAGTAATGATCTGACGTTTAAATATTTCAACAGTATTATGTACTACAGGCTCCCCAGGCAATCTATTGTGAGGGGACGGGCTTGGAGGCAGCGACACGAGACCCATGTGAGTGAGGCGGTGTGTGCCCAACACGTGAGAGGCCAGTGTCCAAAAACCAACATATTCAGGATAGGCCAGGGAAGTCAAAAGACAAGCAAAATTTTACAAAACTATACCAACTATACCATTTGCCATCTTAAATCTGAACCCCTTGTTCTGTAAAATACAGTGGCACTTCGGTTAGCATACACGTCTGTTAGCCTGTTTTTTCTGTTAAATTTATGGCCAAATTTTGCCTCAGTTTACTTACATTTTTTGTATGCTATGGTATTTATATGCTGCGTGAGTCCAACTATGTTCTTAATGTATTTTATTATTTTTTTAATCACAAAACATCCTTGCGAGCCTGCTAGCCTATTAGCTTGGTAATACATGGAAACAGGAAGTCAGCTCGGTCACCTGTCTATGATGTCATCAGTGGTTGACTGACTAGAAAAACATGCTGCGTGTTATGGGAAAAATGGATTCTGTTACTGTCTGTTTTGATTATAATCATATTTTCTGTAACAAATTCTGGACACTAACCACGGTGACATCTATAGCTAGTAGCATCCCCATCTTTGTAGTCTTTTTGTTAAGCATGGCAAGGATATGCAAGTTTTGGGGAAATTTTCTACCCTGAAACTAACAACTTTTGCCCTTAAAGGGGAACTGCACTTTTTTGGAAATTTTCCCATCATTCACAATCCTTATGTGAAACATGAACACATATTTTTTTCCCTTTTCTGTGCATAATAACACAAGAAAAAAAGTTAACGTGATAATTAGATACTGATAGCTAAATATTGTAGTCTTTGTGCTAAGCTAGGAGTTTGCTTTACTTTTGATTTGTTTGAATTTTCCATAATTAGGAAATAATGGAGTCTGTTACTATAATCATAGTAAAATTGAAGAAGATCACTTGTCACAAAATGTCACACTGTTTCGTAACAGGACGATGTTGGCCGATAAACAAACTGGGCCACACAAATGAAAAATGTCATGTCACGGCTGATGAAATATGATGTGAATCACAAAAAGAGAAAGTGATAATAAATGTCAACTGCCATAACTGTCAGACTGGTGTCAAAATGTTGACGTGATTTAACCCAAGACTCAATATGTGAATCACTTAGTGGTTCATTACTATACACCTAGGGGACCGATATTGTTTTGCTTCTTTAGGAGTGTAGCACAAATTCACAGTCCCAATTCAAAACAGGAGGACAAGTGTGGCCATTTTGCTGAAGCTTGAGCTGAAATTCTTGGAAAGTGGTGGCGAGACACAGCAGGGCAGGTTCATTTGGTTTGAAGAGTCATTTCTGAGAACCTGAGCTCTGCACTTCAGTAGGTATCATTACCAATTTAAAATCGGAAGCACCGAAAATGTGCAATTCATTAGTGCGTTTGACTCCTTCCACTTGATCCACCTGACACACTGACCTACTACTGCAATCTGGGTCAGTGGCAGACGGAAACAGTCCACCGGGGCGTGAAATACATACTGCTACAGTGATAAACGCATCTGCTGAGACATAAATAGGGAGTAAAATGAAGTCCACTTGGTAGCCTACTTGGTAAAAACATGAAGAAAAAAAACAAGTCCATATTTGACCTGAATATAAAGTTAGATTACATTGCAGCCCTGTTACCAGTAAATAGCTCCCAATCAAATAGCTAATATGAATACACGAACCAACATAAAAGGTCAATATGTCATTTTGTTCTTTTAACACAGGGGTCAGCAACCCACGGCTCCAGAGCCGCATGTGGCTCTTCAGCCTCTTTGTTGTGGCTCCCTTTGCAATGTTTGAATATTTTTATGTGGGGAAAATGCACGTCTTTGTAATGACTTTAAAAAATCCAACTTTGTGTGAGACTATGAATGCATCCGGGCTGAGTTCTGCTGATTGGATGAGCAGACAACTATGCTATTCAGTTCTCTCTCACACAGGTAAGCATGGAGGAAAAAAAAAAGTAATACATTCCCAGAGCTATTTGACATTTCTAAAAAATAAATTAGAGCTCATTAAAAAACAGCGGCATGGGAAATTGTTTGCGCCAGAGTAAACAAATTATGTAAGTTTACAGTAATTTACACATACATTGATGTAAGTTCCATTGATGGATCTTCAATACTAGCAAGAGTACTTAACTCGTCTTTTCTTATCTGAACTACTTTGATAACCCAAAATTCCCTCCAAATTTAAAGACCAAAACAATGGAAGACTCATAATTAGCTCAGCATGTGAGCTTATCACAGCTGTTTGTCGCTAGCTAAAAGAAACAGGCTGCCAGTTCAACCAAGATAACCCTACGTTTTGGCATCCGTTTCATATGCACCCTCACTGCACTTCCATTTGTTGTATTCTCAGAGTTTATAAGACCTTGTTTTGCGGCTCTAGGCTATTTTTCTTTAGTGGGCAAGGGGGTGAAAATGGATCTTTTCATAGTAAAGGTTTTTTAACACAACAGTATGCAGGGGATTTTTATCATTAAAATACAAAACACACCACATGCTTAGCATGTTGGCCACACAGCCAGGAGATTCCAAAAATTCTAAATTGTCTTCAGGCTACCTGGATCTTGGAGGTTGAATAGTACTGCGAATAAAGAGCTTTGAGGCATACCTCTTGTGTGCGACTGCTTTCTCCACCATCTGTATAAAGTTTGATTGGGGTGGAGCGCTGAGAGACAGAGGCGTCGTCATCGCGGTCCTCCTCGGAGTCGTCCTCTGATGAGCTGGAAATGGCCTCCTCGCTCGGCGGAGGAGGTGCGCTGGCTGCTGTCTTCCTCTGGAGGAGCGTTTCTTCTTTGTTGCTCTTATTGCTGGAAGCAAACCACAGATGTAATAAAAGGTCCCCTGTGATGCAGGGCTTTTTAATGACATTCTAACAGTAATATGCGTCCCTAGAGCCTGTATATGAGCAGAAAGTGTGATTTTGAAGTTGTGTGTTTAACAGACCCCAGTTTACTAGTATATGCCCTCCACTTCAAGGAGGAGGGAAAAAAGAGGCTTCTCACAGAACTCACAGAACTATGCTAGTGATGCTAAAGTTTGTGTCCTGCCCCACTCCTGAAAGAGAGACAGAGACACACACTCTGTCTGAGACAGGCAAGGACAAAGACAGCTCATTAGCATTAAAGCTACAGACACACATAAAGGTCAGTTCCCTTTAGATGGCTAGTTACGCTGATATGTAGAGACACTCCTCAAAAGTTTACTGTCTATGCACAAGTATGCTATTGTGTGCTTTAAAAACAATGCAATATGGGACCTTTAATGTGCAAAGAAAGATGCCGTTTTCATATATAAACAGACTATAGCTGCGACTAGACTAGATTAGTCAAACTACTCATTCGGTCGCGGGACAGAAAAATTAATCTGCAACTATTTCATATTTGATAAACACGAGAGTCATTTTTCAACTAAAATGGCTTTCACCTTTTCAAACAAGATTCGGCATGAGACAGATCCATCAATGTAAAAAAGTAAACTGGCACGTTTTGGCTTGCAAGCTAGAAATGCAACCAAAATGCATTCCACTTTGCATCCTACACTTGTTTATATAGCTGTACAGTTGTCCCTCGTGGTGAGTTAGAAATAGTATTCTGGTCACGAGGCATGTTACATTGATGAGGTATGTCTGATATGACAGAGTGGAAAAAAGTCCTCCTCTCATTCAGTGTGGAAGTGGTAACCATTTGGCTTCATACTTTGTTGTTTTTCCCCACCACGTTTGAAAGAGAATTCAATGCTAACTAGTTAGCTCTGTAGCATGGCTAAAGTGGCCATCTCGTGTCCTTTCAGCGATCCTGTAACCTGCTCTTTACAGTTGAGCAGTGTGGTGTAAACAAAGAATAATAGGAATGTAACGGTAACTATAGGGGTGTTATTGCAAGTCTACAGGGATCTAATAATGGTAAAAATCGTATTTAGAAAGTCATGACCAGGTTTTCTATGCTCCAACGAGAAAAATATTCAATTTATTAATATTGAATACTACTTTGTGGGAAATAATTTATTGCTGTTGGGTCTGTGTGACTCTATATGTTTATCATAAATGTTATTCAACAAAACAAGTCAGGTTAAAATGAAACAGTTTGACAGTGAATCTTTGGGAGGTCCACACTGGATGTGAACCCAGCATGGTGCTAAATGGTATGGTACTAGCTGAAACGCATGAGCACACATTAGCATAGACTCCCTGCAGTGCCGAACATTAAAGCATAAACAACAGCAGTACAGAACCCAGGAGAGGGGCCCCTATCTGAGGCGGAGGTTCTGCTGTTCAGGAGCTGCAGGTTTCTAACCATATTCCATTAAAGGAAAGGTAATTTAAGTTCCTGGGAGGTAGAATCAGTGCTGATATCAGACAGGGAAGATGAGGAAAGGATGAAAGAACCTCGGTTGCTGGTTAACAGACAACATGTATGTGATTCAGTCGCAGCAGGGCAGAGTGACACAGAACTTCCAATGAGGGAAAATAACAACACCACCCGACCAATTTGGACAGAGACTTACCCCAGCACTGATTTTCCTGTTTCCTCTGGCTTGCGGACAGTGAAAGGGCTCGGGTCCACTCCAACTGTTTTTGGCATGAACTCCCTTAATGGAGAGTGAATGAGAAAGGTAAAACACATTAGTTGTCATTTAATAAGAACATAAATAAAATACATCGCCGGGTGTGTCGCACCTGGCAGAGTTGGTCATGGCTATGCAGAAGGTGTCGTCAAAGGAGGTCAACTCGTAAGGCTTGAAGAACTCTGTGTAGATGTCGGTGCTCTCGTCGAAATGGTTCACTCGTTTGACTGTTACCTTCTTCATGGTTTCTTCACAAGGGACTATGGGAACCAAAGCAGCCATACACACACAAAGATAGTTTGTTTTAAAGCTGTCATGTATCCCAACAGCAAGAAGGAGCTACCAGTTTTTGTTGATATCTCAAGTACTGTTACAAACACAAAAGAGTTACCTGTCAATAACCTGTGTTCTGTTATAATTAAGGCGGGGAAAAGAGTATCAATTTAATTTATTTTTTAAAGAGAGAGTGGTTAGCGCGCAGGCCTCACAGCTAGGAGACCCAAGTTCAATTCCACACTCGGCCATATGTGTGGAGTTTGCATGTTCTCCCCGTGCATGCATGGGTTTTCTCCGGGTACTCCGGTTTCCTCCCACATTCCAAAAACATGCTAGGTTAATTGGCGACTCCAAATTGTCCATAGGTATGAATGTGAGTGTGAATGGTTGTTTGTCTATATGTGCCCTGTGATTGGCTGGAGACCAGTCCAGGGTGTACCCCGCCTCTCGCCGAAGACAGCTGGGATAGGCTCCAGCACCTCCTGCTACCCTCGTAAGGATAAGCAGTAGAAACTGAATGAATGAAAGTATATAATTTTAAAGTAAAAGAGATACATATGTGGTGTTGGAATTGCACTGATGCTGATGTGTTCCGATCGGAACAAAGTTGTGTGTTGTGTGCGGACCCAACACTGTGCCTCCGCCTGCCGTCATAACAGAGAGGTATGGCCGTACACTAAAAATGTTTAACTGCCGTTATCGTGTTATTTTGTAACAGCACGAGTTATAATGCATATTAAGTTACCTTCATCGTAGGCGACAGGCAGATAAGACAGTACCCCCTCTGACCACCACAATGTGTAGCTGAGAAACAAAGACAAGATACACAAATGTGTTAACACCACATCCCAAAAAAGTAACGCCTTCTGCCCAGCCTGTACTCTCCTCCTCCGAGACGCCACATAACCTAGATCACAAAATTGGCTTGGCTGGACCTTATGACTGCACAACTCCCTATTCATTCAGCATGACCAATTTGAGTGAATGCGGGGATTGTAATTTCATGTGCTTCTTTGGTTACTTTGAAAACGCTTTGAAAAAGTGATTTCAGATGCAGACATGTTAATTTTTCTGAATAATGGCGGAGCGACCTTGTGGCCTGAGGAAAACTGGGTCTACTACTATGCAAGCAGTAAGGCCAACAAAGAGCCAACAAAACACTCACAATCAAGCGCTGACAAATACTCACATGAAAAACTCATCATGGCCTACTTATACACAAGCGTCTACCTGCGTCTGTCTATGGGGAGGGCCATGGTGCTCTTCTGATGCAGGTAGAAGTCAGTGGGTAGCTCCCATAAATGTGGGCTGGACTCTGCCGGCTGGTAGACTTGAAGAAACAAATTGATGGCATCCTGTCGGTCAGCATCTGGGAAAACATTCAAGATACTTTTTCACTTATTCATTTTCTACCGCTTATCCTCACGATGGTCGCGGGGTGTGCTGGAGCCTAACCCTGGACTGGTCGCCAGCCAATCACAGGGCACATATAGACAAACAACCATTCACACTCACATTCATACCTATGGACAATTTGGAGTCGCCAATTAACCTAGCATGTTTTTGGAATGTGGGAGGAAACCGGAGCCCCCAGAGAAAACCCACGCATGCAAACATGCAAACTCGACATGCAAATCGAAGAAAGCTGGGATAGGCTGAAGCACCCCTGAGAAAATGAATGAATGAATAATACTTCACATGAATAATTATGGTTATGAATTTCTCAAAACCGTAGCACTTAAAATTTTGCTTATTAAATACCTTCAATATAAAAAAAGGTCAGTGTAACTAAGAAATGCAATCATGAGTAAATGTATGAAAATGGCTGTGCCCCTCTCTGATGCGTGTGTGCGCACCCTCAACACCACCAACCTTTCTCCCTTGACATTTTCCATCTGAATAAGCAGCAAGTAACATTCCCTTCTCTGCATTGTGACCAAGCCAGAGATGCCTATTTATTTTTCAAAATAGAGCAACTGACAAGAGCCAAAAGGCACACAGACTAAATAAGACTTCCAATGTCAAGTAGCGCGCCTTAATGCACAACCCACAGCTATCATGGCCATTTCTGGAGTCGTAGATGCCATTTTTAGCTGTTACTGATTCACTCACATGCATCTTCATAGATATATTGTGTCAGACAAAAATCAGGGCACTCTTAAGTACAAATGGAGTGCAGGCATAGCTAAGCTTATGTATGGAAGTATGGAGCTTCCTGAAGCTCTGAAGATGTTCTCCTTTTGTAATGAAGCCCACTGTTAGGCTGTTTAATATATTTATATGATGTATTGTAGTAGCATGTGTATTACTCATTTACACACGTGCAAGGGGTTCAGCACCTGCACCGAACTGCTCAGGGTTTCCAAGGTAACCTGGATACTGTAACAATGTTAAAAGGAATAAATAGGAGGAATCGATATACAAAGACACTAATCACCGGGTGTGAAGGAGCATTGTGGCGTGCCCATATGTCTCTTTGCAACACATACCAGAGAAAGCATTGCTGTAGTAGCGTGACAGAGTCTGCATGATGTCTTTGGAGTGCTGTGTCCACGGAGCAATCTTCCGGTAGGTCTTGACCCGATGTACCAGCTGGGAGCCGCCATATTGGAGCGACAGTGTGTCTCCATGATCCTCATACAGCTCCTCAAACAGCCTGAAAGACATAAACACAAATATGGCCTAGTTTTGCTCAAATACGTATACTGTTTGGTTATGTAGTTTATTTTGTCATGAAAAGAGATTGACTCATAACATGGAGCTCTATGTAGGACCAGAAATGGGAAATATGAAAGCTTGATCTGTGTGGCCCTGAATTGCTCAAATAGTTATTTTTGGCTTAAGTAGCGTATTTATGCAACAAAGTTAATTTTGTGATAAATAAAAGAAACGACAAATGTCAAAAGCTTGAACCGCACAAACACACAACTGAAAGGAGGTGATAACTGGAGAAAATGATTAGGGCTGTCAAATGATGAAACGTATTGTAATCACATTAATTGTTTTCAAATTAATTAATCATGATACATCACCATTTGCAACGATGTGTGCAATTTTACTGGATTTTATGAACAAAAAGATAAATGACAGGACACAATTTCTCATAATTATCGGCCCGATAAAATGTGATATTTACAAAATGGATGGATGGACATAAATTAGTTACCGTTAAAGTGCTATTTTTGACAACCCTAAAAATTTTTTCCAACTTGTATATGTATGGGCTGCACAGTGGTTGAGCGGTTAGCGTGCAGGCCTCACAGCTAGGAGACCCAAGTTCAATTCCACCAATCTCTGTGTGGAGTTTGCATGTTCTCCCCGTGCATGTGTGGGTTTTCCTCCCACATTCCAAAAACATGCTAGGTTAATTGGCGACTCCAAATTATCCATAGGTATGAATGTGAGTGTGAATGGTTGTTTGTCTATATGTGCCCTGTGATTGGCTGGCGACCAGTCCAGGGTGCACCCCGCTGGGATAGGCTCCAGCACTGCCCGCGACCCTTGTGAGGATAAACGGTAGAAAATGAATGAATGAATGAATATGTATGAGACAAAAAAGGAGGACATTGTGTGAAATTTCAAAGCCCAAACCACACAAACAAAAAAAATGATCCTGAATGAAAAGGAGTATTTCTTGTCTTACATGTTCCCATTTTATTCTAAATCCCCAGAAAAGTAGTTCACGGTGTAACGGCACAGAGGGTTATGTCACTGATGCTTGTAAACCAAAAAAAAACCCATTCAAACTACTCAGAACAGCACCTTCAGTGGTAATAGACATACGAACAGTAATTCATGGAGATGATATGAGCGGCGTTGGACACAATGTACACGTTATCGAGGTGTGCTCAGATGCTGGGGGAGTGAGGGGGCGACAGAGAATCTGCTTTAGGGGACATTTGAGAGGATTGGATTATGGATTATGTGATTAAGGCTGGTCTACATACTTCACTGCTACTAATGAGGAGCTTATTAATAAAAAATCCTAAATTAGTCGGATTTTTCCTGACACATATTGATGTATTTACAAATGCAGTTCATTTGTCACTTATAAAAGTATCAGTGGACGGAAAAGCCTTCATTTGGAACAAATGTAAAGAAAGCCTGTTACCTCACACAGTCAGTGTCAAATTGGAGTTTGGGTTTGTCAACCATTCCCAGTGCGTACAGCTGATAAGCTAGCGCACACTTGCCCACCATGAACTGGGCGGTGTTGGTTCGATCCAGGCAGTCCACGCAGTTGGTCCGCAGCACACCGGTCTGCAAAGACAAAACACCAATGACATGTCAAGTGTCAGAGTCTCAAACTATTGATTTTTGGTCCAGAATTCCAAGAAAATCCCCAGAACATCTGATGTGGTTACGCAAACTGACCTGCACCCGTCCTCGGGCTGTCATGTGTCCACCCAAATCTCCCCATCTGTGGGGAAAAATAACTTTGGGAGTATACAGAATGAAATGCACAGCAGCAAAAGTCATCATGTCTCTCCAAAAAGCTTCCAAAGACAAAAAGAAAAAGTGTCCTGAAACATTAACCTCAAAACCAGAAAACCTGTCGAGTGCAGCAGCACACCAACTTGCTATTCATTACTTTCTTTAAAAAAAAAAAAAAGATGTGAGAATTGCCTGGTGAAGAAAGGCTGCCTTTGACCTCAAAGGGGTGTGCTACGAAGCAAATTAAATTCTTGGTGAAAGGAAAAAGAGTTAGGCTACATCCTGTATGACGATGCAAAGGCACGTGAAGGTCAAAGGTGTCGTCTGTTGTTCAACAATCTGAATACGTCTCACAATATTGTGTTGGAAGTGTGTTTGCGTGAAGTCGAGTGTCAATGCTGGAAATTAGACCGTTTCAAAGTTTTTGCATGTTTGTCACACTTAAATGTTTCAGATTATCAAAGAAATGTAAATATTACTCAATGACAACGCAACTGAATTTTGTATTCTCAAATTAAACGATGCCAAAGTTTCAGATCACAACGTTTGCGCATTTGGAAATGAGCCCTGAAAGAAGTTTGGGATGGCTCATAACGCTCAGATTGAAAAGGCGTGGTAAAACTGCCCCTTTGTGACATCACAGAGGGACGGACTTCCTTATATATAAAAACTCTCTGCCCTCTCCAAAGCGCCAACCCTCCAATGTGACTGAATTATTCAGCAAAGACGAGTGGACCAACATTCATCCACATCGCTGTAAGAAACTCATTGCTAGTTATCACACGCTTGATTGCAGTTGTTGCTGCTAAGGGTGGCCAGACCACTTATTAGGTTTAGGGGGTAATCACATTTTCATGCAGAACCATGCAGGTTTGAATTTTTTTCCTCTCTTAATCATAAAAAGTATGCATACTTGAGGTATTATGTGGTATCATCCATGAGCATGTTAAGGAGGGTTATAACGTGAGTATGCATTACAAAGAGAGCGACGCTGCGAATAAATATGGCCGTAGCACAGTCTTTGCGTTATGTAACGTAATGTCAGGCCAAAGCCATTAACATGTGCAGACAATGGAGGAGGATTGCATAAAGGACATGGGGGGCAATCTACTTGGCTTGTTAGAGGAACATTCGCAGCAGCACAACCACCACTGGGCATAATTTACATTAAGAATTCAGAGCCCCGGAGTTTGAAAATTAAGAAGCGTTGATTTATGTATTAACCTCAACTGTGAACGCTTGAACGCATGCTTGTAATACAGATATCATCAAAATTAATATTCATTCATTTTCTACTGCTTTTTCCTCACGAGGGTCGCGGGGTGCTGGAGCCTATCCCAGCTGTCTTTGGGCGAGAGGCGGGGTACACCCTGGACTGGTCGCCAGCCAATCACAGGGCATCAAAATTAATATATATAATATATATAATCATTAGACAAATTGTCAATGACTTAAGGTAAATAAGTCTCTTAAGTCCTGCCATGATGGTGTCCGTGTTTTTCGTGCCCAAATTTTACACACATATGCTCGTCAGCCCCCTAAAGGTGTGTACCTATTTTGCTGTGATTCTGCTAAACAGCCAAAAGTTACAGCGGCTGTTTTGTAGGCAAGTTATGTGTGACAAGTTAAGACAATATGACCTAAGGGTCTGATAACAGCGTCACCATATGGTGTTGTTGTCAGAAAATAATAGGCAACATACAATGGATGCATTGCCAAATTTCCACTCTCTCTTCAGCTTACACTAGGGGTATCCTAAGTGCGGCCCGGGGGCCAATTGCGACGCGTTCAAAAAAGATGACAAGAAAATTTTACAAGTATAAAGTGAAAATACTAAGAGAATTAAGTAGTGAGTTGCTTTACAAAATATCAAAGTAGCTCTTGGATCATTTTAATCTTCAGTATATGGCCCCTGGTGGAAAAAAGTTCATGTCCTGCCACTCACTTTCCTTGCCGAAGGTAATAAAGCCTTACCTGTCATCCGGCCTGAGCGTGTGACAGTAAAAGTCCGATCGATTCACGAAAAACCCGGTACGCTTCACCACATTCTCTGCGATCATGCTCAGGCGGTCCAAAACATTACACAGTTTACTGGAAAGGAGAGGAAAACATCCTTTACATTTAAAAATAAAAAGGTAGCACAGACTTAGATTTTTGTTGTTGCTCTCTAAAATAAACCATTAATGGCGATAAACCATTTATGTAATTAATTGCGTTGAACTGTTTAGCGTAATTAACACATACACATTACGGCAAGACACACATCTGTTAGAAGATATACTTTTTAGGATTGTCATTAATCACATTTTGTCCAGTTAACGCAGAATGAATCACATTTAATACGAGATAGAAATACATTTTTATCTATAATAAGTAGGGGAAATCTCTTTGTTGTAAACGATTCAATGTGCAACTACAATGATAATTACATAAAATTTTATGGAAAAGGATATCAATTTTGAACTATGGACAATTATATAAAACAATACAGTCAGCAAACATATTTTTGTATTATTATTTTCACTTATCGCGGTCGGGTCTGGAACCAATTAACCGTGATAAACGAGTGACGACTGTATGTCATCATAACTATTTCAAGCAATATTGTTGGGTTTCCAAATGTAACTATTAAATCACAATTTTTTTTTTTATGTACACGAACAAAGCTTGGGTCTACAGCGGTCCCCACCTCTTGGTGTAGCGGGCCATGTCCCACGCGATGTAGTCGATGCAGTGCTGCGGCGGGAGGAACTGGTTGAGGTTGATCACAGCAGGGTACAGCTCCTCACTCAAAATCTTTTCATGTTTTCTCTTTTCTCGTTTCTGCAACACAACAAAGAGATGTACGTCAAATGTATGTCATTAACTATGAACTATGTGCAGTATGTATGCTTCCATGATCTAAAAAACAGAGGGGGGCAAAAACAGTGCAGCTGTTTTACAATTCCTTGTTGTATATAAAGGATCCTGTGAGGATACAGTAGATGCACAGATGCACGAGGCATGTGGTCTTTAATGCATTCTGTCAACAGGTCTTCTTCAGAGGGAAGCAGCAAGGAGTCCTGAATGATGGATATACACTATAAAGACAAAAGTATAATTTCTTCTTTTACTTAAATGTGTGTGGTTTTCCTTGTAGATGTGTTGGTTTTAGAAGCAGTTTTAATTACCTAACCCTGGGGTGGCCTGGCGGTCATTTCCGGCCCGTGGCCCACTCAAAAAATAGCATTTAACAAGACAACTAGAACAGCAAAAATGACAAAATCTGAACACATTTTACACAAATAAAGTCAAAATATTAAGAGAAAAAAGTTTTAATCTAATGAGAAAGTCATGACTTTAAAAAAAATCATGTAAAATTATGAGGAAAAAAGGTTTTTTTAATTTATTATTATTACTTATACATTATGTATTATTATTTATTTAAATAATATATATAATTATATGAAATATATATTATTATTTATTTATTATATTATTTATTATTAGTAGTAGTAGTATTAGTATTTTTGTGGCATGAAATTGAAATATTTTTTAAAGCCTTTTTTAAGACGTAATATTATGAGAAAAAAACAAAACTACACAAAGCTGTGAAAAAAGTCACAATATTACAGCAATAAAGTCAAAATATTATGGGAATAAAGTCATATTAATTAGAAGAAAAAATTACAAGAAAGATTAAAAGATTAAAATAAAATACAATCCACAGCAGAAATGGAGGGGAGGAGCTGTCATTTTACAAGAATAGCCTCAAAATATTAAAATAAAATTTTAACAACATAAAAATGGTACAATATTATGAGAACGAATTCATAATATGAGAAAAATAATGTCATTTCAGTAGCGATACAGTTATTAAAGTTACTATAGTATAATAGTGATACTATATTAAAGAAAAAATATGGTATTTTAAATGGAGAGTTGTTTGCACTTATTAGAAGTTCTTATTCTTCCACATATATTCTTAGCCGTTTCTATATCTTTGGAACACACAGAGAAGAGAAAGACATATCTTCATGTATTACATAAAAATTGATGGGTAAAAAAAAGTGCAGTGTTCCTTTAACACGTAAATGTCGTGTTACGCATCGAAGATGTACGAAACGAAGTGTACAGCCTGAATTAAGTCATTACCTGCACACCTTATTCACCATCAAACACACACACTGTGTCAATGAAGTGTAATTAATGACACAGCCCATTAAGTTATCTTTACATCGACTGTTCTCCACACCTCGCCGGTCACTTCTTTTTTCTCTCTCTCTCTCTCTCGCTGTGCAGCGATCATCCAGGATGATAATAGGCTCGGATGCATCATTTAACAGATCACATCTCCACTCACACGTCCCCAGTGACAGAGCCTAATCACGGCGACCAGTCAAATTACCGTCGGATTTCCTCCTCCTTTCAAAGGAGCGTGTCATGCTGTCTGGCACATGTATGCGAACACACACCCAGATAGAAAAAAAAACCCAAACAAACGCATCTTCTAAGAAGCTGATGAGAGACTACAGCACATGCACTTGACAAAGCACACGTGCACGGTGGAGTGATCCAAACCAGCGCATGGCAGCCACGTTACTAATCAAGGATACAAGTACAATGACACAGAACGGCAACTTGCTCACAAAAGTAAGGGCACAAAATAATAACGAGCCTTGCTTGATACCTTGCTTGAATGTTTTTACACCTTCTCTTTGTGCAAGGTGCAGTGCATTCTTCCTTTTAAAATACAAAAAAAAGTAATGCACATGCTGGGCCACGTGTCTACTAAAGCCATGACAGGACCATGCAGGACGAGCCTCCACCACTGGGAGATGGACTGTCATGATTTTTATGGTTAATTGCCCATTATTTCTTCTGTGTGTCTGTCCACCTAGCATAAGGCACAGAGGGTGCTGTGTAAGCTTTAGGGAGGGGTGGCGGTGTCCCCCTCTCTCTTAATCCCCACAGTTTTCAAAAAATCACATGGCTGCAGCTTGTGTGGATCTAGGAGGCCTCCGATTGGTCCCTGCACTCACGACTCCCCATGCGAGAGACAACGTGAGCATGAAACCCAAGCCAGAGAGCGCATGGGAGTGTGCACCCCCATTGTGGCACTTTGCGTGCAGGGATGAAGCACATCCTTTCTGCAGTTCTGGGGACGTGGTTCAGAAAAATGTGTTTCCGGGCTGTGGATTGTAACAGCAATGCCGAAGGCGAGGTAACGTTTCAGCTGTTTGCAATCAAACGCCGTGGAGGAAGTCTCTCCTGTGACCGTGCAACATGTCTCCACGACAACTAATGTCCACGAATGAACTGCCATTTGTGCCTTTGAGTACACAATTCAAACTCAATAACTAACTGCTGAGTGATTCCTGTGTATTCATTCAGGCACTTAAGCAATTGAAATTAATAATTCAAAGAAGACCTACTGTGTACGAACCATTTAAAAGCCAAATGATGACAATTTATAAGCTTGGAGGTGATTTAATACTAAAGTTAATAGATTGCAGTGCTCTAAAAAAGATTCCTTAAATCATTCTATAATAACCATATACAACTACAGTACAGTAACAACCTTGTTTATGTGTTTGTGGAGCTCTTCTACTCTTTAACAAAAAGGGTGAACAGCTGTCCAAACATGCACCCCTACCCATGTTGCCTGTGCTTTTATTTTTTCAACAAATGCCAAATGGTGATGCGGTTATGAAATCTCTCTACAAAACACATAATGTAACTTTAGGGTGTTTAGCCGAATCATGACAAAATTTGGCACACACCTTTAGGGGACTGACAAGCTCATGTCTGTAAAATTTGAGCAAGATTTGAGCAACCCTCCGGTTAATCAAATCCACAAAGCCAAAAATGTTGGATTTTATAGTTTTACGTGCAGTAAACAATTCCAAATGCATATACTACATACATATACATGCCAAATCAAGGTGATATATGAACATTTAAGGTCACTTTTACCTTCATTGAAGACGTGATTCTTGATGCGACTGTTCCCAAAGACACGATGTGGCAGCGAGACACCACACATACACCGCCTTCCTGTTCCTGCCATGAGTTATTTCTTGAATTCAATAGTTTCTCCCCTCAATAACACAAAACGGAGCCAATGCATAAAGTTTCAAGTGCCATCATCTTGATAGAGAAGGTTGAAAACATTGAATTGACTTGAAGTGGACTGAAGAAATAACTCATGACAAAACAGGAAGACGGGGTCTGTATTGTGTCTCACTGCCTCGTCCTGTCTTTGGGAACACTTGAATTAACACTCACAACGTCAGTCGCTCACAAATAATTTTTTGCTGCATGTAAAATCATAAAAATGTCAATCGCTGATTACATCATAGCTGCCTTCCGGTTCCGGGGGCCATTTTCTTAGCAAGCCAGCTTCTTTGTTAGTCACCAAGGACGTTTTGGGACAAAAATAAAAGAACACAGCTGGACTCAGTCAGTATATTACCGTAATAACATGACAAGACGCACCCTGAATTGTACGCTAACCTGAAAATGTATGTAAATGGAGGCAAAATATCAGCATGAATTTTCAATGTTAACTGCAAAACACATCTGTTTAGTGTTTAGCACGCAGGCCTCACAGCTAGAAGATCCGAGTTCAAATCCACCCTCCGCCATCTCTGTGTGGAGTTTGCACGCTCTCCCCGTGCATGCGTGGGTTTTCTCCAGGTACTCCGGTTTCCTCCCACAATCCAAAAACATGCTAGGTTAATTGGCCACTCCAAATTGTCCATAGGTATGAATGTGAGTGTGAATGGTTGTTTGTCTATATGTGCCCTGTGATTGGCTGGCCACCAGTCCAGGGTGCATCCCGCCTCGCTCCTGAAGACAGCTGGGATAGGCTCCAGCACCCCCTGCTTATCCTTGTGAAGATAAACTGTAGAAAATGAATGAATGAATGAATGAACTGAAAAACACTAACCAAGGTTCCACTGTATAGTTTTGCATGCATAAAACCATTTTTAAATGCATATAAATGACAAATGAAAGGGATAAATCAGCATTTAAGGTTACATTTATTGTTGACAAAGACACAACGTGGCAGTTTTTCTTGAACTCAATAGTGTTCTTCTTTATCAACATGCTGGCATGTTCAAACTTTCTTTGGCTCCATATTGCGTTATTTTGTGATGAAAAGAAAAGCAGAGACTTGAGTTGAGGAACACTATTGAATAGAAATAACTCATGGCCAAACACTCATCATGTCTTTGGCAAGAATCACATCTTCACTGAAGATAACAGTGATGATGAATGTTAATTTATCCCTTCATTTATACATATTTGCTTTGTTTTACCATAAAAAATATATATATAAATGTGTTTTTGTTAACATTTTTGGCTTTCTGCAACATTCATCATACATTTTCTACCGCTTATCCTCACAGGGGTCGCGGGGGTGCTGGAGCCTATCCCAGGTGTTACAGCCCATCAGGCTCACATTCATACCTATGGACAATTTGGAGTCACCAATTAACCTAGCATGTTTTTGGAATGTGGGAGGAAACCGGAGTACCTGGAGAAAACCCAAACATGCACGGGGAGAACATGCAAACTCCACACAGAGATGGCCGACGGAGGAATTGAACCGGGTCTCCTAGCAGTGAGGCCTGCGCGCTAACCGCTCGTCCGCCGTGCAGCCACTTTCTGCAACAGAGTCATTGAATTTACTTTATTTTTTTATGGGAAAAATTGATTCAGTCAGTGTACATTTGGGTTAAAGTCAGACCTTCTGGAACAGATTGACGCTAACCAAGGTTCCATTGTATAGTATTTGTTAGCAGGCTACTACTGTATTGATACAGTACCATAGTATCTGCACCTTTATCCAGAGACTCACTAAATTGTGATGTGTTCTTCCTTGGCCCCCCATGCACCACTTCTCAGCTAAGTCATGTCATTTTTGCATACTCCTGAAAACTGTATCTGTGGACTTTTGCATGAAACTGTATATACTGTATAGTACAAGTGCGCATTTGATCATACCTTGACCAGGTTAAGGATGATAATTGGTGCTCCAAACCGCTGCAGCATCTGATCAAAATGGAGGCCAGCAACATGGGCATACGGGTCTGCTTGGTCCACTACCAGAGAAGTAAAACACATTGAGAATGAATACACAGCATGCTTAATGAATTTTTTTTTTAACACATTTTCTTTGACTTATTTTGCACACTAACCACTTCCTTAAAATAAACCAGGGGCCTAATTAAGTCAAAAACAAAGAATTACATTCTTATTATACTCTGGTTCCATTTCCGATGAGCATCTCGCAGCTGAGGGACATTTGCTCACTTGAATGAAGTCATCAAAACATCTTATAAATAGGCTTCTTATGCAACAAGAGGTGATGGCAGAGACAAGGTGAGGGTCACACTCTGCTGTTCAGACGTCTGTCCAAACTCCGGCGAAGCTACGTCACTGACCTAGATTCAGATTCAGTCATAGAATAAAAGTCATTTCCCGCCGCTTGTATCATGACCGAGGCAATGTTACACTTTTATTAAGATCTGAATTGTCTGTCTGATGTTGGTTGAAGTCATCTAATTTGTCTGTTAGAACATTGCACGGAGCCACAAGAGGACAGACAGCCTGAAGGATAATAATGAGAGCGATACAATGAGAGATAATAAGCTACAAAGGTGGTTGATAAACAACATTAGCAGCTACTCTTTCCCTTGAGGGATATTTGTTGTGACGCTAATATCGGGAGTGTGGGAGCCAATGTGATGTTTAGACAGGGCTACAATGGGACGGTAATAACCTTGAGGCGTGGGGAAGAAGGACAAAGTAAGAACATGCCATGGCTGACTTCATGAAGTGTTAAACTCATGTAACGTAATGTCTCATCAATGGAGCATCATTGATGACATCAATACCACATATGACTTGTCCCTCAATCTGTAGAGACCCCAATGCACTGCGGCAAACCAGTTGGGGTATCACATAAAAAACCTTAAATTCGTATTCGTATTAAGTATTTGAAGACACTTGACTGAGGATGGTGAGTTTTCAGAGCTCACGTTGCAGCATCAGTCAAATGGCGGCTAACGGAGGCAAAATGCTAGGTAACACTCGCCCGTATGTTCGTGACAGTGGGCAAATAACCAGAAACATCACTGAGTTCATCCAACCAGATGGCCCGGCCTTTGTCACCGGTGGAAGACAGGAGGTTCCGCCGACTGTTCTCTCTCAGTTGGAGACCAGCTACATGCTGCCTGGAAGTCCTGCCATGAAGCACTTCATCCTCTCACACAGAAAACCTCCTAAAAGAAGGCGTTACATGTGTGATATGTGCTCTCCCGGCGAAAGTCAACTTTTGTCCGAATTTATGTGATTTTATGCTTCCTTTTTTCCAAATCATATAGCCAATAGCAGCAGTGCTGCCAGGAATTATGGGCATGATGAAAAAAAATATTTTTTGTTAAATTACCTATTTTTTGTGGCCCCTGGCAGTCATGGACCCTTGGAAATGTCATATCATATATAAAGTTATGGATGATAGTATCGGAGTCACCCTGCCGCACAATTGTTTCAGCGACTACCCTCTGGGAGGCGATACAGATGTATCAGAGCACGGACAAACAGACTAAAAAACAGTTTCTTTCCTCGAGCCATCATCTCCCTCAACAAGACCATGTAACCAAGGCAACCAATTGTCCTCTATAATGGAGACCCTTCGTTATTTATTATTATTTATTGTTCTAATTTCTATGTTTTGTACTGTCACTGTCTTGCACTAAAAATGGAGCTGCTGCAATTTCATTCTACTATATGTAAAATGACAATAATGGGCATTCTGATGACCGTAAGGTCATATTGTAACAAGTGATGTCAGGGAATTGGTTTTCAAAACAGATCTATCCATATGACACATGGGGGGGAACTTGCTGTTACTGTTGCATAAAAAAGGGATTAAAAAACGTGAAAAAACGGGGGACAGGTAGATTATTATTGAACACGAGTATTGTACACAGAACCTTCAGTCCACACACACTGACACACTCCAAGAAGTTTGCGGTTTCATTAATTTGGAGGACCTCATGAGCCGCCTGTGGCCTTGGTTTTGTGTACAATGGATAGAAGATGTCAATGTTCCCCCATCAGCCTGTGGTTGAGAAGAACAGCCCTGGTAAAAGGCTTTCTCTTGCTTTAAAATAATGGTCTGTATAATAAACAGGGCTATTTGGAGACGAGGGCAGCTGAGACGTGCCCCCCTCCCCCACGATTCTTCAAGTACCATACACAAAAGTCTGCCTTATAGCGATCAGGTGTATAAGTATTACACACAAGAATAAGAGAAAGAGAATAAAATTTGGTATATCTTACATCGTATTGGGGGTTTGGGCATCATGGTGGAAATGTCCTGGGACCAATAGAGCGGGACCGAACCCCGTACTTGGACGTACGAGGAGTAACTTCCCGCGGTGAACGACATAACTGAGGCATCATTGACAATCTGCTCCGTCTCCACTTCGTTAGCCACATCCCCCTTCACATAGAAAAGAAACCCAAAAAGACGAGTCAGTCAGCAATAAACAACACAGGGAATGTTTTTCGGTGTCATTTGAACACATAAAAAAGAAGTGCATGGCCTGTAAATAAAGTTAAAAAATAAATTTCATCATACTGAGAAGTCTTTTTTCAAAGGTAATAAAACCCCAATGTAAACCAAACGTATGACAAATCGAGTGTGTTTTTAGCTCAACAAAAGCAGCACAACATCCATGTTTGTTACAGAAGTCCCTCCCTCCTCCCACACAAGGACACTGATGCATACTCAAGGAAGAGCTAACGGGTCAAATTAACCTGCCATCAACATGAGTCATTTCAATCAACCCATTGCCCCGGCAACCACTGCTACCTCGCAGTTGGCTCCCCTTTTGAGGAAGCGGGTCCCAGCAAATTTGCTGGAGCGCCTGGCGATGAGGGTGATGTGGACCGGGTGGCCATAGATCAGGAGCTCTGTGGTCGGCGGGGTTAAGGAGGCAAAATGAGAGGTGGCCACGGACACACTGGAAAGTCCTTTCCATTCCATTTGTTTTTGTGTTGAAGCTCAGTCATTGTCACTGAAGCAGCTGAGAGTGAGCCAGATTTATTTTATTTATTGCTCCCCTTATAAGTTGCGAGGTGCAATTGCCTTTTAAACCACTGCGGTCAATAGAAATCCACAGTGTGTGTCCTGTAGCAGTTAATTCAAGAGGAATATCCCCAGGATTTAGCCACTATTGACTCAAAACAAACAAAATATGCTGTCTACAGTATACATGTGCAAAGACATCAGACCGGTGCACAGCAGCTGATTAAAAATGCAGAGCGCGGATAACAGATGGGGAGATGCAGATTATGCAAGCGCCTGTGTTGTTTACATACCTGATAACTGGTGCTTAATTGCCGTCTTGCTTTTCAACAAATAAAACTAATTGTTTTTCCGGCGATCAGACGGCGGAATCAACGTACCCCGATGGGGAGGCACGGTACATGTCAACAAGGCTCAGACCGAAGCTGGGAGCAATAAAGGATAATGTTTGTGTGACAGTTGTTCTGTCTGAGTATCTACATGATAGCATCTTAATATAGAAAAAACAATTAGCAGAAATAGCAGAGCACTAATAATGTTCCACTCTAGTTCTTTAGGGAGTGGTAATTATTACTCTGTGGGTGTGCCAGACACAGTTTTTTGTCTCGGCGCTCTGCTAGGTCTCCCAATGCATGTCCACTGTAGCTCTTGTAACACCTCACAAAGGTTCTCTTGGGAACACATTAACTGTGACACTGTTCAAGCAGGACATTTATTTATGTTTTACATTGCTTATTTACTCTTATTCTGTCTACTATATTGGCTAACATGGCTGTAAAGCCATTTAAACCTGCAAGGAAGTACGCTCTCCACAAAAAACAACAAGGAACTGCTTACGTGTGAGTCTATGTTGTCTTATTTCTGTCCAATATGTCTCATTTTCGCTTGTTATATTTACTATATTGGGTAATACAAATGTAAAAGTCATTCATTTTCTACCCCTTATCCTCACAAGGGTTGCGGGGGGTGCTGTAGCCTATCCCAGTTAAACCCTGGACTGGTCGCCAGCCAATCACAGGGCACATATAGACAAACAACCATTCACACTCACATTCATACCTATGGACAATTTGGAGTCGCCAATTAACCTAACATGTTTTTGGAATGTGGGAGGAAACCGGAGTACCCGGAGAAAACCCACACATGCACGGGGAGAACATGCAAACTCCACACAGAGATGGTGAAGGGTGTAATTGAACTCAGGTCTCCTAGCTGTGAGGCCTGTGTGCTAACCACTCTCCGCTGTGCAGCCCCAAATGTAAAAGTGACTATAGAAATGTGTTGGCTCAACGTACCCATATGATGAAATGAAATAAAACAGCATGAAAAAGTAGCTGATGTGTTGAAAGGATACTGGACTGTCCACAAAAGCCATGGATTATATACATGAGCCAGTCGTGGTGCACGATGCCCTTGACGCGCTCCAGCAACTTCCCGTTCCACACATACTTGTAGTACGGCTCGTTGCGGAGGCCGTAAATCACTGTGGCAGAAAACACAGATGGATATTTGTACTTTTTGCGCATCATATACAAACATGGATGAGGGGCTTATATTTGGACTCACCTTGCGTCGGCAACCCTTCGTCCTCAAATATGTCAAAGCTATCCTGTTTGCCACGCTGGTTCACGTCGTCCTCGGCGGAGGAGGCTGCCGACGACCATAGCTCGTACGGTCTCTGCAGCAGAGTCAGGTTGTGCTGCAAGGAGTGGCTCAGATCATAGCTGTAACTGCGGGGGTACAACATTGTTGTTGTTTCATACCAATAACACTAGTCTGCAAACAAATGCTTCGGAACTAAAGTAGTGACATTTCTCATGGTTTCGGTCACTAATAAAAAAAAAGTAAGTCAGCAGATTGGCTATAATTTCCAAAATAGGAAATTTATCATTATGTAGTTTAACAGAAAGTACAATGTGTCTGCAACCAGTTCTATCTGGAAAAATGTCTGCACATTCCAGTACATCCATTTTTGTTTTGACATTAGATGTTTTGTTTTTATTTGCAGAAATCTCTCTTGGAAGTGGACAAAATGCACGCATGTAGTGAAATTTCATCAACAGTAGCAAAAGTTGACTTTTGTATGAGTTTTTTACTTTTCTTTGACACTAAAAGGCAAATATTTATAAGCAGCTGGTGGTAAACCTCCTGAAGTCCTACAAAGCCTTTCGATGCACTATGTCACTGAAGATATTATTTTTGCATTCTCATCTGCATTTCTTTCCATTGAACTGTAGAGAAGTACGTAAGTAATGAGTGCGGGTAAGTTACCTGAAGTAAAAGTTGCTGGACAGGTCCACGTTTTGAAAGATCCGCACATATCTGGGAAATAATTGGAAAAATCACACATTGTCGGTGTTGGTGAGGATAAGATCATACCTGGCTTCGTCCGGATGCGTGACTCGAACCGAGTCATTGGGGATGTAGATCATGCTGGTGTCCTCAATTTTGTATATGGAATGACCCCCGATGTCGGCCATCTTTCTGCGTTTGGTGATCAACACAATGTAGTAGCCCTCGAGGAAACGCACAAAGCCTGTCGCAGAAAATAAAGTGTTGAGATGAGAACTACACCACCACGTCACTTTTACAAGAATCACACCTATTGCTTCAATTTGCCTTTTTTGGTTGGCTTATGTATTTCTTCTTTACACAGTCATACTGATCTGAAGATCTTTAACCATACTGAGAAAACATGGGTAAAAATAACAAAAGTTGCCCAGGAAAAGGGGTTGTGACTCAGTGACATTCACCGAATAACAGTCCAAGGCCAAAAAATGGCACAGGGAACAAAAGAGGGTTCCAAAAAATTATTATATATAATTATGGCTGCACGGCAGTGAGTGGTTAGTGTGCAGGCCTCACAGCTAGGTAAGCCGAGTTCAATTCCACTCTCGGCCATCTCTGTGTGGAGTTTGCATGTTCTCCCCGTGCATGCGTGGGTTTTCTCCTGGTACTCCGGTTTCCTCCCACATTCCAAAAACATGCTAGGTTAATTGGTGACTCCAAATTGTCCATAGGTATGAATGTGAGTGTGAATGGTTGTTTGTCTATATGTGCCCTGTGATTGGCTGGCGACCAGTCCAGGGTGTACCTCGCTTCTCGCCCGAAGACAGTTGGCATAGGCTCCAGCATACCCGCGACCCTTGTGAGGATAAGCGGTGATTATGTGATGTGATGTCCGATACTGGCTTTTATGCCGAAAACTGATATGCCGATACTATCCAACTCTGAATTTCCAATACACATGTGTTGTATACAGCATTTTTCTAATATCGGTTTTCATGATTTCTGATACCGATATTGTCGATATTGTCAATTGTCGAACATCATACATAATTATTAACTATAAATACATTTATTTAATGTATTTAAAGGAAAATAATAAAAATAAAACAAGCACGTATGACATCTAATAAGCTGACATTTATTTCAATTGTTTTAATTAAACTGTGCTGTGTGGCTAGCATTGGTTTCTTGTGGTCATATTATATCCTGGTTGATTACATCCATCTAAAAGTAAAAGCCAGACATTTTGTATTGCTTCTCCATCCTGACAAATGCTTTTTGTAAACAAATCAACCTTGGTCTGTGCTCAGCTGAGTGCCATTCCAGTTCAAGTCCCTTCTAAAGTGGCTATGAGTAAACGGCCCTGATCGAAGATTCTGCGGCATTATTGGAATTTGAGCGTGTTTTGTCGACTAAAAATTGCATTCTTGTTTTTCCCCGTTTAATGTGAATAGGAAGTAAATAGAGAACATACCAAAAATACTAATCATCGCAAACCTGATTGCTTTCAGTGATTAACAACACTGCTATGTAGCTCTGGGAAGATTTTCCTAATATCTCATTCAATACCAAAGACGTATTAATCCGTTTTTTTTAACCAAAGGCTGACTCCCATAGACGTACATCTTTTATGGTGTTTTTTTTTTTGCGCAAGAGGCAACAAGCGGTGATGACGAAAGTGGTCACTTTTCAAGCAGTTCTAAGCCATAAAAACGGCCACAAGGTAGAAGTGCAGAAGAGCTCGGCAGGGATTTCAAGACACTCGACAGCAAGGAGGAAGGCACGCATACAGTTTAGTTCCAAATGTGAACATTATACAGCAAATACTTCATGGTGTCATATTTGTAAATAAAATGCTATTTTGATAGCAATCAATACCACTGTAACACAACTTTTTTTTTTTTTTTTAGTTGGAAACTGATCTTTTCCTGAAACTCACCTATGTTCGACTGCTGATTACTAAGGAACGGAAACAGGTAGAAACAAATTGGTAACTATAAATTGTCCATGAGAGTGAGTGTGAAAGATTGTTCGCCCCAGGGGTAGGCTCCAGCATACCCCTGCGACCCTAATGAGGATAAGCGCCATTGAAAAGAGATAGATGGATGGGATGGAATTAGTTCATATCCAAGCAAAGAGCATCTCTGAGACAAACATGTCATTGATTGGACATAATCAGGCGACTTATCGAAAACAAAGATCTTCTACTGCAGTGTATAAAAAATGTAGGCCACCACTTGATGACGCCACAGATACACAAGACTCGCCCATTCCCACCTGCACTGAAACACTTTAAAAAGACAAAATAAACCACCAAATAAACACTTTTTGAAAAGGTTTTCATTAACAATGGCGTCATATTGAAGACACTGCTATTGCATACTCATCATTTTATACGTCAAACATGAAAAGTGGTGATGGGAGTTGCATTGTGCATTGAGAACAGCATTCAAATACCAGGTGGGTCTTTTGTTGTATTGTGCTCCCTCCTGCGTGTAATATGCAAAAAGCAGGTCAACACCTGCAGCTGGAAAACTAATTATGCATTGTACGTGTTTCCCAAAATCATTTTTGCTTTGTTGTTGTGCAAGAGTGTGACGGGAGAGTGTAGGCGGCGGGCACGTACCGACGATCCCGAAGGCTGACACAGCCCTGGAAAGGCCCGAGGGACCCTTTTGGGCGATCTTTGTGCGGTTTCCCAAGTCCAGGCGCCCCAGCAACTCCCGCACCTCTTGCTGGTTGTACACGTGCTAAAGATAAAACAGGAAAAAAAAGACATTATAGTACGAGAATAGGATTTTGGAGGGAAAATAAATACTGCTTTTAACTGGGCTAATATTCAGCAAACTAGATATACAAATGAGTCCTCCCTTGCTTTGAAAACGCTATTTATACTTTTTCTAGTCCAAATTGTGCCATGATTTCAAAGTATTTAGAATATGGACATGTTATTTTAATCACAATAAAATGACATTCTCAAGCATCTAGTCTATTTCTGAATGACTAGCAACTGTCAATCAAACGAGGGGAAAAAAACAAACATGGTATGATGAGTAAGTCGCATAATATTTGGCGGGAATGGCAGCGTGGGATGATGGATATTTACTGGAGGATGCTTCATAACAACCACCACATCATCATAATAATGACCCCCGCATTTACGATGAACAAATCAAGTCCGAGCTCATAGATCCTGGTAATGATGAGAAGGAGGTGGACTGAGAAGTCATCAACTGGGCCGTCAAGCACAATACACTCAGGAGAGGCTGGAGCCATTGTACAATATCCCCCCAGGCGTACAGTACAGTGTTACATAAGCACTGTGTTACATGAGTACTGTACTAAGGAAGGCTAGTGAGAAGACGGCGCTCACCTTATCATCCATTATGACCAGGTCCTTGGGCTCCGTGCGATCAATCTTCAGGACTCTGTGTTTGGTCTGAGCCTGATTGCTCCCAACTAAAAAATACCTCTGTCAAGAAAGAAAATGGTGTGATTTTGCATTCGTTTCAACGAGTAGTTAATCCTTTGATGCTGCCTGAATGAACTTCAGGGCAGCGCTGTCCTAAAGGGCCACTTTCAGAAAAATGAAAGTAGGCAGGGGCCTAACTATATTAAATATATTTTAAATATTTAAAACAAATCTTTAATATTTCAACACAATACTGTTATTATGACATTATTGTTTCTCATAATATTTTGAGTTGATTCTCATGAATTTTTTTCTAATTAAAATAAAATTTTTGACTATAAATGTAAAATTATAGTTTTTGTTTCCATTTCTGCTGTTTTCTTCCTAACTTTATTCTATTTTTCCTCAACCTAATTTTCCAAAAATCACAATTTTTTTGTTGTTATGTTTCTCATAATATTAGGACTTTGTGGGCAATATTTTTTTCTTGACTAATTTCAACTTTATACTACCAAAATTATATTTTCCTTCATAACATTACCTTATGTTCATAAAATTACGACATTTTCTCTTAATAGTTTGACTTTATTCTTGTAAAATCACTGCTGATTTTTCCATTTTTGTTTACATTTCTAGTGCTGCAAGCTAATACAAAAAGAGGCATATTTTTCCCAAATATTTGAGGTCAAATTCCAAATTGTATGGCATTTACAGACCACTGTTGTCTCTAATTACTGCAACATTGTTGGGCAACACCTGTGGCTGTAGGTAACCTCTTGATGCACTTTTGATTAACTCCACAAAATGGCAACAGTACCTGCGTTCAAAGGACCACAAGTGGTCAGCCTCCAGCAGCTCTACCTACCTCTCCGTGCACTTTAAAATGTTAGTACGAAACTCACATGTGTTACACTCGGTGTACTTGTTACATTGAACTCAGCAGCGGAATTCATGCATTTGTTCATAAATGACCACCTATGGTTCCCTTTCCATCATGCACTCCACATCATTATTAGTACTGTACCATATGCAACAGTTGCAGTAAAACTCATTTTAACTGTGATAAATCTAGGTTAGTTTTGATATTAACAACACAATAACCATTGTTGACCATTTAGAGAGACCGCAAAACTAGCAGTTTCCCTTGTGCACAATATGATGCAAAATCCCGTAATAATTAATACCAGTAGAAATAAAAATATATATATACAGTATGTAGGAAGCTAGAGCAAACCACCACACTGACCTTTGCTGCCATCTAGTGTCTACCAACAAGATCGAAGTCAACACAGTTTAGTATTTATCTTAATTGTCTTTTTTTTTGGTCTTTTCAAAGCTGACTATCCTTATCTACACGATGTCCCACGGGTACCAGCCCCGCCTAGCATCGGTGTTTACCCAAATATTTGAAGTCATTCCTTATATAATATTGTCGTTCAAGCATATTCAGGCTAATGATAATGGCACTGTAAGAATCATGTGATATAAACATACAGCTCTTGTCTCGTAGAGGACCATCCTCTGGATCCCACTGATGAGAGCTGCAGATTGAGGCATATTTGCTCTTGTATGATCCGCAAACCAGACGACAGAGTACCTGAAAACGTGCACAGTTAATAAAGAATGATCCAATGATGATCCAATGATCATCCGTACCAATGTCGCAAACACAAGGTGGAGTGCATCATTTATTCGGCTAAATACTCACCGTTGAGCGAGCCGCCAGCAAACTGCAACATCCACGTATCTTAGCAAAAGATGACAGCAGTTTTCTTGTGCATCATGAGCTAAAGTTTCTCTGATATATGAGTATAATATGTAAACGCACCATGCCGGCGTTTCGTTTGCTAGCAAAAGAACATCACGCCACAGAAATTTGTTTTAGTCAGGTGACTGTCATGAACCCGGAAACCGGTCACGTGTTAGTTGCTACGGTGGCTCACCAAGCCCAAAAATAGCATTTTGCTTTTTTTCATCCTGTGTTCTTGAAGTTTATTCACTCTATTAACAATCTCCTGTTTTGTCCCGTTAAGTTGTAGCATTATCATTTTTTAATTAATCACACACTAATACAAGCTCATTATCAAACACAGCTTCAAACGTCCTCAAAATGAGCGTGTTGATAGTTGCCATGGTAACTAACGTCACTGCCTTCAGGTTAGCGTCTGAGCGATAATATAAAGTTATGCTATGCTGTAAACAAGTCACCATATTCGGTTGAAATAAAGTAACGGTAAGTCATTTTATGGATTATTAGAAAATAAAACAGATGACAGAATCAGTGGCCGGTAATAAATAAATGGCAACAAGCAGGAACTCGACTATCAAATCATGTTAGAAACACACGTCTACGTTATTAATGTTGACATATGTGAAGTCAAGGTTACTTTGACCACTTGAATATTGCTCCTTATTTAGTGTTTGATTCTGCATTGTTGTTCTCTATGCTAGAATCTAGTAATCCAAACATGGATCTAGTGGACAACCTTATAGAAGATGAAGCTGAGAGACAACGTCTACTTTCTAAACCAACCTGCTTCCTTGTGGTTGGAAGACCGGTAATGTATCATAAATAAATCCAACAATACAGCCACCACACAAGTGAATCACATTTTGCTATAATGCCTCATTAATCTCACAAAAGCAAATAATTTGTTTCAGGGTGTTGGCAAATCCACCTTGGCCAAAGACATTGCAGATACCTGGGGTTGCATATTAATTGATGGTACGAACAATGTTAAATAGTATTTTTTTCAAATTGTCATGTCATTTCAACCACTTGCTTCCAGACACGAATCTGATTAACTTCCACATCAGAACTCGAACAGAGGACGGCATTAAGGTATGGGAGTAAACGTACGTACAGTATGCTATATCTGACTAACGCATCATTTGACAGCTTCTGAATATCTTAAATGCTGGGGAAAGTGTACCAGAAGAGATGATTCTGCAGCTCATCCTTGACATGCTAAACTCAGAAAGAGTCAAACACTATGGTAGGCTTCAACGACACCCGTCAATCACAACATACCTGACAAATATGCAGTACCTGTACGTTGTGCTGCAGGCTACGTGCTGAGCTGCCTCCCATTCATCTCGGAAGAGAACGTGGCAGTCGACCAGCAAATTGAGATCATCAGAAACCTCAAGCTCAAACCTGACTTCATCATCAATATCAAGGTGGAAGCATGCCGTTGAATTACTGTATTTGTATATTAAGTTAAAATGCACTCATGGAGTATGCTCTTATCAGTGTGCAGACAAGGATCTGGTCCAGAGACTGTCGAGTCAAAAGCAACACCCGGAGACAGGCGTTATGTACGGCCAAGACAAGTGGAAGCATGACGGTGACTTTCATGTCATGGGATTTATAGATAAGACGGATGAGGACCTGGAAGACTCGGGGTCAGAGGTATGACACAATGCTAGCTTGCGTTAGTGGGCAGAGACCCACTCCTTCAGTTTAGATGGAGCTACCGTGAAAAAAAGCTCATTGTGTGTGGCAGTTGTTGTTCATTTTAACACACATTTATATTTGTATTAGTAATATTAATTGTACTGAGAATTACTTTACATAATATAGTTACAGACCAGTCTGCACGGTGGAGAGTGGTTAACAAGCAGGCCTCACAGCTCGGAGACCGGAGTTCAATTCCACCCTCGGCCATCACTGTGTGGAGTTTGCATGTCCTCCCCGTGCATGCGTGCATCCTGAATTTATTATTATTATCGTTATTTGTGCATACATTATAGACCACCATTTTCACACTCACATTCATACCTATGGACAATTTGGAGTCGCCAATTAACCTAGCATGTTTTTGGAATGTGGGAGGAAACCGGAGTACCCGGAGAAAACCCAGAACATGCAAACTCCACAGAGAAATGGTCGAGGGTGGAATTGAACCCGGGTCTCCTAGCTGTGATGCCTGCGTGCTAACCACTCTCCACTGTGCAGCCTGGTCTGTAACTATATTATGTAAAATAATTATCAGTATAATTAATATTGTTAAATGTGTGTTAAAACTGAACAACAACTGCCACACACAATGAGCTTTTTTTCTGTGAGGCCTGCATGCTAACCACTCGACCACAGTACAGCTTTTTTTCCCAATCATGAATACTGATATTAAAAAAATGCTGTATACAACACATATCGGTATCGGCTGGTATTGGTATCGGAAATTGAGAGTTGGACAATATCATTTATCAGCATAAAAGCCAATATCGGACACCCCTATAATCAGCTATAATAATCAATAGTTCATAATATTGTAACAAATACAATCAGGACCATGCGTAAAGTGCATCCTAGAAGTGTCCCTTAACTCTAACGGAGGCTGCTGTGGTTGCAGGATGAAGAGGAAGATGAAGATAGTGAAGAGGACCAAACCTCAAAGATCACAGTTGACCAGCTGGTGTGGGTCCCGGAATGTAATTCCAAAAATACGTCTCTTAGAATCAACACGTACAAGGACACCATCCTCAAGCCACTGGAGGTAGGACGTGGGCCATTACAAAATCTCCTCGTGCATCCAAATTCAAGTGTGTACGCCATGAGGTTCAGATCGGAACACATACTGTAAGTGGTTTCTTTCAGGACTACATGATGGACCATAACCCTATATACCTGTTTGAATTGGATGGAAGCAACAAACCTCGAGAGTTGCTCTTGGTGAGTAACTGCAGTGTTCAGTGGAATTGGGATGCTTCTTATTGACATCTATCTACGTAATGGATTGCTTCTAGTTTGTGTTGTCCCGTTTGGGATCGATGGCAATTCAGCGTGTCCCCATTCCAGTTGTCCTCCATGAAAACAGAGAACTGCCTGAAGATATCGAAACGGTCAGTTTGTGATATTTCTTCCTCCACAAAACTTACTTTTCACGCAGCGTCCCGTCTCCTTTCTAGGAAGACCTGCTGAGGTTCATGTCCTCCTCAAAAATGATGGTGCCAGGCTGCAGGTGGAGGAGGAGCCGCTGGGGCCGAAGTTGTCCCGTTGCTCTGAAGGAAGGAAGGTTCATCCCGGGAAAACCAGAATACTCTGTAGCGTAAGGCTGCTTGTTTTGGTTTGGAGTTTTAATACACTCTAAAAAGTAATTCAGAGTATCTGTTGACACCACTTGATTTAATACATAAATGCAATGTAAAAAATGTAATTAATTGATTTAGATAAACTTCCTAAGTTGCTAACTTTATTTTTTAAGTTATGTTCAAATAATAATGTTGGCTATTACATGAACTTAATTTAGCATGTCGTATACACTCAAATTTTATTTATTTATTTAATTTAGCAAATTATATATATATATATATATATATATATAATATTAAGTTACTGCTAGATAAAAAGCTGTGTGCATTATTATAATTAAGAAGACAACAAATTACTTTGAATAAAATGATTAATTCAGTTGACTTAACATATTTTTTTGAGTTACAAACTTAAAAACTTTATTATTCTTATTGTTCTTTTTTATTTAAAAACAATTATTCAGTAAGCATTACTTAAAATAAGCTTTGAGTGAAGAGGAAAAGCAAATTCGTGCAATGCAATATTGTTTGTTGGTTCAAAGCAATTTCAAATTAAGTTGTCATAACTAAGAAATTGTTGCGTTGATTTTTTTTGTTGAGGCTAAACATTTATTTTTTGAGTGTATGTTTACATCTTCTCAACAAAATATTCTCCAGCTTCCAGGACAAACTGTACATCATTTCCTCCCAAGAGGCCTTCGATAAGTTCATGACCAACCCCAGACGCTACCTACTCCCTCCGATGCCCAGCCCACCTTGTAGGGTTTGTATCATTGGAGTCCCGCAAACAGGGAGGAGCGCTCTGGCAAAACTTATGGCTGAGCGGCACAAAGTTTCAATGCTGGAATTGGAGAAACTGGCGGAGCCTCTGCTGGATCAGCTGGAGCAGGAGAGGCTTGAAAAACTGAAAGTGGCGTGCATGGAGGCGGCCATAGAGAAAATTAAGCAGAAGCAACAAAGCGAGGAGATTTCTCGTAAGTTTCTATCCATTTTTGACAATTTTTTTTACAAACTGAACTGAACAAAACCTTTTTATAGATCACATATGTGTCATACAAAAACCTTGAGTGTATTATTTCAATGACTTTTCTCCTATTTTGCCTTCCCAGCTGACATTCCTGTTATGGAGGGTAAGCCCAAATCCACACAGAATTTAATTCCCATGCAATATCAATCAAAGTAATACATTCAACATGGTTTTTCTTATGGCCGTCCCCAGTGACAGAGGATCACCCCGAAGTGCAAGCCCTGATGCAAAGTACCTTCGATCAGGGCAAAAATTCGAGCGACGCAAACAAGGAAGTCTTTTCTCTCGCTGTGAAGAAGATTATAACCGAAGTAAGTCTTGAAGAAAAAATACATATATCACAAAGTGCAGTAATGTCAACCGCTACTTCACATTACTTCACTTTGGGTGTCCAAAGTACGGCCCTGGGGGCCATTTCAGGGGCCCGCGACACATTTCACGAAAAAAGTGGAACAAAAAAAAGCTATAATGTTGGTACATAACTCAAAATAACTTTCACCATTTTACAAAATAAGAGAAAAAAATATGTATATAAAATATAGATAAATAAGTGGCCCTTCGGTTGAAAAAGTTTAGACACCCCCTGGCTTATTTCATTCATAAAGCCCTTTGTATTTAAAGGCAATATTAATGATCCCTCTCTTATATTGGAGCTGTACTTCCATGCAGTGTCCAGTGAATGGGTGGCATAAAATTGCTGCAAATGTTGTTTTTTTTTGTCACAGAATGAAAAAGCGAACGCGGAAGCCAAGCTCGGCTGTGGATGGGTGCTTGATAACTTTCCCAGGAATGTCTCCCAATTGGAATCATTAGAACGAGCCGGAATCTATCCAGATTTCCTCTTCTGTCTCATGTGCAGTAATGAGAGTAGGTATCATCAAGTTGAAAAAAAAAAAAGACCAGTCTGCTCGAGTGTTCAAGGTATTAATTACCTTGAACTGTGTACTGTTGTGTACTGTCCAACCGTGTTTTTATTCTTCTCCTAAAGACAAAACTGACAGTGCTGAACAACCAGACAAAAAGGAAGGTAATATAATGTACTATAAATGTACAGCATGCTTGAGCTAAACTGAACAACAGGCTTGACTCACCTTGTTCTCCGTTTACATCAACACAGAAAAGATTCCGGATACAGAAGCGCAGAAAGCTGAAAAGGTCCAGTTTAGTAGAGAATGGGAGGGGATGCAGTTATCTCTAAGTATTAGCCACTCAGTACTGGAGACCGGAAACCGTGGCCCTGAGGAACTTCTCAAAGAGATTGTCCAGCTCATGGAGAGTGAGTGAAACCCTTTCAATCAAGGCTGTTCTAGAGGCCATGTTTTAGAAAACTCCCTTTCATTTAAGAATGATTTAACAGTGAAAGGGGGCGGCACGGCGGTCGAGTGGTTAGCGCGCAGACCTCACAGCTAGGAGACCAGGGTTCAATTCCACCCTCGGCCATCTCTGTGTGGAGTTTGCATGTTCTCCCGTGCATGCGTGGGTTTTCTCCGGGTACTCCGGTTTCCTCCCACATTCCAAAAACATGCTAGGTTAATTGGCGACTCCAAATTGTCCATAGGTATGAATGTGAGTGTGAATGGTTGTTTGTCTATATGTGCCCTGTGATTGGCTGGCGACCAGTCCAGGGTGTACCCCGCCTCTCGCCAGCTGGGATAGGCTCCAGCACCCCCGCGAATGTTATTAGTGCTCTGTTTTTCTTAGTTCTTCTCGGGCTGGATATGCAATACTGTAATCGTTTTTGAAGGATTTGTGTATGCCGAAATGTAAAACCACTGTTTTTTTTGTTCTGCAGAACCTTTCAAGTATGTACCCAGAGAGTTTTCAGCAGTGGACCTAGATGAGGAAACGGAAGACATCGAAGCCATGGCAGAACTGGACGAAGAAGATGACGACAGCCTTTCCAAGGACACAGAAGACGAGGAGGAGGATGAAGGAGTTAGTACACCAATGTGGTTTCATTATAAAGGCCCAATTAAAGGGGACCTATTATGCTCATTTTTCGACCCTTTGTATTGAGTTGTGGTCTCCTATAGAGCAGCTCCACACAATAACCCGCACAGAAAACTTTTTAGATTTTGTATAATCTGCACCTATTCCAACTGTATTTCCTTTGATTTGTGCTTTCTGCCAAAACGACTTACTTTGCTGTGATTGGTCACACGGCAAGTTCTTCCTAACTATGAACCATATAAGGATAAGGAAGTCCGCTCCTCTGTGACATCACAAAGGAACGGTTTTACCATGCTTTTTCAAACCAAGCTTTTTGAGCTGTCTCAAACTTTTTTTAGGGTTCACTTCCAAATGCGCAAACCTCATTATCTGAAACTCTGGCATTGTTTAACACGACAATACAACATTGTAAATACATTCATGGGTCAGAAAAGTAGAAAAAGCACAATAGATCCCCTTTAAGAGCTTATATCTTTACTGCTGGCACAAGCGTGGCCATGAGAGTATTATATTTGTTAGCAGGATTACAAACTCCAAAAATAGAGTTGCAAGTCTAATGGTGTCCTTTGCTTCCCGCTTCCTCTAAAAGTCGGAGTCCTCAGGGGACGCAACATCCAAGAGGTCCTTTGGTGAAACCTTTAATTTCTGCCCGGTGGTGCTCCAAAAGCAAAATACTCTAATACCCTGTACGGATGAGATAGCCGGCAAGTATCGAGAAAAGGTCTACTATTTCTCCAGCCCGGAGGCCAGAGAGGACTTCCTTCAGGATCCTGAACAGTATATTGCAAGTAGTGAGATTCTTAAGGTACATTCCGATAAATGAGGAAAGGTATGCTATTTAAACAATGTGATTACCTATTTAAAACCTTTTTTTTTTGGTAGCCTCCTGCCTTGCGGATCTTTTTGCTCGGTTGCAGAGGCTCGGGCAAGACCACTCAAGGTGAGTGGCTTGCCAAAAAACTCGGTCTCTTCCACATTCAATTCAGGGAGCAGCTTCAAATGCTCCTCATGGCAAAGACCAAGCAGCGGGTTGTTAGTGCCGACGAGTCTATGGAGGAGCACCTCCAGGCCGCCAAGGATGCTGTCAAAGAAGCCCTCGGGGAGGAGGATGGAGGCGGAGAAACCAATGAGGTTAGTTTTTTATCATCATATTTAAACTGATTGTCACATCGTTTTAATGCTTTTTTAATTGTCCTACAGCAGGAAGTGGAATTGACTGAGGAGGAAATTAGTATTAAAGCCTACTTGGTTGATGACGTTCCACTGAGTCAACATATTCTGGAAAAAGTCATAACTCCATACTGGAAAGAGGAGCCATATATGTAACTTGACAGCAAACATACATGTAACATTCTCTACTTATAGTGTGGCGTGTTTATCCATAACCACATTGTGTCCCCTTACAGGTCTACCGGTTTTATCCTGGAGGGTTTCCCTCACAACACTGATGAAGTACAGCACGTGTTGCAGCATCAGCTTTTCCCCGACGTGGTGGTCACCTTGATGGTGGAGGTAACAGACATTCAGGCGCGTCTGCTGCCAGAATTTTGGAGGAGGTGGCGAGAACACTGTGACCAACGCGACGCCTTGTTTAACATCGTACGAGAACTAAACCGCAAGATTCGGGTAAGTCACCGACAAGGAATGTTTTTAAAAAAATACTTATTAATTAACTTACTATTTTTTTTATATTTTAATTAGTCATTTTATTGTTATTGTTTCATGTTATTTATTATTTATGGTGAACTACTCAACATCAGTTGGTGAGCTACCGCTAGCAATGAGCTAATGGATTGTGATAGCATCACTATCTTAAAGCTGGACACACTACGTGTTTGTTGGAACAACTTAGACATACATCTAGTGTTTTGAAGACAAGTCATCTGTTTTATGATTACTAGAGATTGTAAAGTGACACTTGTGACAAAAAGTAGGTTAGCATGAATGTGATAGCCACTTCTATCTCGCCTGTGATCAAGCTAGCTACCGCCAGTGAGGCATTGCAAATGGGTAAAAAGTCAGGTGAGATTGACATGTAAGCGATCACAAACACTGGTATACATAGGTTTCACGTGTGACAAGATGTCGTCAATTGACTACACAATTTACAGACAATTTTTTTTTGCACGATAATTATGAACAAATTGGATGTCAACACAAGACGCTAGTTACGCAATCTGCTTAGAGTACAGCAACATGAGCACGTGCAGACATGGCAGAGGCGATTCCGGTGCACAATTGTTTGATATTTTTAATTGTTTTCAAACCAATTGTGGTCAACATGCGCATAAATAATAAGCTATATATGTATCTATATGATAAGGGCAGTATATACTGGCATACAATATAGTACACAACATTTTTCAGGTTCATTTTAAGGTGTGGTGGCTTTTATTTTGTCTGGCAGAAAACCATGCTGCATGTATTATGTATTGCGGTATCGTATAGCTTGATTTAAATTGTAAATTCCTTTGCAGCTGTTAATACATACAAATATAATATATATAATCCTGTCCTATCATATCTTTCTGCTAACGAAATACATTAAAAATAGCCATATTTCAGACCTAATTGCAAATGGTGATTAATTGTGATTAATTTATTTGAATACTGTGATTAATCTGACCAAAAATGTTAATGATTTGACTGCTTTAGCTTGACCGTCTTATGATGTGTTAATGCTGGACTCTGCTGATCCAATAGATTACAATATCAGTATTTGTATACTACTATACTACTTTTTTATACTGTAATACAAAGCACTATCTGTCTCTTTTTGTTGCAGGAGGAGAGCATAGTGAAGAGGAGGGCAGAACTCATGGAGGAGAAATTAGCGACTGCGGGGGAGACAGCAAAAGTAATGTAGCCATAGTCACGCAAATGTCCCCACTTTTCATTTCTTCTTATTAGTTTTTTTATCCCAACTCCTAAACAAACCAGTTTACGTGTCGAGATGAAGATGAGGAGGATGAAGACTCAAACATCGAGGATGAGATAGAGGCTATCCTGGAGGAGGAGTTTCCCTTGGAAAGGGATGATGAATTCATGGATGATGAAGAGACGAGGGAAGCAACTGACGACAGGCTGAGCCTGGAGATCGAAGAACGCTACGTATCTGATACTAACAACATCGCTTCCGTGTTGGTAAAAAAGACATACACCCGTGCATTTGCTATATGACTGGAAGAAGATAGATACTATAAGAAGGTCATACAGCAGACTTAACTCTGCTATTAACTCTGTTTTTTGCTATACCTAGGAACTTCTGGCTGAGCTAAACATTCCCAGAATATCCATAAATGCGGGACGTAAGAAGCCCCTCATTCGGCGTCAGCTCCTCTTGAAAGTGGAGCCTCTGCACACCAACAGGGAATCGCTCTTCCAGAAATGCCAAGCCATCTCATACATGTTGTCACAGAAGCTCCTCCTGTACTCTTATAAGTATCACAGTGCCTTCGGCTGCCTGGACCCCGTCAAGGTACAAAAAAAGCTTGATTCTGTTGAATGAGACATTTTCTTAAATCGTAAATCATGTTATCTGTTCCAAACAGCGGTACAATGAGGGAGATATCATCCAGCCTGTGCAGTGGCCTCTTGATAGAGCTTATCCTGTGCTCTTCAATCAGTATATTTACTTTCTGGAGTCTAAGAAGAACCAACAAACATTCATGCTCAACCCTTTAAAGTACCTCAGACAGTCAAAGCCCTCCCCTACTCTTCCTGTTAAAATGGCCATAATTGGACCCCCAAAATCAGGGAAAAGTGGCGGTGAGTCCCTAACCCCTAACTGAAGTTTTTCACACGCCTCCTTCTCCAGTCTTCTTGGTAAGTTCTACTCTTTATGCCCGTGAAGTCGCACAGATGTTTGCCCAGAAGTACGGCATGGACCTGCTGTCCATCGGTGGCGTCATGCGTCGGGTTCTGGACACCCAGGAGCACAGCGATTTGGCCATGCAGATGAAAGAGCACCTCCACCAGGGCCATGCTGTGCCTGATGAACTGGCCATCCAGTGCCTGGAGATGGTGCTCATGAGCTTGGTCTGCTGCACGCAAGGGTTTGACAATATCTAACTTCTTACTCAAGCACTCAAATTGTTTACTAATTTTAGGTACACCTGCACAATCAAAGGAGATCCAATTGTAGTAGTAAAAAAAATCCACTCCCATCCAGTGTGGAAGTGGTAAATTTTTGGCTTAGAAGAAATACATTTGAAGTTAACTGTTTAGCTCGCTGGCTTGCTAGAGGTCGTCTCAAGTCCCTGAAGCATAAGTACACACAATGTAAACAATGACTAATAGGCATGCAAAGGTGACTATAGGCCTGTTATTTCATGTCTAGAGGGCTCTAATAAATGAAAAGCCACATTTAGAAAGTCATAAAAAGTCTATGCTCCAATATGAAAATATTCAGTTTATTACCACTGAATTCATTTTATGCGGTCAGGTCTGGAACCAATTGAAAAGTATACATAAATACCCAGTGAGTGTTCGATATATCTTGGTGATTCTGTGTGTACATTTGGCATTTCAGGTATGTGCTGGATGGCTTTCCAATGACAATGAAGCAAGCTGAGCTAATGCAGTCTCACAGTATCGTCCCCATGATCATAGTCGAGATGGGCTTGGACACAGTGGAGGTTCTCAAGAGAGGCCTTGCTGACAAGCTGGAGGAGAACAAGTGAGATCCCCGCCTCCACCCAGCAATCACATCCTAACCACAGTTCAGGGCATTCAATCGATTGCAACTGGACTGGGTTGTCTTAGAAGATGTTTTGCCTCTCATTCGAGCAGGCTTCATCAGTTCAGTCCCTAGTACTAGAGCTGTCCTATCTAGTCTGACTGGTATGTAGCTCACCTCGCCTTTGAGCATGAACTGGTGAGAGGCGAAACGACAACCCGAACAGCCCAGTTGCGGTGACCTGGATGAATAAGAATATTCACGGCATCCTAACCATGACATTACAACTTCTCCTGTCTTTTTCACTGCAGACCCTACTTAATGCACGACAGCGCAGAGATCATCCACATTCGCAACACCTGTTACAGTGAGGAGGTGGAGAAGATGAGACAACACTTCCAACAACAATATGATAACTGGATCCTGCTTGATGGCCTCAAGAGCAAGTGGTACATCTGGGAGATCCTTATGAAAAAGATCAGCACCAGTATGAACTACATCCACACCTACCTGCAGAGGACCCGGAGCGGTAAGTTCTCCGTCAGCAAAGCAGATTAATTATGCATTGAAATAATCTCTCATTATGTGTTATTATCATTATTATTATACAGGTCGAGCAGGCTGCATAAACAAGCTTTGCGTGACGCCCAAGGAGTTCCAGCAACAGCTTGGCGAGTTTGGCCAGTACTGCCCTGTCTGCTTGGCTCTAAATAACCACCTAGTGGACTGCTCAGAAACTGCGTCGCTTATGCACGCAGCTGAATACAAGAGACACTACTACAAGATGTGTGACACAAACCACTTGGAGGTCTGCATATGCAGCATTCACATGTAAGAGAGCAAAAATGCCATTCTTTTTTATTTTGCCCGGCAGATATTCCTCGCGACTCCGGATCAATTTGTCAGCCCTGGCTGCCCACGCCCCCTCCCAGAACCACAACTGTTGCCAAAAAAGTTGTCTGACAGCGATGTGAAGGACAGATTCCCACAGCAGTTTGAGATGAAGGGCTTCTGCCCTGTCACTTATTTGGATGGGAAGCTGAGGTACATGCCGTGAGCACAATTGGAACATGAGAAAAATATATAAGATATAAGTTGTTTCAGAGGAACACCACTACCAGCTGAATTCATCAATAGAAATAATATATAATGTATATGAATCAATTGTAGGGTAATAAATGTTGTTAAAAAACATATTTTGAAGCAAAAACCAGAGACACACTCCAAAAGGAGCACTTTAATAATGTTTGTGTATATTCATTATTTCTCTCAAAGTGTTGTGTGATTATTGTTCATATTTACGTCCGTGTGTACTCAGGTATGAAGCTTTGGTGCGTGGAAGTGTTGACTATGCAGTGGAATTCCGAGAATGCATCTACGCTTGCGAGACAAAGGAAAAACAGTACAAGTTTTTGAGGTGAGATTCCCAGTTTCTTCTTCAGTGCTCTCTGAAATATGAACATTTTGTTACTTTTGATTGTAGCAGCAGTCAGTTAAATTAAATGGAATTTGGCCTTGATACATTATATTACTGTTGAAGCGCTCCGGAACTCTACTGGAACTTGCAATTGCCCTCCAAGGTTCCCCCTCTGTGTGAGCCTATTCCCCTCACTTTACTTCCCACATTGGGCTACCTGGAACAGGTCAGAAACAATCAAATGTCAGGGTTTGATGCATAATTGCGTGACTTAAGACATTTGGTCTGCTTTGAAGGGTGTGGCAGTGGCGGTCATCAAGGCCATGACAGCTGTTGGATGCTTGAAGCCAAAGTTTCCCTTCTACAGTATGGAAAAATCAGCTCTCCACTATGTGGCGTTCTATATGAAAGGTAACAAAACCCTCGCCTTCTCTCTCCAGTTGTCTTTTTTTATGAAGCTGTCTGAGAAAGCTATATAGAGAAGTTCCATTGTTACTTAACAGCACACAACTATGGTGCGTTCATGGGCCACCGAAGAACATTTGAAATCTCAACGCTTGCAGAAAAACATCAATAAAGCAAATATTGGGCTTCCTAAGACTAATACACGTGTGCTGTACATTTATAGTACATGCACGGTCCATGCAAGTACAGTAATCCCTCATTTATCACGACTAATCAATTCCAGACCCGACAGTGATAGAAGAAAGAATTCCTTATTATCAGTGGAATATATTTGTTGTTACAGCATAGAAAACCTGTTTACAACCATCAAATTATGTTTTTTTAACATTATTAGAGCCCTCTAGACACAAAATAGCACCCCTATAGTCACATTTACACACATATTACCCAATATAGTAGACATGGTAACATAAAATCTGAACATTACAGTAACATTACTGACACTTTATGGCTAGTGTAGAATATCATCACTTCTTTGAATGAGTCTTCTGAATGCCTTGTATTTGTATTTTACTTCATTTAGACATTTTTATGCTGGAAAATGCTTAATTTAGGCAAAGAATATGTCAAATTTGCATTAATATGCATTGAAGAGGGACTATATTTATGAATTATTACCAAATTGTAGTGAATGAGATGTTTTCTAAAGAAAAAACTAGAAACAGTAGTGTTCAGAGACAAAGTGCTGCTGCTTAACGCTCAGCATTTACCTGAAAAGAAGTAAGGATCAAAGATCAAATCAATCCAAGCGGTTGTCTTATGATATTGATTACATTTACATATATCACGATTTATTATACAGTATATACTGTACAAATAATTGATTTCTATGCATCTAATTTCCACAGCATTCAACCATTGCAGCACCGAGCACATTCGCCAGCTGTTCAAAAAGAAGTTGGCCTCATTTGAGGAGAATTGCGCACTCATCCCCTACCTGAGCGGAACGATGAAAGCGCCGTACAAGTTACCCAGTGAACACCCCATTGACTTTGAGTTCAAACTGAACAAGTTCCTCACCTTACGTGACTCACCCGAAGACGAAACCAACTTCTAGCTGACTGCCCGTAAGGGGGGGGTGTATCGTTTTTTTTCAACTTGCTTCTAATGCACTTTTCTGGTCAAAAACACAGTGGAAACCTCACACACACTCAACAGGGGCCACAGAAGCACCCAAAAATGGCATAAAATGCCAGAGTTTGAATTTTGCGATTTTTGACAAAAAACGTATATCGTTTATCGTATATAACAACGCCAGATTCCAAAGCTCAAAGTTTGGCGGCATGCCACGCCCACATCGTATGGAACATCCCAAAATCCTTCGCAATTTAACGTCGCCCATCCGTCTAGTGTCCGTTGATGCTACAACTGACTCATTTGGTCAAACCCCCTAGGAGGAGTTCATTGAGAGACAACCCCTACTTCTGGCCATCAAAAATGGTCGACTTCCTGTTCGTTTTGCATTATGGGTTCTTGAGACTTTTTGGTGCGTCCTGTCATTGTAGATGTCTCCACCAAGTTTCGTGACGATCGGTGAAACTGGTTGCGGGGGCTAATTTTTTTTTAATTTCAAAGTGCCGCAAGTGAGTCAATTTTGGAACATTATTTATGAAACACATAAAATATCAAATTTTTCACCAGGCCTGATGCGCTTGCCAAATTTGGTGAGTTTTCAGGCATGTTAAGGCCCTCAAAATCGCGATCATTTTGGGATCATTGGGATCATTACGATTACAATAGGGCTTTCACACTGTCAGTGCTTGAGCCCTAAATATTGTAACACTCTATATTTACAAAAAAAATAAAGATTTCTCCCAACACCTCTACTGGACACATTCTATGCCTTACATACAACGCGTTGCAGGGGTGTTGATTGTAAAAATTCTGTCACACTTTTCGAGCTGATATATTTTGGAATATTTAGCTCACTTTTCTGTGTGTGTGTGTGGGGGGGGGGTTATTGTTATTGTCGATGTCATGCTGTATCAAATCTTTGTGATTTGTGTCTTTAATATCGTTGGAGTTGTACTGTGGTGAAGCAACATTATTTTGTTGTCCACTCTGCTATCAACTGCCCTGGAATCCAGTCACAATGAGTGTGCAGGTTTTCATTTGATATGCTGACTATACACTATAATATGTGTGCATATATATAGCAGGGGGTACTTTGACATCTCTATTTAGAGTACGGTGATACTGTGATTGAACTTCCAGCCAATCACCGCTCGGGGTCGCCTTCTAAAGAGGTCATTTTTTCCTCTTTTGCTTGTTGGTGCTGAGTTAACCCCTCTTTCTGGTCACCTCATGCAGTCCCGCTAGCCAGGATTTAAATTAGTGTTCCTGGTTGCACCACTGTGCAGTTTCGCCACTGGTTCACGGTGACTGATCTCCTCCTTTTGCTACACGGAAACGTCACAGACGCGTAGTTGTGGCGGCGTGCAGTTGTAGCGAGATCCAACTCTCTTAAAAGAGCCGAGTTTCCCATCAATTCAATGAAGCTCGCGGGCTGAGTGAGTGAATTGTTCGTTGTCGTCGCGACCTTTTGAACGACTTGTTCATGACTCGCACATCTGTGGTGTCACATCCGCCCCGCTGACAAAGAGGCGGCAAATAGTTGAGATAGGTACGCCGCTTTTATACGCTTTAAAACCTTGGCAACTTTATTTTATACATAATCCCAGGGAGAAACAAAGCAACCGCTAGCCTTTTGCTCCGTCATCACGAGCCGTTTGTAGGCTAAGCTAATGCTACGTTGCTAGCAGGTGAGTATGGCTGCTTGTGTTTTTTGGGAATTATTCTCATGATGTTGAACAGTTTGTGGTACTAACGTCTACTCAAGGCGACACAATTCTGTTGTCTACTCATAGCCTGACAGTGAACGAGCAGCTGTTCCTTGTAACTTTAGGTAGAATTGGAGCGCGACATGTCAAAGAGGAAAAGTAGTCCTGTTAGTGTCAATCCCCACAAACGGGCCAAACCAGTGGAACATGACGAAGAGGAGGAGGAAGCAGTGGGAAAGAAAGCTGATCACGGCACTCATAAAGGAGGGTCTCGATTTAGTAAACAGGTACTAAAGTCTCTGCCCTAGTCTTTCTCGCCAAAGTCAGTGATGATGATGATGATGGTGATGGTGATGGTGGTGGTGTGCTCAAACCGGATGTGTTTAGGTGGCAAGTGGCGGACAGATGGTTAGTGATGCAGGGATCGTGGAAAGCATCACACTGAAGAACTTCATGTGCCACGCCCTCTTAGGACCTTTTACTTTTGGACCCAATGTCAACTTTGTTGTCGGCAGCAATGGAAGTGAGTTGAACCAATTTTGATGTAAACGATAACTCTTCACACCAACATTTTCAGGAAATGTGTTCAGATTCAATTTTCTCCATTTTCTATACAGCTTGACCTCATTGGGGTCGTAGGTGAGCTGGTACTGGTCGCCAGTCAATCACAGGACAAACATAGACTCACATTTGGAGCTAAGGACAATTTATAGTCTCCATGTTAAGCTGGAGAGCTCGAACCAGGACCTCCAAACCAGGAGGCTTATTATCAAGTCTTTTACTGTGGTGTATAATGTGTGAGATGTTCATCTTTGTGCAGGTGGAAAGAGTGCCGTCCTGACTGCCCTCATAGTCTCATTAGGTGGGAACGCACAGGCCACAAACAGGGGAGCATCTCTCAAGGGTTTTGTGAAGGAAGGTGAAAGGTAAAGATGAGGCATGCTCATCTGCTCGCACACATTTCCATTTTTGGCAACACATCGAAGCCCAGTTCCAACTGCGAGGAATAACACAGGATGTGACAGAGTCACGTAGTAGCCAAACTGGACATCCACTTTCTCTCATATTGTAGAAACGGTATGATGAACAATTGTAGTGGTTTTCAAACCGTCACGTTGTCATACCGTGATACACCTTGTACAGACAACATTTTGCTATAGCATTGCATCACATTGGCTACCTAATAAAATGTCTGGCATATGTATTAAGGGAGAAATGCTGCCCTAATACATGAAGATGCTAACCTGGGTTCCTCTGGTTTCACAGCACGGCTGATGTATCCATCACACTGCGCAACAAAGGAAGGGACGCCTTCAAACCCGAGGTGTATGGTCCAGCCATCATTATAGATGTGAGGCTAACCCGTGATGGAGTGAGAACGTATAAAATAAAGAGCAAAACCGGTAAGGTTGACCAAAATGCTGTTAGAGTATAACCTGTTGCTTTGTAAAAAAAAAATGGTGTGGCCATAATATTAAGCATTATTAGAAATGCAACATGGTTCATCTTTCTTGTAGGCCATATTATCTCCAGCAAAAAGGAGGAGCTTGAGTCTATTCTGGACAATTTTAATATTCAGGTATGCGATGTGGTGACTTGTTCATAAAGATTCATTGTGTTGTTCAACAAAGGGACAAACTATCCTGTCTTTCTTCCCTAAAGGTCAACAATCCTGTGTCAGTTCTCACCCAAGAGATGAGCAAATACTTCCTACACTCCAAAGGGGAAGGAGACAAATACAGGGTTTGTTTAGCTAACTTAAAAAAATAATTCAGTATCTCACATTTCAGGCCCAATGTTTGTCTTCTCAAATAGTGATGGTAGCATCGGGGTGTGGGGCTGCACGAGTGCTGCCAGCACATTCACGGTGATACTGTAATTTTTCCTTTTTCCACTTCAGTTTTTCATGAAAGCCACACAACTGGAGCAGATGAAAGATGACTTTGTGCACATCAAAACTACCAAACGTCTCACTGAAGAGAAAGTGGAGCAACACGGTGAGGTAAGTGTGTTACTTTGTATGGAAAAAAGCTGAATACTGTCATTAAAATATTAGGGATGCACTCACACTGGGCCGTTTCTGACAGTGCTTGAAAGACCTCAAGAGAAAGTCCCAGGAGAAAGAGGACAGATACAAGAACCTGGCATCGCTTGACGAGATGCAAACCAAGCTGGAGGACTTACAGAAGCAGATGGCCTGGGCGATGGTCAGATCCTTTTAATCCCACCTTAAAGTGCAGTAGGTAGAGAGACTTTGTCTGAATGTTGTGACTTGCAGGTGTCTGAGACGGAGAAAAACTTGGAACCAATAAGAGAGAAGCTGCAGGCGGACAAATGTTCCACTGAAAAATATGATGAAAAAGTGAAAGAATGCAAGGTAACGATAGACTTGCAGTGTTCTAAACCCTCGTCTTTCCGATTCCAATAACCCACCTCTGCTGTGACTGTAGAACAAGGTGAAGGAGTCTGAGAAGATATACAAACAAATCCAGGAACAGTTGGAAGGGATCACACAGCAGGTCCAGGAGCTCCAACCCAAATGTGCTGAGCTGAAGGCCGAAGCGCAGAAACAGAATGCCCTACTCAAGTCCAGTGAGGTCAGGGTTTACTACCTTACTAAGTATCTTAATTCCTCCTTTATCGTTAACCATTAATTGTTTCCAAACTCGACGGTGATAGTGAATTTCCATGAAGTAGCATTACTTCTTTATGAATGAAGTATTTTCATAATTATGGATCTTCTAAATACATATTTTACCTCTATTAGAGCAATCTAGACATGAAACCCCTATAGTCACCATTACATTTGTATTACCCAGTATAGTAGATATAATAAGCCATTTTAGACAGTTTACCTTGTACAGGAGCAGAGTTGATGGACAGAAAGTGATGTCGGGGTTCCGAATTGAGTTTTAGCTTGTTGTGGGGGTTATTGACCAACATAGAATACTACATTCACAAGTTTTAACATCTTAATGGATTATACTGTATTTGTATTTTAGTGCATTTAGCTATTTTTATCCTTGAAAATGCTTAATTTGGGCAAAAAAAGTGTACAATTTGCTTAAACGTGCATATTTTGACTAACCACACTGTGGTCGCAAGCAATAGAGTGAGGGAGCGATGTAGCAAAGGACATTGTACTATGAATATATCACACTTTGTGGTTCCACGTTCTATGTGGGTTTTTTTTTTGTGTTCCAGGTCACAGTCCACAGATGCAACACTAACGTGAGGGTCCTAGAAAAGGACAAGGCCCAGCTGTCCTCCAGGATAAATGATCTAAAGCTGAGGTGTGGCAGCTGGGAACATGTTCTGTTCTGTTATGTTGAAAATGTACCATGAATAATGCATCATTTTTTGTATTGATCCATTCAGCATCACTCAGATAAGTGGGTCAGAAAGCAAGGCCAAGGCGGAGCGTATGCAACAAATAGAGACCGAACTGGAAGATCTGACTCACCAGATCACAACACTGGACCAGCAGATCGATCAGTATCAACACGCCTCCCATCGTGCAAAGGAGGAGCATGGAAAGTTAAAGTGAGGTCTTTATAAATGAAGCATCATTGTGGAATAGTTAAAAGCCTCAAACACTGATGTGACTTCAGGAAAGAGCACAACCTACTCAGTCATTCCATAGAAGCCAAAACTAAGAATTTGCGCACCATGGAAGACAGTCGATCCAATCGGCTGCGGCGCTTTGGGGAGCACATGCCCGCGCTGCTCAATGCCATCCAGGAGGCTCACAAAAGAGGCCTCTTCAAGCACAGACCCCGAGGACCTCTAGGTAAGATTTTGAGCCCAATTGGAAATTGCATCTCTGCTATGTCTGTGCCTTCCTGCTCCAGGTCACCTTATCACCCTGAAGGACCCAGAGCTGGCTCTCGCCATAGAAGTGTGTCTGAAAAGTCTTCTGCAGGCCTTCACTTGTGACAATTACGATGATGAGAAAGTGCTGAAGGGGCTCATGGACAAAGTGTTTCCGGGGGGCCGTCGGCCTCCCATTATCACCGGTCAATTTATCACACATGTTTATGATACAAGAAAGAGGTAGAGGCTTCCGTCCTCCCAATAAGACTGTAAAACTCAACAATCAAGAGTTATTGTTTGGTTTGTCTCTTCCAGGGCGGTGAATCACCCGGACTATCCCTCTGTGCTTCAAGCTCTAGAAATCGAGGACCCAATTGTGACCAACTGCCTGATCGATCAGAAAAGTATCGAGAGCATTTTGCTTATTAAGGTAATACAATATGGAAAGGAAATGGTAGGTCTGTTTGAAGACGTGGGCATTTATTAACAAGTAGAATGCACACCACAGCAGCTACAGCAGCCATGTTGTAATGGCGATGGTGAGTTCATTGTAAACAACAGTGCGGGGAAAGCTTAACGCACAGGAATTCCCCACCAGCAAATGTGGAGCAAAAGCTGGTAACCACTCAGGATACTACATCTACTACATCCACTACATCTACTAACTCTACTAACTCCCGCCAATTATAGGCCAACTATAGGAGACTCGGTGGTTGATTGAATAGAGGTGCATTTACTGTAATATTAAAACATGTATTTAAAAGTGAGAATGACAACTGCACATTTCTCACAGGGATCACGCCGTTCTTGCTATTGTTCTACATAATGCTGGGAAATATGGACCAAAAATGAAGGAGTTGGTATGGCACCATAACAATAAGACAATCATAAATAAAGCAGTATTAAACACTAAAAACGCTGCAGTCCAGCGGCACATGGGTCCTCCACGTCAAATGCAGTGTATATCGATATGAACGATATGCTTGTTTTGGATATGGTGCCTAAAAGAAATATCGCCAGCCCAAGTTCTATGGGACAAAGGCTCCAAGGTGCTGAAACCAATGCAGATTGAGCTCTTCCTCTCTTGATTGAGGAGAGAGCCAAGAAAGATAGACATGCATGCATATGGTGATAGATTAAGGCCGGCAAAGTTAGCAAGCTAATATTAATTTGTTGTGTGATTAATCATTATATTATTAAAAATTATTTTTTTTTGTCACGTTTAATCTTTCGACACCCCTAGTTGTAGCCATTTGCGCTGACGATTTTGTGTTTGTAGAATCGCACCGAGGCTCGACAAGTGATGCAGTCCAGACACCCTCCTCCCAACTGCCACCAGGCTTTCTCCAAGGACGGCGATCAGATCTTCACCGACCGCAGTTACACCGCCGAGCAGACTCGAGCCAACTACCTCTCTGGAGATGTCGAGGAGGAGATACGGTGACGCTCTACTTGATCTACATCTGCTGGTTAGGTTGTGGTGTTGCGTTGTGAATGTGAACCAGTGATTTGCTATTTCCAGACACCTGCAGAGAGAGCTGGAGAACCAAAAAGCTCAGGCGTCAACGTTGCAGCACGAAATCAAGAAGTTAGATGAGGACATCAGGCAGAACGAGAGGCTGGAGAAGAGAGCCCATGCAGAGCAGAAGATTGCCAATGTATTGCTTCTCCTTATTTGGTGACTGGTGCTGAGTTTGCTCAGAGGTTGATGATCTTCAATTTGTTGCAGAATAAATCCACAAAGTTAAAACTGGAGCTCTCTGACCTAGAGAATATGGAAGAGCCTCAGATGGAGGACCTCAAGCCACTGGTTGGTACCGAGCAGCAGATTCCATCTTATCAAGAGACAATGTTAACAAAACTCCATCACAGGAGGAGGATCTTCAGGAGATTGTCGCTAAGATCTCATCAAAAAGGACAGAGTACGAGGAGATGCTAGCTCAGATGAGTGAGCTCAAGGTGTCCTACGAGAAGGCGGAGCAAGAGTACAGGCAGCACAAGGAGCGCATCAGTACCATCACTGAGGACGCCGACTCAATCAAGGTGAGACAAGGCCCTTGTTTTGTTTCCTAAACATCCATCATGCCATCTGATTGATGGCCATGTCCTCCTATAGGAGGAGCTGATCAAGGCGGACCAGGACGTGGTGAGGTGCAAGCATCACAAGAAGCACTATGACGAGAAACGCAGCGCCCATCTGCAAAGCATCCAGGAGTTGGAAGCCACTCTGAAGAACAAAGAGCAGGACCTTCAGGTTCAGTGTTAACCAAGTTATGGAGGCTCCCTCCAAAGTTTCAGGAAGGACTCATGATTTTGCTCTTTCGGTCATTCAGGATGACATTTCCAAAGCCAAACAGATTTGTCCGGAGCGCCTGGATGTGTGTCGGACCGCCAGGAGTTTAGACACGGAGATCAGCCGCCTCAGGAAGAAGATCGACGACCAGGAGAAGCAGGAGGGGGACCGCTTGGAAATTATCAGGTGCCTTTATTTTCTGCAAAATGCATTTCTAAACCTACTGAAGCATTTTTTAATGCATGCATTATTCCACACTGCTAATGGCTTCATCTCCTCTCTTTTTATTTTACCATGAACACATCTCCCCATCTGCACAGGCAGTACCAGGAGGCACTGGTGGAGTACAAGAACATGGCTCAGCAAATGAAGAACCTCAAGATGTTCATCAATAGCCTGGATACTGTTATGAAAAAAAGACTTCAGGCTTACACTGAACTCAGAAGGTAAATGTGGCGAGGTTTCACCTTTTAATCACTGTGACAGCTTTTAAAAGGACGTCTGCTCTGCACCCCCCCTCCCTCCCATGTGCCTCAGGTCCCTGACTGCAAGATGTAAATGTTACTTTGACAGCATGCTGGCCCAGAGGGGCTACACGGGAAGCATGACCTTTGACCACAAGAATGAAACCCTCTCCATCTCTGTAAGAACATTCCAGAGCTGCGTTTTGGCGGCCTTAATCACTCCAATAACCCCCTCCTCTTTTTTTTTTTTTGCAGGTGCAGCCGGGTAAAGGAAACACGGCCGACATGAGCAACATGCGCTCTCTGTCGGGGGGCGAGCGCTCCTTCTCCACAGTGTGCTTTGTGCTCTCTCTGTGGGCCATCACTGAGGCGCCTTTCCGCTGCCTGGATGAATTTGATGTTTACATGGTAGTAACCCTTATTATTTATGAGGCCCCAATGTGTTTTTGTAAACAAAAATAGATAACAAAAACCATTGATTCACGACTGGCCTCAACATGAATATGAAATACAATTGGGAATGCTCCGGGGCCTATTCTGTCTACGAGTGTGCTCCGCCCATACCCATCACATGGATTAATTATAGATTTGTCAGTTTATTTATGATGACATATCATGACAGTTAATTTCAGTTGTCTTATTGTCGTGTCAACGCAGTATGTTTGTAACGCAACTCCGGATGCTTTGTGTGCTTTGAATTAGGACATGGTGAACAGAAGGATCTCAATGGACATGATGCTGAAAGTGGCTGACGGCCAACGTTACAGACAATTCATTTTCCTGACGCCACAGAGCATGAGGTAATGACACCTCTAGGGACAAATGGACTTTAATATTTTTTGCTTTTCAAAGCATTTTCCTTTCTTTGTTGCAGTTCTCTTCCAGAGAGTACACTAATCAGAATCCTCCGTCTCAAGGATCCTGATAGGGACCAAAACTCAGAACGCAAGCAAAATAAGGTGTGAACCTGATAAGACATGAGTTACGACATGCTGAATAACTACAATATATTTTTAGTGCAGTCAAATTATAAAAAAAACATTAACAGATTAATCATGATTAATCCCCATTAGCAACTTCATCATAACTGCATTGTGCCTATTGTCAGAAACCAGCCATCACATTTGTTGCTAAGCAGATTTAATTAGTCATATTCCAATTATGCCCACTTGTTGCTAGGCGGAATTCACGGGACTGAATCATAACTGCCCTATTTATTAGCCAATAAAAATGGTCATGAGCAAAACTCACCCCACACATTTGTCCTATACCAACCATTGCACACTTTCCAGAATTTCCAGAATAGAATCACCACTCTGTATTAAATATAAAATATGAAAGTTAGCCTATGGAAGAGGAGGAGGATTTGAACCTTTTAAGAGCTTTTATGCCAGCTCTTTTGCACACAGCAGTGCAGAATCTGGAATGTACTTGCACTCATGCACATAATATCTGTTGACAAAATCCATGACCCCCTTCTGAGGAAACCCAAGTTTTTGTAGCCCCTCCTCCTCCTCATTCTCCTCCTCCCGACGCTACACCCGCCAAAGCCTCCACAACCGCCATGAAGCCCAAAGGTGTTCCATGGAGGACGCTGCTGCCCAGAGATACAGAGACGGGACAGTACCAGCGACATGTGGACTGTGTGGAGGAGTGCGACCGTGATGAGATCAACACGAGTTGCAGGGAGATGCCGGGAGTAGCTTTCCTAACGGGACGCTACAAGGCGCTCATTGAGGAAGATATCCGATTTAAAGAGGAGAAGAAGAAGAGGAAGAAGGAAAAGTACAAAAAAGTCAAGAAGGTTGGTATGATTGTTATGCGCTGTTGTTACCATGTGGACTAACTTAACTGATCTGATTTCTTTAAGAACGTTACACATTTCAGACAGAACACGAGCTGGAGGACTTACTTTTCCAAAGCATCTTGACTTCCTGTCCCCCTTCTGACCCCCACACTCAGAGTGGTCCGCCCTTTCCTGTTCCAATGAAGCGGGAGACAATGGAGTTTACAACGCTCCATTTTTAGGACTACTTAAAAATAACAAGACCCTGCTGTGCTTTTGTTGTTCAACCCTGCCTGTGCAGAAACATGAATCAGCTGTAGTGGGAGGTTTAGGATAATATGCAAAAGTTTGAGAAAAATGAAGCGGGTATGCTGGAGCCTATCCCAGCTGACTTTGAGTGAGAGGCGGGGTGCACCCTGGACTGGTCGCCAGCCAACCACAGGGCACATATAGACAAACAACCATTCACACTCACATTCATACCTATGGACAATTTGGCACCGCCAATTAACCTAGCATGTTTTTGGAATGTGGGAGGAAACTAGTGTATATAATATAGTCCCCGCAAAATATTCAGACTTTAATATTGAAAAATTTCCTCAGAGCATTTTATTATTTATTATTTTATTCATTTATTATTATTTGTACCCAATAAATGTTACTTATGTGCATAAAATATACTTTTTTGTGTGGAAATTATTACTTAATTCTCAAAATTTCACATTAATTATCTTAAAAGCACATTTTTTTCTCATGATATTACAAATACTTTGACTTTTTTAAATGTATATTTTTACATTAGGACTTATTTACATTAAATTACCCATTTTACTTAAAATTTCACATTAATTCTTAAAATTGCACATTTTTCCCCTCATAATATTAGAAAGTTAATCTTATAGCGTGATTACTTAATTATAATATTTCTATTCAATTCAACTTTTCATTCATTTCATTCTTTAATATATTATTTTTTAAGTAGTATTTGAATTTCATGCAAATAATCTAAAGATGTGTGTATATGTTTGTCTTCCAGAATGTTGGAAAAGCACTGCGTTCCACATGGAAATGCTTCATGCTGGGCCTGCACAATTTTGCACTGGGCTACTCGACTCCCATTACAGTGGCTGCCACCTTCATGCCTGACTTCAACCCGGGAAGAAGCACAACATAAACCCCTGTCCTCCTCATCCTCCTGTCTTGTAGATTGACATCCTGCTCTTGGACTAGTTCCTTTCATTTTTTATAATATTCATTTCTATTGACACTATGTGTGCCTTGAAATGTGTGGTTTGATTCAAATTAAACTTGTCTTGTGGGAAAAAGTGCACCAGAACAGTGAACACCAGAAAGCGAGTGATCGAAAGTGAAAGTGAAAGCACAGAGTTGTGGGATGTGCATCTAATATGATGAAAACGTGTAGTGGTTACCATGGATTTTTAGTGATTATATATGTGTCGGTAAATATCTAAAAATGTACATAAAACGCAATGCCTTTCTGTGTCATGATCGTATACGATATAATATATATATATATATATATATATATATATATATATATATATATATATATATATATATAGTGATCATTTCAAAAGTGTACTACAATGGACACACTGATATTTACGTGTGAGTATACTCTTTCTATTTTGGTTTGTATGTTTTGGTAACAGTTGCTTGGACTTTACGTCACTAGATTGTGTTTATAGTGAATAAAATTTGTATTCAAGCAAAAGGTTGGTCGCTTACTTCTGACGTCACTACTATGCCTTCCTTGCTTCCTGCTCTGTTTACATACATGTTACGCAGAAGTTTTTTCGTGTATACTCTATTTTGTTTTAGTTTTTTTGCAATATCTGTTTTGAATTTTACGTCACTAGATTGTGTTTATATATTTTTTTTATTTGGGTAAAAAGTTGATCGCTTACGTCACTGCCGTGCGACAAGAATCCTTGCTTCCGCTGTTTGCTCTGTTTACATGCATGCTACAGCTAAGTTTTTGGTGAGGATGGCGACCCCAAAACCTGTCAACGTCAGTTCTGTGCCTATCGATGGTTTCAGCAATTTAAGAATTACATCAATATGGACTTTTCTCATGTCTGTAAGTTCAACCCCAATTAAACATGCTTGTATGCTGTAAGCAAAACGCATCGCCGCTTCAACGTTTGTGTTTTCCGACTTTTAGGTGCAGTGGTCAGAGCCGTGGCTTATTGCCGGTTTAGTGTTTCACATTGTGTGTCTGTCCTTGACTGTGTTGACGTGCAAGTATTACAGAGCTCAGATCTGCCACTTCCTCCTCATAGGTACGTTGAAAAACGATGTCTGTAGTCTCTAACCTCTCAATGTGATGCAATGCAGCTTTACTGCAATACAACCTTTTAAAAGGCTGGATTTGCACCATGTGTAGATGTTGCTAATATGGTCTGTGAGTGTAATCATCTGACACGATCTTATGTCACCACAGTTGGCTTGGTGTACAGTGCGGAATATTTAAATGAGCTGGCAGCCATGAACTGGAGGTAGGTTATAATTTGTAGCACCTTTTTGTTCAATGTACTCAATCCTGTGTCCATAAATAAGCTGTCATCTATTGCAGGTCTTTTTCCCAATTCCAGTACTTTGATTCTAAAGGCATGTTCATATCACTCGTCTTCTCCATTCCGCTTCTCTTCAACGCCATTATTATTGTGGTAAGTAATGCTATCATTTTAACGCTATATCAAACAGAGGTGTTTATGAATGTTTGTGGGGGCAAAAAAAAAAAAACCCTGCTGTCTACAGACGGTGTGGTTGTACAAGACCTTCTCCACCATGGCCGAGCTGAAGACGCTGCAACTCAAGCAGAAGGCACGGCGACAAGACAGAACAAAGACTGACTGACTGATGCGTTTGTGTCGGGTTTTACTGGCAGGAATTATTAAAATGCAAAACCTTTGCTAATCGCTTGATTTTTGGTGAAAAAAAGTGTTAAAAGTCCTTAAGGACTGGTTGTCTTTCTACAGCAAGCATTGAAAGGGTGGTGACAATATAGCAAAAGGACCAATTGTTTTGTATTTAAAAGTTATTTTATATTGTTTACTTGTAACAATAAAGCATTTTGGGAAAGGTGTGTATTACTAGCATTGATTCTTGGTCTCTAGCCCACAACAAGCAAAAACCTCGACTCCATAGTATCACGCCACAAAGTCAAATTATGTTAGAATCCACAGCATTATGCCACAGTGTCAAATTATGTTAGACTCAACAGCATTGTTTGTTCAAATTATGTTAATAAAATGTTAAAATGGCCAAATACAATCAAATATTTTATTTACAGCCTTACCTGTGAAAGGTAGTCACGTGAGATCTCGTTTGGATTGTAAACCGTTCAGTATAATTCCATGCAGAACATGAATTAGGCATCTTTTAGTACTTTCTTGCCACATACAATATGGCGTTGCCGCCGACGTAGGATTGAGCGCTCCATGAGGCGTCTACGTCACCCGAGACACTCGCACATGCGCATCACGTCCACCTTAACCGACTCACTAAACTCGTGAGCCCACGTGATGTCCAACTCTGGAGGGCCGAGACACTGCAGGTTGTCTATCCAGGAAGTCACTAAAACGGCTCCTCCGATTTGAGGGAAGGACTTGGTCAACACCTTCTGGAGAAACCGGTTAGAGAGAAAACCTGCAGTGTCTCAGCCCTCCATTGACAAGTGGTCGACTGGGTCCAGGTTCGCGATTTCCCGAACCTTACTACTTTTTAATTTAGCTAGCAGCAGCAGGCTAAGTGAACGACTTAACAGAGTCGAATACCCGCGATTCCCGGTTCAGAAAAAAAAACTCGTGAACTTGAACGACTCGGTCAATACTCGACCATCACTGGAAAATAGAATCCACTCCGTCTATTCCAAACCTCGCGAACCAGGAAGTAACCTGACAACTCGGAAAAATCTAAATGAAAACAAACACAACATTCGTTCTCATTTTTTTTAACCATTCCGCCGACGATTGAGATAATTTGTCGTTATATATTGTGAATTTGTCACCTAAGACTCAATTTGAGCCCCCCTAACTTGAACGGTAAGATTACAACCATGGCAGAAGTACTGGGTGGTGTTCATGAGTTTACCACAAGAGGGCAGCATTGAGTAAAATACATCACAGCCAGGCCTACTCAAATTAGAATGACTCATGGCTCATTTTATTTTAATGCTGGAAATTGTACAGGCGATGTAATTATATCTACGTCAGAGCCTCGATTTTTTCAAGTTCCTCAGCTCTTGCTAAATCAAATTGCACTTTTCTGGCCTGGGGGGGCTGTTTTTTTCACATGTTGCAAAATGACATTTTCCTCAGTTCCATGGCTGTATGCAAAATCAAGTTAAGGAGCAATAATTGACCAAACAGATACGATATATAGCCCATGTTGAGAGTTGAAATATTGTTCCAAACACAGTAAATTTGTTTTAAAACATTGTTTTCTCATTTAGAGCACACAGTTAGCTAGCTTTCTAGGCCGGTCATAGCGCCGCAAAAGGGGATCAGGGGTCGCCACGGTACTGACAGATTGCCATTACAATGATTTGTTATTTGAGGTCAAATTAGAATGTTTGTCGTGATGTCGTGGAGTGAATGGACGACGGGTTGCTCATGCAGGTCGGTAACCCCTCCTCGTCTATCATTTCCGCTCTCTATATTCTTCAAAAGGCACCCGTTTGGGACGCTTTGTTGGACAATCCGTCACAAACATGTTGACAGTCTCACCAACATGTGTCTGTGTAACGTCTTCCTGCGGCTAGGGAGGTGATCGTTTACCCCCATCCCCGCCCTTCCCCCCCGGCACCATCTTGAAGTCTCCTTATCAGATTGTCATGCATGGATCACTGTCTTTGCCATTGCAAAGGCAAGAGGGGACATGTTTACAAGAATGTTCACCTTCTATCACCAGGGGGGGGATTTGGACACAAACACCCTGAGACACACGGCCGGAGCAAAAGGGTCAGACTGGTTTGAGTGGGGAGATGATGGAGGAACGTAAGGACTTCAAACAGCAAACATATCGTCCCCACTTCCACGATATATTGACCCATTCATCAGGTATCATGACACATAAGTATGAAACGGGTAAAAAAAACGTGCATTTTTGGTTAGTTAGGAGGCTACCTCCTCCCTAAAAAGTGTGAAAATCAAGGAGTAACGCGTTTGTGTCCATCTGTGAATTAGTTAGTTAGCCATCTTGCTACTTCCTGGTTTATAGAGAACAGCATTAAGATGTGAGCATCAGACGGACTACCATTTTTATTATTTAGACGCCAAAACAATAGTTAAATTTTACAGAAGCCCGTTTCCAGCACTCAAACAAACAAAAAAGTATTTCCCAATGGAAAGTCATAATTATGAGATAAAAAGCTGAAATTACGAGATAGAAAGTCATCATTATGAGATAAAACATCATTATTATGAGATAGGTAAGTCATAAATACAAGAAAAAAGCCAAATTAATAGACATATTCATATTATGAGACATGAAATTCCTAATTATTTCAAAATGATTAGATAATTGTTAAAAGTTGAAATGATGAGATATAAAGTCAAAATTATGAGATAAAAAGTCATTATTATGAGAAAGGAAATAAAATAAATAAAAGAAAAAGTAAAACTTAAGCGATATAGTCAAAAGAAATATGGAAATCAAAATTATGGCATAAAAAGTCCAAATGATTAGATAAAATGTCAAAATTATGACATTAAAAGTAAAAATTACTAGATAAAAAGTCATTACTATAATAGAAATAGAAATAAATACAAGAAAAATATTCAAAATTAAGAGATATAGTCATAAAAGAAATATGGAAGTCAAAACTATGACATAAGAAGTCCAAATGATGAGATAAAAGTTGAAATTAGATGAGATAAAAAGTCATTATTATGAGATAGGTGAGTTATAATTATGGCATAAAAAATCAAAATGATGAAATGAAGAAAAAAGTCCTAATTATGAGATCCTAAAAATACAAGATAAAAAGTGAGATAAACTGTGAGATAAATTCATATTTAGGAAATACGACGTCAAATCATGAGCTAATAAGTCATAATTATGGGATGAAAGTCATAACAACATATAACGTTTAAATTGTGAGATAAATATCATAATTATAACATTGGTGTCATAACTTCATTCATTTTCTACCGCTTATCCTCAAAAGGGTCGGGGGTGCTGGAGCCATTCACGCTCACATGACTAGATATAGTCATATTATAATATACTATATTGAAATATGAAATTCCTAATTATTTGAAAATGAAATTATGAGATAAAAATTGAGAATTATGGGGCATTATATTAGTGTAGTCTTTTTGCCATTTGAGTCACAGTGGAACCGCTCCCCCACACTAAAGGCCAATGGTAGAGTCCAGTCCATCTGAATCAGGGGTGTCTACATCGTAAATGATGATGCAAGGGCCACTTTGATCTCTTGTTAAGCAACACGTGTAGCAATGCTAAGCCCGACGGCTATTCTAGCCTTACTGTACATGTACTGTATACTCGGGGGACACTTCCTATGTAATGACTTTTCCGACCGCTAGAGGGTAGCCTTTACATATGTCATTTATGGCAATGCAGTCAGGCTCCCGACTATTCCAATGTATTTATTCAATAAAAAGGAGGCTTATTCGCAAATGAGAACTTAAGTAAGGGTCTCTAGGATCCTTTGTTTGTTTGTTAGATGCCGTTTGCTTAGCTTTGCTTGGCACTGCTCGCGCCCCTCATACATCTCACTTTCCACTCCCTGAGTCTGAAGAATGTCTGTCAGAGTTGCAACGTGCCCTCCTGAAGGTCTTGGTCTTACAAAAATAGCCTTCTGATGTATGATGCAGCTTATCTGCAAGAGAGCAGGAAATACCCTTGAAGGATGGGTCTGCTGGTAGAACATTGAGACGACAAATGGACAGGAGACAGGCAAAGGAGACATAAAACAAGAATGTGTGTGTGTGTCTTTGTATTCTTTTAAAAGTACAAGACTGTAGCTAAATAGCGTAGTCACTTGCAAAATTATATTGGTGAAAAAATGAGTTACTGAATGTAATATAAATATAATACTGTAATACTGCCTCTTTCTTGTCAGACCGCTCGCTGCTGATTGCAGAAAGCAGCACTTAATAAACTGTGGTTGGATCTCGTTAGACCGCAGCTGTGCCTGATGTTGTGGCCACGAGCAGTGTCAAACAGTTGAATCATCACTCTGGGATTTGTGTGTAAATTTTATTCCTCTCCGGATTCTACGCTAATTAACTATGTGTTCTGTGTGTATTTACCATAATTACAAGCTGTAGCGAGTGCAGATGTTAACATGGCGGCCTTGCACGTACAGACGAGGGCCCGTGTTGCATTAGGGTGCCTGGTTTTAGGGTTGAACATATGTAAATGTGGCAAAGATTCCATCCGCTTCCTGACCTTCCATGTGTAGTGTTCGTGAGACAGCATAGCGCCTACACCTTGTTCACGCCGCTATCGGTGTCCCATCGCCGGGGGAGTCATGATCGAATATGACTATTTTCACATTACACGACATCCCATCCCGCAATTCAAAGAGACCTGGCCGTGACGGATGGTGACGCATGAAAGAGACGCGATGCCGTAATGTGACATGAAATGAACACGGTCCTCTGATAGACTGCTTTTGTAGCGTGCTAAATCTCAGTCAGCTAACTTTAATGCTCCATTACTTTCCATTCAAATCAACTCAAGATGTCCAAACACTTTGATATCCTTTACCTTTTCTTAGCAAATAGTTATTAGTGTTAATGGAACCTTTTTTCTCTAGTCTGTCCTCCTTTGTAGTGTTCACAGATCATGTCATCTATGGTGGTGTTTTTTTTTTTTTTACAAAAGCCCAGACATGGTTTGGGCGTCCCTGATGTAGACCATGCAGTCCCAGGGGTCTATTGCCCTGTTGCACATCACATTTGGGATTTATTTGATGCTATTTCTTATATGCTGCTTGTTCCACACAATCTCTTTTCATTAAGTATTTGAAAACAGTACAATAAAGTACACAAAATGGAGGTACACAAGATGGAATTTCCCCTTGTGGGACTAATAGAGGCATATCTTAAAAATAGTAGTTACTGAAGAACTAATGACGAACTAATGAGGAACTAATGACTAAGGCACATATATTTAGAGTAGTTACTGAGGAACTAATGAAGAACTCAAGGAACTAATGAGTACAGTAGTCACAGAAACTAAGGCACAAAGATTAGAGTAGTTATTGAGGAACTAATGTAGAACTAAGGAGGAACTAATGAGTAGAGTAGCTACTGAGGAACTAATGAGGAACTAATGAGTTGAGTAGTGACAAACTAAGACACACATATTCAGAGGAATTATTGAGGAACTTAGTAGAGTAGTTACCGAGGAACAAAGACACATGCATTTAGAGTACAGGAACTAATGAAGAATGAATGAACTAATGAGTAGTTACTGAGAACTAAGGCACATACATTTAGAGTAGTTACTGTGGAACTAAGGCACATACACTTAGAGTAGTTACTGTGGAACTGATGAAGACCTAATGAGTCAAGTAGTGACAGAAACTAAGGCACATATATTTAGAGTACTTATTGAGAACTAATGAGTGGAGTAGTTACTGAGGAACTAAGGCGCATACATACATTTAGAGTGGTTACTGTGGAACTCATGACGACCCAATTAACTGATTAACTAATGAGTCGAGTAGTGACAGAAACAAAGGCACATACATTTAGAGTACTTATTGAGGAACTAATGAGTAGTTACTGAGGAATTAACGAGGAACTAATGAGTGGAGTAGTGACTGAAACTAAGGCACATACATTTAGAGTACTTATTGAAGAACTAATGAGTAGAGTAGTTACTGAGGAACTGAGGCACATACATACATTTAGAGTGGTTACTGTGGAACTCATGAAGACCTAATTAACTGATTAACTAGTGAGTAAAGTAGTTACTGAGGAACTAAGGCACATGCATACATTTAGAGTGGTTACTGTGGAACTCATTCAAGACCCAATTAACTGATTAACTAATCAGTAGAGGAGTGACTGAAACTAAGGCACATAAATTTAGAGTACTTATTGAGGAATTATTGAGTAGAGTAGTTCCTGAGGGAGCTAATAAAGAACTAATGAGTAAAGTGAGGAACTAAGGCACGTACATTTAGAGTATTTAGAGTAGTTATTGAGGAACTAATGTAGAACTAAGGAGTAGAATCGTGACTGTGGAACTAATGAAGACCCAGTGAGGAACTACTGAGTTGTGGTTAGGGTTAGGTAGGTTCATTCCTAATGACCTACTGTCATTTTGTGTACTTTATTGTAAAGTATTACAGTAACGTGTTCTCCCTTCTATTTATATCCTTGTAACTTTGGAACTACAGTTGTCGTTTATTGCGGTGAATTGGTTCCAAACCGTGTTAATTAACTTTCCGGATGGAATATTTTTGCATTCTGTTTTGGAGAAGTTATTAATGTTATTAGTTATTAATGTCTTTAATTACGTATCGTGACAACTAGACAGCTCAGTTGCGGGTTCCATGCCGTTATTTCATATTATTTCCCATGTTTCTTTCTTTCCTGCTCTTGCACAACTGCCACTAATAAGTGTGATGATTTAATTCAGCCGGTGGCGTCGTTCCTTTGATGGATCATTGTTTGTTTCCTGCATGTTTGTTAAGGTCGTGTGCCATCTGTGTGTGTTTAGTTTCCTTTTTTGTGGTCTACCGATGTGAGAGGTGGCTAAAGCTTCCTTTACCCTCACACTTCAAGGTGCGTCACTCAGCCAAATGAAGTCGCTCGAACCGAGACGCACTTTCGATTTGGAGGCGTAGAAATCACCGTGAGAGGACGCAAATTTCCAAGATGAGTTCCATCTCATGAATTTCTCTGAAGTGGGAATAAACCTCTCTCCTCCCTCTCTCACTCTTTCTCACACACACACACACACACACAGTGCTGATGACCGTGTGTGTGTGTGTGTGCTTCCTGAAGGACATGTACAAAGAGGCAGACACAGACCTTCACACTCATAAAACATACTTATGGATTCATTTCACATTCAGGAGTGAATCCTTGGTTTGCCCCAAAGTGTGAGCGGTAGGAGTGACTCAATAGTACTCAACTAACCACACTCAAGCTGTTTGTTTAACTTTCATCACTGACCACACACACACACACACACACACACACAGTTGTCCAGAGTTGAAGGCATAGTTTCAAAAGCAACCATGTAGACCAGGGGGGTCCAAACGAAGACCCCTGATATTACTTTCCCCATAATTACCAGTACCAATTATCAACGTGATACAAGCATCAAAATGTGATATGCAACTTATGCAACTTAAATAGCAGGATTACTGTTGCAACGACACATCATCAGTAGGGTAAAACTAACCTAAACCTGACTGCAATATGAACTTTGTAAAAATGTTCATTAATATGTGCTGTTCCCTCTTTAAGTCAATAAAAAAATAACATTATTTCTCCGCACAATAGTCCAACATTATTCTCATAACCATTTTATTGTTAGAGTACAACTTTTTTCTCTTCATATTTTTACTTTATTCTTGTAAAATTACTGCCCATTTTGCAGGTTTTTTCCCCCCAAAATATTTTAACTTTCTTCATGTTGTTTTTCTCCACAGAGTTCATTTCTCCAACCGGATTTTCCAAAAATTACAACTTTTAGTTGTTTTTTGTCATAATATTACAACTTTTAAATATTATATTCTTGTATTATCTTATCATATTTTAACATTATTATTCCTAGTCATGATGTGCTATATATATATCACTATATTGACGGTTACTATGGTACCCACTATGTCATCGTATGGTCATATCACCTCGTACTTTGGTATGTGACAAAAATAAATAAATAAATAAAAAATACAAAATAATAAAAAAAAAAAATTAACATTACATTATATTAGGAAAGCAGGAGGTGAACAAATCTAACAGTTATTGATTGTAAAAGTACCAGATGGAGGGGTAGGATTTAATAAGCTTTGCTTCTTCCTACTCCTTTTGGACATGTGGAACTGTGAACTGATTATGTGATGCATTCAATTGTAACCTGATGCATGTTCAAATGAAATAACCATTACCATTACCATAGTTGTTAGTTGCTTATACGGCATTGTGCTTGATAAGAGGCCATGTGGGTTAACCATTCATTCATTCATTTTCTACCGCTTATCCTATCATGTTCAAATTGTCCACAATTGTCTTAATGTGTGCAGCGGTTCAGAAGTAGAAGCTAAAACAAACAATCCAGCAGTAAAACTCATTTACTTTTATGCCCAGAGTGATGACTCTTTGTTATTCCAGTCAGGTTTGGGGTTAGAATATCATGTCAATTGCGCAAGGGTCAGGTTATCCCGTTTGGTCATCGGAATGATGGCAGTAGCGGGAAATCTGACCCATCACACACACACACACACACACACACACACACACACACATACATACATACACGAGGACATGATGGATGAAATATGTGTGCTTCTCCTCTATTGTCACATTTCAGCATAATGGGAGGTAAATAACAACAAGTGAGTGAGACATCCTGTTTGCAAAGTCAAAATGTATAAAAGGTGTTAGTTGATGAAGCCATCACACAATGTCACAGTTATGTAACAATTATTAATGGAATGGTGACATCAAGGAGATCTACTAGATTTAGCTACAGGACATAAGTGGTTGCCAACCGTGCCATTTGTATCATTTTTGACACCAAGCATGAAGCTTTGCAGCGAAGAAGAAAAACAGTGCACTTTTCATGTGAATAAATCTGTTACAAATTGGTGTAACGTTTATAAACTGTATTATTTTTGGCTGAATTCATCTTCCAGCTTTTTCCAGTCATGGGTCTCGAGTCAGTGGCATGTTTGACTTGGCTTGGTTTTTAGGCTGCCTTGGGACTCTGCAATGGATGGGTGCTGGGGCCCTGGAATGCAACCCCTGCCATTCTGTGTATCAATGGCATTATGGTACATTTCGGATTTAAGTGAAGTGACCTAATCCACCTGTTAGTACCAACACTATCACATTACAATTATACAAACTATCAATAATACACAAAAAGGCAATGCAACAATGCATGACATTACAGAATACCACTACAGTCATCCCTCACAATATTGCAGTTTGATCATCGCTCCCTCACTGTATTGCATTTCTTTCTGATATTCATTAATTAAGAACTGTGATTGACTGGCGACCAGTTCAGGGTGTACCCCACCTCTCACCCAAAGACACCCGGGATAGGCTCCAGCATACCCGCACAACTCTAGTGAGGATAGACTCTGGCATAGAAAATGGATAGATGGATGAATTAACAAAAAGTTGCCAGTTCTCCTCCCAATCTGTGTGGAAGTGGTACATTTCCGACTTCTTCAGTTTAGAAGAAATAACCGGTTAGCTCACCAACTAGCTTATTCACGTGTCCCTGCAACATAAAAGTTAAGCAATATGTTGTAAACAAAGAATAATAGGAGTGTAAAGGTGATGATATGGATGCTATTACATGTCTGCAGGGATAATGTTAAAAAAGTAATAAACAGATTTTCCATGTGCTAACTACAAAAATATTCCTATCCTATCTTGCGGAAATTCATTTGTCATGGTTGGGTCTGGAGCCAATTAAACTCTATAAATGAGTGACTACATTAAAAACCAAGCTAACCCTTTTTCTTCCAATCTATCATCTCTATAGGAACTTTTTTGCTATTCAGAATAATGAACAAATCTGTGTCTGTCTCCTATCGTAATTTCGGAACAGGATTAAGGGCATAACTTTTGAGTTTGGCATTCTGACATTAACCAATCAGAAGACCGGAAAAAGGCATTAAAAAACACCACAAAAATCTACGACTCCACAGCTGTGCAGTTTACGGCTACTGTTTACAAGAAGTCGCCGTAGTGCCAACCGAAAACAAATCCAGTGTGAGTTCCCACCCATCCATTCATTTTCTATGCCTGTTGTCACCATTAGGGTCATGGGTATGTTGAAGCATAACCCAGCTGGACTGTACCACCCTAGACTGGTTGCCAGCCAATTACCATCCACACTCACATGTTTTGGTTCATAACAAATGGTTCTAAAATCATTTTTGCATCAACTTCCAGCAACGTAAATGTTTTTTTTATTGGGCCACAAATACAGAGGCCTGCAGACTATGACATAACTAAGATGCCTGAATTGATTTTACTCAGAACCGCATCACCAGAGAAGAGTTTTGAGGGTATGATGATTGTGTTGATTGCATCATTAATGATGGCATACAGTAAATGTTGCAGCGCTTCCAAAGAGCTCAGCTGATGTATGCTGCCTGAGTGCCTTTTTCCGTGCAGGAAATAAAATACGTCTTTTCTATGGAATACTGTTGTCAAGCCGCAGCTTTCTCGGAACAAGTATAATTGCTGACCTGATATGGGATCTGTGCATACTTCAAAAGAAATGTTCATATGATACTACATCAAATAGGGTTGCAGTTCATGAAACATGCTACGAGTATGACAAAAAATACAATTTGTACTCCTTAAGAAAATGATACATCTCTTTTCTTCTTGATGTGCTGTCAACAATGCATAGTTTAAAAGTCTCCTCTTGATCAAAACTGACATTCTAACTGTAACGTCTTCCTAGAGTGTGTTTATGGGTAACAAATGTCAGCTAAATCGCTCCATTTTCATGACATTATGAAGGAAAAACCTTCTTTCTCAAGATGAGCCTGCCCAGTGTATAATGTTGATATCTAACTGCTGTAAATTTAGTAAATACAAGGGGGTGACAAGATTTCCCGTCCGGAAAAACAACACAAATCTGCGACAATAATAAATTGATTACAAAATGAACTTCATAATTTTAAGTTTTCATATTTTGCCATGTGCATACCTGTCTGTTTTCCTCATCTCTAGCCTCCAAACAAGTTCACTCTGTGCACTGGTTTCAGCAATAGAACAACGGCATGAACAGAGTGAGCCCTTTCAGTCAGTGATACAGTCTCTTTGTCTCTGAGGGTGGAGGTGGGGTCGCTAGCATACACAGAACACGGAATAGTGAAATTATTTCAATATACTGTCATATTTTTAAAATATTTTTCCATTGCACTTTTCTTAAAGGGGACCTATTGTGCTTTTTCTACTTTTCTAACCTAAAAATGTAGTTAGAATGTTGTATTCTTGTGTTAAACGATGCCAAAGTTTCAGTTAATGAGGTTTGCACATTCAAAAGTGAGCCCTGAAAGAAGTTTGGGATGGCTCAAAACACTCTGTTCCAGAGGGCGTTGCAAAACTGTTCCTTTGTGATGTCACAGAGGAGCGGGCTTCCATATATGGGCTTGGCTGTCGGCGCAATACAATTTCTCCCCTCCCCCAAGCTGTGCTTCTCTGTTTACGTTGCTAGCAATGGTTCGTAAGGGAAAGCCACATCTGTTTATAATTCCTAAAGAGGCCACCATCAGGCACAAATGGTTGGAGTTCCTGATTCCCGACCAGCAAAATAAATGCATTTTACACTGGACTGTTTTGTGAACATGGGCGCCATTCCAATGTTACTTGGTTGTGTGGAAGAGTCAGAAAAGCATGAGTAAGTAAGAATTTATCAGCGTCCTAACTCTGCTTATTTTATGTAAAGCATTAAAATTTTTTTTTATTTCATTTAAGCAAAAGCACTTGTCTGTGTAGCATTATAGAGTGTGCATACAGGGAGCGGGGTTGCTAATAGCTGTTTCCCAACACAATCAGTGGCTCTACCCGAGGTTTTTACTAGTAGTCCTGCAAAAAAACATTACACATTACCGATGCGGTAGAAAACATTAAAATGCTAAAGCTACTTAGCATTGAGAGATGTCTTAAAGTAATCTCTTTTCTTTTTTTTTTCGGATTTTACGGATCGGATTCAGGATCCAACACATATGGCTGACATTTTAAAATGATAAATTGCCATTTGTTACCAACTCCGATAAAGTTGGTTTCTCAGCTAGCGGCACAAGCTAACGTCTCCTGAGGGTCTCCACAGAAGTCATGCATGCGTGCTGTCCTATGCAAAGTGATCAGGGAAGCATGCTCGTATCGATTGCTACGAGGTGGCCTGACATCTGGGAAGAGCTTTTTTTTTTTTTTTTTTTTTTTACTGTACCACATAAGCGCGAGTATCACTATCCAATGAAGAAGGTGGAACAGTTACAGCTGTTACAGTGGTGCTGTCATACTTTGGGTCAACAAAAGATCCGCTGACATGAGGTCACGGCAGAGTGGGAAAGTCTTCCACTGTACATAATCTGGAAATCAATTTCAAACTTCAGCGCTGTCCTCACATGTCCTCTTAATGTCAAACCGTTGAAAGAAAACCCATTCTGTCTGGCTAAACAATAAATTCCGTATGAAGGAAAGATAATATTTTCTCCTCAGCTGCTGTCAATTGCAGATTCACCATATTAGATTTATTTTACAGTATAATTGACTCAAGCAAAAATATACAATCCAGGATTGTCCGAGAGGAGACATCCAGACTCCATCGCTGTCAACAACATTGATTGTAGGTTTAAATTGTCTCACAAAAGGCACAATCATAACAATACTAATAATCATAATAATAAAATGGGGTATTGCTGTGGCTGGACTCCAGCTAAAACTCAACTCTGAATCCACTTCCTGTTTACAGGTCCGGAAGATATTTATTGAAACACACATGAGCACTAGTTGTATTTATGTCTTAAACAAGTTATTTTCTCTGATTATATCTATTATATAGGGTAATATGAGTGTAAATGTGACTATAGGGGTGTTATTCTATATCTAGAGGGCTCTAATAATATTAAAATAACTTGAACAATGTTGCTCTAGGACAGCTAGGAGATCAGGGTTCAATTCCACCCTTGGCCATCTCTGTGTGGAGTTTGCATGTTCTCCCCGTGCATGCGTGGGTTTTCTCCGGGTACTCCGGTTTCCTCCCACATTCCAAAAACATGCTAGGTTAATTGGCGACTCCAAATTGTCCATAGGTATGAATGTGAGTGTGAATGGTTGTTTGTCTATATGTGCCCTGTGATTGGCTGGGGACCAGTCCAGGGTGTACCCCGCCTCACGCCCGAAGACAGCTGGGATAGGCTCCAGCACCCCCGCGAAAAAACGGTAGAAAATGAATGAATGAATGAATGTTGCTCTGATCAACCAATCAGAGCCAATGCGGCTACCTGGTCCTGAAGTTGAATTAGTTAAAGAAACAGCCCCTTTGCAAATAGTGTGTATGTGACAGGGGCCAGCACTCCTGATTCTGAAGGGCTTGGGAATATCACATTGATATGGCAGCTGAAATCTGATTGGACAGAAGCGGTACCAAGACAAATAAAGACAATAGACTGTTGGGAATAAATGCTAATACTATCAAATACTAGAAGATCATAGTGAGACTGGTTAGTTTTAGCCTGCTGATGATGTGTTCTTGCAATAGTAATCCTTCTTTCAATGTAGGTCAGTGCTTCTGGTAGTGGTTAGACCAACAGAGAAAGCTTAGCTGGCACAACACCGTTGTGGACTAATGTTATCCTTATGGACACCATGTACATTAAGAATCAATACAACAGCCCTAGAATGGCTTAGCCTTCTGTGGAGACTTCCCACTAACCTATGGCCGATGGCTACCCACTGCTCCTCAAAGGGATGGTTTAAACAAAGAAGTAAATTTTGCTGTTCATGTGACAAAATAAAGATCTCTCTTTGTATAAAATAATGATCAAAAGAAGCAGCAAAATGTAATATTTATAGCACAGTCCACCTTGTATAGTTTAATAATGATATCAGTCCACATTGCACATCAATGAAGCAAGACGTATTGTGTTTTAAGCAACTGATAAGAAAAACAAGTGTGATTGACTGACGAGGCCAGCAGTAAACACGGCAATAAATGGCCTCGCTTGTTGACACCAGTCCTTGTAGACTGCAGTTAAGGCAACAAAACAGGATTTTCACTGTGCCCTTGAAGCTTCCATTAATGTTTTAGTTGAAAGCACATGAGAGCCTTTGAGGGAATTGTACGCCGGCTAGGTCCTGGCTTCCATCCAGAAAATATCAGCTGCTAAAAAGATGATTTGAACGCCAAAGGGGTGACTCCTCCCAACTTATTGGCCCGTTTTGTGTTTACTTGTTGTTCACAATCGATAGCGGGCTCATCGAAGTTACTGGCAAACTGTTTTTGCGGTCTCTAATATAATATTAATACCTTTGGGTTTCTTCATCGAAATGGATCGCCATGAAAATATTTTTATTGTAAAAATGTTTGATTCACAATTCGTCATGGTCATACTTTATCTGGTTGTGAATTATTGAATTATGATATCCATTTTGATCATAGGTAAACTTTGAACATGTGAATGGGGGACGGGGGTCAACATCAAGTGGGGGAAGCTAGTACAACTGTTCATCCCCATCGTTCCTGTCTATGGATTGCGGATTAGGATCTTCAAAATAAGGAAAAAAAAAAAGCCCCAAAGGAACTCTTGAACTGAAACATTGTTGTTTTTTCCATCTTTTTCTCAACAGATTGTGTCTAATTCATTTCATGTTTAGTCGTTTATTATTATGGTGCTACAAGACTCCAAAGAACACAAGTAAGCTCTTGACGACAGCTAAACTGAGGTCTCGGGTGACCTCCTTCTTCTCAAATAGTGTGGTGGGGTACTGTCAAGGGGGCGCAACAGTACTCAACGTGCAATTTTACTCTTGAATACACTTGTATGCTCTCCATTTTGTTGCATTTTCCTGGTTTCAGTTTCAACTTCAGTCTGTACAGTACAAATCATTCACTCATTCATTTTCTACCGCTTTTCCTCACGAGGGTCGCGGGGGTTGCTGGACCCTATCCCTGCTGTCTTGGGGCGAGAGGCGGGGTACACCCTGGACTGGTCGCCAGCCAATCACAGGGCACATATAGACAAACAACCATTCACACTCACATTCATACCTATGGACAATTTGGAGTCGCCAATTAACCTAGCATGTTTTTGGAATGTGGGAGTAAACCGGAGTACCCGGAGAAATCCCACGCATGCACGGGGAGAACATGCAAACTCCACACAGAGCTTTGAGGCCTGCGATATTATCAGCGAAAAAAATGATGTCCCTTGCGGGGGTGGTGGGAGGGGGCATGACAGAAACTAATTGAGAAGCACTGCTCTAGAGGTATTTATCAAAAAATGTTTGGGAACATATGTTTTGGCATCAAATTCTGGAAAGTGGCGTTCGAGTCCAGAGGTTCCACTGCAGATCGATAAGCTTGTCGGTGGGACAGATGCGCAGACAGTTTGCTTGAGTTTGCCTGAAGATCTGAAGAATGGTGAGTCATTAGGTTTACACACAGGACTCCATGACTCACTTCCCTGAATAGAATTATTGGCGTGAGGATGTGCGTGTGTGTTAGAGACTGCCTAGAATTAGAGAAAATGGGAAATATAACACATCTACAATGAATCCTGCCCGGGATAGGTCCCAAAACAATTTCAACCCCTCTTCTAAACTGAATGCAAATGAAGCATAAAGCATGTGGGATCATATTAACACTAACTGAGTGTTTGTGGTGAACTTCAGATTTTTGTTCTGCATATTTGTGGCTGTGATGCATAAACTGACTGACTGTGACGTAATTATGTCTGTGGTGATGATCAAGTTAGAAATGCTTTTGATGATTAAAAGCACAAATATATTGTCCTCAGGGTGGTTATGTAGCTAAATACACCGTCAGTATCATCAGCAAGGCACGTGTTATCTTGACTTGTCATATTTGGGATTGTTGATATATTGAAAAGCAAAGGTCACAACGCAAGAAACGCACAGAGGGTGCATGTGTTGATTTTGGAGCTGTGGACCGTCCGCAGAAGTTCTTCGTCATGTCACACAAACGCTAGAGGGCTTATGTTTTTTCATGCACTTTGTACGTCTTTGTGTATCATCCGCACGGCCAATCAGTGTGTGTCTTTTGTACAAGTGTAAATTTCTTCATCACACTTGCGGACTCCCACATAGATAATTAGTTTCGCCAACGCACGTTCAGATACTTTGTATGTCCGATTGGGCTGGCGACCAGTCCAGGGTATACCCCGCCTATCGGCCAAAGTCAGCTGGGATAGGCTCCAGCATATTCACGCGAACCTAGTGAGTATAAGCAGCACAGAAAATGTATTCATTCATTCATATTTTCAGTTTATTGCCATATTGTAACATTTTTTGCAACCTAATTTTCCATTCCGACGTCATTTGTTGTTTTGTTTATTCCAACTTTTGAAAAAAAAATTTTATATTTAAATTTCATGCCACAAAAATTACATTATTTTTCTTCTGAATTTTAGAAAGTCACTAAGAAAATTACAATTTTTTCTCGTTAGATTACAACTTTTTGACCTTGACCGATGATTTTTTTCAGTTTTTGCTTTTATTGTTGCGTTTTTCTTGTGTATGTCTTTGTTCAGTGTTTTTTTAGTGCTGCAGAGCAATAAAAAACAAGCCCCGGGCAGCACTTTAAATATCCCTGATTTAGACAATAATGGCTGTTTTCAGTGGCTAGTCAACCTATACTGCTTCACAAGCAGTACACTGACTACTTCAAAGTATACACAAGCTAACTTCTATATAATACTGGCCCTTGACTGCAACAAAAATATTGCTGGGTTTTATTTCCCTCTTGTGAGATACTGTATATCTCCTGAATGTCTGCTTGATTGTGAGATTATGATCATCTGATTTCATAAGCGATGGAATGAGAGCCATTTGAAGAATTTAAACAAAGACACCAAATACTTGAGTGCACCAATTTATGTTGAAATATTAAACATTATTAAACCAACCAGATTAAAAAGGGTGACAAATCGATTTTAAATCCCTCTCATTGTGCTCCAGCCACAAAGTGCAAACACTCACTGAACTTGCCTCTGTCCTTGATTTAAAAGATTATATTTTTTGCCGTTAACGCTAACCAGATGAGCCGGCACCCTGACAAGATTCACAGGCCTGATTCACACTGTTGATATTTTGACGCGCAAAGTGCATAGGATGCTACAACTAGCTAGACCTATCAATAAATACACTTTGTGGATCACCTGGATGCCAATCCTTCAACAAGGTAGATACCCCATTGCTACCTACAGATTGTACATACTTTACATCATATCGCACTTCTGACTGACTCAAAAGAACCCTGCCTTGATAAACTCAGAGAAAACTCCAGGCCATTTTTGATATTCTATGATGATAAGGGTCAACCACAACATTTTTATTTGACAAAAAAACTAAATACTTGTGTGGCCTGTGCTCAATAATCTTTTTACAAGTCAACAACAGGAAGTACGCTCTGAAGTCTGATAGCAGAACCTTGGTTAGTGCTATTAATTTGTTCCAGAAGGTCTGACTCTAACCAAAATGGAGGCTAACCATGAGAAATAATATAAATCCAATGAATCCGTTCCAAAAAGCTGAAAATGTTACCACCAAACAAGTTTTTAATAGTTTTACAATTATAGTCTGACATGACGAAACAATTTGAAATGCATATAAATGATAAATGAAGAAGACGTGATTCTTGACGATTCTTGAGCTCAAGAAAGTTTCAGATGCCAGCATTTTGATACAGAGGGTGTGAAACACTACTGAATGAAAGAAATTATTAAAAGGGACGTTGACATTGAGTTGTGGACTCCTATAGAGCAGCTACACACAATAACCAGCACAGAAAACTTTCTAGATCTTTCAGAATCTGCACCTATTCCAGGTGTATTTCGTTGGGTTTGTGCTTCCCGCCAAAACAGTCTGTTTTAATTTATTTCACCAACAGCCCCGCTCCGGGTAAGATCACTTAAAAGTCTTTAAGAGTCAACTGCTGATGACATCACAGACCATTTCGTTTGTTACCTAAAAATATGCTAACAAGGAAGGATGTTTTCTGATTAAAAAATATATATTTTTACAGCATATTAAGAATACAGATGGACTCACACGGCGCATTATTAATAGATGTTCGCCATATTGTACGCTAACCGGAGAATGCACTCAAACTGAGGACAGAATTATAGAGTGAATTTCAGACGTTAATCAAAATACACAAACGCTAACCAAGGTTCCACTGTATTGTTGTTTTGGTTGGTTTGCTTGATGGAAATATTGGATGAGCTTATTGAAACAATGCCTACAGATGTGCCAATTCCCCTCAATAACTCGTCCAGAACACTCCCAATGAGGCAAACATCCAAATGGGAGATACCGCCAGGATTGATGATGGCAGCCTGTATCCATAATCAATTCTGAGCAGAGAGAAAGGCAACAGGGATGGATGGCTTTCCCAAATGACCAAGGAGGTAATCAATTCAAAGACACAAAATGACCAAATGTTTACATGTCAAAGGTCCCCGCTTCATTGAGGATAGATTTTGGACAACACATTCCCAAAGGACTACAGTGGGACCTTAAAAATTGTGGCCATTTAGGACTGGCCCCCCAAACCACCTGCTTCTTTAGCCAAGATTTCCACTCTGAACACAGTCAGTCAATGATGTGTCTGTCGATGAATTCACTACGAACATGGAGAAGTAGAACTAGAGTACAACTATCCAGACACAAATGGACCAAGTGGGTCATCAAACAGAACGACAGTCTACAGCAAAATAAGTCGCATAACACATCCACAACAAGCTAACAAAGTGCCCACAAGGCATGCTTGGTCTCTCCACCTGTCCATCATAATAGTTGTTTATGTGTTTTATCAAGCAATTCTGTTCAGGGTCAAGCCTGGTTCTGACTTAGGGGCGAGGCACTGATAAGGAGCCGATCATACCACCGTAAACCCAGACTTTGCATTTTCCCAGACATTTTTTTTCTGCATCTTGAATTTTGCCTCCATTATCATTAATTGCATTTGGTGGTGGTTTGAAATCCCTCTAAAATAACACTCTAACCCACTTCAGATGGAGTGCATTTGGTTTTGATGGTACGATTCTGAACTGTGACAAATTATGTTATCGAATCTTGAGGCTTGAGTGACGACGTAAACTAAGTCCAGACATTTTGTCTAAACAATGCAACACAACGCTTTTACGCTGTTGTGCGGATGATTGTGTTGATAGACACTCTTTATCCATGTGCGTTTACACAAAAACCTGCGTTTATCATCACCATTGCTAATTGACAACATCCTGATTTGCGGCTTTTGGTCGCTTGTGAGCCAACAGTTGACACAATGAGGTTTATATTTGGTAGTTCTCTTCCAAGGTTTACAGGAAGTAATAATGGGTTTCTTCAATGGTGAGTAAATTCTTTCACCTCTTTGTCATTGAATCATATTCGTTTATACGGATCTTCTGTTAAGTCTCAAAACCGCATTGCCCCAGACTTCCCTGTCCATGTCCTAGCCCAGGTGTGAGACATATGCTGTTTGGCAATTTCCGACATCTGAGCTCCAAGAGTTCCAGTCAAACATGGCTGTTTTAGAGAATAAATTCATGGTGACAAAACACTGCATTATGGAGACATATCTCCTCATAAGGTCCATGCAGAACAGTTTGGTTCTCTTCTCTCCATTGGTACTATGGTGGCTCATTATAGCCATTAATGCACTGATTACAATCTGTCTCCCTGTGATTGCCCAACAATCAGTCCACAGAAGTAGTCAGCCTTTTGCTATAGGTTGCCCTCGTGAGTCTCAGTGTGGGACACCATTGTTGTGTGTCGACTGTCTAACAAATTTCCTTGGCATTCCATTTCCCTTTTTTCCAATTGTCTGGAAGCAGTCAATGTTTTGAAAGGGCTTATCATGTGATGTGGTTTGCTGGCCCCTCGCTGAGACTGATTGCTGAAAACTTGAAGTACTTGCATAAGTATTTGGACAGCGACAAAGGAGTTTTGATTATTTTTGCCTTCACGCAACCACAATCGATGTGTGATTGAAATGTGGACTCTTAGCTTTTATTAGCTTGAGATCAAGTTTTGACGATGCCATAGATAGGGACCACCCAACATGGATAATCTCTCACAATCCACAAGCATTGCTACTCTGGAATAATATGAACGCATACGTATGGGCTGTTGCCAATTTGCGACCTGCAGCCGAGCTGCCTTGTTTACATGTGATGTAACAAGTCAACCGGAAAAGCCAAACACTTCCACACACTGACAGGAGTATTAGCGTTTTGGGAGGCACTCAGCCTATCACTGACCAGAGATGCAGAGGCTAACTCCTCCTCCTTGCAAAATTGAAATGATTTCAAAACAAAAGAACCGATTTCATGGCAGCGTTGCTTCGGTTATCAATCATCGTCAGGGAATGAGTCAGTGAGCATGTTTTCAATGGCTGCCGCAGGGGTGCTGAAAGGGGATTGATTATGCTTTTTCCACTTTTCTGACATATAAATGTATTTATAATGTATTCTCGTGTTTAGCCTTCCTAAAATATTACGCGATTAACCAGGTCATTCTTTTTGAGTAGATCCATAATCGATTGTCATACATGTTTCTTGACTTATTCTTCTTTTAATTTGAATTGGCAGTCACCGCCCCCTCCTATTCAACGCTGTTGGGCTGAAATCAAACTAAACTAGGAAGCCATCCAAGTATCTGTTTGCTTACATGACTATCATCGCTTGTTATTGCTTACATTTTTGTTCCAGATAACTTGTTAAAAGATAAACAAAAACACACTGTACTGTATATGGTATCTTCAGAAGGGACTGACAGTATTGACACTCATCAGGCCTCGAAATTTGGCAAAGATCTGTCCTCTATTGATCAATTCTGTCTGTACAAATACTCAGCCATTTACTGACCATGCAATGTGTACAATAAACAGCACCTGCAATACCCAAAACCACAAAACCATGTGATGAATGACACCATGAGCGACACCATGTATATTGCTGCATGTGGAACTCTTTAGAATATTGGGGTCTTGCCTGACATCTTAAAATATATTTGATTCCTTGGCTTTTAACTCAGCATGAGAGCTGTCTTTTATTTCTTCTTCATTCTTTTAATTATAGGCCTGTGAGCTTTGGTCTTCATTGTCCTACATGACCCCATGTCACAAATACCTCCCCAATGACTAAATACGCCCCTGATACAGTCAGCATGCTTTGATTTATTACACTTCCAATGATCGTTTAATGAAATTCTGAATCATTTTATGTTTTCTGAAACTTTTTCATTCATTTTTCGGGGAATGCCAATGTGTCTATTTCTGGGGTACAGATCTCCATGGTGCATGGGGTGTCCCCTGCCCCCTTTTCTTGGCTTTGAATATTCTTAAACCTCATAGGCCTACCACTAGGATTCCACGGCAGTGACAAGAGCGCGCTGTCCTTTCAGCACCAAGCCTTTTTAGCCATAGCCTCATTCACACGACAGAAATAGAGAAGAAAGAGTGAAATAAAGAGTCCCCCCCCCCCCCGCACACACGTTAAATAACAATTAGATAAAGTACTTAATAATATGGCCATGTGTTGTTTCAGTCCCATATGCAGCGATGCAAACCCACAGCCTGAAGAAACATTTGCATTGGGGGGAGCAAGATACACGCCCTGAAAAAAAAAAGAAAGAAAAGGCGGGGCAGACCGGCAGGAAAGTACATTTCAAGTCATGAGGGGAAAAAAAGTCCGCGAAGCAACTACAAAACACCACCAAAGAAGGGCGACGTGTTGAAAATGTACGCAACGGTGCGTCACCGCCTCTGTTGTTCCTGATCCTCGTGGCCCCAAATGAGGCTATTAGAGCCCCTTCCAGTTTCAGTGGAAGCACCCGGTCTATGTGAGAGATAAATGGAATAACGGAGAGGAAGAGGAAAAGGAGGAGGACCTGGATCAAGTGATGGTCAGCCAACCTCAAGTGCCGATACAAAATGCGTCTTAATGGGATCGCGGACAGCGCAGAGTGAGTCACCCACGGGGGGGACAGGAGGCTGCGTGTCAGAATAAAAAGTAGGCTCGACTTGATGCTGAGCGCTGATGGAGTGTTCTGATCCGGACATGGAGCACAGGAGCCTCGGGTCCAACTCTATATACCTCCGCTCGGACCACAGGATGGTCCCATTTATGACCTGCACCTCTTTCCTACGTGGATACTTTAAATAAGGACTTTTTTGTGCTTTTTTTTTTTGCGTGTGGAAAGTCATTTTATTAATTATAACGGACGCAGTGGAAGAGGATTAACAGCCCACTAAGGTAGATTAAAAAAAAAAAATCTCACATTGAACTTATAGCTCCAAGTTCACCCAGCTTTTATTATTAATTCATTTGTACTTGCCAGACAAACAAAGCTTTACAATCGTTTGTGTGGAATGCACAGCAGGGAAAGTTTTATCATGTTGTGCCTGTGGATAAGTATCCAATCCAATAGGAATTTTTCCAAACAAAATTAAATAAGAAGCACTTTTATCATCTTTTGTCTTGCAGCGATACCAGCTTCATTGTTACAAAACAAAAAGGAGAAGGAGTACTTTTTTTTTGTTGGTTTTAATCCTGTGGGAGATATGAGGGGACTGCACATGCATGTCCCCGTGGGACTGGTCCTTTTCATGTGCACGCTCATCACAGTGACCCCGACCTCGACCCCGGCCCCCGGTAGGAACACGAGCCGCGGAGTGAGGAGAGCGTCTGAGCTGGAGAGACACGAGGTCCCGTGGAGCCACCGGGGGAGGACGCCCCTGGTGGCGCAACGGGATTTCCACAGATTGAAAACAGACAAGGGGGATCAGCTTGTCGGTGAGTTCAGGCTGTAAAGCCTGTTACATGGTGCGTCTTTGGGAAGTTAACTATGGTCTTTACAAGATTTACAAATTAATTAGGCAGATACTTCCTGGTAGTCACTTAAAGTCATTAAAGTTGCTAACAAGCAGTACAAAGTATAATCTACAGGATAAATGTCTAATGGGTAAACACAGTGTCACAGTATGGAGGTAAGCTAAGGGTGTAAAAAACTAAAATAAGTTGGAACAATTTTTCTGTACGCGGCCTTCAGTGGAAAAGGTTGCTGTCAGGTATTTAAACTATCCAAGGTGCAAAACCCTGAGTTAAAAAGTACTAGAATCCATTTTTGTCCACTATAACATGAAGTCGCGGACCATTGCGGGGCAGTGGAGGAGGAAGGAAGGGGCAAATGAGTAAGCGGCTTCTAAATGATCAAGTTATTCGTGCACCTTATCACCGTGAGGATTGCGGGTGAAAAAGCTGGAGCCTGTCAGCTGACTTTTGAGGGGGAGAGGCGTGGTAAAACCTGGGCTGGGCACATATCGACACATAACCACTCACACTCGCATTCACAGAGTGGGAGATGAACCACTACACTCTCGTTTTACCACACATTTCAATTCATATGTAGTTTGGAGTAAACAGGTGCTTTTCCCCACATATAGTGAAAGCGAGACTTTATTATTATTATTTTTAACTATGACTGCTATCAGTTTTACTTTAAAAAATGTGCACCAATTAAGGAGTGCAGTACTTGGTAATAGTAACTAGCTGTCTAAAAAAGTATGACAACATGACGTCAGCTACGGGAAGTCGTGCTATGCTAAAAACTCTAGGCAGTGTCCTATTCTGATCAATTCGACACTGGCATGAAGATAGCAGTTTCCATCAAATGCAAACCAAATGTACCCTCCGTAAGCACAACATTTGGAGTGAATTGCAGGTAGAATTAAGCTAATTTCGCCCTGTTTTTTGTAGACTTGCACGTAACAAACTAGCCAATTTTCTCTGTTCTCAGGTCACAGCTGATTCACTGTCTGTACATTTTTTTTTTAGTGAGGGTGACTGCTAAATAACCCGCCACGGGGCCAAAGAAAGTCCAGAGTGTCTGCAATTTAATGAAACACTTTAGAACTCGATCTTGCCAGGATGCAAGGAAAGTTCGAATCAATAATAATTTCCATCCATTTGTCGTTCATACCGATGTGTGATAATCATTGTTTTCCATATGTTAATTTACATGATTTCCTGGTGGGAAAAACCTGCCTCGATTTTCATATGATTTGGTTGACATCTTACTTTTTGAAATGAATTAATAAGAAAGACAAATGTACAGGATATGTTAAGGGTAGGGATATCCGATAATTATCGCACGGTTGATATCTGTATCAGATTTTTTTCCTGATCATCAAAACCGATGAAAAAATGCTGTATACAACACACGAGACGTGTCACCACAGGAGATACCGGAGCCAATACCGGACATCTCTAGTTAGGGGTATAAAAGCAGTGCTGGTGGACCCTGAGAAGTACCACAAACTTCATTCATTCATTCATTTTCTACCGCTTTTCCTCACGAGGGTCACGGGGGGTGCTGGAGCCTATCCCAGCTGTCTTCGGGCGAGAGGCGGGGTACACCCTGGACTGGTCGCCAGCCAATCACAGGGCACATATAGACAACCATTCACACTCACATTCATACCTATGGACAATTTGGAGTGGCCAATTAACCTAGCATGTTTTTGGAATGTGGGAGGAAACCGGAGTACCGTACCACAAACTTTTTTTTCACAAATCATATTCAAAGTTGAAGACTGACATTCCTTCCCTGTCTTCTTCAACAGCTGTACTCCTTCGAGATCTCAGAAAGATGGAGAAATACGTGACACATTTAACAGGTAAGCCTTCCTAATACGATTTACATTGTGTGTCAAAGAGTGTGAGAAAGTCAGGGTGGGCTGTTCGAAGTGTTCACGGCGGGCGGAAATACAGGACTTTCAAATCCGAAAGCGATGTTGCGCCGTTTGAAATATGCGTCTTTTGCGTTGCTGTCTTTCAGGTCCGCTCTACTTCAGTCCCAAGTGCCGGGAGCACGTGCGAAAACTGCACCGCCAGAGAGATTGCAGAATACCGGCGTGTAAGCTCACAGAGGAACAAGAGTTAAGGCAGTATCTTACAATGAAGGATTTCATTAAGACCTCTCCCCTTTTATGCTTTTCCACAGATTTAAAGAGATGCGCACGGCTTCTCACACGGCTCGCCAGCAGCCCGCAATGCACTGAAGGCTAACAGGTGCTACTCATACTGTACGTTGTCAAACCTCAGTATTGATTGATGACAAAGATATGTGATTGTTTCAGCAGCAGAAATATAATGTGAGGAATTTGTACAAATAAAAATTAAGCTCGGTTCACAGGTCTTACAGGAAATCATCAAATCATGTGCTCAACTATTTAAATTCTTTTGTATGAAATCCTACTAAATTCCATTCGGGGTCTAAATACGCTCTACTCCTTTTTCGGACATGTTGAACTGCATCAACATTTGATGTAGCTTTTGTTTAGCGTGTTCAAAATGAACTAAACCATTAGCATTCTGCTCAATAAGGCGCTTGCATGGAAACAGGAGTTCAGAACAGTCATAATATTGTACAAGCATATTTTTTCCATAGTCAATTAAGTCAAAAGGACATTTTAAATATATGTACAGGCTAGTTTTCATTATTTGCTTATTTATATATATATATGCTACATGAGAGATATTTTTACCCTATATTCCAGAGGTGTGGACCCGACTCTCGACTTGATAATATCAACACTTGCAACTCGGGGCTTAACTTGGACTTTAGCGTTATGACTTGAGTGTACTCGAGATTTTCAGCGAGTGTGTTGAGCAAAATTGAAAGTATTCTATCATTTCCAGCAAGACACCACATTTTCCCAGGTTATCTGCCTCACTTGAATGCATCTGTGTTAACATCCGATACACAAGATTGAGTTTACGAGGACGGGACGAGACAAGATTTTGACATTACTGTCAAGAAAAGTTCAATGAAAAATATAAAGAAAGAGGCATATACATAGAGACCGACTGACAAAGGGCTCACTCTGTTCATGCCATTGTTCTACGAAAGTGAACTCTCTTCGTGAGAGACAAGCAACGCAGACACGCCCACATGTGGCAATACAATGACGCCAGAAAAATGACCGCGCTCATTTTTTGTGTGATTAATTAATTTATTTCTTATCGTCTCTGCCCACGAGACAGTTTTTTTCTGAATGAGAAATCATTTTAATCTTGTATCTGGTATCTTGTGACACCCCTACGCTACAGAGGAAAATTTTATTTGCATTCACAAATTACGAAGTCATAGTATTTTATTTGGTAAACACTAAACACACACTAAACATTTAACAGTGCTTATGACCTCACAGACATTACTTCAGACCTGAATGAGAATTGGGATTAAAGACTTACTTGAGACTTGTAAAACAGACTTGCTCCCCCACCTCTGCTGTATTCAGCATGGTTTCTCAAACATTTGATTTAAAATGTTGCAAACGTTTCCCCATGAGCCCCCTAAAAAAGTCAATTACCAAGAAATAACATTCCCTCAGGCTCTGTATGCTGCTAAAAGTATCTACAGGCTAGTTGCATGTTTACATACTTGAAATATAGATGCTAGTTTCCCATTTTTGATGGATTTTAGTGTCAACGACACTGTTGGACACAGATCTACCTAGAAAGTGGATGAAGATGGATTTACACTGTGCAGAAGAGCAGAACAGCAAGAGCGGAGTAGCAAATCAAGCCATAAAAAAAGATTTTGTATTCCTTAGGGAACCAAAGAATTTACAGAAATTAACTGCCAAGTCAAATAAGAGATAGCACTGAATTTGTCTTTTTTGTTTTTTTTAAAGGTTGAAGCCTTAACATCCGCTATCCAGGATGTTGCTAAAAGGTGAAAAGTGCCTTGGACTTGTTCACCAAGCGGCCTAAAATAATGACGAGCCCTGATTGAAACCAAGCACACAGGTGTCCTTCTACTGAAGTCGGCTTTACAAACCGGCGTGGATCCCAATGGATGCTGCTCGAAACGAGGAAGCCCCACCCTCCCACCCGTCCCAAACATCAACAGTGGCTGCTGCTTTGCTTACAAATAAGACAACCGTGTCTAATCTATTGATGGCCTCGTGAGACATTTTTTGGCATCACACAGACGACGCCGGCGGGAAGTCACAGAAGCTCCTTTGAAAGCCTTTATTTATATATTTGGACCATCACAAGACTACACAGTAAACCTTGATCATGTACGTGTACACACAGGTACATCTCAAACAATAAGAATGTAATGGCTAAAGTTCAGTATTTATCGTAACGCCATCAAGCGACAGCCGTACATCATATAGATGCGTTGCACATAGCGGGAAATATTTCACGCCTTTAGCGATGACCTTCTGTGGCTTACACTGCTAGGGGATGGTGTCAATGACGGTCTCTTTTGGACATCTGACAAGTCAGCAGTCCCCATGATGGTGTAAGCCTACTGAAGCAGATAGAGGGACCATTTAAAGCCTCAGATAATACAAAACTTCACAATCTTCGAGCTTTTTGAAAATGACCTCTGAGCCATAATCATCAAAGTTACAAAGTTACGAGACTTAGCCATCCATCTATTTTATATGCCGCTTATCCTCAGTAGGGTCGTGTTGGTGTGCTGGAGCCTATCCCAGCTAACTTTGGGCGAGAGGCGGGGTACACCCTGGACTGATCGCCAGCCAATCACCAGGCGGCCCCATTTCATTTTATATGTAATGTAAAAACTTTGTTTTATATTCTCTTTTTTGAGATGTACCTGTAGTGTAAAAAAACAAACAAACCATAAGCTCCACTATAAATGAAATGTGTGCGGTATATACCTACAGTCTGGACTATATATATATATATATATATATATATATATACACAGTATATATAGATATATGGAAAAAACTATATATATATTTAAATAAATTATATCATTGGTACAAAAAATTTTCTCTGTGCTGCTTTGGCGTCTCAATGAGTGGAATGTGGATGACCACCCCCCCCCAAAAATGATACAGTACTTATATATACTGTATGTAGGAGTCCATCCATCCATTTTCTATACCACTTATCCTCAGTCACAGGTGACTTCAGGCAAGAGGCAGGGTACACCCTAGACTGGTTAGCCAATCACACAGCACACGCATATAGTAAGCATTCGGCCACCGATTGGCCCGAGAGTTTGCGGCATCGTAGGAAGGTGCTTGTCACTGCCGTCTTTCCATAGAGAGTAAAAGCTATCTCTTTTTTCGAAAGCCAAATGCATTTCAGATATTTTGATGCTGAACCTGAATGAATGAATTTGACTGCTAAAATGATATATTCTATGGATTATACATCCAAACTCACCAATTATATTTCATTTCTAATAACCTCTAATCTTTGACCTGCCCCCAAATACTCACCGAGTCAAAATATTAGGTATTTTACATTGACTTGACAAATTAATTAAATCAGTCTTCACTATCATTAATAGCACAGACATGGACGCCGCCCTGATATACAACAACTGGCAACCCTCCAGCCAGCAGTTGGTTCTTCTAAACTTTGGCTACACCCTATCCTAATGATTTGCAGACCTTGCAGCATCTTTCAAGCAATTAAAAAAAAAAAAGACACCTATGGAATGTTTGTCGACATGCACAGCAACACAGATTGTAACTGTTCTCCCCCAAAACATCCCACACTCAACAGGAAGCCTTGTGTTAACTGTACCAAGACGTACTACAACATAACTGGCCTCAGATGCATCTGGGATGGATCATCAAGGCAATGAAGAAGTGTGTTGGGGTAAGACAAAGCACTTTTGCTGCCGAAAGGAATCATCCAGTAATGGCTAGGTTGAAACAAGGAATTAAGTATTTTTTCCCATAACACGCACAGAAACCTTTCTAGATCTTCCAACCTCTGCGCCTCTTCCGGCACTGTTTTCTTGGATTTCTTGCCTCCCTCTTCCCCGCCAAGCCCACTCAGCTGTGATTGGTCACATTCCCAAGAGCTCCTGAGGACTTCCAAAAACGTAGGTTTGCGTTTACTGAGCACAGGCAAATTATGCAGTCCGTATAATTAAGTCCGCGTTGCAGTGAAGTCAGTAGAACTTAACTTTGTAAAACAGTGCGCACAGCCATTCAAAACTGCTTTCTGGGCTTACATCAAAATGTGAAAACCTTATCTGATGCACTGGCATCATTTAACGAGAATACAAACAACAACATGGCAGAAAACAGGAAATGCATGTCGCCTTTAAAGGTTTTTTCTTGTTTGGAACCATTAATGACCCTGGGCGGGGTGTGGTGAACTGTCAGGGGGGGGGGGGCAGATAGGCTATCAATGTTAATGCAGACCTACCAACATGTACAAATTTATATTACTCAACATGCATTTTGACTCTTGAATACTCTTGTATGCTCTCCATTTTGTTGCAATTTCAAGTTCAGCCTGTGCAGTACAGATAAACAATGTTAGTTTCTCTAGTATAAAAAAAATGATGTTGCCCCTTGAGGGGGTATGACAGAAAATAAGTAATAACCACTGCATTAATGCCAAAGTAAAAAAGTGTGGTTGATAACCATAGAACCGCAACAGGCATGCATCTCGCTGCTCATTACATTGTGGTTGAAAGAAACAAAAATAAAAGCAGCGACTGACTAGCAGGCACTGTGCACCACGAGTGAGTAAACAACATCGTAATATTCACAATGATATACTTATTTTTACACATGGATAACAGTGACGAATGTTACAAAGCATAACGCAGTGATTCACCGTACAATTGTTGATTGTACACTTGTTGCATATCTTATTTATTGAAGAAATTACATTGGGCCTTATTCCTGCTTTGAGCATTTTAAGCTGTGCCCCATGTAACACACACATATGAGCGTTTGCTAAACACTGGCGGTGTCATTTTGACCTGGTTGCAAACAGTCCCCTAATTTGAATTTGAGATAATAATAACACGGTGTGCCATCACAAAACAAATTTCATACAAAGTTCAGCAACAATTTGTTTTTATCCGCAAAAATGATTTAGAAAAAAAAGTGCGTAAAGATGTTCAGTACATGGTGTTTTGGGGAGTTGAATCAGAGCATTTGTACATGGACCTGGATGAGAAGTGAAACAGTCCAATTGCTCTGATTCAACACTCAAGTCGGTAAGTTTCTTGTGTAGCCCCTCACCCCCTATGCTAAAGACATGTAAGTTAGCCATTTTTCAAAAGCCGTCTCTCTCTGTACCGGCCATTTTTCATGATTTTGACAGATTTTTCAAGGCACACAAGATATTGAGTTCTTCGGCTATATCAGTGCTTCTCAGTTATTTTCTGTAAGGGACAGACATTTTTTCGCACCCCCGCCCGAATTTGAAATACTAGAGAAACTGATATTTATTCAATTATCTGTACTGTACAGACTGAACATGAGAGCATACAGGCATATTCAAAAGTCAAATTGCATGTTAAGTACTCTAAATTTGTACATGTTGGTAGGTCTGCATTACTTAATCAATTAACCGTGATAAATGAGGGATTACTGTAATTCTTATTAAATGGCCTTGGCAGCGTTAGTGCTATACACACACTATACACAAGCTAATTGATGACCCTGATCCTTCTCCTCCAGTGATTATTGTGTTTGAATCACTTAAGTTATGAAAATAAACCAAACACTGATGTTTATCAGGGATGAATGAATGAATGTACTGGACTCATTCGTCGCTTCCACAAAAATCGGAATGACCTGAGTGAGTTGTATTGTTTTATTTCAACACAGGCATTGCTCCTCTAGTAAACAATACGGTTTGAAGTTCAACAAAAAAAAAAAACAAACAAACCCTCAAGCGTCGTGGTGGTCCATTCATGACACTGACCACAGTTGGTTACAGAGTTACGGTGATGACATGCTTGTGTGACATGGCCAAAACGTGTGACCGTGAGAGCCAATTATTACAACGTTACGAGTTCACCTCCAGAAATGTTTTGCAGCATCGTTGGCACTGCTCGTACACCTTTTCAAAGTCTGCATCGCTTCCCTGCAGCCAACGACAACACAAAAAGAGAAGTGTCACAGCTGTGAAGTGATGAGCCTTTAATTTAAGAAAAACTAAATTTTGAACAAAAAGGATAAATTGAGTCAATTTAGTGTGTATGTTGTGGCCGCAACCCAATAAGATTCAATGACATTTAAATATCTTTATCACTTGCCCTGAAGGAAGCATTCCAGATGCCAACCGGCTTCTATTTAACACGCCAGCATGATGTCCATTGAAGCAAAATTTACAAACAGCGCTCGCAGCAAAAGGCAACGCTTCTAAAAGCAGCAAAATGTTTTTCTTTAATAATCGTCTGGAATAAAATCTTGCACTCGGTTCATTTCTCACACTTTGTGATTACTTTGATAACGGACATTAAGATGAAATGGTTGAGAAATTGCTGAAATGATGGTATGTGGATGAGGTCAATCACCCTTTTAACACATGTAAACGTGTTGATTTATCATGTTCAAAATGGACGCAAATTGTTGCATTTACATAACACGTTATGAATTCACTTATGCCCTAATAATAGGTGTGATTGTGCCAAAATTTGACAGCAAAAACATCTGACAGATGAAAAGACTTGGAAAAATCTACTGTTAGGAAAAAAAAATAAAACATTCCAGTAATCTTCCAGAGATTTGTGGAGTGCAATTTCCCTGTCCAATTCTAATCCTTGCCGACAAGTAATACCTACAGAAACTTCAGTCTTGCTCTCAACACTTCTCCCAGCCTATGATCCAGTCTTGGTGATGTAATGATATCGTGTGGCACATTCTATTTTTAGTGTGTTGTTGGAAAGTTAAACTGTACCAAATGTATGCCTTTTGGGATGAACGCACATATCCGACTGTTCAAAGTCAAGCAGCTTGCTCTTCTCCAACAAGGAGCTGACTGGCAAAATTCCCAACATATGTAGGTGTGTGATCCAGGAACAGTCTATGCCTTTCCATAAAAAATGTATCGATTTAGGGCTCAAACACCTGTTGTGAATGTTTCAATTCAGCTCCTTATTAGAGAACAGTAAGTTGTCCAAAAAGTACTGAAAAGAACATTTTGAACATGTGCATTCAAAAGAACAATGGAGCAAACTAAGAAATTCCTCGAAAATAAGTCCTCGATGTGACTGATGTTCCACATTACACACACGCCCACTCAAATAATGATTCGAGTTTGGCTAAGTTTAGCTACCAACAAGAGCGTGACTGCAAATTGTTTATCACCTCTCCAAAAAGCGATGCACAATTGATGAATAGCCCCCGTGTTACACAGAACCGGCCAGAATGAAAAGGTTTGTGCCACATTTGGGAAAGAATTACTACTTCGTTAGAACGTTTGAATACTTAGATTACGTATGGAACCGTATAGAACCATTCTTGCACATTGGACTCAAAAGTTGTTGGAACACAGTAGGAACTATCGATGAGGATAAGCCATAAATCTTGAGACTGAGAGAAGCCATCGGTTGACAGTGTATTTTAACGCGAGAGCCTACGCTGTCGGCGAAAGGATTGTTGCGAATGCTCCATAGCTTGAAGACAAGAATGGATGGAGTTGATTAAGTTGTAAAAATGCCATTTTGACTAAAGCGTTGTTTACATTTCCAAGTAAGCATTATTCTTTATTGCACCCATGTGACCAATACTTCAATTTACTTATCTGTATTGCACTGTATTTTCTATTATTGATAAGGTTTTGTTTTTTTCATTGTTTTACTATACAAAGATGTTTATTTGTCACGCCCTGCGAGACTCCCTTGTGTGACAGATGGCTTCTTTCTAGTTTTCATGCCTTTATTTTGGCGCATTTCCTGTTTTGTTCCGTCTTGCTTTCTACAGCCTTTACTTTCCTGATCACACCCATCTGTCGCTAATTTGACTTTGCCTGCATTTAGTTGGGCTGGTAGCGTCTCCCGGTGTTGGTTCATTGTTCATTGCCGTCCGTGTATGTTTTGCCAAGTGCTCAGTCGAGACTCCTTGTTCCTACTTCTTTGACTGCACCCGCTGCCATGTCTTTGAATCCTGAGGTAACGCAACTTGCTACAAAAGCGCAGTGTTACATTATAGTCATTGCACACATAACAGGCTGGTGTAAGATATGCTAACACAATGGTTATTCAACATGAACAGAAAAGCTGTCCAGTGTTTATGTAACATATTTTTTTTCCATTTATAAGTCGCTCTGGAGTAGAAGTCGCAGGAACAGCCAACCTCTGAGAAAAACTGCGACTTATAGTCCGGAAAATGTGGTATATAGCGTTTTATCATGACCTAGTTTCTAATTGAATTATATATATCACAGATATATCAGAGAAAAACATTCTTGTGGCCGGAATACGTGGAATGCACTTTGAACATCCAAGAATAAACTTGAAATGTTAATTCCGACAGCATTCCGCCTCTAGCGTGACTAGGATTTAAAGAAGCAGGTTTTAAGGAAGTTGCTCTTTTTTAATGGAGTTCAGCTGCACATGCTGTGTTCAAACTAGTTTTGAGAGAATCCAAACATGGGATAAAACCACTAAACTCTTTACATTGGCAGTTATATTTAGAAAGGGAAAAAAAAGCAATTTACTGGACTACTTACGTAATATGGATCTTTGATGATCAGCTGCTTCTGCGGGTCATATGAACCAAGGAGTTCAATTTTAGCTTTGTGATTTTTCACCGAATTTGCTTTCCGTTTCAAGTCACTGTAAGGACAACAGGGAAAAGCACCGTATTATTATTGTATTATTAATCAGAGCCACATATTTAGAAATGGCACAACTTCAACATTAGATACAGATATGTAAATATGATGACATACAGTATTACCCCTGTAATATTTTGCTGTTGTTTGGAGGCTTTTTACCTGCCAAATGTTGTTTTATTGACTGGTGTCTTATCTTTATTACCATCAAGAGTAACGACCCCTCACATTTCTAAACACCAGACAGTGACACCATTATTAGAGTTGCTTACAAAGATAAGCATAACCAAACCCGAGCACCCTATTGTTCAGGATAAGTTCCCTTTTCTCAGTCTGGTCAGATTAACACTTGCCGAGAAAAATATGTGGGAGAGAAAGGGGTGAGGGTGGGGGACTGCCCAAAGAGCGTAGACGAGGCATTCAAAGAACTCGGTAAGCTGCTTACAGATCAGATCTGCCGTGGGCATGTGATCTCAAAATGATCCTTAAACGTTCAAAGTAGCAAAAAATATCCCTCCCCATGACCTTTGGAATAGGCTTAAGGAAAGATATTCCTCAATTAAAAGGAAGCATTCATCTACTAGTTAGTTATAGCTCAATGTTACTCGGAATTTGTGGCAGAGACGCATATATCAACTTTCCAGACATTTTTACTGGCCAGCCTAGTTCAGGGGTCACCAACGTGTTTGACCGCATGAGGCGCCCGCGAGCCTGGTTTTCAGTAATGGGAGATACACTAGGAAGAGATGCATTCTGAAATACAAATGTAAGTTGTGGATACCAACATTCTGCTGATGTTCTGGTAAAACAAGCATGTTCCTTTGCTTTGGGTTGAAATAAGCTATAAAAATAAATTTTTGTAAAAGTAGCTCTCTCAAGAAAAAAGGTTGGAGACCCCTGGCCTGGTTTGACCCCTGTTTCTCATTCTAATCTGAGGTAACCATTCAAGACCAAGGACTGAGGAAACTGGACACATGACTCCAGTCTGTACAGAGCGCTCCGGTCAAATTCATACAAAACAAGTCAAAAGCTCACTTCAGGTTGCTCTCGTCCATGCAGAGAATGAATTCGAAGCTCATGAAATCATCCTTGGTCACCTGAAAGTGGGAGACAAAAGGGAGTTTCAATTTTGGACCTTGTGTAAAAATGCTTTTACACCATATGACATTGCCACTGATCAGCCCTCAAATGTTACTGTATTTCCGTCCATCCATTTTCTACTTACTACTACTACTACTTACTACTACCAGCAAGGGTTTCACTACAAGTACTAAGCCAAGTTTTGTTTTGGGGTCAAATAATGTCCCAAAATCTACCATATAAATTGTGGACTGGTCAAGGAGGTAAAGCCGTGTATAACCAACAAGTTGGTTTTCTTTCAAATGTATCAGAGTTGGAAACTTCTGGAAATGGCTTGTAAAGTTAGCACAGCTATAAACAGCTGCCTCACAGCGCATTGCAGTGTTTCCATCTTGTGTTTGTTGATAATTTACTGTGAAAAGCCAGCGCCTTGAGTAATTTTGAAAAAGTCAGAAAATCGATTGACAATGATGCCAAAGAGGAGACATAGGAAGTTAAATATGCACAGTTTTTAGAAAACAGTTTTCTGCACAACTCATATTTAGTGTTGTTAGGACACCACATATGACCTTCATCACTTTACCTCAATAAAGTAATGTTGTTTATCCCAGGCTGCCCAAGGTCAAGCAACTGGTTCTTACCACTGATTTCACTGCTGGAAAACATCCCGACTCCCACATTTATGGTAATCTTGGGTTGAACTTGCTTGTTCCTCGCTACCTTTCGTTCTCACGCTCAAATGAAACACTGCTAATTGTCCAAATGAAGCGAAAGAGATCCCAGCTGAGAGTGACACCTTTTTTGACCCACGGTTGAAGTGACAAGCACCCTTAGTGAGAGCAGATACCAAACTCAGAGTTGATCCATGGTCTCTTTCACCAAACATGCCTTACAAACAACAAATATAAATCGCCGGGAGAGGTGCTCTGCTCGGCTTGGAACAAAACCTGTTATCCTTCAAAAACAGAATGATGACAGGCCAAATTTGAGAGATGGTGGTGCTTTGGCCGAATGTCACGCTCATTCCTCATATGTTGACAAGTACAAAAAAATTCAATTCTTCAATTCCCTTAAAGCACGTTCTGAAAGGCTTGCTGGTGAAGGAAAGACACTCCACTAATATAATCTAAAACAGACAGCGCCATCAGATCTTTTGTTGATTTCTGCTGCTAATGTGGTCTCAATTTTACAATTTTACAAGTTTACACAAATGAGAGGGGAAAAGAAGGGACTGGAAGGAGAAGGCGGTAATGGTTATTAAAAGGGAAGCAACAAAGGCAATGATGAAAATACAAGAGCTTGTCAAAGCTCGTTGTGAGGACAAGGACTGAGACACTGCAGCTCTTCTTTGAGGAGCTTACACCATGTGCTCGCTGGACAGGTTTGCAGAGGCACAAAGTAGTAAGACAATAGATCTGAGGAATCGGGAAAAACCCATGCCCTGTTAGTTGGGGGGGGGGGGTCTGAGGGCATGGTAGCATGTCTTCAACTCGGTAAACTATCACACACAAACAACTGAAATTTTAGGTTTGCTTGGGAATTTGATACATGACAAGGACAGACAGGATACTAAATTTATGGAGAGCTCCTCCTCCTGCTGACATGTGATTCATGGCGCGCGGCCACTTGTTATGAAAGGAAGGTCCGAGGGCTCCACTGTTTACATACTTCCAAGACATTTGACAAATTTTGAAAAAACAAGAGTAACAGCCAACAGCCAGCTCATATTTAAGTTTGTCCATTATAATCTGCTCTCACCCTGGTTTAGTGTGACACATTTCTGAATAGTTATTCTGCAAAAACTTGGGAGACAAGTGCTGCCTGCTGCTTATTATTTTAGGGTCAACGGTCAAGGTCACAGTGACGGTTATGGTGACTGTCGAACTTCAGAAGCTAGATCCTGCGAGTGGAACCAAAAGTTCAACAAATGGTCACAAGAGGTCAATGTCTCCGAGTTATACACTTTGGTTAGCCTTGAGAAGATAAGAAAACAGCTAAAAAAAACACATTAAATTATGACGTAGATGATGTAATTTACTCATGATCATCACTGACCATGACGCACAAGCATGTCATTTTTTAAATACATTGCACATACAGTGGTGAAGTGTTTGCCCCCTTCCTGATTTATTTATTTTTTGCATGCTTGTCACACTTAAATGCTTCAGATTATCAAACTAATTTAAACATTAGTCAATGACAACACAACTAAACACAAAATGCAGTCTTTAAGGGAAACATTTTTATAATTAAGGGAGGAAAAAAAAATTCAAACCCGACATGGTCCTTACCGGAAAAAGTGATTGCCACAACTGTTCACTTAAATAGGACCTGTTCTACAGAATGAAGTAGACCAAGCAGAACCATCTGTTTGTGACTATAAGCTGAAACCAACATGGGTTCTGCATCAGGACAATGATCCAAAACACATCAGCAAGTCCGTCTAAATGGCTGAAGAAAAACAAAATGAAGACTATGGGGTGGCCAAGCCAAAGTCCTGACCTGAATCCTATTGAGATACATCTTATCCTACATCCTATTGAGTGCTATGACCAGGAAGGGGGGGGCGACACTTTTTCACATTACTGTGTATTTAAAGACAAAAAGGACAGATCTTATTAGTTACATATTTTTCTCATTATACAGACTGCCTTTTTTACTGGGTTTTGTTTTGTTGTTTGTCTACAATGTGCCAGAGGCCCATAAAAAAAAGAGGCAGGCCGCAAATAGCACTTTGGGCACAACTAGCATTACCTGGAAGGTGAACTGTCAAACCAAAGAACGAAAGTGTGTCTCCATTCTGTCTTCATACGACTGTCGCTCGTCATGCTCTCACTAGTCAAAAGCTGGACTACAAGTTTGTGTAGTTGATAAGCATCCACAAAATGACATCCAACATATACACACGAATGGCAATGTAGTGTGTGAACCACGCAAACATGTGGTTGTACCTGTCGAGCCCTATGACCGGTCTCAATGCCATGCCCTTTTAGGCAGGCCAGCCCACGGCCATCTGGCGAGCATCCTATATTCCAGTCGGATGTGGCGCCACTGTCTATGAGCCACTGCAACAACACAGAACAAAGGTGGGTGATCATACCTGCCTGGCCACATGCCTCATGGGCACGTCGTGCCTCTTCATGCAGGCTAGACCGCGATCGTCGGGGGGGTTTCCTATCTCATAGGTGGAGGTGGCAGCACTGTCTATCCTCCACTGTGCAGAATAGAGCACAGAGAACAAGAACACAACAAATATGATTTCTCCCTTGTCTACCTGTTGAGGGTGGTGCAGCCTCTGTATTACAATCAATCGTTTTGCTGATGGTTTCCTTCACACCTATCTAATTACTATAGATGCAATATAAAAACTGTTTCTTAATTGATCTCATAACAAATACAAGAGAAGTATCATTCAAATAACATATTGATCATTGTTGTGAGCATGAAGTTTAAATAAGGTTTATTCCTGTACAGCAGTGTTCATATTACATCTCATAATACTGTTGAATGCCGCTGTCAGTGAATGCTCAGACTTATTTGGACAGCAGACATTGATAAAATGTCTGCTATGCTGTAACTTAGTCCCATAAAAGCATAAGAATGATACCTTGTCGACAACACCTGCATCGGTTGCCATCTTCCTGAAGACGGCCTCTGCAATGGGGGATCTGCAAATGTTCCCTATAAAAGAAAACATTTGAATATAATTACACAGGTCATTATATAACCTAAACCAAACACGCCATCCGTCCAAAGTCCCGCTGCAATAACATCTTAAGTTTTCTTCGTGTATCACACAATAGCACGGCACCCATCAATCTTTTAAGGTTTCGCTTGCTCGGTTGACGTTGATTTTTAACAGCCGTTATAATGTTTTTACAGACCTTTCAGTCCTGACTATGTCTATGACTATCTCTATGGATAAAGGAAAGGTTGCTCCGCGTTCTCACGGAACATGTCGGTTCCCGTTTCACTATTATTAACACTAAATGAATGAGTAAACACTTTAAACTAGTTACAACGTTCAACTGAGCATTGTTTATTCATTTCACGACTCTTACGTTTTAGTTAAAATGTCAGTCTCACTCGAACCCAAATAACGACAATATATTCAATGAAATACTAATAAATGTGTCCACTGTATACTAATGTCAACTCTTTGTGCTTTGTTAGATTAGAAACTACGTATCTTACCCAGACAGACAAACAGAACTGATCTGGTGTTCGAGGTCGCCATATTGCTGTAATGGGTCCTGAATGACGCACCGAATGGTGGCCGACTTGTGCCTGAACAAAAATATCTAACTACAAATAGAACCTATTTTTAATAATAATAATAATAATGAATGAATAATAATAATGATGCCCTTAAAAGAAGGAGAATAATTTTAACAATTGCCACGACTTAAAATGGTTTGTATGACAAAACAGGAGATACAAAAAGAAAGTTACATTTAATTTATTATAATTAATAATTAATTATAATTAATTTATAATTAATAACCAAATACAGGAAATTACCTTCAATCAAATACCTAACTTTGGGTAACCATATTTTGATGTCACAAAACCAGGACACTCAAAGATGTCTTTAATTTCAATACATACAAGTATGCCTCCTCTGTATGGATATAGGAAATTGTTATATTATAATACTGTCATTAACCAAAGACACACAAAAAAAAAGTTGGCAAAAACAGAACAACACAGGCCCCCAAGGAGACATGGAGAAAAAATTTGATGGGTTATAAAAAGAAAGATTTTTGCGAGTGCTCGCAAAAGTTATTGCGCTCTCGCACAAAGGTTTTGTGAGCTCTCACAAAAGTTTTGTGAGGTCTCGCAAATATTTATCTCGACGTAGTTTTTATCTTTGACTATTTTCAGATTTTTGGCAACACTAATTCAAAAAGCCACCCACACAGCAGCTTCTCAGGAACTGCGTGTCATGCAGCACAGTGACCTGTAACAATGAAAACCACAACATCTTCATTACTTTCAGCTTAATACATGAAAACAGGATGTTCTGAAGTGCAAAGCAACCTAATGTTGACACCTAGTATGCTGGTTTAGTGGCACTCCACCACTTGGTGTGCTTATAGTGCATAGTGGTAGGGTGAGGAAGCAGAGTCGGGGCCGAGAGTATAGCCTGTAAAGTAGGACTGGGAGTTATCTTGATAATTGCTACTTTGCTGACTCAACATCAAGAAAAATCTAAACTACAAGCTCACTCGCTTGATCCAGCTGCCATTTAGCGCGACAGATCTTTGCTAATGTATCCTACCCAATTGCAGTGGCTAAATTGCACTGTAGCAATCATTCATTCATTTTCTACCGTTTATCCTCATGAGGGTCGTGGGGGATGCTGGAGCCTATCCCAGCTGTCTGCGGGCGAGAGGCAGGGTACACCCTGGACTGGTCGCCAACCAATCACAGGGCACATATAGACAAACAACCATTCACACTCACATTCATACCCATGGACAATTTGGAGTCGCCAATTAACCTAGCATGTTTTTGGAATGTGGGAGGAAACCGGAGTCCCCGGAGAAAACCCACGCATGCCCAGGAAGAACATGCAAACTCCACACAGAGATGGCCGAGGGTGGAATCGAACCTTGGTACTCGACCGCCATGCCGTGTAGAGGTCATATTAATGTTATTTTTGTTTTTTGTTGCCATTTTCAACATAGCATACTTCAATCCGACAGTGCGCTCTTGATGCACATCTGGAGGTAAGCGCAACGATAAACGAAATCTCCAGGGCAATACGATAAGAGCAAATTGGACACAGTTTTAAATACATGAGTGGTCAGGGTCAACTCTAAACTGTTTTCATTGACTCTGGCGTGGAATCTGTTGGCAACAAATTGAGAGAGAAACCTTTTAGCTGTACTGTGCGTGCAGAACAAAGAAAATACAAATACTCACCATGAAATGTCAAGGATGTGTAAACAGCTGTCCACTTTCTTTCGTTAATGGTTTACATTTCTCTGTGTAGTTTGCCCGTTCTTTTTTTTATCTCCATAAGGTTTGGGATGCATTAATTATAATCAATTAAGATGCTGTGACAGTCGAACTCATATACCAAGGTGGATGTCATGTCATGCATCGAGTGAGATTCTCTTGGGAATTACATGATATCTGCTATAGGGTTTTGTTAAATATATATTTAGATTCCAGTGTCAAACTGTTACAAGAGTTTGAGAGATTAAAATTTGATTTCTCATTCAGAAAAAAATGTCTCACGGACACTATGCCTGAAACAATACAACAGGAATAAATCACACAATAGGCTGCATGGTGATCGAATGGTTAGCGCGCAGGCCACACAGCTAGGAGACCGGGGTTCGATTCCCCGCTCGGGCATCTCTGTGTGGAGTTTGCATGTTCTCCTCGTGCATGCGTGGGTTTTCTCCGGGTACTCCGGTTTCCTCCCACATTCCAAAAACATGAATAAATCACACAATAAATGAAAATGAACCAGTGTCAATTTATTGCCATGTGCATGCGTGTTTGTTTCACTTATCTGTACCATCCAAACAAGCAGAACGAGAGTTCACCCTGTGCATTTTCAGCACCCTGGCGTGTTTGTTTCATAGATCGTAAGTTGGGATGTCGATAATTATCGATACAGATAATTATCAAAGTGATTTTTTTCCTGATCATGAAAACCGACATCACATGAGATATGTCATGTTACACATATATTGGAAATTGAGAGTTGGTTGAGAGTCGGTTTTCGCCAAAAAAAGCCAATATCAGACATCCCTAATTGTAAGTCATACAATTTCTGTCGAGGCGGGGCCACTAGCATACACACAGAGTGCAGAAGAGTGTCACAAAATATAAATTAAACCAGTAGAATGCAATATATTGCCATATTTTGAAAATGTTTTTTCATTGTCGTTTGGCAAAAGTAAATCTTGCCTTGTCTCGTGACACCCTGTGAGATCTCGAAAAGGTCAACTACAATTATTTTTAAAATGCAAAAATGACAAAACAAATGATTCTAGGCCCTGTTTTTTTTAAATGTTAGAAATCCAAACAACTTTGCAACTTTGGCATTCAACTTTCCACTGTTTGCTGTTGTGCAAGTTTCATAACCATTTGATTGCTTTGGCCATTTGACGCTCAAACAGTCCCAAGCTTTGCAGATTTGTTGATATTATCTTTATCTAATCATGACATTCCGTAGTCCCTTTTCCACCTTATTAGATTCATAGTGCAAATGTTTATCCTGTGGAAATTATCCCACGGATCAGTGGGTCACAATTCCTTTTTTTTTTTCAAGAGAGTTAAACATGTATTCTCTCATGTATGTATGTGCTTGACGTCTGACATGATTTACAGCTGGAACACTGCAGCTGCTTGTTAGGAAGATATCTACATGTTCAAATTAAAAGCAGGTTCAGGTTTTTGCGGACTGGATCCAAAGGAATTATTGATTCCAGTATATTGCAGAATCTTGGCTGTGGAATGAGTTTGAATTTCTCTTTTGGACAGTAGTACATAAATAACCTCAATTTTGAATGTTGGGGAGACGGATGCTGGGCAAAATAAATGTATTCCAACATTAGAATTCTATAAAGCAGATGCTGTTTGGCAAGAATCAATAGAACTTACTGTATTATGTATACAGCATATATTAATTTATATTAGTTGATGTTCCCCATAGGATGAAAGTATTAGACTCTGGATTTGCCCTGACAAAACACATCAGCAGGAGACGTCTTTTAAACAAAGTTGTTTTTTAGCTTACTGTAAGACGAGCTAGGGATAAATAGATATTCACTAATTGAGTGCCAGAGACCTATTAGTGCTGCATTCGTAATGTCTAATTAGAGCCATCACACTTGACGCAATAACAGCAAGCAAAAGATGCCTGCGGAAATTAGATGCTTTCATTTGTGAGCCTTTTATTTAAATTGACTCTACCGGTTTCATTCACGTCTCAGGGATGGAAATTAATTATTGTGAATGACTCAGTAAAAAACAAAATCATTTAGACGATGCCATGTCACGTCAAATTGGAGAATATATTTGTCAAGTTGGGAATTCAACGCAGGAGGAAAGGCCCAGGGGAATTGTGACTAATCGCCTCTATGTGTTTGTGTTTATCGCGCTCCCCTCCGGACTCTGATCCCTTCTGTCTCCTTCATCAAATAAGTGGAAACAGATCTGACCACTTACCAGACAATGTACTACGTGCTCTCAAAGGCCGCCACTGTCCTGGGATTCAGCAGCATCAGAGGGTGTGTGATGCGGGGCTTGTCTGAAACATGCATCTGCCAATTTAAGATAAAATTCTCACTTTCTTCTTGTGAGCTGCAAGCAAAAAAAAGATAAGGGAAGGGAAAGTGGAAAGGTCATGGAAAGCCAAGAGTGCTTTATATAACAGCACAATAACAACAGCTTCATTTGTCAAGACACGGTTAATATATCACTCTTCTCCTGTAGGGAACACATTTATAGCAACACACACAACCATGAGTCTTATTTATTGTATGTCTACTATATTGGATAATACGACTAAAAGTGACTATAGGGGTGTTATTTCCTGTCTAGAGGGCTCGAATAATGTTCCATCCATCCATCTATTTTCTATGCCGCTTATCCTCACTCGGGTCGCAGGGTATGCTGGAGCCTGTCCCAGCTGACTTCGGGCGAGAGGCGGGGTACACCCTGGATTGGTTGCCAGCCAATCACAAGGGACATATAGACAAACAATCATTTACACTCACATTCATACCTATGGATGATTACATTCATTTTCTATCGCTTTTCCTCACAAGGGTCACTGGGGGTGCTGGAGCCTATCCCAGCTGTCTTCGGGTGAGAGGCGGGGTACACCCTGGACTGGTCGCAGCCAATCACAGGGCACATATTGACAAACAACCATTCACACTCACATTCATACCTATGGACAATTTGGAGTCGTCTCTATGGACAATTTGGAGTAGCCAATTTAACTACCGTAAAAAAAAAAAACTCTAAGTGGCGCTAACTTTGACTTTGAAGAAGAAAGTAGGTTATCTCATCCAGTAACTCATTGTGTTTGTAGTTTGCTAACTTGTCTCGGCATTAAGTAAGACGAATAAACATTGATGTTATGGGCAACAACCTTCCATTCGTTAAATGCATCTAAATTTGCACTTATTCCGAGAGAGCCATTCTTGGGATACATAATATTCACATTGCAGTATGATAGTAACTACGGTAGCCAAATATCTGCTAATTTATGTCCAGAATACAAATCTTATACAAACATAATCATTGAGAAAAATTATTAATCACGCTGACGCACTGTAGTAGACCTGGACTTGAACATCAGACACTTCATCTCAAAACAGTCATGATTAGAAGGATGTCAACGTGAAGAGAAAGTACAAATAAACAATCTTGAATCCCCAAGTGGACAATTTGTGCTTTACGCAAACAGGCCAAAAAATAAAGCAAAGGTCTGAATAAAAAAGCACAAATGTTAGAAAACAGATGTGGAATGATAATTGAGTCCAAAAACAATGCAACATGCGAGGCAACTTAAAGGAGGAGAAGGATCACACCTTCTTCTGTTATGTTTGGAAAAAGATTTAGTTTAAGGAAAGCAGTGAACATTCATTTTAAGTTACATCCTAAAGCCACAGGCAGCCAGGTCTAGTGCTGCCCTCTGCCTTTTGAAAAGATCATTTATGGTGTACTGTCAAGGCACAGGGCGTTCCACTCGACATAATAAGATCATAATATAGTGCTATATTATGCCCCAAATTAGACTATTTTCATACGATTTTAACATCATTGCTGTATGAATACAAGCAAATGTTTGCAACATTGCACCTAAGAAACATGGCAAACACATAATATAGGTAATAATATTTCCCCATAGTTTAAAAACAGTTTGGAGGTTAAAGATTAATATTTCCTTAACATTAATTATTTAAAAAATAGCTTTTTTAAAGCCCAATCCTCTCATTAATCTGACACTGTTGACAAAATAACAATACATAAAAATCACTGTTGCCAATCACTGTCTTTTCTCAGGGCCTAATAATAATAATAATAATAATAATAATAACAAGAGATAGGTTTTTCAATCAATTATGTAAATATACTAACCTATACATATTATTGAAATATAAAAAATATGATACATACAATATATATAGTAATATGTAAAATACAATTTCAATATAAAACATGTGTACATCATTAAGTATGTTGAAAATATTACCAAAAATATAAAATATATGATGTATTTCCGGAGTTCAGTTCACCCTCGGCCATCTCTGTGTGAATTTTCTCCAGGTACTCCGGTTTTCTCCCACATTCCAAAAACATGCTAGGTTAATTGGCCACTCCAAATTGTCCATAGGTATGAATGTGAGTGTGAATGGTTGTTTGTCTATATGTGCCCTGTGATTGGCTGGTGACCAGTCCAGGGTGTACCCCGCCTCTCGCCCGAAGATAGCTGGCGTAGGCTCCGGCACCCCCCGCGGCCCTTGTGAGGATAAGCGGTAGCTTTGTTCAGTAGAAAAAATATGAATATATTATATATTTGTAGCAGTTTTTGAAATATTTTTGGTAATTGACAAACGAGTGAGAATATTGAAAGAACTTCTATGAGTCTTAAATGTCTCATTACTTAGAAAAAGCCCAAGACCAGAGATTTACAACATGAAGCTTGAAGGTGTCAGGTATGTGGCCATTGGCATCACCATCCGTTAGTAGGTGTGTTTTTTTCTTACTTAAATCCCACTTTGTATTATTCCTTTCATGCATCAATGTATTATCCAACTATAGACATTGAGCAAAAGGAGAGAACATAAATATTGATTTCTTTAGTCAGGACATACATGTCCTCAGGCAAAGCCCCACCGGAGAGAGAGTAGGTAATAAGTGTCAGTGTCAGATGTCACTGCTCTTACTTGTGATCCTATCAGGTGTACTTTGAACAGCTCCGTGTTTGGTTGAAACCAACCATGCGCAGGATGGGTGGGGTTTAGAGGTGTGTGTTTGAGCAGAAAAAAGAGAATTCGCCATTTGGGAAACATGCTCGGGCAAAGGATCGGATCGAATGGAATCCTTCGCTTGCAAAGTGTTCGTGACCTGTCATATGAGGAATAAGCTGCTTTGAGGGAAGAGTCTTACCACTATGGAAACACCTAGTGATACCTCAAAAATCCTGGAGAAGGGTCCGGAGTACCTTCGAAAGCAAATGGAACTGGAGAGTGAGGTGAAAGGACCCATGAGTGCTGTGGAAAGACTTGCCGCCAGCAAACCCAAATATGTGAAGAGCCAACAGGTGGTCAACTCCACTCAAGAATCGGTCATCAGCCTCGGATCTGCATCCATCAGCAGCACGGGTTCCTCTGATCGGACATCCAACCGTTACCACGAGTCTCCAGAACATAGCTTTTCGGCCGGAAATGTACGTCGCTCCAGCTCCAAAAAGCGACCCGACTCCCTTTTACTTTACAGACAGAAATGTGAACTATTGAGAAGTGTTGGACATGACCGCAAACATCACATAACGCGTAAGCTTCTTCTTAACACTGCAAATAAAAACATTCCCTTACCTGAGACAGCCGAAAAGGAATGCGAGAGTGAAGACGGTGTGGAAAAAGTCAACCCACAAGAGGAATATGGCTCAAGTGCAACCACCCGAACCCGGAGGAATAATGTAATACAAAGCGCTACCAAAGGCATGGATCGGGGGCAAAAGGGAACTTTGGGTGGTCTGAGCACATCTGGGAACCTTCTGAAGGTTCAGATCAGGAGGAACAAAGGAGTCGGTCGATCTCGCTCGGACATCAGCTCCAGGTATTCCAAGAATTTTGCAGACTTTGATGCCTTTTTCAAGTACTGCGGCCTGGACGGGGAGGTCATCGAATCTCTGGGCAAGGAGAACTTTTCGGCACGCTCGGACGAAATCGCGACAAAGCTAAGAAGCGTCAGCATCTCCGCTTCGGACGACGGTTTCTCCAGGAATAGCGACGACAGCGACGGGCTGCAGGAGGACGTCTTACACAAAAAGATACGGCAGGGGACGTCGGTGGTCGAACGGAATGCACGGATTATCAAATGGCTGTACAGCTGCAAAAATGCTAAAGAAAGCGGGAAAAAGTTAAGAGACCTTGACTAAAACCTATATGTGAGGTGGTCGCCCCTTGGGAGGGAACAAACCTCATAAAAAAGAAAAATGTATTTTTCAAAGAGTTATGTTTATAGGCAAAATAAACAACAGTGAGAGAGCAAACTAAATTTGGGGAGTCGTAGAGGCCCACAACCTTAAACTCTCTGAAAACCTTGTCCAAGAAAATACAGATTGTTGACCTCACTTTGCATTTGTCATTGCCTCTGCGGCGCACACGTGTGCAAACAATGTGATTGGGGGTTGTTTTGTTTATGCGGTAACTACAAAACCAATTTCTGTGAATCGTTACGTAATGGTGATACATGTCAACATTTCAGCTTAACTTAAACAAAGACAAAATTTCTGTCAAACTGCTAAGCTAACGCCAGATATGTTTAAAGGCTAAATCGGTTTTTAGTTCCGACATTGAGAGAGTAAACACTCCGTGGTGAGCAGAAAACTCCACAAAATATGCTCCAGAAATTCCGATTTCGGGGAGTCAGAGTCAGGGAGTGTCCCAACCATATACTCCCTTTCCTTGAAACTGTGTGGGCGGGTGGAACAAGTGGAAGGAAGGAATCATACAATTTTGGTGCAACTCTAAGAAACAGAGCAGTGATTGACCATGGACCACTCCTGAATCAATAATGGTGCAGTCAAGTCATCTTACGTCATTTTCCAAGAAGCAGGAAAAAATGTTTTTGCAAAGTGCTGTATGTGTTCGTACATGTGTGCGTCCCTGTGCAATGTGTGTACTAATGTCCCCTTCCGCCTTCAATGAAGAATCCGAAATTTCATCACACTCTGCAGAAATGACTCTGCTTAAACTTACTGAGTATTTGTCTCATATGGGACTGGCAGTAGACAGTAAACACATATTAACAAGACGCTGTTGTTCGCTACACAAAGAAGCTATACTTTGTACCTTTACATTTACAGTACATCCGTGGTAACTTTATCACACTTCCTCGTCAGTCTGTCTGAATTGTCTCATTGTCATTTTTTTTTTTTTTGCAGCAAGGTTGCAAGGTTGTAACCGCCGAGGTGAAACTGGTCTCTCCTCCACGCATGCTTGCTAATAACAATTATACTGTATATGTATGTATACTGTAGACGCTCCTTTTAGAATTCTGACTGACATCCAGACAAGTCATGTCTTGCTTTGTAGCGTGAGCACAAATGTTCCACCCCCAAAGTATTTCTACCGTTGACTCCTTGCTCTGTCAAAGTTCAGTTATTTTGCATAACATCCATTATATTTCAACAAGAACAAGTCTGAAAAAGCATTCACTGTCCAAATAGATTGATAAGTTGGTGAGTTTTGTCATGTTTGGGTGTAAATAATGGCTGAAATGAAAAATGCAAAGTGGAAAAAAGATGACACAAAGACTGTGTCAGTGTTTTGTCTTTATGACTCTTATAGCACTTTTTACTATTTTTTTTCCTATTTATTAATTTTTTTACTATTACTTTTTACTATACTTTTACTGCACTATTTAGTAGCAATAGGACTGCAATACTAGGGAATATGTGAATGCTTCAAGGAAAACTGTACTTTGTTTGGAATTTTGCCCATCATCCACAATCCTTATGTGAGACATTCTAAAGATATCAAAACAGATATATTTAGAACACATGGAAAAAGTGAAAACAACATTTTTAGAAAGTAAAAAAGATGGCTTCCACCATGTCTTAAGCATTCACAGAGTAATAAACAATAATAATCCAATGTATAGCTATGGTACTGCAAGGTATCAGAAGTACATACCTCATGCAGACGTATAAATTTATTTTTTCTAAAGTAACAAAGCGTTTAACCATGTGGGAGCTATCTGTACACATGTTGTGCTAAATCAACACGTTTAACAGTATATACATATGTTTATATATCATTAAATGTTAATGCTAGTTGTCCCTTCCCCCACTTAAAAAAATCAAAACACTCGTACATGTGCAACGTCCTCTGTCACGTGCAGGAGAAAGCCCCAACAAAACAGAGAGGATTAGAAAAAGACAGTGATTGACAGCGCCCTAAGCCAATCCCCAGCCTTACGCTGCATAGCAACAAGATATATTTCCATGATTCGCCCAGTCAGAGAGAAAGTGGGCGTGGCTGAGCAGAGAGCCCGTACTGTGTTTACTTCCGTCAATATTTCGAGGGGACGGTGGAAAAGAAGAGCAAGGAACAAACACGGAAGACGTACATAAAGGAGTTGTCATTGCCTGTTGAGGTTAGTTTAGCTTCTTTTTATATAAATAGTCGTTATTAGATGTGTTGTATTCTTATATTAGCGTTACAATTGTACGGATTACAATTGTAAAAACGTAATGCTATGTGTAAACTGTTGTTGTTATCAATGCGTTACTAACAATTTTGTCTATAAATACTATTTATTTTTTCTGTAGTAGATCCAAAACCTGTACATTATAAATCTAATACTCCTTTGTCTGTATATTACCATGAACATGTATCGATAATTGAATGTGATGAACGCCAGGCCTTAAGTGTAATTCAAAATGGATAATTTAATTAAGCATCATGTCAAATCTTGCAGGTGCTCTGCATTGCAGGGACCCCCACCCCCAATTACCACAAAAAATGCCTTTCTTGGGCAAGGACTGGAGGTCCCCGGGGTGCACCTGGACCAAGACAGAACATGGCTGGAAGAGGATGGTCTTCTATGGACACGAACTGGAAGACAGCAACAGAGAGTTAGATTTAAAGCAGTAAGAGCAAGTCATTTTTATTGTCTTGTCACAGCTTGTTTGTTTTGTCCTTTACTTTGTTTACTTTTTACAGGAACTGCATGTTTAAGTCTCACAAAATAATAGCATCACATGTACTGACATATACACAAAAGTTGTACGGACTATCTGAATGAAACATTGTAACTGTATGATTTGTGTTCCATCATTGCATCTTCCTCAATGAGTAGAGCTTTGTTGAGACATGCAGAAGTAATGAAATATTGCTACATGTTGGTGCGAATGAAAGATTTCCTTTTATGGGTTGTATGATCGTATGAACCGAAGCAGGATAGGAAATTGATGCATACTTCATATTCACGACAGCAAGCATGACCATTTTTGGAGCAGCTTTCAGTAATTAGCCATTATTGACTAATGCCTAAAGCTTGCAGTGCTTATCGGTCCATTGTGGACATGGTGTCACATTGTTCTTTGCATTGCGTAAGTACTAAAAGTGGGAATCTCAATGCTACCCGGTGACATTTCACTTGGGTGACAATGTTGCAATTTTCTGTTGATTGTTGCGAACACACAACGGCACTTTTAGCATTCCTCACCCGCTGAAAGACTCGAGTCACGGCATGGGACAATTACTGGTGACATCATCGCTACCAGATTGGCCCCTCGCCAAGTGGCAGCTTGACTCTGGCAATGTGACCTCATTAAGTGGAGGTGGAGACTGGCACATTATGCCATGTGCTGAAAGACTATGTTGTTTCATTGTACACATTGTAGTATTTTACATATACGCTCTCATTGATTTATTAGGAGCAATCAAGGCCAAGATCTAGCAAGATTCATAATAGAAAAGCTATCGCGAGAGAAAAGGTCAGCCAAAAGTCTATCAGACTGTGAGCTATGGCATCACTACTGTGAATGATAATTCACATAATATGCAGCAGAAGCTGTAGCAATTCTACATTTGATCAAAGTTACTTAAGATTTGTCAGATGAAAACATTCGCTGCATATGACTTTTATGTGATAGTAGTCTAATATGGACCTACTTCCTGGTCGGGCACTCTAAGCATCATGGGAACTGTAGTTCTCTTAGCGTAAACATAAAACTAATTTACTGCAATCTATATATATATTTTGAAAACAATTCATTGATTGTTCTCGCCGTGGCAAATTAAGGAAACGTACTGAAATGCCCATCTCTAATATAATTGCAAGAGAAACACACTCTCTTTAACAATCTCTTTAAATCAACAATTTGTTATGTGAAATATCACGTTTGCACAAACGGGTCTGAAAACCAGTAGGAAGAAGCGGAGTTTATTTAATCCTACCCCTTCCACAAATTACATAAAAAAATCACATTGCAGATTCACAAGTACAAACAAGTGTAAAACATTACCACTATAAATCATGAAATCACTAATCACAGCTGGCTTGCCTTGGAGATGCCGTTCTGTAATCTTCTTAGACCTAATAAATCCCATAATACATGTCATTTTAATGCAATGATTTCTATCTGTACTGTTTCAGAGCACAGCCGGTATTGCTGCACATAAAATTCAAAAGTCTACATGGTTCTCAGCTGTTTATGATGTAGTTAATCTCGCCACTTATCCTCCCTTCTTTTTCGGCTACTGCTCCTTTCACGTTTTCTTTTGTGTCCAAGGAAGTTGTCGTTTCCGCATGCAACATGTGTGAAATGCTTGGCTGCAGCTCTCCTCTCACATAATTCGGCGAGACAAATCACTGCACTCGCATGTCTTCCTGTTTGACCTCGTAAATTGACGCAGACAAGGGGATTACAGTTAAGCTTGCTCATCTCAAGGAGTAGCCTGTTTGTGCACTTGGTGACCACTTCATTAGGCACACCTGCATAATCAGATGCAATACCTAAAGCCAATCCTAATAACCCTAAAGGTACCCCAATACATGCTGACTGACACAGTTACTCAATGTACTAAATTTTCCTCTCAGGTTCCCTTGTGACAACGATGACCATCTGTTTGTTGAAGATATTTGTGAACTTGCCACCCCAAAAAGGAGAAAGAACTTCTACAACAACAACACAAAATCTCAGTGTGAGTTTTTGCAGTGCACCGTCATCATTTGAGACATTTTATTCAAATATAAAATAGTGAATCATTTTCCGATAATCAATATTTTTTCCTAGGATTCCTCTTATATTCAGGTTGGTCATTATTCCTGGGATAGTAGGGTAATTTGTGTCTGTTTTATCCTTCTGCAGTTTCTTTCAGGGATAAATGGATCTACGTGCAGAAAGGCAGCACAAAAGAAGTGAGTACGAGGTCTGTTATGAAATCGCATGTCGTATTTGTTACCGTGAGATTAAAACACTGTCATGTTATGATGCACAGCGCCACGGGTACTGCACTCTAGGCGAAGCACTGAACCGCCTGGACTTTTCCAGCGCCATCCACGACTTGAGACGATTCAACTATGTGGCAAAAGTGGGCAGCCACAATCTCATTATCACGTGTAATCGGCCATTTTCTGTCTTAAATCTTTCTCGCTATTCTTTGCACTGTATAGCTTTTCCAGCTAATAGCCAGATCCCAGCTGACATCGTTGAGCGGAGCCGCCCAGAAAAACTACTTCAACATTCTAGAGAAGATTGTACGAAAAGGTAAATGTATGACTTATCATTTGGATATTATTTTCCTTTCAGTGCCAGAAACGGCCTTCCATACTGTATATTACATAGGTTTTGCCCAAATGTTGCATACTTGTAGCATTTATTTATTACCCAGCTGCACACAAGGGAATATTAAAGAGGTTTTTTTTTGCTTCTCTTGCCAAAATGGTCTTTAGATTTTGTGCTATACATACTGTTTTGGCAGCTTGGTGGAGGACGTCTCCCTCGCAGTCGTTTTGGGCATCTCTGTGTGGAGAGTGTTGCATGTTCTCCCTGGATGTTCCAGCTTGCTCCTACATCCCAAAAACATGCAGTGGTTGTCTTTTAATATGCGCCCTGTGATTGGCTGGCAAGCAGTCCAGGCTGTGGCTGGGATGGGCAACAGCTCACCCGAGAGCCTGCATTGTCTTGTAGGAGAAAGTGTCCCCAAATTTTGTTTAGTACTGTACCATGCATCTATTTATCTAGCTACCTAGCTATCTAACATGCTATCTTCATATATCGAACAGACCTATTTTGGATGATTTCATTTTATGTGGCATGTAGTTGCAGAGGACCACTATAATCCACGCCTCGTCAAGGAGCTCCTGCAGGATCTCAGCTCCACACTGCACAGTCTGACACTCCACGTGGGCAGGTGCGTGCTGGTGGGCAACGTCAACATCTGGCTGTGTCGTCTGGAGAACATTCTCAAGTGGCAGCAGCAGCTCAGCGACCTGCAGATCCCGAAGGTAGATGTTCGTCCACATCGGTCGTTGTGTCTCTTCACAGCATAGCTTAGTTGTCTTAGCCTCTGATGCAATGCTAACAAAGTGGTAATTGTGTGCCGAAAACTAATCAGACCTCCATGTTTGGATTTGGTTTGTCCCTGCAGCAAATATGCACTGGCATGTCATTCAGCGACCTGCCACTGCATATGCAGGACAAAATCCTTTATAATCTGTCCGACGCCTGCGACATCATCAACCTGGGACAAGCCACGCCCACGCTGCACATCCTCAGTGAGAACAGGATGCTGTGGAAGAGGCTGTGCCACTTCCATTTCTCTGACAAACAGGTAAAAACACAAAAACTGTTGTGTGACCGCTGACCACTAGGTGGCAGCATTTCTCCAGTGTACTGTAGATACTGTTCTTAGGCTCACAACTGTGCCTCCTATTCTCCAGTTTAATTATTACACTGAGTTCCTGTTTTAATCTTTAAATGTATTTCTAGCCGTTCTCTAGGAATTTGGTGTTGACCAAGAGTGATAGCGTGGACTGGAAGCTGATGTACTTCACACTTCAGAAGCATTATCCAGTGAAGGAGCAGTACGGGGACACTCTGCACTACTGCAAACATTGTAGCATCCTCTTTTGGAAGGTAAGCCAAAGGTTTGGACATCTGGTGCCGTGGACTTTTATTTGGGGTTTTTAACCACCAAAGGGACTAAGCCCTGGGGAATCAATGTTGTTTCTTCCTGTTTCCTCCGACACCCAAAACCTACGATTTTCCCTGCCTTGTTCCCCATCTACCATTTAACTGTTCTGCTCTCTCTGCACCCTTCTCCTTGCTCCTCCCCGACTCCTTAAGGATCGCCACCTGGCATTGTTATTCAAGGTACACTCGTTCTCTGAGATGACCGCCTTTAGAACTGATCATCCGCTTAATGCGGTCACTAAACGCACCATCCCATTTAACTCATCATCTTCATTATGGTCACGCTCACTGGCGCACAATCAAACATCCTGCGTGCTGGGTTTTGATCAACTCTTTCAGAGAGGTGTTTATCCAACGTGTTTAACACTTAACACTGTCATATTTACAGGACTGCGGCCATCCGTGCACCGCCAACGATCCGGACAGCTGCCTCATGCCTGTCTCGCCGCAGCACTTTATCAACCTCTTCCAGTTCTAAGTTGGTTTTCAGCGGCATCCAACCTTGAGATCCGGATGTTGTTTACCGTAATACAAAGGGCTTCAATTGGGGGTATGTGTTACAGTATACTGTACAGTACAGTCCGTATTCATTTACGCACAAGTCTTTCCACGGGTGACGGGAAAGAATAAATGAACTGCAAGTTAATGATTTAGAGAATTTTTAACATTAAATTTTACTCTCTTTTTTGCACAAATGTTGAGGTCAACCTTGAGTGGAAACTCAAACAGGTGCATCTCAATAAATTGGAATATTGTGCAAAAGTGATTTCCACACTTCGACTTATTAAGATCACATAAGACACCAATTAAAGGTTTTTGCTGCTCCTTTTAGTTTATGAAGTTTTTGACCACCATCAAATTTTATAAGCTATACTTTTGTAAGCTATAAAGTTAAATTAATTCATTAATTAATTATCGCTGTTTCGTGATTATGATAGTTATTAGTTAAAACATATTGAAATACAAGTGATGCAGTGTTGTGGTCACTACATGGCAGTAATGACAAAACATTGAGACATTAACCTTAACATTACCGTAACACTGCCAGGTCATGAAGTCAGCCAAATCGATGTCATGATAGAGTGAAAAAAAAGTTCTCCTCTCATTCTAATTCATTGAGATGCATCTGCATGTGTGTGTGTGTGTGTGTGTCTATATACAGTCGTCCATCATTTATAACAGTTAACTGGTTCCAGACCAGACCGCTATATGGTATTCTGTGTTAATAAATTGAGTGCTTAAGTAGTTAGAGCGTAGAAACCTGTTTATGACTTTCTAAATACAATTATTAACATTATTGAAGCCCTGTAGACCTGAAATAACATCCCTATAGGGGTGCTCTATATGCTCTAACCATATATTATTTACAATTGCGACTCTTAACGCTGCAGGGACTCGAGACGGACGCTATTTAGTGAGCAAACAAGCTTACAAGCTAATCAGTTAGCTTTCAATGTATTTCTTCTAAACTTTAGAAGCCAAAAACTTACTACTTCCACACAGGATGGGAGGAGAACTTTTTTTTCCATTCACTCATGTTGGACAGGCCATGGCTAACTTCATGCAGTATTACGGTCATGTAATGTAAGGTCACATGTCAATGTTTAGTGCCAGTACTGCCACCTAGTGACCAGAATACTACACATTACTTGTATTTCAACATGTTTTGACTAATAATAGATCATAGTCTACCGCAAAAAAGTCATCATTTATTAATTAATGAATTCCTGGGAGGGAGCGATAATCGAACCGCGATATTGCAGGGATTACTCTATATAGAGTATACACACACACATGCATATCTACTGTATGTATAGCGTTTGTGTGTGTATATAAAAAGACACAAAGAGTTATAGCATGTCAATGGGGTAAACATGATGAGTAATGTAAAAATAAGTTGCGGATTATATATGTATATGTATCTATTGGGCGGCTGGTTTAATTAATCAATATTTTCAATGGGATGCAAATGTTCTGAATTCCTCTTTCCATGCCAATGTTGTATTGGAAGCATAGTGTGGATGTACAGTAGCTCAACTTCCCATTGTTGAATCAATAGCGCCTATGCCGGTTACAGTCAAGTAGTGCACTCCATTTTGCCTCGGTTCCTCCACGAGACGAGGAATCAATTTTTAGTCTAATGTTTATGTCATGGAGTTTGAATAACCGTTTTGTCATTCTGATGTCTTTTTTTCCTGCAATAACCGAATGCATGTCTCCGTTTACATTCTCTATGTCGTCTTTTGATGTTCCAGGTACTTCTACTTGTAAAGAAAATAATTTCCATTCACACTTTTTACAGACTACTTCTAAATACAGTACACAAATGGAAATGGAAAGTATTGTTTATGACTGTAGGGAAAGTTTTGTATCCAACTTTTGTAATATTCCTTTCTGTTCCAAATCTGTTCATGGTACTCTTATGGATTTTATGGGACAGGGAGTAGCGTAATAATCATTAAATATTTACAATATATATATACGGTCTCATTTCTCATTTTTGAAGACTCAAGCTAATGGCCTGTGGAATAGCATATACTGTAAATAACATTTTACTGCAAAGTGATATATGTTTTGATTTATTTACGTCAGTGATTTTAACCATATGAACCCATCTTAAATGTGCTCTTTAGGTATGATGTAGCTCACATACATTCTGAGCCATGGAGCATATTGACTATTAAACTAATGAAAATAGATTACAAACTATTATTTGTAATAATAATGCATTTTTTGCTCTCATTTATGTCAGGCATCTGAAATCACAGAATCACTCCAATCATTGTCATCACAAAATAAATCTGATAAAAACTATTGTCTGTGAAAATGATCCCAAATCATATGAATATATAAAATGTAATAACATGTACTGTACAGATTTGCAACTGAACCCAGGAAAATACAACAAAACAGAGCACATACAAGCATATTCAAGAGTCAAATTGTATTTTGAGTACTGTAAATGTGTACATGTTGGTAGGTCAGCGGTGAAACGAAAGCCTCTGTTTATATATTATATAGGATATTTCATTTAAAACATAATAATTATTTCATTACATTTTGATTATCACATGGATGTACCTCTTTCAGATACAGGCTTATCAGTGTATACCACTAAAGGGGAACTGCACTTTTGGGGGAATTTTGCCCATCATTGCCAATCCTGATGTCAAATATGCAAACATATTTATTCCCCTATTCTGTGCATTCTAGCACGAGAAACCAAGTTAGTATGTGCAAGCTAACAATGGACGTCATGGGGAATATGTATTTTGACGCTAAAGCCCCTATAAGAAAACTTTACAAAAAGGCCAACAATGTTCCATTAACCTCTATATTAACCAAGCTACAGCGTTATTGTTATTGTAGCAGCTAACATGAAAAACTATTTTATCTGGCGGACTAACACGACGCCTTGCTAGCAGTTCGTGTCAGAGTCACTCACAGAAGGAAAAGTGGATACTTGGCTCTCAATTTCGCGACGAAAACTCAACAAGAGTTGCCGTCAGCGGTTTTTACCTGAGGACTGGAGCACACGTCTTGGACTGGAACGCGCAGCCAAGGAGAGGACGAGCCCAAGGAGAGTGGACATTCCAAATGTTGTCGCTGTATCTATGCTGCTGATCATGACGGAAGTAGCATAAGCAAAATGATCGATGTGAAATCAATGCGCCGAGGAAAGAAGTTTCGGTAATGTTTTAAATCATCAAAATACGGCAAGATACTGAAAGTATTAGATGTTATCATCAATACGGTTATTCTTGAAAGATCACAGCATGTATATCAAACAATAAAATACTTTTATTAACTCGTTTTCTGGCCTTATAATGCACAGAAAAGGCAAATAAACGTGTTCATGTTTCAAATACGGATTGTGAATTCCCCCCAAAGTGTGCAGTTCCCCTTTAAGGAATGTAACAATTCGCCCCGCCTCCAATTGTGTTTGTAGTATTAGTAGCAGTAAGAAACAATACTATAGAAAGTACATTTGCTACTACTTCAGCGTAGATTCTAAGCATATGGTTCCAGTAGGATTCTTTAAAAATTTACTATTTTTGTAGTAATGGCAAAGGCAACCTGTTTACGATCTTATAAGTACATTTTACCATTATTGCAACCCTCTAGACATGAAACATCATCTTTGTATTACTCCATATGGAATCAGAGGAAATAAGCTATTTAAGACACAAATAAAACTGTTACAGTAAATTTGTTGGGGATGTCTGGAGGGGAGGAGGTGCCCGCAATAATAGCCCGTTATTATTATGATTTTGATGTTGTGAGATCATTTAAACCTGCAGTAAATAATCAATCAAGCAATAATAATCAAGTTTGAACGATTACCGACACCTAGTGACCAATGTAGAATACTACATGCACAATTTGAATTTTTTCTTCATGCCATGTATTTACATTATCAATCATTTTGCCATTTTTGTGCTTGAAAATGAAAAAAAAATACTTAAAATCAAAAAAATTCAAACCACAATGTGGCGAAGGATGTTCACTGAAAATAACACAACACACTAAATAGCCGTCACCCCAAGTGACTCCACCTCACAGCGAGTGTGTCCAAAGAGTCAATATTCAGTGTGAGCACCATTGTTGTCTGGTACTGCCTTAATCCTCTTAGGCACTGGACTGCCATGTGGCCCGGCAGCACTCATGCAGCACTACTGACTACCACCAGCAAGGTGCCACTTTAGACAATAATCGCTTTCTTGTACATAGTCAATCAGACGGCAATACAAGCTGTATACTGACTACTCTTAAGTACAGCTTTCTGGACAAAATACAGTATACTTTGATGAAATGGTGTACGCACTTTTGTGAGATAATGTACTGCATATCTACTGTACAATGCCTGGCTCTCTCTGCAGTTGTGTCAATAAAAACCCTCAAACATTAGGTGAGGAAATATGGTGTTTCTTCATATCAGCACAAAGAGTTAGAAAGACTCCTGTAGCGGTATTATGATGTGGTAACATGAAAAAGTACAGTATACTGTGTAATACGTTAACAGTAGAAGCTGAACTTTTTATGACTTGACACGTCACTGTTGTGTAAGGCCTTTATTTACCATGTCAAGCTAGCTACCCTGCTAAACCGCAAGTCCTGCAAGGAATGGAAAGCCACTATTGGACTATTTCAATCCTTCCCATGCACTCTCCGACACCATGCCTCTGCTCATCCTGCTGATCCCGGCCAGCTTCACCTTGGCCCTTGCCGTCCACCTGACAGCGCATGTGGGATCCTTGGAGTCCGACAGGTTGGCGTAGCGGGAGGAGTCCTCCTCCAGGCCGGCCCACGTGGCCAGTTCCAATGGTAGGTCTAAAGAGTCAGGAACAGGCACGGTCAAATCACCATTTGGGGTTTTGTCCTCTTCCGCCTCCTCTTTTGGGGCTGCGTCTGTCTCGCTGGAGTTGCGGTGTGGCTGAGGCGTCTCCCAGCCGTCTATCTTCTCCAGTTTTTTGACGGGAGAGATTTGCCTCATCGTCATGGTGACGCTCTCCCAAAAACAGTGACCTTTGTCCGGCTTTTCCTTCTTGTCCTTCTCCTTCTCGTCGTCTTTGATTTTCTTGTGAGATCTTCAAGGAAAGGCAAAGTGTACATCAATAGGACATTTGCATAAGAAACACAGCGCTAGTAATGTTGATAACTACAAATGCATGGTTGTAGGTAACCACAATGTATCCCACTGGGCATCTTCAAACTGTATGTGTACCATTTTATTTTAATCCAAAAGGGAGGTGCAAAACAGAAATATACAAAATGTTCACCCTCTTCGGTCTGCTAGCTTCACTCCGGTCAACAAAAAGTGTTCATCGTCTTTCGAGGACATCTTCTTCTCCTTCTTCTCTTTCTTGGACATGATCTTCTTCACCTTGGCCTCCTGGAAGGGTGCACAAGACATTCACAATTTATTTTTTTTGATGCCAATCCTAATTTCCATCGCTTTGTGGTTACATTTAAGATATGAAAACATTATTGAAAGAAAGCATAATATTTTGGGCAAAATTATGTTTGAATCTAAATGGCAAATTATCAAATTAGACTTTTTTTCCCCAAAAATTAGGACTTTATTTTGTTTTTGCTATGTTCATGGCTATATATTGTATATAAACATTTAGCACTATCATGCTAGGTGTTAGCATGTTAGCATTGTTAGCATGCTAACATTAGCATACTAGCATTTTTTGCTATTTTTATGGATAAACACAACCAGGGTGGCAAAATGATCTGACACATTTGTAGGTTAAATGATAGGCAAATAAAGTAAAGAAACAAAAAAAGTGTTTTTATTTTCGAAAAATACATACAATGCCATTTTTTCATATAATGCCATTTTGCTTTGTTCTTTATAACGCCATTGTTTTTCGTTTCTTTTTCAGTTGCTGCCATGAATTGGACTGGTGAGCATGGCGCTTTCATTGTGGAAACGTTTATCAAAACAAACTAATCTGTAACTGCAACACAACGAGCGTTCCGTTTGCACAATCTTGGTAGACATGATCCGTACTTTTCGAAAATAAAAACATTTTTTTTTCTTTACTTTATTTGCCTTTCATTTAATCTACAAATGTGTCAGATCATTTTGCCTGACCCTGTATGAAGACTTAGCACATATTTCGGAAAATTAAGTTAGGGGGGAAAAGTTCCAATATCACTGGAATAAAGTCATAATATTAAGTTTTTTTAAAAAGACATTTATTTAAGAAGAAAAAAGACAGAAATGAGAACTTCATTTTGTTTTCTTTGTTTGTCTTTGTTAAAAAAATCTTATATATTTCAACCATATGCTGTTAAATCATGCCCTTAATTTTCCTTATAATATGAGTGTATAGTCATAACATTGTGACTTTAGAACTGTAGAAAATTACTGCTGATTTTTTTTCATTTTTGTTGGTTTATTTTAAGTTTTCTTGTTAAGATATACTTTTAGAATAAAAAAAAAAAAACAACCATGGGCACTTTTGACGGTCCTGCTCTGGCTAGCTAGGACAGGTATGGATAGAACATTGCATCTCAAAAATATTAAACATGACGTTCTTGCACTGGCTCAAGCGTCCCTGGACTTGCATCTGTACTGAGTCAGGATTGTTGAACAAACTGTTGGCTTCCTCTCTGCCCACGCCTGGAAAGATTACAAATGTCGGCCGTCAAGGGCACACCACCGTGTACTCCTCCTCCCATCCGTGCCTCTCCTTTGCCTCTATCCAAACATTCTCAGTATTCATAACATCATTTGATAAATGTGCGTTTTGGGCCCTGGGATCCTTGCTCAAATTACTTCTGGGAGCTCAGTGGATGAGCGGATGGGAGTGCAGATATTTCTTGGACTGAATCACAACTTCTAAACAAGTCCCAGAAAAGCTGAGATTAGATAAACTTAGATTAGATAATATTGTCCATTGGTATGAATGTGAGTGTGAATGGTTGTTTGTCTATATGTGCCCAGTGATTGGCTGGCGACCAGTCCAGGGTGTACCCCGCCTCTCGCCCGAAGACAGCTGGGATAGGCTCCAGCACCCCCGCGACCCTCGTGAGGAAAAGCAGTAGAAAATGAATGAATGAATGAATAGATAAACTAAGATTAGATAATATTGTCCATAGGTATGAATGTGAGTGTGAATGGTTGTTTGTCTATATGTGCCCTGTGATTGGCTGGCCACCAGTCCCAGGGTGTACCCTACCTCTCACCCAAAGACTGCTGGGATAGGCTCCAGCATACCCGCACCTCTAGTGAGAATAAGCGGCATAGAAAATGGACCAAAATTCTGTTGAAACTCGTAACCCTCCTCTACTCCGGAATTAGCGGCAAATCAAAAAAACATTGTCATTAACAGCTGTGTGGCTGTAGGTAACCTCCTGCCATAACTCATGCAGTGTAATGTTTTTTTTAGCACCCTTCATGACCCTCGTGAGGATAAGCGGTAGAAAATGAAAAAAACAATGAGTTGCAATAAGAGTAAAGTGTAAATAGACACTGTAAATAATAAAAATGCACATAAAAGTATGCAATAATAGCAATAAAGGGCAATGCATGTTGTTCTGCGGTTGTTCTTCACTGTCTGGGAGCCCTGACGTTTGTTGGAAATCAGCGAACCAGTTAGTGTCCATTATTACCCCTCCTTTACTTAATTAGCAGCAAATCAAAAAACATTGGCATTAACAGCTGTGTGGCTGTAGGTAACCTCCTGTCATAACTCATGCAGTGTAATGTTTTTTTTTTTATCACCTCACACCTCACCTCACATAAATGACCGTAACAACATCCCCTCACTGACAACTCCAAAGAAGCCTCTTTTAAAGTGTGGCAAACAACAGCTACAGTATATTAGCTTGTTTTTGCGTGCATGATCATAACTGCGATGACTGATAACGTAGCAGAGTATGTCCACTTCCAGGAGTCCTTGTGTAAGACAAAATGTTAAGCCTTGTTTTTCTTCCAGGGTTATTGTTCCCTTCCGAATGGCTCCTTAAAGAATGTTGTGTTTCCTTCCCTTCTCCGGCACAAAGTCTAAACAGGACAGCTGGTGAAATATGTCGTGTGAACAAAGTCACCTGCCAAACTTCAACAGAGGTTTGTGTGTGCGCGGCACACTCACTATCTATACTTTGTGTTGAAACCCACATCATGACAGTATTGTTTACAGCAAATACAACTCTGACAGAGATCATCTTGCTGATTGTTTCGGAAATATACCGCACCAAACTTTCCACAACCTGAGTAAGAAAGGTATTAGACTGAAGGTCACGATGAATGCATGTTTTTTCAGTCATGACCATATTGTATGCAGACGAGTGTATAAAAAGATCAATTCCGGCAGGGAAGAGTGTAAGTTGAGTAGAAATTACGAGGCCAGAGGGTCTGCGTTACGTCCCGGCTTGTGTGAAGCTGTGCGTTGTTTACCTTGGATACTGCTGTGACAGCTTCCTCCTCCTCTTCCTCTCCTTGTATGTCTTTGTCCTCAAACACACACACACACACACACGTACCAGTTAACACAAATAGAACAAACACACACCAGGGATGTGAGGAGTGTGCCTTTCCTGTATCAGAAAGGGCGATGGAGGGCCGTGGAGTCCATGGCATGGGTTGGTTCCATTGTGTTTGACTCGACAGAAATATGTATGGTCTTATGATTCATGTTATTGACTTCACTATGAGAGGTCACAAAAAAAGGTTAAGTATTGCTTTTGCATCTACTGTTAAGTGTGGTTAACTTATTTTTACACTTGTAGGGTAGTTAAAAGGGAACTGCACTTTTTTGGAATCCTTATGCAATATCTGATCAACCTCCATGTGCAATATTAAGGGCTCTATATGCAATTATTATTTCCATAATGCCTCATATTAACTCACTAGCAAGATCTCAGTGTATAGACTGGTCATATATCTCATCTCGTTTCATATTATCTACATACTGTATTGTATATACTTGGGTATTGTATTGTTAATACTTGGGTTGTTTATATTGTTTATTTTTCTATATTGTGTATTTTGTACTGCTTAACTGATTCTGTACTCTTGCTGCTGTGCAATGCAAATTCCCCCACTGAGGGACGAATAAAGGCATATCTTATCTTATCTCTTATCTTAAACATGAACGCATATTTCTTTCCTTTTTGTGTGCATTAGAACACGAGAAAACAAGTTAATTTCAGCTAGCTTACAATGCTGTCATTGGGATACACCTATTTTGCACTCTTAAAAAAAGCCTCTAACAACGTTGCATGGTTTGATATAGTACATGTATTAACACTGATGATAATATGTAATAGTTGCAGTATCTTACCATATTTTGATGATTTAAAACACTACTGAAACTTATTTCATAAGCGCATAAGCGTATTTGAGAAGTCACCAAAAACATACTTATTTTTACAGTTGTATGATAGTCAGCAAAGCCTTCTCTACATTTACAACTCAAATTCTAATATTTGTTTCACGTAAGCTTCTGTGTGTTGCCATGTCATTGTAATCGGCCCCGGGGGGCCTTCAGAATCAGGAGTGCTGGCCCATGTCAAACACTATTAGAAATAGGACTGTTTCTGTAATCGTTCAGATATATATATAGTATCTGATGTTGTGTTTAGTTGTTAGAGTTGCAGCAAAAGGCCATTTTGTTGTGTTATGGGTGTAGTGGCAATTTTTTTTGCTGCAATGAACTGCAGAAGGGGTTGTCTCAAAATTTGTCACAAAAGCTCTTTAAAAGTATATTTTAGAAGCTTTTGTTGGAATATACAATTGTAAGAAAAGCAGAATATAATAATCTCTGGATTTAACCAACAAAACAGCATACTGGTTTGGAATATTTGTGTGACAGCATGTAATTTGCCACGAAAGCTCTTTAAAAGTATATTTTAGAAACTTTTGTTGGAATGCAAGCTAGTAAGAAGAGCAGAATATAAAAATAATCTACATATTTAAACCAGGAGATTACTTTTTGGTTTGGAATATTTGTGTGGCATCCCAAAATTTGTCACAAAAGCTCTTTAAAAGTATATTTTAGAAGCTTTTGTTGGAATATACAATTGTAAGAAAAGCAGAATATAAAAATAATCTCTGCATTTAACCAACAAAACAGCATACTGGTTTGGAATATTTGTGTGACAGCATGTAATTTATCACAAAAGCTCTTTAAAAGTATATTTTAGAAACTTTTGTTGGAATGCAAGCTAGTAAGAAGAGCAGAATATAAAAATAATCTACATATTTAAACCAGGAGATTACTTTTTGGTTTGGAATATTTGTGTGGCATCACAAAATTTGTCACAAAAGCTCTTTAAAAGTATATTTTAGAAGCTTTTGTTGGAATATACAATTGTAAGAAAAGCAGAATATAAAAATAATCTCTGCATTTAACCAACAAAACAGCATACTGGTTTGGAATATTTGTGTGACAGCATGTAATTTGCCACGAAAGCTCTTTAAAAGTATATTTTAGAAACTTTTGTTGGAATGCAAGCTAGTAAGAAGAGCAGAATATAAAAATAATCTACATATTTAAACCAGGAGATTACTTTTTGGTTTGGAATATTTGTGTGGCATCACAAAATTTGTCACAAAAGCTCTTTAAAAGTATATTTTAGAAGCTTTTGTTGGAATATACAATTGTAAGAAAAGCAGAATATAAAAATAATCTCTGCATTTAACCAACAAAACAGCATACTGGTTTGGAATATTTGTGTGACAGCATGTAATTTATCACAAAAGCTCTTTAAAAGTATATTTTAGAAACTTTTGTTGGAATGTAAGCTAGTAAGAAGAGCAGAATATAAAAATAATCTACATATTTAAACCAGGAGATTACTTTTTGGTTTGGAATATTTGTGTGGCATCACAAAATTTGTCACAAAAGCTCTTTAAAAGTATATTTTAGAAGCTTTTGTTGGAATATACAATTGTAAGAAAAGCAGAATATAAAAATAATCTCTGCATTTAACCAACAAAACAGCATACTGGTTTGGAATATTTGTGTGACAGCATGTAATTTATCACAAAAGCTCTTTAAAAGTATATTTTAGAAACTTTTGTTGGAATGTAAGCTAGTAAGAAGAGCAGAATATAAAAATAATCTACATATTTAAACCAGGAGATTACTTTTTGGTTTGGAATATTTGTGTGGCATCACAAAATTTGTCACAAAAGCTCTTTAAAAGTATATTTTAGAAGCTTTTGTTGGAATATACAATGGTAAGAAAAGCAGAATATAAAAATAATCTCTGCATTTAACCAACAAAACAGCATACTGGTTTGGAATATTTGTGTGACAGCATGTAATTTATCACAAAAGCTCTTTAAAAGTATATTTTAGAAACTTTTGTTGGAATGTAAGCTAGTAAGAAGAGCAGAATATAAAAATAATCTACATATTTAAACCAGGAGATTACTTTTTGGTTTGGAATATTTGTGTGGCATCACAAAATGTGTCACAAAAGCTCTTTAAAAGTATATTTTAGAAGCTTTTGTTGGAATATACAATGGTAAGAAAAGCAGAATATAAAAATAATCTCTGCATTTAACCAACAAAACAGCATACTGGTTTGGAATATTTGTGTGACAGCATGTAATTTATCACAAAAGCTCTTTAAAAGTATATTTTAGAAACTTTTGTTGGAATGTAAGCTAGTAAGAAGAGCAGAATATAAAAATAATCTACATATTTAAACCAGGAGATTACTTTTTGGTTTGGAATATTTGTGTGGCATCACAAAATGTGTCACAAAAGCTCTTTAAAAGTATATTTTAGAAGCTTTTGTTGGAATATACAATGGTAAGAAAAGCAGAATATAAAAATAATCTCTGCATTTAACCAACAAAACAGCATACTGGTTTGGAATATTTGTGTGACAGCATGTAATTTATCACAAAAGCTCTTTAAAAGTATATTTTAGAAACTTTTGTTGGAATGTAAGCTAGTAAGAAGAGCAGAATATAAAAATAATCTACATATTTAAACCAGGAGATTACTTTTTGGTTTGGAATATTTGTGTGGCATCACAAAATTTGTCACAAAAGCTCTTTAAAAGTATATTCTAGAAGCTTTTGTTGGAATATACAATTGTAAGAAAAGCAGAATTTCAAAGTAATCTCTGGATTTAACCAACAAAACAGCATACTGCGGATTTAACCTTGCAAAATGAGACAGATTGAGAGGTTTGTTATGGCTTTATAATGATAGTTTGACATTGGAACTATTTGTATTTTCTATGGGAAACTATGTTTGGAAATCCCCACAAATTTGAGGACAAACTTATTTGATCTTAGAGGTCTATACATAAATAAACATGACAATCATCTCCGAGGGTTTGTCTTTGTGCATTTAATCATGCAAGATGATACAGACAACTTACACAAACCCTAAATTTAACCTTAATCTCATTCTAAAATTGTGTTTTCCAGCTTTATTGTAGTAGTGTGGACCATCACTGCTTTCACTGACATTTAATCCGTCATGATACGACCCCCGACTCCATGGATTGACTTTATTGCTAGGTCTCCTCGCGGAGGTCTCCTCCCTGGTGTCTTCTCCCGGGAATTTGGGAGTCCTACTCTGATCCCACATCAGCCAAATAAACCCGGGCGCCCTTTGCTTGTAGGCAGAATTGCAGTTCCCAGGGAGGGAGTCAACAAGGGGGGGGCAATAAAGCACGGCTGGGGTCACACTTTAAAATCCCAACATATTAAAAATACTGGGAGATGGTGCCAGTTGGTATGAATGCTCAACATACTTTGATATTCATCTAACAGTACTTTATAACAAAAAGTAACAGAAGTAGTGTGTAAATGTTACGTGTGTTATCATGATTGACCTAATGACCCCCCGCGACACCTCGACGCAGACCAGCTGCTGACTGACTTGTGCTGATGCGGAGCCTTTCAGACCTCATGCTGATCCTCACCTGATTGCCTTTGACTCCAAATGGTGCTGATTCACTCAAATGGCTCACTTATCTCAAAACAAGACATATAGTAACCCATTAAGTTTTGGTGAAAATCAGGATGCACGGACCAGGAAGCAGCTTGCTAATGAACATCAACAAGTTTGATACATCTTCACCTTTGTAAGAATCGTTTGCTTTTTTTAACGTTGGGGTCGCAGCAGAACCTTCCTCCCCACCCTTGAATCCAAAATGGTACGGCCCTGTTCACCCCAAGCCAGGAAGTAGCTAACTATTATACTGTACAGTTGTCCCTCGCCCTTTTGTGCTTGGAATTCCACGGCTTTGCTCAAGGTTTTTAAATTATGGCCTAATTTAAGTATTTTTAAGCATAAATTGAACAAAAATACACATGTAAGACATTCAGAAGGCGCATTCAAAGATATATATAATATAGCATATGTAGGATTCTACACTGGACACTAGGTGTCAGTAATGTTACATTAATGAGAGAGTAGCCACCGCAGAAAATACGATGTCCAGAAAAAAAACAAGGAACTCTCCCAATGCTAATGTATTATTTATGAATAATATGTTTTATTTTCTGTTGTTATGCATACTATTTTGGCTAATACAATGTAAAGATGACTATAGGGTTGTTATTTCATGTCGAGAGGGCTCTAATAATCTTTAAAAAAATGTATTTAGAAGGTTCTAAACATGTTTTCTGTGCTCTCACTACAAAAATATTCAATATAATATTCAATATATAAAGACAGACAAACAAGAAAAAATGGTAGGGTCTTGTCAACCCACATCATCTTCTGTCAACCAGGAAGTAACCTGCTGTATGGACGAACTTTCCATTTCGACAAATGTATTTTCTTTTATTGCGGTTTGAGTCATGATGGAACTTTTCCTCCACTCTACAATTCAAAATGGTACAGTCTTGTCATCGTACATCATCTTACACCATGACACCCTCTACAAACCAAAAAGTGACTGCTAGTTACATATGGACGAACAAACAACATTATGAACTTTTCACTTTTATTAGGCCGAGGAAAATGGATGGATGGGAATATATTTTATTTTATTTCAGTTTGATAGAGTCATGACGGTACCCTTGCCCCCACCCTAGAATTCAAAATGGTACTGTCTTGTCATCTACATCATCCTTTATGAACCAGGAAGTTGCCTGCTAGCTAACATATAGACAAACAAACAACACTAAAATAGTACTTTACAAACTTTCCACCTTTATTAGGAAAATATATTTCCTTTTATTACTATTTATACCAAATAGTAAAGTTTTCTCATCTGACATCATCTCCCAGGAACCAGGAAGTAACTGTCAAAAAAAATGGCAGTCAAGTTTTCTTATGGCCTCTAACATAAACCAGGAAGTGGCTTGCTAACTAACATCTACTTTCATTTGGAGACTGCATATTCTCTTTTCAGCAATTCTCAGTTGTGATGGGACTCCTTTCCCCCACCCCAGAACCTAAAATGATACACTCTAGTCATCTTATAGCCTCCTAAATGAACCAGGAAGTAGTCTGCTAGCTCACATCCAATCAGGTTGCTGTGTCGTCCTCATATTATGTGTATTCATGGATTGCTGTGGTATGCTGCAATATATGTCTTTGTTTTTGATGCAGAAAATAGTTGTATTTTTTAGTTTTACCAGTAAAATATGGAAAAAATGTGAATAAAACAACTTTTTGTGCCTCAAGGAAAAATAAGGCACCACTAAACGTATTATATTGTAGAGTAGACACTGTAAAACTGTATTGTGTTCACAGTATGGTTTACCTTGTAGGAGTGACGGTAGTGCCAGGACATGTCGTCTTCTTCTGCGGCGTAATCCACCAGCACTTGACTCTTGCTTCTCCTAAACATAGCTCCACGTAATCCGTTGTCTCCACAAATATATCCCCCCCAAAAAGCACACAAAAAATGGTCCCGTTTTTGTTGTCCGGGTCGGAGCACCAAAGATCGTTAAAAAAAGTGAGCTCCAGCTGTTTAAATAAAAACTTTATTACTGTTGTTCATTTACAAAAAATGTGATTTTTTTTGCATGAAACGTCGAGCTTCTGTTGCTTTGCCGTTTGGCGTGTGTGTTTAGTTGGTGCGTTTTTACGCAGGCTCGACCACCTGGGCTGACTCCTCCTCCTCCCCCCTGAACGCCCCCCCCCCAGAGCCTGCCTCCAGTTGCCGTGGGAGATGCAGGAAGGAGGTCATACCTCTCATCTTTGCCTCATGTTAGCATACTAACACTTATTGCTGAATACTAACACTTCAGGACAACCTTGCTTGAAAATGAAAACCTGGAAAAAATTTTTAAAAAATGCATTCAATTCCTAAGAACTTTTTCAAAATCGGCCTGCAGCTGTAATTCTACATGGTCAATTTGTCAAAGCTCCTAAATTAAAGACAAAATTCTACACATAAATCACATGCTGATTATTTCAAATGATTTAAAACAAAACAATGATTTTTTAAATGTACTGTAAATGTACAATACCAAATTAAATGTTTGGAGGTGCAGTACAGTACTCAATGCTATAAACTTTTAACTGGCAGTGTGCATCTCAATAAATTAGAACATCTTTGAAAAGTTTAATTATTTCAGTACCAGTCAAATACTGGTAGTTCCAAGTCAAATATTTCCTTCAGAAATAGTTCATATTGTGATGATTATAGCTTGCAGCTAATGAAAACCCCATATATTTGTATACTGGAAAAACCCAAAACATGTTGCATTATACACAGTATTTTTATTTTTATTTTTATTTTTATTTTTATTTTTATTTTTATTTTTATTTTTATTTTTATTTTTATTTTTATTTTTATTTTTATTTTTATTTTTATTTTTATTTTTATTTTTATTTATTTAGTTTATTTAGTTAGTTATTCTTATTTCTGCTGACTTTCCCTGTCCTGTCTGCCAAATGATAACACCACTTGAATTCTGCCTAGTAACAAGTGGCTAAATATATGATAAATATGTAAATGCCGAAAAAAACATTGCAATCGAAACACTAAGTCAATAGCACTGTAGTTTCCCTGATATGATGTAGCCCGATTTGTCAAACCTAACAAATGTTTGAGTCACCTGATCAACGTTTCAATCAGTAACCGTGTGAACAACAGTGACATCAGTAGCCACAATCCAGTTGTGGTTAAAACCATTCACCTGATTGAAAGGTCCTTAGATTCCTGTTCCTGCGCCCACTAACCGTAAGTCAGTCAGGAATGTGGATTGTGTAGGGGAAATGACGTCAGCGAATGAAATCCACTTTCAAGGCGGTTTAATCAATCTGGGATCTAACAATGCTGAGAGAGGATACTTTTAGTTTTAGTGAAGCTACTATGATCATGTCATCAAAATGTCGATTTAAATATTGTTTTACATAGAAACATGTTTCATGGGAAACAACCTTACCCCGTTGGTTGTCCTGGTTACAATGTAGCAGCATGCTTCAGATTAAGATTACACCTAAATCACATTCTTGAGTCAGGGTTGGAAAATACAAACTTTCCATTTAGCTGCATGAAGGTCATCTGATGTCCTTCTTGACTCTGCAGATAAAGATGGCGGTCACTAGAGGGCATTCCACATTGGAAGACATCATTTAAAATGCAAGTGAATCACTGTTTGCTTTAAGGAATTCATGTATAATCAGCTTTGTTATTGGTTGTTTTATGGAGAAAAAAGCTGTCAAAAGGTCCTGAAAGGGGCCTATAAAATATTAGTGGTGTGTAAAGTATCCTCAGGATATAAGAAACGGCCAAATATACGTATACCATAATAATAGAATACATTATGAGAAGAAGCATAATTAAAGATAATAAAACAACAAAACGGCTGCAGTGCAGATGAGTGGTTAGTGCAGAGGCCTCTCAGCTCGGAGACCAGAGTTCAATTCCACCCTCGGCCATCTCTGTGTGAAGTTTGCATGTTCTCCCCGTGCATTTGTGGGTTTTCATCGGGTACTCCAGTTTCCTCCCACATTCCAAAAACATGCTAGGTTAATTGGCGACTCCAAATTGTCCATAGGTATGAATGTGAGTGTGAATGGTTGTTTGTTTATATGTGCCCTGTGATTGGCTGGTGACCAGTCCGGGGTGTACCCCGCCTCTTGCCCAAAGACAGCTGGGATAGGCTCCAGCACCCCCGTGACCCTTGTGAGGATAAGCAGTAGAAATGAATGAATGAGTTCATATTGCTGCTGGACTACCCAGCATGCCTTGCAGGTATTGTGAATGTGAGTGTGAATGATTGCTTGTCCATATGTGCCCTGTGATTGGTTGGTGACCAGTCCAGGGTGTACCCCGCCTCTCGCCCAAAGACAGCTGGGATAGGCTCCAGCACCCTCCGTGACCCTTGTGAGGATAAGCAGTAGAAAATGGATGATGAAAACAACAAAACTGAAAAAAACAATAACTTGCAATAAGAGTAAAGTGTAAATAGACACTGTAAATAATAAAAATGCACATAAAAGTATGCAATAATAGCAATAAAGGGCAATGCGTGTTGTTCTGCGGTTGTTCTTCACTGTCTGGGAGCCCTGACGTTTGTTGGAAATCCGAGGGCCAGCTCCAACTTGTGGTGCCTAAGACAAGACTTAAGACCAGGGGGGACCGAACCTTTTCTGTGGTTGGCCCCAGGCTGTGGAACTCTCTCCCCTCCCAAGTAAAAAAAGGCCCCCAACATCGAAAGCTTTAAGTCTCGTCTTAAAACCCACTTTTATTCTCTGGCTTTTAACTCGGAGTGAGTCGTATGGTCCTGTGTCTTTTAGTTCTTTGTTTTTATTGTAATTGGTTTGATTTTTTATACTTTTATTGCTTTGTTTCTTGTTTTTAATATTTTAGTATCTATTTTACTATTTTATTTATTAAATGATCTTTTAGTTTTGGATTATTACTTTTTATTTTTCCTAGTCTGTGCAGCACTTTGGAAACTCTGTTTATAAAATGTGCTATATAAATAAAGTGGATTGGATTGGATCAGCAAACCAGCAACTGTTGAGGTCCATAATTACCCTGAATGTCAGGATCTTGTAACATCAAAGTTAAGAATTGTAATTTGGGGGTTCCCTCACAATGTCTTTGAGTGGGACAGTGTAGCTAAAATAAGTGCAATTTTTGGTGACGGCTCAGTGGTTTATTTTTGTCCCCTTTGTATCTCGTTGGCCACTTAGAGCAGACATTAGCATGTGTAATGTACGTTTTGTGTTAAACTGCAGCTTTAACACACCCTAAATACCCATCTTCCAAACCTGAAATCCATTTCACTGGCCATACATACAGAAATTCTGCCGAGATGACCCATGACCTATCTGATTAGACTCACGAATCACATGACTGTGCAGGGGAACTCCCACCCCCACCGTCACCATCCCTAAAGCACAGCATCAAAACGTGACGAGACAGATTAAAGGCTTAATTATGTTCCAAAGCGAACTCCTGAAAATGGTCCCCACGGAGGCTTTGCTGTAATGTACGGAAAGAAATGGACTTCAAGTCAACTCTGCTGTTAGTCTCATTAATTAATAATTCCTTTAATGTCTTAATTTAACACTGTGTGTTACTGTAAGTAGCAAAAATCCTGTAAGTCATGATCTCCTGCACACGAGAGCTATTTTAATGAGCTCAGGACAGCTGAGCTCTTCCTGTTTTAGGAGGAAGAATTTGCTGAGTCACTAAAGACAGTTGTACACACGTAATGAAGGACACAATTTACTTTACTGATGAAGCAGTATTGACCAGAATATTAATCTTAATTGCAATAAAAATATCAATTTCTTAGCTGATGATTCTAACCTGGAACCTTTTTCATTCATTCATTCATTTTCTAATGCTTTTCCTCACGAAGGTCGTGGGGGTGCTGGAGCCTATCCCAGCTGTCTTCGGGCGAGAGGCGGGGTACACCCCATACTGGTCGCCAGCCAATCACAGGGCACATATAGACAAACAACCATTCACACTCACATTCATACCTATGGACAATTTTATTCATTCATTCATTCATTTTCTACCGCTTTTTCCTCACGAGGGTCGCGGGGGTGCTGGAGCCTATCCCAGCTGTCTTATGGGCGAGAGGTGGGGTACACCCTGGACTGGTCGCCAGCCAATCACAGGGCACATATAGACAAACAACCATTCACACTCACATTCATACCTATGGACAATTTGGAGTCGCCAATTAACCTAGCATGTTTTTGGAATGTGGGAGGAAACCGGAGTACCCGGAGAAAACCCACGCATGCAGAGAACATGAAACTCCACACAGAGATGGCAGAGGGTGGAATTGAACCCTGGTCTCCTAGCTGTGAGGTCTGCGCGCTAACCACTCGACCACCGTGCCGCCCCGGAACCTTTTTACGTGACAAAAAAAACATTATTCAGAGAGGCCTGGGGCCGCTGTATCACATTTTCATTTCACGTTGATGCCATTCATCAGGTTACGATTGGCCGCGCCTTTTTTGGAGACCTTGCGGACATGTCCTCGCTCCTTCTCACCTGTCTTTGCTTCGTGCAGACATTTGGTTCTTTGTTGTCGGGCCTGAGAGTGACGGTAATAAGAGCCTTCTCCCGAAACAGCGGCACAATGGACCCCTGTGAGAGTCGGAGAGACCCCGAGTCGTCTTCCTCCTGGAGGCTGGGAACTTGATCAATATAAAAAGGTGTTCTGCAAACACAATCACGGTGCTACAGTTGTTAGGGTCGCCAAGTTTATTTTCATGTTAAGCTCCCAGACTGGCACAAAATCCCCCCCCCCAAAGACCGGGAAAGATTTGGCTGTGTTCCCAAGCGGCTTAGATTCATAACTGGGTCAGTGCAGAGCCATACACCTGACACATGTAATACTATAGAAATAAGAAGAAGCATAATTAAAGATAATAAAACAACAAAACGGCTGCAGTGCGGACCAGCTAGGAGACCAGAGTTCAATTCCACCCTCGGCCATCTCTGTGTGGAGTTTGCATGTTCTCCACGTGCATGCGTGGGTTTTCTCCGGGTACTCCGGTTTCTTCCCACATTCCAAAAACATGCTAGGTTAATTGGCGACTCCAAATTGTCCATAGGTATGAATGTGAGTGTGAATGGTTGTTTGTCTATATGTGCCCTGTGATTGGCTGGCGACCAGTTCAGGGTGTACCCCGCCTCTCGCCCAAAGACAGCTGGGATAGGCTCCAGCCTATCACCCTCACCCTTGTGAGGATTAGCGGTGGAAAATGAATGAATGAAAGAATGAATGAATAGCTGTGTCTTGAGTCATTTCCAGTGGCTAATAAATCTATATGCTATGCAAGCTGCACACTGACTACTCTAAAGTAGCCTATATCACTATAGTGTTGTCCTTGAACAAAATATACCGTAGTTCCCTCCTTTTTGCAGGGGTTAAGCCTGCTTGGTCGATAAAATAACTAGCACTAATGACTAAAGGAGAGAAGCAAACGCATTATAAGTGGAGGTCATGCGTTCCAAAAGCCATGTGATGCATGTTGTGTTCATGTTTGCACTAGTTAAGTGTGACTTCCTCAATGATTTAATAGAAGAAATCAACAGCAAGGCTGCAGGGTGCGGTTTCATACTATTATTTATTCATTTAAATACAGTCAGTACAGCTGTGGTGTACACTGCTATTATGTTTTGCTTATGGTGATGGTATTGTGCAAAGGTGCAAATCTTAAGGTTGTTTTGACTGAACAGAAATAAAATTTGTATTCTTTTTTTTGTGTACATTTGCTTCCCGATACAGAATGAAGACTGAAATATCTTACATTTCTTATCTGCCTTGAAAAATACAATGTGTAGACACAGCTTATCATAAGAGTACAGTACAATCATACCAAAAACACCACAGGGACATTTTGGTCTCAGCTGTATCCAAATCACAGCAACACAATATAAATGAGTTGAAATATTCAATTCATGCTGTTAAAATCCTTCTTAAAAGTGCCACAATTTCAAGTTTAGGTTAACAGGTGATGCTGTTGCAAAAAAAAGCTTGTTACAAGTGGTTCCTTTCGTCATTTTTTTATGTTTTAGTATTGTAGAAATGTCTTAATTGTGCCTATTCTCCTGGCCGTGTCAACAATATCGCGCCGCCATTTTAACATTTTAAGGGCATATTATTGAAAAGTGTGCTTTTTATCAAGCAATGTGGATTGTGGGCGATTACTGTTTTAATTTGTTTTAACAATTAATTACTGTTTTAAGATTGCTCTGTGAAATTTCCAGGTAACTGCCTTTGTTTTTGCACAAAATGTCTTCACAGAACAAAATCGGTGGTTAGATAGCCACAGAATCTAAACAAAAACAATCACAACATTGATTTTTTTTTTTTTTTTGCTGCGTCACAAGCAGCGCTTGTCTCCATTTCAGGGTCAGTGACCCTTAACACATGTAATCTGCTCTAAAAAAAAATGTTTCCTAAGAGGATCTGTAAGGGACGGTGGTATCACTTCGCTCGCACTGACCTCCTTTCTTGCTAATCTCTCGCTTCTGCACTCAAACTGCAATTTTGATAGCGCCAGGATGCCATCTTTACTGCTAATTTACGTTCTTTGTCTCTGATACATTCACATGCTGTCAAAGTTATAGAAAGCCTCCAAGAGGACACAACAAATGACAAACAATTCCAACTCATTTGACTACGTTCATCTGGTGTGACACTTGTGTGCAACTGGGTGAGATCCAGTACGCCCAGTCCAGCTCACAGTGGAAACTGGTAGCATCTCCTGTCACTTTCTACTAATCTCATTCAGCTTCAAAGTGATATGTACAACATAATGTGCAGGTTCTGTGTATAAATAAAGTGCAAAGTAGCCGCTAAGACAAAACATGTGCAATTTTGCATTGAGGGGAAAATGATGTAGTGACACAACTGATCCAGCAGATGCCGCTGTGGTTAAAAAACATGAAGTGTATATGTGCGTAATGTTGCTTTCTTGTTGTATGGGGCAGCAAGTTCCCACTGCCACGGTGTTTTTAATTGGGCTCCACCACAAATTCTGCCGAGCAACAAAGGTTAACAATCACATGTGCCTAAACGTTTTATAACAAGTACCACCTATCACACCAAGTACCACAGCAGGCAATCAGAAAAAGTGCCAATAAAACACAACGCCATACTGGCCTAAAGGTGACAACTTTGACTCAAAAATCTAACCGACATTACTGCCATCGTCTGCGGGTGTCCCGGGTCGTCCGTCTTATCTGAAGAGGCGACTGGCCGGCTTGTAGTGCAGCGTCAGTTGGCGGGAGCTGTATCCGGACATGCCGACCCCCATGAATCCCAGCAGGAAAGCCAGGCGAGGCATCACGGGGCCCTCCCGGCTCTGCAGCACCGTCTGGGCCGCCTGAGTCTGAAAGAGAGAGCGAGGGGTCATCAAAAAACGACGTGTCCTCACTACAACAACCACCTCGAGCTTCCATCATCACTTGACCAAGACACTCTCCTCCTAGTTGTGGCCACTGTAGTTATGGTCGATAAACGCTCTTCTTTTCCATCCTATTTATTTTTCTGTTTTTTACAAATGAGCAATTGTGTTTACAAAGATTTAGGTTTACAGAGATTTGGAATTCTGAGCCAATCCAAGATGTACCCTCAAGTCAGATATAGATTCAGTCAATATATTCAATGATATTATTAATTATGATGCTGGACAGTGGAAACACTGAATTTGAATGCCTCATAAGTAATACATTTTTGGAAAAACAGATTTCAAAATCTTGAATCTTGTTAGATCTTGTAAGACTCAATTATCTATCTGTTTTCTTGTTTTTTTCTTAGTTTTTTGTGACACCACAGCAAAATGTGATGACAGCCATAGAACAGGAAATTTAACTTACGACATACGACATAGGAAAGTGTCTGGTTATTAAACACAATATGAGCAATTGATTATTTTTTTACAGTACCCGCTATCCCAAATACATTCATACACTACTATGGACAAGTATAAGATATACATTATCATATACTGTACTATAGCACATATAGCCATGATTAATTTGCAATACTTATCCCTCAAAGCTCTACAGAAACTACAATTCCACAAACAATTGCAGCAGTTAAGACACACTTGAAAAAGGCATAAAACATTTCACAGTCATATAGTTATGCAGGTATTTGGGGAAATATTTTTAAAGGCAAGGGGTCGGCAGTGTAGTAATTATTTTACAGTATTTCAGTTGTATTCAATTTGGTGCTTGAAAATTCTGAATGTCATTTCTATAAATAATTTGGGGCTAATTTCAAAATACGGTATAGGGTGCACAAAGGTCAGCTATGTGAACCGTTACACTAGCCAAGGCAGAATGAGCCTTCACCTTATATTATCCTCAACATAGGGGCATCTATGTGCAAATTCAATACAAGCTACTTCTGCTGCTGCAAGACCAACCATCAGCCAATGTTACGCACCTGGAGGTATCTAATGTATCCAGGGGTCAATCGAGGGATGCGGAAAAACATTTTTGTCTTCTTCTTGTCTTCACACAAGCCCTCAGGACTCCGCCTGGCAACACCAAGAGCCTCTGGTGACGCTCCCTTGGTGCTTCTCCAGTTTTTGGAGGTCTCCTGTGTCCAAAAGACACACTCTCCTCACTCCCTTTTTGCAGATAACCTGCCCATGTGATGAAGCTGGTCCCTATATATATATATATATATATACCCTTGTCGCCGTTGCGTAAGCCAGTCACATGCATTTGACTGATCGACTCTCCGTGTGTGTGTGTGTGTGCATTGGTGTCAGCAGAGGATTAGCTGAGCCTCTGGAGATGTGCTGGATTAATGCACATGGAGGAGATGGTACACAGGAGCCACCAATTAAATGGGATAAACAAAGAAAGCAAAGCGTTGACGTCTACACAGACTCGGGACATTACATTGGAGGCCAGCGGTTGAAAAGGAGAGTTTCACTGTGTTGTAAAAATGATAGAAAGAGCAGTGCTGCCAAAGAAGAACATACAGCCGTAAAAATGCGGGAGCTTGCGCATTTTATTATATGCTGCTCAATGTTTTTCGTTGTCAAAGCAATAATTTTACATGTTCTTTATAGTTGCACCAGTGAAAACCCTTGTAATGTTTTGACAGACAGCTCAGGATTGCTGAACTTGTATGCCAAGGAAGGATTAATCCAATCCAGAGCACATGCAACATCTAATCGCTTAACTGCAAAGACTAGAGTGTGGCTAAAAACTGAAGCAACTGTTATTCTTAGGAGGAATAAAACACAGTTTTTTATTTTTAATTGTGATGTCAAAATCTCCAATGCACTAACCTCTCCCTCCATATTGGTGCCACCACAACACTTCTTGACATTATAAAATAGTGGAAGAACACACTAATATTAATGGAAGGGCTTGAATGTGGGAAATGTCAACTAGTAGGATGCAACAAATTGGGATATACAAAAAAAGAGACATCTATTTTGATAGTAGTTTCTGACATATATACACTGAAATTCCATTATTAAAAGGGGAATACATGTTTCTGTTGTGAAGTCAAAAGTGGAAATAAAATATAACCTAGAAATGATAGATTAATATAAAACTCGTTTAAATTTTGTTTTGGTTTTAAAATGCAGGCAGGGTTGTCTGTTGTCCTTTCTGACGTCATATTCGAGCGTCCTACACTATACACATGCGCCCTCAATAGGACAAGGACCCAAAGGGATGTGTTGAAAAAAAATACTTAGAATTCTTATATGGAACTTTGGCCAATGTAGCCGAAATTATTAACAAAAGTTGCATTTGTTCCTCTATTTCACTCCGGAATTTTGGAGTTTGCGGTCTATCCTTGAGGAGGGAAGGTGACACCTTTGAGCCGGTAAAGACTAAATGGCTATGCTAGGTGGCGCACAGCTAAAGCTACGCAGTTTCGTTTCGTTGGAAACCAGAGAAGAAAAAACCCGAATCATTTAATCTGAGGAGCCGATTCAGTTTATTTTCAAATATCATTATATTTGCCACACGTAGTTTGTACAGTAAGTGTATTATCAACTTTTTTATTACCGAGTAAAGTCATGCCATTGCTGTTGTTTGTTACCCATTACTATACACATATAAAGTTAAAGTTGCATAATAGACAACAAAGTATGTACTGCTACATGAAGGTCTTTAGTGTGACTTGCGTGTCTGTATTCTTTACTAAATTGAAGATGTGAAAGTACTGCCTGTGAATGAATGATGAAACCTGCTCGAATGAGAGGCAAAACGTCTTCTAAGACAACCTTAACAGTTCAGTTGGGATGGATTCAATTCCCCGAGAACTCAAAAGTATTATTTATAACACAGTGGGATAATAATTTAACCAAAAGAAAAAGCTAATCAGTTTCAGTCATGTAAACGTGTTTTGTGTTGTTTTCAGCACACAAAAGTTACTTATAGTACATAGTTATGCTGTAAACCTGTTTGACATGTGATTTCAAGTTGTGTGTTCTCCAGCAGCAATAATGAAGAGAAGAATCGACACCGCACCTTTGCAGGCTGCGAAGAGGAAGCATGACGACAGCAGCTCAGATGAAGAGTCAAGATTGTCCAGACAAGGTAGATCGCCTATCCTTGGTATTCTACTTATCAAGATACAAGTCCAAACCATGATTTTTCTCACGGTGGTTCATGTCATCCTTTTCCAGACACTAGCCAAAATGACACTCTCAGCGACCAGGATGAACCTCGAGCCACATTCTCCATGCCTTCCATATCTGTCGACAACCAGGACCCAGAATGCACCACACAGAGCCCCACATTCTCCATGTACAACAGCGCGTCAAAGAACATGATGGTAACGTTGCAAATGTCACACTAACACAAGATACTGTATATACTGTATACTATGATTCTTGGTGTCTGGAGAAATGACATAACTTGGTAAATGACTTAACTCTCACAGGCCAAGATGGGCTTCTGTGTGGGCGAGGGTCTTGGGAAGTTTGGTCAGGGCCGCAAGGAGATAGTGGAGGCGTCAACCCAGAGAGGACGGCGGGGTCTCGGGTTTAAGCTGCAGGGTTTCCAGGGGACGCTCAATGTGGACTGGCGAGATGAACCTGAGGTGTGTGTTCACGTATGATTATTATTAGTATACCTTCTCTCTAATAAATTCTGTACCATTAAATGTGTTTGTCTACAGCCCAGTGCCACAGAAAAGGTCGACTGGTTCCCAGAATGCACTACTGAAATTCCAGATGCAGATGAATTGAGGGACTGGATGATTGTGGGCCCAGTAAGTAGTTACTAAATACATAAATACATCGTATTACTTTATCATTGTTGGTATTCTCCATCTGAACTGCATTTCCCTCTTTTTTTTTTTTTACAGAACAAAATGAAGATTGAGGATGAGACTGAGTTTTGCACTAAGGACCTCCTGCACACTCTTCTACTGTGCAAGGTGGGTTCACATTAAGGCTTTTCTTACTCAAAGATCTCCTGCAATGTTTTTTCAGGGTTATACCAATACCAACAATACCAATTTTTCGTAGTCAGTGAGGCTGTTAGCCGATACTGATTTGCAGTAAAAGTGAAAATATTGGTGGAAGAATTATGAATAATACACTCTCCCAACTGTTAACGTACTTTAAGTCAAATGATGATGCTTATTCCATGCAATACAATTTATGAGAGGATTATGTATAGTAGTGTGACCAGATATTTACCAGGTAATTACCATAGTGTGCCATTAGGGCTTATGCAGTTATGCAAGGTTTACAAACACGAGTAAAATACAATGACGCATCCCTTCTGACAAAGTGTCATTTATTGCTGCTACTAAAACAGTCAGCGTTTGACGTCCTGGAGGGTGAGGAGATGAGGAGGGCACGTACTCGTTCGAACCCCTACGAAACAATCCGAGGAGGAATCTTTCTCAACAGGTGAGTCTCTCTCACTCTCTTCATTTACTTTCATGTAGAACCTGGGTTCCCAAAGTGGGGTGCGCGTACCTCCAACGATGCACCAAAATGAAAAACAATTGGTGACTAACAATCACAATTACGAGTGCGCCTGAACGCCTCACGGTGCAAGGAGAACTGTGAACTGAGGGGGATCCTGACAAGAACAGAGCACAAAAGAGACAGAGCATGAACTTCAAAAAGGTACTGTAGGATGCTGACAAGTCGTATTCCATGTGTTTTGTGTCCAGAGCAGCAATGAAAATGGCCAACATTGACCACTGCTTTGATTACATGTTCACCAACCCAAAGAATTCAGAAGGGGTGAGTGTGCAGAACGAAATAACGCCACGTTTGTCTCTCTCAAGGTGGCACCAAGACAAACTTTCCACCCTCTCTCCCATGTAGACGCCTCTGATCAATAAGTCCGAGTACAAGCTTTTGTACTTCGGTGACGTGTGCGCAGGGCCCGGCGGCTTTTCTGAGTACATCCTATGGAAGAGACGCTGGCACGCCAAAGGCTTTGGCATGACGTTGAGAGGACCCTGTGACTTCAAACTGGAGGATTTCTTCGCCGCCCCCAGCGAGTTGTTTGAGCCCTACTATGGTACCAACCCCCTCCATAATGCAGGCACGGCTTCTATGACCTATGACTATGACCTTTGACCTCCTCGTGTCCCAGGCGAAGGAGGCGTGGACGGCGACGGCGACATCACACGGCCAGAAAACGTGACGGCCTTCAGGAACTTTGTGCTGGACAGTACAGAGAGAAGAGGGTTACACTTCCTTATGGCGGACGGGGTGAGTGCGCGTTCTTCAATGCAGCCACTTCCTGCTTAGATGACCGACTATGATTTTCTGTGACAACAGGGTTTCAGCGTGGATGGCCAGGAGAACCTTCAGGAGATCTTGAGCAAACAGTTACTGCTCTGCCAGTTCCTCACCGCTCTCTCCACACTAAGGATAGGTCAGTTGCGAGCGGTCATCTACATAATCTAATTATGTATTATGATTTCGAGCTGAACTGCTTGGTTGAAACATTACTTTTGAGTTACAGCAGATTAGAACTGATCCTCTTTCTCCTTTCCAGGTGGACATTTTGTCTGCAAGACCTTTGACCTCTTCACTCCTTTCAGCGTGGGTTTGGTCTACTTGCTGTACCTCTGCTTTGACCGGATCTCGCTCTTCAAACCTGTGACCAGTCGGCCTGCCAACTCAGAGAGGTGGGGCTGCTGGTGGTTGTCTTTATTAAGTTGGTGGCCTTCGTGATGTCTATGTCTGTGTTACTTACACTGGGTCAAAATAATCCTGTACATACAGCCTCAGATATATACATGCGTCTTTTACAAAGATTGATGAAGAGTGCGGGAAATATGCTGGCAGGTACGTGGTATGCCGAGGTTTAAAGCCTGGCTCAGACGCCGTCAGGGAGTACATGTTCAAAGTCAACCTGAAACTCCAGCAGCTGAAGAACACCGACACGGATGTGACTGCCGTGGTTCCCCTGAGCATCATCAAGGAGGATACAGACTTCTACCACTTCATGGTCAATTCCAATGAGAGGTACACCTGTCTTACTTCACTGTTCATGGTTTATGTAATAATAATAATACATTTTATTTGTATAGCGCTTTTCAAAATACTCAAAGACACTTTACAGAAGAATGGAGTGGAATAAAGCAAGTAAACAGAATAGAAGACACACCAAAATACAACATTCATTGGTTAATACACAGTTAAAACATGAGTAAAAGCGGGGCGGGGCACATTGTACATTGTTTATCGTGGTTAATTGGTTCCAAGCCCGACCACGGTAAGTGAAATTCCACAAAGTAGGATTGAATATTAACTTAAAAAAAAACATAAATACGTCTTTGGTAGTGAATGACTATTTTCATAGTTAGAGCATAGGAAATCACCGCCATGAAATAACACCCCTACAGTCACTTTTATATTCCTATTCTTTGTTTACACCACATTGCACAGGCTACGGGATGGCTGCAGGGACATAAGAAGCGGCCGCCACCAGCATAGCAATCTACTCGTTAGCCTTCGCAATATGTGTGTTAAATAAGTGTTTAAGTAAGAAGATAAAAAACGCATCGCATCACAATCATGTGAGGCGAACTTCATACAATGTGAAGGTAATGTAAAAATGCCTAGTGATCAGAATACTGCATATAACTTGTCCTTCAGTATATATGGACTAATAATAGGAAATTGTTTTCAAAAACTGAGATAGAATGAGGGATGACATGTCAATGTTTCAACAAAATTCACATTTGCCGACTGTTTCCATAGCTTGTGTGCAGTCCAGATCAAGGCTTTGGCCAAGATCCACGCCTTTGTTAACAATCCGTGAGTAGCTTTTTCTGGCCTCGATCTACTGCTACGTGTGTCTGTTTGGGTTTTGTGTGAAACGGATTGTGTTGGCACCTGCAGGGAGCTCACGGAGATGAGGCAAGCCTTCATCCGCAAGGAATGTCTCAAGCTTTGGGGGGTGAGTCAGCACATTTACTTTGCTCTATTAATTGTAGTCCCACTCTTTAATACATCATGTCTGTTCTCAGGTGCCCGACGAGGCCAGGGTCGCTCCGGCTTTCTGTGACCCAAAGTCCAAATTCTACGAGCTGATGAAGGTTTGTAAATGTGTTATTAAGCTGTAAGGTGACATTTAACATCTTATTAGTTTCAATTGTGTTTGTTTGGCTTCAGAATAACGCAGCAAATGTGTTCAAGAACACGACGATGCCACTCAACTCCAGCACTCTTTGTAGGCTGTCTCATATAATGGACCACTGCTGCATTGTGGGAGGTGGCGAGCAGCTCTTTCTTCTAGCGCTCGGGGTGAGTCTGGAGAAACACTACCAGTGATGCCAGCCTTCAAGTTAACACTAGGCCTGTCAAATGATTACAATTTGTAATCAAATGTTAGTTTGCAGTTTTCAAATTAATTATTCACGATTAATCAACATTTGCAACAAAGTGTGAAATATGTTTTTTTTGTTGTTATTTTTACTGTATTTTATGCACAGAAAGATAAATGACAGGACTTCAAGTACACGTCAATCATGTTATGAGCAATGTGGGGCTGCGTTCAAAGACACCACTTGATTTAAGTTGAATGAGTGTCGTCTAGTTTCTGGGGTTTCCGAGCCCGATTAAATGCAGCAAATTGTACTTTTAATACTGGCTTTAGATGCTTAGCTCATTTCAAGTTCATTATTTGGTTCGGGATCTTCATTCTCTGAATGAATGTGACACCAAGATCATCATCAGTCTGTTTAAATGTGTTTTGTAACCCCGTTTCCTCACGCAGAAGTCCCAGATTTACACATGGGATTGTAAAATGCCGTTACGCTGGAAGAAGCTGGAGAATTTCAAGCTGGAGCTTCCCAGAGATACCCTCCTGACTGTGGAGGTCGTCCAGGAGCTGAAAGGCGAGGTGAGCGTGCCTCGCTTTTTGCTCTGTTGAATGACAACGTTGATGTCAGAAGGTTGAAATATTCCTGCTGAGCTCTTGAACTTATGGCCCCGCCCCCGTCCACAGGGAAAAGCGCAGCGGCGAATTAACGCCGTGCACGTGATGGATGCCATTGTACTCAACGGCACCGACGTCAGAGATCAGGACTTCAAGCGTCGGTATGAAACGCATCCTTGCATTGGGGCCAATCAGAATAAGTCAAGGCTGAAGTTAGATTTGTGGAAAAATGTTCTAAAGTCGGCTGCATGGCAATTGAGTGGCTAGCGTGTAGGCCACACAGTTAGGAGACCCGAGTTCGATTCCACCCTCGGCCATCTCAGTGTGTCTATATGTGCCCTGTGATTGGTTGGAGACTCCCCCCTTGCGACCCTCGTGAGGATAAGCAGTAGAAAATGAATGAATGAATGATTTGGTCCATCGCAACGTTTAGCATCAAAAAGAGCCGTTTGAATTAAAATCCACTTGGAGTCAAAAAACTTATTTCACCGCTAAATTGAAGGTACATATTTAGCTTCCTTAAATGTCTTGTCACGTTCCTTTTCTGTCTTTCGCTTCGTCCTGGCGGAGTGACAAGCCACACATGTTGCCGGTCATGTTTCTTAAGCCACCACTTTTTTTTTTAATCTGCATTTTACGGCTTTATTCTCATACAAAATGTGATATTATTCTATACTTCTTTCTTATAAACGCTCAACTAATCGTGAAGCGTCTCCCTTTCCTGGTAGGATCCAGTTGGTGGAGATGTTTGTGAAGGCGGTGGCGAAACCCAGCAGACCTGACATGAACCCCATTAGGTGAGTTTTTTTGAAGGTGTCTAAAGAGAGAAAAACATTTAGCATGAGGGTGCTAACAATGGACGTCACGGGAACACATTTATTTCGACTATAATCGGTTTCGTGACGTGAGGCGCTGTGTCACTATGCAACAAAAATAGTTCTTTGTGTTATGATTTTGATTTATATACAGGTCAGTTATGTAAATGGTACATTGTTTGGCGTTCTTTGGGGGGGGTTAAAGAACCCTTTATTGTTGAAATAGGTGTTTTAGCTCACATGTAATGTTAGCATGGTTTCTCTTTAGAGCGCACAGAAAAGAGGAAGATGTGTGCGCATGTTTCCCATAAAGATTGTGGATGATGGGCAAAATTCCCCCCAAAATTGCAGATTTCTACTTTATTATGTATTTATGAATTGATTGTCTGCGTCCACACAGAGTGAAGGAGGTGTATAGACTGGCGGAAATGGAGAAGATCTTTGTCAGGTAAGATGAATCCACAGCCCTTAAAATAAGAGTTTTGTTTCTGTTTGAAGCCTTGGCAGATATCTATGCCCTGATCATTTTTTCTTTTTTTTTTTTAATCAGACTGGAAATGAAAGTAACAAAGAGTTCAGGCGGAGTCCCGCGTCTTTCATACACCGGCCGAGACGACCGCCACTTCCTCCCCACCGGCATTTACATCATCAAGACTGTTAGAAGTGCGTTTCGGCTGAGTCAGTGTGTGTCATGCGCCAATCAACATACGCGTACTCAGTTGTGCTTCTGCCGCCATCTTTCAGGTCCGTGGACGATGGCGTTCAGCAAAACCACCAAAAAGGAGTACTACTATAATTGTGAAACGCGGAAAGCTGAGTATGTCCCACCAGCTAACGCAGTGGCCCACTTCGAGTATGTACCATCCTCATGTTACTATAATAAACATTTGATGTTTGCAATATTTTGGACAGTGATCATCAAAATTGCGGCGGCAAAACCTCAAAAAGTATTTGTCATTTTGTTTCCGTCCTCTTCAGCACCTGCCAAGCTAATCGTCTCTTCTGGGCGTGGGAGGACGGCGTCATTGTGCACGATTCTCAGACACGGGTGGACCCGGAGAAGCTCTCCAAAGATGACATTCTCCGCTTCATAAACCAGAATCGCCAGTCACTGACCGCCTCCACTTACGACTTTTAGTTTTTACACATTGAGCGCTAACTTTGAGAGGACACAGGCCTTTAAGCGATGGCTTTTTTTTTTTTTTGTGGCTCCCTTGAGGGAAAACTGTGACAGTTTGGTGTCTCTAACTGGAGGATTTTCATGCCAGCATTGTCTGTTTTTAATTGTTTCCTGCCAATGCTTATGTCTGAGGGTATCTTCTACTATTGGTTCAATAATGCTTGATGGAAACCGTCGAAAAACTATGCATCTTAACAATGAAATAATCATAAGGAAACCAGTCGTAGATGTAGCAGCTTTTCCCTGTCAATTCTGTCAGTCCTACGTCTTGGAAGTAGTTTTCTTTTTTTTATATTTTTCCTCCATTTACTCATCATTTCTGCCTAGTGTAACTTCAGCGTTATGCTTCTTTTTCTTCTTGTAAATGCTAGCTAACTAAAAAGAATAAATAAAGCCAGTCGGAACTCGCTATATTCACGTGACAGGAAGTTATTAATCGGCAAAACGGGGTGGTGTACTCAACCAATCGGAGCGCGTTGTGGATTCACGTGATCTGAATGTTACAAAAACAAAGGCGGAGGCAACAACATGCAAGTGCGGAGAGCGTTATGTCATTTTATGTCATTCTGCTAACATTCGCTACTTTCAGGCTACGACACGAATTTACCTGTTAATACTCAAATCATTCTTATTCCGTATTTAGGCTATTCGTGGTGAATGTTGTCGACGTTTACTCGTGATTTGAACACTGCAGCAGTTATGTTTAAAACTATTAAACAAGCGCTTTTCTCCACCGGACTACAGTACCCAGCAGTCACAGAACCCAAAGACGACGGGTGCGAGACGAAGGTAAACGTTTAAATGTAGTTTCTAGCATTAATTCAATCATATTGGACATCCAGCTGTAATAAACACATGGCAAAAAAGTCATTTTGTGAGGTCGATTGAACTTACGTGTAACTCTGTGTGTGTGTGTGTGTGTGTGCACTGCAGGCTACTGACTATGAGATCCGCACCTACAAGCCCACCAAGTGGGTCAGCACTACAACCAGCGGCATGAATCTAGATGAAGCCTTGGGGGCGGGCTTCCGGAAACTTTTCAAGTATATACAAGGCAACAATGTCAACAGTAGGTTTTCAACAGCAACACAAATATCAATCCACTACGGTGCTTTTTATATCTATGAAACACATCAAGCTAACACTGTGCTCGTTGGTAAAATATTCAGCAGTTCAGGGCTAAACAAGCATTAAAGATACAACAAACAGACAACATGAAATGAAGGTAACACAACAAAAATGTCAGCCAATGACAACACTAGCTACTCAGTCAGGCAATAATAAATGAACAAGTTCATAGCGGAAATTGAGAAAGGTGTCAGCATCTTACCGCAAAGTTGTTTAATCCATCAGCACTCACTGGGAATATGGCCACGAGCTTCCCAACGATACCTGTACCTAGACCACGACTTCCGCTTCCGGACATAAACTTCATGGCATTTCCCGCTGTGTCTGGCTTCGTTAAATAGAAAAGTTTGGTGTACCACGTGGTCATGGTTTTTGATGCTGAAACGGAAGAGTGTGTTTCACCTTTTTATCAGAGGTCAAAGTGGAGATGACGGCCCCCGTGACGTGTCGCGTGAACCCCGGAGATGGCCCCACGTGCGAGTCCCACTTCACTGTGTCCTTCTACATCCCTGAGGAGCATCAGGACAATCCTCCAGAACCGAGCGATCCGGATGTGTTCGTGGAGAACAGGAAGGAGTTCACAGCGTATATCAGGTGAGGAACAATCACCTCCAAATCTCAATAGCTCCTACATTTTACCTCTCATTTGACCTTTTGGGACCAGAACCTACGGGGGGTTCTCCGATGAGAATCTCAAACAGGAGGAGCTCCTTAAGCTTGTGGAGAGCCTGCAGAGGGACGGAGTTCCGTTTGTGGACACGCCGTACTACACGGCGGGCTACGACAGCCCCTTTAAACTCGTCAATCGCAGGAACGAGGTGTGGATTCTAAAGCAAAAATACGAACCCTAAATGCCATTAAAATCCATTTACACCTGCTTTTAATCACGCCCACTGTAGTTGTAGTTTGTGTGATGAACTCATTTGCCCACAGGGGGGCAGCATTTAGCATTGTTTACCTTTGTATCAAAAAGTGCTTTCTGTTGTCCGCTCATAATGATGATGCTTAAGTGCCATTATTATTTTATGAGATGCTGTTGATAACACATTTAATTTAGCTTTGACACAGCAAGTGGAATATGTTTTATATATATATATATATATATATATCAATAATTCATCCTTTGCTGTTCCTCCACTGTGATTAGATACTAATATTTCCACTAAATGGAGGCTATGATGACATAATGCTGTGAAATGATGCACAAAAATGAGAGAAAAAATTGAGTAATTTATACAAAAACATCCTCCATCAACATTTTAAGAAACAGTAGCCCTTGTCCCAGTAAGTATACTCCTGTACGTACTTTTTGACGTCACAATGTGTGCTCTTCCATTACACTTTCATACTGACAAATATGACAGAAGAGGTATTACCATAATAATAATAATAATAAAAAGTACAGCAAGACTAAAAAATAGTTTTGATATAAAACACCCTAGAAACAAAGCTACCCAAAAAAAAAAAAAAAAAATGGCAACGTTTCCACTTCTCTGGAGTGTTTTCAATATCAATTCTGTACATGGTGAGTAAAAAAAATTCCAAAAACAGTACATAGCACTTCATTGCAAAACACATTACATCAACTTTGAAAGTAATGTCTTTAGGCACAGTCATTCAGCTGCTGGACCATCTTTGGTCCACACGTCAACGTACCGTATGTCCTCATCCGGTCGTTTAGTTGCTGCACTTTGCAGAATGAAGATCATTAGATACGTATTCTATAGCTGGAATAACAAGTAGAAGACAAAATGGTCCTTTGGCCTCTTGGCTCAAAGAACCTTGAAAAATTGTTGCTGATTCATTCATTTGTTTGGTCATTGACCTCAGCTGCCTTGGTGTCAAATAGCTTGTGAAAAAACCAACATCGCCGTCCCATTAAAAAACATGTATCACCAGATCGCTTGTTTTGACTTAAATTTATAACTTTATTCTCATAAATGTGGGGTCAAAAAGTAAATTAAATGAAAATCCTCAACGTTATTCTCATAAATGTACTACTTTTTTCTCGTGAATGTATGACTTTATTCTCAAATAAAAAATAAATTAAAAAGTAAACTTAGTTAAACGTAAATTTACGTTATTCTTGTCAACTTTTTATCTCATACATTTACAATAAAAAGTTGTACATTTACAACAATAACATTGTAAATTCACAAAAAAAAAGTTGAAAATTTCAGAGGAAAAAAAGTCACACAATAACCTTTCCCTGTTATGACAAAGATTCACGAGAAAAAAAGTTGTACATTTATGAAAATAATAATGTACATTTACGACAATAAAATTGTAAATTAATGAGAAAAGTTGGAAATATGACTTTAAAATCTCCCACTTTTTATGACTGTCATAAATCTACAAGAAAAAACGTTGTACATTTGAGAATAGCATTGTAAATTTACATCAATAAAAGTGTAAATTCACGAGGAAAAAAAATTACCTTTCCCTGTTAAATTTCCAAGAATGTCATAAATTTCCGTTAATAAAACAGAAATTTATGAGAAAAAGTCCTGATATTTTTATTATATTTATTATATATATATATATATATATATATTTATTACACCTGTTATGATTATGAAATAATATTACTTTATTCTCAAAAATTAACGAGAAAAGAAGTCGTAAATTCCCAACAACAAAATGGTAAATTAACGAGAAAAAACATTGGAAATTTCTGAGAAAAAAAATTCCTACTATTACCTTTTACCTGTTACAACGGAGAACCAAAATAAGATTATAAGAATAAAATAAGATTTTGAGAATTAAGTCGTAAGAGAAACATTTACAAGACAAATCAGCCATGCTAATCTATGGCGGAATATTATATATTTTTCTTTTTATCATAAACTTCTTTTTTTTGTATATTGTGTCTAGTAATAAAAAAAAATCTCACATTATTAAAAAAAAAATCCACAAAAATGAGCGTTTTAATAAAAAAAAAAATGTAATTCTTGGTCAAATTGTTTAAAGATTAAAAAAAAACAAATTTTCAAGTAAATGTGGTGATACATGTTTTTTTTGGACAGGGATGATATGTAAAAATGTCTCTTTGTTCCCAACTTGCATTGAATCCATCAATGTCAATGAATCCATGTTTAGTTTGTCTTTTGTTGTGAAACGATTGTGCTATCTCTATCTCCAATGTCGTCCACATCAGCAATGAACTAAAACGTAGCGAAGGACGCGAAGGTTAGCACCAGTTGTGCAACAAAGAAGGCGTGTCGCCGTGTGGGAGCTGCTTCAGGTCCACACGGCGATGTCGCTTCCACGTTATAAGCCCCCTCCCTCTTACCGTGTGGGGGGTCTACTTCTTCAGACACTGGTACATGAGGGCCCTCGGGTTGAGCATGTAGCGCTCCGAGGTGAGCAGCTTGGTGAGATACTGCGGCACGGCGGGCCGAGGAGCCAAGTAGGACACGGCGGGGCTGACGGCCATCACCTCAGCGATCTTTTGCTTCATGTGGCTGATTTCCCTCTCCTGCTTCATCAGCTTATCTGAAAGGTGACGACATGCAGGATGAGTACTCTCCTTGAACGGGAGCAACAACAACGTATGGATTGGGATCTCCAACCTTTGGAACCCACTTCTGCAAACACTTCAATGATGTTATACATACTTTGCACATACCTGTATTCTATTCATATGTATATTATATTCGTTTTTAAATAAATCTTTTTTTTTTTTTTTTACAAAATCATAATTTGTAAAATAAAATGTATTTAAACAAATTTACTCCCAAAATATAAGGAGGTATAATATCTATTATAATTCATATGATTTGCAACATACTACTTTATTACATTTATTTTAGCTACAATACAATTATAATACATTATATTATATTTCTATCTAATATATTTGTAATATTTTTTACATGTTATAATTCCAATATATGTTCATGCCTCTAAAATAATTATAAATCTGAAAAATAGCAAATTTATTTGGGTAATTTTATCAAATAAAAAAAATATTCCTATCATATTTATAATTTATATTATTTGTAACTTATTTATTTTAGTTATAAATAAAATAAAACATATGTAATAATTAATGAAACATATGTATAGTATTTTGTATATTTAGTATTAGTATTTTGAAAAGCGCTATACAAATAAAATGTATTATTATTATAATAAATATTAAGAATCTTATTTTTAACATAATTCAATTACATTTGTATTCTAAAAAGTATATCTGAAAAACAGCACTTTTGTTATTTTATCAAATGAAAAAAAATCCAAAATGTGGTAGTATCATATCTATTACAATTGATATTATTTGTAACATTTTTTACTTGTACTTTAGCTATAATATATACTATTTTGTTTAATTTTGATACAGTTAAAATATATACAACTAAGAGATGATTATTATAAAATGCATTTGGCTTCCTCTTTACTAAAAGCATTACTTCATATACATGCCTAGCACTCTCTGCACTTGAGTAAACTCTCAGGCCTTAGGAATGTTGAAAATATAAATAAATGATTGGATCTTGCTGGTGCCACTGGTGTTAAACCTAACACTTTGTGAACACAAGAGGGCGCCAGAGGACAATCTATGAATTTCTGACCGTCTGATTTTTGCCGGCACTAAATGTTCTATTTTTGGTAGAAATTCTTTACGCAGAGGATGAGAGAGTGCGCTCCAAAGCACGCCTGTGAACCTTGTGCGATCTCCAGCTGTCTGCGGGCGTCTCCCAGCGCTGAGAAAAGGTCCAGCTTGATGCGCGTCTCCGCGCTCAGGTTGTACTCCAGATGCTGAGCCTTCTCCTGCAGGACGGACAGAGTGGACAGCAGCATATCCGTGTCCTTTTCCACGCAGCGGAACTTTCCCAAAGCCTAAAGTGCCACGACAAACGAGCACAAGAGTGGGTTTAAAATGGTCGACAACTTTGGTTCGGATTGGTTGGAAACCGTCCCCTGTAACACGTAACATCTGTTTCCGCATGCTTTGTAAGGATTCAAGCAGATGGGGATGGAATTGAACACCACACAATACAACAATATCCAATTGTGATGACTCCCGATCCAAAACCAAAGAAAGAAGCATACACAGCTACAGTACAACAACAACAACAATAACAACAAGACAAAAGTGCCACAGCGGACTGACATAGACATTCCCAAGTAGATCCATAAATACCTCCACATCATTCTCTAGATCTACCACTCGACTCTCTTTCACTTGACACTCCAGCTGTAGTTGTTTGTACTCTGTCTCTAGATCTTTTACTCTTTTCCTTAACATTTGGCTTTCAGTGTTCTCCTGCCTGGTGCAAGAGATGGAGAAAGGAAGGGGGTTCTTCATGTACGGTCTTCCGTTAGCAGTAAGAGTGCCAGTTATTTACCAGGAATACCAAAGTGTGGTGCTTTGGTACCTGCTGGTCAGGCTCCTCGCCGCTTCGTCCGCTTTGTGCGTCTGAAGCTCGACCAGCTGCCTCTCCAGCGACAGTCTCGCCTCCGTCTCGGCTCGCGTCTTCTTCTCCAGCATGGCGCTGGTCTGCTTGTCCCGCTGCTTGGTTTTGGTGAAACACAGGATCCTACGGGAAGTACATTAGAGTCACTCTATTCACTCTGACTCTATTAGTCTGTTAGAACTCACCTATGCATCGTTAGATATTACTATGCTAAGTGATCATTTACTTATTATTTTTATGAACTCAATCATAATATGTTTTTATAAAGCGATAACGCCCCGATCTCAACACTGTATACGTCTGTTTTTTTTTGGCACAAGAGGCAAAAAGAGGCAATGACGCAACCCACTAATGCATTTCACTTCATAGCAATTTCAAGCCATAAAAACGGGCACAAGTTGGCAGAAGCGTATTTGATAAGAGCTCGGCAAATGACAGGAAGAATGACAAAATGTACCACTTCCACACAGAATGAGAGGAGAAACGTTTTTTCATTCGATCTCAACCATGGCATGTCAGCTCGGTCTCCTTAAAGCAGAGGTCTCAAACACGTGGCCCGCGGGCCAAATGTGGCCCGCAGGACACTAGTTTGAGGGCCCCGCCTTGATATGAAAGTTTAATGTTAGTGCGGCCCACGCAAGTTTGATATGGATGCTGTATGGTATCATGTACCCAGAAAAAATTATTACGTTTGATTAATGTTCATGTTAAAGGTTAAATAATAGTTAATAGTTATCCTCCCTATCCGTGTGGAAGTGGTAAGTTTTTGGCTATTTAAGTTTTAAAGGAAATAACTTCTACTACCGTTTAGGTCGCTAGCTCTCTAGTTTGCGAGTTAGCATGTGTCTCAAGACCCTGCAGTTGCGCAATATGTTGTCAATAAAAAGAGTATAAATGTGACTATAGTCGTGTTTTGTCATGTCTACAGGGCTCTAATAATGCTTTGTTCATTTTAATCTGAAAAATTTAATTTGTCTACCCACCAACTATACGTATGTGCTTTCTTAAGTTTTTATTATTTGCCGTTTTATTATTATTATTGTATTTATTTATTTATTACTGATTGATTGATTTTCTTTATTCTTGATTTCTTTATTTATATTTCATCTTATTTTGTGTAGAAAAATAAAAAGTAAGATATTTGAGAACAGTGGAATGTTTTATCAGAGCTTTTCTTGTAGAAAATTGGAACCAAAGCAAAGTTTTTTAATTTTTTTGTTTTTAATAAATGCAGTTTCTTTTTTTTTGGGGGGGGGGGGCAAGCTCCAGTGGCCCCAAGTAAATTGAGTTTGAGACCCCTGCCTTACAGTGTGAAAGGTAATGTCATCTAACGTCTACTGACTACTTTTTGTCCTATTAATAGGCCACAGTCAACCACGAAACAACAATCCTATATTAAGTCATTATAAAAAAAAGGGGGGGGGCAGTGAGTGAGTCATCACTAGGGATCATAACTGCAAGATGTTGTTATATTCCACAGTATTCATTGTTTAAGTAATTGCTTTCTTTGCTATTTCTGCTTGGCGGCCTGATTTCTCAGCCTGCACTTTTTTTTTAAGAGAATTGAAGTTTTTAATTTTAATGTTGAGAGAGACAAAAATCATGAATGATTTAGGAAAAAAAATGAAATATTCATATGTTTCCTGTTGTGTCACAGAAACTATGGCTATTCTTCATTTAGAGATGAGCACTGTGAGATGCCATGTGAGATTCATCCCCACCAAAAATCCCCGCCCCCCCAAAAAAATGGAAAAGTCGGCCGACTCACTTGCTTTGGAGGAGCATGTTGGACTGTCTCAGCAGGGACACTTCAGGCCTCAGGCTCCTCTCGCTGTTAGTCAGGTTGCAGACGTGACTGCGCAGTTCTTGCTCGCTGTGTCGGCTCACCTGCAGCTCGCCCCTCAGCTTCCTCACTTCCTGCTCCAGCCTGCGCCAGGGAGGGAGAGTGGGGCGGAGTCACCAAGAGGACGACTGGAGGAGAACGGCAAAACAAAGCTCACCTGCTTAGCTGCTCAGCGTGCTGATTCTGAGCCGCTGCGGCGTTCTTGTCCGCTCCATCCCGGTTTGGGCTGACTGTTTTCCAGTTGGGTCGCTGTTTCCTCTCCGTCCTGCCAGCAGGGGGCGAAGGCGTGGCTGTGCTGTTTCTCCGGGTCTTTGGCGAGGAGTTCTTAGCTGCCCGTGTGGTTTTGCTGCCCTGCTCCTCCTGAGGTAGTTTCTCTGGGGTTGTGGAGGATTCTGGTCCCGGTGTCCCGCTGTGGACCAGCTCCCTGGGCTCGCCTGAGCAGTTTTTGGACAGCAATGGCTTTCGATTTAAGTCAGCTGACCTGACTTCCTGTGTGGCCTTCTCGGTCAGTTTGGCCTCACTAGGAATCTGGAGACAGTCTACGGTGTGGGAGTCATCGTGAACAAAAACGGTCCCATTATGGCACTGGTACTGACTGGACTCTGCCTTTGACTTCCATTTGGAGTCTGTAAAGGACAAAGAAAGACTAGTCCACGTCTAACAGGACAACAAAAACGTAAATATATATCGCCATAACACTGATAACAGCGCCATTGACTTACGACCGTTGTCGGCCGCCATCTTGGGGTAAAGCGGCAGGCCTGGCGGGAGCGAGTGCTGCAGCAGTTGCATGTGAAAGTCGTTGTCAGTCTGCACGGCTTTCTGTATGCGCAGCTTGAAGATGTTGGTGAAGTAGCAGGTGGCATCAAAGCCCATATATACCACGGGATATCCAATGCTGGATGAGGACAGAGTGAATGCAAGCAAGTTATTAAATATGAAGCGTTTAATTACTGAAACAATGCACAGATATAGACACTCATTCACACGGCGATATATGGAAACCGACAGACAGATAACAGATAACTATTTGAGACTGACGCAACATTACAAAGTCTACGTACCAGTGAGCAGCAAAGAGATGAGAGAGGTTGGCGTGTGAGGTTTTAAGGTCTTTGAGCCGAAGCGAAGCCTCGGTGTACACAAGAAGAATCCACAAGGACACGGTGGATATGCAAAGGCCCTTCTCTGAGGAGACCAGGAAAAAATGATAGTGTTTTGACATTTTGACATGTGACATGCACAAGAAAAAGAGTGACAGAGCGCTCACCTGTGTGCCAAATATAATTGAACACGACGTAGGTGCTGGCCACAAAGAAGAGCCAGTGCAAAGGAACAAAAATCAAACAAAAGATGTCAAGTGTGAAGGCGGCACAAACGAAAACAGCACAAATAACCTGCAAACACACAAAATGTTTAGACGATGAGAAAAGCTTCAACTCTCAAACCTTCTGTTGCAGCGTAATGCTGAAAAAGTGTTTTTAAATTAATATTAATAGCCCAAAATGATAACATATTTCTTGTTAAATTGTGTTTTTTTAAATAATACATGAAATCCATTTTTAATCACATTTATACCCAACCATGATAGTGAAATTCAGAGAAGTAGGATTCCTTCTTGAATGAATGAACATTTTCATAGTGCAAAAATACCCCCCTTCTGAATACAGGTTTTCATACATTATTAGAGCCCCCCAGACGTGAAACAACACCCCTATAGTCACTTTTACACTCATTTTACAAATTGTAGTAGATATCATCAGAGCAATTTAAGACATAAATAAAACTTGGCTATGGAATCACAAGAAACAGCCATGCCTTTAACCATTAGCAAGCTAGTGAGCTAACTCGTTAGCCTCCAAACGGAACGTAGATGCCAAATTTGATTAAATATGCATACTTTTATCCACGGTATCATGCATTCATTCATATTCATATAATTTTGTAAAAACCTGTGATAGAGTGAAGCCACAAAATTCAAAATACTATAAATATTAATTAAACTAAACAATTTATATTTACATTCAACAATATTCTTTTGCAAATGTTTTTTTTATCAGTCAAAATAGGGTAGCTTTCCCTTAGCTTTGCAGTACTTGCAGTACTCTATATAGTATTGAAGTATTTCTGTTTTGCATACATCTTCAATACAGTGCCAATTCTGATCACATCCATTGAGGGTGTCACTGAGTTGCACCTGAACTGTTTAAATGTGAAAAAAAACAAGTGCTTGTCCATCTGGTTGTTATGATGGAGGCTACTTCCTGGTTCATTTAGGATGACACATAGACGGGATGTAGAGTCAGAATTCTGGGGGGTTGGTGTTAGACTGTTGAAGTCAAATTCCAAAAACATGCTAGGTTAATTGGCGACTCCAAATTGTCCATCGGTATGAATGTGAGTGTGAATGGTTGTTTGTCTATATGTGCCCTGTGATTGGCTGGCGACCAGTCCAGGGTGTACCCCATCTCTCGTCAGAAATCAGCTGGGATAGACTCCAACATACCCTCGTGAGGATAAAGGGTATTGAAAATGGATGGATGGGTCATAGCAAACATGCGGGTGTGGGTGTGAATGTGCTGCACATCACATTAACATCAGGGGTCCTCACCAGCCCGTGGCAGTGGAAAGTGGTGTAGACGCTCCCAAAAAAGAGCCAGCATGGCCACAGGTACTCCAGACGGAATTCCAGGATGAAATCCGCCAGCAGCACTAACATCCACATGGCCATAAACTTCAGGAAGGTGTATGCGCTGCATAGACACAATCAATACAATCGTAAGTCAGCCAGTACATCGTAGTACCGTAATGTCATTTTAAATCCAGACAACAAAAGCCTACATGTACTAATTATGCGGCCGCATCTTAAACATGTCAACATCCTTTTAATTTAATTTAATTTAATTTAATCAACGACAACTGTCTGTTTTTTTTCATTTAATGTTAGGTAATGACAAGGTCCACAACAGGAGCTCCTTTGTTCTGCTCATCCATAGGCTGCTGCTACCACATCGCCCCTTCTTTGTTTGGTAACCATGGCGATATTTCATCTGGAGGAGCGAGAGGGAGGCAGGGCGGGATGGAGCCACAGCATCCTTCTGCACATGGTTTAAATAGCAATGCTTTTTTAACATCTGTTGTTACATTAAGCCTGAAATGGGAATGAAAAGGGAATTTTGGATGCATGCTTTTTGTTAGGATGAGGATCACAAGAATTATATCGGATTTTCATGAAAACATGCATTTATTTTACATTATTGTGTTATGTATAATACTACAATACACAATAGAAAATACAATATAATTGAGTTTTTCTATTTTTTGTCATTGTTTTTTTTAAAAAAAGTATGAAACAAAAGTGCTTCTTTACTGCACGTGATTTCTATTGCTATGCAGGTCTTTCAAAAACTCAAATAGCCTATAAGGATCAGACATATTGGAAATAATAAGATTGTTATTTCAATATGATTGTAACAGTAAGACCCACGAGTGGCAATACGAGCAGGCCGATGGTAACTTAGGTATTTTTTTTGGTTTATTTTGTGTGTGTAAACAATGACGAGTGAGAGGCACACACAAACACAAGAAGCCAGTTTGGCGGCTGGTGACGTGATGCAGACAGGTGAGTGACACATCCACACAAAGACAGACGCCACAACAAAAGCATCCTCCAGCAGAGGCTGACTTGGCTGAATACCTTTCCGACAGCTTCTCGCTTATTTTCAGCTTCTTCATCTTTCGCAGCCTGCTCGCGTCCACATAACGTTTCTTCATCTTACGGCTTCCTAGCTGCCGCCCGCCCCCTTTGTCTTCCGACGACGACGACGACGAGGAAGAAAATGTTTCCTATGTGGGAGAGCACGTTCCCTGCGAACTGTGATGATGATGATGATGATGAGGATGGTGGTGATGTCTGGCAACAAAAATAGGGTACCAGCGAGCGGTTGTGTGCGCATGCGCACTGGAAGGCGCACCTCCAAGCTGGAAACTGGAGCCGGCGGTTCGATCCAAATCACACGATACCAAAGGTTATGTGATGAGACCGATATTTTTCAGTTGTCTACTGTGGTTATTTTCAACAATCTGTTTTTTTTGTGTCGTTTATATTGCTATATTATTTCTATGTATTAAAATGAAATAAGGCAATTATAAGGCAGTTGTTTTTTTTTCTTTTGCAGAAAACTGTGTCCTGTGTTTTATTCTGATGATATCATAATCAACAAATTAATAGGTGAACATCACAGATTCTGTTCATAACTTTTATGGAAAGAATTTCTAGGCCTCCCTGTGATTGGCTGGCGACCAGTCCGGGGTGTACCCCGCCTCTCGCCCAAAGACAGCTGGGATAGGCTCCAGCACCCCCCGCGACCCTTGTGAGGAAAAAGCGGTAGAAAATGAATGAATTAATGAATTTCTAGGCCTGGTTGAGCTGTTCCTATAAGAGCTCATCTCTGCTATTTGCAAACGACGTGGTCCTGATGGCCTCCCCAAACTATGACCTACACATCTGAGTGTCAAGCTCCTTGAGTGAGACTCAGCACCTCCAGATCTCAAATGTAAGGCCATGGTTCTCAGTCGGAAAAGGGTGGATTGCACCTTCCGGGTTGGGAGTGAGGTCTTGCTCCAGGTGGAAGAGTTCAAGCATCTCAGAGTCTTGTTCACAAGCGAAGGAAGGTCAACAGCATCTGCCGTAATGTGGTCGCTATACCGGATCGTCATGGTGAAAAGAGAGCTGAGCCGGAAGTCAAAACTCTCGATCTATGTTCCCACTCTCACCTATGGTCATGCGCTTAGGGGAGGATATTGCAGATACAAACGGCCAGGTGCCTGGACTCACACTAGGTATGTTGAGAAGTTCGGTCATCTGGGAGGAGCTCATAGTAGAGCCGCTGCTCCTACACATCTCGTCCAGATGCCACCCAGATGGGAGGAGGCCCCGGGGCAGGCCGAGGACACACGCTGGAGGGATCTTGTATAACTGCTGCCCCTATGAAAATAGATAGAATGATGAATGGACGGATCTCGAACAATTGCTTGGTATTGCATTGGTACCAAGATTGCCCAACCCTAGTGGAAACACATTTATTGTCTACACACACACACACACACACACACAGGTTGAACAAGGAATAAATGGCAATCAAAAAGTAAGTAAACTCACATAATAAGTTTATGAACAAAACAATCAACAAAGCCCAGAACCTACACACCTTAAATCTGCATGGATGCTGGAGCACATGGAAACGCTATTGTTTTGACAACTGCAATAGTGTGGAAGGTATATCAAATAATCTCTGGATCTACGTGACGCCGACATGGCTTAATGGCAACGCAACGGATGGGGAAAAGAAACAGAGGCTTCCCTTCACTTAAAGAGAATGAAGGACATCCTGCTTTGGAGAACAATGGATGAAGGAAGCCCTACCTGCCTCTTTTGGCTCGTGCTCCAGGTGCTTTTTAGCATGGCAGGTGAGACTACAGCAGGGGGAACTCGAGGAAGGATGGCCGAGTAACTGCAGTGTTTTGTTTTTTTTTGTTTTAAAAGCACAATATGTAGAAGTGTTAGGGTGTTTTTGACAACAGTGATGATATTATGTATCATTCTCATAAGAAAATAACAATAAATTAAACAAATTGCCCACCCTCGGCCATCTCTGTGTGGAGTTTGCATGTTCTCCCCGTGCATGCGTGGGTTTCCTCCCACATTCCAAAAACATGCTAGGTTAATTGGCGACTCCAAATTGTCCATAGGTATGAATGTGAGTGTGAATGGTTGTTTGTCTATATGTGCCCTCTGATTGGCTGGCGACCAGTCCAGGGTGTACCCCGCCTCTCGCCCGAAGACAGCTGGGATAGGCTCCAGCACCCCCGCGACCCTTGTGAGGAACCGCGGTAGAAAATGAATGAATGAATGAATAAACAAATTGCAACTCATTCAAGAGTGAAAATCTGGAAATAATGCAATATTGCAATGTTGACATCAGCTGTTTAGTTGTTGGTTGGATTCCTCCAGCCGACCGCCCCTTACAAACACTGAAAGCTTTTATCATGGCCGTCTGTAATGCAGTAATACTGTTTAGAGCAGATACTGTTCCACTAGTTAAGAGCTATTCTAAGCACTGTCGTACAATATCAACATTGCCTCAAGGTTGCTGTGCATTTGCCACACTGGGAAAAATGTTATCTTCAAGAGATGCCCTTGAATCTATGTGTTTAATCCCACGTGGCGACATGGCCCCGTGTATATAAAAAACACACCTGTGCTTCTCAGGAGGTGTCAGGCCAAACTTTAGTCATGAACTCGTTCCTCTTCACTTTCCTGTGTGCCTTGGGCCTCAGTGCCGCGCTTCAGGTGTCGGCCGACTCGGAGAACGATGTGGAGTTGTTGGCTGTAAGTACAATGGCAAACGGTTTAAAAGTCAATGTCGGCAAAATTGTGTATTGAATGTTCTTGTGTGTTTCCTCTTCCGTGACTGACCAACCTGAAGGAGGGTGAGTGTAGCCATCGCTGATGTACAATAACTTCATTCACACACTCTTAACAGTTGTGTTCCCATGTGTTAGAAAGTATCCTGGCCTCATCCTCGGAACAGAATGAGATCGTGAACAAGCACAATGCTCTGAGGAGAGGCGTGAAACCCTCTGCCAGCAACATGCTCAAAATGGTAAAAAAAAAAATAATAAATTCAGAATAACGGCACAAATCCTCAAGTGAAATTGTCGCTTCTCCACAGAGTTGGAACAGAGAGGCTGCAGCCAACGCTCAGAAGTGGGCCAACACCTGCTCCATGAAGCACAGCCCGGAGAGCGCCAGAGAGATCAGCAGTAAGTCACTTTTTTTTTTAGCCAGAACCTTAGAGATGGAACCTCTAGCAGCCCAATGCAATCTTTGCTGAAAATTCAAATAATAAGAATAAATAATCAGTTCTAAACCCATGTTAACTATACAGACATTTTAACAACAGTCATTCAAGTTCAAACGTTTGTTTCTATGTTTTGTGCTGCAGCTAGCGGCTGTGGAGAGAACCTGTACATGGCCAGCTACAAGAACACCTGGAGCAACGCTATCCAGTCGTGGTATGACGAGGTGAAGGACTGGCGCTACGGAGTTGGATCTGTCAACGGAGGCGTCGTTGGACACTTCACGCAGGTACAGTGTCAAACCAAACCAAGAATAATATTATTATTATTATTTCAAATCAAACATGAGTTTCTTGCCCCCGTACCCAGATTGTCTGGTACAGGTCCAACCAGATTGGTTGCGCTATGGCCTACTGTCCCAACTCACGCTATAAGTACTTCTACGTCTGCCACTACTGCCCACCGTGAGTACAAAAAAACATCTTATCCATAAATGGACACAAATATGATTACTTTTAGTGAATAGCATGAAGGATGCATTTAATGACCATTTCCTTTATATGGTATATTTAAATTAACTCAATTACTCTGTCAGTCACCCATCAAGACATAGTGGGCGGGACAATTGAGGTAATTGGTTGAACTGCACTGTAAGCCAATCCATATCTCTCAAATTAATCGGCCCTAAAATAATGTAATAAATACATTGGTCATACATTTCTTGAAATTCAGTAGTAAACATGAAGCAATTAGTGCAGTAACAAGTACAAGTACACTCTTTGTAGTCATGAAATAGTAACTACAGCGTATCTGTTGCATATTTGGGCTGTTAGCCAGAGAGTGAGTCTTTTTTTGCAGTAAATATTTGATGTTGTGACCTACATTTTAGTGGAAATTACCAGTACGCTCGCCCCTACAAGTCAGGACCCTCCTGCGCAGACTGTCCCAATGCCTGTGAGAACAAATTGTGCAGTAAGTATAGCAGCAGCCTGTGCTCTAAAACACACCAACAACACAAAGCTGAGGCTGGCACGGATTAATGTGCCACGGTGCTCTTATGGTGCTATTCAACTAACATATCACTTCATTTCTCTATCAGCCAACCCCTGTCCTTACACTGACCAGTACAGCAACTGCCCCGAGCTGAAGCAGCAGTGGGGCTGCAACAACAGCAACGTCGCCTCTTGGTGTCCCGCCTCTTGCAAGTGCACGTCTCAGATTAGTTAAACGACTTGCATTGATATCTTAATGTAATCGTAATGAATAAAAAATAATAATCTTGCAGCTTTGCATGCCTTACCTTTTATTTGTCATATTAAGAGCTAGTGCTTCCCAACCTTTATTGAATGGTACCAAGTGGCTACACAGGTTAATTATGGAAGTGTAAAAATGGAAGACCATTTCATTGTGCCTGTAGCTGGGATATTAGCTGAATAAAGTTATTATACGTTATTTGTAGGAAATAATAACACTTTTAAACCAATTCAATGAATTTGGCGACAGCACAGTGGTTGGGAGTCACTGTTCTATCAATAGTTTGATTTTTATGCCATTCAGGTTTTAATAGGAATGTGTTATGTACTCTATATGTTAGAATATTTATCAGATTTGTAGTCCATAAAGCAAATATTGTTCATTCATTCATTCATTTTCTACCGCTTTTTCCTCACGAGGGTCGCGGGGGTGCTGGAGCCTATCCCAGCTGTTTTCGGGCGTGAGATGGGGTACACCCTGGACTGGTTGCTAGCCAATCACAGGGCACATATAGACAAACAACCATTCACACTCACATTCATACCTATGGACAATTTGTAGTGGCCAATTAACCTGGCATGTTTTTGGAATGTGGGAGGAAACCGGAGTACTCGGAGAAAACCCACGCATGCACAGGGAGAACATGCAAACTCCACACAGAGATGGCCGAGGGTGGAATTGAACCCTGGTCTCCTAGCTGCGAGGTCTGCGCGCTAACCACTCGACCGCCGTGCCGCCCCAGCAATTTTCATACATGAAACAAACTAGTTTGTTTGCCCTGGACTGCAACATTACGCAAAATCTGTGCTTGTAGTGATTTCAAAAGTTCTATTAAGTTAATTTTTTTAACTTTTTGACTTCATGAAGATTAAAGAGGGGTCCTGGCTGGTCCACTAATATGTCACACGCGGTTGCCATGGTAACCTACTCCTTCCAAACCAGTGTACCATCACAATGATTTCCAGCTGTTATTTCCCATTGTTTCTTCTTGTTGCTTTAAAGCAAAGGGTCTGGAATCAGTGTGTTGAAGGAAAAAGAAATACAGTTCGTGGAAGTGGAACATCCACGCACCGAGTGGGAAGGTGACAGTGCCACTTGAAGCGAATATGTTTTCATTTTTCTAAGACTTCCTATTACACATGCTACCATTGTGTTAAAATTAACTGCATTTCCCTGAAAATAAGCACTTGAGGTTGGGTTCCTTTAACGTTGTCCGCGTGCCAAAACACTTCTATTGCTCGTCCTCACATCCACAAGTCGGACCACAAGACAACAAGGTGAAGAAAAACTAAAGCGGGTGTTTGGCTTCTGCCGCCTCCCAGTGGGGTTAGCTGCGTTGAAACACGAGGAAGACCACCTGAAGTGGGCGGAGTTAAAGGGGCGATAAGGGGGTGAAACTTTCCTCTGCCAGTGATAGCGGACGTCCTCCAGCTTGGTGGAGCGTGATAAGGCTACTCGTGCCATCCTGTGGGCCTTATCGCTGCCAGCAATACGCTACAACTGTTGGTGCCAGTGTCTCATGTTTGTGTTTCCCATTGTCTTTTTGGTCATCTCCAGTACTCTGCAAAAGTCACAGGCCACCACTTTAGTTGAAATATCTGAGGTTAAATATGAGTTTAACTATCTGACAAAGGAGGAAAAAGGGACAGGAAGACGGGCAGCTGTAGATCTGTTCCATCAGTGTGTCCAGACTGAAGACATGTTCATTTAGTCTGATGCGTTATCTCGCTATGGATCAGGAACAGGATGTCGGGTAGTGAGGAAAAAAACTCTATTTGATGGGTGCTAACTTGTGAGTACAGTTTTTGTTGCACATTGTCACAAAAATTTTGCCAGCAGTTTTCATTCATTCATTTTCTACTGCTTATCCTCACAAGGGTCGCGGGGGTGCTGGAGCCTATCCCAACTGTCTTTGGGCGAGAGGCGGGGTACACCCTGGACTGGTCGCCAGCCAATCACAGGACACATACTATAGACAAACAACCATTCACACTCACATTCATACCTATGGACAATTTTGGAGTGGCCAATTAACCTAGCATGTTTTTGGAATGTGGGAGGAAACCGGAGTACGGAGAAAACCCACGCATGCACGGGGAGAACATGCAAACTCCACACAGAGATGGCAGAGGGTGGAATTGAACCCTGGTCTCCTAGCTGCGAGGTCTGCGCGCTAACCACTCGACCGCCGTGCCGCCCCAGCAATTTTCATACATGAAACAAACTAGTTTGTTTGCCCTGGACTGCAACATTACGCAAAATCAATTGCCCAAAGCACCATAGGTGTTGCTGTCTCGGAGACTAACCAGCATCTCGGCATGTCTTGCCATCCTGTAACAGACAAGTGGCAAAAAAAAAGGCACCTCTGATGAAAGTCGATGGTGACGGGCGTGCAGCTTCCTTCCTCAACAACATTTGCTTAAAAAAGGTCCACGGCTCGCCTCTTAAGCTTTCATCACACACAAGTGTGAGGCAAAAGCCCTTACGCAAACACAACAGCTCTGTCACGCGCAGAAGCATTGACAGATCAAGTTCATTGATAAAGACGTCAGAGGTCTTATTTTCTAATCTATATGTAAAGTAGACTACTTCCTTATATTGTCCTGACAATCACACAACAGACGCCGTATGGGCCCTATGTGTGCGCCGTGCTTCCTACAGTTCCTGCCATGTTATTGTTTGGTGAGAAAAACGTCATGACTTTTGAGTCCGACCACTCGCCAGTGACGGAGCTCCCCCGGCATGCTGGGCTTAAAAAACAAGGCCTGCTTCATGTCAGCCATCAGCCAGTCTGTCTGTGTTGTTTCTGAACGCCAAACTACAAATGTACATTTTTAAACAAACAAAAGCACAGAAAGGGGGCCCAAGGCAATAAGCACAGGAAATGGTTAAAGTGGGTGTATCCCAAACACAATGTATGGCAAAACACAATTTAAAAGTGTCTAATCAAGATGCAGCCAAAAGGTTAAAAAGCCAAGGAATGCAGAGTCTTAATAGATTTTCTTACATGGATAGTTAAAGCAGGAATCAAAATTAGAGTCACATGTCGGATTTTTGACAGCCACTGCTCCCATTAAAGACGTGATCTACAGTGGAACATACCAGCACGCTACCTCTGAATGGACCATTTATGAGACGAATGGGAGGCAATAAAAAGTTTCATGTTAAAATATACCAACATGACTCTTCTCACTGTACACAGTGATAAAGATGTGATAAAGCGGCATAGAAAATGAATGTGTGTGTGAAAACTTTGGACACCTTCTCATTCAATTGCATGAGTGACTGAGTCCAACCTTTTGAACGGTACTGAGCATGAGCAACCGACTTTGCTATTAATGTAACTATAATATACAGTCAAATACATGTGAAGTCCAAAAATTATGAAAATGTTTCAGGAAAGATTTATCTCATTGCACAAAATATTCATTCATTCATTCATTTTCTACCGCTTATCCTCACAAGGGTTGCAGGGGTGCTGGAGCCTATCCCAGCTGTCTTCGGGCGAGAGGCGGGGTACACCCTGCACATATAGACAAACAACCATTCACACTCACATTCATACCTATGGACAATTTGGAGTCGCTAATTAACCTAGCATGTTTTTGGAATGTGGGAGGAAACCGGAGTACCCGGAGAAAACCTACACATGCACGGGGAGAACATGCAAACTCCACACAGAGATGGCTGAGGGTGGAATTGAACCCTGGTCTCCTAGCTGTGAGGTCTGCGCGCTAACCACTCGACCGCTGTGTCGCCCTGCACAAAATATTGTCAGTTTTATTTATTTACTGCATGTAACACTTACATTTGAAACAGGAAGACCATCATCATACACACCACCATTTCATCCATCTTTTTTCTATGCCGTATATCCTCACTAGGGTCGCCAACCAATCGCAAGACAAACCACCATTCAAACTCACATTCATACCCATGGACAATTTGGAGTCGCCAATGAACCTAGCATGCATGTTTTTGGAATGGGACTGTGTAAAAATGCTTTTTCTTCCTCCTCTCTCTTTGTCACATTATTAACTTTAAACATTTCACATGTGAAATGATGGCTGGGAAAACATCAAGAAGTGCACATTTATCACTCACGGGACAGCATATAAATACTGCATGTGATGCGTGCTTCTTTTCCCATGTACTCACTGCACTTGACTGGATAGTTCATATTTACAACTCTTGACTCTAATAACAAAGAAAGCCCACTGGTCTTCTCTGCATCTGCTTATCTGCTGTTGCACGGTAATCTGACACGGACCATCTACTCAAAGGGGATGGTTGGACGTGGTGCTCGTACTGTACTAGTAATGGTATGGAGGGGGGGGGCACATTCCTTCTTCTCATCCTGGTGTATCTGTTAGCCATTAGCTGGTGTCATGCACATGTAGGGACCAAATTTATAAGCTTCACTCCAAAGTGACCTGGTCATGAGAGGGTCAATCCTTCAGGGTTGATTATTTCAGATGCATTCCTTGCTTGCTAGCATATATATATGTGACGTGAGAAAATAAGTAGGTGGAGTATGCCTGTGAATGTTCTCATTCATCTACGTCATTGTATTCTCAGTAGGGGTGCACCCCGATATTGGTTGTGTCAGGCATTAAAATGGACAAGAAATGGAAGAAAGGTGGTCTAATAATTTGTTCCATTAAGGTATATCATTAACGGAAACATCAACTCCAGTCTGTTGAAACGTACTGAAATGTCATTTCCAAGTTCAGATACTGTACGTGTGTACAGATTCACATTTAATATTTGGTCCAAGAGCAGTTCCCTTTAAATTCCTGATAAAATAAATACTCACAATACAACTGAGGTTACCCAAAGCCAACAAGGAAACCCTGCCCGCCTTGTAACTACTTTTTAATGGACATTTTCCAAAGCTTTGGCAATGCAATTGAATAGTGTGTGATGAAAGAAAAAAAGTGAAGCACGTCTGCATGCGATTTGCTCACATTGAAACTCAATCCCTCTGAGAAAAACTATTACCACCATGTGAACTCGTTTGTGTAGAATGACTGAGTTTGAAATCAGCCATGACTGTCAAAATATATATATGGATCACCTATTTGGCTCCATGTCATGAGAAAAGCATGAAAAAGCATTTTGTTTTCCCATATGGGGAGATCTAAATTATGCAAGGTTTACTTCAGTGTCAATTTAAACAGTAGTCATCCAAATATGATTGAAATAGAAACATTGCATGAATAAAGATCTTATCAAAGAGTTGAAGCTTTGTAGTGTTTTACATAGTGTATGTTTGACAAGAGCCATTAATCATACCATGTATACCATACAAGACTTCTCCCCTTGGATGCTTGCGTGACAAATCAGTTTCTCCCTCCCTTTTTTACTTTGCCGACATGCCTCAAACCACCAATCCCTCTGTATCCTGTGCATTGAAAGCCCCCCCACCCCCACCGCTATTTAAGTCAGGATGTTTTTTTTCTCCCCCCTACAACCCTCCACTTCATTTTCCTATTTCTATGGGAAGTCTTGGGTTGGGACCCAATCGTTTGCGTTTTTAATAGAATGCAAGTGATAACACGGCAGGTTGATTGCCACATGGAGCCAAACGAGGAAAGGGTGTGGCGAGGGGGGGGCTCAATTAGGGGTTTAAAGAATCCTACGCAAGATAAAGCAATTACTGCGACGAGGAATCTCTGTGCTAAATGTCAGGACAGACTGCAGAGGAAGTATTCGGGGGGGTGGGGGAGGGGCACCAACAGGTGTCCTTTAAATGCTCTGCAGTTAATGCGACATTCAAAAGTGATCAAAATGCCATTTGCAGATGACATTTCAATCTCACTACAACATGTCAACTACCCTCGCTCAAGTTGTATTTTGTCACTTCGGGCGCAGAGAAAGAAATGTCAGCAAAAGACGAAAAGATCTTATCGTACATTTCGGACTTGCAATGGCCTGAGACCAGAGCTCGCTTGTTTTATCTTCCTAATTGAGGAAACTAGAAAGTCAAGCAACTACTTATCAGGGTGCGTGGGCAAACAGAAGAAGTCCCACGTTGCTGGACATTAAGACCTCTGCAATCCCCGCCCACCCCATCCCTTCCACAACACACACTGCCGCAAACAGTAAGCAAGCGCTGAAGTGGATTTGTAGACAAAACAGGCAGGAACGAGCCGTTGTAATCAAGGTGTTACGTAATTCTAATCAAAGCACGGTTCAGCCCAACTTCAAAGGTTGGACACAATTTCATTTCAAAACTACAGTATTTTTCCCCTGACAAATTCACTGAAATAGAAATAATCTGTTTTTTATAAATGATCTAAATTGAACAGTACAAGGTACGTCAGAAAAGTTCCAGGACTGGTCTCACAAAACATATTTCAAAGCCTTTCAATTCCAGTGTATAGTATATACATATATAGTGTATAGTATACGCTTCTACTGTTTTTTTATCATTCATTCATTTTCTACCGCTTTTCCTCACGAGGGTCGTGGGGGTGCTGGAGCCTATCCCAGCTGTCTTGGGGCGAAAGGCGGGGTACACCCTGGACTGGTCGCCAGCCAATCACAGGGCACATATAGACAAACAATTCACACTCACATTCATACCTATGGACAATTTGGAGTCACCAATTAACCTAGCATTCATTCATTCATTTTCTACCGCTTTTTCCTCACGAGGGTCGCGGGGGGTGCTGGAGCCTATCCCAGCTGTCTTCAGGCAAAAGGCAGGGTACACCTTGGACTGGTCGCCAGCCAATCACAGGGCACATATAGACAAACAACCATTCACACTCACATTCATACCTATGGACAATTTGGAGTCACCAATTAACCTAGCATGTTTAAAAAAAAAAAAAATCACCAACAGTGTTCAAAAAAGTATGTGATGACAAGCTGACTGGAGAGAAAGTGGCACTGAGAGCAGGAACAAAAGAGAGAGAGACAACAACTCGACAAAGTGTGTGATAAAGGACTTGTGAGGCTGTTCAATTCTGACATGGAAGACGAAAACGGTGAAGAATGACTGTTGAACCAGCCGTGTAGGAAGTAGATCTTTGGGACTTGGTCATATTTAAAAGTAACTTGCAGGCTGAAGAATCGTAAGCACCCCTGACAGAATAAGAACTGTAAAATTCTTCACAGTTTGAAAGCGTCAAGTGTACACACATAGCTGCCATTTCTTTGTATCATGTTTTGGCACATGTGGTTTTGCTCACACAGTGTTCATATTTTAGGCATGTCCCTCTTGTCAGTATGTTTGACGTATGTTTTGGTGCAACGCTACAGCTCAAGCCACTCAATCTCCCCCACACACATTTTAAACATTCTAAGTCCGACTGCATCTGGAGTCCCGCGCGAAGCTTTGAAGGTTCAAAGCGGGCAGCGGTACGAAAGCATGGGGATGGTATTCCTCTTATGCTGCATTCAATGCTGTCGGATGTCTCTATTTAACAAGTAACCATGTTCAAAGAGTATAAAACAATACACCGTTTTTATACAGAACATGATGACAGCCAAAATGACCAATAAAAACAAATATTTTGATAGACTTTTACATTGTTTAGATGATGGACGACAACAACACGATGAGAGCTTGGGATTGTTCTTGATTACAAGCAGCTAACACGCTGATTAGCTGCCAGCGGAGGCTTTCCTCTGTGCTCCGACCTCGCTTATCAGGATGGGCAACTGTTCCCCTAAGCTCCCGGCGCAGGAAACAAGGGCTGGTGTACTGTATGTTCGTGAAGGGGGTTGGGGGGGTGGCGTGGAGTGAACGTTGAAAAGGAAAGGAGTAGTGTCATTTATGCTGTCATCCTCTGCGTTTTGCAATCCAGTTCACACCCCCATGATACAAAACAATATTTCAAAAGTCTTGCAGGCCTGAAAGTTGTACTTTTATGTTGTTAGCACCAAATTGGACAGTTTTGACAACAACCAGTAGGGGTGCAACAGTAGTACAGTTTCAGTATGTCTCATTCTCTCTATTATATTAATACTACAAAATAGTAATTTACAGTAAATACATAAAAATTTAAGAATGTGGCGGGCCACTTTGATGTGCACATTAAAGATGCTAAACCCAAATCAATGCAGGTCAGCATCTTGTACTATGTACTAAGTTATACAAGCGTTGTGTTATTAGTGAAATATCAAAAACAGGTACACCGCACCGTGACGTCAGGAGCAGGAGATGGCACATAACTATACCCTCCGAGACATACTCAGTCCTATATTCTGTCGCTTAATGCCGATAGTGTTTTCATCTGACCCTCACGGACATTATGTCAGAGGGGAGGGTTTTTCTTTGCCAACCTGGACAGGTACAGTGCAAAAGGTGAATTGTCCCGTTTTGTGCGGACCAGACCATCTCTATCAAAATGTCAAATATACAAATGTGACACAAGAGACAACACTTTGAGTTTTCTTTTACAGGCCTGATTCAATGGGGTGGAATGCTGCACTTTGATCCAAGCTGGCCCCTATGACCTTTGAGGTGACATTTCAGAGATGGGTGGTAGTGACCTTTCAAATTACTATGGTTATCACATATGCTTTTATGAGATCACCTCTTACTCTCTCCCCGAATATGGTCGAAAGTGTTCAAGAATAGAGACACCATGTAATGATGATTTACTGTCATAGCTTCAACATTCTGTCATTGGCTTAGCTTCTGTGTTTAGTCGCCCTTTCATGAAGTCGCTTTAATGACTTATGAAGTGGTAGTTTTATGACACATAATTTAGTGGTTCAATATTTAGATTTAAAACACACCATCATGTTAGAGTACAGACCCCTAAATACTTTTTATCAGACTCCAATCTCTTCATTCCAAGAGTCATGAAGTTATTTATCGCTGCTTGCTCCAAATTCCGACCGTAAACGCGCCACATCCTTTTGTCTCCAATCCCCACGTGCCATTACGCAACATACAGGAGGACATATGATCTTTAGTCCATCTGGTGACGGAGTACGAGATCAGTCTGATGATGGATGAAGACTTTGGTTTATACCAACCAGATGTATGGGTCAAACAGAGTTTTCAAGCATCATATCAGGTGGGCCTCGAACAATTGTTTCTCGATTAAAAACAGAAACGTTCTTCAATGCAGTGAAGGCAGATCGATTCCCCCCTTAACCATAAAGTATGAAGTTCTTGCTACTACCGAAGAGGCATAACTAGGGGGCCCTCCTTGTTCGATACGGGCCCCATAGGTTCGTGTGAAGCGGTGATCCTCGAGGGATCAACAACACATTCCTCACTTAGGAGGATGGCTTGGTATAGATACTGTGTGTTCCCGATAAGAACCAGAAGCCATGATTGGTCTCTTCATTAATCAACAATGTAAAGCCTTCTGTTGGGGGGCATACCGCACGCACATACACCACATTCTGGTTTCAAGTCTGGTTTCTATTCTGAAGCTGTAGGTCTCCGAAATGGCACGTATAGTTCAAAGTTGCTGAAACAGACTGTTGTACTTCTTGGGAAATAGCACCGCCTCCGCAGTTGAAAGGGTCGTGACTGTTTGAGCAGCTGGAAGGACAGCAAACCGTGGTGTCAACAAGCTGGCAATGCACGGTGATCAGCGTGTTGTCAGCATTTAGCACCATCCAACACATAGTGGCCATTTCCAAGTTAGATGTACATTTTTCCAGCTTCCTGATTAATTAATTTTCCACTCCTTTTGCATGTCCCTTTTGCTTCTTTGTCCATTAAGTGAAGAAGAAACTGAATATATTTATATATATATTATAATATAGCCATTTTTGTGCCCACAAATGCATAGTTTAGGCATAAAATACATACAAAAGTTTAGCCTTTTCCCAAAATGTAAAATATCAAAATTGCCCCCACATCCTGATTTTCAGTAAATGTGTGGACAACCCTGCTTTAGAGGTCTCACTGCAACTGTCTTTCCTTCAAATTGAATAGGGGTCCCACAGTATGTAAAAAAACACCACATGACATTGGAAGCCCTGAAGGGTCAGCCACATACAAAAAGAGAGTGTTTACTTAGTTATTAATAGGGTGAGCTCCGATTAAAGCAGCATATAACTGTTGCAGTCAAGGATGAATGGCTGTGTTAAGTGGGCCATAAATCCTGCTGTTCAAACTTGTCTTGAAACAAAACAATACATACAGCCGCTGCCAAATATCACAGCAAAAACTCTGCAGTGTAAGTTGATGGGGTAATGGGAGTTTATGACATCTCTCAACATTTGGAAGCCATTTCCCAAACATTAAGAAAAACGCTCCAAAACAAACACAAATGTGTTGCTGGCATTGATTAACTACTCTCGCTCATTCACAAGGTCTCTCAGCCCAAAAGGCTAATAATAAGGCCAATTTGGACTCCTATTTTCACATTGTGGGAGCTACAGAGCAGAACCTGATGGCCCACTGTGAGCTGTGAGCCTGGATACTTTCTGGTTGGTGGCAAAGGAAGCACAGGCGTATATGAAATGATGTCAAACAACAACACTGGAGCCCCAGTGTGCATTCTGGTCAAAATGACACAAAAAAAAAACACTCTGTGAAACTATTTACTCACATGCTTTGCAGTGATTGCTTGCCTTGTTACATGGTGGTTTGCATCAACGATGTGAGCAATAGAGTCTTTTTCAGTGCTCCACACCTACCGTAATATCGGAAAAATCACAAAAAAGTATTATACAATGAGGCCCAAAACACTTAGATGTCAGAAAACTAAACCTGAAGAGGACTTTCCCTTTAACAGAAGGATGGTGATATGAAAATTTTGGTGTGGAACAGCCGAGACTTAAAATGCACAAAAATGCCCTTACAAACCTGAAAGATTTGGAGAACTTCTGCAAAAGAAGATAGTGTCAAGATTTGCCATACTGAGACAACGCCGCAAAAAATGGTTTGGTTTGGTTGCTGCATTAAACAGTGCAATGAATCTGAAACTGCAAACACACGAGTCAAAACTAAATTGTCTTTACAGGATGGTCAGCAAAAACATGAACAGCAAACTAAGTGACACTTGTGCGATGCAAAGCTGCCTCTTAAATATGTCAACAAACTCAGTGACAGTGAAAAATGAGTGCCTAAGAAGCTCAATAAGGTGAAAAGTGTGTACTAAATGAGGGTTTGGCTTTGTCCCTTCAGTCATCCACAGAGGAAACCCATCCCTGAAAGGCCAAGTACACGAGGGGGGGTTGAAAAAGAAAGAGGGGGGTGTTCATCATCCAGGCCCAAGACTTCTGCTCTGTCATTGGCCACAACAAAACCCGCATCAGTTTAAAAGCAGATGCCACTTTCTTCTTTCCCTTCACTCAGTTAGAAATTGAGGCTTACTGCGTGTGTGTGTGTGAGAGTGCACATTGCACGTTCCTGTGTGTGTATGTGCGTGTGCAAGTGCCACAGACAGATAACTATAGCGTCTCAGCATGCCGGCGTACGCCACCAACATGCGGCTGAAATTCCCCATCGTGGCCTTGGCTTTGGAGATTATTACCATCATCTTGTTTGCAGTCTTTGTGGTCTACGATGACGGCAAAGGTCACGGCCACGACTCGCACTCCAACAACACGGGCCACCACGACCCGCCTATGGAGCTCTATCCCAGTAAGTGTGACTGGTGCTGCTGGATAAAGGATGCGCTGAGTGGGATGTCTATAATACTGCAGAAATCAAAGACATGCAGAAACTTTTTTTTTTTTTAATCGATTCTGCTCCATTATAATGCTTTTAGCTCTATATTGGAACCCTACTTGGTACCGAAATGTGAGTTGAACTGGCCGCCACATGCCTCACTACGAGGCAGCAGAATGGTTATCTTAATATACGATGATAAAGAGTCTTGTGATACACTAATATAATTCTAATCTTTTATGCATTTTGGCTTCCTGTTGACTTAAATCAATGAATGCAACTTTGAAGTCATTTCAATAACTCATTATCAGCTTCATATCAAGGTTTGTACTCTGTCAGGTGGAATTACGAATGCAAAACATGTTTTTTCCAATCACACGTTGAACAGAAAGAGAGTGTCAGGAGTCACAGGTGTTATATTCCTCTCCATCCACGCCTGTTCATAAAAAAAAAAACCTCCAGAGGAGTGTCGGGTGGCATATAGTAAAGAATATGCATCTGCAACTCTCCTGCAGTTTGCTGCTGCACTGAAGTGTCCGCTCACAGTTGGGTGTGGCGGGTGTGACCCACAGAGATAATTTTTTTTTTTTTTTTTTTTAGAGATTTGCACTTTTTGCTATATTGTCACACAACTAGAAACATAATGACCATGTCAAAACCAGTGTGGGTTGCACAGTGGACCGTAACCGATGTCATTAAGAGAATAAACGTGAGGTGAGCCACCAGAGAGGGTCGTCCTAAGTTACCTTCAAGGGATGTTAAGGGTCGTTGCCATAGGATTTAAGTACATTTACATGTTTTGCAATATGCGTGTCCACGAAATATAATCCACACACAGGATACCGTGTCAAGCCGAAGCATCTTTGCACATAAAAAAACATGAATGACATTTTTGTGGTGCAAAACGATTTCAAGCATCGCTCCTTCACATGCACATTTCACCCCAAACGGTAATCTCTCCGTGTGAGCGTTACCTAACGTCTGGGCGTGATGCCAGACGCTGTGGCTGCGTCCCAACTTTATCTCCTCGTATTCAGCGCGTAGCTTACAACCATGTTCTTTAGTCACCACAAAACGGGGCATCAAATGCGAACTTCAAAGCGTCAATAGGTTATCTACAAGGCATCACTGCAGGTGTAAGGCAAATGTTAGCATTTTAACTGTTTTTTTTAAAGCGTCCTCACATATTTGGCAGCATTACTCAACTGACAAATGGAACCACTCTCGATGAACACGGGAAAGATAAAACAGCATTTTATTCGCCACAGAACCCAGCAAAGCAAGATTTTACTGTTACTGTGTTCACATTCACATAGCGGAATGAGATAATTAGACATCCAACGTCTAGCAACAATTGCTTTTTACGCAAAAGGGCAGGAGAAGTGACACCCTTACACTTGTACTTAAAAAAAAATGTCATGCCACCATGGTTCACGCAAGGCATGGTATCTGTAAAGCTGCAGTGGCGTTGAAAGACAAAGTGCTGCATGCACAGAATCCTGGGGAGTTCAAACTTTCACTGAGGGAAATATCAAAGGATGAGGGGGTCACTCTCATATTTTACATTTTGTAAACAGAGAATGGAAAAAATATCAACTCTGTCTCCTTACATAACACCCCCCCAACTACATTCTTATGAATGTCTTTCTCATAATACTATGAGTATCACAAAATTATAATGTTGAAAAAGTTGCATCCATATTATGACAACTTTGAAAAAAAAAATTCTTCAATTCAACTTTATGCTCCTAATACTTTTTTGGGAAATTATGACATTATCAATATTATAACTTTATTTAGCTAATATTTTGACTATTCTTGTAAAATTACTTATTTCCTTTTTTGTTTTAGTTTTGCTTTTAAAAATGTGCCATCTGCAGGCCAGTCTTCAGACACCTGATTTAGTCCATAACTTGGTAGCAAAGAATAACGAAATATAAGGTCTCCATCTTTGTCATTTGCACAAAAAAATTCAAAACTGAGTTTCTAAAACTATGACTAATGAGCGGCACTATTGAAAAAACCAATCATCAAACAAAGCTGGTGGTTCCTGTTTAGAACACCATTAAGAATGCTGTGCTATGAGGAAATTACACCCATTGTCTTTCTAGTCTGATGTCATTTCCATTGATGGTGCTCATCACATCAGCTTAAGACCATTTCCTGTCCGATGACGCACCTATGGACACCACCCACGGACGTGTACCTATACCGCCATCCTTTACTCCTAAAACAAACTCCCCCACTTCCCCTTAAACCTGTTAGGATCATGTGCTCCACATACTGTAAAGAGCATTTTCCCAGAATCCCACTGAAAGTGTGATTGAATTGCTTTTCAAGTCACCAGGTCACGGCTGACAAAACAGCCCCTGTGGAATTATTTCCACAGGTCAAATGAGTGAGAGGGAAATTAATAGCGCGCGGCCTGTTTGGAATTGACCACATCACATAAAGTGTTCCGCCTAATTCAATATGACCACCACCATGGAGTTATCTACGGGCTAAAATGCGTCTTGCGTGACAAATCACTAACGCCCCCCTCTCATGTCCCCAGTGTTCCAGGATGTCCACGTTATGATCTTCATCGGCTTTGGCTTCTTGATGACTTTCCTGAAGAGATACGGCTTCAGCAGTGTGGGCGTCAACTTACTGCTGGCCGCCTTTGGCCTGCAGTGGGGCCTCCTCATGCAGGGCATCTGGCATCTTGATGATGGCAAGATTAAGATCAACATCTTCAAGTAAGGCCAGAGCCACTGCAATTGGATCTGGGGTTGCAATCCCACGTTTTTCAGAAATTAATTCATAAATGATCGGTGTTTGATGGTAGACTATGGTCTATTATAGGCCGTAACGTATTGCATACAAGTGGTGTGTAGCATTCTGGTCACTAGATGGCAGTAAACATTTTAGACATTACATTACCTTAACACTGCATGAAGTCATGAAGTCAGCCATGTCATGCCCCACATGATAGAGCGGGAAAAGGTTGTCCTCCCATTCCATGTGGAAGTGGTAGGTTTTTGGCTTCTTTAAAATAAATAAATTAGAGGCTACCTAGTTAGCTTGCTTGCTAGCTCGCCTGCAGTATAATAATTGAGATTCCATTTCCTAGCCTTGACTTCATACTAAAAAATATAAGAATGCCAAACAAAAGGCAAATTAAATAGCAGAGACCCTCCATTTGGGGGAGTTATCCAGAAGTCTTGCAGCATTTGCTCAAGTTGTAGTGTAGTGACCTTCGTGCGACATTTGATTATTTGTATTTTGATCAAATTCGGTTTTTTGATCATCAATTCTTACCGATGTTCCAATATTCCCCAGTTGAACTTGTTTCTGAAAATATTCCTACACAAACTACTCTTATGCTGTGGTTGTTTTACCCTCTCACCTCTCCTTGAAGAATCATCAACGCAGACTTCAGCACAGCCACAGTCCTGATCTCCTTCGGAGCGGTTCTGGGTAAAACCAGCCCTGTTCAGCTGCTCATCATGACCATCCTGGAGATCAGCATCTTCTCCATAAACGAGCACCTGGTGGCAACAGTTATGGAGGTGAATCAAACCACAGGAAAAAAAAACATCATTTAGAGAAATACATTCACACCTTACACATCATTGCAAATATAGACCGAAAAAGTGAAGGTTCACTTTGACAATGCACGAGGCAGTAAATGGAAATGAATGGCTTTTCATTCTAAGTGCATCCAATTTAAAGTTTGATCAACATATGCAAATCTAATAATGCAATTATTTAAGTCTCCTAATTTGTAGCAGATTGATGTCCGTGGTGAATTGCACCCTAAACTAACATATGGAAAAAATAGTTGTGGAAAAGTGCATGAACTGTAGTCTTTTTGCAGGCCAATGACGTTGGGGCCTCCATGATCATCCACGCCTACGGAGCTTATTTTGGTTTGGCCGTGGCTCGAATGCTTTACCGGCCGGGTCTGAGGAACGGCCACGAGAATGACGGCTCCGTCTACCACTCTGATCTGTTTGCTATGATTGGTAAGACACAGGTTGTCCTACATTGGACTCCAACTTTTACCCCTGCCTCCTTTCTGATCATTCATGCCATCTAGTGGACACAGTTGTCTGTGCGGCTGTGCTGAGGACTGGTTGCTCAAGGATACCACCTAGTGTTTGTGAAGCGAATAGCTTTCTTTCCACTTGTGATTAAGTAACTTCACTGACCCCTCTTCTTGACAGGGACCGTGTTCCTCTGGATGTTCTGGCCTAGTTTTAACTCAGCCATTGCCGAACCGGGCTTCACCCAGCTCACAGCAGTCATCAATACCTATCTCTCGCTGGCCGCCTGCGTGCTCTCTGCTTACGCTATCTCCAGTCTGGTGGAGCACAAGGGAAAACTAGACATGGTCAGACAACTTTCCTACAACAACAAACCTCAAATGTGTTTTAAACCTGTTCTGACATCGCTTGTTTATTCTACAGGTGCACATTCAGAATGCCACACTGGCTGGTGGTGTCGCTGTAGGAACATGTGCCGACATGAACATTGGGCCATTCGGGGCGATGCTGATTGGATTAGTGGCTGGTATCGTTTCCACCCTAGGGTTTAAGTACCTGACTGTGAGTTGAAGTAAAACACCTGCATACCAAGCCAATGTGCATACTCACATTGAAGTTGCTTTTCTCTACAGCCTATTCTGGCATCTAATCTGGGCATCCAGGATACCTGCGGTGTACACAATCTGCATGGCATGCCGGGCATCCTGGGAGGCCTGGCCGGTATTGTGGCTGTGGCTTTGGGTAAAAAAGAGTAAGTGTCAGAGATTTCACATATTGCTGTGTTTACTTTGCTAAACACCTGCTCTGCTCACCTTTTAGAGGGAATGCCGCCATGCAAGCCGCTGCCTTGGCTTCATCCCTTGGGTTTGCTCTGGTTGGAGGGGCTATCACAGGTGGGTGAAGAAGTGACACTCAGCAGCCATTTTATTGGTACACCGCCTATATTAATAAAAATATATATATTGGATGTGCTTTTATTGCACAAGGGTAGCTATGTTTAAGTGGTTCAGTATGGTTGGTCGATTGTGACCAGGGTGACCAAAAATATCTTTCCTTGCTCAAGGATTAATAATGAAGTTACCTATCTGGGGACAACCTCCAGACCAGAACTGCTTCGACGACTCTATTTACTGGGAGGTAAGAAATCCTGCTCAATTTCATAGACGGTAGACGTAAGAGATATTTGTTATGATTAAACTCCCGTGCTGCATCATAGCCAGGTAGTGCCTGAATTAATATCATGTTGAACTGTTGGATTTCTCCATGGTGATTTTTGTTGTTGTTGCTATCCCAGGTCCCTGCAGAGGAGGAGGACAATGAGGAGAGCTTAGCTCATGCAGATCACTCTAAGAACAAAGCAGATGTTTAAAACCTGGACTAGGAAAATGCACAATGCTTTCCATCACAGTTCAGAGAAAAGCAGTAGGACTCACTGAATTTGACATCATAATTTTCTTAAAGAAATACATAATAATCGATTAATTGCTGATTAATCGTGTCTTGAAGCAACTGAGGCAAACTGAAGTGCACCACCTGACTGCAACCAGCAGAGGCGCTGTTGATTCAGTCTGAAGTAGCTTGTTGGCAAAGCAGAGCATCAACATAAACAATTGTCAGTGGCTATTAAAAAATATATATTGAAATTTAAAGTGCCTTTCCTTAAAACTACACACTTTTTGGAATTTAATCAGCAGCCTACAGGGATGAGTTTTTTTGTTTGGGTTTTTTACACTGAAATTAGCAATGGACATATGATTTTTTTTCATAAATCAATGCTGTAAAACAGCTTTCTTTACTTTATCAAGCATACACGCATGCTTTTATATACAGTATTAGTAGAGTGTCTATTTTAGCTTTCAAGTATTACATTGTACTTCTTCCACACAAATTGATGAAAAGCAGGAATGGAAGGGCTACCTCACCCCTTACCTTTAGAAGAACAATGTTCCTGTAATGAACCAACCTGTGTGTGTCTGTGTACACTGAGGCTTATTATTATTTGGATTATTTGGATTATTTGGCTTATATTTTATTATTATTTGGATTCAATTACATGAAATGTATTCTTTTATGTACATACTATTTCACATAGTCAGTTTGATGGTAGCCCTGTGGTGTAAAAAGTACCCGGTACAAATGACAGCATATTAATTACACACAGGAAAATAAGTCATATGCAAAATATTCATACTCTAAGGCAGGTTATTTCTCTTTGTCACTACATTTACGATACAACACTGTTACACAAAGCTCCAACATGGAGTGCAGGGCAATATAAAACTGACAACATTTAGAATTAATCTCTTGTTTTTGGCCATTTATGTGCATTATTTTTTGGTATTGTCTTTTATACAAATTGTACTATTACTGCCATAATAAATGTTTTCTACATTATTGCCAAATGTGTGCGTTTTGTGAATCACCGTCACTTTTTCTGCACTATACTGAGAACATTTCCTAATACTCCGGGTAGTTAATTCAACTAAAAGAGAGGTGGAAAGCTTTTGAGATACCGAATTTGCTGAATGATACTTTATGTGGTTATACAAAAGGGACCTCTGTCGTGCAGATACACAGTACAGTGTTTAAGAGTGGGAGCTAATTGTAGTTGTTTAAAGAACATATCCGTATTTAATTTACATTCCCATGGTGACACATAAATGTATCAACTTGTCATAAAATACGTACCTTCTCCGTACAGCAATTACCGACATTTAGCGTAGCATAATGAGTTACAGGTTTATGTAAAGTGGCAGGTGGCGGAGTACTTCCGCATTGGTTTGGCGCGCTGTCATTTTAAACAAATAACGACGCACTTCCGTGTTGTGAAGGAAGCCAGCGTGGTGCATTCTGGGATAGAAAATGGCTACCGGGGTTGTTAGCTAAAGCTAACCTACGGCGCATCAGTGTGTGGATAAATGTAGATATATTTTGTTGTGTTGCCAAGGTGTTTGTGATTAACTACTACCATGGTGAGTGTCGTAACTTGCCATCTATTATGAGTATTGCTTTCTGCGTGAATGCAATTTAGTGTTAGCTTAGCAACATTGAATACATAATCCGCCAACTATGAGCGATGGTTGCTAATAGGACAATGTTATGTTTATTTGTGTGCAACTTCTAATATGTCAACACTGTATCAACCTGAAATTAAACACAATTCTGTTTTGGTGGGTAATCACCACATTTTCCCTGTTTGATTTATTGATAAATGTCCCACTGCAGCTATTAGATTTTACAATATAAGCATTAGCAAAAACAATGTCGACTGAATGATAAAAATGTTCTTTTTTTCAAGTCAACAAAACCAGAGTGCAGAGTGTCCAGTTCCAGGGCAGATGACAAGAGCCGAGGCAAGGCTGCTATGTTATTGTGTGCATATGCAAACCTCATTACTAAAGTAGTTTTAATAGGATTTGTGCAACTCTTGCCGTGCATCAGTAATATTCTGTTTATGCAGGAAGAGAAAAGAAAAAGCGGAAACGAAGCCGGAGTAGATCATCCTCCTCCTCGTCCTCCTCTTCCACGTCATCGTCATCCTCAGCATCCTCGTCATCTTCTTCCTCATCGACTGGCTCATCACATTCGTCCATTCGCAGCCGGAGTAGCTCCAGAAGTAGTGGTACGTTGACATGCAAATGGTATTGTTTTCAAATGTTTTCATCCTCAATTTGATAATAATTCACTCTTGTTTTCTTACCAGACTCCCGCAGTAAGTCCAGAAAGCAGTCTAAGAAAAGGAAAAAGGACAAACACAAAAAAGTATGTTTCTATATTATGTTGCTAGCTTATTAATTAGTAATATCACATGCAAAAATGTGTCCAATTTTTGTAAATCTGCAGCAGAAGGGCAAGAAAGAGAAGCGACACAAACGTAAAAAGGACAAGAAATCAAAAGGCGGGGAAGACAATTCTGGGCCTGTTCAGATCTCTAAGGTTGTACATGCGTTTCATTCATTTCGATCACATACCTTTTTAAACCCAAATGTGATGATCGAGCTCCTTTTGTGCGCTCTCTCAGTACTTGAAGGAAAGGAAGAAAGGCGGCAAGTACAGCATGATTTCAGGAAAGAAGATCAAGATGAAAGTAAAGAAGTCAAAGAAAGATAAACAGGTATTTTTGTAGACACGATAGTGCTGTATCCTCTGGCTGATGTACATATATGTTTTGTTTTTTGATTTTTTTTCCAATACCAGCGGGACAAAAATCGAGCCGAACTTCTGGAATTCTTGAACTCTACCTTGTGATTCCACTGTGGATACAGCAGCCGACCTCAGGAAACGGACTGTCCCGGAGTAAATAAACATTTCTGTCAAAAGAGGGACAATGTGCAGCACAATGAGCTGATACTGTAATAGCAAGACTGAATTCAGACCAACCTGTCTAAATTAGATGTTGTTTCTTATGACCATATGCACTCGCTGGCCGTTACAATAGGTACAACTGCACAATCCAATCAAAATGATGTCACAGCAAAGATAAAACGCTCAGATGTACCTAATGAAGTGGTTAGTGAGTGTCCCTGCCACGTGTCACTGCTGTGTCAGTAAGTACCTTTCTATAATAGTTTCTAATGTGACATTCATGCATTCCCTCTGTAGTATATATATCGGTGGATTCATTTGAATAATGACTGTTCGAACTGATCGAATGCATTCATGGAGCTGTGAGACAAAAAAATAAATCAAATGTTCCATGGCTTTATCCAGCAGTGTTTTATTACCTTTTTCTTCTTTGCAGCAGACGGACACATGCAGAAGCTTTTAGTGTTACTGACTGACCTTGAATGTGGGAGTGATGTGCGTGGCTATTGTGCTTGCTGTGAAGGAAAAAGCAGAGGCTGACTCATCTTGGAAATGATGGGAAAAAGAATACTGCTAGAACATGAATTTTGTTCATACGACACTTGACTAAAAAGCTCAAACAACTCCCCTTTTTTAAGCAATGCAACTAAAAATCTCTTTAAATTGTGACATATTTGCAGTTGGATACATTATTTGGAAGGGTTTGTAAACAGAAACCATAATTTACCAATTTCACCACAAGGGAGCGACACTAGTTATGCTTTTCACCGTTTGCATCTGCAATTAGGGTTGCAAAAGAGTGGCATTTATTTAAACTTCAAAATTTTATATTTAAATGTGAGTGTGAATGGTTGTTTGTCTATATGTGCCCTGTGATTGGCTGGCGACCAGTCCAGGGTGTACCCCGCCTCTCGCCCGAAGACAGCTGGGATAGGCCAGCACCCCCGCGACCCTCGTGAGGAAAAGCGGTAGAAAATGAATGAATGAATTAATTAATTTTATACTTAAATGTGAGTGTGAATGGTTGTTTGTCTATAGGTGCCCTGTCATTGGCTGGCGACCAGTCCAGGGTGTACCCCACCCGAAGACAGCTGGGATAGGCTCCAGCACCCCCGCGACCCTTGTGAGGATACAATCAAAATGCATATAAATAAATTTAAATGATTTAAATGAACATTAAAGGTTACTTTTACCTTCACTGAAGACGTGACGTTTGACGTGACTGTAAAACAGGAAGATGGTGGTTGATCTCACTGCCGTTGTGTCTGGGAACTTCAATGAAGGTAAATCCCTCATTTATTTTATATACATTTAGAGTTGTTCTATGTAAACTATAAGTGGAAAATCATAAAAACTTGTTTTGTCTTGTTGTAGCAGCATAGACGTGCTGACTTCTGGTTCCGGTTGCCGATTTGTTTAGCTAGTTAATAGGATGCTAACAAGGAAAGGACGTTTTTTGATATTTGACAAATATACATTAAGAAAAGAGACTCACGCAGTTTATTAATAGTATAACAAGACCGGAGAATGCAGGCAAAATTGTGGCATATATTTTTGTTTGTTGAAAATCATGCTAACCGAGGTGCCACTGTATTAGGTTATTATACAGTTCGCAGGAGTTATGTTCCAAAAGCCCTAGAAATGCTTATAGTATGGCTCTCACGGTTATTAAACACATTTCAGAATCAGTTGCACACAATAAGCAACAAAGACATGCATGCGGTATACAGTACTGTTCTTACAAAACCTTACACAACATTGTGTTTTGTGAAGTTGTCTTCCTGCTGGAAAATGTTGAATGCATTGACTTATGAGACAGGGCCCCCTGCTGGGTTCATATTTGCGGCAACTATTTTTTTCCCCTGCAGATAGCGCCATCAAACCCTTTTCTATTAAAAAAAACATTAGCAAGCAAGTTGAATTGTCCACAGCCATGGAAAACTAGTGCAGTGAGATACATTGTGGTCATCTACAACCATGCATTCCTAGTTACAGACATTTCAAACCAGAATGAAGCATGACTTTTTGTATATGGATATGTGTGCAAGTACAAGATGCAACATGCCTGAGTGGGGTGGTGTCCTACTGAAGAAGATGAAGTTGAGCTTCATCCTGGATCATGTAGCGCAGAGTGACCAAGTTGCAGATAAGCAGGAGAGACCACCTCACTGTTCCTCACTGTCCCCATCAGACCAGTTTACTGCCACTCGCCCCCTTGTATCTGAAGTCTGGCATGCTCCACACCCTCTCCTCCCTCTCCATGCATCTTTCCACATCCTCCGATACCGTCTTGAGGTCGCTCAAGCCGCCCCCGTTGGGCGACGCCAGGCCGGCAGCGCTGCCAAATGGGTTGATCCTGATACGGGACCTGAAGTTCACCAGGGACATGCTCATAGCACGTTTGTTGTTCCACTGTCGGGCGAGTCGCTGGGCTTGCTGTTCCTCCTTCATTTGGTCCATAGCCTGCAGGAGGACAGAGCGGAAGATGCCGGACACTTCCTGGACCTCAGGCTCGCTGGCTCGGATGGCATCACGGAACCTGGGCACAGCCAAGCATCCGGATGAAGACCCCCCAACTGTTTAGGTTCCAGGACTTTCCTGGAGTCTACTATTACTGTTGCTGTAGATGACAATATGGGACGCCTCTCATGTTGGGTTAGCATTAGCATTTGGATTCAGTCTTTGGTTAGTTTATCAACAATGCTGCTTGGGAACTCATGGGGGAGCCCAAGCGCAAGAGACAATTATTCCTTACTGTTGCTTTAAACAGGGCGGCACAGCGGTCGAGTGGTTAGCGTGCAGACCTCACAGCTAGGAGACCAGGGTTCAATTCCACCCTCAGCCATCTCTGTGTGGAGTTTGCATGTTCTACCCGTGCATGCGTGGGTTTTCTCCGGGTACTCCGGTTTCCTCCCACATTCCAAAAACATGCTAGGTTAATTGGCGACTCCAAATTGTCCATAGGTATGAATGTGAGTGTGAATGGTTGTTTGTCTATATGTGCCCTGTGATTGGCTGGCGACCAGTCCAGGATGTACCCTGCCTCTCGCCCGAAGACAGCTGGGATAGGCTCTAGCACCCCCTGCGACCCTCGTGTGGATAAGCGGTAGAAAATGAATGAATGTTGCTTTAAACATGGTTTATAGTACTAATATACGGCAGTTCTATTTATTTAACTTTATGGTTTAATACAATTATAATCCTCCAATGGAATTGTATTTAATTTTTAACATTTTAAGACAGTTTTATTGTGTATATATTATTTACAATATTTTTATTATGTTATACAATTCTAAATATTTTTAATAATTTAATAATTAGGTAATTAATTACCATTAAATATTTTATTGTTCATATATTATGTACAATATTTTTGTAATTATCCATAAAAATAATACACACTGCAAAGGTCATGTGTCATTTTTGAAGACCACATATGATTTTCTATTTGTCTGTCAACCAGAAAATAATTCAAATAATCAGATCAATCAATCAACTACCGTACATACATGTGGTGGCCACTTTGATACAGTTTTTGCACAAAGGATGTTAAATGCAATCTATTCTAGGTCAATTTACAAATGTACTCGCATTGGCTTTGTGGATTCTTTTCATTTTTGCAACAGGAAAACCCCGGCCCACTAACTGTTACTGTAACTGTAAATGAGACATAAAGTGGACAATGTTAGAGGAAAAGTGTTCTTACTTGAGTATGACCAGTCCACAGCAAGATGGTGGCACCTTGGAGCAGAGGTCCTCCAGGCCCAGCTTCTCCCCGGTGCTGATGCTGTAGGATGAACGAGGCGTGTTGGCCAGCCAGCTGTAGTCCACGCCGGTTTTCAGGCGCCGGTACTCGTTCTCCCTCTCTCTCTGCTGCCTCTCCGCCTCCTTCAACTGCCAGCTGAACTCCACCATCAGCGTGTCGGTGACCACGTCGGCTGGGTCCCTGCGGGGGCTGCGGTGGTACGGCTCGCTCCAGCTGAACCAGGAGGCCATGGCCCCAGGCACTCCTTTTACGGTCCCAGAGTGAGGGAAAGATATGAAAAAAAATTATTCATAATGGGTCCTCAAAAAGACTAATACACACACACCACCCTTTTTTTTTTAACTGTCTTGGGCAATGCCTGTTATGATTAGTATTAAAATAATTGGAGATTTAGAGAATAAACTTTTTCTAAATTTACAAAAAAAGTCGGAAATTAAGAGAATAAAGTTGCAAATGTCTGGGAGAAAACTTGTAATATCACGACAATAAAGTCGTAAACTTAAGAGTCCTAAATTTAAGAGAAAATTCCCATAATATTACGACAATATAGTCATAAATTTATGAAAATACAGTAGTATATTTACAAGGAAAAATACTTGTAATATTAATTAGTCAAATTTATAATCAAGTAAATTTACAATGAAATTGTAAATCTACTATTTTTACATTATAACAATAAATAAATACAATAATTTACAAGAAAATGTTTCTTATATTATGATAACAAAGTCATAAATTTATGAGGAACTATGTGAGTCAGAAATGTATTTTCAAAAAAAACTTGCAACATTTGGACAATAATGTAAATTAATGAGAATAAAGCCATAAATTTACAACAAAAAACCTGTCATATTATTACAATATTGTTGTAAATCTACAAGAATAAAGCTGTACATTTATGAGGAAAAAACCTACATTATTATGACAATATAGTCATACATTTATGAAAATAAAGTCATAAATTTACGATAAAAATGCTAACTTTATGTAACAGACAAAAACAACTTAGACAAAGCCCAGTATGTTGTTATGAAAAATAATAATAATAATTTCATTTAAAAAACATTTAGAGGCCAATTATGCAAATTCGACTGCCACAAATAGATTCAAGTCACATATAGCACAAATATAGGGGCGTCAAAAATAAAACACAAAAAGAAACACGCAAGAACATACCTAAAATAGCAAAATAAATAAATAAACAACAAAATCCAAAGGAAAAAAAAGAAAATCCAAGCAGAAACGGTGAGTCTTTTTAAAAGGCAAAATGAAACCTAGCAACCACCATCATAAACATGGACGCACAGATGGATGGATTCATGATCAAAAAGTACCACCATATTGTTTCCACACACACACACACATACACACACACACACACAGCTTGTGCTTTTATAAGTATCCTGTCTTTAATGTGAGGTTACTGCGTTCATTCTGTGAGTCAGTGATCAGCAAAGCATGCCTCCTATTCCATTTAAACAACATAATAGTAAGTGTCACTTTTATACCATCATACAGTACATACGGTATATCATACATATATCATACATGTAGCATACACTTTCTTACCTCTTTATGTCCTTGGCACTTTAAAAAAACAGGGGAAAAATGTTTAAAAAAGAGATGGCTTCTTCAGAGGGATGCTGGTCCTCTCTCCATTATGTCCCTGCAACACATGCAGCCTCCTCTCCCCCCCCCCTCCCAAGGCCTTTACTTGTTGCACCAACACTGTAGGTCAGGGGCACCACCATCTCCAGCGGGAGATTGAAGATGTGCTTATGTCCCTGGCTTCGTGTGTGTGTGTGTCTGCATGTGTGTGTCTGTGCTATTCGCTGTTGCTATAGCGACAAGCCTAAGCCTATTTGTCCACAATAAGCTCCCCCATCAGCTGAGAGGGAGCCATGAGAGGCAGATAAAGAGGACAGGCAGGTTTGGAAATCAAAGGAGGCTATTTTGAAGGTGGCGCTTTATCATCACCTGGGGTTGATTGGGGGGAGGGGGGGTCAACCATGTGGATGGAAATGAGCCTCTGATACATAATGAGATGCACCACTGACCCGCGCAGATGCCTGCACAATTCAAAAAGGAAGTGCAGAGCAACAGATAGATAGATGGATAATTGGATGAATGCAATAAAATAATGGATAAAATAAAATAAAATAAAATAAAATAAAATAAAATAAAATAAAATAAAATAAAATAAAATAAAATAAAATAAAATAAAATAAAATAAAATAAAATAAAATAAAATAAAATAAAATAAAGTCATGAAACTGATGTGAGAAATGTAAAAACACTGATGTAAAAAACTGAAAATATATTTAAAATAAATAAATTTGCATGAAATACAATTTATGAATAAAAAAAGAAAAATAGAAATCGCAAAAAATAAATAATAATTACACTGATGTCTAAAGACAGACAGATAAATACAATTTTCAAGTACATATGAAAAAACTGATGTAAAAACTAAAAAATATATTGAAAATAAATACATTAGCATGAAATAAAATTCATGAATAAAAAAGAAAAAATTTAAATCACAAAAATAAATACTTAAATTTATGTTTAGAGACAGACAGATACAAAAATGAAATGTCATCAAATATAAAAATACACATTATGAAAAAATACATAAAAACTGAAAATAATAAAAAATAGAAATCACACAAAATAAATAATATCTACATTGATGACAAAAGACAGACATAGCTCAGCTTGAGGGGAACAGATGGGAAGGTGAGCTCTTCCCTAAAAACCCGACATGACCAGCACTAATCCTCTAAAGTGATTCCCTCAGCGAGCCGGCCAGCAGATCTGAGCACAAAGTGCTCCAGTTGGCCTGCATTCAAATAGCACAGTTTCTCAGGGATGCGTCATTATGTTAAGAGCCGACCCCAGATCTGTTGTAAAGACTTCGTATACTGTACATAATATGCACTCAACTTACATTCATGTATAGTGTGCGAGCAAGATACGTTGCTTTCCGCACTCCCAAATTATAAAAAAGTAATATTCAACTTCATTCAGCTTTCCCACAGGCCAAAGCTTCAAGGACTGGGTCAAAGGGCAAGATCAAAATAGGCAATTGGGGGCCTAGACCTTGTGGGGATAAGGTCAAAGTCCACCTCTAACAAAAAAATGAAGACAAACCACAATGAGTTATACTGAGGCTTTCCGGTGCTATCATGATTTTGTCAATATAATATCATATAATGACGCCATTATTAAAAAATTGTTTTCTGCATCCCCAATTATTACAAATTAGCACAAAAAATCACTTGATTGTGGTCCATAAAGGTACTCTTTTGACAGATCAACCATACCTTATAAAACACTCATGTAAATTCATATACAGTATTCTATATTGTACGCGGTGTGCAATTACCCATACTCACCGCAAGAGGGTAGAGTTTTCCCATTCATGTCATACAGAAAGTCTGGTTGTTTCGATTCGCACACTTGCACACTTAAAACACTGAGCATTCTGAGCGTACGTCATAATGTAGTCGTAAGTCGCGAGTACCCGGATGTTACACAGATCACGATAAGCACACTCAATCATCGCCATCTTGGCTCCGTAGGCGGGAACAGGAACAAGGAACACGACCGACTCGAGTAGTTGTAAAGAAGACGCAATTTGACATTGTGCCTGTGAATATTGTCATTCATCCAGTTTATTGGTATTGAATCGCTCGTAACCGGACTGTTCGGGCTGTTTTAGAAGACATTTCGCAGAGTTAAACATTGTGAACGTCATTTCCGGTAAGTTGGGACAGCACTACGCTGTCAAACCTCACCCCCACAGGAACTAAATACGCAGTGTAGATTGTATACTAAGTAAGGGCGGATTGACACGACCTATTTTCTTTCTGTTCTCCGTATCATCTTGTTGTAATCATATCAAGCCTGGTGGGGGAGGAAAGGAGTGTCTTTGGGTGGGTGCTAAACTAAACTTTAGTTTTAGTTGTAAAAGCAAACCTGACAGACTCGATCCAATAAACAAAATTGGTCCGCGCCCAACAGAACAAATATCAATAATACTAGGAGAACTACAGGGAACTAATAGTAGAAAATGGTTTCAGGGAAATAAGATTAAAGTGTATAACATGTCTGAAAAGGAGGGGGAAATCACATCTAATAATAATAATAAAATAAAGTATTACAATAAACAAAGCGTAAAGTGAAAGAGTGAGGCCTAGCTTCACCTTATCTGACTCAATAAATGACAAAAGTGCCACCCTGCTGATTACGTAATACAGACACCGGCTAACGCTATGGAAGGAAACTGTGGGTAAATCACATGAGTGCTGGAAAAAAAAAGCTAATTTGCTGACATCCACTTTTCCTTGGCCTTTGTCCAGTTTGCTCTTTTTACTAGAAAAGCCCCCCTGAGTGCTTTACACTGAGGTCAGCGGATCCGCAGTGGGAGACGTGTATTCCCAAAAGCATGTTACACTCATTAAACCTATTCAGTGTGGCTAAATGGTTGCTAACACTGTGATCAAAACACTGGCTTTATTTACATTTTAAACGTGCAAATAAATACTCTGATATACAATAGGTTTGTGTGAGTGGCAACCCATTAGCAGTGGATTAGATTGGACAAACGTAATCAAATGGGAGTTTAGCTCCCATTTGCGTTGAAAAAAAAAGACACCACATTCATGGATGACTTGGAAATGTGATCAATCCTGACAATATTTAACTCTCTTGTGTATTTTTCTTGTTGCGCTGCTCATCGTGATGATAGCATTGTCTACACGCACATAGAGACACATCGTTATCTGTACTGTATGTGAATCACATGCTTAACATAAGGAGGCGGATTACCTCGTCGCACCACCAAGTCTGTTGCTGTGCTTGAACCCACTCAACTCGCTGAACAAAGTCTGAGAGGTAGAAGTGACACATTAACGTCTACTCAGACCGTCTTTACTGTATTGGTATACAGTGTACATTCAATAAAGTACTACTGTATACATACAAAAAAAACTGTCTCACAGTAAACCACACAGAGATGCAGAGCCTGTGTACTTTGCTACATCGCAAAAGAAATACAGTTCAAAGGCAGCATTTCCAGAAATGCTGCTAATGTTTGACAGACTTTATAACACTGAAAAATGACATATGAAAGGAAATATTGCATTTTATATGTACTGTATGTAAAGTGCATACACAAGATTGATTCTACAAGACGATTACTGTCCCTGGCTTACTTTGAGTACAATGAAGTACAATGAAGAAATATATGGAATTATATTGCAATATATTGCATTCTACTGATTTCAGTTCTACTACTTTACACTACTTCTGCACTGTGTGAATGCTGTAGAGACTGTATGAGACAAAAGGGCTCACTCCGTTGATGCCGTTGTTGTATGGAAGAAATGCTCTAAGGTAGTGAAACCAATGCATAGAGTTAACCCGCTTCCTGGCTGTCTGGAGCCGAGAGACGAGGAAAATAGACACGCATGCACAAATAGGTACCAACATACACTGTGACACGCTCCCTGTTTACTTTATCTTATCGTCATGATAAGCTTTTAACATTTTTTTGTGTGGAAGAGGCGGTCAAAGTTCTATAGGTAAAGCTTGTCATCATTTGATTGTTTACGTAATGCATGCAATCGCAATAACTATGTAGGACAATTTTAATCAAATAAGAGCAATAAATGCCATGTGAACATTAAAAATATGGCAAGAAATACAATAAATATACACCAAAATTAGTATAATATATTTAAACATATATATATATATATATATATATATATATATATATATATATATATATATATATAATATACCAGAAATAACATTCATTCATTCATTTTCTACCGCTTTTTCCTCATGAGGGTGGCGGGGTGCTGGAGCCTATCCCAGCTGTCTTTGGGCGAGAGGCGGGGTACACCCTGGACTGGTGGCCAGCCAATCACAGGGCACATATAGACAGATAAAATAATAATAATAATAATGGTAGAACATATAAATAAAACTACTAGTAATAACATAACAACTAAATTACAGTGTTTACTTAATAAAACAATAACAAGTACACTAAAATAATGCTCCAATAATATAATAATGATTTCTTCAAAGCCATATAAAAAATGGTAATAAAATAAACTAATAAATACCAAAATGGCTAAAATAAAATAATTGAATAAAAATAACATATAATACAATAAAAATGTTAAAAACATACAAGAAGTAAAATAAATCAATAAATAAAAATGATCTAAATATAGCAATAATATAGTAAATATTCCATATTCAAGCTGTATGTGGATCAACAGCTTTCTGTCGAGCCGCACCCAAACGGTTAGCGTGGTACATCATGTTCAAAACCTCTCAGCCTCAGTACCGGCACCCCACAGGGCTGTGTGCTGAGCTCGACACCCTCTATACTCACAACTGCACTCCTGCTCACAACAGTAACACCACCATCAAATTTGCAGATGACACCACAGTGGTTGGGCTCATCTCTACAGAGACGAAGTGGAGCAGCTGACTAATCTGCTACTCAACACCTTGAAAACAAAAGAACTGATCATAGACTACAGAAAGAAAAAGTCACAAATAACTATAAGTATTCATAAGCAGGGGCTGTGTGGAGAGAGTGGCTGACTTCCGCTTGACAGCGTAACCATCTCTGAGCTACTGAAAAAGGCCCAGCAGAGACTTGCACTTCCTGAGAGTGTTCAGGAAAAATAACATCACCCAGAGACTGCTTGTGTCCTTTTACAGGTGTTCGATAGAGAGCCTTTTGACATACTGTATATGCATATGATACACCAGCTGCACAGTGGCTCAGAGGAAAGCGTTCCCGAGGGTCATCAACACACAAGAAGATCACTGGCTGCCCTCTCCTCAGCTCGGAAGAACTACACAGTTCCCGCTGTCTCAAAAGAGCCCAGAACATTATCAAGGGCACATCACACCCAGCTTCTACCCCACAGCAATAACGAAACTCAATAATAGCCAAAATAGTTCTCATGCTACAGGTAACCCAGGCAATATTTATTTATGTTTATGTCTATTTAGGCTTTTTATGTGTTATTAGGATGAATGTGAGTGTGAATGGCTGTTTGTCTATATGTGCCCTGTGATTGGCTGGCGACCAGTCCAGGGTGTACCCCGCCTCTCGCCCGAAGACAGCTGGGATAGGCTCCAGCACCCCCCGTGCCCCTCGTGAGGAAAAAGCGGTAGAAAATGAATGAATTAATGTGTTTTTAGGCTCTTTTATAGCTTTTATATATGGTCTTCAATAATGCACTGACTGGTATGCACTTTAATTTCATTGTATCATAACAATGACAATAAAGCTATTCTATTCTAAATTATTAGTAAAATAATGTGTAAATATTACAATATAAAGTCAACAAAAAATTGAAACCAAATGGATAAAAAAAAAAAATCCACACAAATGACTGAGGTTGTGTTCTATCAATGATAGCGGCACTCCGGGGCATCATCTTCACCACGAGGATGGTTCCTGGAGTTCACATTCCAGCCGGCTTAACCTCCCTCTCCTCTTTAGGGGGCGGGGAGGTGGGGGGGGGGGCACCCTACCCAGCCAGCTGCCATGTGCTCAGATTAAAGTAGTGTTGCATCGTGTGGGAAAGGACAATGTTGGAGTTTTCTAGACTGTTTGTAATCGTTGGAGTTACAATGTCTTGATTAGATTCATGAGGGAAGTCCGATAATTAGCGTTACCGATCATTTTTGCCCCAATGTCAGCATAAAAATGGCATAACGGTTGATAACGGTATTATTGATGTCATTTTTTTCCCGATCATGAAAACCAACATTTAAAAAATGCTGTACACAACACATACAGTATGTGCTCATTCCACCACAGGACACATGCTAGGTTACACATATCGGTATCGGCTGATATCAGTATCGAAAAGTGTTGGACAATATCGACAAATAGGGCGTAGGACAAATAATATTCCTAATAATAACAGTAAACATATTTTGTCTTGTCCGATTTATGTCATTCTTGCAATACCACAGAATACATTACCAAGTCCAATACTGAACTACATTGGGATTTAAGGATTGCCAAACAGAAGTATTTTTAAGAATTTGTGTTAATATTTGCCCCTTGGCCTTCTCTTTTTGCTTTTGGAACCAGAAGGCAAACATCCTGTCTCCGCTGTATAATGCGGATGGTTTTCTTTGAAGACAAACGGCCTGCAGGCAAGGTACAACACCCGTGGGGTCCATTCCTGAGAGGGTCAAATTAAGTTCAATCAAAGTCTGTTGAAGTCTGTTAAGTTGTTGTTTTTTTTCCCCACAAATGTTGCAAGCGTTGATGTTGCATGCAATAGGCGTGCTGACTGCAGGATTGTCCACCGTGAAGTGAAAGTCTATTTCTCTACCATTGGCGGTTTCTAAAGGTGCTACAGAGCGTGAGTTGTATTTACAGTTTCACATGCTATTATATTTTAAATGTATTTTCAAATAAATGAAAAAAAAACAAAATAATGATTAAATATATATTCATTCATTTTCTACTGCTTTTTCCTCACAAGGGGGTGCTGGAGCCTATCCCAGCTGTCTTCGGGCGAGAGGCAGGGTACACCAATCACAGGGCACATATAGACAAACAACCATTCACACTCACATTCATACCTATGGACAATTTGGAGTCGCCAATTAACCTAGCATGTCTTTGGAATGTGGGAGGAAACCGGAGTACCCGGAGAAAACGCATGCATGCACGAAGAGAACTTGGAAACTCCACACAGAGATGGCCAAGGGTGGAATTGAACCCTGGTCTCCTGGCTGTGAGGTCTGCACACTAACCACTAGACCGCCATGCCGCCCCATTAAATATATATGATTAAAAAAAATTAAATCCAGCAAATTTAATCTAAAATCAAGATTTGTTTCACATTCATGCGATTTGTTTAACGTAATTGTATATCAGGGTGTGTTCAAAGTGCCACCTGTGTCCCTATTCTATATTGAATGTATTTTAAAATAAATCATAACAAAAAATAATAATGTACTTTTATTGGGTATTGTTTAAAAAAATTAAATTCAGCAAAATGTATCTAAAATCAAGATTTTTTTTTCACATTCTTGCGATTTGTTTATCGTAATAGCTCTTCACACTATGGCTTTTGCTACACTTTCTGCATGGCCTCCACTGTATAGGAAGCTCCCCTTGGCAAAAAAAACTACTTAACTCTCTTTTGGAACCCAGATTTTCCCTCATCTCAGGGTTTCCATACTTTTCACTAAACTTTTCTGGAATACACCCTGGATGTACCCAATCTTGGGTTAAATCAACAAAGATGTTAAGATCAGCATCTTTGTGCAATGGACCCCCGTCACACACAAAGCAATGTTCTGTGCATGGTGCCCAGCAGCACAAGAAGAATTCTGGGTAAAAGCCCTGTGTGTATGTTGTCTTTTGTAATAATGCTCATGGGCCTTTTATGTAAGCACCCCCTCTCCTCCCCTTTGGGTGGGGGACTCTTTGGTCAGCAGACACATGCTGACTACAGTTTGCTCATTTATACACCCGTTCCCACCAGTGTTCCGTCAACTGCAGAGGGCACCTGGCATAGATTGAATACAAGGTGTTTATTATCTGGGAGGCCTTATTTGTACACATGTATTTTTTAATAATGATGACATTCTTGCCACAAATAAATATTACAATTAAATATGCATTATACTGAAGTATTCAGTTTTTTTTTTTTACTTACTATTCTATTCCAATACTGATTGGCCAACCGAAACATGGATTAACTGTACATATTTCAATTTATTAATGATGTGTGCTACTGGCCAGGGCCGCCATTAGACAGTAGGTAATGTTCATTAAACAACACACAAATAGTGTTTAGAGGACGAAACATTGTATAATGACGACTTTGGACACTTGAAAAAGTTTGTACATACCTGATGGACGTAATATCCAAGTCCCTGTAGAAGACAAACTAAACGCGTTTCTTGTTTAAAAACAAAATGTCACTGTGGTAAAAAAAAAAAAAAAAGTTCCCAAAAAAAAAAAGAGTAGACGTGAAGTTAGGTGAGTGTTTCTCACTAGCTAGCCAGAAAGCTAGTTAGCTGTGGACAGCTAGGCAAAGCGTGAGTGCAAAGATGTCAGAGAAGTCGAACACCAATAGGTTTGACAAGGGTGCGATCAAACACGTTGGCATCGACTGGCATAGCCTGTGTCAAACTGAAACCATAGAACGCAGACGCCGCATCGAGTGGATTTGTCCACTGCCCGCTATACGTCAACGTCGCCGCCATATTGCATGTGTCAGTTAATGCCTCTCGTTCATACATTCACACACTAATATACTTTAATACACTAAGTTTCTGTGTTAGGCTTTAAAAGGCATACTTAGAAATACAACCACCTGCTGAAATGTGGGTGTACTTACTGTCAGAAGCTACTGGCAAGTGATTGATATTTGGATTGAACATTTAACATTTATTTTTTTAATTAAGTACACAAAGAACAAGAGACAACATTTGGGTTCATCAACTGTACCAAAACAGCCATATATTTTTGTCACACAATGACACATTGGACAGCATACATATTATCCAAAAAGAACATCAGATGAACATCATATCTAAAATAATAAAGTTATTTTTTTCTTACATAACACAGTAAATGTGCCCAAACGAGAATAGAAGAGACATTATAAAATGAAGGAACACATCAAAAATACATTTCCCAGCACATATCGTTTACATTGCATACATATTCAATCAGGAGTGGAATTGGGAATTGCACCTTGTTACGTGACAAACATGGTGATGACGATGGGGGGAGATTTGTAGGCAGTTTCAAGGCCACTGTAAAAGGACTTCAGTGCACTCAGCGAGTATATGATAATAGTGGTTTTTGTCAGCTTGGTTCTGCCATGTTGGGACGCAGCACGGTGCTGCTCACATTCACGTTTCTTTTTAACTTCTCAGCCATGCCCAGAGGGCTCGATACGATGCATAAAACGGCGAATGAACCTGCAATACGGCACAGGGCAGGCTAAGTTAAGAGAGGTGCTTATCCAGCTTGAAGAAACGAGGCAGGTCGAGGCTAGGTAAAAACAGCATAGATGGTTGGCCGTTGAGGAAATAGAAGCAATGTCTGAAGAATTTTCTAATAACTTAAATACTTAAATCATTACAATACATTCTGTGGGGGTAGGTGAGAAAACCCATAAAAAGGTCCACAGGCTGAGATAAGCGTGTGTGACGTGTGATGAGATGCAAGGATGTGGTCCATCAGGTGCTGATGTGAAAAGCTTTGGCACAGCATCAGCATGGGACAGCATACCACTACAGATAATGGATAGAAGAAGAAAATACATAAAGACTGCAGTGACATGATGAAGTGGGGTGCAATGTTTGCTTGGTGCTTATGCTGGCGCCATTTTTCCAGTATTGACAACGTGCAAACAACAGTTATTCCAGCGTTATCTCACAGAGACGACTCAACCTCTTGGGTCACGCTCACTTGAGCCTGCACTAGAGGAGAGGCGGCGGATAGTTCCGGGGGCTCAGCAGGCTCCAGAGCCGAGGAGATGGTCACCCTGACGTCGTTGGTGGGCTTATTCTCGGATGCGGTGTTCTGCTTGTCGGCAGAGCCGCAGCACAGCTTGGGGGCACACTGAGTCCGGCAGGAGAGCTCGCACAGGGAGTCCTGCGACTCAGAGTTGAAGGTGACGAACTCGGGTTGGATGGTGGTGGCGTGGATGCCCTCGTTGTGGAAGAAGTCCTTGATGCGTTTGGCCACCTCCATGTAGGACGTGGGGTCGTGGCACTTGATGTGCGCCGTGGCGATGATGCGGCTGCCAGCCAGCTGCCAGATGTGCAGCTCGTGGATGGCCAGCACGCCGTCCAGGCAGAGGAGGCGCTCGTTGAGGCGGTGGATGTTGATCTGCTTTGGGACAGTCTGCAGCAGGATGAGCGCCGACTCCTTGAGCAGCGGGTACGTGGTGTACAAGAGGATGCACACCATGATGAGGCAGAGCGTGGGGTCCAGGTAGAGCACCCAGCAAGGGCCCGCTACCTTGGGGATTATGTCGTCCTCATGGGTCTGGTTGCTGTGGTGGTTGGAGACATGGCTATGGAGGCACGGGTTGACACATATATCGCCTTTCTCGCAGGGCTGCCACACAAAGATGAAAATCAAGGCGTTGATCACGACAATGACAGACCCCAGGGCGTCGCCCAGAACGTGGAGGAAGACACCGCGCATGTTGAGCTGCGAGGACGAGCTGTGGTCGTGGTCCAGCTCCTCGTACAAGGTGCCGCCATTGATCTGCACCCCTGTGTTGTCTCTACAGCTGAGATCTGACAATAAACACACTTTATTAGACCATGACAACATAGACTTTCATGCATAGTGTTGTACTACAAAAAAAGATGGCAAAAATTCTGAATATGTTGTATTAGACATAGGGCTGCAGATAACGATTATTTTAATAGTCGATTAATTTGAATATTGGTTGTTTCCATTAACCGAGCAATCGGTTGGACCCTAGACAGACCAAATCAATAAGCAAACACAAACAGATAGCAAAATGTTGGTCTGATGTGTGGGAATATCTTGTTTCGCCTAAAACGCAAAGATTGCTTTCATGGATGACTACAGAGACGGCTTTTGAAAAATTAATACAGATGGAATATTACATTAAGTTCCATTACAAAGAGAAGGCCTATTTCATAACAATAAAACACATAGTGTTGATATAATGACATAATGTTTGTCTAAAATATGTTAGCCCCAATCTTCAAAATAAACAATATGTTTTTAAGGCATCTCAAACACTGAGGAAAGAGATTACTGCATATCGTGTCCTCCATTTTTTGTTCAAAGTGCAATTATTAAACAATTGAGGTGTCAGACTCTGTGGATTATTAAATAAACTCCCGTCAACCTCACCCTGAATTGTATATTAGGCCTAATGTAATCATTGATGTGGGTGTGTGAGGGCCCAGCGACCTAGCAAGAAGCCGCTTGCCTCAATGCTGGATCGTTCATCAGCTGGATAATGGTGTGGCTGGGACTCCACAATTACGCTGATGTATGGTTCTGTAACAGCCAGCAGGACACGGAGGGGAGGGTGCAAAGCCAGTCTCCATTTATTGGAAATGTCAAGGCCTTGCAGTGTGAGTGTTAAGAAAGAACGCTGGGAATGGCTTTAACCCTTCAGGGCCCGTTTAAGCCAGAGTGACACCCTCAAGCATAATTAGACATTTGGTTGCAAATGGACAAGAAAGCACTGACTCTGATTGTACTGTTATGCAACGTGGACTGCTGACTGTGGAGAAAGTGTGGCCCAAACTGTGATTGGTATCTTACAGTAAAAAAAATTATATAAGGAGTAAAGTATTTTGGTATTTAAAATAAATCCAGTTTTGGGCTGTACGGAAGTGGTTAGCGCACAGGCCTCCCAGCTAGAAGACCGAAGTTCAATTCCCCCCTCGGCCATTTCTGTGTGAAGTTTGTATGTTCTCGCGTGCACGACGCGTGGGTTTTCTCCAGGTACTCCGGTTTCCTCCCACATTCCAAAAACATGCTAAGTTAATTGGCGACTCAAAATTGTCCATAAGTATGAATGTGAGTGTGAATGGTTGTTTGTCTATATGTGCCCTGTGATTGGCTGGCGACCAGTCCAGAGTGTACTCCACCTCTCGCCTGAAAACAGCTGGGATAAGCTCCAGCACCCCCACGACCCTCGTGAGGATAAGGGGTAGAAAATGAAATGATGAAATCCGGTTTTACCAGAGTAACAACTGAAAACAAACAACCTGAATTGCAGTTGACAAAAAAGCAGTAATAGGTTGTGACCAGCAGAGGCGCTGTTGAGTCAGTGTCAACCTTTTTAGCCATCATACATGACCAACTTTCATGTTTAAGGTCCAGTTCCAGGCAAAGCTAACTTTTGCACACAGGTTTTACATAAAACCTTATCAAATATGTGTCAGGCCTCTTAGAATACATGTGCATTTGAATAAATAGAAATATCATGTAAAATTTACTTGATTTCAGGAGGTCCGTCTAACAAATTATGGCTCAGGAGGTTTTTGTAGTTCATTTACTGATGAGACGGGGAACCAGTATTTTACATTATTCAACTTATTAACCATTTTTCACATTTTATGGGGTAAAAGCTTTAAATCCTATAGACTTTAACAAGTGAATTAAACTTGTCAGGGTTATTCTAATTTATTGACATGCATTTCCGGTCTAGACCAGGTTTATTACACTTGTTACTTGTTAACTGAATCAATTCATTTATCTTTATTTTTGTCAAGCTGTTTTTTCGACTCCATTGAAATGTGTACTCACCGGTTGTCTGAGAGGCATCCCCCGAGCTGCTGTGGTTGCCCACCAAATTGTTGGTCTCTCCAGAAGTCCCATTACCAGCTCGATCAGACTTCCCAGCTTTACCCTTCTTATTCCCGTGCGAGTGCCCGTGCCCCCCACCGGCGTGTCCGTGGAACAAGCAAAGTCCAAGCAGGTTGATCAGCAGCCCAGCGAATCCCACGCCGGCGAGCACCTGCGGTTTCTCTATCTCGTGGGCGTTGGTGAAGCGCTCCACCGCCTCCAGGACGATGGTGAAGCACAGAGCGGTGAGGAAGACGGCGTTGACCAGAGCCCCCATTACCTCAGCCCGGATCCAGCCGAAGGTGTTCTTATTGGTGGCTTGTGTCTTCTCGGCGAATCTGACCGCCACCAGAGCCACAACTAGCGCCATGACGTCCGACAACATATGAAAAGAGTCCGACAGCATCGAGAGGGATGAGGTCATCCGGCTGACCACCACCTCCACAACGAAGAAGGAAAAAGTCAACGAGAGCATGCATAGCAGTCGGGCGCGATTGGGCTCACAAGCCATTTTGTCTCCGTTCAAATATTGACGTTATAAGGGAGAAAGACTAGCTAGCACTTAGCTAGCTAGCTAGCTAGACTCAACTCCACAAGCTAACGCCGAGCAATGGCTCCCTGAGACAAAACGCGAGTCTTTGTACACGACTCTTCCCCAGTAACCGCGCGGAAGACAACGAAAATATGACACTTAAAACCATCCGTTAAAAGCTCGCAGTGCTCGGCAAACACACGGTCCGTTGTTCGCTCAGCTCCACTTTGCAGACGGCTGAAACTTTGCACCCGAGCCGGTAAACTTTCCACACGGAACCCTGATGGGGAAGTACACGCCCCGCTCTGATTTCTATTGGACGAGAGAACAAAAGGTCGCAGATAATTGGTGAGATGTCGCCGCTCAACTGAGTGGGCGGGTCAAAGTAGCTAGGCAACGGGGGTTGCTAAGCACGCTCCATAAAAGTAATATCGGACCTTAATATCCAGTTCAGATGTACATACATTATTATTCCTGCGGCGGCCATGTTTGGGAAAAAAATAACTATCATTAACATTACCTGCAAACGCTGCCACAAGTATACATTGGGTAGAACAAACGTCAACACTTTGCTTGACTCTTCGTGTAATCCTTATTTCGTCACGCATACGGCCATTTTTGTTTTTATTCAACATCATCATCACCAAGGGATGTGACAAGTATCAAGAGTACAAAAAATGCAAAAAGGAACCGCGACAGCTCACAAATGCATGACGTCACCCCATGTCGAAGTGGTGATGTTGAGAAATCGCTGATTTAATCACTTTCAAACACATCGTCCACAAACGTCTTATATGTCATTAATTAAACAGATTAAAATCTTATTTTTGTAAGGTACAGCAGTTTAAAAAAATGTAAAGCCAAAATAATTGTCAATAGCTTGTTCAAGATGCTCAATTGTTGTACAATATTCCCTTGTGGCCAATATAGCTATTTAATGCAATTGTGGTCAATTATTGCCCCCTTGCGGCTGATGTCGGTACTTGTTGAATTCAACAATAGATGAATCTCTCGATTCAATACATTCATGACACCAATCTACATATTATCATGGGCAATACTCTTAAAAACTTTATAAATAATAGATATGTAATAAATTAAAAAAACACACACAAAACTTAATTTATACACTTTGCTAATATTTTCATGGTGTGACAACACAGCTGTCAGATGCGGAAGCCAAGAAGCTGACAGGCTCTTTCCACTTCGTTTAGGATTTCAGCATGTCGACTGATAATGTCCTCCTGTGGCATCACACTCACAGAGCGATTAGGGTGATGGTTCTCCTTGCCAGCCCCAGCAAAGTGGACCTTCTTTCCAGGTGAGCAAATCTCCCCCACACCTACAAGTCAAATAATATTTAATATAAAAAAAACAAGACCCACCAAACTCATTGTGTTTAATATTAAGGATTTTGATAAAATCTTTATTGATATAATTAAAAAATAAGTTAAATGTAAAATTCACATTGGCAAACAAGTGCAATGTGTCCAGAGACCTTCATGTAATGTGTATACCTATGTCTTTGCCATAACGGGGGGTCTGCTCCCGCTTGTGTTGGAGATGGAAATGTCTCAGTAAACTCTCTGCCCTGAAACAAAACATTGTGAGTCATACACATCACATTAAAATCAAAGAAACATGTTCTTTTTTTCCATACTTTACATCAGGGGTGGGCAAACTTTGGCTGAGGGGCCAAACAGAACAACATACTTGCTCACGGTGCAACAAAAGAAAGGCATCCACAGCAAGTTAACATATCACATGTAAATCAACTACTACTACATGGGTGATAAACAACAACAAATACCCACAATGCATGCTGGGTAGTCCAGCAGCAATATGAACTCATTCATTCATTTCTACCGCTTATCCTCACGAGGGTCAGCCCAGCTGTCTTCGGGCGAGAGGCGGGGTACACCCTGGACTGGTGGCCAGCCAATCACAGGGCACATATAGACAAACAACCATTCACACTCACATTCATACCTATGGACAATTTGGAGTCGCCAATTAACCTAGCATGTTTTTGGAATGTGGGAGGAAACCGGAGTACCCGGAGAAAACCCACGCATGCACTGGGAGAACATGCAAACTCCACACAGAGATGGCCGAGAGTGGAATTGAACTCAGGTGTCCTAGCTGTGAGGCCTGCACGCTAACCACTCGTCCGCAATATGAAGTATGACCAATGAAACATCAGATATCAAGAATATGTTAACTCCTTATTTACTTCTCTGACTACCTCCTCAACATATTTTGCAATCAAGCTACCCAGCATGCCTTGCGGCATTTTTATGTCTTTGGTATTATGCATAGATATTTATTTGCAGGTTGGTAGGTTACTAATTGGCGACTCAAGCACTGCAAGTCATGTTGCAGACAGCAGTTTCCATAGTCAAGGTTTAAAAAGAGGCTTGGCGGCCCGCAGTTTGACCACCCCTGTTTTAAGATAGTTCAGTTGCCTTCTAGTCAGCCTTTGTGTGCAAACCTGAAAAAAAAATCAGTGCAGTTTCTCTTCAACAAGAAAATACCTCAATAGTTTCTCATCTGCCAGTCGTTCACGGACACACATCTCACGTTCTCTTCCTGAAAACAAACAAAAGCTGAAAGTGAATCATCTCAAATTGCCTTTTTTGGAGCAACACATTACTTTCTGAACTACAAGTGAAGTCGTCATCAAGCTATTCATTGGACTTGAACGGCTTGTATTGCAATAACTGGAAAAATAACTTTTTGACTATGTGAGTATGTGTTTGAGGAAAAGTGTGATGATAGCCATAGAACAGGAAGTAGAAACGAGTGCAATCTTGGATATTTCAATCACAGCACCATTTTCTACACCGCCTGTCCTTTTTGGGGTCACGGGTGGGCCAACATGCAAACTATTGATTTGATTGGATAATAATGCCTGGCTGAAACAAAACTGTACGATGGGTTCACACTCACTCTCCAGCATCTCCTCGCGTTCTTTCAGCGCCTTTTCTCGCTCCTTGAGTGCCTGCTCTCTGAGCTTGAGCTCCACTGCTGTGTTGGCAGAAGGTGACGGCGCTTCTGCAGGCTTTCCAGGAGGACAGTCAGAGTCTGCTGACTTTCTCCGCTGGTGCTGCTGATGCTTCCTCTGTTCTTCACCGACGGCTTCCTTCAGCAGGCTGCTCTGGAGGATGGACTCCACAGATGGCCTCAGATAGTCCTGGAGTTTACAACAACAATGCACCATGAGTTCTTCCATTTTAAACTAGGTTCATGGGAAAAACTGCTATTTCAAACCTTCAAGTTGAGCATTCTCTTGAGCAGGGTGTTTAATTCTTCCGAGTATCGAAATGGGATTCTGGAGAACTTCCCTTCTCGGATCTTCACTGTAAGCTCTTTTTGGTTACAGGCGGTAAAGGGTGGTCTGCAGAGTATCACATACAGTACTGTGATATACCGCACTTTTTTTCATAGGTTGGCTGTTCCTGCGACTTATACTCCAGAGTGACTTATAAATGAAAAAAATTTTTATGTTACATAAACGCTGGACAGCTTTTCTGTTTATGTTTATTTTTCGTGTAGCTGAATAAGCATTGCGTTAGCATATCTTACACCTATTCAGCCTGTTCTCTATTTTATTTTTAGAACTTGCCTTCCAAGACGACGTAATGTCTGTTTTTCGGTCAAGTAGTTTGTAAAATAAATTACCGCAAAAAATGCGACTTATACTCCAGTGTGACTTATGTATGTTTTTTTTCTTCCTAATTATACATTTTTGGCCTTGTGCGACTTATACTCCAGTGCGACTTATGTATGTTTTTTTCTACCTAATTATGCATTTTTGGCCTTGTACAACTTATACTCTAGAGTGACTTATGTATGTTTTTTTCTACCTAATTATGCATTTTTGCCATTGTACAACTTATACTCTAGTGTGACTTATGTATGTTTTTTTCTTCCTAATTATAAATTTTTGGCCTTGTGCGACTTATACTCCAGTGCGACTTATGTATGTTTTTTTCTACCCAATTATGCATTTTTGGCCTTGTACAACTTATACTCTAGTGCGACTTATGTATGTTTTTTTCTACCTAATTATGCATTTTTGGCCTTGTACAACTTATACTCTAGTGCGACTTATGTATGTTTTTTTCTACCTAATTATGCATTTTTGGCCTTGTACAACTTAAACTCTAGTGCGACTTATGTATGTTTTTTTCTACCTAATTATGCATTTTTGGCCTTGTACAACTTACACTCTAGTGCGACTTATGTATGTTTTTTTCTACCTAATGCATTTTTGGCCTTGTACAACTTAAACTCTAGTGCGACTTATGTATGTTTTTTTCTACCTAATTATGCATTTTTGGCCTTGTACAACTTAAACTCTAGTGTGACTTATGTATGTTTTTTTCTACCTAATTATGCATTTTTGGCCTTGTACAACTTATACTCTAGTGCGACTTATGTATGTTTTTTTCTACCTAATTATGCATTTTTGGCCTTGTACAACTTATACTGTAGTGCGACTTATGTATGTTTTTTTCTACCTAATTATGCATTTTTGGCCTTGTACAACTTACACTCTATTGCGACTTATGTATGTTTTTTTCTACCTAATTATGCATTTTTGGCCTTGTACAACTTACACTCTAGTGCGACTTATGTATGTTTTTTTCTACCTAATTATGCATTTTTGGCCTTGTACAACTTGCACTCTAGTGCGACTTATGTATGTTTTTTTCTACCTAATTATGCATTTTTGGCCTTGTACAACTTAAACTCTAGTGCGACTTATGTATGTTTTTTTCTACCTAATTATGCATTTTTGGCCTTGTACAACTTATACTCTAGTGCGACTTATGTATGTTTTTTTCTACCTAATTATGCATTTTTGGCCTTGTACAACTTATACTCTAGTGTGACTTATGTATGTTTTTTTCTACCTAATTATGCATTTTTGGCCTTGTACAACTTATACTCTAGTGCGACTTATGTATGTTTTTTTCTACCTAATTATGCATTTTTGGCCTTGTACAACTTGCACTCTAGTGCGACTTATGTATGTTTTTTTCTACCTAATTATGCATTTTTGGCCTTGTACAACTTAAACTCTAGTGCGACTTATGTATGTTTTTTTCTACCTAATTATGCATTTTTGGCCTTGTACAACTTATACTCTAGTGCGACTTATGTATGTTTTTTTCTACCTAATTATGCATTTTTGGCCTTGTACAACTTATACTCTAGTGTGACTTATGTATGTTTTTTTCTACCTAATTTTTGGACTTGTGGGACTTGTACTCCGGAGCGACTTATAGTCCAGAAAATACGGTATATACATATATTATGTATTATACTAACTGCTCAAGTAGGTCAGAAGAACTTACGATAGTGCACACAGCTCATACAGCAAACACCCCAGAGACCAGATGTCCGACTTTTCATTGTACGACATCTGGTTCATTTGTTCCTGGAAGACAAACACAGAATAAAGAGACAGCCACCACTCACAAGTTGTCGCCAAACGCACAAGAAAACCGACAGGAGACATATAGTACGGCGTCCCGACGAACGTCTTCGCAAAGCTGGTGTCGTGGTTGAGGATCCGGGCCAGGCCAAAGTCGCCCAATTTCACGTTCTGCTTAACGTCCAGGAAGATGTTGGCCGGTTTCAGGTCCCGGTGGAGGACGGTGGGTCTGCCGTCACTGCGCCTGTGGCACTCCTTCAATGCCAACATCAGCTGGGCCATGACACGTAAGATGAACGTCTCCTCCAAATAACGTCTGAGCCAACAACAACAGCAAAAAGGGTTTTTTTTAGCTACATCACAGCATTTCTTTGCAATGCTGGGATACTTGCATATTATTTTTTTTGCCTAATACTGTATTTGCTGAAATAACAACCTCCACTCAAATAGATACCACGCCTTGAATAAAATATAATTAAATATAAAATATATCTAATAAGACTGTGTCATATACTGATGAGTTGTATACAATATGTATGTAATATTTTCATTCATTCATTTTCTACCGCTTTTTCCTCACGAGGGTCGTGGGCGTGCTGGAGCCTATCCCAGCTGTCTTCAGGCAAGAGGCGGGGTACACCCTGGACTGGTGGCCAGCCAATCACAGGGCACATATTGACAAACAACCATTCACACTCACATTCATACCTATGGACAATTTGGAGTCGCCAATTAACCTAGCATGTTTTTGGAATGTGGGAGGAAACCGGAGTACCCGGAGAAAACCCATGCATGCACTGGGAGAACATGCAAACTCCACACAGAGATGGCCGAGGGTGGAATTGAACCCTGGTCTCCTAGCTGTGAGGTCTGCGTGCTAACCACTAGACCGCCGTGGAAATATTTGTCATTACAATGTTTTATTTAAATTCACGCTTGTATTTCATTAATTAACATAGTCTCTGCTGGTTGTTATTGTTATTACAAAAATAGATTTGTACAAATTAAAGGCCTCTTCAATAATGGAAGTAATGCCTGGTACTCTCTGAAGTTTGGTAAACATACATTTGACTACATTTCCTAAATTAATTAAAAAAATGCACAATTGATTAATTTAATCATACATATTGATATACTGACCAAAATAATGCTAAAGGATGACAATGCAGATGTGAATTTGTAGCTAACCTACAGAAAGTATATGCTGGTCACCTTTCCTTGATGCACCGGGCGACAAGGCTGGCCAGGTCTCCGCCCTGGCAGTACTCCATGACGATGTACAGGGTGGTGTTGGTGCGGTCGATGATGCGATCGTAGTATCTTACAATGTTGGGATGCTTCAGCTCCCTAAGGAGGTTGACCTCTGACACCAACATCTGCTTCTCACTCTCAGCCATTGTGCCATAGTCCAGCTCCTTCCACACCAGCACCTTTTTTTTTTACACAATAACAGATATTTGGTTAAGATATATGACACAATTGAAGCACAATGTACATGAAAAAATATATAAAGTCTACTGGTTGAATTGTTTATACTTTTCAAAATGCACATGCTGACTTCCTCGATCACGTGACGCTATCATAACATTTTAGACCTCCATTATCTTTACTTTAGTTTTCAGCATTGTTTACCTACTAATGTGTGTATATTTTAGCTTTCGGTATTGTTTAACCTACTATTATGTGTAAATACACGAACATAACAAAAACACAACAAATACTAGACTGCATTGTATGATACGTTGAATGAACCCGGAAATTGTCTCACTCGTGTGTTTAGCAAGCTAGATATAGCAACACTAGCCAATATTTTATGAGCAGTGACTTTTTGCGTTAATGGAACCAATAGTTACTCACTTTCCCATCGGATTTTCGTCTTATTTTCTGGCATTTTCCATAGGAACCAGAACCAATGGTGTACAGCACCTCGTAATCGCTAATTCGAGACGGCATCTTGATATTAGCAACACAAACCGCTGCTAACTACTAAATTTCACACTCACAACTTATTTACAGAGTTGATGCTATAAATTATGTTCATAAATAAAACATAAATCCACTTTCCGCGTCCTCTCCTCTGGTGTTTTGTCTCTGGCGTTAAAACAGAAACTACCACGCTTTTAAATTTGTGTGGAGAAAAATCTCTCGATTGTGATTGGTCAGTGCTTGCGCATGACGTGTTCTGATTGGTCTGAGAACGGCTACGAGTGGCGTGGTTGCCAAGCGCCGAGAAACCGCGAGAGTAAAGCGGCAAGTACCCAACCTGGCCGCTAGATGGGGCTAAATTCGGTTTTAACGTTTAACCGTATAGTACTGCAGCCCTTAATATTAATTAACAATGGATGGATAATTTCCCTGGTTGTAATGTAAGTGTGTGATTTGCATATTCATTTTTAAAGCATTCTAAGGGATATAACCAAACTTAGTTGTTACATAAATCTTGTATAATCATTTATATTCTGAAATGCAGGAAGGCAGAAGAGTAACATGCAAGGTTAATGGAACATCATTCAATGTGATGGCCTGTTTTGCACACACACAAAAAAAGAAACAAAACAGACGATTGAAAAGATTTACTGTACTTTATGTTGCATACAGACTTGCTTTACGATCTGCATTTGTACAATGTGCAATGTATTTTGGTCAGGGTAACATAAGGTGTGACACACAACATATAAAAACAAACAGTGAACAAAAAACATGCAGGATAACTTTCAAAATACAATTCTGTGCGCTGAATAAAACCCAAAAAAGAATAAAACCAATGGTAGCTGGACACAAACATAAAATCAGAACTGTATTTGGCATAAAACCATCATTCCAAATATTGAATAAAGACCCACACAAGTGTTCAGTACTTCCCCCTAAGGATACGAGGGGTAAGGACGGGGCTTGGAGACTGCTGTCGTGACCTCAGGATCCTCGAGTAAGGAGTTAGGTTTACATCTGCGTTGTTACGCATGTTGTATTTACGCGTTGGTGTGCGTGTGGGAAACAGAGACTGGCAAAAAGGCTTCTTTTGTGGAGGCTTGTTCTCAGAGTCGCTGGCAGCGGCGCCACAGCCCCGCTTCTTGCAGGTCCCGGGTGTAGCGAAACCCACGCGAGGAAGCTGAAGCTGTACCTGCACTGGCGTCTCCGCTTTGCGCCTCAAGTCGGCCTTGACGAGCGTCAGGCCGTTCTGTAGCTCCACCAGGATCTGGTCCTACAGAGGAAGTGAGTCGATAGGGTTAGACGCTGCCGTTGGAGAGTGGAGTGAAGGCGGGGTCACCCGGGGGAAGTTAAAAGACGGCAAACCCTCCACATGCTATGGCACCACCCAACTTCAGGAGTTAGATTAAAGACATATGCATTAGTCTTAAAGCTGATTGTGCGTGTAAATGTTAGTGGAAATGAGAGGGAGAGAAAAAAAAAAAGATATTGACACATCCATTAATGGGAAAAATGCATTTCTAATCACAATTATGCCTAATAACTTTATGTCCAACTTTAAACTGTTTAACTGAGGACAGAATATGTCTTGCATGGCATGCTGGGATAAGTCAAATAGTACTCCCTACCTGTGGTATTTCAGCTAGGCTACACCATTTTTACACAAAGAGTCACAGCGACATCCACGGTACCTGTTTCATTAGTGTTTCGTCCGCGGCGGACAAAGCCTGACGCAGTCTCTCGCCTCCTGTGTTGCGGCAGCAGGCACGCTCACCAGACTGCAGGTCCGAACCCAGCCTCTGCAGATCCACGCGCAACTGACGTAAGTTCTGTTTAGATTCGGACAGACATTGAGTCAGTCGCGATGATGAGGTAAAAGGGGTGGATGGTGGATGTCCCATCCCCTTACTCTTTGACCCTCTTCGAGTTTGCGGTTAGCTGCAGCGGTGCCCGCCGAGCCTGGCTCCTCCAGCTGCATCTTCAGCTTGGACAACTCTGTAGTGAGGAAAAACAAACAGTGAATTGTTAGATTATGTTGACCTGGTAAATTAAATACTTATAGGTTATCACCAGACAAACCATGTGATGATCTTATTATCACATACTATTTAATCATGAGCTTATTATCACATACTATTTAATCAAAAGACCATTTTGTTTCCAGAAAATGTTCAGTTTATTACATGTATTATATGTAAACAGTGTAAACACAATAATTGCAAAAATATTTCAACAATAATATTTTATCAACAGTCTTATCTTATCAATGTCTGACAATTAAAGTTCCATTAATCAAGTTTGGGTTTTTTGGTGACTGGAAAAGCACTAGGAATATTTATAGTTACATTGACATGTCCTGTCACATGCGCAGAGTTTAGAAAGTTAAGCCCAGGAGCCCACTTCATGACCTGGGCTCATGCACAGTTCTCTGATTGGTTGTTTCATGGGCACGATACCAGAGCAGCGCGCTCTGAGTGGACAGCTACGGGGGCTGATACTGGACATGGTTAAACTTGGTTATATTTTATCAGTATCACTGCCCTGGGCTTTGACACAGTATCATTTCGGCCTTTTCCCGTATCATTCATGGGTGGTTTCTAGGGTACAGGGCCAATTAATACTGTAGTATGTGATAAAAAGTGATATCATGGCACTATCTGCAGGGGAAAACAAGAGAGTGCTGCGGCTATGAATCCAGCAGAGGGCGCCATCTCGCAAGTGAATTCACTCAACATTTTCCAGCAGAAGATGCTTTGTAACTGCATGTTTTGTAAGCATGTAGCACACAAGCTTCAAATACGATAGTTGCTGCCCTACTTCTGAACATTGTATTGCCGTTTTTTTCGCACAGTTCGTTGTGGTTCGGGGACCGTAACCCCTCACCCCACCAATGACAACGATTCATACCATACCTTGCGTCTTGCTTAGTAGCTCAGCGCGACACTGGTCCAGTTCCTCGCGCAGTCGACTGAGGTCCGTCTGGGCGGTGCGGCGCTTGGAGCGCCGAGGCCCCTCGGGGGCCTGCTGCTGGGGTGGAGAGCCGGAATCCTCTTCGTTGTTTCTCTGCTTCTTCAAGGCGGCGCTCAGTTCCTCGATCTCCTGGTCACGCTCCTACGACACGCCATATTGGCCCGTTTACATTTAATCCCCAAATATCCGATGAACATTTCTCACCTGTAGCTCCTGCGTGTAGAATTTTTTCAAATGTTTCTGCAGGATTTCTATCTTGTCCTCGCAGCGTGCTTCGATCATAGCTCTCTCTCTGTCCAAGGTCTCGCTACGGAACCACAAAGCATCTCAGGTTAAGATAAGATATACCTTTATTCGTCCATCAGTGGGGAAATTTGCAGGTTAAAAAGATCAGAGGGTTTACTACAGGGGTCTCAAACACACGGCCCGTGGGTCAAATGTGGCCCGCAGGACACTAGTTTGAGGCCCCTGCCTTGATATGAAAGTTTAATGTTAGTGTGGCCCGCGCAAGTTTGATATGGATGCTGTATGGTATCATGTACCCAGAAAAAAATTATTACATTTGATTAATGTTCATGTTAAAGGTTAAATAACTTAATAGTTATCCTCCCTATCCGTGTGGAAGTGGTAAGTTTTTGGCTTTTTAAGTTTAAAAGGAAATAACTTGGAGGCTACCGTTTAGGTCGCTAGCTCTCTAGTTTGCGAGTTAGCATGTGTCTCAAGACCCTGCAGTAAATAAAAAGAGTATAAATGTGACTATAGTCGTGTTTTGGGCTCTCATAATGCTTTGTTAATTTTAATCTGAAAAAAATCATTTGTCTACCCACCAACTATAAGTTTTTATTATTTGGTGTTTTATTATTATATTTATTTATTACTGATTGATTGTCTGTATTCTTGATTTGTTTATTTTTCATCTTATTTCGTGCGTTTTTTTTGGGGGGGGGGGGGGGGGGGGGGGGGGCTGATGCGGCCCAGCCTCGCCCAGACCCTAGCTCCAGTGGCCCCCAAGTAAATTGAGTTTGAGACCCCTGGTTTACTATATGTCCTCCACACACCTGAAATCCTCTTCCATTCTCAGGACGTGCTCCATCATTTCAGAGACCGCCTCCTCCCTCACTTTGGCCTCAATCAGCTCCTGTTCCTCCTGCTGCCGTTGCAACTGTCTCTTTAGGAGGTCGATGGCCTGCAGCAAAGACTTCATAAGGCAGAAAGGATCAGTTAGAAGTTCAGAAGGAGTAAATGGCTATCTTTGAGGTAACACGCTAGTGTGATGCTGTACCTCTGTGTTCAACATGGTGATATCTCCATCTTCCACATCGCTCTCATCAGACTCTTCCTCCACCACACTGCTGTCGTTCCCGTTGGCTGGCTCACGCAGAAGAGACAGGATGTAGGCCACTCTGGTCTTAGTGGAGGGACCATGGACCAGCTGGAAGGAAATAAGGACAATTCTTTCCTCATCCATGCTTTGACGTGCAGCGCCGGTTGTTGTCTTACTTGGGAAGCAATAGCTGAGAACTTGAGTGCTTGGAGAGTCTCGTCATAGACCGAGGCACATGTGTTGATGTTGACCACCATGCTGGAGGTTCCTCGCCCACAGAAGAACCCCTGAAGCACTCGGGTCAGCTTGCTGTCCCTGAAGGGCACCACTTGAGGGGGGCGTGACCTGTGGATGTTTAAACTTTGTAGCTCAATATCAGACAGTTTTAGATTTTTTTTTAAGACAAATTAAAAAGAACTGACTTGTTGGTCTGGTTGTTCCTCAAAGCAGCGATACAGCGGCCCAGCGTCAACAGGGAGGCGTTGATGTTGTTGGCTTCCTTCATCCTATCGCCGTTGCGCTGCTGTTTGCAGCGTTCCGACCCGGCTAGGTCACACACGGTCAGTCTACAAAAGAGACAACACGGTAAAGAACTGAACGAAAGCAACAAAACATTACAATTGTGGACACTTACTCGCTGATGTCCATGCTGCGGCCGGAATGTGCATCTGGGCGGATGTGCAGGACACGGATGGAGAAAATGCTGTGGCTGAGAAGTCAACAACAAAAAAAACTGTTCAATCAAACTGGTTCCATCCAAAAGAAAAAGACAAAAAGAAAGGCCCCCTACCTGCGGCTGGAGTTTTGGTTGAGGTGGGTGCTGGCAAAACTTTGGTTGCAACGTCCAACCCTCATAATCTTCCAGGCTTCCTCTGCACCGCGGACCTGGATCCATGTGAGGTCTGACAACACAACCAAAGCACATATTTCTTTATATTATAATATGCAACATTAGCAGGATACATAAAGTAGGGCCTTTACACAGACAAAAATGCTCAGTCTCTTCTGTTTACAAAATTAATCAAATGTGTATGCTACAGTCTCCTTTATTAGCAGTTAATTGGTTCCAGACCCGACCACATGAAATTAATTTCCACAAAATGGGATCCAATGTTAATAAACTGAACATTTTGCAGACTTAGAGCATCAAAAAACTTGTTTATGACTTTCTAAATACTGTTTTTAACATGATGAGAGCCCTGTAGACATGAAATAACCATGTAGTCATGGTTGAGGTGGCCATTAGCTGGCGAAGTAACCAGTTAGCATTGAATTTATTTATTCTAAACTTAAGAAGCCCGACACTTACCACTTCCACACAGGAAGGGAGAACTTTTTCTCTTCCTATCATATCAAACAAGCCATGGCTGACATTCATGCAATGTTCAGGTAATGTGTCAATGTTTGTGTCATTATTGACCATCGTCAACCACAAACCAGCAATCAATTATAAATTTGTGAAAAAGCGTGATATAGACAGGAACGACTGTTAATTTTAAGTCTGCGGTGGTTACCCTTCACATAGGGATTGCCGTTCTTATCATCGCTCAGCCTCAGTGTGGGCCTCTTCCTCGGCTGCTTGGAAGGAGCGCCGTCCAGCAGGTCGTACAGGAACTCGTTGTAGATCTCGTAGAAAGACACCCAGATGGAGAACTGCAGTCCTTCCTCCAGGTCGCTCTCACCGCTCTGCGACAGGCTGTCAGGCTCCAGGCAAACACTGTCGCAGTCTGCAGAGTCGGACAAGTTGTTTTATATGAATGGCGACGTTGGATAGCGTAGGCATGCTGCTTTCAGGAACCTTCTTCTTTAATCTTCCTCACCTTCCAGCTGGGTAGCAATGTTGCTTGTGGTGGAGAGACCGCCGATGCCGCTGTCCCATGTTGTGGTGCCGCCTCGACGAGAATTCTCATCCTGCAAGACACAAAATCGATATATTTTACATTCATTTGAAATTTTTACATGCCATTTTCACTCCAGATTTGATTCTTGAACCTCTTTGAGCAGAGAGCATCGGCGCATTTCTTCCTCCTTGATCTCAGAGGGCTCCAAGTGCCTCACATCCCGGTATAAGACGGGCTTCAGGTCCATGGCATCATAGAGACGTCCTTGGACTTTCCTGAAGAGAGATACTAAAGCTCGGGGCAGGAGGCCCGCCTTGCGACCAGTCCCTACAGAAAACACAAACATCATTTTAAAATTAACTCAAAAGCTACAGCAGCAACTGTTCACAGAGAAACACTGAACATCAATATCTTACCTTGAATAGTATAAGTCTTTCCAGAATTGGTGATGCCGTAGGTGTAGAGGAGTCGGTTCTCTCCTAGAAGCACATTTTTCACCATGTCCTTCATTGTGCACTCATAAAAGTGTTGCTGTGTTGTCTCTGGTCCCAGAATCTGATTCCCACAGGGAACAAAAACAAGTGGAAGTATGACAATCTCTGTCTCTTAAAAATGCCTCGATTGTTTGACTCCGATTCCCCCTACCTTGGAGAAAGTGAACTTGTGCATACTCTGAGAGATACCCCTCTCTGCCATTTTCATGTTTTGGGAGCACTTGGGCGCTTTGAGCAGCAGAGTCTCATCGTCTTGGACATCAACACAACCCTACGAGGAGCAGCACATTATTAGAGACACAGAAGACACACGGACAACATGTATTTAGGTCGGAAATCAGACCTGTTCTTCTCCCCTTTCTCTCTCCAACTCTGTGAGGGGTCGAATGCGCAGAAAGACCTGCACTCTTTCCGGGTCGCCTTTGGCACCGCCACTGCCCATCCTCACCAGTGCTGGTTTCACAGCGATTTCCTATAACACAAATTCATCAGGAGCTGAAAGAAGCGTGTGATTTATGAATTTGTATGACTGTAAAAACCCAAATGCAGACAAATTGAGTGGCTAAAAATATTTTCAATAAGTAAAAAAACAAACACTGCAGTACTGGCTCTAACCATCAACGGCGCTGTTGGTTTATATCGTCAGTCGTCTCTGGCTTGAGGAACAACAGCATTTCATGTTTCCAGTTAGTTCGTTATCCAGTCCAAAAGTACGGTACAGATGCAGAAAATTTATTTTCTTTGTTTAATTTGCGATTTAATACCAAACGTTTACACTGGCATCTCAAAACAACTCTAACCTGCGCCATGGTGGACGGCCGGGGGTCCAAACCGGGCGAAATGACCGAAATCTCAGGCAGGCGCGGTCTTCCAAGGCCCCCATGCTCCGCTGCCGTGGACTCAAACACGGCCATTTCCTCCTCTTCTTCCAAAGGGGACATACTCGGCGAGGACAAAAACAACGCCATCGACCTGTCGCAAACCAAAGTGATGTAAAAAAATAAATAAAAGTGGGGTTTTGGAGTTGCCACTATGCTACCACTATTAGAATTATCTACGACATGAGAGCATAAACTCAGGAGCACTTGATGGAAATTATATATAACTTCAATGTGTCACATATATAATCGTATATTTCGTGATGCACTCAATTGTAATCTTATGCATGTTCAAATGAAATAAAACCATATATATATAGAATTACGTTTACTTTAAAACACACTGTGCTTGTATTTACCAAGCATGTGAAGTTTACTTTGATTTCACCTTACCTTGCTAGCTAAACGACCAACGGATGAACGTGTGGTTTCCAGAACTTTCGTGTAAAAGTACCTTCGTCACTCTAAACGCGTTAACCCTCGGAGATATGGCATAAATTTAGCTAACGGTAGCTTACAGCCTTTTTTGTTGACGAAATACCCCCAAACGACGACGTTCTACTTTCAAACAAGGCGCCAGGGATCGGTGATCCAGGTAGCTAATGGAACAGCTTTGAATGTATTGGCGTCACTTCATGTCATCCCGCTGATTGGCTGATTTTTTTTTGTTTTCTGCTCTCTGATTGGATATTACGAACCCTGACGGTGCACCACAAAAACATTCCTTCCTAAACGATGATTGCTTTTGGAGAGTTCCGGTCACATGTTCTCGTTGTAAATACATGTAAATGTTATTATACAGGACAGAAACATAAAAAAGAGAATTCAAACCAATTATTGGAGTACTTTATAGCAGCTTTGCAGAGTTAGGTTTGTCTGATCACTGCTTAATCCAACTAATACCAGCATAGAGTCACAAACTTGCAAATCCTGTTGTGAAAACAGTGAAGAAGTGAACTAACAAAGCAAAGCTGCACAGACCGGGCTGCATAAAGTGGGTTTGAATACAGGCCTGACACTCTGATATTTGTGGTCATGAAGTCATTTAAATGCCCCTTACTGTTGGACCACCTGAAGGACATCACAGGGCCCCTGTTGGATCCCCTGCGGTTTTCCGACAGATGGACCGGGATAGTGGATGATGCATTCAACGTGGGGTTACACTTCTGGCACACCTTGACAGTGCATGGAATTATGTAAAGATCCTTTTGCTCTACTCTGCATTCAACACCATCATCTCTGAACTCTTCTCCTCCAAGCTCCTCCACCTCAGGGCAGGATCTAAAGCTTTCTGATGCAGCAGATGACCCTGTGTCAACTGTTGACACCATCAAGTGATTGCTATCCATAATTGCTCAGGACTTGAAGTGGGGAAACACGGCTTGCCACAGCAGATGATCAGGCACTTTCACACAACAGTCATTGAATCTGTGTTTTTGTAGCTCATTTGTTTACATAATACCGGCACTTACCGGTGACTGTCACATGCAACCTACACAAGTGGCTTTCAAAAACCTGCTTCCATCTTTACTGTCATTAGCATAAGGGAAACAGTGGAGACTCTGCAGAACCACTGCAGCAGCCTGACCCTTTTGTTCTCCCACAGCAGCATTTTGATAAAGATAGCTAGGATGGACACACTTTATTAATCCCGTGAAGGAGACGGAATGATGTTTTATTGCTTGCTGTCACTGTCGGAGAACCCACCAAAGCGTGATATTGAGGATCTTTGGGGGTCCATGCCTGTGAAATGGTAGGTTGCAGGTGCCTCTGCGGAATACAACCTCGGCAGGTGAACACTGCAACATTTCTTGTGCCTTTGCTCTGCGTTTTTTTCCCTCAAATGCAGCAATTCTGAATCACGTTGACAGATGGAATGTTGAAATATCAGAAAGTAGCAATAAGTAGAGCAAGAATGATACAAGAAAAATGGTTTTGTGGCCACTGCTGCAATGCATGCCATAACACAATAAATTGCAATAAATATGAATAAATATTCTCAGTAAAATGCCATTGCTATGACAGACCATTTTTGGAAAAGGTGCAGATTTTAGAAGATCTAGAAAGCTTTCTGTGCAGGTTATCGTGTGTAGATGCTCTATAGGAGTCCACAACTCAATACAAAGGGCCGAAAATTAGCATAATAGGTCCCCTTCAAAGTGCGAAAGGTGCAAGTCGCTAATACTTAGAAGTAAAAAAAAAAAAAAAAAAGTATGAATGACAACCAAATCAAGGAGTTTAGGATATTTGATGTTTTATTCCAGCACAAGTTTTTTGTGTTGTAAAATGGCTGTGTAACTAGGAATTTAAAGGAGAAGTACAAAATGGGAAAATTACAGACAGTTCTAGATCATTTGTTTTAATTCCTATTGTGTTTATTTCCTAAAACCACATCTAGGAAAACATCCCTTCCCTCCCTTCTTTGGAAACACACTGTAATTAAAAAAAAAACATCTGAAAAGGGCCAGTTAATGACACACTTAACATTTCAAAAATGTTTTTACCAGCTAAGTTAGGTAGCGATTCTTTTTTTCCTTTTGTCGTTTTTTTTGTATTTCACACAGTTTCTCCCGACAGTGACACAGAATGGAGGCCAGCAACCACAAGAATTCATTTGAAAAAAGGCATTTCTTTCATAAGAGTAATAACCACTGCTGAACTTCTAATAATAATTATGATTTTCCAAATAAAAAGTCAACCCAAACAAAATAAAACAGCAGAAGTTTGACCCCCTTGTCTTCAGCTCGACCACTTTTGAACCATTCATCCTAACTCTTAGGATTTGGACACTGGGAATACCAGGATAACTGCATGATATGGGAATGTGGTCTTCTAGTATATCGGCTAAGGCTTAGAACAACTGAAGGTTCACACTGGCTCTCGTGGCTGAGTAGTAAAAACTTCCTGTTCAGGAACAGAAAAAGACAACAACACCGTACTTAGAGAAATAATTGTCTGGGAGGGGGGGAGAAAAAAAAAAGGTGGAGAGGCAGGGTTATTCACAGACATTGAGAAATGTTGCTTCCATTACGAGGCATGTTATGTACAGAGGATTTGTGTCATTTCAAATAAAATTTGTACACAGTAACATCACATGAAGCATATTAAATCAGGGAGTGGAAAACGGGTGGAATAATAAAAAGAAAGGGGGGCTGCTCCCACACACTGATACCAACACTTGTCAAACCCAATTGCCTTATTTTTTCCAATGCTAATATGGTCCCTTGTGTTTGTGGACAACATATATGGCTTAAATCAGTGTAAAACTATGCTGGGGGTGGGGGGCTCTCAGTCTGCACATGGGTGTGTGTGTGTGCAAGCGTGTATGTGAGCACACTGCATATCCATATTGTCTCATTTCGTTCGTCCCTTCCAGTTTGATGCTGTCGAGCAAGGCTGCCTGTGTAAACATCATCGCCACACATCAGCTCAAAAACGACGACAAAAAAAAAAAGAAGAAGAAGAAAATGTGCTGGCTGTCGTCGTGGAGAAATCATATACTCTTCTAGGCAGCTACCGTTCAGGAATATATCCTGGGATAGGGAGCAGTTTGGATCCTTAGTGCAATGTGGGCCAAGGGAGGGGGAGCACAGCGTCTATCGTCCGCCGAGAGAAGTCCAGTGGGCGTCATGAAACAGGGCGGACTAAGGGTGGACTACTCTCTTGTAGTCAGACACACACACATTAAACAACGACGGAATTGTCTGGAGGAGTCCTGAGCCTCTAGTCTTTAAATGTATGACTGTGTGTATGTGTAAACATCAACATGACAGCTGTGATGTGTGAGGGCTGTAATTCATATATGTGTTGTTTCTTTCTTTTCTTTTTCTCTCCGTCAGGCTTTAAGTCTTGCCGCAAATGTACATTCATCCATCGCGAAAGGGGAAGGGTTGGGGGGAAAGGGGCTGATCTGATCCCGAGGCGCTTCCTGCTCGCCTCGTCGGCGTACTCAAAACATACAGCAGTAGAGGTGCTGCAGGACGCTGTACCACACGTAGCCGGAGACGAACGCAAAGGACTGGATGACGCACAGCCACACGGGGTCCAGGGTCATTTGCCGGGAGAACGCTCGCTTCTGTCCATCCTGAGGCGGGAACGCTCCTGTGGACGGGAGGAAGGACGAGAGTGTGAGTCAACGCATCTGGTGGGGATTAGCGCTATTCATTTCAAGTAAAATGGTGCACTTCGCTGTTTAAGCCTCTTTTATGCATGACTTCAGTTTAACTAGCATTCAAGATGCTAACACAACAGGTGTTTTATTATTTTTCCTTTTAAATTAAGTCCTTCACTTATTTTTAGGGAGGACCTGATTCAATATTGTAGGGGTGTCACTTAATAAATGATTTCATGTACTGCCACGCGCATGTGTGTATGTTTTCCTCGTCTCTCGCCTCCAAACAGGCAATATGAGGGTTCACTCTGTGCATTGGTTTCAGCACTTTGGAACGTTTGTTCCCATTTGTCAGTCACACAGTCTCTTTTGTCACTGTGGGTGGAGGAGGGGCCAGCAGTATACACACACACACACACACACACAGAGTGACACCCCTACGATATTGGATATCGGCCTGATATCGAATGTTATCACATACTACAGTATTAATTGGCCCTGTACCCTAGAAACCGCCCATGAATGATACGGGAAAAGGCCGAAATGATACTGTGTCAAAGCCCAGGGCAGTGATACTGATAAAATATAGAGTTTAACCATGTCCAGTATCAGCCCCCGTAAGAGAGCGCTGCTCTGGTATCGTGCCCGTGAAACAACCAATCAGAGAAGAGCGCACGAGCCCAGGTCATGAAGTGGGCTCCTGGCCTTAACTTTCTAAACTCCGCGCATGTGACAGGAAATGTCACTGTAACTATAAATATTCCTAGTGCTTCTCCAGTCACCAAAAAACCCAAACTTGATTAATGGAACTTTAATTGTCAGACATTGATAAGATAAGACTGTTGATAAAATATTATTGTTGAAATATTTTTGCAATTATTGTGTTTACACTGTTTAGATATAATACATGTAATAAACTGAACATTTTCTGGAAACAAAATGGTCTTTTGATTAAATAGTACGTGATAACAAGCTCATGATTAAATAGTATGTGATAATAAGATCATCACATGGTTTGTCTGGTATCATGCCCCCACGTGCCAGTATCAGCCTAAGACCGAAGGGCTGCATCTCAAATCTCTGATATTGGCACTCTGATACAAATGAATGGGCAGAGCCCACGTGATCCCAACAACGGTGTTTCCTAGCATTCTAACAAAGTAGCAAGGAGCAGAAGCGATGTCAGCCGTGTGGCAGTAAAAAGATGTTGCAGCTGAGTGTAAAACTTGTCATGCACAAGTTTCTTGTGGTGGCACAGAATTGAGGAAGTCAAATACGACAAACGTGATCGCTTATACGAACAGGCATCACAAAGAAAACTCCCACGGGACACAACACAGTTATTAGCTATAGCAGAAAAAAAAGCAAGCCTCTGTTGATAGTGAGTAATGTCGGGTTTAAACACTTCTTAGTTTTACACTTGTATGATTTAGTTTTATACTGGTATGACTGTCAACAATGTTAAGTCATGACTCAACACTTTTCAACCGGGAATTAATTATTTTACGAGGACATTCCAAAAACATGCTAGGTTAATTGGTGACTCCAAATTGTCCAAAGGTATGAATGTGAGTGTGAATGGTTGTTTGTCTATATGTGCCCTGTGATTGGCTGGCGACCAGTCCAGGGTGTACCCCGCCTCTCGCCCAAAGACAGCTGGCAGCGTGAGGAAAAGCGGTAGAAAATGAATGAATGAATGAATGAATGAATGAATGAATGAAAATGACCCCTCAATCCAAACCAGATTGGGTCTCATTAGATTATGCACAATTCAACATACATACATGACACATAAGCTCAAACCGCAAAAAAGGGGTGACACACCTGTGTCGTAGAAGTGGGCCAGCAACTCCTCTTTCTCCACAAACCTCTGATACAGCCAGTCCGTCAGCGCTTCCTCCTCTACAGGAACCTCTTTAATCGGGTACATCCTGGCACACACAGAGAGAGAAACGCAAAACACAAACACAAAAAAGGTCAGCAAACAGAATTTTTAGTTAAATCTATTTCTATTAAAAACTACCCAAGGCTGTTTCAGTTTCAGTTTCAGGAGGCTTGGCTTATTTGTAGCCACAAGGGGGCCTCGGTGAGCTGCTTTGCGACTGGTCACCTTCAAATAGAGGTTACAGACTCCTCCCCATCTGAGGAGCATTTCCTCTGCACTTAGTTGAATATTCCCCAGCATTTAAACGTCAGCCGCTATTGTAAAAGGACATCTGTGAAGAGGAAGGCAATGAGCGATACAGTATTGATATGGGTTAATATGTATTGACTAGTTAAAGCATTTACAGCAGGGGGACAGTAATGTCATGTCTTTGTGTGTCTTTGTACTGCTGAGTAGGTTTATTGCGCCCTGCTGAGATAAGGTCATGATTGCTGAGTCGAGCCGAGAAGTGCAGGCCTGCATGTAGACCACCACAGTGTATCCCACGAGGCATCCATCCTCCATTTGTGTAATATTTTGGCCCTGTATAACCAAAATATTACAAACCCAGAGAGTGAATCCTAACATTCTTTTTTTCTTAAGAGATTGCATCCTTTCCCAACTGGACAAGGAGGCCAATTCAATTTGGCCTGCGTGGGTAATCATTATTAAGAACTCAGGGGAGTCTTAAGTCTCTATAGTGGGAAAATGGAGAGAAAAAGTGTTGATGGAGGGTACAATGTCACAAAAGGTGAACAGGAAGATAAGCAAAAAGTGGCCTGTCCTGCTCCCCTTTATGTTTTTCTTCTTAAGATAAAGCCACCATGTGAGCAGCCTTTACTTCTTTACCTCTTAGACCTCCTACTACTCGAAAATTAGAACGTTAGATATTATTTTCGGTGGACCACCAATCCACTTAAAGCCTCTTGCATGCAGAATGTTAAGCAGAGCTGCAATCGGGGAGTAAGAAGACAATGAGGGTGGTTGATAATTGCTCCATTTACTCTTCAAACTGCTTCCTCTCTGGCTCAAGGCTGTCTTATGTTCCAGGAAATGATCAGGAACAATGGACATGACAGATGTAGATGAACAAAATGGCAAACATATTGATGCTGAAGACTTTTTTTTTTTATTGCCAGAAGGCTGCATTGACACTGGACTAGATAGCCTGAAGCTATCAGAAGAAAATAAACACTGTATATAAGACACCCAGATATAAGACATAAGAGTGTTTCTCCCTCAAAAAGTGTCTGATTCGTCTTAAATCTTGCATCAAATGAGAGATTCTTTAGATGCAAACCAGCAGGGGGCACCTAACCGCTTTGCGTTGAGCGAGTAGAGCTTTTTTTCCCGTCACACACACACCAGTGTAAGACACAGGGACCCAATGGATGACTCAGAATGAGCAAACAAAAAAGCTAATTTTAAGATAATGGTGAGCAATGACCAGCATAGAATTATAATATCTATTTTTAATGCAATTTATTAGTAATTTCACTGTTGAAAACACAATTTTTTTGGTCTATTTTGTTTAAAAAAATATTTTTCCATTGGTACTTTAGTTGATAATGGAATGTGAGTCCCTTGTTTATTGCAGTTAATTGGTTCCAGACCCCCGACCGGTCCAGGGTGTACTCAGCCTAGCACTGGGATAGGCTCCAGCATACCCCAGCGACCCAAGAATTCAATATTTATGAGTGGAATATTTTGTTTATGACTTTTTACACCATTATTAGAGCCCCGTAGACATGATACAACACCCCTATAGTCACTTTTACACTTGTATTGTTCTTTGTTTACACATTGTAACACATTGTTTTCTTTCATTTCTTCTCAAGTTAAGAAACCAAAAACCTACAAGAGCATTATTACAATATCTGTTAAGTTACTATGCATTGCTAAAAAACATCCCTCATAAAAACTGTGTTCGGTTGCTAGTAGCAGAGGCACTTGGGTTTGTCTTTAAATAAATTTAAATTCATGCCCGTTTTTCTGCCTGTGTCGTCCCTTCTCTGTGTATATACCGTATGTCTATGTCACTTGGTCAATGTGACCAGCATGTGACTGTTGTGTTAGGCTGGAAGTTAATGACTGCCTAAGGTGGGGGCGTCAACCTTGCTCTCAGTACACAGGTCACACGAGTAAGCGCTATAAAGTCATTGTCACAGGTGGTCATGAACTCCACGGTACGGACAGTTGATAGTGGCTGAGCTGTCAGCGGGGTTAAAGGTTAAGGACAGATAAATGATAAGATGAGCTGAATCAAAAAGATTGACAATTTGGGGGGGGGGGATGTTGTGGAAATGAGTTTACCCTAAGACAGGGCTGTCCAAACGTTGATGTTGAAAAATGTAGGATGAAAAGGGCCACTTAGATATTTTGTAAACCGATACATGTACATATGCTAAGTGACACAGTGTTACCTTGGTTAACATCCGCCCTGGTTAAAATCCTTTCTGTTATTTGCTATATTAAATAGCAAGGTAAATGTTTATTGGTTCTAAGATGGATTTATGGATTAATTAGACTAACTTTATTTTCTCCTTTGGTTAGAGTCAGTTTTGGTTTGAGTCCAATCTCCTGCAACGGATTAATAATGTTAACCAAGGCACCACTCTATATATGTTATGTGACTACTCCAAAAAATACATACTTTTGAATATCTAAGTAGCAGAAGAACTGATGACCGACTAGAAGTGTTTTGAACCTACTTGTACGAGTGACAGGTTGCTTCCACCTTGTGTTTAATTTGGGTGTGGAAAGGAAAAAAAAGTAGCCCAAAGGCTCCAAGGATCTCATTATAGTCATCAGTGTGACATATTGATTGTGGCAGAGCTGAAGTCAAAGCAGTTCCAAGTAGGAAATGTAGTATTCCACCAGACCCGCAGACGACACGGCTCAATATTTCGGCGGGAGGAAGAAAAAGCTGCAGTTTTAGAAAGCAGTATATGCTCAACAATTCAACCAGCCAGGTGAGCAGCTTTAAAGCACCCATGTGATGACCTGGCAAGAGGTCTCAATAAATTATGTCACCTTGCAGGAGCTATTTCCAAGAGCAGCTTACAGAAAAGCAGCGTTAAACATTCTTCAACAACTACCTGTGCCCTTGCTCTGATTGTGTACACCTACCTAGCTGAAGATGCCATTCAGGGGGCTTTGGATCGGTGAAACTGACTGAAAAAAAAAAAACAGCGAGAGGGCGTGACACCACTCCTGACTGGTGGTAGAAACAAGAAAATGGTGGTATAGGGATTAAAAAAAAAAAGTAAGGAGGACAGATTCATCTATTACACAATGTTCATCAGCCTGTTTAGAGACTACTGTAGTACTGTTGTAATCTCATAGCAGACAAAAAGCTTTCATATAAAAACAGATTGGAGCAGGTGGGCCCTCGGAACACCACAACTACGGCTGGATGATTACATTACACAACATCATTTTTGGTCCATTATACCTGGGGTGTCCAAATTGTGGCCCAGGGGACATTTGCGGACCAGGGCTGTTTTTTCCTCGGCCGACAGCACATTTGAAAAATAGAATTTAACAAGAAAACATTAAAAAACACAAAAATAATAAAAATGGAAAAAGTAATTCTTAAAGAAATATAATATTGTGAGCAAATTTTTTTTGTTGTCATTTTTGGAAAATTAGGTTGCGGAAAAAGCTACAATGTTAGGAGAATAAAGTCAAAATATTATGGGAATAAAGTCCTGATTATGAGAAGAAAGTTGACTGAATTGGAAATTAAAAAATACAGCAGCAGAAATGGAAAAAATCTGTAATTTTATGAAAATAGAAAAATAATTTTAGTAATAATATAAAAAAAAAATATTATAATAAATACAATAAAATATTAGAATTGTACAAGAATAGACTTGTTAGAAGGGAAAAACAATTTTAATTAATATTAATATAATAATAATTAATAATAATACTTAATTAAAAAATATAAAAATGTAAAAAAAAAAAGTAAAATAAACAGAACCAAACAAAACAAAATGTTTAGAAAACTAGGCTGAGGAAAAGTATTAGAGGCATTTATGAAGTAATAGGCTTTTTCATCACAAAGCTGAGATGTAGTTTTTTTTCTTCAACTATAATACGTATATCACGTCTTAGCAAAGCTACATGTGTTTACAAAATATCAAAGTGGCCTTTGCATCCTTTCATTTTCCACTAACTGGATCTATACAAATTTGGTTTAATATGACAATAATGTTGTCACAAACACTAATGTCATGCCTGCGTCAAAGGAAATGCCACGTTATGATCTGTAAGACAAAAGACACAGGACAGGAAGAAGCGCCCAGAACATTGATGCAATAAAGTGATAAGGAGCACCATGAAAATGCAGGGATGGCGAGGAAGAACAACGTTCTGCCCACTGAGTGCATGTTTATGATGGAAAGACCAAACCAGTTTAATGCCACGCTAAATGTGTTCAAACCCACATGCTCGGATGCATAAAAATAAGGAGCCCCCACAGCAAGTGGGTGATTTACTTGGCAGAGCGAAAGCACTCATAACTGACAGTGACTGAGGTCTTTCCTGCATCTTTCTCTGATAACAGCAACGCCGCTGCAAAGAAGTGCTCCGATACCGCACACTTCTGAAATATAAAAATATGAGTCACACTGGAGCATATGCTTTACTCGCCTTGATTTTTAACTATACAGCAATCCCTTGTTGGTCACAATTTATAGGCCGTGATAAGTGAATTTCCACCAGGTAGGATCCCTTGCTTGGAAATCAAATATTTTCATAGAGCATAGAAAACCTGTTTACGACCTCATTTAAGACATAAATAAGACTCGTCCTTGTGTGTGCAACAATTCTGCAAAGACGAGTGGGTCAAAATAAATTCCTTTATATTTGACAACAATACATTTCAGAGCTGTAATTATAATATCATCAAACTGTGATATTTTTGCCCAAGGTAATCAGGTAATTTATGCTACTTTTTCACTTAATACTAGAACTTGACCATCTTAATTCTTGCTCCGTTTTTCCATTGTTTTTACAGGTCTTTTACATGTTAATAATAGGTGATGATGAAACTCCACAATAGAAAAGTTTTATATTTCAAATGCATTTTATAAAAGGGCTCAGCCTGCATCTTTCCTACTGAAATACATGCTCTGCAGCTACCAAGAAAGTGAAAAGGCATCTCAATGTGTTGCGCGAAGGAGGTTACACATTGAAGGGAAATTTTAACACATGCACATAGACAGTTCAGTTGCAAATGCGACAACTGTAAACAGTTCATGGAATTATATTTGTGGTTAATGTGAAACATTTTATGTTGTTGTTTCTGTTGTGGCATCGTTGTTTAGACATTTTGGCTAAACATTCATTCATTTTCTACCGCTTTTCCTCAAAAGGGTCACGGAGGGTGCTGGAGCTTATCCCAGCTATCTTCGTGCGAGAGGCAGGGTACACCCTTTACTGGTCGCCAGCCAATCACAGGGCACATATAGACAAACAACCATTCACACTCACATTCATACCTACGGACAATTTGGAGTCGCCAATTAACCTAGCATGTTTTTGGAATGTGGGAGGAAACCGGACTACCCGGAGAAAACCCACGCTTGCACATGGCAGAGGGTGGAATTCAACTCATGTCTCCTAGGTCTGAGGCCTGCACGCTAACCACTCGTCCGCCGTGCAGCCCTTGGCTAAACATACATATATGGCTAAATCAAATCAAAATGATGCTTGAAATGTACAGTATCTTTTCACAAAAAGGCTTTATCCTCCCTTTTCCGCTGATATTTTACTGAAACAACACAATGCTGGAAAACAATAGTGTGTGTGCCTTGAAAAATCTGTCAAAATCATCAAAAATAGCTGGTACCTAAGAGGGACAGCTTTTGAAAAATGGTTGGGTTTGAATAAGTTAATTGTATATTGGAATGTGCCGAGGGCCAATAAAAAAAAAAAAAAAACAGTCACTGGCCGTAAACTGCCCCCTGGGCTGCCCTTTGGACACCCCTGTTGCAGACTGATTGGTGGTCACGTAGAAATGTTTATGTTGCTGTCAGCATTCCTAGTTTCACTTAGTTTTAAACTCCAGTTTCTTCTGACATGTATTGGAATATACATTATTTAAGCGAGGATCATTGCTTATGTGTGGAAGAAAAAAACAAAGAAATTATAGACCCCCCCAAACGTGTAGTTGAATCGATAAACTCTCACAGCTGCTACATGAGAAAATACCGAATGCATTTTATTCCCATAGTACCTTATTTTAAATAATCAAGCCCCTGTGATGTCTCTATTTGTTAAAAAAAGGTAAAAAAAAGACCCCAAATTGGGGTTTTCGCTTCCAAAATATCCCATCGCAAGCACAGCTGAACTGTACGGCTTTGTGCAAGCGTGGCTGCATCATACAATTCACTCCCCCGCGTTTGATCAGCAGGCAGATTAATCCTCTTGTCATCTCTGCACCTGTACCAGCATGGCTGTAAATTGTTTATGATCGGCGCCGTCTATGTGGCTTAAACAGCCTACACATCTGTGTGTCTTTTGGCTTGCTTGGGAACCTCTCTGCTCGTGCTGCTGACCACGCAACGGAAGTTGATTGTTTCCATGGCTAATTAGAGCGTCTCAGGGACAGGGGGGGTGGGACTTGTGGAACCTCTGCCCTTCTAATTACAGACTTAATGAGTCTTTAGCTTTAGTCCAGGTTGGTGGGGGGGGAACCTCCTGAGATAGACCAGCCAGCCAAGGTCCATAAATCATCTTTCACTATGTCCAATTACATGCAGCACACTGAAGTGTTCGCAGCATCCTGAGGGTCAACATGGCTTCTACCTGAAGACTACTCCTGCTCCTTGACCCCCAAATGCATCCCCTATAATGCACCACACTGTAAAATACATTTATCTTGAATAGGGTCCTGCAATAAAGCTAATCCAGAGGCACCTTCATCACGTCCTTAAGTGAATGGATTATTACTGAAGGAGACCTTGAGGACAACGAGGACATTTTCACCGTCAGGAGTGGTCATATTATTAACAACAGCACTAAAGGGCTGCAAAAGTCTTTACTTAGGTGCTCGCGAACCAACGGTATATTTGAAGGACCAGGAGAGGGAGAGAAAACTGCTGAGGCTAAGACTGGAAAGCAAACTGTTCAATAGAATTTAAACCCAACACTTTTGCACAAAAACACAGAAAAAGAAAAAAAAAATCGCCAAGGTGAAATAACAATGATAGTGAGAAATTTAAAAAGATCTGAAAAAAGTGTGAAAGTAGACCGGTGGGAACTTCCTTCTGTAATCTTGTGTTATCAGTGGGTGAACTTTTAAGTTCCCCTTCCATATAAGAGACACATGAAGAACAGAGTCTCTTTTTTCCACTCAATTGAATGCGTTTATTTGAAGGAAAGTAGATGTTTGAAGCACTTTTATGGAGGTAAAAGCTCTGAAGTGCACTGTGATATTCCCGTTTGCATGATGTAGATTTTTTTGTGTTAAATGACTTCTTAAAATAAATGACTTTTTGATCCCACTTTTTTTTCCCCCCCCTTAAAAGTACTCTTGAAAACACAAAACGGACAAGATTTGAGAGCTAATATGGAGACCTTACCTGTAGTGAACATGTGTGACGGTTGGCGGCCTGTAACCAAAAATCCACGTCTGGATGTCCATGGGCCGTGCTTTGGGATAAGCTATGGTCACATCTATCACCCACTGCAGGCCTTTACGCTTTTTGGCTGCAAGCAGGAGAAACACAAACACTGAAATGAACTAAAAATGTTATCGCTGTCATTTCCTAGTCAATGTGTTGTACCGGTGAGTACCAATACAAGGACACACTAAGACAGGTCCGCTGTTGTGGTATTGTTCCTTTGAGCGTTGACTTTTGGCAGAGGTAGCAGGGTTTCCCCTCTGCTGTCACGGATAAAGCCAAGTAATTCCGGACATGTTGCAGAGCTGTCTTACCACTGGATATGTACAGTGGGAATCAAACACAAACACTCCCACACTCCTGCAAATGCATGCATTTGCATATTCATGGTCCATTTGCACTTGTGTGACTATCCATGCTAAAAAAAAACAAAAATTATGCATGGAGCACTTTTGTTATGCCACTCTTTCCGTAATAAATTTCGTTTTATGGTTATCACATTTAATTGGTAACCCGACCATGCTAAGTGAATTTCCACAAAGTTGGATTTAATATTAATAAATGAAATTATCATAGAGCATAGAAAATCTGTTTGTCTTTCTAAATATGACTTTTACCATTATTAGAGCTCTTTAGACAAGAAGTAACACCCCTACAGTCACTTTTACACTCATGTTATTATTTGTTGACAACACATTGTTGAAAGGTAATGCAGAGCCTACGGGATCATTGCAGGGCCACAAGAGACGGCTGCTGCTTCAAATATAGCATGCTACCAAGCTCACTCGTACCAATAGCCTCCAATTCATTTATTCTATTCCTACGTGTTTCAAACAGAGTGGGGAGGAAGGACAAAGAAGTCTAAAAGTTACCACTTCCACATGAAAGGAGAGAGAACTTTTTTTACACTCCATCATGTCGGACATGCCATGGCTGACTCCATGCAGTGTTAAGGTCATGTAATGTGACATTAATGCAACATTACAGATGCCTAGCGACCAGAATACTACAAAGCGCAATGTGCGAGGAACGACTAGTAGAACATGTTGTACACCTTGCTTTTCGCTGAAAATTACTGCAAAAAATATGTCTTGGATTTCATACACTGTCTTGGTAATTCATTTCATTCATTCATTTTCTACCGCTTTTCCTCACAAGGGTCACTGGGAGTGCAGGAGCCTATCCCAGCTGTCTTCAGGCGAGAGGCGGGGTACACCCTGGACTGGTCGCCAGCCAATCACAGGGTACATATAGACAAACAACCATTCACACTCTCATTCATACCTATGGACAATTTGGAGTCACCAATTAACCTAGCATGTTTTTGGAATGTGGGAGGAAACCGAAGTCCCCGGATACAGATAAAACCCATGCACGGGGAGAACATGCAAACTCCACACAGAGATGACAGAGGGTGGAATACCCTAGTCTCCTAGCAGTGAGGTCTGTGCTCTAACCACTCGACCGCTGTGCAGCGGTCTTGGTAAACATACAGCCAAATATTGCCCACACAAAGCATCCAAGCGTTGGTGACTAAAACTGTATGAAGAATAGATAGTGGTTCTTTTGAGAGTTGGGACACTATAGACAGATTCCAGCCAGGGAATCATTTCATCATCTTTACTCTGTTTGTTTGTTTGTTTTGTTTCCAAGTGCCAGAACTTTGATAAAGAATTCAAGGGAGAAGTCGTAGCCAAGTACGGTGGTAGTGTCTGGCATAACTGGATTTGCTGGGGGAGCCGTTTAAAAGACACACATAACAGAAAGTTGAGCATGTAATTGTCCACTCTTAATGCCAAGTTTGAAACTATGGGGGCATTATTGTAGCAATATTATTTGCATGTCTGTATCTCAATCTGTGTGTTTCCTATGGAAATTGTATTTGGAATGCATAGATTGAGGTTCCTACTTTTTTCCACTTGTATGATAAGATAAGATAAGATATTGAGCAGTTTTTATTATAGAGTCTGGTCACTGCATGAAGTATCCCATTTAAAAATGAAAAAACATTGCCTGTGCAGTTAATAAAGGTTTTATGACCCAGGAACGGATGAATTCCATTTCCATGATGTCCCATAAGGAAAATACTTGAACTGCAGCGTCTCAGGCTGGACCAAAGCCCACCTACTCCATGTGTGAGGTTGCCAGGGAAAGAAACCACGCCTGTGAGTAAACCGATGAATAAACAAGGCAAGCCAAAAAACCAAGGCGTATTCTTGCTGGCTCATTTCTACAAGAGATAAAGTGACTTGACGGGTATCCTTGGTATTGATGGGAATGGCCACAGTCATCGCAGCATGGGTAATTGGATCCGCATGTCGGTCCAAGTGTGTGAGAAGGCAGCCGTGCACGGGCTCGTGTGAGCAGCTGGCCAAAGCTACGAGGCTACGAGCCAAGACGTTGCTACGGTGACAAACACTACTGTAATAAATGACAAAGGTGTGTCCTTCAGCAAACATTGGGAGGGAAACATATGCAGTGGAAGGTACCTTGCTCTAAATCACTCTGTTATACCGTAGAAAGCCAAACAAGAAGACACCGATCTCAAGAAGCAGAGCTGATTGGTCGGGGCCACATTACCACCGAGTCATACAGTCCTCAAACTATGAACTTTGTGAAAGTCTCTCAACAACACAAAACTTATCAATGTCCATCTGCACAATGCATTAAACCCATGAGACACTTGAATGGCTGCTACACAGCAGCACGCATATTTACATCAAATCCTATTTTCTGCAAGTGGCCCATTTGTCTCCGAGTGAGTCAGCAAAACTGTGGGCACCTCTGCAGAGCATCAGGGAGGGTCAGGGTGAGACAGCACACACACACACACACACACGCACGCACACAGAGGACATAGGGACACAGTATTCATTGGGGTATGTGTTGCTTTTTTTCATGCCCTAGGTTTTAATGCCATTAGCTAGACTCAAGAGGAAGGACAAAGCCAGAAGAGGAAAAGCAGCTCAAATGAGAACATGCGCTTACACAGCACATACAGCCAATTAAACAGCAATTCTGCTTTGTTTTGACACGCTCGCTTCCTAAAGAGGGATGAACGGACAGTGTAAGTCCTCAAGCACTGGAGAGTGCAATGCATGCAGCTGTGCAGAGTTCCTGAGACACGTTTTCAACAACTAGAACACCGCCGGATGACCCTTCTAATGGATTCTGAAGCCAAGCCAGAAGAGGCTACTTGGGAGCGTTTTTGCATTTGTATGTTAATGTTGCAATTTCAACCAACTTGTATAAGCCAGTGTTTGATAATTATAAAAAGTTAAAGTCAGAGCAGTTGTCAGAGGTTGAGTTTCCGTGTGTCATAAATCGTCAGACTTCCGCTCAGGGAGCACTGAGATAATTAGCATTTACTTTGGCTTTTTTTTTTTTAAAAAAGGTGAACCAGTGACGGCAAAGAGGCAAACTATAATGACTGGGAATGAAAGTGCAAAGCATTCCGTTCAATAAGTCAACAATAATAACAGAACATCTATGTGTCCTAATGCGAAACACGTTCAGCTGAGTGCAAAACTTGTCATGCACAAGGATCCCATGGCTGCACAAGTTTAATACAACCAAACTCATTGCACATTTGAAGCAGAGTCACATGGGAATCTCCCACGGGATGATAAGAAGTCATTAGATATAACAGGAAAAATTGACTAGCCCCTGCTCGTGGTCAGTGAAGTCGGGTTTAAAGCCATACTTGAGCACCCCGATCCTCGCTATATTATGACATTGTGAATGAAACAATAACACACATGCATAAATACGTAAATGGGTGAGTTTTTCCTCAGACTTTTTCTATTTTCATTACTTGTTACAGGCAAAAAAAAAGCCAAATTGGATTACTTATCAAAACAAATGATTTTTTTTAAGAAAATGGTGATTATTATAAATAAACATGAGCCATGTATTGCTTTTTGTGCTCTCATGTAGTTTTCTCCACAGCCTTTTCAAGCACATTTCTTCCGCTGCTGGGATTACTGCCGCCACCTGTCAATCAGCGGAATGTCATGAACCTATTTGCAGGAGCGTTAATTGCCTCACACGCATGCGCCCTCCTGCAAGAACACAGCAGCTTCTGATTGCTTATCACTCAGGAAGCGTCGTTTGGAACAGCGGCATGAACACTTGGAAGGCCAAAAGTTGAGAAGCAAAGACATCGTTTTTCATGACTTAATAAGCGCAGCAGTTTGCCGTAATTGAAAATGTTGACAAATTATGTTCATATAATACAAGGCTATAATCACAACATGATTTATGCAGTGAAAAACACGTAACAACCCTAACCAAGACAAATGAACTCTCAAATGTGGTTAATTGCAGAGGTATCGTTAAAGCTTGCGGCCTATTTTTGGGGGCCGGTGCCTTGACAGAAAAATGGCCGCAGGGGTTTCGGAGACCTTGATGCAATTTGTAGCACCTCTGTATGTGTCATTTTGCCTCATTTACAACAGCGGACTGATATAACCGCCTAATGCTTTTCCACGAGAAAAATCATTACTTTTAATTGACATGTTTGGTGCTCGTTACCTGTTTGGTTCGGGGTCCCGCTCTCGTTGCCCACGCTGCCGTTCTCATGCTGCGCTGACAGAGTTTTCAGGATGACGTGGGTGGCACCAAGACGTGGCAGCGTGACGTGGGTCAGGTGGGGTAGCGAGTTCTTTTTGGCAAACGTTTGGCTGGTTTCCCTCCGCTTGCGCAGGAAGCCTCCCTCGGGAAACAGCACTATCCACTTCCTGTCACGGCTGTGGTAGTATTTGTCTAAATGATCCTTCAGGTAGACCAGCTGCTTGTCTCGGTGAGCTTTACCCTAAAAAAAGGGAACAGAAAAGGGCATTTTCAGTGGCTGTTGTATCATTAAGAAATGGTGGGAGTGGCAGTGTCATTCATTATACGAGACAACTGTATCGATTTTTGCTTACTTCCAGGCATTCTGGTTATTTCTATTATGCAATATGGCAGTTATCATTAATAACTGGCAGGAAGACCACAGTCCAGGGTGAGTATCTGTTCATTTGAGTTTGATTCAACCAGAAAAGGGAGCTCGTGTGTACGCACCCTCAAACCGTTTTGTGTCCGCATATGAGGGAGCCAACACCAAATGAGAAGCTAGTACGGGCAGTACTGCCGAACGGCACTCCGATCAGCAATAATGTCGCTACAAATGGATGTGAGAAATGGTATGATGACATTAGCAGTAGCTGGATGAGGAGGGGAGGGATTGATTTTCAGTTAAGTTCAGTTGGTCAAGAGCCAATTTAAATGCATCAGCATACATGGTTGCCGCTAGGCTCGGTTCACTATATAGTGTGCTGGCATGACACACTAATCATACAGGAGGCGGGGGGGGGGGGGGGGGGGTTCCACTGCCTTGTTTGGGGGCATGCAGGTCCTGTTGGTACAAATGCATCTACAAATATAAATGTGTCTATCAAAAAAGTGGTGTACCTATTCACTCCATACAGGAAATTCAAGACCCAGCAAACTGATATCTATAATTAGTTTGCCACAGTTTGCATTATTGCCATTTTAACGAGACAGTCATGTCATAGCCGGTGTATGTGATATGCATGAACACCACACTAATGTGGTTAAAATAGGACGGTGTCCGACGAGCGAGTGTGTGTGCTGCAGTCATTGAAGCATGCCGTGATTTGCTGCACATGGTGGCGAGACATGTCTGCGAGGCCCCATGGACAGCAGATGCTTTGCCTGGGAGGTATTTTGGGGAAGGATGTCAACAATGCACACAGTGGAATGTCGGGGCGGGCTGGGGTCACAGAAATGACCAAGCCTACTCAAGAGTGCAGGGTGTTTCAGTCTTGGCACAGTGCACTGTGAATGATTTCTGTGACCACTGAGTAGATCAAATAAAATACCCAAGCTGGTGCATAACAGTCGAATCCCCAACAATGAATCAATTAACCCTTAAAACATGCATCGCATTCATAGAATTCATATAATATGGCGTGTGATATCCAGTTTAGACGCCTCACTGTGTGTAGACTGCTCTGTTCCAGCGGCCTCCCACAACAAAAGGGCTAGTCTGACCCAGCAGGGCTGAGCGGCCCTCTGACTCTACACACTACTGTCCACCACAGTCGCTGACCTTCACAGAGGACGCCGTGGCCCTCAGAAGCCTACACACGTATAAGCGTTCCAGCTGGGAGAAGCAGATGGGTAGTCATTGCACTTTTGTGGAGTGTGATAAAAAACAAAGTCAACACAGCCGGGAGGTTAAAAAGGAATCCCGTTCTGGCCTTATGGACTATGGCAATGGCGTCCAAAGTGCGGCCCAGGGGGGCATTTTGTGGGTGTTTTATTAATTAGCCTTCAGCATATTGAAAAAGTACATGTAGTAAGAAGGAGTGACAATTCTGATATCTTACCTGTCTGATGAAAAAGTCCCCATGGATGAGGGACACTAGGCCAAAGTTTGTGTATTTGAACACATGGTCCATCAACCACATCATTTTTCGTACCACCTGACAATAAAGAGAAAACATTCATTACACACTGGTTCTGGACGAAGAAGCAACGCCACTCTACTTGTGATGTCACTTCCAACGTCTCAAATAAATGAATACGGCGCCTCAAACAGACGCCTGGCACAACCGGGAAGTCAAAACTTGTCCGAACACCGAGGGTACCCCCCTTTAAAAAGGTCACATACAGGTAAGGCATCACTCTTCTTACCGTGCCCTTGTCTTGCAGGCACATCATGAGCGTGCACACATCTCCCGTGGATTGATGGTTGACGATGACCATGGCTTCCTCTTCAGAGATGGGCCTCACATCATCACCCCACTCCGTTACTGCAAAGCAATCAAGATGTATAGAAGTCATATACAAAGTCTATATCAGTGTTATAGTCATTTTAAAGAGCAATTGAATGCTATTCTCATTTACTGATGTATAAAACAACAACAAAAATTACATAATGAATACTGAGTCACCATCGGTACAGTAACAGCTGGGTTTTTGTGTGTCTGTGACAGCGTTTTTTTACCACATCAGACTTGATTGACAGCGTCTTTGATGCCATTGTGGAAAGTCCGGGATAATTACTTTTGTTTTAATCTGAAAATATCAAGCAAGCAACTTCCCCTCGCACACCACAAACAAACAAGTCTCCATGCTGGCTCGTCAGCATGGGAAGCTACAAGCGACGTGATCGCGTGCGCCCAGCCCTTGACCCTGATGTAACAGAGTCGAATAAATACAGTGTAACCTTTGTTTTTGTATCCGTGCCTGTGTGGGTTTTCTCCGGGTATGCCGGTGTCCTCCCACATCCAAAAAAAACCCAACATGTATGTTAGGTTCAATGGAGACACTAAATTAATACCCATAGGTATGGATGCAAGTGTGAATAGTTGTATGTCTATATATGATATGCCCTGCCATTAGCTGGCGACCCCACCTCCTGCCCAAAGTCAGCTGGGATAGGCTCCAGCATTCCCCACAAGCGACATAGAAAATGGATGAATGTATAATTAGTCAGCATCATTGTGGCCATATTCTAACTAAAACTAAACTCCCCGGCATCTACTACTACAGTCCTGTTCGTTCTACTTTGTGTCCTCCACATCTGGAACACATTTATTGAAATGGGCATGCGTCTTATTTGTCTTAAATGGCTTATTCTCTCTGACTATATCTACTATAATGGATAATAGGAGTGTTGAGGTGACTATAGGGGTGTTATTTCATATCTAGAAGGCTCTAATAATGACACAAATCATATTTAGAAAGCCACAAGACGGTTTTCTATGCTCTAATAATAAAAATATTCCATTTATGAATACTGTATCTTTGTGGGAATTCCCTTATTGCGGTCGGGTCTGGGACAGTGACAAAGGAAGGATTATATCTGAATGTACTGGCTTGCATCTAAAATTTCTGATATCAGCCCTCCGACCTCCGACACAAGCCACCCAATTCACGCTCGGCTCCTGCTCCGGCAGAGTAGGCGTATCCAGTATGAAGAGTCCATATGACCAAAACAGGGAGTACCGTACATATTTCAGTAGCCTTTCTTAATTCAATAGAAAATGAGTGATAGTTCAGTGAGGGCCGATAACAAAGTTGAAGCAATTAAACCAATAAGGCTTTGTGTCTGCAGATTTGATAGCTGCTTCATGAACTGAAACAGGGAGGAAGGTTGTGTGTAGCTGCATGTCAAACAATCCATTATTAAGACTTCCCTCCCTGGTGAGTAAACAAGAGCCGTTAGTTGTTGGCGTGGTAAAAAAAACATAATACAGTACAATTAGCCTCCACTGCATGCAATCACCAACAAGGCCCTGGCTTCCAAGAAAACAATCCTCAACCATTATTAACTTCCACGTATTCCCTCGTGACAGACAGAAGGCTTTCAACATGACAATGAAAAGCATGTATTAGCAAATCTGAAGTGGCCTTTGTCCCCCCCTCGTTCCTAATTTACATTGTCAAGCACCCATCTATTCAGAGCTACTTTACAATCACCTGTGTGTGATTGCTGACAAGATACACAGGGGCGGCAGCAAAAGGGGAAACGTGGCTCATGTCTGACGAGCGTCGCAAACAATAGTCCTCCCGGAGAACACGCGGAGACATTTGCAATTTAAAGCACACACTCCAACAGCTCGGCATATTAACTGAGAACTATGGAGATACGCTAGAAGCCCGAGGGGTGAAAGGATTCAGCCGAGCTTCAACAATCATGTGCAGGAAAAGGGAGGGAATTCCCTCAGTCATGTGTGGGTTAGCCCCAAAGTTGTGATGCAAATGTTGGAGCGGCCGAGGAGGGGAAGGTGAACCTTGAATTACTTGCAGCTCTTCTTAAAAGAGGCAACAAAACTCACATTCAATGAAGAGCACAAGTGCAAAGTGAACAAGTGGTTAGTGCGCAGGACACACAGCTAGGAGACTCAAGTTCGATTCCACCCTCTGCCATCTCTGTGTGGAGTTTGCATGTTCTCTCCGTGTATGCGTGGGTTTTCTCCGGGTACTCCGGTTTCCTCCCACATTCCAAAAACATGCTAGGTTATGAATGTGAGTGTGAATGGTTGTTTGTCTATATGTGCCCTGTGATTGGCTGGCGACCAGTCCAGGGTGTACCCCGCCTCTCGCCCGAAGACAGCTGGGATAGGCTCCAGCACCCCCGCGACCCTCGTGAGGATAAGCGGTAGAAAATGAATGACTGAATGAATGAACACAATGCACACAATGGAAGTGGCATATATATGGAGCAGGGTTGTCAGTAAAAACATACTTGTGAATAAATGTAAAGTATTATAGTATTGCAGTGTGTTTACACAGCCATTTGTAAGGCTGGTTTAATGCTAAAAGATGAATACACATATTAACCACACATAATTATTTCTAATATTTGAATAGTCTCGCCTTGGTTTGGGGCGGTTATTTTTGCCAATTCCAAGTAATACAGAAGGAAACCACAAAAACAAAGCCACATTAAATGCATCAGTCGGAACGAGACACACTAATAGCAATGAAGAAGGAGGCTGTGATGTATAACGACATAAACATATGTTTGATGGTATTAGGTATTTCTAAAATGATGACAGACTTCTGGTGACTTATCTAAGAATCCATAATGTTGCAGGGTCATGAGCTTTTATCAGTTACTTGGTTCCAGACCCACCCCGGAAAGCAGGAATCCTTATTTAGAAATGGAATATTCTTGGATTTAGAGCATGGAAAAGCTGTTTACTGTATTCCAAATAGGGTTTTTAACATTATTAGAGCCCTCTAGACATGAAATAACACCCACATAGTCACCTTTACACTCGTATTACAATATAGTAGATATAATCAGGAAAACTAAGCCATTTTAAGACAAAACAGCAACTGTGCTGCCATATTTGCTTAACCAATGACCAAGCAGCAGCGGCCAACAGACAAGCATCAACAGCCTGCAGAGACATCATTGCATTATCTCATCACGTCATTTCCAAAAATTCCTAGCTATAAAAGTCATGTGTAAAATGGGATGGAGAGTTCACCTTGTGTGCCCAAGAACAATCCTTGCGAGAAGATGAAATTGAGATGCCACTTGAGGGGAAAATGACACATCTGTGACACTTGCCGTGAGGCTATGCGCGTGTGTATACATCCCGAAGGCGATGTCATTTCACAAGGAAGCATGCTCTGCCGCTTCCCGTCGTCACCGCAGACAAGTATTAATGATATCACAGAGATGGGTCATCTGTCAGATGGAATACATTAGGGAAATTGTCTTTGAGAGATGACACAGTTAGCATAGCAGGGTGACAACCGCGCTGCAGGCACGTTGTCTAATCCAGCACCGGTGGTCAGTTAAACCCACCTGCACGCTCGGCAGATGAGAATTCGGTCAGAGGCTAATTAATCTCATCACCCGAGTGGTGACACAAGCAGGAAAAAAAAAAAACGAGAGCTGAATTCTCATTCATATTCAAAACTTGGGAGATGGAAATTGAATATCATTACAGGTAAGCCGGCCTGCAACAAAGTGTGAGTGGTTAAGGTTATTTAGGAAAGGCCTCCTCAGACGGCTGAGATATTCCACGAAAGACAAACAAACTGAGGCAGTGACACCATTTATCCCCCCCAGTGACAAAACAAGAAAATCTAACCCAAACCTTGTAAGACTACCATTCATTTTGCCTGTGCATTTCACACAGGAAAGTGTGTCGTAGAATCCTGCATTCACGTATTTTGGGTGTGAGGAATTAAAATTCATGGTTGACAGCCACCTGCGACACAGTTGGCGTCCTGCATCTGATACTACATCCAAAGCAGGAAGATGCACGTGTCTACTTCCTCCCTACGTTTAGTATGAGCCACACAGAACTCAAAAAAAAAAAAAAAAGTCAGATTTTCAGGGCAATTTTAGTCTTGCCTTGCCTACAAAAATACAAGACATTTCTACAATTCATATTCAAATGGGGGCCCACATAACGTGGTTGAAATATTCAGTCCCAACGCTAACAGGTGCAGCAAAGACTGGATAATTGAGGACGGCGTCAATCAAGCACATGCCCACACAATCCAGAGAATAGGTGTGAGCAAAGTAACTGGCAACACGCGTGTGGGTGTGTGGGAGTTGCATGACTGCACGGAGGCATTAACAAATGACGAGTGCCATGGCGATCATCCATGCTCGCTTTTCACACGCAAATGTTTCGTCAGCCAGGTGCTGGATCCTTGATGATGCCACACACGGATACTTGTTGATTGAACGGCAGCGACTCCGGAGCCAAAGAAAAGTTCTTCGGACTAAACCAGCGTATCCACTTCTGCGACAGATGGGTGTGATGAGCAATGTTTACATCTGTGGCTGCTCCTTGTGTCAATGCAAGTCAACACTGGAGTGCATCAAAAGACACCAACCATCCTTACAGTCATTAGACATTGCAGACACTATTTAAACCTAGGGACATCAATGCCCATTCGCCCTAATAGTGTATATTTTCATACACAAATGTGTATTTTACTCTAGGACACGCAATCAGCCCTGCAAAATAACTGCCTGTGTTTTTTCATGTATATGAGAGGGTCCTTCAAACTTATATTGTGTGTTTTGGAAATAACTGGGGTGCACGATAATTAGTTACGATAAATACCACCAGTTAAGGAACCAGTTATTGTAAAAATGGTAAATGTGACGATAACCGCAGAGCCAGGAATTTATAGCGACATGGGAAAGCAGTATAACCGTTGATTTTGTTAATACTTGGGTTGTTTTATATTGTTTATTTTTCTATATTGTGTATTTTGTACTGCTTAACTGACTCTGTACTCTTGCTGCTGTGCAATACAAATTTCCACACAGAGGGACGAATAAAGGCATATCTCTTAATCTTATACATACCTACTTGGAGTGCTATAATCGAAAAGCCACCGATCGGGATCGACTGATATCAGTGGAAAAAGCATGGTATCGATATCGGCTGATACATCATAACAGATTAGCAGGATCTGTATCGGCAGCATAAAACCCTGATAGGAACATCCCTAATATCGACCAGTCGTGGCTGCTCAGTATAATATACAGCATCCAGAGTATGGCTAAAGTGACGATGAACACAATCTTGAACAATGATGTCAACAAGCGAAGAGACTACAAAAATGGCGGGGCACAATTTAGCATAGAAAAACACTACCTGTCCAAGATATATGCATCAGCCTTGATGTGAAGATACTAGTAAAAGGGTAGCACACAGAGAGAAAAGTGTGATGATAACCATAGAATCAGACATATGTAGGAAAGCAGGACTAATTTCGAGTGGTTAGCGCGCAGACCTCACAGCTAGGAGACCAGGGTTCAATTCCACCCTCGGCCATCTCTGTGTGGAGTTTGCATGTTCTCCCCGTGCATGCGTGGGTTTTCTCCGGGTACTCCGGTTTCCTACCACATTCCAAAAACATGCTAGGTTAATTGGCGACTCCAAATTTTCCAGAGGTATGAATGCGAGTGTGAATGGTTGTTTGTCAGCTGGGATAGGCTCCAGCACCCCCGCGATCCTCGTGAGGGAAAAGCGGTAGAAAATGAATGAATGAATGAATGAATGAGGTTCAAGCATTAAAAATGGACAATGCACGACGGTGACCGCCTTCGGCAAACGTCCCTAAACACTATACCTGTGTCACATAGGCACATTTAACTTCTTTTTACACTTATGTGACAATAAATGTATTAAAAACATAATACAGCATAATTCTGTCCGCAATGCAAATGCTGCTTAACACAGCACCAGGTGTTCTATAGGCTGACGAGCATGCATTATTAATCAGCAAACCCTGTTGCTCCCTATGTACGCCACCTAGCAATTTGTAAGCATTTTCTCTCACAGCCCGCGTGCAACCAAACACCACAGACTGCATGAATCAATCACTTCAAGACATCCGACCCAGTAACAATACAGACAGAAGCTTGTGATTTTTACCCCCCCCCCCTCCCTTTTCGTGTTGCACAGCGATTCATTTACTTTGTTTTGGGTAAGAATTAATACCAGTGGTTTTCCTGTGTTTTGTGACTCACGTCATGCTCACTGAATGGTGAAGCGGATGGAGTGTAAGAATGAGCATGTGATTAGCTTCTATATTAAACTCATCAGGCACAGTATCACAGGACATCAGTCTAATGCGGGGGTGTCCATACTTTTTCCAGTAAGGGGCATGATGATTGAAGGAAAACAAAATTTTAGGCTAAACTGCACGTCGAAAACGCGGCTTGAAACTGTGTGCATGTATTAAAATTCCCCCTCCTTCGCACAACACGGCAAAATGCCTTTTGACTTCCTGGTTGTTGTGGAGCATGTACATATGTAGATGGGAAAGATGCATGTTGTGCTCTTATAAAATGCACTTCTGCCGTCTTGCGGGCGTTTTTTCAGCTTAAAACTGCACCAAACTGGCTCTCTTTTATTGGAGTGTTGCATCATCACCTCTTTGATCCACATCACAAAGTTGAGATGTAGTTTTTCTTTCTCGAAAAGGCCTTTGCATCCTTTCATTTTTCAGCATGTGCCCCCCACCGCCTTGGTGTAAAACGTCTGAACACCCCTGCCTGAAGGTTAACGTGACTTCTGACGGTGTATTTAATCTGCAAGAAGACAGCACTGTGAGCTAAAAAGATGTGGAATAAAAAAAAAACATTCCCCCATCCTGATGGTCAATTATGCAACTTAGACTATGGCATCCCCACACATAGATTGCAGTCCTGTGGAAAACACTGAACCATAGAGCTGGAAAAGATCTTATTGCAACACAGCAACGATACGGGCAGGTCCAGGCTGCCGTGTACTAGTACTTTGTACTTTGACTATTACTGTATATGGCAGCATACATCTTTTTATAGCCATGAATGTTTAACAGTTACTTATAACTGCACAATTACTGAGAGTTTTAGGGTGACGACAGCCTGAATCTGGAGTAGGTTAATTCAACGACGTTGTTGCCAATGGAAAAAAATATGCAACAATCTTTGTGGTTCCACTGTATAGAGTCAGGCTGGGAATATAGCTATTATCTCAACATGGCCATATAGTACTGTGATTATCAATGCATTGCTATTAATAATCGAAGATTAACTGATGCTAGTGCATCTTGGTTAAACTTCACCGCCATATACACATCATTTTTGTTTTTATTTTCTTCTCTGACTGGCATGACAAGCGCCTCCTGGATGACTTGTAAGACGTGCCTGGACTCAATAAAGAGCAGCGATAAAGGCGGTATAGAGTGACAAAACGCATCAACAATCATACATGAGGTTAAATATGGCGGCAGGTCATCCAGAAACCGGATGGTTGGCGGTTCGTGTCTCGCTCAGCCTACCCACTCGCTGTTGTGTCCCGAAGCAAACACTTCCCCCACCTTGCCTCCAGGGCTACAGACACTGGTGTGCCAGCTGTGTGTACAGATGTAGTTTACCACTACCAACTGCGATATTTACGATACATGTGCTGCTATGTATGGAACAGTAATAGTGTTACACGCCATGATCTCCCACTGTATTATTGTTATTATTTTTTCCACACGTCAGTGAAGATTGTTAAAATGCCTCATACTCTCATATGTATGAATTATATGATGGCTAACTTCTTGTATGACAGTTTGAATGCTAAACAGTTACTTTTAGCATTGATTACACGGCTACTAGATGCTTGAGGATAGCGACCGTTCATATTAATTCCATTTAAGGGGAAAAATCTAGTTTGTTTATGGTTCCACTGTATATGTATTATGGTTCAATGCAACTCAGCTACCGGGGACTCAAACGAAAGAGCATTGAAAGAAGGATTGGTGCCCTTGAGCGGACATCATTGTGCATGTGTGCACTTGTGGATATAGCAAAACAAAGACTAATAATAATGAAGGTCTCTTGCTTCTCAAACATTGCAACACACGTGTGTGATTACTATTTTTGGCGAAAAGCACACACAACTCTGGCTCATATTGTTGTGCAACCGTGTGGGCATTAAATAGAAAGCGTCTTACCTGTGTAACCTGCGATCCAACCCCACGACGACACCATGGCCAGCAGCCATTTAAACATGACTCCTTCGAGGTGCCAGAAAGTGGAGCTGTGCCATATTCTCAGAGGCTGCAGAATGAGCAGGTACAGGCAGTAGGACGGGATGGCTACACAGTTATTGAGGAACATAAACACGAAACGGAGCACAGACTTGAGAAGAATCCAGCTCAGTTTGCTGGCCTCGTCCATGAGCTGGGCCATCGTGATCCACACCGTCTGCGGAGAAGAATGTGTGCAAATCTGTGCATGTTCAGGAAGTTAACATGTACAGTCAATCTCGGCTGATAGTGGTGCATTTGCAAACTGCACAAACACTTTAGAGCGAGGCCACTGTGCGACACTTAAATGCATCTCTCGTTGATGTATGCCGATTATTTGTCTATATGAAGCTAGCTGCCTTGGCGCCACAGTAATGCGTGAAAATATTGCTCTATAAAAGGACTTCATGACATGCTAGCTAGCATAGTGGGCTCAGCTAGCATAGCCGGAGGAGGGAATGCACTGAAACAAGCCAAGTGTGGTGGAAAAATCATTTCAAAATATATTACAAATGTGACAAGTAAGCGCGGAGGCTGCTCCGACGCGCTATAGCCGCACTTCCAGGATATAGTCAGACCCTCATTTTGACTTGACGCCTACTTACCTTATTATTGTCACGGACGCATCCAAGGATCACTAAAGATGTAGCAAAAGCTAAAATGTTCCAGCCAGATGAGCAGCAAACCTACAGTAATAAGTAAGCCTTTTTCCTTGCAGACATGGCGAGTCCTTTTTGCCAAATGGTTGATTAATTTTCAACAACCCCCGGGCGTTAAAACTGCAATCAGACCCATTTAGGCGACGTTATCCAGGGGGGGCTGTGGATGAATCCCGGTGGGAACCGTTAACCAGCTAGCTAGCTAGCTAGCTCCACTTGAGCGCGGTCGGCTCCATCGCAGTGAGACACCGGGATAATTCCACACCGATGCAACATCACCATCATGGTCGTCAGGTTAGATCGCTATGGAGATCGTCTCTCTCTCTCTCTCTCGTTCTTTTTCTCCCCCGGGAATGAAAGACATGCACGGCGTATGCGTCAAGCGCTGCGACGCCAGGCGGGGAGAGGTACAGCTGTTAAAAGGAATGAACCGCGATGTTTCGGCTGCACCCGTTATCTGTCCTAAAGACGTGATTCAGCGGCATCAAGTCCCACGGCGTGCGCGGAGAGAGGCGGGAGTGTCTTGTCTTCAAAATAAAATAATTGATCAAAATTCACGTATCAGAATACATCCCTTATCCCGTCCTTTTAAAATAGGGGAGATGAATGGTAGCGTTGTTATTGATTTGTTCGTGAAAACACTGCTCTACATGCACAAATTCGTTTAAAACGGAGATGACACGTCCTTTATTGTGAAATCCCACAGCGGAAGTTATGCATTTTACTACAACTATTGTGTCACCTGGCTCCTTAGCCAATAACTGTGCAAGCTCACGCTTGTAAAATGATGGCTTTATTATCCTGTTAGCAAATCGATTGCTACAACATCCTTATTAGGAGTGATGCTGCTTGGGTGAGGTCAGTGTTGAAATTAAAATGCATTTTAATTTTGAACAACCAGTTTGCATCCTAATAAAAGTATGGCCATTTGTTCGACTGATACAAATGTATATAAATACCAAAGTGGACCATTTGAAATGCGACGTTTCAAACGTAAACCGTCTCACTGTACAGTATTGTTATTCTGCCCCCTGATGGCGTTATTAATGATTGCACGTCATAGAAAACAACTAAATCCATTACTAAAATATCCTAGAGATTACTGCATGAAATATAAGTGGATTAAGAAAGAACCATGGATTTCCAAGCAATTTTGCATTCTGTTCAGTGACAATAGGAATACATAACCTTTGGTATATACATTGGATCCCCCTTCCACACATTCATGATTCAGCATTCACGGCACACAATTTTTTAATTTCTGATTTGTTTTTCATCACGCACTGAAATGTCACACTTCAGTGGTCCTTGAACGCACTATAGTTGCCATGAGAAGAATCACTAATCTAATAATTGCAACATTTTTCACAAATGCTGATCCAAAAATTGGAGGTCAAAGTCAAGCGAGCAGGGGGATCTGGGGGGGAGGGGTAGCGAGCCCTTTGTCAAAAAAAGCAATTTTTATGTGCATCTAAATTACATACTCAAGGTTTTTCGGCCTTTTCTGGTGGTCCCGGAATGTGACCTGCCTGAAAAGTGTGGCTCAACTGTGCATACTGTATACGTATATACACATTGTACGAGTTGACTACATATGGAATTAAATAAGATTCAAATCAACAGAAAGTACATCTGCTTCTTTAATCGCTTGAACAAATACGTACAAACATAACTACAAACCTAGAATCGACTGTAAGCGCCCCTCTGAGAAGCAGGCTGAGTTCCAGCTTGTTGCATTTGGTGGCGGAGCTGCTGGGAGTAAGGATCCTCCAGGGACTTGACCGACAGGGTCGTCTTGGGCCCAGTCTTCCACTCGATGCCGCTCTCATCCACAACGGAGGCCTCCACGGTGACGCCGTGGGTGCCAAGGATGGAGAAATTGAGCAAGAACTGGGTGCTAAAATAGTCATTATGAGGTTCTACCCGCTGCTCGATCTCATTGGTTGTACTGTCCAGAGGAATCTGAAAGATGAAATGCAAACGTTGGCATTAAGTCCTCACAAGGTTAACTGGTTGCAGACTCTGCCATGATAAATTAAGATCCATGATGTAGGGTCCCGTATTTCTAAATGGAATATTTTTGTAGTCAGAGTCATAGAAAACCTGTTTATGACCTTCTAAATACAGTTTAACATTATTAGAGCCCTCCAGACATGAAATAACACCCCTATATGCTTGTATTACCCGATAAAATAATAAGTCATTTAAGACATAATATACTCACGTTAGGAGAGTTCCTTGTTCTTGTTCTTTTTTTAACTTCCTGTTCTGTACAATACTTCCTGTAGTGGCTACTGTCTAATCTTATTGTGTTAATGCGTGTTCCCGTGCTAGGGGAGCTGAGTGGCGGACACGGACAGGAAGTGACATCAGGAGTTTTAGCTTGGTGCGTGTTACGGCTGCAACAGTAGCCTGTGTTAGGGATAATTGTGCCCATTGTGAGATCATTCAAACCTGCAATAAAAGCCTGTTGTTCTGGCGACCAAGTCCTGTGATTGTGTGTCTTTCACCCAACATTATTGACGACTAGTGACCAATGAAGAATAATACATTTCATCTTATGACTGTTCCTTCCAAATACCTTAGATTTGTATTTTATTGAAGCACATAGTGGCGAGGGATTACGCCAATGAATGATATTAAATAAATGATACCTACTGAATAATATATTGCAACATAATTTGTAATGTAATAAATGTTAAAGGTTTTATATTACATATGAAGCTCATTTAAAGTGGCGGGTGTATCTCTGATGCTTTATTTCTTTCCATTTTCTTTCCAACTCCTTACTTTCTTACAACCTGTCTCCCTTTTTTCAATTTAATGTTGAAATATTTAACAGTTTTTTCCTTTAATCACCACCATAAATTCAGCTTTACAGATGCCACGTCTGCTGCATAGTAACACATGGTATCAGTCATTGTAAATGTAATTACAGCCACCTAGTGAGGGTTTCATTTCTAAGATGTGGGGTTTATTTGTTCATAAAAGTGGATAAACCACCTAGTGATTAACTGGGACATGATGACAACCAAAGTTACTACTAAATATGGTAAGTTCTTCATTTGTTTAAAAAAAACATAGCATACAGCCAGATAAAGTAGGTAAGGTAAAAACCTTGTAGTCTGGTCCCGACTTGCTCTGCAGAGTGGATGTGACACTGAGACAGACAGATTGGATCTTCCTAAAGAGTCCTGGGCTCGTGCCGTGCTGAACCACGCCCTCCACCTTTAGAGTCAGCTGCTGGTTGTTCTGTACCGTGATGGGCTCGTTTGGCGTTCGGGGGGACGGCGAGAGAGCGAGCTGGAGAAACACATGGAATCACATGCTGAAGCCTGACGGAACATTCAAAAGGGTTCCCAAAACTATACATTTAGAACAGAACGTTGGTAAGACTGCCAGACAGTTCTCATCAACGGGAAGACATGAAGACAATAGCGAGTAAGGTCATCACAAGGGCGCTGCTTTGCTAACGACGGTTCTATTCTAATTCTAAAATTAGGTTACCTTGATGCTGGTTGATTGAAGCTTTTGGAAGAAGTACCTCTGGAAAGAAAGCGGCACCTTCAGTAGCGCTATGATGGCGTCACAAAGACAACCTGTATGCTGAAGGCGAGACAATAATACATTTATACAATGTAAATAATACCTTACCAGAACCCAATTAATCAGTGTTGTCATTAACTAATATTTACATACAAGAGTGACAAACATGCAAAAAAATTTACTATATTCATATATACACACATATACATGTATACATACACACACACACACACACATACATACATACACATACACACATTTTTTTTTTTACCAAGTATGACACAGGTGGATGCTTCTTGTTCAGGTTCTCCACTTCCTCAAGAACATGGGTGAAGACCGACATCATGCGTCGCTCATATTCACTCTCGGGCTGAACCGAGCCGAGGGGGCCGTACTCCTGATAACTACACAAACACGCACAAGCACACAGACCGTAGTGATCACTTCTCTTTAGATGTTATGCAAGGGCTCTGTGTATTGTAGGAATGGACAACATGAATGTATTTTTCAAGTCATGCTCTTTGACATTTCACTGATAAGCCGCCACATACAAATGACTAATCCTCCTAAATGTCAAGTGCAGGTTAGCAAAATATGTTGGAAATGTATTGAAACCAAAACAGATTCACTTCAAAATCTTACCAGGCTGTCTGCGGATCCAAAATGAGAGCCTCGATCACGTGGGAGACGAGCAGACAGCTCTGTTGTTGTCTGAAGGGGCGGTTAGTTCAAAGAAAACATCACGGCAAGGAACACACAACAGTCAGGAGGCGCACCCGAGTCAGGCAAAAGGATACAGCTCCACGTTGCGAAGGGTGGCATAGTCGGCGTCAAACGATGACTGGTGTAGCTCGGCGTAGCGAGCAGCAAGACTTTTGAACTCATCCATGCACACTTTCATCTGAAAACGATAGAAACATTTTCCAGCAGTGACACTTAAGGTGACACTTACAGTTGTCATGATTCCACCTGAATGGAGATGCGGCCGCAGCGCTGCAGATCATTGCCCGAGCTCAGGGCGATGGAGGTGGCGATGGCAGGCGGCGGGCTGGTCTTGAGGCTGTTGCAGGTACAAATGAGCTGGGACAGGGCTTGCAGGGTGTCGATCCGCAGCTTAATGAACTCACACTGGAACGTAAGTGGATTTAGAGGCGTGCTGGCCGCCTGGAGGGGAGGATTAATCACATAACCTTACATTAACGCCGCAGCATCACTCGTCTCAGATGAATTGACAAGATACAGGCACGTACTATGCACATTAATCCGCTAACAGGCTGTGTGGGATCAGATCCAACACAAAAGACTGTGAAGTGTGTGGCGATTGTGTTGGCGGAATAAATGTTTAATGGCAGCCAGATGTCTGGCGGTTAACTCACCGTGAGGGAAGCGATGCCCTTTTGGTAGGAGCGCAGGGCCTCTGCGATGGCGCTCATAGCCCCGCTGTAGTCGCCGTCGTCCATATGTGTCAGGCACTGCTCGGCCTGGGAGAACTCCTTCAGGCTGTTGAGCCAGAAGTAGAAGTGCTCAGATGCCACGCGGGTCCGCAGGCTTTGGTAGAGTTCGCTGGAGAGCTCGTGGCACCCCTGTTGATTCAGGAGAACACTTTGACACAACAACGCAAACATCTCCAATTTTTAAACCATAGTTTAGAGTTAAGAGGTTGTATGGTGGATAAACAATGTGTGGATAAGAGGGCAAAACGCATAGAAAAATGTGTTTTTCAAACATCCGTATTCATGGTAAATCAGAGCACTCAGAATTATTCAAATTAGACTATGACCTCATCACCATGCCACAGATAGATTGCGGTCCTGTGGGAAACGGCAGATGATGGAATGCTTACCATACGAGAAGCTTGCCGTGCAATCCGGTATACGGTCCAACCATTGGCGACGTTCTCAAGTTGCTGTTTGATGACCGTCTTTACTTCGGCTGTCAAAGATGACTGACTAGCTACAAAAATCACTGTTGCCAAGGAAACCTGAGGTGGGGAGGGCGGAGAACAAAAATCAAAGACAGAAGAGGAAAAGGACATCCGTGAGTTGTAAATGAACGGTACGTATTCCTAACCAGAAGCTCTTGCTGTTTGTCAGTAGACGAGTGACTGGCCACTCCGAAGAGATCCACCAGATCTCCCAGCATGCTGTCGCCCAGCACGGGCAGGTGGGTGGCGATGGCTGCCAGAGCGTGACACATGAGAACGCGGGACGAGTCACAGGACAAGTGAAGCTGACCTAGCAGGAACTCCACAGCCGACTGGCTAAGGTGGGGCCGACTCTTTAGCAGCTTGACTAATGAGGTGAGTGTCGTCTAAAATCAAAGGGGTAGAAATAATCAATGTAGACTTAAAGTTTAAAAACCGTGCACTGTGATTGATGGAGGTAAGATCAGTCTTACTTTGAGTGTAACCTGGGCACTAGCGCTACTGTCTTGACTGCAAAGCATCAGCAGAGACTCCACCCCCAACAATGTATCCTGCTCCAGATGGGCTATATCTGAGAATACACAGCCAAATATAGGTTAGTGAAATACTGCATGAGAGGGAATTCCCTGCAAGTGGATAACTGACCTTTTTCTGGACAGGAAATGACAATGTTGGACAGCACTATAACGCCGTGAGCAGCGAGAGCCAGGTTACTGTGGTAACAGCACTCTTGTGCCAATTTCACCAGGTCGGTGAGCCGGGAAGGAGCGGAGACGCTGCCTGAATATAATTAAATTGATTCCAGTCAGAGTTGCAGACTAATGAAAAGTCTTACAATGGTGTTTAAACTTAAATTTACAGGGCAATACGACATAAATGTTACCTGTTGTATGATTAAAGTACTGCTTTATTGCAATTGTTCCGGATAGGGTAGACAGCACAGCTAACATTCCCAGCTTCAAGCTAACATATGGGCTGCTCAGTGCACACTCGCACAGGGTCTGCAAATACAAAAACAACTCAATTACATAAATGGTGAGAAAATGTCTTATCTACAATACCAGTCAAAAGTTTTCAACACACTTCCTCATGAGAAAGTGTGACCACACTTTTGACTGGCGGTATATGTCGACAGTTTACTCATACCTGAGTGTTTTCTTTAATCCAAAGATGAGGAGCCTTTCTTGCCAGGAGCTTTAAATCGTTAATTGCAAGTCTTTTCACAGCCTTCCGTGGGTCATCCTTCAGGTATTGAAGGAGGAGCTGCAACTATAGGGATATTTACACGTTAAAGGCCAATAAACGCAAATATGTTGGCTTTAAGGCACAACCTGCTTGGGTATATCAATGAGGGATGAGGCCGCCAGCTGGGTGAAAGTGTGCAGGGTGACAATGACCATAGGGGTGGAGGGGTACGAGGTGACAAGGTTCTGCAGAAGTTCTCGGCTGCTGGATGCCAGACTGGCATCGTGATGCATGTGCTGCAACATGGGGATCAACTTCAGCTTCAGGTCGACGGGGGTGTCTAAACCTGGGAAGTGTTTAAGACAAGTTGGACATTGAGGAGAAAGGCTGTAATTTATTTATTCATTCATTCATTTTCTACCGCTTTTTCCTCACAAGGGTCGCGGGGGTGCTGGAGCCTATCCCAGCTGTCTTTGGGCGAGAGGCGGGGAACACCCTGGACTAGTCGCCAGCCAATCACAGGGCACATATAGACAAACAACCATTCACACTCACATTCATACCTATGGACAATTTGGAGTCGCCAATTAACCTAGCATGTTTTTGGAATGTGGGAGGGAACCGGAGTACCCGGCGAAAACCCACGCATGCACGGGGAGAACATGCAAACTCCACACAGAGATGGCCGAGGGTGGAATTGAACCCTGGTCTCCTAGCTGTGAGGTCTGCGCGCTAACCACTAGACCGCCGTGCCGCCCTAATATATTTATATATGTAAAAAAAAAAAAGAAAAATCCTCGCCACTTTTCCAACAGTCTCCCATAATAATTTGAGGTGTTACCTTGAATCATCTCACTGACTTTGTTGCAAATCCCAGCAGCAAAGTCTCTGAAAACAAGAAACAGCAGCTTTATACTTTATTATAAGAATTTTTTTAACCCTTGTATTACTGTTTAAAATCTTTAAAAATCTTTCTAAAAAGACGTTAGCATTATTACACAGCAGTTCACTTGTTTATACACCTGTATGACAGTTATGTTACATTTTAAAATGCTGTTGAAGACATCAGAAATTCTACTGTAAGTGTTTTTCCTATGGTATAGCCTTACTTTGACTGTGCAGAAAAGCTGGCTGCAGCAAATATAGCTGCTTCCACTTCCACATTGTCATGAGAGTCGAGACTCTGGCGAATACTGTGGTGGGCGTTTTTCCTCTCTGGGATAATGGAAGCCAAACTGCCCAGCATCCTGTTGAGAGGTCGGTGCAGTTGAATTACAGCTAACCAAGGTAATGAGCTACATTACCTGTGATATGTCACCTCAGAGTGATGGCTCGGGCCACAGGGTCATTGCTATGGATGACTGAAAACACCCTTTTGACAAATTCATCCACATTGAGGATTTTTTCCAGATGTTTCTCACTCTGTTGTGTTACTTTAAGTACACACAGTCGAAGAAAGTTGTTCCTGAAATCAGAGAAACGAGCTTATTCAAATTCATGTTTGTTCGTGCTGTCTTCCACTTTCAATAGAACCATACCCAAGTCTAAATATGTCTGCAAGTTTCAGGAAGGCAGAGTTAATGAGGATGGGGAACGGGTACTTGAGGAAGAGTTTTGGGAAGAGCACCACAGCCTCGCATTGCTCCCCCGGTTTTCCCGACCGCAGCCCTGGTCAAAACAACAGTAATACAACAATAATAGTAACCCACACATAAGTCACGTGAATACACTGGAAGCTATGCTAAGTTGTTAGCAGGCTAGCTTGTCGGCACCTTTGTCCAGCTCCATAAGCGCAGAATTTGCGTCAAGTTCTTGCTCGCCATAGCAAGCCTCCGACAGGAACGAGCGTGCAGCTGAAAGAGACATTATACGTCCTTTTCCCGCTTAATATTTCAGATATGAGGGTACATACGAGTAAGTAGCATTCTACTACTAATCCATTCTTAAACCGGATATCAAAGCTCATGGTTTTCCGTTTTTCAGCTTTTCACAATAAAATATACATGTGTTTATTTGCGCGTTTTATACAGAGTTATTGGTAAATAAATATCTTATTTGCAGGTGTGATTTGAAATTGTACAGTTTTATATATCTTATTCAACTGAGAGCTTCCAATACACCACTTATTCAATTTACTCCAACGACGATAGGCACATACAAACCGGAAACGAACTTTACTATGGAGCGAAAGTGTCTCTTTCCACCAATAGGAGCGTAGAACGCTGGTTTAGCGGGGAATTCGGCCCCTGAGTTCAAGCGTTTTGTTCGCGGGAAAGAAGAGCAATAGTACTAACGCAGAGGAACCACAGCCACCAGTAAATATATATTTTGGATTTATCGGATCGTCTCCCACCAAATCACAGGAATGCTTTTCCGTTCAATTGTTGACAGACGTCTCGGGAGACAACGGCAGAATGGTGAGTGAGACGTTTTAAAAAAGTATCTGTCTCAGTTAGCATTGATAAAATCAAATTTGTTCCTTATTCTCTGGCAATGTGATATACAGATTGTATTTAAAGTTGTTTTTTACCGATTCGTTGCTGAAATCAAGTTTCATCGAGTAATAAACCCGGTTTGTCCTGCTTTACTTGGTTTAGTCGACCCTAAATCTCCATATGAATGAAACGCAATACAGTTAGCATTTAACAATGGCTTGCAGTTTGTCTCCTCAGCCCAGACTCGGGTAACTGATAACTGTTGAAAATTATTACAGAAGCTTTTGCATGTGCAAATTAAGCTAACTGTAACAAGCCATTAGGTACACAACAATGTATTTAGGTGATCAATAAAGTTGCACGATTCAATATTCTAATGCATTTATCCTCCTAGCCCTTCCTGCTCATCCCTGGCCCAAGTACCCTCTGAGCTCTTTTCTGCAAGGCTACCAGTGTGTTCGTCATGATGAACACATCTCCTATGGGAACCTTGGCGATTCTGTTCCCCCGTTTGGACTGTCTTTCTCCTCTGGTACAGCTCTATTCGCTTATCACCAGCTGAGTGGTTTATTGCTATTTATTTATCCACTGTATATGCATCCTTTCCCCCCCAGCAAGGGAGATTGGGGATGTTCTTGCCGTGGCAAATGAAGAAGGCATTGTTAGGATTTACAACACCGAATGCAGAGGAAACCCACTTCTTAAAGGTGGTGTGCATTTGCACTTTTCATTTTTACATTTGTATTTTTGTACCAGTCTGATGTTGAGTGTGTGTACTTGCAGAATGGCTGGCTCATGAGAATGCTGTCTTTGACATAGCATGGGTACCAGGGGAGTCTCAATTGGTAAGACGCGCTGTAGTCACCATATACTTAGAAATAGCTACAGAATAAGAATTTTTTTACATTTGCATTGTTGCATCAATCTAGGTGACTGCTGCAGGGGACCAGATGGCCAGGTTATGGGATGTAAAATCCGGGGAGCTTTTAGGCAGCTTTAAGGGCCACCTTTGCAGCCTCAAATCTGTCGCATTCAGTCTGGAGGACAAAGGTATCATGGATTTTATTCGTAAATAAAGTAAATAATTTGGTGTATGTATGTGACAACCTTTCCGCTTGACAGATGGACATTGATTGGCAATGGGGAAAATGAACAATAAATGAATAAATTACTGTATTTTATTTAAATATACGTCTTGTGTTAAGTTTAAATGGCAGAAAAAGTTAGTTGTTTCCATATGCGGCTTTTGTGTGCCCAAAACAGCGGCACTTATTGACAAAAGTATATAGTTAAGTGACAGTGGCCAGTGTTGTGTATGTTCATGTACGTACATATTCCGGAAATTGTTGTTATATACTGTATATTTTCACCAACCAAATGCTGAAAGTCTATACTTTACAATGATTAGATTAGATTCAACTTAATTGTTATTGCTCATGTCACTTGTACAGGGCAACAAAATGCAGTTAGCATCCAACCAGAAGTGCAATTTTATAAGTACCTTAGTAGTAAGTAAATGTATGTACAAACTACTATAACAGGCTGTGACTATAATACAGTGAGGATATATACAGGGATATGAATGACTATAATATTGCTATTGCAGATTATACAGATTATACAATATATAATAACAGTAATATGTAATGTATTGCAATGAAGTGACTAATACATGGTCAATGTGCAATACAAGAGCTCCAACAACAGAGTAATATTTCTTTAAATCATGGCATTAAAAGCTATATATAAGAAGCGTAATTTAAAAACAGCTCCGCCAGAATCAGCAGCCAATTAGTGCTATTAATTGCATGATAGTGTTCATTCCTACAGTGCAATACCAAGTACACTGATGAGGTTGTTTGTCTTCCAACAGCTGTCTTCTGTACTGGTGCAAGAGATGGAAATATTTTAGTCTGGGACACACGGTGCAGCAAAAAAGGTATTTTGTTTCGGGTTTTTTCTCACATTTTAGCTGGATCCTTTACAGATGCATCATGTCTACTTGTGGTCTTGTCAGATGGTTTCTACAAACAGGTGAAACAGATCCGCGGCGCTCATAACAAAGCAGAGGCAAACCCCCCATCCAAAACAAAGAAGAGGCGACTCAGCACTCGTGGCATGGCTCCGAGCGTGGTGAGTTGTCTCAGCGACTGACTAATGTTCAGACAACTGGATGCTGATATTCTGTTTTGCAGGACACCCAGCAAAGCGTCACTGTGGTTTTATTTCGGGATCAGCACACCCTAATCTCCTCCGGTGCTGTTGATGGGTAATTGTCTATTGACAATTGTTGATTGTTTAAAAAGCACAGAAAAAACGAAACATTTCTTTCTCCTTGAAGTGTCGTGAAGATGTGGGACTTGAGGAAAAACTACACAGCGCACCATCACGATCCTGTACCCCTGCAGACCTTCCCGTATCCTGGTTCTTCCATGCGCATGCGTCTGGGTTAGTTTTGCACCTTTTTATTTGCAGTAAACATATACACAAGTGTACAGTGAAAGTGTTAATCTGCTTGTGTTGCAGGTTATTCCGGACTCGTGTTGGACTCCACACGATCCAACGTCATGTGCAACTGCACCGATGACAGCATTTACATGTTCAATGTCAGCGGAACAAAAACCAGCCCGGGTAAACAAACGATAAGCAGCAGGACTTCTCTTCAGAATGTATTTGACATTTTCAAGGGGAAAACATGCAAAAAAAATCAGTGTGTTATCAGTATGTTATGAAGGCAAAAATCTATTTCCCAACAAATTTATAAAAAAAATTTTTTTTGTATAAATACGTGAGACCCTAACTGGGAAAACAGTTTTATTGGTGGGGGAGGGATCATTTTTTTAGGAACAAAAAATTATTTGAAAAAAATATATATTTTCACCATTAAATAAAACATTAGTTGAAAATATGGCAATTTTAAGTCCAAAAATGCTGTCTGAAAAAAACCCATATAGCATTATTCTCATAATTATATTTATTAATATAAAACTATATTACCAAACAATTAAATTTTCATAGTCTTTTAAAGACATATTTACCATATTTATTCATGCTTTGAAATAATGAATATAGGTTGATCTCAGATTGTTGTGTTTTGGTTGGCTGGGAATTTTGACATTTACTTGTTAAAATGTATGTTATGTCTTTATGTATTCTTGTAGCAATACTACTTCATCCATCCAGCCGTCCATTTTCTTTGCCGTTTATCCTCGGTAGGGTCGCAGGGGTATGCTGGAGCCTATCCCAGGCGATAGGCGGGGTACACCGTGTGTACAGAACATATAGTTCTGTAGATAAATCAATACTATTTTACCAATGCTTATCACTAGATGGGGCTATTAACTAGTATGATATTAAAAGGTGCAACTAGTAAAGCAAGAGGGTGTTTAGCTGTTTATATATACTGTACTGTATTTATGTAAATACCTCACTTAGGACTACAAATATAAGAAGACCACAATTGTGTTTAGGATCCTCATTTCAGTTTGCCTCCACAGAGGCAGTGTTCAGTGGCCACCAAAACTCCTCTTTTTACATCAAGTCCACGATTAGTCCAGATGACCAGTTCTTGGCCAGTGGTTCCAGTGACAACAACACGTACATCTGGAAGGTACATCGTAATAGAAAATAAGGCAAATTTGATGTGTGGTTTGCTGTGATTCTAAAAGAGCAGTTCATTGCAGATGTCCGATCCCACACAACCTCCAATGACGCTCCAAGGCCACAGTGAGGAGGTGACATCTGTCGCTTGGTGCCCAACAGACTTCACTAAGGTGAGGTGGCTATCTTGGATGTTAAAAGGAACACCAAGGGTTGAAAACATCCACAAGTAGGTTCATTTAGGTCCCTTTTTTTATTTTTAAATAATCCACCCTTCAGATTGCTTCCTGCTCTGATGACCACACTGTACGCATCTGGCGACTTCATCGGGAAATGGATGGAGCGCAGTCTTCAGTGGGAGAGGCCAATCTTGTTGGCTGGGCACGTCCTAAGAGTCCACACAGTAAGGACAATTTTTTTAAACGTACAGTAGATATGTCACTAGTCAACCTTATAAGTTGTGTTTTTTAAGACCTTTGAAATACATGAGTAGCCTGGTCTGTTCTATGGTTATCGTCACCATTTGGGAAATGATTCATTCATTCATTTTCTACCGCTTATCCTTACGAGGGTCGCCGGGTGCTGGAGCTTATCTCAGGTGTCTTCGGGGGGGAGGCGGGGTACACCCTGGACTGGTTACCAGCCAATCACAGGGCACATATAGACAAACAACCATTCACACTCACATTCATACCTATGGACAATTTGGAGTGGCCAATTAACCTAGCATGTTTTTGGAATGTGGGAGGAAACCGGAGGAAACCCACCCTTGCACGGGGAGAACATGTAACTCTACACAGAGATGGCTGAGGGTGGAATTGAACTCGGGTCTCCTCGCTGTGTGGCCTGCGTGCTAACCACTGGAATGCCGTGCAGCATTTGGGAAATGACACTTGATTAAAAAAGCACTTGTGGGATTAATCTTTTTAGATTCGGTTTCTAATTTGAAAGCAACTTAATTTTTTTTAAAGTTAATTCATGATTTGGATTGCATGAGAAAGTGAAAAGGAAAACATAGCTATATTTTGACCACATTTGGTCATTTATTAATAACACAGCAGCACTAATGCCGGAGTAGCGGGAAAGAGCAAACTTCTCAGCCAGTATGAATGCAGCCGACGAGTTCCTTGCAATTCCTTGTTAATGCCAATGCATGCTATCTTAAATATAAAGTGGCCAAGAGTTCTCCAGCTATTAATCCAGCAGATGGCGCTGTCTGAAAAGTCAATTCACCCAACATTTTCCAGCACTGGAAGACTCTTGACAAACCACATGCTTTGTAACTACAATACTGTGTATTGTATGCCTGTAATTGTTTCTTACTGTGCAGAAGTAAATTTAAAATACATATTATATATTACATGTATTATATATTCTATATTATATAACAGGATTTAGAGTGTTAAAATTAAGCAGTTTTCAGTCTGATAACATAAAGAGCTTAGTCATGAATAGATCTTAAGGGTTTGAATTATCAAAAAAATTTTCAGAACTTTCCAACCCCACTGAGACGACACCCGCTAAGGAACAGAGGGTCGAGAGCATCGGAGGCCTGGCTTCACCGCAGCTGGCCGCATGTGCTCCGAGCGGGGCCGCCATGCCTCTCCCCTCCAGCACCACCTCACCTCTCCAGGATGCAAAGACTGCAATTTGTCAGAGAACGCCACGTTCCATCCAAACATGGCTATCGCCTTGTCAAAACAGCCCTCTGCTGCGGAAGGTACTCAGCCCGTGTCCTCAGAACCCGGCCAGCTTCACCTCTCCCACAGCGCGCCGTGCCAAACGAAGACTGGAGACGGGTTCATCCGACGGCGATGTGGATAAAGAGGACCACGACAGCGTTGCACAACTTTACAATGCAGCCAAGAGGAGCCGGGCCCTGTCTGCCGTCTGCTGCCCGACTCAGGAGAGTCCAGAGCAGGCAGACGGCCAAACCGAGGATGCTGCATCAAGAGAGGCTGGCAAGGAGAATCGGTGTCCACCACTGACAGACTGGCTGTCAGTTATGGGCCAAAAGATGAGAGGGAGCCCGAGCAGTCCCCGAAGTCCCGGTGCTGCGAAGAAACAAGCGGGAAAGACGCCAGCTTCACCGGTAAGCACAATGTGTATTTTTAATAGCTTGTATTGCTCAGTCCTGCAAACAAATTGGGGCTCTTAAAGGGCCGGAGTCAACCTCAAGTCAACTTCACACATTCATGAAACAGTAGTTAAACATTTGCTGTATCATTTTGCTTGTTTCCTGCTGTTAACACCAGACATCACATGCAGGCTTTCTAAATATGCAGCCAGTCCAGAAAATCAACTCTCTCACCTCTTCATTCAGAGTCACTGTTACAGCAGAGTGCACAGTCCAGGAAGTCAATTCCATCTGACCTTCACAGTGCTGGAAAACTTCTTAAGATTTTTTTTTTTGTCTCACATCTTCTTTTTCAGACTATCGGCTCGCCACAAAGCATGAAAAAAATATCTTCCTATTTCACAAGGAGACCCACTGAGTGACCTCATGGAGCCTTTACAGTATTTGAGATGCTGCGTTAGGTCATTTTAATCCACAAACTGCTCGGAGAATGGCCAGCTTTCATTTTACTGACAAAGGTACCCCCTAAACATTTTTAGTGAGACATTTCATGCAATTTTTTTTTGACAGGAAAACTCATTTTGGAAGATGGAATACCATTTCACGCAACTTGAAAGTTGCATGAAAAACAAAAGTCAAAAACTCTCTTGGAGACCTTTTAAGAAAATTAGTCTTTGTAAAAGATTAGTTCTTATCTAACAGTTTCATGTGTTTGTTTTTTTTTGTTGTTCATATGTACAAAATAGCATGTGCTTGGTTTGTTTGTGATGCACAGTTGAATTGGCAGATTTTTATTAAATCGAAGATATATTGTAGCCAGCGTACTTGGCTTCATAGAGTTACAATTTTCATAAAAATAAGCTATTTTAAGACATTTCGGGGACCCCTACGGAGACGCATGGGGGGAGAGAGACATGGAGAAGTTACCCCTTTTGATAGTCTGTTTTGTTTTTGTATTTAATTAAAATAATGAGTGTAATAGTGGAGTAAATAGATGGCTTAAACTGTAATGAAAATAATAAATACAGCAGTAAAATCTTACTGAAGCATTGCATCATGAATTAATACAGAAAATATGATAAATATACCGTTAGTTAAATAATAATAACAGTATACCTTAGTTCAGGACTAAAAGCTGACTAATATTGATTATTGTACTGAGTAAAAACGGACAAAATATTGTACTGTACTGTGCACTGACTAAATAAATACAGAATACATTAGATGCTATGGACAGAAACTTTGCATAAACTATAATATATAAACTAAACATATAGAAAAATCTAAAATAATGTTATGAATAACAATGTTCTATATTAAAAATTATAGTTTTTTTAGTAGTTGCCACTTTTAGCTCAACTGTCATATTTGTTTTCCCATGTCACGTGTTTGGACTTGCTATTATTCTATTGGTTAAAAAGTTTCCTGTTTTGTACATCCTCTCCCGTGATTGGGTACCGGAAAAGTCAGTCAACAAACCCGTCAGGCAGTCCAGTCCAGTCCACTTAACAGCAGCAGGTCGAAACACAACGGCGATGCTGTGGGGTCTTGTTTTATGGCTGCCGCCTCCCTGCGGATGATTTATTTTTAAAAAGCATTTGCCACATTGAGGAAAATATTTCGTACGTGCAGAGGCTGGGTAAAGGTAATAAGTATCACGATTTCGGCTGCGAATGTAACTAACACACAGCTGGTCACGCGGTTAACTTTTTAATGAAGTGTCGATGCGAAGAGGGGATTCGAACGACTCAGCGACGGCCAAAAAGGCCTGTAAGATTTTCTATTTTTGCTTATACGAAGAGCCGCGCGGATTTTCATGGAGCCGCTACTTTTCGACGGTGCAGCAAAGTGTAGTAGCACCTCCAGTAATGTCAGCTAATGCTAGCAGCTAGGTAAGCTAGGTAGGTGTTAGCCGCCAGCCCAGCGGCACAGTACAGTAGTTAGCCGCACACATCCGCACAACTTTGTCAATGCAATAGGTTTCGCTGCACATTTAAACGTAAATCCAGCTTAAAAAGTCAACTACTGTGTATTTATCTGTGAGTGACTTGTTGGGTGCACTAAAGGGCTATGTCGAGTTGTGCTTTTGTGCTCGGCGTGACGAAGATTACTCCTAGAAAACGAAAATCCGCCCGTAAGATGTATCATCTGTAAACAGCCTAAACCCCCTCCACCGACGCTCAATGTCGGATCACGCCTAGTGAACAGTCCCAGTTTTGGCAGAAAACTGAGCTTCAAGTCGTGCAGGTTGCCCCACATTTTTGTGCTGATGCGAACTAACCGAGGAGTTGTTCTTTTTTTCATCTGACGAGAAAGGGATACGGGCAAATTGTCCTCAGGCATATTTTTTTTGTCGGCTCCTTGCATCAAAATGTCGGCCATCTCTGCATTCGAGAAAGTGGACGGATTTACGAGAAAGTCAGTTTGGAAGGCCCAGAAACAGAGAAAATCCCCGAGCTCGTCTCAATACAGGACTCCAATCGCCCCGGTGGAGCTTTCGTCCCTGCCCCAGCTAAAAGGTAAGAGGATGATGATGATGGGGTCTGGTTGCTTTAAATAGGCCATCAGGTTTGATTGACACTATCAACTCCTGAGGATTACACCTTGATGACTGCCTTCCACTGTTGAGTGTGTAAAAACTGGCATCACGTTTGCAGTGATTGAAGTTGGCAGGCCATCTAAAAGAAGACCAGGACCGCCTGTTGAGTTTGGGTTTGTCCGTTTTAGCTCTGTGGTGTATTTCAGGAGCTCATCTTTACACCTACTATATCTGTGTGAGTGAAACCAGCAAGCCATCAGCCACCTAAGCCACATCAAGCCAGCATCAAGTGAGAAGAGACAGTATGGGTCAGGCATGAAGTTGTGATGATGGTGATGCGCCTCAAATTAAAGTATGAAAAGGTACTTCTACATCCATGCACCTAAAAATGGAACAATTTTGAGGGGGAAACATGCCTCAAAGGAGAGACTCTTTTACAGCTCGAACTCCAAACACCATAGGATGAAAAAAATTCTATATTTGTCACAATTCCATGTTAAACCTTGTAAAAATTCTGTTCCTCACAAGTATATTGTGAATTTTGTGGCTTCTCTGTATCATAGTCTTTAAAACGTATATGAATTAATCAATCATGCTGTTTCGTGGTCGAATATTCATCAAAAATATTCACATTGACGCAAAATGTATCTATTTTTATTGCCTAGATGAAGGATTTTCAGGCATAAAAATGTATAAATGAACTAAAATACATATATAAGGCATTCAGAAGACACAATCTAAAACTCAACTCTGAACTCCTGACATCACTTCCTGCCCACCCACCACTCTGCGCCCCTAAGAACACATATATAGCGACACGCACAAGCACAGTCTTATTTATGTTGTAAATAGCATATATACTTTTATTATCTATACTATATTGGATAATATATGCATGCAGGTGGCTTTAGGGGTGTTACTTCATATATAGAGGGCTCTAATAATGTATCTTGGAGAGAATAACCAGATTTTCTATGCTCCAACTACGAAAATATTCCATTTAGAAATAAGGAATCCCCACACCATGGAAATTCACTTATCACGATCGAGTCTGGAACCAATTTACCACCAAAAAGGACGAACGACTGTACGTCTGTCGCTCGCACACATACACTTGACAAGTCTCGGAAGCGGCCAACAATTTGGAGTCATTGTGTGGTTATAATAGGCTCTACATTCAGTGATTGGTAGCTAAACTTTGCCAAATTGCTATCATGGGCTGCGTGCGTGATTGCAACATCGGGACAGGAAGAGGTTGACCCCAATCCTGGTATTCTGTTCAACCCATTAAAGTTCTGTACCTCATAGATTTTCTGGGTTGCCTGATATGTGTGTTTTCTATCTCGTGAAAGAGAAACCTGTTTTTTTGCCCTTGAATGTCATCACCTCAAACTCTCCTAATGCAGTATGACAAGTATGAGCTCTAATGATCCGGAGTTGTACCTTTTAATTACACGCTTTGCTACCTTGAGCCACTGGCATGCGCCTTCACAAACTGCAGTTGCTCACTTCTGCTGCTGTCCGTGTCCTCTTTTTCACAGCTGGACAAAATCGTGTTTGCAGACAAAACAAACAACTGCAATAAAAACACAATCTCACCATAGCGGGTATCCCAGTTGGCCTCAGAGCCGTTTGTTTGTTGTTGTTTGTTTCAAACGCAATGGTTGTTTCTTAGTCTCTCTGTAGACGTCAGTGAAACTTGACAGAACTCTGTCTACTGTGTCAGTGACAGTGTCAAAGTCTACAGTGTGGATCATTTGTAAGAACAATTTGTTCTCAAAGTAGAATGCCTCTTCCCATAGGAAGTGGAACAAAAACAGCTGCAATTTTATGAGAATAAATCTTCTATGGTAATGGATAAAAAATTCCCAGTTTTATGAGAATAAACTCTTACTGCAAGGGAAAATTTTATTTTAGTAGCCTGGTGTTGAAATATTATAGAAATGTATTTTTTAAGTCATAATATGAGAAAAGAATTTTACAAAAATAATTTTTGAAAAAGGTTATTTAAGTAGAAAGTTTAAATATTTGAAAATATTTTTTTAAAGACAGCAAAATCCATACAGACAGAAAAGATGCAACATTTCATTTTCCAGTATGTGGCTCTCGGTGGGAAAAGTTTGGACACCTCTCCATTAGCTGCTCCATGAGCAGAAGTCTCATGAGAATTGCATAAATCTTGTGTGGTTTACATCTTGTCGGAATATCATACCCAAATGGCAGGAGTTATTCAAATAAGGAAGGCAGGCAGGCCTTAACCGTGTTCCAACTGTTAGTGGATAAAAGAGTCGAGCTTGGTCTCACTTCTTTGCACCCTCTCTCACATTGTGATCAACAAAATATGTAAGCTCATTTTGTGTGTGTGTGTGTGTGTGTGTGTGTGTGTTTCCTGAGCATTTCCCCCTATTGTTAGAGGACTTAGTGAGTGATAAAAGCAGGGTAAAAAAGAGCTTGTTGTCATTATGTCGCTGTAATGGCAGATGGATGACTAAAATATTATGTGGCTGCTACAAGTTTGCATACTGTACATTCCGCTATGTATTGATTGACCTTCAGTGTTTGTGCTGCTATGAGTCATGTATTTATGACTGTGTCTCCATTGCTGCAGGTGTGGGATGTTGACATGTAACAAAAGACCTTTTTATATCACTTTATACAAAACGTCAACACACTGGGATAAATAGCCACTAAGTGGCCTACTTCAGACACGTGCTACCCAGTTCCAAGTACTATTGTGCTGACTGTTATAACCTTTACAGTGACAAGGACATTTCTTAAAACAGCATTTTGGTTCTTAATGATGGCAGCAGAAATGCTCCAACAACCCCTCCTGTGGATGGGAGTGCGTAAAGCTCCCGTTGTGTGATAAACGGCGAAAAGATGAGTCACTCAGAGACTATCATCATTGCCGTGGCAACCACAAGCCTTGGGAGCAGGGCAGGGAAATAGTTTATATTCTAAATACAGCCAACTTAATTTAGGGTTATATTTCTGTCCGTGGGCTGTTTTTAGCCAAACTTTGATCAACTCTGTCTTACATTAGGCTGCAAGGTGATTAATAGCCTGAGAGCGTTCCTTGTAATGTAAACGATTTTGTTTGAATTGTGTGGATGTCCTGCATTGCCAGAGCTTTTGTTGCTCTGCATCTTTGCATATGCATACTCGAGTGAGATGAGAACATTTGAAAATATTTTTACTCTGGTGGCCCATTGATTGGCAAGCGGCTGCCAAATATTTCCATCATGTCTGCCAGCAAATGATCAATCAATAAATGCTATAAACCGACCACACTGCTCAGCAACAGTAATAATGTTCCATCATGTACTCTTTGCATAATCTTCATGGCTTTTGAGTGACTATTTTTGAACGGGATTGCTTCTTTAGCTGTGGCATGTTGTGGAAAGATGGGTCTGCATGAACTTTCAAGTTCGGTCCCTGTAGCCCAATAAAATTGTACTGTACTTAAATGTCAAGGACGAGGAACCCAGCTTTCCATCTTCTTTGTGGCTTACTTACATTCAGCCACTGGAGAGGAGAAATTGTGTGAACGTGTCTATCAGACCGTTTCGGATTAATATCTTCCCACTGAGACAGTAATAGGGATGCATGTGCATGTTTAAGTGATGTAAATGTATAACTGCTCTGTGCCATTCTTGGCTAGTGTTCCTTTCATAGCTCAACAGTATAAAACCCCCAAATAGAATCAAACCGCTAAGGAGGTTTGATTCCTTTCCAAATGTTGCAAATTGTATTTTCACTGTATTGCACTGTCCATGATTGGATCATCGTCAGACACACGCAGCAGCTTCATCTGCCGTTAGTAATTGTGTTCTTGTATGGCTTTGACTTAGAATTCACACCAGCATGCTTCCCATGCGCACACTAAACAAGTGAAGACAAATCTTTTATCAACTCCAACATATACCGACATCCCGTCCAACCTGCTTAGCCACTTGGCGATGTCCTGTCTGGTATCGTTGAGGTAGCGTTTTGCTTTCGGTCTGCTGTCACTCAAATTTTCACGATGCATCAGTCCTGTTCTCCACACGCCGAAGCCTGTATGTCGCATTAGAGATTGGGTTAAGTAGCTGTAGATTGCTTATTATACAGGGTCAGGCAAAATGATCTGACACGTTTGTAGGTTAAATAAAAGGCAAATAAAGAAACAAAAGTGTTTTTATTTTCAAAAAGTAAATATAATGCCATTATTTCATATATTGCTATTTTGTTTTGTTTCTTCATATGCCATTGTTTTTAGTTTTGTTTTCAGTTGCTGCCATGAATTGGACTGGTGAGCATGGCGCTTTTCATTATGCAACACTGCAACACAACGAGCGTTCCGTTTGCACTTCAATCTTGGTAGACATGATCCCGTACCATCAGTTCTGGCGGTGCGAGGTCGGCCGGTTGATTTTCATTTCAATGCAGATCCAGTCGCTCTGAAGTTGGTAACTCATAACAAGATGGTCTTTCAGGCTGGTAATGAAATGTAGTTCTTGGGGAAACGAATTCGCTTCCAAAGTATTTATGGTTTTTGCGATTGAATGACTTAAGTAAAGCGTTTGGCTTCTCAAAACAGTTGGCGTTCGAAAGAGTAATACATTCAAATGACGAAAATGCCTCCTGAAAAAAATTTTACCTCACAAAACGCTTGGCTTTAGTTTCTCTGATTTCTGGCACCTTTATAGAAATAGAAGTTAGAGTGCCAGAGCTCCCCCCAAATAATGGTATGGGAAACATTGTATAGTATATAGAAGGGCCCAATAACAGCATCCCCCCCAAATGTTGTCATATCAGGTTGCCGCTTGCTAAATTTGGTCATGTGTGACTTTGGCAGGACCTATTCTATTTGGAGGTCACCGGACCAGCATACTTTCCCTTTTTGTTTTGGTTCTCTCCTTGCTCGACTAGTTCTGTGAAATGTTGATGGGTACTCACCAGGGCAGGTATGGGCTTTTACATGGTGGCCGTAGGTTTCTGTTAGTATTATGTCATTGTGTTGTACATTGTCACCATGGACTGATGTCTCTTCCATCATGGTGGCTACTTTTCTGGTGTCAAACGAGGTTTCTGTTGTCTGTTTGTCAGTCAATCGCAATTGAAAGGTGTTTGACGTTATTAAAAGTGGGTGTAAAGAGCTGTCTTAGCTGAAAGGTTATCCCCCAAATTTTTTACGTGGCTCCGTGGTCTAACAACAGCCACAGTGCTGCAAATCAACCTTTTCATTTGAGTATTGAATATCTGTTTCCCATGGTGGTTGACCTCTGCTGTGTTGGGTTACTGAAACACAGGGATGCTAAAATGGAAAATTGTTGCATAACACAGCCACATACTGTCATGCAAGTGTAGCAGTCTGTTAAAATAGTGACTGCACACTTGCAAAGAACTTAGCCCAGACTACCTCATTCATGTTTTATTTGACCGGTGACACAAGCGAAAAACCGCTGATTTAAAAAAAAAAAAAAGGTAAACAAAAGCATTGATAAAAGGCCTTGTTGGGGGCATGGTGGTGTAACATAGGCCAAGCCCTCTGTTGGGTTCTTTCCTTCCAATTTGTCGGAGTCGGAGGAGACCAAAGAATCCTCCAGTTTTCAGAGTCCACTTAATGTTAGCTGTGAAGATGTTCAAGATCGTTGTGAGAGGTCAGGCATGACGGCAAATAATTGAGAACCACTGCTTTAACGCAAAAAATGTATCATTGAGAAAACACATACACAGCCACACTAGCATGCTCTGCTAAACTAGGCTAACCCAGCTAGCTTCCATTTCTGATTCAGTGACACCTCTGTTGGTCGCAGACAAGTACTGCACACCATTTCTCAACCTTTCATGATTGATTGTTTAGATGCTGGTTATGTGCGTTCTCTTACTATCTTAACTCCCAATTTATGACCGGCGTTGTTTTCCTGTGAATACTTCAACCGGTCTTGACTTGCATATAAAAAACATGTCGCGTCGTGAAAAGATTCTCCTCGACCAATTGCATCAATGGTAGCAGCTGTCATTAATGTCATTATAACTGCATTGCTTCTTTATTATGTTCTGATATATAAACACTGTTTACTGCTTATATCTTCTGCTATATTTTGTCATTTGAATTGACATTTAAATGTTGTTTGCCCATATAATATCATAGCAAATGTGTCTACCTGCTAGTTTAAGCAATATGAGGATGTGCAATGAAAATGCTTTGGAAATACCAGCGTTGTCTTGTGCAGCCTGCCAAACTTGCTCTGTTTTGCAAGTGCGTAAGTGTGACTACATCTCACTTGAGGTTCCAGACTTAAGACCGACGTAGGCTGTATTAATTGGTATATTTTTGTCTTTTGTCATGTTTCTTTGCTTTCCTGATACAGCTACGGAGCTCTAATGGAAATGTGTTCTTCCTTGAAACACCCTGAGAAATTGGTGCAGTAATGCATTGGTATCTTAAAGGTAAAAATAGCATCACATTGGAGGGGAAAAATACATTTCAGGATGTAGCTGAGCTGTATGAGGAGAGACAAAGGGAGAAAAAAAATCTCACTTGAAAAGAGAAGGATTCCTTTCAAACACTTGCAGATTTGAAAGATGAGTGTGGTATGTATAATCCAAGCAAAATTGTTGCCAGTGGTAATTGTTTGCAGCAAAACAGCCGGCTATATTTGTCACACCTCCTGCATAACCATAATATTTAATGGAATAATTACGCAGGGTACTTGAGGGAGGATAATCTGTCAAATCCACAAATAAAGAAGACTTGTTCTGACCTAAGGTTGTGAAGAGAATGCTACATTATATTACTCATCTGGTACAATTCCCAGTGGCACTAATGTCCACATATACATAACATGTACTATTCATTGTGATTTATTATAGACGTAAATATTTTCATGCCTCTCCAAAGTGATAAAACAAAGTCCTTGGTCCTGGTTATACGATTAACACAGAATAAAAGGCTTCATGCTAGCTCCATGTTTACTGGCTTACGGGTTCATGGCAAGGTGCAGTGAATGGTTTGACCCTTTCAGTTGCATAAGTGCTTTGTCAGCTGTCAGCACCGTCCGCTGATTTTTTTTTTTTTTTTTAAGCACCGCAGCTTTTGTGGTCTTGACATGTGGTGTGCTGCCTTTTTTTGTTGCATCAATTAATATGGAACTTGCAGCCTGACAGTCAATGTATTGTTTGTCACAACTGTAAGGTTGCACAAAGTGTATGAACTCTAAGTGGGGCTACTCCCAGCGGGGTGCTGTCCCGTAGCCACAGTGATTACCTACGCCGTGCCCAAATACAACATCACCGTGCAGTGTGCCTGCCTGGATGGCTTCCAAATGCTGTTAATAGCTTGGCTGGGTTGGACAGCTTTAATAACAGTGGACCGTCTAATCCATAAAAGGCTTTACAGTCCAAGCCGAGAATGACTAGACTGCCTCTTTGTGGCTAAATGTTACATTTTTTGACACTATTGAGGCTTTGGGTTAGAACTTGCCCCAGGAAAAAAAATCAGTTATACAGTTGACAAATGCAAGGAAAATCCCAAATAATGTGCTTAAATACATTGTGGGTCAGTGGAGAACACCAGTCCACCGAAAGACTTTCCTTCAGTGGTTTGCTGTTTGCTGAAACCAAAATTCCCCTCTTTTCACCCCCTCTTTTCACTTGTGTGATTCCAGACGCTCCCTCCACTGAGCAGCAGGAACTTTTCACCCAGAAACTCCAGCAGTGCTGCGTGCTCTTTGACTTCCTGGACTCGGTGACCAACCTGAAGAGCAAGGAGATCAAGAGGGCCACGCTGAATGAGCTGGTGGACTATGTGTCCACCAACAGAGGAGTGCTCGTGGAGTCTGCGTACCCTGAGATCACCAACATGGTGGGTACCTCCTCCTCTGTCCATTCCCATTACCTCATGACTGCCACAGCACACACCACCAGCTGAGCAGCCATGGCATCTGTAAAGCTGATGTTTATGGTGGCATTAACAGAGAGCTATATGCAGCTATTAGCAAAAACTCTTAAACATTTCACCTAAAAAGACTAATAATGATATATTATTTAGTTTAAGCGTCATCATTTACCGCCAATTTCTCTGCGGTTGAGGAAATAAATGCCCAGTATACACGTACGTATGTGAGCTTAAAGTAATGATGTAAATTCCAACTGTGTCTATAATAACATAGCAGTCTCTAGAACACCCCGTGCATTCAAGGGGATTAGAATATGGAGGCTCATCATGTGTCTAGACAAGTTGTGCCATGTCAGCAGTGTATGGGGATATATTGTATGTAACCACAGCCCTTATCATGCTATGTCCAATAAATGAATTGCTATGTATTAGGAGGTGTCACGAGACACTCTGTACACACATGAAACGATCTATGAGAACGAGACAAGGTGTTAACATTGCTTATAAGAAAAGTACAATGAAAAAATATGACAACTCCAGGAGAATATTTAGCAATCTACTAAATGAATTTCTACTACGTTACCCTCTTCTGCACTCTGTGCGTATGAGTACGGCCTCGCCTCCACCCACAAAGATAAAGAGACTCTATTACTGACAAAAGGGCTCACTCTGTTCATGCCGTTGTTCTATGGAACAAATGTGTCAAGGTGTTGAAACCAAACCCCCCCACCTGCCTGTTTGTAGGCTAGAGACATGGAAATACATGCACATGGCAATGTGTTAAAGCAGGAAAAATGTAGATAATTTTCATCTATTGTGTGATTCATTAATTTATTATCATCCCAGGCCTTGTGCCCTTGAGACATTGTTTCTGGTCACATTTAAATCTCGCAAGATCTACTATATATGTGATTTATTGTCTGTTGAGTTGACGGTGCCATTCTATTCCACAGATCAGCACTAACATATTCCGTACACTTGCGCCGAGTGACAACCCGGATTTTGACCCAGAAGAGGATGAACCCACTCTAGAAGCTTCATGGCCTCATATCCAGGTGAGGATCACATTCAGCATCCAGCATTTCTGATTTTGGTACTGCTGTGACTTACAACAGTAAATCATTTTTTTTCTCCCCCGTTTTTCAGCTTGTCTATGAGTTCCTACTGCGCTTTCTTGAAAATCCGGATTTCCAGCCCAGTATTGCAAAGCGCTACATCGATCAAAAGTTTGTACTCCAGGTTGGTGTCCACAATTATGCGTCAAACATCATAAATAGGAAATAGTCTTAAACACATCTTCAACACGTTATCACACTCTAGTATGATGCTCATAGTTAGTGAGATAGTGAGATGTGTCAGCCTAATATTCTCCTTACATGTGGCTACAGGAAGTCGTACCCTCTGCCCACTAATGTCAGACAAAACTATCCATGATTCTAAATATTAAGAAACTACCTCTGTCCTGTTAGCCAGTGTCACCCGCTCCAGCACAGCAGCTCACATGAATCAAATGGCCTGGAATGTTGGCTTGGCCGCATCAGAGGTGCCGGGACTGATTTTCCATGATGTGAGTGTGTCGCGGGGGAGCTTTAAATAGCTGCCTGTTGTTTTGCTCTTTAGGATGAGATGAGAGGGCTGCGGTTGAGTACAAATTGACAGTATGGAAGTTTGGGTGGCAACAGTGAAGTTGGGGGAGAGGAAAAGTATAGTAGTGAAAGTCCTCGTATGCAAAGTACTGTATATTTACTGCAGGGGTAACTCCACCTCCGCCTAAAACTCCCGCAATCAGGAGTCATTCATGTCCCATGATTTGAATATTGACATTTCTAGCTTTTGCATTTCTCAAATCCCAATGAGCCACAGAGGAAGGACACAGCAGTGGAAAAACATGCATGATGACACGTTACTCTTTGCTGGATGTATGTGAGCTTAAATCAGCTGTCAGCCTTGTCACTGAGGTGCCGATGACATGCTAACAGGCAGTGCCATACCCCGGAGCGGGGGCTCAAACTTCCCCTCGAATGATGACTCATCATAGGTGGCAGCGATAGATGTGACATGGTCTCCAGTGCATTTGCTACGCATGACACAGACATACCTGTCATTTTACACATTTAACACATTTGGTACCTGGTTCCCTCTTGAAGTTTTGCAATGGCTTTGTATGTCATAATGTCTTCAACTCAATCAGGAAACCTGACTTTTATGTACTGTCGTGACAGCTTCTGGAGCTGTTTGACAGTGAAGATCCAAGGGAGAGGGAATTCCTGAAGACCATCTTGCACCGGATATACGGAAAGTTCCTGGGGCTACGGGCCTTCATCCGGAAGCAGATTAACAACATCTTCTTGCGGTCAGTAATATATACACCTTGTTGTTACGACTACGAATAGCGGTGTCTTTTAGGGTGTCCATGGGAGAATCCAAAAGAAAACCTAAGCTGCACCAAAGATGGCAACATTCTGATCCAGAAGCTAGTGCCGTACGGGGGGAAAAAAGGAAGTAATGATAATGTGATAAAGCAGCTGTCCATATAGACCACTGTGACAAATGACTGACTGGAAAAAGGGGCGCCAACCCTTCAGCCTCTTTGATGTGGCTCCCTTCGCAGAGAGCAATATTTTTTTTTTATCACCATTCAAAATGAATGTGAAAAGATCTGACTGTGCACTGGCAGCACCCGCAGACCAATATGTGCTTTCACTTATACGTCTCCAAATACCAGAAAAATCTCACAACGGTGTGAGGAAAAGTCCTTACATTTGTCGCTAGTCGCTTTTGAGAAAATAAGTCACCAAGAGGGCTTGGAAAGTCTCCAGATTGCAGTGAGAAAATCACCAGGTTGGCAACACTGGGCTGCACATGAGATAATAAGGAATGTTCACAGACATTAAAAAGTTGTCCATAAAACTTCTCTGAATTAGAAAAAATAAAATACTAGCCAGAAAATGAAAGAATTCAGCAGGCGTAAAAAGTGTAAGCAACACAGACGGGCAGATAAGTGAATTATATTGGACATGTCATTACAGCAGCGGGACAGAGGGCAGATGAAACTAAGGTCAAAGCAATAGCGCACATGCCGACCCCAGAAGACAAACTAAGCCTTCAGCGTCTGGTGGGGACGATCAGGTTCCTTGTGGTAGTCCATCCTGAATGAAGCTTCACTTGCTGCACCCCCTAGGAGAGCTACTTCAGAAGGATGTTGCCCACTCCTACAGACATTAAAGTCACAATCCCCAGTGCTGACATTTTGTGATCACCTTTTGTTTTAATTGTACACAAATATAGGAACCACTCAAAAGTCTTTTTTGTTGTCAATTTTATAACGATAAGCTATTTTAAAAAAACATTTTTTTTGTTTTTACTGGAACAGGAGACAAAATAGCTCTTTTAATGGTAAAGGTTGCCGACCCCTGGACTACATATGCCTCATTTTAAAAACATTGTAGTAGTTGTGTCTCTAATGCTCACATAAAACAATAGATGCTCTGGTGTTTCCTGTTGCTTTTCAAACGCAAACAATTGCAAAGATGTCTGCATCAGGAATTCCCGACGGCTTGTTTCATTCTTTACAGCTCCTGTTGCTGCGTGACAATGGGATTTAGATGATTGAAACGGGGGTTGGGGGGCCCTTGATGTCTTTTCCAACAGGCAAGGGTGGCAAAATGGGTGCACCCACTTTGACCATCTGCCTCTCAGGATAAAAATAGCGCCACAGTTGTCAGGCACTGTGTACATACCAAACATGCGTGGATGGAAGGACACAGGTTACTGAACAGATGAGGTGAATGATTTATTTGACGATCGTTAGGGTTGTCCACATACTGTAGGTCCTTTAAACAGCAAGTGGCTGTATTCTATTCTATTCATTTAAAGTAAAGTTTTAACGTCTGCATTTCTAGGTTCATCTATGAGACTGAACATTTCAACGGAGTGGCTGAACTACTAGAAATTCTGGGAAGGTGAGTAGCGAAACCTCGGTTTTCCAATGTTTTCCAGTTTTTGTTCTATTCAGCTTTCCATACAGGAAGACCCTACCCAGTGGCACTACCATTGTCTCACGAGACAGAAGCATGCCAATGCTACTATGTATGCAATGTATTTTTTGTTAATATATACGTTGTCTGAAACATGAACTGGATTTACATTATTTAGGATTAGAAAATGACTTTGGTTTTTGGTGGACCGAACGAAAACCGAGGTCCCACTTTGCATGCGGAGCGTATTACATTTACATATTTCAGCTTTTTTGACTTGCAAGTCAAAGTTGAATGTAACATGTGAGTGCAATTATTGTCACTGCATCATTTTTCTCTTTCTTCATTTTTAATACTTGACATTCCCATGGGCACAACAACCGTGGTAAACTGTGCTTCCTGTCTGCAGCATCATCAATGGCTTTGCACTGCCTTTGAAGGCGGAGCACAAACAGTTTCTGATGAAGGTGCTCATTCCGTTACACACAGCGAAGGGACTGGCCCTTTTTCACGCACAGGTGGGAATGTTTCTCCATACATGTCAATGCCCCTTTTTCCTACATGACTTACTCATAACTGCACTCGTTCAGCGTCTACTACCCCATCTAGTGGTGATGTGTGTTGTCAATCATTCATTATCTTAAATCAAGCTTTGTATGCATGTGTATTTTCCCAGCTGGCATACTGTGTGGTCCAGTTCCTGGAAAAGGATCCCACGCTCACTGAACCGGTACTTTTCTAAAAAACATGTTTCCTCCCACTTCACACACTAAGCTTATGCCCCTAAAATTAGTTTACGCTGCTGAGAAATCTGTCGTGGGTGCAACAAACCACCATTTAAGAACCATTATTCATCTGAGCGGAATCCCTCGTGAGTTTTCTATTTTCTATCTTTAGGTGATCCGAGGCTTGCTGAAATTTTGGCCCAAGACGTGCAGCCAGAAAGAGGTGTCACATCTATTAAAACCAAATGAATGTTCACACATTATAGCACCCTGGTTCTAATGTGTCCTAATCTTGTGTTCTTGTGTGCGAACAGGTGATGTTCCTGGGTGAGATTGAGGAGATTTTGGATGTCATTGAGCCTACACAGTTCAAGAAAATTCAGGAGCCGTTGTTCAAGCAGATCTCCAAATGTGTGGCTAATCCCCACTTTCAGGTAGAATGCATTAGAGGTGTCAGAGCACCCACGTGGTTCTTGGCATTTAGTTCTTTTTTTTTATTCCCAGTTGACCGCCACACATGCATGTGCCCTCACAGGTAGCGGAGCGAGCGCTCTACTTCTGGAATAACGAGTACATTCTCAGCCTCATCGAGGAGAACATCGACAAGATCCTCCCCATCATGTTTGGTAGCCTCTACCGAATGTCCAAAGAGCACTGGAATCAGTACGTATATTACATGGGGTAGAGTAACGTCTAAGGTCAGACCACGCCAGCTGACCGGCAGGTTGGGGTGTGCAGTAGATGTTCAGAAGCATAGAAATAACTACATATATTCTTCTGGGGTGGTTTTGTCTTGTTACGCTTGTGTTTACATGTACACAATAGACAATGGTGGCTTGAGGTTTGACACAACAATAATATAACATTAAACACCACATATTTACTCTATTCATTCATTTTCTACCGCTTATCCTCATGAGGGTCATGAGGGTGCTGGGGCCTATCCCAGCTGTCTTCGGGCGAAAGGCGGCCGGGTGGTTAGCACGCAGGCCTCACACTTAGGGCACCCGAGTTCAATTCCACCCTTGGCCATCTCTGTGTAGAGTTTGCATGTTCTCCCCGTGCATGCGTGGGTTTTCTCCGGGTACTCCGGTTTCCTCCCACATTCCAAAAACATGCTAGGTTAATTGGCGACTCCAAATTGTCCATAGGTATGAATGTGAGTGTGAATGGTTGTTTGTCTATATGTGCCCTGTGATTGGCTGGCGACCAGTCCAGGGTGTACCCCGCCTCCCACCCGAAGACAGCTGGGATAGGTTCCAGCACCCCCGTGTGAGGATCAGCAGCAGAAAATGAATATGGAGGAATGTAAAAAAAAAAAAATCTTAGGTCTAGAGATTTCCCTGTCCACACGGGAACGTTTCTGAGATTAAAAAAAAAAAAATTGGCGACTCCAAATTGAATGTGAGTGTGAATTGTTGTTTGTCTATATGTGCCCTGTGGTTGGATGGCAACTAGTCCAGGGTGTACCCCGCCTCTCGCCCGAAGACAGCTGGGATAGGCTCCAGCACACTCCGCGACCCTAGTTAGGATGAGCGGCATGACAAGATGGATGGGTGGAGTTGAACAAAGTTGAAAACCTGAAAATGTTTTGTTGCTTTTCTTCCTATCACTCGCACACACGCTGGCAACACAAAGACTTGCTTTGATAAAACAACAGACATAAACAATAGTGACGCTAATGATAAGATAATGGTGCGCAATTGGACGTAATGACTACCATGTTAACTACATCTTTTTGTGATTTAAATCCCCCTGTCCACGCTCAGGACCATTGTCTCTCTGGTCTACAATGTGCTGAAGACACTGATGGAGATGAACTGTAGTCTGTTTGACGAGTTGACCACCTCCTATAAATCAGACCGGCAACGGTGAGTTACACTTAAACAGCAAGTTGTATGGACGCTGTCCCGTTGAACAACACCGTTAAATGTTCTTTCCAGGGAGAAGAAGAAGGAGCAAGAGCGCGACGAGCTGTGGAGGAAACTGGAAGAGTTGAGGCTCGTCAACACCACGCTTGAACAGAACAACAGCCACAAGCTCCTTGGTGTCCAGAACAACAACAAGAATAGCAATAACAACAACCAGGACAAGGCCGCTGACCAAGATTACGGTGACCACTGAGAACCGGAGAGCGACCCACGTGCCAAAAACACACTGCACTCCCGCTTTTTTTTTTTTTTTGGCGCTGTCTCTGCGACTGTCAGAGGATGAACAAAGATGGGAGACAAGCTACACCTCACTTTATAAAACGTTTTTGAGTGACTTCAAACGCCTCACGGAAAACAAGGTTTGACGTTAGTGCGCAGCCGCAGCAGTATGTTGTTGCTTTGTCTGCTCTTGTCGTATTCAATGTACATGTTTTGTGGTTTGAGAAAATAACGACATGAATTCAGCCTTTCAGGTTGTTTCTGCGACAAGCTGAATAGCGCAACCAAGATGTCTATTTTGTATTCTGTGTCGTCGCTGCCAAGTGCGGTAAGTGCATTCTGGGAGTAGTTGAGGCAGACGGGACCAGACTTCCCTCTTGAAACATTGAAACATGCACAAATGTACAGAACAGAGATGGACGGAACAATCGGCATCGATGTTCCAATCTGATATGCGTGTAAGGCTGTCCAGTGGGGGTGTTTGGAGTTCAATCATCTTCACATTTAGTTTTACATTTCAGGTATTGTATTTTTTCCAATCTTTGTGTCGCCATGTGAGTGGCGCAGCAGCTTTTATTACAAGCATTTACACTGAAGAATTGACACAGGGCTTTTCAATTGTTGGTGGGGGACACCGTGACGCTGCTGTCGTCTTTCAGTGGATGATAGCTAGTTGCTCAGCATGAAGCCTGGAAACGAACACAAAATCAACACCGCTACACAAAAAAAAATGGTCATTTTGTTGAACTTGTACTTCAGGCTGTCACAATAGCTCCCATTCAGAAAAAAAAAAACTACACCTGGGATGAGAAGTAATAGCACAATAAATGAAAACAAACTTGATAATTTTGCCCTTTCAGTATATTGCCATGTGCATGCGTGTCTGGTGTCCTCGTTTCTCTCGCCTCCAAAAAAAAGCAATGAGAGAGATCACTCTCTGCATTTTGGAGTGAGCCCTTTTTGTCAGTCATACAGTTGTCTCAACGGGTGGAAGCGGGGCTGGTAGCATACACACAGACTGCAGAAGAGTGTACCGTAGAAGAAATTAAATGAGTAGATTGCAATATATCGTCACATATTTTTTCATTGTACTTTTCTTAAAAATGTAAAAAAAAAATGCCCCCTGTGTGATTGAGTATAACACCCCACAACACATCTGTAAGATAAATGATTGTAGGATGTAGGATGGCACGTAACAAAAAAAGGGGGGAACAAACACACATCTGCATCATTGGATGATGTCCGCGAACAAACATTGCTTGAGGGCAAAGTTCATCCAATCTTAGGTTTTCAACCCGTGTTCTTGGCATATTCATATGCCAATCCCCTAAACTCCTTTGGTCAAAGTCCCTAGTAAAGTTTTGACGTCTTTAAGGGGGTACTGCACCATTCAAACACAGCAAGCTTTCTGGCTTAACCCATTGCTTTATTCCTTAAGACATGTATTGCATGTATTTTCTTGAGATAACCAGCAAGTACCAAGCAATGTCGTGAAATTGCCACAGTCTTTTTTTTTTTGTTGTTGTTTTTTTATTGGACTTCAGTAAATGATATTTTGACTCCAGTGATTGCCGATACTTCGAACATCCCAAAAAAAATCACTAAAAACATGTAAAAATCAAAATGTGACAGCTTCCACAATGGTGCTTTATTCCAATATGGAACAATATGTGCGCCATCCTCCCCGCACACACATCATACCCTGTTTCCAGCCTTCATGCCAAAAACACTCCACAGCATGTATGGGATGTATTTCCATCACGTCTAACGCCAGTGAGGGAAGCAGAGTATTTTTTTTAACTTAAAATTATTTCTGTAAAAAAAAAGGAAACAAAAACAAAACATACAGTACTATATTTTTCCAAAGTGAATATTTTTTGTTGAGTTCATTTTGCAAATGGGCTAAAGACAGGATGCCAGGTATGGGTTTGATTGTACAATATATTTGTGGAGTGGTCGCACATGTAAGCTAGACGTCACCACTCTTATTATTATTTAAAGGGGACCTGTATGACGTTGTCGGTTTAAATGTGTTGACGTACAGTAACATACAGGTCGTCGCTGGGATGCGATACGTTTATATTCCGCTGTCATGTTATCAAGTGTAGGGATGCTGCCCACTGGCTTCCTTTTAAGATGCTCTACTAAACCTGAAAGGGTCAATTCATTGATATACGTATATATTCTATATTAAGAGCTTATTCTTCATCTTTCTTCTTCACGGTAGTGCTGTAATTGTGCAGGAACAGGTCAAAAAGACTTTATTTTCCGGAGGTGTATTATGAAGTAGTGAAATAAGAAAATAAAGGTCAGAAAATCCTACCTGTTCCTGTTCACACTCTTTACCTCCAGTCTTAATAACCTCAGATAGTTTTCATCGGGAAGCTTTCATCTGCTACTCATCCTGATAGGAATGTTGTATTCTTTTTTTAGTTCCGCTTTCTCTGATGCCTTTCTGTCAGTACAGCATTCCAACGTCTGTGTTGTGTTTTCTTTGGACGAGGGGTGGGAAGCTGTTTTGTAATCGCAGATAGATTTTACCAAGGTTTCTTCATCAAATAAAGTCTACTCTATCTTTCTACTTCAAGCATCAACTTCTGGTCTCTCTTCCAACAGATGTAGTATGCCATGAAGGCCAGAAGATGGCGTCAGGATGTTTGCTTTTGCTTTGGATGGCTTTCGCTGTAATATGTACAACTTACCTGAATGTGGGCAGGCCTGATAAGCAGAGTTTTATTTTGAGAGCCCTCACTATGTCTGACCTCCATGAAAAACTTTTCAAAAGTCACAACATTGGCCTTATAATGTAGCAGCTGGAGCATTACACCACCAGGTGAATCCTGACCGTTGACTTTCTGTTTGGGCTGTCAATCATTGCAATGATATTTTTTTCTCTCTTCTTCTTCAAGATGATTTGGCTCTATGGCTTATGGCAGTGATGGACACCCCCCTGAACAAATTGGGGCTCTCCTCAGCTTCCACAGTATGTGCTGCCATGTCAATACAATCTGCAGAGGGCCTTCAGAATCAGTTTTGCTGGCCGGGGTTCACAGACTCATAATATTAACTTTACTGCAGCAAGCCACTGGAGTCCGGAGTCTTGTGCGGTTTCAAACTTCAAAGTAAAAATGCAGAAACTTTATTTTCGTAAAATCATGACTTTATTCTCATAAGGTCACAACTTTATTTAGTAACTTTCCGACTTTATTCTCATAATATGATTTTTTTTCTCGTAAATGTGAGACTTTATTCTTGTACTGTTTTTTTATCAGCACTTTAAAGCAACTTTCCGACTTTATTCTCATAATGTGACTTTTTTCAGAAATGTAAGACGTCATTCTTGTAAATTTATAAATATTTTTTCTTGTAAATGTATGACTTTTTGGTTGAACATTTGCTACTTTATTCATATGAATACATTACTCTTTTTCTTGTATTACAACCTTTTTTCCGCAAAATTTGTGACTTTATCCTTGTATATTTATGACTTTATTCTTGTAAAATTATACTTTTTTTCTCATATTTTTTTCTCTTTTTTAATCACTAATTTTTTCTTTTTCATAACTATATTCTCGTAATATGACAGAATTTTTTCTGGTAAATATGACTTTATTCTTGTAAATTTATGACTTTTTTTCCACATACATTTATATTATTATGTTACTCATAACATGACTTTTTTATTTACTTTTTTTAATGACTTAATTCCTGTCAATTTACCAATATTTTCTCACGTAAATGTATGACTTTTTTTCTTGAATATTTGCTACTTTAATCTTGTAAATTCATGACTTTATTCTTGTAATGTCATGACTTTTCTCGTAAATTTACACAATTTTAACTTTTAACTTTTTTCTGCATAATTGTGACTTTATTCTTGTAAATTTCTGAGAGTAAAGTCAGAAATTTATGACTTATCTTTATAAATGTGACCTTTTTTCTTCCTGTAAATTTGTGACTTTTTTTCTCATCATAATGCTTTTTGTCATAAATTTATGACCTTATTCCCATAATATTAAAACTTTTTTCTCGTAAATGTACTACTTTATTCTCATAAATTTACACCTTTACTCTCAAAAATCTGAGATTACTTTTATTTCCAATGTTTCTTGATGGAAAACTGGAATATGAATACCACTCTGGCAATATCAGCATCTAAATTGTGACTATAGTGACCGGTGTGAATGTATTGGTAAATGTATTATTTAAATGGATTTCTCCTGGCACGTTATTTGCTCAGACTTACCGTTACCATAGGTTACCATGGTGACAGATCCTCCACTTTTCTAGAAAAGCGCATGCATGCACTATGGAGTGTGTGGTTCTGGCGTTTACTTTCAGTGACGGAGAAGACTCAAGGGACTTGGTAGAAATGCTCCTGAACTGCACGTCAGACAACCGGACCAGCTCTTTGTTCACCTCCAAACTGAGCGCCGCTGCTGACATATGTGTGGGCCTGGCCATCCTCTCCATGGGTACGTGTGGCATGGTTTTGCTTGTTTTTGCATGCGCAACAGCTTCATACCAAAGGCAATGTAATGTAATGCAGACAACTTTAACTACAGTGTGGGACACCTATTCCAGAATAGGTGGGAAAAAACCCACAATTTTCTATGCTCAGTTAATTATGTTTTTTCCTCTGCTGTTGTATATTGATCCCCATACAGACTTTTTTCTATTATCTCTACTATATACTACTAACATTTATTTTGTTTTATACTAATCCCTTTAATAACATTCAATAAAAAAATGCCAAAATTTGATGAAAATCATTACAAAAAATACATTAAAAATATTTGTAGTATTTTCTTGTATTGAAACCTTTAAATTTGTTGGTGCCAAACTCATTACTATTTCTTAGTATTATTTTAAATATTATTTATAAGAAATCCCGACCACTAAGAATGATTATTTATATTCCATTCATCCCCCTTTTATTGAAAAATACCTATTACGACAATACATACAGATAATAGTCTATTAATGATGCACATATGTAACAGATCAATACATTTTAAGCTACATTTCTCTATTTTTCTAATTATTATGACATGATTATTATTATTATGGCCAGTTTTTGTTGTCATTACATCTGGCTCTTTGCAGCCTTGAGAAGAGGTAGGTTAATTTCTGATGCTATCTTGTCTATTTCTTTTGCTCTGTTTTGTTTACACCCATGGCAGTAAAGACTACTTTTTAGGTGAACTTTTTCATACTCCACATTCTCTCAAAGTGTTTCTCAAGGTTTCTTTATTTTCACATCTTTTCTGTGCAGTTTGTAGAGCTGTGTTTTGCTCCTATGTTGTTATATCTGGGTGGGTGTACAGTATACTGTATTTGAGGCAAACAGTGGTCACAGCAGACACCCCCAATTGGGTTAAACGCGTTTTTGGAGAGGCCTTTTATTGTGGCCACCCAAAATAATAATCACGCCGTCTCATCAGCATCATGATTTTTAAAAATATATATTTTTTTATATTTCAACATTTCTTTTTCGGAAAATGTTATGACTTTCTGACTTTATTCTCGTAATATTACTTTTTTTCTCATAAATGTAAGACTTCATTCTTGTAAATTTACGAATATTTTTTATTCATTCATTTTCTACTGCTTTTCCTCACGAGGGTCGCAGGGGTGCTGGAGCTTATCCCAGCTGTCTTCGGGCGAGAGGCGGGGTACACCCTGGACTGGTCGCCAGCCAATCACAGGGCACATATAGACAAACAACCATTCACACTCACATTCATACCTATGGACAATTTGGAGATATTTTTTCTTATTTTCTTTTTTTCTTGTAAATTTGCTACTTTATTCTGGTAAATTCATGACTTTATTCTCGTAATGTTAGGACTTTTTTTCTTATATTATTACCATCTTTACTTCGGAATATTTTCTTGTATATGGGTGACTTTATTCTTGTAAATTTACAACTTTTTTTCTTATTATTACCACCTTTTTTCCACATAAATGTGTGACTTTATTCTTGTGAAATCAAGACTTTTCTTACAAATGTATGACTTTTTTTTCTTGTAAATTTGCTCCTTAATTCTTGTAAATTTACAACTTTTAACTTTAAATTTTTTTTCTTTAGTTTCTCAAAATGTTTAGAAAATAACATCTTTTTTCTTTACTATTTAAGCTGTGTGTTTTGTTGTTTATTTGTATTTTTGGACTGGTCATGAGTCACTAATCATCAGTAATTGTGTTCCCAGTTGTGCTGTCAGTTCTCGGCAATGGCGTCGTCCTGCTGATCTGTTACCGCCGCCGCAAGAAGATGGCGAGCACCGAGCTCCTCTGCGTCAACCTGGCCGTGGTGGACTTCCTATGCTGCATCTGCTTCTACCCGCTCTCCATTTTGTCATCCTTCCGACACGCGTGGCTGGGAGAAAACTTCACCTGTGTTTACTATGGCCTGGGATGCTTCATCTTCGGCCTGTGCGGCATGTTCACCATCGCCGCCATAAGCATCTTCCGCTACCTGAAGACGTGCTACAGCTTGGTTTATGGTAGGTAAATACTTGACACGTGACTGTGAATTATATTGGTTGTACTTAGGAAGACAAGTTGGCGTACATGTAATATTTTGTCATGTTTTTTTTAAACAATCTTGCCCAAATTTTACACTCGGGTGCTTGTCAGTCCAGGAAACGTGTGTGCCAAATTCAGCTGTGATTCAGCTAAGCACTGAAGTTACAGTGGGTGGTTTGTAGTGTGTGAAATTTCAAGTCAACACAGTTTGTGGGGTTTGATAACACATCCAAGTGGGGTATTAGTCAGGAAATGAATGGCACAGGAAGTGCAGGAGGGGTGCATGTTTTGACACATTTTCACCCTTCTGTGTGCAGCAGGTCAGGAGTAGAAGACATGCACCATGGGGCAGGGGTGTCGTTGTTTGCGTTTTCTCATCAGTGTACTACTTTTAATCACTTCGGGACTACTGTCGGGGGTCACCAGTGAAGCGCTGAAGAACTGGAGTCTTTGGGAGAAAACTTTATTTTTCTTGCAAACATTAACTTGCACTCCTTGCTACGTAAAGACATGAAAGCCCCGTCTCTTAACCACAACAGGAAGCGGAAAACCCCTGTCCCTTGCACCCACCCCTCCGGGGTGTTTTTGGGGTGAATTATGTCCCGGTAAAATACCACTACAACTTATAAAATTACTTCATTCATTCATTTACTACTGCTTATGCTCACAAGGGTCGCAGGGGTGCTGGAGCCTATCCCAGCTGTCTTCGGGTGAGAGGCCCTGGACTGGTAGCCAGCCAATCACAGGGCACATATAGACAAACAACCATTCACACTCACATTCATACCTATGGACAATTTGGAGTCGCCAATTAACCTAGCATGTTTTTGGAATGTGGGAGGAAAACCGACGCATGCACAGGGAAAATATGCAAACTCCACACAGAGATGGCCAAGGGTCCGCCGTGCACCCTATGAAATTACTGATAATTTAAAATTAAAAACAAAAAAATTACAAAAATTTTGTTTAAAAAAATAAAAAACAGCTGCTGGCAGCCAACCGCCCCTGGGCCACACTTTGGACACCTCTGCCTTAGGGTTTTCTCTTTAAAGCACATTTTAAAGAACTACTGCCCTATTCTTGTCAGTGCGCACGCTCCTGATTGCAGGAACTTGCACTTTCTACCTTGCAGCTGTGTGGCTGGAGGGCACCAACATCCGGCTGCTGTGTTGCGGCATCTGGCTGGTGGCCACAGTGTGGTCCAGCTTCCCTCTTTTCGGCTGGGGCGAGTACGTCCCCGAACCCTACGGACTGTCCTGCACCATCGCCTGGCGCGGTTATCACACCTCCGCTAAGGACGCCTTCTACGTCATCTGCTCCTTCATCTGCTTCACGCTGCTGCCCGTCCTCCTCATCGTGGTGTCCCAGTGTCAGATCATCTACAAGGTGTCCCGCTTTTCGTACTCTCTGTCGGCACGAGGCATTCAGAACAACCTGCGGCATGCTGAGAAACGACTCTCCATGGTCAGCTTTGTTTACCGTCTTTGGCAGATATACTGTTATGTGAGGGGGTACTGTACTCACTTTTATGGGGGTACTGTAGCAAGGAAAATACATACTTTATGAGTAGCCCACATACTATTTCTAGGGTCTCACGATGGTGGGAATAGCTGAATTTCACCTCAATTTAGGGGGCTTTATTTGTCACTTTGGGACACTGAAAGCAGCATTGAACGTTCCCTCAGTAGTATAGAAAGATGAGGATACTAACTGTGAATGTAGTGACGTGGAACTGTCATGTAGGTGGGTGTATCTTCAAAGAAAGCGATAAAAAGTTTGGTTTCAGCTCCAGGTCACGAGCAGATAGACGGACATTCTCAGAATTCATAGTTCTGTTTATCACTGCAAGTTTTGCATGTGCTGAACCAGTGAAACAGCCCCAGACCATCACACTGCCACCACAATGTTTTACTGTTGGTGTGATGTTCTTCTTTTACTATTAGGCCAGATGTAATGGGACACAGGCCTTCCAATATGAGTATTTTCCCAAACATCTTATGCTAAGAGTCCACTGGGTCGGCGCCAGTTGGTGCCAGTTCTCGCCAAAGATTATGTGATTGGCGCCGATTGCTTGATGCAAGTGGACGCAATGAAGATTTTAAACATTTAGAAATTTTCTTGCCGTCAAACTCAATTTGTTTACCGCCGTTAAGGGCCAGCACGAGTCAGTTGGCGCCACAAAAATTGCATTGGCGCGAACTGGCACCAACTGGCGCCCCGCCCAGTGGACTCTTAGCATTAAGGGATCATCAAAATGTTTCCTGGCAAAATTGAGACAAACCTTAAGGTTCCTTTTGTTCAGGAGTGGTTTTGGTCTTGGAACATTTTACCCAGTGTCAGTGGAGCCATGAACACTGACCTTAACTGAGACAAGTGAGGCCTGTAGTTTTTGGATGTCGTTGTGGGGTCTTTTGCGACCTCTTAGTTGAGTCGTCATTGCAATCTTGATGTCATTTTGGTTCACCACTGTTCCGTGTTTTTGCCATTTGTGGATAACGGCTCTCACTGTGGTTTGCTGGAGTCCAAAAGCTTTAGAAATGGCTTTATATTATGCCTTTTCTAACTGATAGCACTCAATTAATCTCAGCTATGTTTTATCATGGGGAACAGTCACTTTTTCCACACGGGGCCATGTAGGTTTGTATTTTTCTCCCTTAAATATTTGAATTTGATAAACATTTAACATACAAAAATGAATACTGCATACTGTACTGTGTTTCCTGTGACATATGTATTATAAAACTACTGCTATTCTGCTTGGTCTATGAAGTGTTTTGACATTTTTGAGTTTTCTTTCTCAGGAAAAAGGGGTTTGAGTTGAAGAAGGGAACACAGTTTGTACATGGTGCAGTATATGGTGCAACAGTAGTAATTCTAATAATATGGGCTGCTGTGCTTTGCTTGTAGGCCAATGATAAGAATAATGATAAGAATAATAATGTGGATGACTGCTTTCATTCATTTCGACATTCTCTTTTCATGAGAATAAAAAGAAAGAAGCAAAAGGAACGACGTTCCCTTGTATGATCATATACTGTAACCATGTCTTATTTGTCTTCTCCAGATGTTTTTCTGCATCAGTCTCGGTTATGTCGTTGCCTGGGCGCCATACGCTATTGTGTCCTTCCTTTTCATATTCCACAAGGAGAACCAGTACATGGCTCCAGAGGGCTTCGTGTTCCCTGCCCTCTTCGCCAAAAGTTCCCACATCTACAACCCCTTCATTTACTTCTACTTCAACAAGACTTTCCAGCGGGAGCTCCAGTCCCTGCTCATGTCTTTCTTCCCCAAGATGGGAGGAAATCGGGTCGGGGTCCACATAGCCCCTGACCCCATCCATATCCAGCTCCAGGACAGAAGCAATGTGGGGAAGCGGTCTGCTTTATCGCACGATCACATGCACAGCAAGGGTAGGGTCAAATGCAGCAAAGGTACCAGCGGTAGCCCCACCCATGGTAGACTGGTGCCCAATTGTTGGGTGTCCTCACCAAAGAATGTCCCCATCATCTTGGAAAATAAACCTGTCAGTGACTCTTTGTCTGCTTATACGGATTCAATTTAGAGCCAAATAGAAAAAGTAAAATAACAACACCATTAAAAACTCTGTTTATCATCGGTCATCATTTCAACAGACCCCCACTTGACATGACGTCAAGCTACATTCATGCAACCCTCCAAGAACGAAGGCTATGTACTAATTACGCATTTTCTATATTCACTGTGGATGCATGTTTTGAATAAATCTTGTAATTGAATGTGAACAATAACCCATAGACACATTAGAGATAACACATCATTTGAATAGCTGTATTGATTGCATATACAGGATGACTGCGAATGTTCCCTCTAATTGCACATTGTTGTGACCAGACTCCTTGGTTATGATGTTGGGCTTGTATCATTCTGTACAGGGTATGGCAAGTTCATTATCTAGCTACAGTCACTTCCAGTTGACATTTCCATCTAGACATTGTCTGGATACACTGTACATATTCACTTCTATTAATATAGTGGATTAATTTATGCTTCCACATTCAACATACTGGTGCAGTCAGTCTGTTCTTAGTTATGTGAACTGAGCGTGTATAATTAATTTCAATTATGGTCATAAAATAAACTTTTGGGGTTTAATATAAAGATCCATGCAATGCTCATTTTAACATGCTAACACCTAGCATGATTGTGCTAAGTGTTCATATAAGTTTTTCTAGCTTGCTAACATTAGCAAAGTCGAGTTTTTAGCCATTTTAACGTCAGCATAAGTGTTTATATATGTGTCTACCATGAAAGTCGCAAAAAAAGTGCTAGTATTCTCGTGTTAGCATAATAGTGTGAAGTATTTCTATAAATACCTACCTCTGAAAATGCTTAAAATGTTTTATAGCATTTAGCGCCTGCTAAAGTTCATGTTCATGAAAATAGCAAAAAATGCTATTATGGTTAAGTTGTCATGCCAGCAATGTTAGCATGCTAACACCTAGCATAATAGCGTGAAGTATTTATATAAATGCCTACCTCTGAAAATGCTTAAAATGTTTTATAGCGGTTTGTGTCTGCTAAAGTTCATGTTCATGAAAATAGAAAAAAATGATATTATGCTCAAGTTGTCATGCCAGAAATGTTCCCATGCTAACACCTAGCATAATAGCGTGAAGTATTTATATAAATTCATACCACTGAAAATGCTTAAAATGTTTTATAGCGGTTCGTGTCTGCTAAAGTTCATGTTCATGACAATAGCAAAAAATGCTATTATGCTCACGTTGTAATGCCAGCAATGTTAGCATGCTAACACCTAGCATAATAGCGGGATGTATTTATATAAATGCCTACCTCTGAAAATGCTTAAAATGTTTTATAGCGGTTAGCGTCTGTTAAAGTTCATGTTCATGAAAATAGCAAAAAATGATATTATGCTCAAGTTGTCATGCCGGCAATGTTAGCATGCTAACACCGAGCATAATAGCGTGAAGTATTTATATAAATGCCTACCTCTGAAAATGCTTAAAATGTTTTATAGCGGTTTGTGTCTGCTAAAGTTCATGTTCATGAAAATAGCAAAAAATGATATTATGCTCAAGTTGTCATGCCAGAAATGTTCCCATGCTAACACCTAGCATAATAGCGTGAAGTATTTATATAAATCCATACCTCTGAAAATGCTTAAAATCTTTTATAGCGGTTTGTGTCTGCTAAAGTTCATGTTCATGAAAATAGCAAAAAATGATATTATGCTGAAGTTGTCATGCCGGCAATGTTAGCATGCTAACACCGAGCATAATAGCGTGAAGTATTTATATAAATGCCTACCTCTGAAAATGCTTAAAATGTTTTATAGCGGTTTGTGTCTGCTAAAGTTCATGTTCATGAAAATAGCAAAAAATGATATTATGCTCAAGTTGTCATGCCAGAAATGTTAGCATGCTAACACCTAGCATAATAGCGCGAAGTATTTGTATAAATCCATACCTCTGAAAATGCTTAAAATCTTTTATAGCGGTTTGTGTCTGCTAAAATTCATGTTCATGAAAATAGCAAAAAATGATATTATGCTCAAGTTGTCATGCCAGAAATGTTAGCATGCTAACACCTAGCATAATAGCGCGAAGTATTTATATAAATCCATACCTCTGAAAATGCTTAAAATCTTTTATAGCGGTTTGTGTCTGCTAAAGTTCATGTTCATGAAAATAGCAAAAAATTATATGCTCAAGTTGTCATGCCAGCAAAGTTAGCATGCTAACACCTAGCATAATAGCATGAAGTATTTATATAAATGCCTACCTCTGAAAATGCTTAAAATGTTTTATAGCGGTTAGTGTCTGCTAAAGTTCATGGTCATGAAAATAGCAAAAAATGCTATGATGCTTAAGTTGTCATGCCAGCAATGTTAGCATGCTAACACCTAGCATAATAGCGTGATGTATTTATATAAAAACCTACCTCTTAAAATGCTTTATAGCGGTTTGTGTCTGCTAAAGTTCATGTTCATGAAAATAGCAAAAAATGCTATGATGCTTAAGTTGTCATGCCAGCAATGTTAGCATGCTAACACCTAGCATAATAGCGTGATGTATTTATATAAATGCCTACCTCTAAAAATGTTTTATAGCAGTTTGTGTCTGCTAAAGTTCATGTTCATGAAAATAGCAAAAAATGATATTATGCTCAAGTTGTCAATGTTAGCATGCTAACACCTAGCATAATAGCGTGAAGTATTTATATAAATGCATACCTCTGAAAATGCTTAAAATGTTTTATAGGGGTTTGTGTCTGCTAAAGTTCATGTTCATGAAAATAGCAAAAAATGATATTATGCTCAAGTTGTCAATGTTAGCATGCTAACACCTAGCATAATAGCATGAAGTATTTATATAAATGCATACCTCTGAAAATGCTTAAAATGTTTTATAGCGGTTCGTGTCTGCTAAAGTTCATGTTCATGAAAATAGCAAAAAATGCTATTATGCTCAAGTTGTAATGCCAGCAATGTTAGCATGCTAACACCTTGCATAATAGTGTCTACTTATCAAAATGGCTAAAAATGCTGTCATGCTGATTTTAGCATGCTAACACCTAGCATGATTGCGCTAGGTGTTCATATAACCCCCCCAAATTGAATCAGTTTTCCCATATCAGAATGTTTCAAGTTATTTTTCACACAGACAAACTAACAGCTAAACGCTGGCAAAAACATGAGCTCCACGCTGCAATTATTTCTTGCCACCTTTTGTTATCAGAAAGTTAAAGCAACAGATGCTCAACCGACGTCAGCATTTTAATATTAGAGTTAATGAGTGTGTTAGCTAAGGCTTCACACCTTGCCGTGTGTTTCAATGAACCCCCCCACTGCTCCTGGGTGCTGAAACCCTTAAATTGGATCTCTTGCCATATGCGCAGCTGCCTCATTCTTTGTCGAGGCTTTCGAAATTACGTTATCTAGGTCTTCATATTCCGCAGTCATTGCTTTTCCCTTAATCTTATATTTTAAATAAAAAATTTTCCAATATTCACACCTCCTGCATTGCCTGTTGTTGATTGGTGATGCGTTCAATGAGAATGAGTTTTACGTAATTGATAGATAATTATGTAATTTTATGTGGCCTGAGCAGGCAGAAGTGAACTCATTGTAGGATGAAGCTGCATCAATGGAGCGGAACAGGACATAGCAGCACGGATGGAGGGCTTGGGCTTCACAGGTCCAGGTCAAGCATACCAACCCCCAAACACCCCCCACCCCCCACGTCCGCGTTTCTGTGCCAGCCGCCCCTTCATTGTTTCTTTCTCACCCTCATTAATTTGGAGAGTTTGGGGGGAGAGTGATGTCTTACTGTAATTGCTCATTTGCAGCAGCCTCCTGCAAACGAGTACTCCTTTTCCCTCCACTGTGCAGGGTCTAAAGCGCGACAGAACCTCCCTACAAAGCGGCAGCATGGGTCCACCAGGTGGCGGAGGCGCCGTAACGATGAGGAGAGGAAGCTACGATGAAGCCGTGGCGTCTCTGCGACCTGTGAGTGGTGCTTCATTGACTCTAACGCCAACCTTCTATGCAGCTACAAAAAAATAACCTTTATTTTTCTTCCCTACCTCAGTGGCGTTCCACTTGTTGTTGCGCTTGTTCCACAGTTGTGTGAATCCACTTTTGTATTCCGGATAGAGAATATGCCTACCTTTGCATTTTCTCTGTAGTCCTACTTTTATTTTGTTCAGCTTCACTGTTCATTTAGCGCTCCAGTCGCCTCCATGCTCGCTCCACAGGGTTGTGTGTGTCAGTTTTTTCTGTCTAGGTCCTTGATATCCTCTGCATTTTCTCTGTAGTCGTGCTATTATTTTGTTGCTCGCTCCACAGAGTTGTGTGCGGCAATTGTTATATTCCATGGTGGCGGCCTGCCTATGTGCAAGCTCGCTCCACAGGGTTGTGTGTATCAATTTTTATATTCCGGGAGACAGTCTGCCTATACACTAGCGGTTTCCCTGAAGTCATACTTTGAATTTGTCCAGCTTCACTATTCATTTAGAGCTCCAGTCGTCTCCATGCTCGCTCCACAGGGTTGTGTGTGTCAATTTTTAGATTCCGGGACGCAGTCTGTCTATACACTCACGGTTTCTCTGAAGTCATACTTTGAATTTGTACAGCTTCACTTTTCATTTAGAGCTCCAGTCACCTCCATGCTCGCTCCACAGGGTTGTGTGTGTCAATTTTTATATTCCGGGACGCAGTCTGCCTATACACTCGCGGTTTCTCTGAAGTCATACTTTGAATTTGTCCAGCTTCACTATTCATTTAGAGCTCCAGTCGCCTCCATGCTAGCTCCACAGGGTTGTGTGTGTCAGTTTTTTCTGTCTAGGTCCTTGCATTCTCTGCATTTTCTTTGTAGTCGTGCTATTGTTTTGTTGCTCGCTCCACAAGGTTGTGTGCGGCAATTGTTATATTCCATGGTGGCGGCCTGCCTACATACAAGCTTGCTCCACAGGGTTGTGTGTATCAATTTTTATATTCCCGGGAGACAGTCTACCTCAGTCTTTGCCATTTCTCTGCATTTTCTCTGTAGCTATGCTTTTATTTTGTCTTAAAGTCCATCTTCACTGTACAATTAGAGCCCACCCCATGCTCTCTCCCACAGGGTTGTGTGTGTCAATTTTTATATTCCGGGAGACAGTCTGCCTATACTCTAGCGGTTTCCCTGAAGTCATACTTTGAATTTGTCCAGCTTCACTATTAATTTAGAGCTCCAGTCGCCTCCATGCTCGCTCCACAGGGTTGTCAGTTCTTATGTTCTGGGGCAGGGGTCAGCAACCCGTGGCTCTTCAGCCTCTTTGTTGTGGCTCCCTTTGCAATGCTGGAATATTTTTATAACACCATGAATGACCATGAATGCATCCTGGCTGAGTTCTGACCATGGGAAGCCAGTGTTTGGCTGCCAGCGTTGGTTGAGATGTGAAATACACGTACCCCCCCCTACCCCCATGTGGTAAAATAACCAGCAATATATGTCCCCAAACAGAAATATCTCAGAATAAAGTAGAAATTTTAATTCTGCACACTCCACAGTGCTGAGTGTATCAATTTTTATTTCACTTCTCTGCACTTCCTCTATAATAATCTTGTTATTTTGTTTTAAACTCCAACTTTACTTGGCATTTAGTCAAACAATGTTCTCTTAAGTGTGTGTCCATTTTCATGTTCCAGGAAGCCAGTATGTAAGTGTTCTTGCTGTTTCTCTGCATTAGCGCTATTGTAGTCATCTCTGTGTTCATTCCACAGAGCTGTGTGCATCCATTTTAATGCTCTACCAAGCCAGTGGGGCTGGGTTCTTGCTGTTTCTTTGCAATTTGTCTATAATTGTCAATTGATTTGGTTGTTACTCGAGCTTCACTTGACATTTAACATTCCACTTCTGCAATGTGTGTTTTTTCTTTTGCAGCATTTCCGAAATATGGCTCAGAGACGACGGTCTGCTCCGTCGCTGCTTTTGGGGAAAGCTTTGGCCATGTCGTGGTCTCCAATCAGGTGCATGGAAAATTTTATCACATTAAGCAAATTATTTTTAATGATTCAATTGCAAGTGTGCAGTAAGTGTTTGTGAGAGGAATGCATAGAATGCTTCAGTTTTGTCAATGGCCTAATTAAGTGTCTTTTGATTGCAGTCTGATTTTTTCTCAATTGCTCAAATTGTGACTCGATCACAGTGAAGTTGTAAAAAAACAAAAAGACACAATAGACTGAATCTTGTTGAACCATCATGCAATTTACTTTTCATTGGCACATTGGAAAATAAAAATAAACCAAAAAAATAAAAACCCTAAAATGTTGATAATAACACAAAGTATATGTATTTTAGTCTTTTTTACAAAATACAAAAACATACATATCTCAAAGTGGCCCCTTTGATGTAGGGTATTGAAAAATAAATCATTGTCATTATTTATTGGTGCGACATAACACACCCACTAGCTGTTTTCGTCACATTTCTCCACTTGTGGGAGTTATTAAGAGCAATGTGGAGTTGTATACAAAGACATCACGTAATTTAAATTGAACACGATTTCCGTGCATGCTTCAATGCAGAAAATTGCACTTCCACACAGAGACTAGCTTTAGTGAGTGATAAGAATATCCACGTATTGTTTATTCTTTCTCTTTCTCTTTATTTAGCCCACACATACACACATTATTAAGACTTCTTCGAAAGTTCGGAGTGTCCTTGAATGCACATGGCGGCCGTCCAGTGATAATGAGGAAGTGTAGTTCTAAGGTTGCGCGGACGAGACGCGTTTGTGAGTTGAAGAGAAATATATCGTGTTGGAATTGCACTGCAATTGATGTTTTCGGGTCAGAATAAAGTTGTAAAAGAGCGGCATACAATGTATGTATGTGTGACTGTGGGGAACATAGACTTACATAGACGCCACATCGAGTGGGTTTGTCGCTATGATATATCAACGTCACCGTCGCCATATTGGATGTGTGAATGAATACAAGTACATGTCAGTGGCGTAGGCTAATATAAATAGGCTAATGCTAGCCTACTACTAGTAGTGCTAATTAGAAGAAGAATAACGATTATAGTAATAATAGGCTAATTAATAATGTAATTGTTATTTTTTCCATTATTATTAACCATAACAGAATGGTTGCAGAGCTTGAGTTTTGCAGTGTAGATTGTGTGTACTTGTGTAAATTTAATGGTGGCCTAAAACAATTGAGTATCTTTACTTAATCTATCCAAAAGTGGGAAAGGTATATCTTGTTCTTGTTAGTTATTTGTTTTTTTGGATTTTTTTGAATGTCTACTACATTCATTTATATTCTGTGCATCTCCAGGGGGCTCAGCCCTCTTGTCCTCAGAACCTAATAACGCCCCGGGGTAAATGTTGTTACACAATGTTGACACACTAGTCAACAGTTAGGTTCCAAAACCAATCACCATCACATTGTTACAAAAACAAGTGTATTTGTGAGCGTGTGAATGTATAAACGAGCATTTAGCGCTCCATGCAGCGTCTATTTGTGTCTTTGATAGGGCATGCGTAAATTATATTTTCAATATGGAATGTTGGCCACTATAAAACATAGTTATTATAGTTATACATTAGTTATTTCAGTAATGGGTCCAGTCTAAAACAGTTGTAGATAATGATGTGAGTAATGCTCCATTTGCAAAGGGTTGCATGAATAATACTGTAACTGAGGGCCGGGGGCTTGAAATAACATCCGATATTCGCCCCTGACAGAAACCTTTATGGTAACGCCCTAACTCACACAATAGACAAAGGTCAATCCCCCCACTGAGGTGCAAAACTTGTGACCTTTTACTTGAGTGGGACTGAAGCAGCACCTTAAAGTCATAAAAAATGATGGTCCGTTTATCATAATGATAATATGATAGATGTGAGTGTAAATATGAGGAAATTAAAAAATAGACCTATTTGAATTGCATTATGTTGTCCAAGTAAACAAGTCAAAGTGACACAATGAGTTGAAAACAATGCACATTTATGCAAATTAGGTTATTTAAGAGTGATTATAGGCATTTGTGAAACTTAAGAATGTGAACTACTTTCGTTGTTTTGTTGGGGTTTTTGTTGGACTTCGCCCACATTGGTTTTAAATTTGGCCACCTTTTAAGAGACGGGAAAGTACCACACTTGCTTGCATTTACATTTCTCTATACACGCGTAGGTTGTGCCGTGACCAAAACTAGTTTCACAATTCTTTGCATCTACGGGATTTTCTTTGATTATCTTTGAGACATTGTTGTTTGGTGTAAAATAATGATCGCTGACACTTAGCTCTGACTCGGATGTGGAAGATATACATTAAATCTGTGCACAGTCTGGGGAAATGTCATAGCAGATTAAAACAATCCTTTTATATTAAAAGTCAAAGCTGGTTGAGCTCTAGTTTGATGACAACAATCAATAACAATGTTAAGACGGCTGTGTTCATCTTTGTAAAAAATAATATTTAACTTAAGCCACTGGTCTGCCTTCCTGGGTTCCACTTCTACCTCCTCCAGTTTCCCCCATAGCAGTGCCGGGCCGATGGTGTTGAGTTCTCACCATGCTCCTAGTGGTCTCCAGATGAGACAGGGCCCTTTATACAACAATTAGTGATATTTTGGAGGTGCTAATAAGTGTCTGTGATCTCCCACAGGGAGGAAAGCTCCTGCTGGGTATCAGTGGAGCAGAGCCCTTTCGTCCATGGCCTCACCGGGGAGAACGGCGAGCTTCTGCTGGACGAGTGCGTTCAGGTGACGGAGGGTACGAAAACCAGAGGGAGACAGCTCTTCCTCTTCAGTGATGTAGTTGTCTTTGCTAAGTTCAGGTAAGAGACCTACTGTGGTGTGAAAAAATGTTTACCCGCTTCTTGATTTCTTATTTTTTGGTTTGTCACACTGAAATATTAGGCAATGACAACACAAAATGCGTGTGAAAACACAATTGCCCCTTAAACCTAATAACTGCAATCAAGTGTTTGTTGTCATTCAGCCACATAGCAACCTAGCATGTTTTTGGAATGTGGGAGGAAACTGGAGAACCCGGAGAAAAACGCACACATGCACAGGGAGAACATGCAAACTCCACACAGAGATGGCCGAGGGTGGAATTGAACTCCTAGCTGTGAGGCCAGCACGCTAACCACTCGTGTAACCATGTTCATTCATTCATTCATTTTCTACCGCTTTTTCCTCACGAGGGTCGCAGGGGTGCTGGAGCCTACCCCAGCTGTCTTTGGGTGAGAGGCGGGGTACACCCTGGACTGGTCGCCAGCCAATCACAGGGCACATATAGACAAACAACCATTCACACTCACATTCATACCTATGGAAAATTTGGAGTCGCCAATTAACCTAGCATGTTTTTGGAATGTGGGAGGAAACCCGGAGTACCCGGAGTAAACCCACGCATGCACGGGGAGAACATGCAAACTCCACACAGAGATGGCCGAGGGTGGAATTGAACCCTGGTCTCCTCATTTTACCATGTTTTCTGGGGAAATCGAGACAAGCTTTAATGTTCTTTTTGCTCAGCAGTGGTTTTGGTCTTGGAACTCTGCCATGCAGGCCCTTTTTGCCCATGGTGGAGTCATAAACACTGACCTTAACTGAGGCAAATGAGCCCTGCAGTTCTTTGGATGTTGTGGACTCTTTTGTGACCTCTTGGGTGAGTCTTGAGGTCATTTTGGTTGGCCGGCCACTTTTGGGATGGTTCACCACTGTCCCATGTTTTCACCATTTGTGGATAACGACTCTCACTGTAGTTTGCTGGAGTCCCTCCCGTAATAATAATAAGAAAAGTTTCATTTAAAATCTTCAGTTATGTTGTCATTGACTAATATTATTATTTTTTGATGGTCTGAAACATTATAGTGTGATACACATGCCATAAAATAAGACATTACTAGGAAGAGAGCAAACACTTTTTCACTGTCTGCATCCATCCATCCATCCGTCCATTGTTCAGGATCACGGACTGGTCGCCACATATACAGTAGAGACAGACAACCACTCACTCCTGTCTCTGTACTTCATACTTCATTATAATGTGACAGGACATTAGACATGGGAGTACTACAACAGGAGAGTAAAAGGGGAAGTAATGGTGTTTTTAGAGCTGCGGAATGCTAGGGAATCTCCACACTCAAGTGTCTGCGTTTACTAATAGTAACTGTCTTAAATTAAACAGAAAACCCCGAGGTATCATGTGTGACGTACACAACAAGTATTGACTGAATTTCACTTCATTTCATTGTTTTTGATGGGTTTTTTTTTACTCTACTACTGATTGAACAGCGCTCACTGTTTAATTGAAAAGTGTCCCATGATAGCTTTACATTATTTGAAGTCCTGCTTTCATGGTTTCTAAGAATCACTCATTAAATGTCAGGTTTATGAAATGACTCAGCCGGGTACATGTGTTTTTTTTAAACAAGTATAATAATGGTAATGACAAATAGTAGCACCCTTGTTTGTTGGCAAACATAGACATAGACTTTCTTTATTGTCATTGCACAATAACACAGCAGTGAAATTGCCAACGAAATGACGTTGCCTGGCTCCCGTGTGATAATAAATAATAATGTGGAGAATAAATAGATTACATCAAATTTGAACAATGTACAGCGTAAACAGCTCTATGTTATATCCGGACTGCTTTTTGTTTCTGTAAGGTCCACTTGCAGCTACCGTGTGAAGCACAGAGTCAACTTGGAGGACGTCTGGCTTCACAGTTTTGAGGATGACGCCGAGTACGAAGTGGGAACGGCGCAGGACGCAGACCTGAGGACGACCCTCGCCTTGGCTTGGGGTGCCACTTTTTGTTTGGTGTGTTTCAGGTGAGTATTTGTTTCACATTTCTAGTCACTATAGTCAATTGTGTAATCGTACATTCATGTGATCTCTGCTACCTTCATGAAATAGGGAAATAGCAAAGAGAAAGTAGCATCATGAGACGAGATGGGAAAACAGGAACAATGTACTTTCTTTGGAAATGCTACATATATTTGTTAATAAATACCCACTTCAGAAAAATGCCTCATAATGGATGCGAGCAATCGTGTCAGTGAATGCTACATGATTCTAAACAATGTCGCTGTCTCTTTCCACTGATGGATGTACAGTATAACGATTCAAGTGGGAAGTGGAGGATTCTTTTGGTGGTTTGTGGTGTGGGGGGGTGGGGACGCCGTGACGTAGCTTCCTGTTCCCGTGACTGAGTTACACTTTCCATCTCGGCAAAAGAGCCTGTGACAGGTCGCGTGGGCTTAGTCCTCCTTTGCTATCACAGGGGTTAATAGAAACTCATTGCATGTGTTTTATTTGGATTGCAGCTCTCCTGAGGTGAAGGAGCGCTGGTTCGATACCCTGCAGAGGTAGGAGACTCTATTATTTGTATTTTTTGTTGGTGAACAACGTGGACTTTCGAAGCAGATTTGATTATTGGCTCTGATGGAAATTTCAGTACATTATTATTTGTTATTACAAATAATTTGTTATTTATAATTTGTTATTATTACATTATTTTGTTATATATAATTTTTTTTCTCACCCTCGTGAGGATAAGCGGTAGAAAATGAATGAATGAATGAATAATTGTTTGTAATATTATGTAATAACAAGTGGTTAGCACGCAGGCCTCACAGCTAGTAGACCCGAGTTCAATTCCACCCTCGGCCATCTCTGTGTGGAGTTTGCATGTTCTCCCCGTGCATACGTGGGTTTTCTTCGGGTACTCCGGTTTCCTCCCACATTCCAAAAATATGCTAGGTTAATTGGTGACTCCAAATTGTCCATAGGTATGAATGTGAGTGTGAATGGTTGTTTGTCTATATGTGCCCTGTGATTGGCTGGCCAACAGTCAAGGGTGTACCCCGCCTCTCGCCCAAAGACAGCTGGGATAGGCTCCAGCATGCCCGCAACCCTTGTGAGGATAAGAATGAATGAATGAATAATATTATGTGTCTCCCTTGCATAATATAATACAATAATGCATAATCATTTTAGTTGACTGACTGATTTACATTGTGTGTATGCAAGCAGACTAAAAAAATGACACATTTCTAAAATATGTTACATTTAATGAAAATACATTAAAGTGCAGTTTGAATTTGATTGGATGAGAGATGAAACATCAGAAGGTCAAGGGAGTTCAGTTGATGCAACTCTTCAGATAAAGAAAAAGTGCCATTCAAAAAGATTTAAATATACAAATAACTTTTTTTCTGATTAACTGTGTAGTTTGATAACCTGAAGGACATTTGTTCTGTTGACTACCCCCATGCTTGGTGCGTTCGTTTGAAATTTCCACCCTGTTCGCTGTACCGTCACACCTAGGATACAATGTGGGTAAAATTCTCCCGCGTAATCATATGACCTGCCATGGACGAGACTCGCGCCCTCCGTCCTCTCCTTTTCCCTCTCCTTCCCACAGCACCCACGCCATTCCTGAGCTACAAACGATATGTTGCATCCCCACTCGATGTCCTTCTCTTCCCATTCAAACATGACAAAGTGTTCTTTAACACGTGGCGCCGTATCAAGAGAATAGCTCGCGCAAGGACGTGAGGCGCATTCATGGACATCGGTTCTTTCCATCACCCACTGAAGTCAACACAAGTTGACAATCACTTCCTTAATGAACAAGTGGTTCTGGTTGATTGGGAACCACTGATAAGGTCTTCTATTGAGATAAAACTGACAAATCAGCTAATATTTATGTATTTTTTTGTTGTTTCCATAGCAAAATTAAAGACGCAAGAGCCAGAGCTGGTTGTGCTCCTTCTCATCAGGGCGTCCTCATGAAGGTGTTAGGTGACATCAATGCAGTAAGTCTTAGTCTTAATGTTTAATATATCATTTCAATAAACAGTAATTTATATTATAATGTAATAATATGTATTCATATTTTCTAAATATAATAATAAAGATTGATCTCCTCTAATTTCTCAGACTAAAACTCTCATTGGAAGCAGCATGGAGCAGATAATTGACCTACCACTTGATGTAAGAATAAACCTGGACATTTATACAGAATACATGTTGAAGTATGTACAAAAGAAAAACAATTACTTTCTCAGTATAATGTATAATGGGGAGTCCAATGCCAATACATTTTTGACTTATTTCTACAGTGATAATGATTTTTTTCTGATTTGCATGTTCCACTTTCCTACACATGAACTGTTTTATTTTGTTGCCAGGGCGATGTAAATAGTCAAGTTCTGTCAAAGCTGTTGAATAACCAAGAGGACAAGCTGACGCAGCTGCATGGTGAGTTCACCGCACAAGCGCTACTTCCTTTTGCAGATGTTCCTCAAAGGCAACTGTGTAGCAGGGAGGTGCCCTGAAAAATGTGCCACATGCGCGCTGGCACAAGAGCATACTTAAAACCGCATGTACTGAAAAGGAAATCCAAAGTGCAGAGATGTCACAGTCTGTTCTTGTGCATGATGCAGTATAATGCGGCTTCGAACTGCGCCGTCTGTAATGCATACATTTACCAGGCTGATGGATGAAACATTTTTGCCTCCATCAGAAACTAAGTGGAGCTTGGTGAGGAAGCTGAAGAAGGGATCGAGTTTCATCAGCAGAGCAACTCGACCGGACAACAAGACTCAGATTTTTGGACAGTCCCTCTGCCAAGTGTGCCCAGATGACAGCTCGCTTCCGAAACCCATCACCGTAAGTCAACCTGACTCTGACTGATGGACTTCTGCTTTTGTCTCGCTTGGCTTCATCTGTTGATGATTAAGGACAAGACAGCATCTGAGCACATATGCTACCTATTGATTAGCGGCACACACACACACACACACACACCGAGCATTCACCTTGATTCTCCCTCGGCAGGAGATGCTGCTGTTGCTGAGGAAGAGGGGTCCGTCCACAGAGGGAGTGTTTCGGAAGCCGTGCAACAACAAGAACATGAGGGACATCAGGGACAGGCTCAACAGAGGCCTGGAAGTGGACATGGAGGCTCAGCCTGTTGTTCTGCTGGTTGGGCTGCTCAAAGTATGTTCCTGCTCTGGTTTGTGAAGAACCGTACCTTACATTGTATGATGTGCAATCGTTATGCAACATTACAGTACTTTAGTCGTGTTACATTCACTTAGCCTACCTTACTTTGTGTCTACCCTACCTGTTGTTGTTGTATTGCGTTACCTTATGCAACGTTTAGCTTTCATTCCCTCCATCCACTTTACCTCATGTCACGTTGCGTTGGGTTACATTGCCACATGTTGTGTTACCTTATGTTTTACCCTATTCAACACTGTCACAGTAACGTGTTGCATTTCAGTACATTGCCGTATGTTGTTCTGTTTTACCGTATTATATCTGCTGTGTTACATAGTGTTACTCTGTTAGGTGAGGTTGTATTACATTACCTTGTACTGGAATCCTGTCCTGTTATGTGCATTCCGTATTGCGAAAAAGTGTATTTTTGCTTTTTTTACTTTAAAATTATCCCCTCAAAATCAATTTTTAAATTTTATTATATTATCTGGAGATTTATCTGTCATTCATCAAGTTTTAAGGCTTTAAATGGGGATTTTTTTTTCAACTGACCCTTGGCCAAGTGCAGCAATTAGATTTAAACTGTTCCTGTGATTGACTGTGATGATGTCCATCCAAACCAATTTTCTATACTCGACTGTTATTACAGAGTTTTCTTAAAGAACTTCCTGGTAGCCTGCTGGTCTCTGAGCTCTTTGACGAGTGGATGACGGCTTTGCAGACGGCAGACATCCAACAGAGAGGACTGGAAGTTAGAAGGTGGCCATTCATTTGTATTGTATAGAGTTTAGTTTAACATGAAATCTGTTGGTGTTTTTTTTTTTTGCATTCATGCGGTGACACATACGCGGACTTTCAAACACGACCCACTTCTCTTTTTCCTGTGACTAAAAGAAAGAGAGAGAGCGCCAAGCTAAAACATCTTCATTCTCCTCCTCCAGGGTGGTGGACAAGCTCCCGGGGCCAAACAAACTGCTCTTGCAGCACCTCACCTGCGTTCTCCATCATGTCCTTGAGAGCTCTGACATCAACAAAATGGACGCCTACAACCTGGCGGTGTGCATCGCCCCTACGCTGCTGCAGCTGGAGGTCACCCCCCTTGATGAGCAGAAGGAAATGATGAAAAAGGTAGTTAAAGGTTTTTGCTTTGTCCTGATGAAGCCTTTGAAAGCTGACATTTAACACCGAGTTATCTTTCTTTCTATGTACAATGCTAAAAGGTCACAGAGCTGACCCAGTTCCTGATTGAGCACTGTGAAATCCTTGGAGACAATATCCCTCATCTCTTGGATACTGATGAAGGTGCACAACTCATAAAATCATTAGACTTAGCAATTCAAAAAGGGGACGTGGTAATTCATGTAGCGGCCTTTTGCAGACTCCGTTTCCTCCCAGCATCACGACTCGGCGTACGACAGCACCGATCCGGACGGAGACGGCGAGGCCAGAAGGAGCGGCTCGTCTCCCTCTCTCAGTCTCAGCATCACCATGTCTTCCTGCTCGTCCGACGGCATCTTCAATCCCAAGCCTCCTTTCAACCGTCGCTGCTCCGAGCCCATCATCCTGCCCTCGGCTGATGTGGAGAACCTCTGCGGCCATTCCAGGAGCCATGACGACTGCTCTTTGGAGAACTTTGACAGGCAGCCTTTGAAAAAACAAATCTCAGATGATTCCTTCTGGCGCCGCGGACAAAGAGGCGACGCTTCTGGTTTGTCATTTTCTAAACTGAACAGCAGTTCCAGCAGGGACCAGCGGAGCCACACTGGGAATCAAATCATGGACTCCTCTAGCTCTTCCCTAGAGAGCGCGACCTCCAACCAGTCTGAGAGATCTGTGTTCACCAGCTCCCCAGCAGCATCTCCACCTTGCTGCAGGACATCAACGAAGCGTGGTTCGAAAACTCCAGATAACCCCGATGAGAAGAGACGCTCACATTCACTGAGAGCCGCTTGTAAGGTGTTGATGCGGACCAGGAGCTTAGGAGGCTTCAGCAGGAGCAGCCTGAAGAAGGACCCCCAGAATGAAAACACCTTCCCTTGTGAAACGTTCCAGGAGGTGTCTCCGGATGAGCCCAAGCAGCGCCCGCTTTCAGCCATCATGGTGTTCAGGCACGTCGACAGCAGGCTGCCTTGCAGGCCACCGTCCTACGAGCAGGCGGTGCACAACACGCCTCTCCCTCCTCAGTATGGATCCATGACTGTATACGACGCCATCGCTCTGGAGAGAAGATCAAGCCTCGCTATCTTGTCCAGCTGCTCTGCCAATCACCATGTTGACACGCGGGAAGAAGGTGTACAGCAACGTCTGGTCTTCCGCCAGAGGGCTATGTCTGAGTCTGTGTCTGCTGGGCATCGGGAGGCGGCGTCACGGAGATGCAGCCAGCCTGTGTTTGAGGACTTTTCATACGTAAAAGAGTCCTACGTTTGACTGACCATTAAACCGAGTCATTAAATCTACTTTTCGCTCCCCAGTAACCTACTACATGGCTGCAGTTTGATTTGAATTTGATCCCCCCTCCCCTCTGCCTGATAATTGTCCCTCAGCAGGACATCGTGCCCCCATTGCTACACTGTGTTCATTCATTTTGGAGCTATGACATAACTATGGCCGCCCCATAACAAGAGAAAGCGTGTTTCCAGGCTGCAGTCATTATAAACTGCTTTTCTGTCTTTGTGCCGCCATTCAAACATGTTCATACAGTTCAGTGCCTTTTGTTATTCCTCATTCTTTCACCTTGAATGAATGCTATGTGCTATGTGCTGCCGTCCAGGTATCACTACATGAGTAGTACTTTTTCAGAGTACAAAATATGTCTAGAGTATTGATAGATATTTAGTCTATCGAAATGAAGCTATTTTAGTTTGTGTCCAATGCTGGAGCTACAGAGTTGGCTTGTTTTTATTGCTGTTGGTAGCAGTCATTTTGATATACTAGTACAAGAGTAAATACAGTGAAACATCAGTTACCGTCATTAATTTCAGCACTAACTAAATCCATTTTTTCCCATAAGATGTGATGCTAATTACTTGCAAATTTCTTTGGCTGTGATCAATAAGCCATGATCATTTTTCAACATAAAACAAAAAATACGCTAACCAGGGCCTATGCTAACCAAGGTTTCACTGTACACTTTGCACTGGTAAGTGTATTTTATTGTGGCGTTGTGTTTAAAACTAGTATTTTAATACTAGTATTTTAATAGTACGGTACTTTTACAAGTACTTTACATTTCACTGAATGCATGTGGAATCTAAGAATGTGGTGTACGGTAAATAGTAGTCTTTTGTTGGAATTGTATGCTTGTATTCTGACAAAGAGACAGAGAAATCGAGCAGTGCATCATAAATTTAATGATTGCTTAAAACTTTTGTTTGTTTTTTTTAAAGCACCTTGACTGTCTTTGTTCCACTACATGAAATCACATTGCTGGTGAAGCTTTCTTTATTTGTGTCATGAAAGGTACAATAAAATACATAAATCACAGAGTTGTCAGACATTTTGCCTCAATGTAGCCTGTACCATTTATTTACCACTTTCTATCGAAGTAGTATTTATTGGGATAAATTTGGGTATGAAATCTCACGTGTAAATTGTGTGCTAAAGTCCCTTGAATCTTTGAATAACAGTCAATATATTCTTTGGTTCAACATGTCTTTGCTACATGTGTTGTGTAACACTGACACTTGAAAAGGAAACCACACAGTCACATGGACGGAATTGGTTTTTCTCTGAATTTTCTGTCTTCTTTTGAGTGACGTGGTGTCCTTTTTCCTTCCTTTGTAAAGCACGTAAATGCATTGACAACAACAATCCCTGTGGTCTACACTGTACATACAACAACACAGCATAATATGGTTATAAAGTACAGTAAATAAGCTAATTAGGGACATTAAGGCCATTTGGAAGCCATTATTGTAACTAAAGTAGGGCATAATAAGCAAATAACTGAGACACAACGGAATACACGACTTGGCTGCAACCAACAGAAGCGCTGTATCAAGCAGACACTGGCATGGAAACAGGAGTGCAGAACATTCAAAGAGGGTCTCATCGCATTCAATATTTTAATAGTTAAGAGCATAGAATACCTATTTACAACCTTCTAAATATGAGTTTTAGTATTAGAGGCTTCAAAATATTAAATAACACCCCTATAGTCACTTTTATACTGCACAATATAGTAGGTATAATAAGATATCATGTAGATTTACGCATGTTAGCATTGGGGGAGTTTTGTTTTTTTGGGACTTGTGGTGGCTGTTGTCTCATGTTTTCTGAATGTCCTAAATTTTTATTCCTATATAGTTTAGGTCATTTTAATGCTTGAAAATGCTTAACTTTTGCTTAAATATGCATATTTTTTTTTACTAATAGGCCACAGTATATTGAAAAGAGTAAATCTGTGCTGTCTTGGGGGGATATAAGGGGTTTATGTGGTGACAGTGGCATACCTACATACCAGAAATTTGAAATTCCAGATTGCCACTGTGAATCAGTACATTTTGCTCGCTGATTCTTCTCAGAAAATGCCATTTCAACGTTGAATCAAGAGGGTGGTAAAGATGGTGGCATGACATAGCGGCAGTAATTGGACAATGGCCGAGCTCCTGCAAGGAAAGAAAATGAGCTGGTTAGCCACCTTGCATTAACTTTATTGGTCAAGCTGGGAGTGAATCAGCCAATCAGGCTGGATTGTAAGTGCTCTTCTACTTGTTAGACTCATTACATAACCTCTGTGGCCTTTCCGTGGTATGATTTTCAGAGTGGCTGTCATCAATTCATGGAATCTCTGGGGAGGAAACTAAAGGCATGCGGTGGAACGCCAACTGTGGTTTGCATATCAGCGAGGAGTTTTCATTCATAAATTAATATTAAAGCGCAAAAATGCTGCATTCATGCAGAAATTGTAAATTGTATTTCTGCTAATCGGCAGTTGAGTGATTAGCGCGCTGACCTCACAGCTAGGAGACCAGGGTTCAATTCCACCCTCGGCCATCTCTGTGTGGAGTTTGCATGTTCTCCCCGTGCATGCATGGGTTTTCTCCGGGTACTCCGGTTTCCTCCCACATTCCAAAAACATGCTAGGTTAATTGGCAACTCCAAATTGTCCATAGGTATGAATGTGAGTGTGAATGGTTGTTTGTCTATAGGTGCCCTGTGATTGGCTGGCCACCAGTCCAGGGTGTACCCCGCCTTTCGCCCAAAGACAGCTGGGTTAGGCTCCAGCACCCCCACGACCCTTGTGAGGATAAGCGGTAGAAAATGAATTTCAGCTAATCTACTCATTAATGCCACACAAAGGCCTTTTGCCTCCATAACAAGTCCTCCATATGCTTATCACCTGATTCAAATAGTCTCTGGTGTCTTGACATCATGTGACAACACTGCCTCCACTATGTTTATGTGGTATGCTTTGGATCATAATTTTGACTTCTCACGTCACAATGCCAAAAACAAATCTCTTCAGTGTTCCATGGAAATTAACGAGTCAGACATTATAGAAATCCTTCACCAGCCGGGTTTGATGAATCAATGACAAGAATAGCTCTGTGAGCCGTGAGTCACTCTTGTCAGACATCCGCAAGACACAACTACTCGATAGGACTACCTTTGGGTGTGTATTGATTTGTTGACTCAGTGGCTTAGACAGTCCTGTGTTGCTCAAAATATCCTTGTACCATGTAAACAAGTATGAGAAGCATGCCCTGTTGATTATGTAATCACAAAGGATGCAACTGGCCGCAAATTAATGAAGAGAGGCTGGAAAATGTAGGAAGCTACCATTTCAGCCTTTGGATGGGCCACAACAATAAGTCAGCGCTCAAGCATAACAATATGGCAGAGGTGAATGAGCGCATATTTTGTGTAAAGGCCATCAAAACATGTGACAAGGTCGTCACCCGCTGTAGCTGTGTTTGCTTAATTTTGTGTGGAAAAATGGCATGACTCTTGGTCATTGGATGTTATGTAAGATTGGGAATAATTAATTTTTTTGAGATACACAGAATAGTTTCGGCAAACTGAAATCTATAGTAAAAAGCAAAATTCTCAAGTTCAGCAGACGTGTCTTGCTCAGATTTCTTTAATTTGTGACGGGTAGTGGATCTTTATGTTCATGTTTATTTTATGGAGGCTACAGCTACTCCTCTGGCCAAAAGCTGCCATTACAGCTTGTTTCACTTCTTGGTTACCGTTGCTAAGGTAGCTTGTTAAGTGTCCTCGTGACCCAGCACGAGCAAGCTAATGCAACCATTAACATACTTTAAACTTTTTAAAAACAGACATGCCTTGATAAGATTTTATTAATCTCTTACTAGAAGCGGATATTTATCAATAGTCTTCATGTTTACTTCATGGAGGTAAAGCGACTCTCCTGGCCAGAATATGCCATTACAGCTTGTTTCACTTCTTGGTTACCGTTGTTAAGGTAGCTAGTTAAGTGTCTTCGCGACCCGGCACGAGCAAGCTAATACAAGGATTAACACTTTTTAAAAACACTCAAAAAACATGTCTTTTGTTTCACACAGCCAGAAAGACACGAACGAAACTTACACCTTCTCCAGTCGGCCTAGACCTGTTGAGAACCGCTCCAAATACAGAGAACTACCGACAGAAAAGTAGGTTTGTTCCGTCACTGCTAATGCTAATGCTAAACCGGAAGTCTCAATCTTATGAATTTGACTTTTTAGTGACGTTTTGGTGTAAAAACGGGCAGGCGATTAATAGAAGCGTTATTTCTACATGGCGTCTTAAGCAGTGTCATATTAAGCAATGTTATTCCGCCACCTAGAGACTATGCTGTGTTTTGGCAATAGTAGTGTATCTGTTAACCATTCAGGAACAGTTACCCTTGTCAGTAGATTTAGGCCATAGTTGTAATTCAGTATATATTTTTAAATAAACATCCTCCACAAGCCTTTTGAGGCTTTTTAATTTTCATGCTGAACTAATGAGCTGTTTTGTCTGCAGGGCACAGGGCAGTAATTATGGAAACATCATGTACGATCGACGTGTCATCAGGGGAAACACTTATGCTCAACGCTTCATGTCAGCTGTAGGTGTATTACAATAATATATGATTAAATGTTTGCATTTTAAACATTGCATTATGTTCACCCTGTGACAGATGGTGCAGGATGATCTGGCTGAAATCCAAAGACAGCAAGAGATCAGGCGGAGGGCCATGGCTCGGAAAAAGAGGACCGGGGAGCCCCAAAGATCTGCAACTCCAGATGCCGTGCAAGGCAGAAAACACAATGTAGTGCAAACAGGTTAAGTGTATCCTCATTAACCTCTGTTTGTATTCCATAATGTAGTCTGTTGTGAGAGTCTGCAAAGTTGTGGTTTCTTTTTAGAGCTTTACCTGGAAGAATTAAGCTACGTCATAGAGGTTTCACATACTGAATCCCAGACTGATGCTTTCCTGGACAGACCAGCATCTCCGCTCTTTATACCTGCCAAATCTGGCCAAGATGTTGCAACGCAAATAGAGGACGGAGAGGTGTGCAAGCCACTTAACAATGCACTGTATACTTGATGGGGAGGGAGGCCTATTAAAGACGTATGTCTTATTTTTGCATAGTTGTTTGACTTCGATAGAGAGGTGCAGCCATTGCTGGAGGTCCTAGTGGGGAAGACCATTGAGCAATCTCTCCTGGAGGTGATGGAGGAGGAGGAGCTGGCCTGTCTGAGGGCTCAGCAGAGGGCTTTTGAGGAGATCCGGAATGCCGAGCTGGCTGAGGTGCAGCGACTACAGGAGCAGGAGAGGCGGCGGTGGGAGGAAAAGGTAATGCAATGGAAGTTACACTTCATTTACACTATGTGATGATTAAGCATGATTTTTTTGTATCATTTTTTTGCAGCGCCTATTACAAAGTTAACACAGTTACTTAATAGCATTCTGTCTCCAGGAGCGCAGAATTTCCCAGCAGGAGGAGGCGCTGAAGAGGGACCAAGAGACAGTGGAGAAGATTGCGGCTCGGGCCTACACCCATCACTATCTGGCTGACCTTGTACCCACCGTCTTGAAGTCTCTGAGGACCCACGGCTTTTTCCATGACCCTGTGGAGAAAGGTGAGGAATGCCACCACTCAGTAATGATGCGTTCATGCTTCCCTATTTAAACTATAGTGTGGTTCTGATTTTCAGATATCGAGACAACTTTCTTCCCATGGTTGATGGATGAGGTTCACAACAATTTAGAGAAGAGGAACACAGCAAGGCAGCTTTTAGACAGTAAGTTTAAAAGCATCGCAAAAGTATACAGTATAAAATAACATCTGAATTCTACTGTTATAATAGTGGTTGAAAAATAAGTTACACATTACAACACCAGGGGGAGCTACAATCAGCCAGTTACCTGCTCTCTCACTTTTTCCGCGACTACGCTGCCATCTAGTGGCCATTTGTAATTATCACACGTGTAAAAATGTGTTGCATTGAGGGGATTTAAAAAAGTTTCTATCTTACTTGTTCATTTCAGCACTCATCCATGATGTGGTCCAGAAAAGACTTCCACTCTACACACACTTGGAGTCACGGCAAGATGACAAGTAAAAGGCTAGCTAAAAAAAAGCTAAAAAAAAAAAAGTACTTTTTAAAATGTTTGTGTCGATTTAAGTACACCCACACTTTTATCACTCACCTTATTTGAATACTTGGTAGGTGTAAACACATTTTATCTCAAGTATGCAGTTTTCACGTAGCTACTTGTCGGTACAGAACATTTAGGAACAGAAATTACTTACGGTTTGGCACAAATGTAACTGGTCCTCTTATACGACTCTATTTTAATACCGTAATCCTATTGGTTTGGATCAACTGTGGCTCCTCCTCCTTTTGGGCTTTTGGGCGGAAGACACACATGAAAGAGTTCCATTGACCTATCGTACCTATGTTTTAGGGGTGCACCAAACACAAAGGTTTTTTTTATTACATAAATGATATACTGGAAACAATACCATTCATTCGGTATGAAAAGCCCAACAGGTCGCCTTTGACGTCACAAACATAGAATGACGTGGCTGATGGCTTTCATGTGTAAATTTCATGTGTAATAAAGAAAAAGATCAAGAAAGATGAAGGTGTGGAGGGCCTTGCCCAGTGGGTGAGGCAATTTTCACCACAATTCGAAGTCACGTATCACTCACAAAGCATTCAACTTCCGGTGTGCTTGCTTTTGAGTACCACAATAAAAGTGCTTCAAATAGAATTTGTCTGATGTTAATGTGTATTAGTTGTGGACAAAGGTAAAATATCCGCAGCTGTATTGAAACACGAAATATTTTATGGGAATTTTGTTGAAATTACATTAATAAGGTGTCTTTTTAAGGCCGTCCTCTTACATTGAAAATCAACTTCTGTAATTTCCTGTCTTGTGTTTGCTATCTGCTGCTAGCTTTGTTACCTGTGGGGACGCCGAATCAATGCTGCTGCTGATGACTGTCGCCTGCAGGAGTGCCAAGCAGCTCCTTTTATCCGGCTATATGTAACAACCAAGTGGCCCAAACTTGTTTCTCCTCTTTCTCTCTCTCCAGGGAGGTACTGCGACAACACTGGGTTTGATTAATTTCCATCTTCTTTTCACTTGAAGCCGGCAAAAAGAGACAAAATGCCGAAAGCGGTAAGTAAATCTTTTTTTTTTCGGTGGGTATTTTCACATGATGCACCATACATCATCCTCAAAATAACGTACTATATAACTTTAATTGACTTTTTACTGGAGCCAATAGTCGTCACAACGTCATGTTTTACTTTGATTATCTGCATTTGATCCCATATTAAGGGATTTTATTAGCTTTTACAGTGAAAGTGAACACAAGTGAGCGTGCTGATCATAATGACACATGTTAACATTGAAATGAAAGTGGTAACAGTACATTTTTAAGAAATACAGCTCTCCTTAATCGAAATATTGATAGTATGACTTTAAATAACGCCAGTAGGATGGAGTAGTGTCTGATTTAATGACATTAATGACGCATATACATGGAAATGAGAATTTTAAGGTCTAAAATAAAGACATGTACATTTTTTTTACCATTTAAAGGGACAGGATGCTGAATACAGGCGTCTTTGGATTGCACTCATTGAAGTGACTTGAAAAAATGAAAGTAGCATTGCACATTTACACTCACGTTGCTGGGAAATTGTACATTTCTTACATTTTATATTTTTTTAAATTACCTAAGCAAAAAATAAAAGGTTTCTGTCATGTTTTCGAGCAGGTCAGGTTTGCTCCTGACTGGCTTGCCCCACCCGTGCCTGCTCTTGCTTACACTACTTGCACAGTCACACATAAGTTTGGAAACTTCTAGCATGGCATGTAGACTCTGGAAACTCTATTTACACAGTATTTCCATGAGGTAAACTCATATACAGTAGCGCCTACTTGCCGTATTGTGGATTTCTCAGTGAAAAAAAACGTGATACAATCAAAAGCAGGTGATAAGAGGCAGCTTTTTGTGTTGAACATGTCAACAGGTCATGGTCGTATTGCTCTTTGTTGCTCTGTTTAGAGAAATGGTCTCCGGGTTGCCATGTGTGTTGCTGTGGGAATGACATCACTACTGTGACTGTTGCTTCTCTGAGCCATGTCACCGGAAAAAAGAGCTTTTTCGGAATGATACCGTCACATTGTTTACGTTTAGATAAGCTTGATAAGTGATTGTTAATAATTTCTTCCAAAAGGTCAGATTTTCCTGATGTACAAGCCGTTCCAAATACCTAAAAATATAACCAAAGAGATATATTTATAGTTTTACACGCATAGAAAATGTGAAATATTTAACTCTTGCAACTTTCCTTGGCCCCATGTCAGGTTATTTATCAGTCATACGGACAGTGAGTCACAAATGAAAAAGGTGCTTTGTTAAGACACTCGATTCAGCAGAATGATATCCTACAAGGCGAGCCTTTTAAGTGCAATACGATACGAAAACCAACACAAAATTTTGACATTTATGTGTTTGAAAACCCAGAGTTGATTTTTGATTTTGACACAAAAAATGTCCCATTGATGATTAAATTTTTGATCCCACAAACAAACGCATTTTTTTTTACAATGAAATTAAATTTGAAATGGTAATATTTGTCCACTGGATGGTGCTCCTCTTTCCCATCCAAAGCATGCAGCAAAAATTCTTCCCTGTCACTAGTTTGTCTATTACCTTCCAATTGACTCTTGCAACTCTTTGCAATGTTATAAGTCTGTGTTAGCTTTGTTTTTTATATTACAGTGGAGTTTTGTAAACATACTGACCTTAAAAGGGTTTAAACACAAACATATATAGTTGATATTTGCCGTATATATTTCAGGTTGAAGTCATTTTAAAAGATCAACTCGTTTAAAGGGGACCTATTATGCAAATTTTTGGCACTTTGGCATGACTTGTGGACTTCTACAGAGCAGCTACATACGATAACCCGCACAAAAGCTTTCTAGATCTTCTAGAATCTGCATCTATTCAGTTATATTTCCTTGGATTTCCAAAATGGTCTCTTTTAATTTATTCCACCCCCCCGGCCTGCTTCCAGGCACGCCTGCTCCACTGCGATTGGTCCCACTAACAGCCTATACCCGGGCACACCCATATAAGGAAGCTGGTGACTTCTCACAAGGCTCATACTGAGTCGAGCCGGTGTTAGTCATCCGAAACGCACAAACCTCATTATCTGAAACTTTGGCATCGCTTAACACGATAATATATTGTAATATTGTAATACATTGTAGCTGCATGTATAGGTCATAAAAGTGGAAAAAAATAGCAATATTTTTGGTTGTGAAATATGTGAGTGAATATTGAAGCAGCCCAAAACTGTAGTCCATCCCTCTTTTAAAGCTTTGAGAAAAGGGACTTTAATAATACAAAGAGGAAGGAGTGGGGGGGAGACAATGCTAGGCAATGAATGATCCCGATTTTGTGTCCTTAGTGAGTCACGTTTCATGTATGTGTATGAAACCATATCAGGTAAGCAAGCAAAGCATCTACTGTATGACACAAACCTTTCAAGGCGTGGCCACGATCAACACGGACGGGCGTTCACCGAACTGGATAATTAATGAGTCAAATATGGAATTCTCCACTTCATTTGATAAGGAAGCTATACAAGTGTATTGTTTTGCTTAGAGTGCAATGTGTGAATGTGAGAAATGGGGTCATGTGTGACAACACTGTTGTAATGTGCATGGTTTTGGGATTTGGGAGGAAACGTGAACAAACATCAACAAAGAAAGTTAGGTACTAATCTAAAATGTCCCCCTAAATAAGGTTCCTCGTGGTCCAGTTCTGTTTTTAGCCTGTGTGTCATGTTCCTGCAACATTCACATGTTCCATTCTGGGTTTGGTCATACAGTAAATGTCCATGCAGGAGTCTGAGCTGTTTCTCCCGTCTTCTATACAGCATGCTCCAGTTTGGGAGCAGGTAGTAGCGTCAGACTGCAGCTCAAAGGGCTTCTTTGTCTCACTCCTATAAAGTGGAAGACTGTATTTCAATAAGTTCTCACTGACACGTGTGCGCCATTACGTTCACCATGCCACAAACCTAAACTCTCCTCTAAAACGGCTGCTTTTAATTTAAAACACCTCTGTTTGTTGGGATGATTGTCAGCATTGTTAGAGATGACAGATGCCACCAGAAGGTCCTGGTAGTTTTTCATTACCCTCTCTGCTAACCTCCTTTGTGTCTGTTTCAATGAGATTTAATAAACTCTGTCAATATTTTCATCCGTCCACTGTAATGTATGGAATATTTGTTGTTGTTGTTGTATTTGTAGTAATGCATATATGGCTGATGACTTAAAACCCATGAGAAGCACTGAAGCTCTATTTTTTTTCTTCTATAGGTCAACATAAATGTCAACAGCATGGACTCGGAGCTGGAGTTTGCCGTCCAGCCCAACGCCACCGGCAAAATTGTGTTTGATCAGGTATGCTGAACACTGATAACGAGCTTTACCAGCACAAAAATAAGTACCAGTAAAACAGGAATGTCATTAAATCCCATTAAGGACTATTGTTGACATGTTTTCCCAAGACAATTCTCAAGATCATACCCGTCATCATTTTTAAAAATGGTCAAAAAATGCTTAAATAATTTTCTGAAAATTTCTTCTTGTACATTATGACTTTATCATATTTTGACTTCCATAATATTATAACATTCTCACAAGCAAATTTTCCAAAAATTGCCACTTATTTTTTTACTTTCTAAACTGACATTATTTTTACTCATAATATTACACATTTATTCTCCTAAAATGGCTAAATTTTTCTTGTTAGAAAAACTGTTTTTCTATACATATTTTGACTTTATTTTCATTTTTCCCAACAATTGCAAATTTATTCTTGTGAATTTTTCGTTTTGTAATATAATGGTTTTATTCCTAGAATATTTTGACTTTATTCCCATTTTAGAACTTTCCCTCCTTTTTTTTGTTTCTTGTGAATCTTTGCTGCAGTTTTATTTGCTGAGGTAGAGCAGCCTTGCACTATGTACTCAACAAAACCAAAACATCTGTGCAACATTTTTTTATGTACACAAAAGGCCTATGGCTCTCAAACATTGTTCACAAATCTGTTTTAATAAGCATTCAGGATCCATCCGCTTTATAGCTGTGGAAAAATGCTGATTAGACGGCATGATTCTTGCACCCTTGTGCCTTCGGTTGGATACAATAAAAGGCTACTCCAATATGTGCAGTTGAACTGTATTGGGGGCTTACAAGTTTTTTGTTTTTTGATACACTTTCACTATTACCCCTGTAATAATAGTAGTAGTAATATGAGTTATTATACTACAGACACGATGTATGGTCACACCTTTTATGGTAGCTTTTTCATATTTAAACAGTGATTACAATTCTCCAACCCGGCTGATACGTCATTAACGTCGAACCCGTTTGGTATTTGGCGACAGCATCGAAGAAGGAAAGGCATTGTTTTAGCCACTTCCTGTAAAACTTGTTTTTCCAATAGCTAGTGTAGCCAAGTGCTTGTATATGTTGTGGTTTGCATGTCAGGGGACCCACCCGTCATCTTGGATTTATAGCGAGAATATTAGGATCGAATGCCATTGAAGTATTTGTTGCCGGGTATAATTCTCGGCACATAATAATTTATGCCCTAAATGCGGCTTTAAATCCAGTAACATTTTTATTTTACAAATGTATATTATATCTAAACGATGTAAGCGGTTTCCCTGGCAATTCCGGACTTAGGGATCTGCTGCACCAAAGAACAGAAGAAGCAACACAGTAATATTAATATGCGTATACATGCACTTCAAAACATTATTGTGCAAAGATTTTGCACTGCTGTGAGGAACTGTAGCATCATTAGAAGATTACAGTAAAGTGGAGCCTGTGTTTTCTCTAGTAATTCCTTCCAAGCAGTTTTTCAATAGTAACAAATTAAAATCCTGATTATCTGTTAACAAAATGGACTCTTAATATAACTATTCTAGTTTTACTTGCAGATAAATGACGATTGAAAGGCATAAACTACCATTCAACGTTTCTTTTATCTTGATTGTGTTCAAAAACCGAGGTTCCATTGTAGGAGCTAAGTGGTGTAGGTGCACCTTCACATCTACAAGCAGCTTGTTGTGGTGTCACACTACAGCAGCTCGAGCACACGTGTTTGAGTAACAGCAGCGAGCTCATTCCCGGCTGAGTGCGAGGTTTCTGGGATCATACACTTAGAATCTGTCATAGCGCTCTGAAAGACAAGCGTCTGCCACTCCCCTACACGCCCTGCTCATCTCATTTTGCCTCGAGCTGCAGAGAAACAAAAAAGGAAATGACGAGGGTGTCTAAAGGTTAGATAAACTGGTTCATTTCCAGTCTAGACCAGGGGGTGGAAAACTTTTAACATCAAAAGAGACATTTTGCCTCCTATTCCAGTCAAAAACATGACACATCTTTTTCCTGACAGTAGCACACTGTCAAACTGACCACTTCCTTGCTCATCCAATCAGCAGCCAGAACGCAGTGTCGCTGCATTCATGTACTAGAGGTGAGTCGGGTATTTCAAACGCACCATCCAGGAAACAAAGTAGAAACATAAGCAAAAGCATGCAACGAATCTGGCAACTGGTAATAGGGCAGAACTTAAAGCAGGGGTCTCAAACTCAATTCACCTGGGGGCCATTGGAGCTAGGGTCTGGGCAAGGCTGGGCTGCATCAGGTTTTCAAAAAAAAAAAACGCATTTATTAAAAACAGAAAAATATACAAACTTTTTCAGTGCTTTGGTTCCGATTTTCTACAATAAAAGCTCTGATAAAACATTCCACTGTTCTCAAATATCTTAATTTTTATTTTTATGCACAAAATAAGATGAAAAATAAATAAACAAATCAAGAATAAAGAAAATCAATCAATCAGTAATAAATAAATATAATAATAATAATAATAATAATAAAACGGCAAATAATACAAACTTAAGAAACCACATATAGTTGGTGGGTAGACAAATTATTTTTTTCAGATTAAAATGAACAAAGCATTATTAGAGCCCTGTAGACATGACAAAACACGACTATAGTCACAATTATACTCTTTTTATTTACAACATATTGCGCAACTGCAGGGTCTTGAGACACATGCTAACTCGCAAAATAGAGCGCTAGCGACCTCAACGGTAGCCTTCAAGTTATTTCCTTTAAACTTAAATAGCCAAAAACTTACCACTTCCACACAGATAGGGAGGATAACTATTAACAGTTATTTAACCTTTAACATGAACATTAATCAAACGTAATCATTTTTTCTGGGTACATGATATCATACAGCATCCATATCAAACTTGCGCGGGCCGCACTAACATTAAACTTTCATATCAAGGCGGGGGCCTCAAACTAGTGTCCTGCGGGCCTCGTGTTTGAGACCCCTGACTTAAAGCATATAGTGCAAGACAACTTCACAAAGGTTGTCACCCAACCATCTGTATTCAAAGAATTACACAAAGGCGCTTCCAAGCCAAGAAAGGGAATGTGCGGCTTCAAAGCTTTGTATCTTGTACTGTATAACCGCAGCACAACCTGTTTAAAGACACTTTGGTCACAGCTGCTATGTGCATACTATTTCTCATTATATATTATTTATTATGTATCATGTATATACACAGACCTATCCAAACACATCAACGTTGTATTAAAGCTAAACTACAGTATTAACTTATTACCCTGCAGTACCAGAGGATTTTTGACTGATCTTTCAAGGCACATAGAATGTTGTGATCTCGGACTATATAAATATGGAACATACCAATAGAAAGATTACCACAAAATGAAGTTTGTTTCAAACTTTTTCCGTTCTTGAGTAATCAACAGTAGAACATAGGTAAGCTTCAGCAAAATCAGTTCTCAACAAAACACCGTATTACTAAATAGCTTAAACAGTATGTATTATTTATTGACAAAGCGTTGTTGCTACCTTTTTGTTTTTCTGTACCATTCCACGGCTGAATAAACAAGAAGCAACGATAACAGTCAAGTGTGTAGGCGATTGCCGGCTTCAATGATATCATTTGCCAAAAGGCTCCACTTGAAATTCTTGCAGTCTAATTGAGAAACATACCTTGTGAGGATAAGTGGTAGAAAATGAATGAATAGCTGTTAGCTTGGAACAATCGGTGTAATTCGTGTGTCATTGTTGCTGTGCTGAGAGACTCTAGCTCTCTCGGTCAATGCAAGGTCATCAGTCATAATAATCACAAACATTTGTACGTATGCTTGCACTAAATTACAGAAAAAACAACACAACCAAGCCAATTTAAGAAACAGTACAAATGTTTTTATCATCAAGCATCGATATCAATACCATCATTTTTCACTAATATCGGCCGATACCCATTGGTGGCCGATCGATCGGAGCATCACTAATTTATTTCTAGTCAAACACTGAGAGAAAAGAGCGTAGGATTACATAAGCTGTGATTCTTCCTACTCCTTTTCAGACATGATCTGCACAAGTCGTCTTCCTCTTTGGGCTTTTTCCCCTCAGGGATCGCCACTTCAAATGCATCTCCTCCATCCAATCCTGCATCTGTCTCTCTCACACCAACTACCCTCATGTCCTCCTTCACTACATCCGTAACCCACCCTTTGGCCGTCCGCTACGCCTCCTACCTGGCAGCTCTAAACTCAGCATCCTTCTACCAATATATTCACTATCTCGCCTCTGGACATGTCTGAACCATCTCTGAACATCAACATGTAATGTCCTTCTGATGTACTCCTTCCTGATCCTATCCATCCTGGTCACTCCCAATGAGAACCTCAGCATCCTCATCTCTGCTACCTCCAGTTCTGCTTCCTATCTTTTCTTTGGTGGCACTGGCTCTAGACCAAACAACAAGGCTGGTCATCCTCTGAACTGTTGGCCCCAAGGACTTAAAATTCTCCATCTTCTGTATCTCCTCTCTCTGTAACCTCACTCTTCCACTTGGGTACCTCTCTTTCACACACATATACTCCGTCTTGTTGTGGCTAATCTTCATTCCTCTCCTTTCCAGGGCAAAGCTCCATTCTCTTCCACCTGCAAGTGTAATCATGAAAAGAGGCCTTTAATGTAACTGGTGAAGCTTGTTTGAACCAAATTAAACCATTATCATTGCCAGGGCCCAATCCCCAAAGGAAAAGCCACCGTGAAAGAGCTTGTCGTTGTCGTGTGTTGTATTCCATGTCTCCCATTACAAGCAAGCCCTTTTCATGTGCCTTGTTGTTAGCAGTTTCCTGAATCCGAACCTTTCAAAAGCACTCACACCGGGGGTTAGCCGGCCTGTATTTGTATGGGGCAGGCCATAAAGAATAGGGAGTTTTATTTCAATTTTAACCATGGAGAATGGAAGTAGTTGTACTGGACTTCACCATTCAGCATTGTGTTGTGACTATATATACTTTCACAGACGACCAAGCAAGACACCCCTGTCCCCAGTGTCAGAGGGTTGCAGAGATTGTCCTATTTCACAGCATGCAAAAAAAAAAAAAACATGAACTCCTACATGCTGCTTTTGAAAAAAAAAATAAGGCTGCATCCCTGTGGAGTGCATTAAAAGAGTGTTGTGGTTTTTCTTCAGAGGCCAGTGGGAAAATGTTAGTTCCTGTCACAGTAGTAGTGATTATTCCAGATTTAAACCACTGAGTATTTGTTAAGCAGGATTTTGCTATTTAACTGATTTCCACAAAAATCCAAAGGATGAAGCAAAGTCTAAGTATGAAGCCATTACACTTGCAGAAAAAGCAGTGAATATTGTAGCAATTTTATACTTCTCATTTTATTCATATAACGTTGTATTCACTTGCAGGTGGTGAAAACACTTGGCATACGTGAAATTTGGTACTTTGGACTTCAGTACATGGATGGAAAAGGTTATCTTACTTGGCTGAAACTGGACAAAAAGGTAAAATGCATACACTTGGTATGTAGCATCGACTAAAAATACGGGATATTTAATAATTGGTCATTTAGCAGTGGGAGAATGTGTTCCTTCTATAGATTTGATTCTGTGCATCGAGTTATTATATTCATTCAGCTGGCATTGTGTAAACTGTCACTGAACCAGAACTGCTATTGGACCTGAGTAAACACCTCTTAGCTCCATGCCTCCATTTCTGGATTCCTGGAGTTGCTGATAATCCCCCAGTCTAATCTGTAAATCAGATGAATGAAATCAGGTGCATGATGGAAGGCATGCACACATATTTTAGATTGCATAACTGTAAAATGGATAACTTTTGTGGATCTCTGCTGTTCACTTGAAAATCGACTGCGGAAGGATCGACACCTTTTTAACTGACCTACAAGTGTACAAATAAGTGCTAAAAGAAAAAAATGAAAATAATACATTGTTCGCTCATCTTTTTATGATGCAATGCGAACGTGCTCACTGCCTACAGGTTCAGTTCTATGGTCGTCTTATAGTAGTTCTCTTCTTTGCCGTTTGGTATCCTCCTGTAGTGACTGTGACTAGCTAATCCTTTAGATCAGACCATTTGCAGCCCGCAGAACAGTTTCAAATAGAATGTCGCACGAAAATTTTAAAAAAGTGTAAATATTCAGAGAAAAATGTGGTAAGCTAACAATAAAAAGTTGTAATTTTGAGAGAAAAACATCAACATAAGGAAAAAATAATGTCATTTCTTTTCATTTAGACACTTTCTACCAAAAAATGTCAACATAGTGTGTATTTATCTGTAATCCCTCCCCAGGTGTTACACCAGGATGTAACGAAGGATAACCCGCTCCACTTTAAGTTTCGGGCCAAGTACTTTCCAGAGGAAGTGGCCGAGGAGCTCATCCAGGAACCCACACAGAAGCTTTTCTTCATGCAGGTGAAAGAGAGCATCCTGACCGACCAGGTTTACTGTCCGCCTGAAACGGCGGTGCTGCTCGCCTCCTACTCTGTCCAAGCCAAGTATGGAGACTACAACAAAGAGACTCATCGGCCGGGATACCTGGCTTCCGAACGCCTGCTTCCACGGAGGTGAGAGGTGCTGCTTCATTTCGAGCCAGCTCATGGTGGCACCGGTTTTTTTATAGAATTAAGTTGTACTAGTCTGGTTGAACCTGCCTCAAAGAAATCCCCTTCTTGGTCAGCCAGTGAGTAAAAGGAGGTTTTTATTTTGTTATGATTATCTTGCTTTGCGCCAACACCACTGCCAGCTTCTGTCGGATCTGGACTTGTAATTATGTGGAGGTGTAACTACTCTGTAGCTCAAACGCACCGCTGTCGTTGACTTGGGGCTTTTTCAGCCTCTGCTCATTTGGCTGCCATCATGTGTTGACATTGATGCTGATTGATGATGCACAAGTCCACAGTATATTAGGCTGACTCCTCATAACTTAGAAAACACACTCTTATCTTAACAGTGGTCATGAGAAACATTAATTTAGTGTATCTTTTTCATTCTTTGATAACCATGTTATATTCCTGATTTTTTATTTTTGCCTGTTTGTCACATTGAAATGTCCTGATCATCAAATGAATGTAAATATTAGTAGTCATTGACAACACAACCGAACAATGCAATTTTTAAATGAAACCTGGTCATGTAGCTTTGGATTTTTTTTCTCCCTTAAATATAATTATTTATAAACCCTGAAGCATGTTTTTTCTAGAGTGTTGGAGCAGCATAAGTTATCAGAGGACCAATGGGAGGAGAGGATTCAGGTGTGGCACGAGGAGCACAGCGGGATGCTCAAGTGAGTTTTTGTTGTATTTAGTATGTCACATATTGTCACGTGTGTTAGATCCTATGACCTGTTTGTACAGGGACGATGCCATGATGGAGTATCTGAAGATCGCTCAGGACCTGGAAATGTATGGCGTCAACTACTTTGACATCAAGAATAAGAAGGGAACAATGCTGTGGCTGGGAGTGGATGCGTTGGGACTCAATATTTATGAGAAGGAAGACAGGTGAACTATCAGCATCAGTACTGAGTCAATGTCAAATCACACAACAGTCGTAAAGAAATCCTTCTCGGCTTTTGTGTGTGCCCTTTTTTTTTTTTTTTTTTTTTTTAATACCGTGCACCTCGCGATTAACCAAGAGAAGCCTCTCCTATGAGGTGACCTCTGCCATAACCATGGCTACGGCAACTGGTTTTTCAAGCCGTGCAGCACTTAAGAATGTGAGGCTAGCAGCGTCTCTCCAATGAGGGCGGCCCGCTCACTAAGTGGAGCTGAGCCATTCTGCTTTCAGCTTTAACTCTTTAGAAACCACAGTGCTGCTCCTCCTTGCCGCGCATTGCGGGGAAATCATCCAATGTTGGATTTACAGATGCTTTTTTTTCCATCTGAGTTTAACTCCTCAGTAAGAAATGTAGCTACAGCTACAAGATGTTGGCTAATTTGCATATCATTTGCATATGATGGAGGAGATGCTGTAGGGAAAAAAGCATAACCTCGTGGGAGAGACAAAGTGAGTAAAAACTCTATAAAAAAGTCGCCAAGTCAGTAACACTGCACGCAGGACTGTCACATTCAAAGTCAGTCGGAAAGCAGAAAGCTCTAAACTACACTAAACAGCCTCTGCAGCAACTCTAAAAGCAATCCACACAGTTGTCTTGGTTCCACAAGCATGTGTCAGCGACAATAATTGAGTGAAATTCCAGTTCAGGCGGTGCAGTGCACGTTTCAAACGCGAGTTTCACCACGAGTATGTCCTATTACGACATAAGCCTGGCCTTTTTTTTTTGCTATGTTTGCTGGCACTCGCTCAGTTTTGTCTGACACAGACACGCCCCCCCAGAATAATACTTGTAGATACAATGGATTCAGTCGGAAGGCTTGGCTGTCATGGATTGATTGACATTAGTATGACTGTGTCGGCTGTCACTAGATAAACGCCGTACTTAATACCGTACCTCACTGTCATCGTGCATCACTAATGGTCATGTCTTTGCTCCATCAGATTGACCCCAAAGATCGGCTTCCCTTGGAGTGAAATCAAAAACATCTCCTTCAATGACAAAAAGTTCACCATCAAGCCCATCGACAAACGATCACCAGTGAGTAATCGCCCTGATCTTAGTGGGAGTCTCCACAATTGGACAAGGATGGCGTGACAAAATGTAAACAATGAAAATGAACACTGCTGTCAATAATATGCTTTTTCACCAATATCACATCTTTACAGAATAGAAGTGGTTCCTCGGCGGCCATAAACAACTCTTTCAGGAACAGAATCATATAGAATATGTCCCCACTCGTCTTCTCTCCAAAATTTACAGGACTTTGTGTTCTATTCGCCGAGACTTCGCATAAACAAGCGCATCCTGCAGCTGTGCATGGGCAACCACGAACTCTACATGGGCCGCCGTAAGCCGGATTCCATCGAGGTGCAGCAGATGAAGAATCAGGCCAGAGAGGAAAAGCTACAGAAACAGACGGAGAGGTGAAATGACCTTCTAATTGCCTTCTAATACAACTTGAAAATAACATTTTGGTGGTTCCATGAATGTGGAACCACTCATTGGTCAAGTAATGTCGTCATGGCAGCATCATTGTAACATTTGAGGATACAAGGCGAAGCAAAGTATTATACTCCACAGTCGCTTTTTTTTGGATGAAATGTGTCTCTTCTCTGTGGCAGAGCTTTTTGTATGTTGTATTACATCAGCGTGCCCCTGAGAATTTTCTCCATGTTGCAGATTAAGGCCATGAGACCTTTTAAGATGGAAGCTGCTTTTACCACAGGCTGATCCCGTTGTTATTGCCATACACTTTTACATCCACAAAGAGAAACCACCATTTATTGTGCAACATTACAGGATTCATTAACATCTTACTATTTCCATTATGTGTTGAATGGATGTCAAGTCCCATCACCTGGTTCGTCTCGTCCAGCTGTTTAAACACAATGATGTCAGCACACCAGCACGGTCAATAGCAGCGAGCGTTCATGCACGGTAGCTACAAGGTGGCTTGTATGGAGCGCCTTAATACCTCTAATCCAAATATGATTAAGCATCAGATATTGGAATGTGGTGGCGCCGCAAACAGTGTCGGAAATAATTAGTGGACACAATGGATTGTGTTGAAACCAGGCTGTGTGTTATTCGTATGCACCCACATGACAAGTACATCTGCACAAACTCATGGGCGGCAAATGCAAAGCGTGTTACGGTAAAAGTGGGTCCGCGGTCTGAGATGTTGTATTCGTCCAGGCCAACCAGGCCAACAGTGATTGAGTACAATGGCACGCACGACTGTTGTTTATCTGCGGCTCCTCATGCGTCTGTGTTGCTTATCTGCAGGGCCCAGCTGGAGAGCGAGAAGAAGAAGAGGGAGGCCATCGAGAAGGAAAAGGAGATGATGGAGCGGGAGAAGAAGGACATGATGATGAGGCTCTACCAGTTTGAGGAGAAGACCAAAAAGGCAGAGAAAGGTGCGATCAGACCTCGAGAGGAACATTTTTGTAGGATTAAACTGGGGTACTGGGGTTCCATTAACCCCAGTCAACATGCTTGGGCACCTTCTTGCCATTAGTGTCCTACAGTAGTGGATGTAACTATAAATAACACTGTTTCTATCTGTGTATACATTAGATCTGCAGGAACAGACACGGAGAGCCTTGTTGCTGGATCAGGAGCGTTTAAAAGCCGAGCAGGAAGCCGCTCGCCTGGAGGCTGAGCGTCAGGCGGCCCTGTTGGCTAAAGAAGCTCTGGCTCGCCAAGCTGAGAACCAGATGAAGAGTCAGGAGCAGCTGGTCTGTAGGAAAAACAGTTGTATCACATTGTTAGCATTGTTGCTCTGTGTTTTGTAAAAAAGTGTCATTAAAGACACAAAAAAAATAGGAAAACACAGTTGATGCCCCTCGTCCCTCGTTATCGCGGTTAATTGGTTCCAGACCTAATATTATTAGAGCCCTGTAAACATGATGTAACACCCAGAAGTCACTCTTACACTCCTATTAGTCTTTATTTACGTCACATTATGCAGGAACTCAAAAGATTTTGTACCACTTTATGGGTGCTTTTTTTTCCCTTAGATTTTTATCTGAACTCAAAAAGATTTTGTTTGCCTTTATGGGTGTATTTTAGCAGAAAATTTCCTGAATGTTTTGATGTTAACGTGCTGAAATGAGCTGAAATAGAAAACTTAAAAAGTTTAGCTGAAGTCAGATGCTTTTGCCTGACATTGAAAGTGTATTTTTCCAGAATTTTTTTTCCTTAAACTTGAGTTTGTATGACTTAAAAGGGTGTTTTTGCTGAAAACTTTAGTTGAACTTGAAGGTTTTTGTGTGACGTTACAGGTGGATACCCAGAAAGATTTCGGTGAACTCTTTTTTTGTTTTTTGTTTTTTTTTTTGGTGACTTTATAGAGGTGTATTTTTCCAGAACATTATCCTGAACTTGAACGTTTTTCTGTGACTTTAGGAGTGTGTTTTCCCTGAAAAGTTGCCTGAACTTTTTTGTGTGTGGCTATAGAGGTGTTTCTCCCAGAAAATTTTTGCCGACCTTAGAAAGTTCCTTTAGGGATGTATTTTCCCAAAAAGTTTGGGCTGAACTCGAAAGTTTGTATTAGTGGTGTCTTTTCCAGAAATTTTATACTGACCTCAAAAGGTTGTATGTGACTTCAGTGGTGTATCTTCACAGAAAGCTTTTACTGAATTCGAAAGTTGTTGTGTGACTTTAGGGAAAACTTTAGCTGAACTCGAAAAATCTTTGTGTGACTTTAGCTGTGTATTTTCCAAGGAAGTTTTTATGGGACACTGAAAAGTTGAGCTGAAATAGAAGGTTTTGCTTGACTTTCGAGGCATATTTTTAATCAAATGCTTCTATTTTGTATCAGGCTGCAGAGCTGAGGGAGCACACAGCCAGGATCGCTCTGCTGGAGGAGGCCAAGAAAGTGAAGGAGAACGAGGCGGACAAATGGCAGCTGAGGGTGAGCACTTTTAAGCGTGTGTCACGTGCTCAATCATGCTGTGAAGTGACCGTTACTGTAAATGAAGTGAAAGCACAGAAATAGCTGTCGCCTGTTGGTGTGTTCCTCAGGCCAAAGAGGCCCAGAATGATCTGATGAAGACGAAGGAAGAGCTCCAAGTGGCGATGATGACGCCGCTACCTCCGCCTCCACCTCCTCCCATGTACGACCAACTGGACGACAACAGCGACGAGGAGAACAACAGCATGCATAGCGCCGACCTGCGCATCGACGGCTTCCACGACCACCGCAAGGAGGAGGATCGCCTGACAGAGGTCCAGAAGAACGAACGTGTCCAGAAACAGCTGAAGGTACACGCTGAAAATCTCCTTATATACATACCATTCAATGCACTGTAATGAAGAGTGGATAAGGACAGTACAAGTATCGAGTATTACAGTAATGTACAATAAGGCATGACTAATACACTTTAGGTAATTTTTGCCCACAACTATGACTGGGATTTTGAAATATCTTCCATCACACCCTACTAAGTATTCACCCTCAAAGTGCCACGTTTTGCAGGGTGCAAAACTTATATCACTCTCACAAAGACAGGAAGTCCCACGCTCGGCAGACATGCTTGTTCTGGATGATCGGCGTTATGAAGCAAGTATTAGCCGATATCGATACCGGGCGTTTTCCACTGGTATCGACCGATTCTGATCCGTGGCCGATCGATCAGAGCACCCCTACGTAAAATACATGCTTACTGTGTTGCTTGTGCTATTATTTTTCTGACAAATACACCATATGGTGGCGCTGTTGTTTAACAACGCTGTTAAGTTACGCCCGCACTCTAACTTGAGGGTGTCTTACTGAATCATTGTGAATTTTGGCACACACCTTTTAGGGGACTAACAAGCACATGTTTGTACAATTCGAGCAAGATTGGTTGAAAATCACGGCGACAACGTATTGACTATAAGTCATTGACTGTGTTCAAAACCGCATACTTAATACTACATATTTCCATGCCCATACTATCTACACTCCATACTGCATAACCAATCCATCAGACAGTATGCAAAGCGTTTACACTACAGCGTACAACATGATAACCCACAATGCATTGCGCTCCTACCCGAGTTGAAATCGACAGGCTGAAGCTGATTTTACTTTAAATACATCACTTTATTGAGATTTTTAAAAAATCTGACGAGAAAGTGTCCGTTTATATCCCAAGTGCAACGCACTTCCGGTTATTTTACACAAAATAAAACACCCTCTTATTTTTCTCATACAAAAAAACCATAGTGATAAATTACTGCTTTTACTTTGAAAACTAGAACCGAACCAACTCGCGATATATTCTGCTTGACACCGCCGTTTGGTCCATCTTGCTGCTCACTGTTCAGCCAAGTTTTTTTTTTCACGGTCATGTCACGTTGCATCCTGGGTAATTTGAGTGTGAGTAGTAAGCTGATGATACATACTCAACATTTCTGGTGAATGCAGTATGCATCCGGGAACTTGCATACTCAAAAATCGCATCCTGCCAGTGTAGACACACTGCATACTCCAAGAGTTAGTATGAGTAGTAGGTAAGTATGTGGTTTCGAACACAGCCATTGACCATTTTGAATGATTATACAACTTCCATGCGTCGTCTCTCCTCAGACGCTGACCGATGAGCTGGCCCACGCACGCGATGAGTCCAAGAACACCCGGAATGACCTCCTCCACTGTGAGAACGTGCGAGCCGGCCGGGACAAATACAAAACCTTGCGACAAATCCGGCAGGGCAACACCAAGCAGAGGATCGACGAGTTTGAGGCCTTATAAGGAAGGTACCTAGGGGCAGCACCCCCCCCCCCCCCCCCCCCCAGACGTAGCCTTGTAATTCTAACCCTTTCTGATTGGTCAGTCGCTCGTGGCTTGTTGTAAAAACCTTGTGCCAAACTGCTTTGTCTTCTTTTGAGTGATGGAGTGATGCACGGTGACCACTCAGAAAGGGCAACATAATGAATGTTTTTGTGTTTCGTATGGCTCTACGTTAAATTCACGACTAGTTTTAATATTTATAACATATACGGGACATTAAAAAAGGGTATTTCATCTTGGTTTGTTTGTATGTATGTATGTAGTATGTACATTTTTGCTATCAAAAATGAAAATGCCCTGCGACCCTAGTGAGGATTAAGCGGCACAGAAAATGATTGAACAAATGATGAAAACTAGGCTTATATATATATACAGTGGATCCCCGATTTGGCATTCGTGGCCCCCCAAATTTGTAGATTTTTAAAAATATTAATTTCTCCCAAAATAGGCATTTCCTGCAGAAATCTCATACATGATACCACAGGTAAAATGTACAACATACATATAGTGCTGTTATTTGATATTTCTCAACTGTTGAGATTTTGCACTGACCTCGAACGCACCACAGTTGCTGAGAAACGTAAAAGTTAAACTTCTACACTGTGATTCATATTCCATCTGTTCGTGGGTCGTCTTAACATTATTATGCATTTGTAGTGAGAACTTTAAAATGTGTTTAATAAGTGTGTGAGGCATATTGAAGGGAGACAGGGAGCTGAATCAAATCCACTGATTACACGTTTAGTTTTCACTTGCTACTCTTACTGCGTTTGCATGTTCTCCATGTGCATGCGTGGGTTTTCTCCACGTACTCCGGTTTCCTCCCACATTCCACATTTAATTGGCGACTCCAAATTGTCCATAGGTATGAATGTGAGTGTGAATGGTTGTTTGTCTATATGTGCCCTGTGATTGGCTGGCCACCAGTCCAGGGTATACCCCGCCTCACGCCCGAAGACAGCTGGGATAGGCTCCAGCACTCCCCGCGATCCTCGTGAGGATAAGCGGTAGAAAATGAATGAATGAATAAATACTCTTAATGCAAATTTCTATATGTCAACGTTTGGAGGTCAATTCCTCGTCAATTTTTGCCATTCGCTGTGGGGATCTACTGTCTATATATGTATCTATACGGTGAAAAGATATGTTCCCTGCTTTGAATTGTCAATGATTGTGCTGTGGTTATTTTAAATGTTCATCATCCAACAACATGCCATTCAATCATATCGTTTACGTTGCTATTTAGTTGACAGTGTTGTCGTCGTGAAGCTCTCAAAAAAAGGGCCTCCTTGAGGTGAATGTTTTATGAAGTATTTGAATTTAACACCAAGGTCACCAACCTGGCTCGGACCGTAACAGTTGAACAAGAACAGCGAATACTGGAACAGAAAAAAAAACCCATCTTTGTATTTGAACACACATTTTTGCCAATAAAATATGTGATCATCATTAGTGTGTGGAACAAATCATGGAAAACAGTCTAATTGTGGCCGGAGTGCATACATCAGAGGTGGAAAGACCACTCAAGTTAAAGTACAGAATACAGTTGTACAGGGGATGAAAAAGTACTTGTGTTACGTTGAAAGTGTCCCAAGTGTAGAAGTGATTTTAGGCGGCCTCACCAATGCCCGTCTGGACTTTCATTGTCTACAATCAGACACCTAAACACAAACACAGACACGGATAAAAATAGGCTTATAAACACACCCGGTTTGCTTTGCTTTGGTTAATAAAAAAACCCACAAGATAGACAGACACACACACACACACCAGAGCACACCTAACACACCCTGCAGGCCACACACGGACATACACCCATCCCATCACCACAATGGAGTCTATTTGTACTGTCGAGTTCGTGTTTATCTTCATACTTTAAATGTTATTAGTTTACATATTTATCTTATATATTGTTTTGGCTACTTTCAGTTTTTCTATTAGACATTTCTCTTAATTTTAATGATAATTTTTCTATGTATCAGCGTCAAATATAATATGGTAGCGTGTATAGTATAGTGTATACTACCTTGATTCATTAAGGCAGGAGTGTCCAAAGTGTGGCCAAGGGGCCATTTGTGGCCTGCAACTGTTTTTTTTTATTGGCCCTAGGCACATTGTAAAAATAAAATAAAAGAAGGAAACTTCCCCCTCCAAAAAGCTACAGCAAAAATGAAGAATAAAGTCAAAATATTAAAGAAAAGTTGTCATTAAAGAAGAAAAAGTCATAATATGTGATTAATGTCCTAGTATAATAATACGTAATAAATGCATAATAAATAACATTTTAGTAGTAGTTTTGAGAAACAAATTTTATGAGGAAAACAACAGCAAAAAATGGCTGGAAAAAGTCACAATTCTGAGACGAAAATGTACAAATAGTGTAATAAACTGCTGTTTTATGAGAAAAAGTCAAAATATTAAGAGGGAAAAAATGGCAATTTAATGAGAATAAACTTGTAATTTCTCATGAAAAAAATGTCATTATGTAGCAAAGTTGAAATATTAAATAAAAAAATATGCTTAAGTCCTAATATTATGTGTATAAACAAAACAAAATAAAGTGTAATTTTAGGACAATTAGGTGAGGGAAGAAAGTCGTACTATAATGTGAATGAAGTGTAAATGTTATATAATTAGTCATAATAGTAAAAAATTAAATGTACAGAACCTGTAAGAAGAAAGCTGCAATATTTGTGTGCTTACTCTGCCTGTTGAAGCTGGACTGAAATCTGCGCAGTCGCTCTCCTCCATGCAGATCCACAGCGCCCTCCTCTGGAAAGTCTGTTTGCTGCAGAAACAGGGGGCCACCGTTTGTATTTCACAGACGAACTGAGCATGAATTGTAAGTAAATTCAGGTCTAAACAGGAAGTGCGCGTCTACCTCTGGACCCAGGGGGTACCAGTTGAAGCGCTCAAGGTTTTTGTCCTCAAATTTCCATCCATCCAATGGGATGAGGACCTCGCCGAGAAAAACCTTTCTGTGAAGGGTTCCTGAATGCCACACGGAAGCCTGTAGTCGTTTTCCGGTCAACATGTGGCGCTCTATTTGATACTGTTGACAAGTGTGAAGAATTCAAAAGTCCACTTTGCAAAATAAGGACGTATATTTCTGGCGTTTTTTAGGTTTTATGTGATTTTAGACTTACTTGAAAAAGTTGATTATAAACAGGATGAGTGGTGTTCCTCTTGATTGCTGTCTTGAGCTTGTTGCTCTTGGGTGGCATGACGTAGAGTTTGACATACCTGCACACGAACATACATGTACATGTGCATTGAAGTCATACTCTATGAACACAGCGTGCGTCATCCTTACGGGTGACACTTCCTGTCTCCATAGGGGAGATTCCTACAGGCTCCCACTGTGATCTCCAGACAGGAGGTGTCGGAGTGGTAGGCCAGAGCTAGCTCCAGCTCTCCGCTTGTACAAATGATGCCTTCAAAGACACTGCACTCAGTGATGCTGCTGTTAGGCCGCTGTCGGAGGCAAAACAAAACATAGCTTATATTAGATGCAAACAACCAGAAAGGACAGTCATGTTTGTTTTGTTTTTTTAGATACTCACTTGCTTTCCATCAGAGTTGTCTGAGCTGATGGAGCTTTCTTCTTCCGCACCCGTGGAGGAACCCTCTTGGTCGCTGTCGTTTCTTTTCTTGAACAAGTTCGGAAGACTGGGGCCGTGGTACAGCTGATGAGAACAACGCATATAGTCGTCACTCGCTACAATGCGGTTTTTCAAACATGAATTCATTAATGGACCCAGCAGTATAGGTGTGTAGCTAAATTAGGAGCTAAATTCCTTGTTTACGTTAGCGTAACCCAATAAAACAAATATGTTGCAGTGCCCCGTTAATTAAACGTTGCCCTTCAACATTGTCTCAATTTATGAATACAACTATTCGTAACGTTTCAATGTTGAAGTGCACCATTAATTAACGGTTGCCGTTTAACGTTGTCTAAATTTATGAATACAACTTTTCGTAAAATTTCAACGTTGCAGTGCACCGTTAATGAACCGTTGCCCTTCAAAGGTTGTCTCAATTTATGTTGTTTAAACATTGCAGTGCACCATTAATTAAATGTTGCCCTCCAATGTTGTCTCAATTTACGAATACAACTTTTCATAACGTTTCAACATTGCAGTGCACCGTTAATTAACCGTTGCCCTTCAAAGGTCGTCGCAATTTATTTTGTTTCAACGTCGCAGTGCACCATTGATTAAATGTTGCCTTTCAACGTTGTCTCAATTTACGTATACAACTTTTCATCACGTTTCAACATTGCAGTGCACCATTAATTAAATGTTGCCCGTCATCGTTGTCTCAATTTACGAATACAACTTTTCGTAACGTTTCAACGTTGCAGTGCACCTTGCCCTTCAAAGGTCGTCTCAATTTACGTTGTTTCAACATTGCCGTGCACCATTAATTAAATGTTGCCCTCCAATGTTGTCTCAATTTACGAATACAACTTTTCATAACGTTTCAACATTGCAGTGCACCATTAATTAAATGTTGCCCGTCATCGTTGTCTCAATTTACGAATACAACTTTTCGTAACGTTTCAACGTTGCAGTACACCGTTAATTAATCGTTGCCCTTCAAAGGTCATCTCAATTTACGTTGTTTCAACGTTGCAGTGCACCACTGATTAAATGTTGCCTTTTCAACGTTGTCTCAATTTACGTATACAACTTTTCATAACGTTTCAACGTTGCAGTGCACCGTTATTTAAGAGTTGCCCTTCAACGTTGTCTCAGTTTCCGTTATTTCAACATTGCAGTGCACTATTAATTAAACGTTGCCCTTCAAAGTTGTCTCAATTTACGAATACAACCATTCTATAATGTTGTTTCAATGTTGGTTAAACATTGCAGTTCAACAATGTCTCAAGGTTTAGTGACTTTTTTGTGTGTTTTTTTTGTCGTAATGGTACGCATGTTATGATTTTATTCACAATTTAATATTAGGATTTTTTAAAATCTCTGAGTTAGAATCTCTCAATGTACGAGTATGACAATGTTTTACAACTGTCCTTGCAAATTCGAGGTGCAACGATGCTAGCTGCTACCGGTCGGAAAGAGGTGTTCTGGCTGGTCCACTGGTCATGCACGTATGAGCAACTTACTTTGACAGATTTGTTGATTTCGGTGTCGGACAGACTCTTCTGTGTGCTGTAGTGCAAATGTTTACCACTGTCCACGTTCAGCAAGTCCTCTCCAATATCATTTAGAGATGTGGAAATCTCTAGAAAAGAGAAGGCAAGTTAGAAGGGGAGCGCTTGCACAGGCTTTTGCGCAACATTGCTGTTAGCTGTGATGAAATATTGGCCTCTATATTCATATGATGGTATCATTAGGAAGTAACACCAACTTACTTCTAATATTGCTGGTGAGAGAAAACATAAAATCCTCCATCGACTTAGAGAAATCACTGCTTTTGTCCTGTTTAAAGAAAACAATTACAAATGTATGTACTATATACATCAACATATATAAATGGCATGTACTTTACCCCAGAGCGGCTCAGAAAGTGAAAATCAGAGTGCGGAGGCGGAGTCGGTGGTACGATTGATATGTGACTGTTATAAATAGAGTACGGTATCAGTACGTCACACACATGTACAAGTATGAGTATTAAACATACCTCAGCACATTATAGGTCTTCAATAGTTTCTCTCCAACCGTCTCGTATTTGTCTAGGAAGAAAATAGTCACTTTTTTTTCCGGGAAAACAATCATTCTGTTATAAAGAATCATACTACAAATAGATAAAAAGTCAGTAGTAGTAGAAAAAAAGTTATGATGTAACGAGAATAAAGTCAAAATATCACAAATGTTGTATCTACAGTGAAAAGGTTGTAATATTACAAGAAAACGGTGTAATATTAAGAGGAAGAAAGTAATATTTTTAGTGAAAAATGGCTTCATGTTATGAAAATAATCCTGAGTAAAACTGAGGTGTAATGTTTTGAGAATACAAGTTGTATCATTGTTAGTGAAACGTTTTAGCGGAGTCAAGTCAATATGACTTGAACACAGTTGTACCACTATTTTTAGCCCTACAATTTTACTGTTTTTATTTTAGCCCTACTAAAAATTAGTTTTTTTTAGTGGGGAAAAAAAAATTAAATATTACTAGAATAAAGTCTTACAACTAAGAGGAAAAAGTTGGAATATTAAAAAATGCAATCATACTACAATGAGAAAAAAGTCATAAAGTTAGGAAATGAAGTTTGTTACAAGAATAAAAATACAGTTGGACCAGAATGGGAAATCAGTTTAGGGAAATAAAAGTTGTAATGTTACCAAAAATAAACGGGTACCGTTATGAGAAAAGGTCATAAAGTCAAGAAAATAAAGGTTGTAATGTTAGGAGAATGACGCCATATGGAGAAAATGCTAAGTTGGGAAAATAAAGTAGCACTAAACTGTTATGGAAATAAAGCTAATAATGTTTACATGAAAGAGTTGAAAGCTTATTGGGGTTTAATTCAGTTTCAGCCATGAACTTAGTGCTTCAACATATGAGCAAACAAACCTTTGATAGTTGGGTATTTCTTAGTCTTTTCATGTAAAAACCACTCTCCAGACCGGATCTTCAACTCCCTGTTTACAATGGTGTAAAATCACGGAATATTGAACAGATTTAAACAGTTGCATACACCAAGAGTGCTTGTCTACCTGTCGGCGTAGCAGATGGTGCAATTCCAGCGAGCCTCCCCCGTGCATACGCGGCACTTGCTGCAGATGCGATGGCTGCATCCACGGCAGACTGCGCCGGTGTTACACCACTTTCCCAGCCGCCTGTAGCAGCGAGCGCACATCCTCTCGCCGTACGCCTTGGCATAACTCCCAGTGCCTTTCATTCGAAGCTCGTGCAGCTGTAGCTTCATTTTCCTGTTTTTAATAAAGTTACCGACATCAGCAAAATGATCGTAATAATTTAACCCGAGGAGAAAGCTCACCTGATCCTATCTTCCTCTTTGGTACGCAACAGTTTGTCTCTGCGAAGCACTTCCAGGATCCTCTCCCTCTCGAGAGCTTGAAGCAAACTTAAGTCCATCGGTGGACCTTCTGATGGGGGTTTTTACTTCCTCTGTCACTGGCTCCTGAACGCCTCTTAAGCAAACAGCCGTCGTTCTGTTACATGTACCCTCAGTTACTTTCATTTTTAGTGAAAGAAAATGCTGACTGAGGGCGGCACGGCGGACTAGTGGTTAGCGCGCAGACCTCACAGCTAGGAGACCAGGGTTCAATCCCACCCTCGGCCATCTCTGTGTGGAGTTTGCATGTTCTCCCCGTGCATGCGTGGGTTTTCTCCGGGTACTCCGGTTTCCTCCCACATTCCAAAAACATGCTAGGTTAATTGGCGACTCCATATTGTCCATAGGTATGAATGTGAGTGTGAATGGTTGTTTGTCTATATGCGCCCTGTGATTGGCTGGCGAGCAGCCCAGGGTGTACCCCGCCTCTCGCCCGAAGACAGCTGGGATAGGCTCCAGCACTAGCTATTAGTTATTATTGCTATTTTCTACCTGGAAGAGAGGAAGAGGTTAGTTATGTGAAGCATAATGAATAAGGCGCTACGTGCTTAGCGGTGACTGTGGCCTCATATTCGAGAATACATGGTGGGCGCCGCTGTTAGCCCCGCCGCATGAGCAGTGACGGTAAAAGCATTTTAGACTTCACGGGGATTCCAGCCCCAGACCCATGTAACCAATCACGATGCATCTGATTTCCTAACAATGAGCTCAGCTTCCTGAGCGCATACATATGTAACCCCCCCCCCCACCCCTTGTCAATGCACTGAAAAACCACATCACCACAGTCCCAATGACGTGTGGTCAACTGTCATGCACGGCTGTCTCTTCTATGTTGCACTTCACACACAGGCGTACACTCCACATATTACATTGGAGTTTAAATAATACACAAAGAATGTAAATAAAGCCAAAAGAGAGCAATTGAACCAACACAAAATGAAGATGATACAAGTACTTACAGTACCTTCTGGCTTCCTGCACGTCCACAGCGTGTGGCAGCTTTTACACACACAGGGAATAATGACACACAACTCATTTTCCTTCCTTTTTTTCTTGCTGTGTAGCCCTGTTGCAATTTACACAAACTCAAAGGAACCGTTCCTTTTTGGGACACTTTCACTCACTCTTGTTGGGCAAGGAGGTCCAATAAACCTTCTCTAGCATCATCATATGCTATAGCATAAACACATCCTCTTATATAGACTAACACGTCCATAGTGTATAAGACATAGCATCATATAGTCATATAAAACAGCCATAGTGCATAAGACAGCATCATATAGTCATATAAAACAGCCATAGCATATAAGACATAGCATCATATAGTCATATAAAACAGCCATAGTGTATAAGACAGCATCATATAGTCATATAAAACAGCCATAGCATATAAGACATAGCATCATATAGTCATATAAAACAGCCATAGTGTATAAGACAGCATCATATAGTCATATAAAACAGCCATAGCATATAAGACATAGCATCATATAGTCATATAAAACAGCCATAGTGTATAAGACAGCATCATATAGTCATATAAAACAGCCCTAGCATATAAGACATAGCATCATATAGTCATGTAAAACAGCCATACCGTATAAGACAGCATCATATAGTCATGTAAAACAGCCATAGTGTATAAGACAGCATCATATAGTCATCTAAAACAGCCATAGTGTATAAGACATAGCATCGTATAGTCATATAAAACAGCCATAGCATATAAGACATAGCATCATATAGTCATATAAAACAGCCATAGCGTATAAGACATAGCATCATATCGTCATATAAAACAGCCATAGTGTATAAGACATAGCATTGTATACTCATATAAAACAGCCATAGTGTGTAAGACATAGCATCATATAGTCATATAAAACAGCCATAGTGTATAAGACAGCATCATATAGTCATATAAAACAGCCATAGTGTATAAGACAGCATCATATAGTCATCTAAAACAGCCATAGCGTATAAGACATAGCATCATATTGTCATATAAAACAGCCATAGTGTATAAGACAGCATCATATAGTCATATAAAACAGCCATAGTGTGTAAGACATAGCATCATATAGTCATATAAAACAGCCATAGTGTATAAGACAGCATCATATAGTCATATAAAACAGCCATAGCGTATAAGACATAGCATCATATAGTCATATAAAACATCCATAGTGTATAGTACATAGCATCATATCATCATATAAAACAGCCATAGTGTATAAGACAGCATCATATAGTCATATAAAACAGCCATAGTGTATAAGACAGCATCATATAGTCATATAAAACAGCCATAGCGTATAAGACATAGCATCATATTGTCTTATTAAACAGCCATAGTGTATAAGGCATAGCATCATATCGTCATATAAAACAGCCATAGTGTATAAGACAGCATCATATAGTCATATAAAACAGCCATAGTGTATAAGACAGCATCATATAGTCATCTAAAACAGCCATAGCGTATAAGACATAGCATCATATTGTCATATAAAACAGCCATAGTGTATAAGACAGCATCATATAGTCATATAAAACAGCCATAGCGCGTAAGACATAGCATTGTATAGTCATATAAAACAGCCATAATGTATAGGACAGCACATTGATAACATTGCTGCTGTGCTGTGCAATATACAGTAAAAATGTTTAAAAAATGACCATGTAGTACTAGTACTAGGGAGGAGTTTGTATACACTCCTATAAAACTGAAAGACAACAGTGATTCCCCAACTCCACCACTAGATGGCGCCAGTATGCCATGTTTATAGTTTATTGGAATGCATTTTTAAACCCCCGGATGTCATCAGGTTACATTGTGGTTGTCTGCAATGATGCATTTCAGGTTACGTGTTTAACTGTGATGTCAAAACACATAGCTTTTCACCTACTGTACTATATGGCAGTACAGTATTATGCGCCTGTCATAAAATGCCATCGGTTGACCTCCATATTCCATGACTTCCATTGTCTGCAGTGAATTTGGATAAATACACTCTATCACCATGACACCGCAAACGGAAAATAGGCTGTAGTGCACGCATGGCCCGTCACAGCCTTCCACTTTCGGAGGTCTTTTTATCTCACCGTGAGGGTCACGGGTGTCGCTGATTAACCACGCCGCGTATCAATAATTAACCATAAACAATAAAAAAGCCCACGCCCTCTGTCACAACTCTAACCCTTTAGCCTCATTTAGATACATTTAATGACCCTGCAGAGTGGAGTGATGTCTTTGGTTCTATGAGGGTTTCATATTAGTATGTTAAGAAGGGATAGCAGGCGACCTGCTGGTGCATGGATCAGATGGGTTATACCATCATGATTTTGAGGTGTTATGACTGTTCCATTGTTGCCATCAAGCAATGAAAGTGAGTTGTATTTGCATTGTTTTAACTAAAACATAATTGAGTATAATCCTGCTTGCTGTATCCATCCTAGTTGTTGTTTTACAAAGACAAAAGTACTGCTACCGGTGGCCTTGTACACACGCATGCATTGTTACAGTCACCCTTTTGAGTTTTCTCACCAGTGCATCATCCTCCTCTTCGTCCCCCCACCTGGAGAGATAATGGGAGGAGCCTCAGGTTATGGTAAATGATTCAACACCAGAGCTGCTGAGATTGACAGGAAGAGAGACTGGGAGAAAGAAGAAAAGAGAGAGCGAGCGAGCCAAAGGGAAACAGATAAAAAGCAGAAGACGAGGCATGTCGGCTGAGAAGGTGTCGCAGCGGCACACGTGAAGAAAGTGGAAGAAGGTCTTACAAAACTTCGACTAAACCAATGCGGCCTCTATGAGGTGGCCGGCCCCTCGTACTTTCTCCTGATCTCACAAACGACCCACAGGTGAGTGCCACTTCCTCATGTGCTTTTACTAATATTAATATCATAGATGAGTCATACAAGTAATGCCATTGTTCCGCCCACCAGTTATTAATGATAATCACCGCTTTGCATCAAAAAAGCCAATAAAAACCTCAAAATAATCCATAAAAGTCCCTGACACTATATGTACGATCGTTAATGCATGAGCCCCTACATTATTAATGGGCTCCTCCTGCCAGTTATTGATGATAACCACCTTGCATAGTAGAAATAAATAAAAACGATCAAAAATAAGCCACAAAGACAAAAGTCAACTTGACTTCAAATTGTCTATACTCAAATCAGTATAGACAAATCATACTGTATCATTAATTGCCCCCTTCCCCCTGCCAGTTATTATTACTCATGATAACCTCCACCAGGTACAATAGAAATAAGTAGAAAGACACTAAATAATCCGCCCAAAGTGTCATATAAGCAAGACAATTGCTCCTCCAGCCAGTTATTAATGATAACCACCACCTTGCCCAATAGAAATAATGTTACTAATGATGACCAGCGCCCTAATAACAGAAATAAATAGCCCCAAATGTTCGAGAGTTGCAGTAGTAGATGGTTGTATGAGGAAGTAATGGCAGTGGAGGAGAAAGTACTGTACATACAGTACTAGCTTTCTTCATTAACTTTTCACCAGTAAGGTTATTACTTAGGTCTTATGTGACAGAGCTGCCGTTTTATTTATGTGAGCAAGTACATACAACACTTAGGAACTGGCCTCATGTGCAGCCATGCTTGATGTGTGTGTGTGTGTGTGTGTGTGTGTGTGTGTACACGCCATCTTAGGGTCAGAGTGACCTCCTTTCTTGAAGTCATAATGATCAGTGTAAAATGTTCATGTTAATCATAAACACTCGTGTTCTTCATGTTAATGTTGAGAATGTTTTAAATCAGCGGTGTCCAAAGTGAGGCCTGGGAGACATTTGTGTGTCATTTAACAGGAAAACTTTTAATGAGAATAATATTATATTCATTTTCTACCGCTTGTCCTCACGAGGGTCGTGGGGGGTGCTAGAGCCTATCCCAGCTGTCTTTGGGCGAGAGGCAGGGTACACCCTGGACTGGTCACCAGCCAATCACAGGGCACATATAGACAAACAACCATTCACACTCACATTCATACCTATGGACAATTTGGAGTGGCCAATTAACCTAGCATGTTTTTGGAATGTGGGAGGAAACCGGAGTACCCGGAGAGAACATGCAAACTCCACACAGAGATAGCCGAGGGTGGAATTGAACTCTGGTCTCCTAGCTACGAGGTCTGCGTGCTAACCACTCGACCACCGTGCAGCTAAATGTCATATTATGAGGGAAATTTTGTAATTTGGGGGGTCAAAATATTCTGAAAAAAATTTTACAAGAATAATTTTGGAATATTTGGGGTGGAGTGGGATAATGTCATTTTTATAGCATAGAGTCAAAATATTAAAGGGGAAAAAAGTCATAATATTATGAGAAACAAACAAAACAACAAATAAAATTGTAATTTCAGGAAAATTAGGTTAGGGAATGTGTTATCATTTAACAAGAAAGCATTTGGAAAATTAAAATAGGAAAAATATTTTGAATATTTCCATGAAATCCTTATATAACTTATATAATATAATTTCATAGCATGCTTTACAAAATAAGAACATGACCCTTTGCATCCTTTCGTTTTTCAGTATATGGCCCTCTCTGGACTAGGTTTGGACACCCCTGCTTTAAAAACACACTATGTAGGATTTGTTTACATCTATAAAATCATGTTATTAGCACACCGGCTTGTCGTAAGGAGCAGTGGCATCTCTGTCTTTGCCACGAGGACCCGTGAATAATATCAGACCAGCCAGGACAACCTCTCATGTTGTGTTAACCCTGGCACAACTGTTCCTGACTGTGTCTTTAACACTAACCTGAGAGCAATATACAGGGCGAGGCAGTCGTAATCATGGCGCCTCACGTGATGTGTGTGGTTATCGTCCAGTGCAGAGTTTCACTGTCCAGCTCCATTGTATCAGCGGTGTGTGTTTGTTCAATATGTTTGGATTCGATTGTGCATCCAAGCGCCAGTAATTCATGCAAGCGGGTTAAAAATGAAGATCCTAACAGATAAAGTTGCATGTGTGCAAACAAAGGTCTGGTAATTATTATCACACATTAGTGCTGCACAATTAAGAATTCTTCTTCCAGAACCACCTTTCAAAGAGGTCTTCTCACATCTTCTTCCCCATGCAGTGATGGAGAAACAAATGGAGGAGCTCAGGCAGCAGCTGGAGAAACAGTGTCTCATCAACCAGGAGCTGCAGAGGCAAAACAAAGACTTGGGTGTGTAGCACAGCAGGTGACATCCATGCACCCGTGCACGTCCACCAGTCATCCACCAACTTGTCTTCACAGAGCAACGTCTGCAGGAGAAAGAGAAACTTCTACAGGAGCTCCACGGTCAATATCACAACCTCGGTGAGAAATACACCGTGTGTCGGTGACATTCACTCGGTCGCTAACGCTTCACAAATGATTTATGCCTGGCAGAGTTCCCGCCACAGGACAGCAATGAGGTCCAAACAGAGTTTAGGAAGAGTCGCGCTGCTGTCATCGCATCCGAACCAATCCCAGAGACGGTGGATATCAGGAAGTCCAGGGTGAAGAAAACTGTCAGGTCAGCCCAGTAACCCCAATATTGTGGCCATCATTAGGCAATATAGGCGGATGCTAAGGGTGCTAGATGTGCTAAATGTGCTCAATGTGCAGAACAAATTTTTTTATAATTAAATTAACATATTTTGAAAATGTTGAAATTAATGAACAAATAATTAATTTTTTAAACCTGATTTACTATATTAATTGAGTCATCTTAAAAACACCCAGGTGGCAGTTTGTGAATATACATCAAATACAAATAATCACAAAAATAAAATAATATTTTATTTAATTTTTAAATTTTAATTAAAAAAATGTAAATTAAATAACAAATAATAAAATCTCAGCATTTAAATTTATTTAAATTTGTTTAGTTTTTTTCATAACCTAGTGAACACCCTATGTGGGGAAATCAGGGTTAAACTATAAAAACAAATTAGAAGTCAATTACCATTGCTGGTATACACTGTACGTTCGATGTTGCCTACCATTGTAGTACTTGTACTTGTAGTATTACTATAGTTGGTATTGGAAAGCCCTTCACATGTGTAAATATTAGTAAATGCTGAGGTATTATTAGGACGGAAGAAGAAAAGAAGCAGCTTTTGGTTTTCTTTGGTTTTCATTGAAGTACTTATTTATCTCAATATAATATTCATTCATTTTCTACCGCTTATCCTCACGAGGGTCGCGGGGGTGCTGGAGCCTATCCCAGCTGTCTTTGGGCGAGAGGCGGGTTACACCCTGGACTGGTCGCCAGCCAATCACAGGGCACATATAGACAAACAACCATTCACACTCACATTCATACTTATGGACAATTTGGAGTTGCCAATTAACCTAGCATGTTAACATAGAGAACATGCAAACTCCACACAGAGATGGCTGAGGGTGGAATTGAACTCGGGTCTCCCAGCTGTGAGGCCTGCACGCTAACCACTCGTCAATATAATATATGTTAAATAAAATAATACATGTCTGTCTTGTTTCTCTCCCTTTTCCAGTGAGACCAGTTTGATTGTCAAAGCCATCCAGAAAAATGACTTCCTGAGTCGCCTGGACGACGAACAAATAGCCATGATGGTGGATCTTCTGGAGACGAGCAACATCAGCCGTGGTTCTGAAGTCATCCAAGAAGGCTGTGAAGGGGACAGCATGTACATAGTCGCAGGTGACTGTATTTTTTAACATTGTGTCTGTATATGATAATGTAACCTTGTAACCTTTGCCCTTCAATAGCCGGCGAGCTCCTTGTCACACAGTCAGGTCGCAACCTGCGGACTCTAACCAGCGGTGACGTCTTTGGAGAGCTGGCCATCCTTTACAACTGCAAACGAACAGCCACAGTGAAAGGTGACTTGTCTGCTGTATGGATGAATAGACGTGCCTGGCTGGTGCATCTCATGAGTGATAATGTTGTGAGTTTAGTTTGCATAGCGGGCAAGAATGTGAATGATTGATGATTTAAGCCTTTGGCGGTCATTTGTATTCATAAATCATCATGGCATGACTTACAGTATATAACCATGAATAAAAGCAGCGTGGAATAAGAGTAAACATCTTTGCTCATTTTTCAATGTGGCGTGTGTTTGATTGCAGCCAAGACGGAAGTGCGTTTGTGGTGCATGGAGAGACAGACCTACAGGACCATCATCACCAACAAATCCAAGAAGAAACGAGAGCAGCTCATGGGATTCTTGAAAACGTGGGTCTTAATCCTCACCTTCTGTACCGGCCATTTTAGACGATTTTGAGTTTGGTCCTACTTTTAACATTCTTTAGTAATCCGCAGTTGAACATGAGTAAGTTTCAGGAAAATTTTAGTTCCCCACTAAAAAAAAAAGTGAGAGAACCAGCATAAACGTGGGTCTGAATCCTCACCTTCTGTACCAGCCATTTTGAATGATTTTGGCTGATCTTTCAAGGCGCACGGTATTGCAATATTGGAACATTTAACCTACCAAAAGAACGATTAGACTTCCATCTTTCATCTGAAAAAAAAAAGTTTGGTCCTACTTTTTAACATTCTTTAGTAATCCGCAGTAGAACATGAGTAAGTTTCAGGAAAATTTTTGTTCCTCACTAAAAAAAAAAAAAAAGTGAGAGAACCAGCATAAACGTGGGTCTTAATCCTCACCTTCTGTATCAGCCATTTTGGCTGATTTTGGCTGATCTTTCAAGGCGCACAGTATTGGAATATTGGAACATTTAACCTACCAAAAGAAAGATTAGACACCCACGTTTCATCTGGAAAAAAAAGTTTGATCCTACCTTTTAACATTCTTCAGTAATCCGCAGTAGAACATGAGTAAGTTTCAGGAAAATTTTTGTTCCTCACTAAAAAAAAAAACCCAAAAAAGTGAGAGAACCAGCATAAACGTGGGTCTTAATCCTCACCTTCTGTACCAGCCATTTTGGATGATTTGGCTGATCTTTCAAGGCGCACAGTATTGGAATATTGGAACATTTAACCTACCAAAAGAAAGATTAGACACCCACGTTTCATCTGAAAAAAAAGTTTGGTCCTACCTTTTAACATTCTTCAGTAATCCGCAGTACAACATGAGTAAGTTTCAGGAAAATTTTTGTTCCTCACTAAAAAAAAACAACAAAAAAAAGTGAGAGAACCAGCATAAACGTGGGTCTTAATCCTCACCTTCTGTACCAGCCATTTTGGATGATTTTGGCTGATCTTTCAAGGCGCACAGTATTGGAATATTGGAACATTTAACCTACCAAAAGAAAGATTAGACACCCACGTTTCATCTGAAAAAAAAGTTTGATCCTACCTTTTAACATTCTTTAGTAATCAGCAGTAGAACATGAGTAAGTTTCAGGAAAATTTTTGTTCCCCACTAAAAAAAAGTGAGAGAACCAGCATAAATGTGGGGGTGGGCGTTACGCAACATTTTGGTATTGATTTTTTAATGTAAAAAAATTGAATTGGAACTAAGTCATAACAAAAATCAAGATACCTCTGAATTTGGGATTTGTTCCATCATAATCAACTCACTTTTTCCAGCCATTTTTCAAAAAACAATCCTGTCAGTACCGGCCATTTTGTACAATTTTGGCTGATCTTTCAAGGCACACGATGTTTGAATATTGGAACATTTAACCTACCAAAAAAAGATTAGACTCCCGCCTTTCATCAGAAAACAGTCTTTTCCGTTCTTTAGTAATCAGCAGCACAACATAGGTATGTTTCAGGACATTTTCAGTTCCCCACTAAAAAAAGTGAGAAAACCACTTTGATACTTTTGATACTTTGATACAAATATTTGTTGTTTTTATGATAGCTAAAATATATCAAAATAATTTATTTACAAATATAACACCATTAAGTATTTGTGTACGTGTGTTCTGGAGTGCAATTTTCCTCCAATGCTACAATTGTGGCTATACTGATACTACTTTGGATCCATCTGCCCACCCCTGTCTTATATTTCAGTGGAGTAAACACAACTCCCTATTTCACATCCCATTGTTTTTTTTTTTTTTACACCGTCTTAAGGTCTCGTACTCTGAAGGACCTGAATGACGTCCAGCTGTCCAAAATCATTGACTCCATGGAAGAGGTGTGTGCCTTTCTTTCACTTTCTTTCATTGCTCTCCTGCTTTTTCAATGGAGTAAAATAGAGCAGCTATACAAGATAACCAGCACAGAAAGCTTTCTAGATCTTCCAGAATCTGCACCTATTCCATCCTGTTGTACAGCTTGTACCTGGGCATGCTCATGTAAGGAAGTCCGGCTCACATACTGAGTCGAGTCATCCCAAACTTCTTAAAGGGGTCACTTCTGAAACTTTGGCATGGTTTAACACGAGAACACAACATTCTAACTACATTTATATTAAAGTGGAAAATTTTAATTTATGCATTATTTTTACATTTTAATGCAGGGGTGTTCAAAGTGCAGCTCAAAGGCCATATGAGGGCTCCCAGATTATTGTGCACATATTAGAAATAAAATTAAACAAACAAAAAAACAGCGAAAATAAGGCAAAAAGATAAAATGTTAAGAGAAAAAATTGAACTGTTTGTGCTAATAATTAATACCATAAATACATTAATAATTTTTTTTTGCCTTTTAACAAAATGTTAAAATACATCAAAATATCAGAGAGGCCCCCCTGCATCCATTTTGTTTGTGGTCTGCAGTTCAGAATGTTTGGACACTTCTGTTTGGATGTAAATGTTTGATTTATGCATTGATTTATCATATAATATTAATGATTGATGCTAATAATAATAATAACAATAATGATAATAATTATTATTATTATATATTTATTATATTATTATTAGGTATGTCTGATAATTATCTGCATAAAAATGCAATATCAGTTGATATCGGTATCATTTTTTTTTTCCCCGTTCATGAAAACCAATATTAAAAAATGCTGTATACAACACATATGTGTTCATTCCACTACCGGAGAGATATCGGTGTTGGAAATTGAGAATGGACAATATCGACATACCGTTTTTTGGCAAAAAAGCCAATATGGGACATCCCGAATTAATATAAATGCCTTTCTTCATTGATTGACAAGAAGTGATGTTCATTTTCCAGGTTTTGTTTCCTTGCCCTATATAGATCAAGTAGATCAAATGTACATTAAATGATAAAAAAGGGCCCTTTTGACACATGACAGCCTGTTTTCACAGGTGAAGTACCAGGACAAAGATGTCATCGTTCGAGAAGGAGCGGAAGGCAACACGTTCTACATTATCCTGAAAGGAGAGGTGTGATATATGTAATATATGTAAAATAGTACGTAACATATGTAATATATGCTTGTTTGTGTGTATCCACCCTCTTCTCATTCATGGCTGTGTTTTTGTTTCTTCCCTCAGGTCCTGGTGACTAAGAACGTGAACGGGCATCAGAAACAGATTCGTAGGATGGGGAAGGGGGAGCATTTCGGGGAACAGGCCCTCATACGGTAACCATGGTGATGACTCACACGCCTGAGGATGAAACTAGGGCTACTGCTAGCCCCCTTTTAGGCTGCTTTTTGCATCAGTTTCACACAAAAATGATGAAAAAAATCAATAATAATAAAACCCAGGATTTTTTTTGTTTGTTTGGCTTTTTACAAAATAAAAAAAAATGATAATTTTAGTATGCAGCCCAAAGTGATTTACTGTACATGAGTATGAATTGGAGGATTGACTAAGGTGGAATATCATTAGCACTAGGCTTTGATGTTGTCATGGAAACAGGCATGGATGGCTTCTAGATAATATTTCAGACTTCCACTGTCTGTATTGCGTTCATAATGTGACACCGCAATTAAATATCCAACCTTTTATTTTCCTTACGCGGATCCAGTGAAGTGTTAAGAACAGCCACCTGCGCCGCTGACGGCCCGGTGACATGCTTCTCCATCGACAAGGAGTGAGTCCACGTGATGATATCTGAAACACCGTTTTGGTATTTGGACGCAGGTTTGAGACATCTGACCCCATCCAAATGTCCAAATACTTTTGCTGTATTTTCCTGCCGTCATCATTTGAAGTCAATAAATGATCTCCTTCAGGGTGTTTGAAGAGACGATCCCAGTGGAGCACTTGGAGCTGTTTGATGAGTACGCACAGCGATATCACTTCTCTCCATTTGGTGAGGACAGTTTAATAAGATCTTTTTTTTTTTTTTTTTACCACCAGCTCCAAGATGCTCCAGGAGGCACAAGCTCCAGTAAAGTCAAGGTGAGCAGCATCGGAAGAGATGCTCTCACATCATGTCATGTGACTCTCCATGTCTGTGTATGATAGTCCCAGCTCCACCCTGAGGTTTAAGGACCTGGTTCCTGTCCTGTACCAGGAGGGTCGCTATCAAGGAGATCCGGTCACCCTCGGAGTAGGAGGCTTTGGTCGTGTAGAACTGGTGCCTGATGTTCTTCATTCTTTTATTTCAGCTTCTGTCAACCGCTTGTAGTTTGATAACCGTTTGTTGTGATTGGAAGATGACCACATTGAATCATGGGAGATATTACGCCATAAAGAGAGTCAGCAAGAAGCACATTGTTGCCAAGAGGCAAGAGGAGCACATGTTGTTTGAGAAGAAGATCCTTAAGGCCGTCCAGTGCGACTTCATTGTCAGGTAACACACACACACACACTGCCAGCTTCATGTTGTGTTATTGTCGGGTGTTTTTTTGCAGACTTCATGCAGCCTTCAAGGACACACGTTACATCTACATGGTGATGGAGTTTTGTGGCGGTGGAGAAATCTGGACCAAACTTAAAGAAGTGTGAGCAGAAAACACAAGCATAGCATAATTGCACTGCTATGCTAACTGATGTAATGTCTAACGTAGCATAACATAACATAATATAAGACCTCATGTGTGATGATCAGAGGGCGTTTTGACGAGCAGATTGCCATCTTCTGCACCTCATGCGTGGTGGAGGCCTACGCCTACCTCCATAAGAAGAACATCATGTACCGAGACCTGAAGCCGGAGAACCTGATGTTAGACGTACGTGGCTATGTCAAACTGGTGAGTTCATGTCCATTTCAGAACCATACATTTGCATAGTGTTCTATACAAAGCTGTACCATACCATATCGTGACCATGCAGGTGGACTTTGGTTTTGCCAAAGAGTTGGTGCGTGGGGAGAAGACGTACTCTTTTGTTGGTACTCCTGAATACATGGCGCCGGAGATCATCAAGAATCAGGGACATGACTTTGCTGTTGACTTTTGGTCGCTTGGCATTCTCATTTACGAGCTCCTGGTGGGAAGGTAAGGATGAAGCAAATATTATGCATCATAATTACTGTCCGTCATGTATCAACCACAAGGTGGCAGCAAAGAAACATACTTCTTTGGTGGGTTCATATTTCTTTTTTTCTTAATAATTAGCCCTCCCTTTTCGAGCTCAGAGCCACAAAAGATATATGCCAAGATTCTGGATGCGGTTCTGAATTATCCTCCATACTTAAGTGAAGCAGCCAAGTCCATCATTAGTAAGCTCTGCAGGTGACAAGAAGATGCTGAATATTGCATGATGGAACATTTAAATAAATATGATAGAATATTTACATTATTTACGTTTTTGCTTGCAGACCACGGCCAGGTCAGAGGTTAGGAAACACCAAAAACGGCATTAAAGACGTCCGACATCATCGGTAAGAATCAGTGCAGAAGTCTTTGGACGTACATCTGGCAACGTGCCTCCATCTTCTCCCTGCAGGTGGTTTAGTAACATGAACTGGCACAAGCTGCGTATGGCTCAAATCGACGCTCCCACTGTTCGCCTCATACGAAAGGCCAGTCAATCCATTTCGCCGCGCGTTCACACCTTCACGTGAAGATGGTTACGCTTTGAGGGTTAAATCCATCTTACGTTTCCCACTTTAGGGCCCCTGCTACATCAATTTCGATCGCTTCCCTCAGGATCAGACCAAGGCAGATGAGGAGTTCTCCGGCTGGGACCGTGACTTCTAACCTGTAAAAGGTCACCGCATTGCATTATTTACCATGTTCGGCAACAAAAATAAGGTGACAAAACCCAACGGTGCTGAAAGCCAACTCGGGAAAACGCAAAAAATAGTAATATTTGTTTGTTTTTTTAATTATTAGGCCCTGAAATAGTGTCAAATTCAAAACAACTGACTTGTACAAAAGCCAAATATTGATACATGTAAGACACACTTACAGAAAAGAGTATGAGGTGACAACTTTTGCTGCATGCTTTGAATGGGAAAAGGTTGCGCCATCTGGTGGACAAATAGTGTATAAAATTGAAAACCAGTTGTTTTTGTCATGAGGGTTTACACAACTTACATGACTAATATATTTGAAAAATTAAGAAGGAAATAACACAACCCTTCATATGGTTAACTTGCCTTATATCATGTTCCGCATAACTGTTTTGACTTTCTTCTTCTGCCATTATTTCCTGTTTGGTGCTTTTATTTTGTTACGTCTCCTGTTTGGGTTGAACGCAGTACCTTTACACTAGTTAGAGGGAGTTGGGGAGCACACCCGTGTTCGGGGTAACATTAAACCATATCCTCACAAAACATGACACCTTCTCTTCCATATGACTGTAAAATGCTGGAAAATGTGTTTTATTTCTATCGTCCTTGCTGTTTTATGTACAGATTATCCCCCCGATATTAATGAAGGTATACTAAAAGTTTGTATATGAGTCAGTAAAAATGTATTCTTATATCCTTGTGTTGCTTTTGTGATTTTATTTGTATTACTTCCACTTTTCATTGCATAAGAAAAATATCCCCCATCCAGACTTTAGAGACTCACCCTTAAAAGTGTCAATTTTTAAATCTCTAAAACTTGATCAGTCACATTTACTACTTTGCCCATACTAAACGTACAATACATGTTACTGTGCAGCCATCACTATTTCCCCCCAAAGCATGGGTAAAAAGGTCCGGGTGTCATTCATCCTCTCAGCAGGGGGAGGGGGGAGAGGATATGCTTTCTGCTGCCATTCTGCACATGACAGGAAAAAGGCTATTATAATTAGCCAAAGGTCAGAGTTGAAATAAACCACTTTGGATTTAGGTTACAAATTTCAGTCTGATTCCAAAGGTTATTCCCAATGAGGGGGGCTACCCAATGCTCTTAGTGGAATGTTTCCACCCCAGAATCAAAAATGGTACGGTCTTACTGTCTTACTTCATCATCCAAGAACCAGGAAGTAGCCCGATAGTTTACAAACAAGCTAATATAGCATTCCGGAATTATTTCACTTTACTTGGGCAAATATTTTTTTTCTTTTTGATAAATTTGACTTATGAAATAACTATTCCCTTCACCCCTGAATCAAATCAACGACTAGTACAATTCTGTTGTCATCCTCCATGAACCAAGTAGCCTGCTAGCTAAGGAAAGGACAATCAAAATCTATATTTTATCCTTGTGCTGTTTGAATTGCGATGGAACTGTTTCCTTCTCCTGCCCAAAAATGACACAGTCTTCTTGTCTGATAGGTCATCTTTTGTTGAAGGCATGTATTTTGTCGTTTTGCCGTGTAAGCTTCACCCCAGACTCAAAAAAGTCAATGGTATGACCCTGTTGGCATCATCCAGGAACCAAGAAGTAGCCTGTGAGCTAACAGACTGTGACAGACAGTTCTTCGACTTTTTACACTTTTTATTAGCGGAATTGATTTTATCCTTTTGCTATTTGTGAGACAGTGAAACTGTTCTCTATTCAATTTCCCCCAAAAATGGTACATTCCTAATGGGCTGAGTCGTCGCCTGTGAACCAGGAAGTAGCCTGCTAGCCAACATTTGGACATCAGCACAAAAAAGGTGAATTTCATTTTCTTTTACCGCTATCTGAGTCACCATGGATCCTCAGGATTAAAAAAATGGCAGCACATAATGTTAGCAAAGTCAAAAACATATAAAAATTATTGAGGTAATTTCTATTTATAGGCTGATCAACACTGTAGCACAGACAAGTCACGTGGCAACACCCCCCCCCCCCCAAACGCACGTTCTCTCATGTGTGAGCTCAGCATTCTTCTCACCATCCACAGTAATGACACGGCTACTGCCTAAATTACACTATACACTCCAATATACTGTATTTCACAGCTTCAGTGGTCTGGCTACATTATATCAAATCTCAGCAAAAGTGTCCAGCTGCAAGTATTTCTGATTTTCTGTGTCATTTTCAAGGTGATGAGAGTCTTGTCTACTGTAAGAGGCAGCACAGGAGGAGGACAGCCGCCATGTCACCCTTTTCTATCTTTAGCCTCATTAACACAACCTGTCCATTTGCATTAAGGCGGAACCATGGCAGAACACACGTTGAAGATGCAATGTGAGTCATTTGTTTCTTTGTGTAAACAATACTGTACATGGCGGAAATGATAGAAGGGGCCTGTGGTGAGCTTACAGTATAAGATGTTGCAAATGTTATGTCATGTTGTGTGCAGCCACATTGTGTTCTTTAGTAATGTGTTTGTAGGGTCAGTGACTTTATTATTAGGTTATTTCTACCCTCACCTGAAGGCAGCAAAACAATCCAAGCCAAGTTTTGTGTTATGTTTGTATGAGAAAAGCTTGTAATTTAAAGTTATTTTATGAGGAAAAAATTGTAATGATACGAAACTACAGAGTAAGTTAACAGAAAGTCGCAATAATACATAATATTGAGTGGAAAAAATAAAATTTGTTAGGGGGAAAAAGTATTATAGTTTGAGAATGAACTATTATGTTGTATCTTTACAAGAAAAAAGTAAAAAAAAAACAAAAATACCACAAATTGGAGGGCTGTGATTGCTGAATCATGAATGCGCAGGGTTCTTCTTAAAATAAAGCTTAATATTACACAAATAAAACTGTAGTATTTAAAAAATTAAAAATATTAAATATCATAAGAATAATAGAAATTAAACATTTTCTGAATTTTGAAATATACTACAAAAAATGTTAAAGGTTAAAATGTGTAATTTCAACTATTAAAAACATCCTCCAGTGTTTTGCATTAAAAAAAATTTATTCTAAACTTGAAAATTGTAAATAATATTTGTAATATGAGCACAGGAAAACATGAAATAACATTGCACACTTGCATGCAACACAAATCATGTGGACCTCTAAACCAGTGATTCTCAACTAGTGGGTAGTGACCCAAAGGTGAATTTGCAGGCTTTTGCCTGGGGGGGCGGCGGGCTGACCTGATACCCGTGAATGCACCTCGTGTACACACAGTTGCCGATATCTGCTGTAGAATAGCGCCATAACATAATTACATAACGTAATTTGGGTTGGAGTTGTGATGGTGGGTCCCGCAGCCAAACCAGTTAAGAATCACTACTCTAAACTGTGCACTTGTGTTTTTTTTTTTTTAATATTACAAATTGCACTGTGTAATGCATTTGTGGTTTATGGCAATATATATATATATATTTGATATAGCAGTATGCTTACATTCAATATGCGTTTCATGAATGGAAAAACACATTCAACATGCCTGTAGTGGTATTTTGAAGAAAAACATTAGAAGACAAGAACAAGGTGCTCGTTTATCGATATACAGTATGTGCACACTGACACGTGACCATGTGACATATGATGTAATGCTCCCGAGACAGAATTGTTTTGATTGACAGCTTCCACTGTGTGGGGGGGGGGGGGTGGAATAAGAGGCCTTTAGGGCTCAATAGCAGTAAGGGTTGAATGTATTGTATTAATTGGTGTATATGTACTATTTGTGTGTATTTCAATGAAATACACTACTGTATAAAAGTATCTTGCTGCAATATAATAATAATACATTCAAATTGGACCACTTGTCTTGCAGAGAGAGTTAGCTAGTTTGGCTACTATAACAGTAGAAGGGAATTAGCAAAAATCTTGTGATTTGGCCTTCGGAAAAAATATTCTTTGGTGTCATTGCACTGCATCTTGAACACTGGTTGAAAATACTTCAATATAGGATGAATTTTTTGATCCATCCCCCCCCAAGAATATCCAACTCAAATGATAGATGCTCAGTCTATCGTGCATTGTGGTTCACCGTAGGCTTTTCAGTAAGGCACACCCGGGTGATCCCTCAGGGCTGAAAAGCTATTCGTCAGTCACCAAAGAAGCAAAAAAAAAAAAAAGTCAACATTCATCTTCATCTCGCGAGCTGCTCAAGCGGAACGCACAATGCATGTTGATGCAGGGAGTAAAAAGTAGTAAAGATATAAGCAACACATATACATTATAGTTTTTTTTTGTGTTGGTTTTGCACAGATGCATTGTCGTGTTGATAGCAGAGGATCCGCTGATATATCTGATGCAGATGTCAGGACCTCTGGTAAATCTGTACGAGATGAGCACAATTACATCTACTGCTTTCTAGATTTACCAATGCACTAATTTACTGGCCGTGTCTCACATCCGATACAATCTTTTTTTCCTCTTCTCTTGTCCAGAACAAACAGATCTGGCTCAGTCACTAACACAGTAAAGCAGTGTGTGTTCTCACCAGGATTTAGTAGGATTTGTTACAAAAAATGCACTTTAAGCAGCAGCAGCAGCAGCAGCAGCCATGTTTGTGTAGTGTTGTACCAGGTTGACTATGGTGTTTGTGTACTAAAATAAATGCTTGTTAATCACGTTGCAGCAAGACTGCTATGCTTCTATGTTTGTCATCATGTCGGCCATGCTTGTGGAGGGTTGCTGCATGTTGGTCGAGTCAGCCATATTTGCGGAGTGGACATGTTTGAGGAGTGCTGTATCATGTCAGCCATGCTTGCGTATTGTGTTGCCTGACTGAAAATGCTTGAGAAATTTTGCATCATTTCCGCCATATTTGTGGAGTAAAACCTGCCTTACATGGTTTTTCATAATTTCAACCATGTTTATGGAGGGTTGTTGCATGTCAGCCGTGTTTGTTGAGCTTTTAACTGCATGTCAGCCATATCCGAGGAGGGCTCTATCAGGCCAGCCATGTTTGTGGTCAGTTTTGCATCATATCTGCTATGATTTGTGGAGTGAAAAAAATGCTTCAGTAAATGTTTTGTATATGTTTTTCATAATTTAAGCCATGCTTGTGTGTCGGCTGTGTTTGTGGAGTAAAATAAATGTGTTGCAGCATACCTGCCATGTTTTCTCATCATAATTTAGCGTGTTTGTGAGGTTTTGGGCAGCAAGTCCACAGTCATTTTGAATCACTTCCTACTAAATTCTAATGAGAGCACGGTGACGACCACGTTGGCACAGACATGATGGATTTATGTTAAGACAATCTGAAGATTCATCTTGTAAATCTTAGATGTTTGTTGTCAGTCCCCTTACTGCCTTTTTTGTCATTTGGGGTTTTCACTGACTGCAATGTCCCGCCGGTCCGCAAAGTCCGGGCTGAGGCCGTTCAGGAAGAGACTGCCATTCCTGGTCAGCGCCCCCGGGACGGGGCTGAGGGAGAGTGTCAAGTTGGAGTACGCCTCCCTGTCTTCGCCAAAGTTGGCTGACAGTGTCCGCTTGCCCGGTGTCATTTCCTGGTTCATGGAGGCGTTGATGCCAAGCTCGGATGACAGTTTGCGTTTGATGGACGCGGCACGCTGGAACCTGTCATAGATGTCCACACTGAGTCGCCGTCGGGTCTCTTTGAACTCCGCTGACACGTTTGCCGTCCACTCTGCCGCGTGAGCCCGGAACTCGCCAACCTGCAGCGACAGATTTGAAGAAAATAGGATGAAATTTAATATTGATCAAATTAATATTTTATGTAAACATTAAATTAGATGAAAATTGCAACACTTTTTTTTTCACAGTTGGATAGTTTAGGTGCCCCTGACCAACCATAACTAAAAGACAATAAAACATAATATTGTTTACCACACCGACGCTCATTAAAAATAGCTATAAAACCAGACTGTATCCTTCAGATTTTATGTTTTCATCCTATTTGATATGATAAACCATGAAGCCCGGTATTGATCGTCACCTTGCACCAGGTCTCACTGGGCTGTTTGTTTATTTATGAAGCTGTGAAGAGTGTGCTTGGTTAAAGTGTCAGTGCATTTAAGTGAGAACGTATGTCTCGCTCTGTAGCACGCACACACACACACACCCACATATACACACACAAACACAAACTAGAGTGCATGCCGCCTCCTCCTCTTTCTCACTTTCACCGTCTGTCCGCCCATCTTGCAAAAGCTTTTAAGTCTCTTCGGCTCACTGTACTCTCTACCCTAACACTTTTTTCCTAATGGGTTATACAATAGAGTACAATAAGGCAAACATGTGTCTGGTTAATGCAGGAGGACGCCTGCGCGTACTCTACCCCATATCACATGCAAATAACCATGAAGCTGCTCGATGAATACATATCCTATAAGCGTGTACAGCATGTGAGACATAGGACTCATCGCTGACATTTTGTGTGTATAAAACAGGCCACACAAGAGTTTGGCTCACGTTCAAATGGTGCGTTTGTGGAACAGCTGAAGAGATCTCAACAGGCTTTGCTCTCTCCACATGAGACGGACGTGAGATATTACGGAATTGTTATGAGAGATGGGGCTAGTTTTACATGGATGAAGTTTTCACTTTATGAGAAAAAGCCGTAATACTACAAAAAGTCAAGTTTTGATTAGATGTTGCCTTCATTTTATGAGAACACTTCTGATATTTCTACAGTCGGCCCTGGTTTATTGGGGTTAACTGGTTCCAGACTCCAGTCAATTTCCAACCAGAAGGATTCAAAATCAATATATGGAATATTTTGGTCGTTATGACACATTGTTAGAGCCCTCTTGACAAGAAATAGCACCCCTATAGTCACCTTTACATATGTATTACTCAATATAGTAGATATAATCCGAGAAAATAACACATATTAGAAATAAATAACATAACAGACTCAAACGTTTCTTGCTTTTTCGGTTCTGGACGGCGGTGGCTATTGTCTCATCAATGTAATGTAATGGCAACGCAGTAGGCTAGTCAACATTAAATAAGCCTGTTTGTGTCACGGTACATGTGTTCCCGAGGGGGCCTTCGTCGGAGGTTCAAAGCTGAGTTTTAGCTTGTGTTATGATGATGATGATGATGTTATTATTGTCTGTTGTGAACACCTTGTAGCCAGCGTAGAATACTTCATTCATTCATTCACAAGGCTTCTTTTCTTCCGCCTTATGTTTGTATTTTAGTTCTTTTAGTTATTTCATTTAGCCATTTATATGCTTAAATCCTTTCCCCGCTTTACCTCCTCTTTAGTTTTCTTGGATATGACCCGAAACCAGTCTCCGATCATGCTGAGAACTGCAGCGAAATAGGCCAGGCCCACCAGGATCCAGAACCACACCACAGGTTTGTAGTACTTCAGGTATTCTGGACTCTCTGAACCACCTGCAGAATCACAGCAGCAAACTGAGTCAATGTATTGGTTTCTAGAACCAGAGCAGAAAGTACAGAGTAGATGGCAGTTTAAGTTGCATTGAAACACGTCTGATTATCCGTTAATAAAGATGTGGGCCGCCGAGTGACTCACAGACAGTGACGCAGTCATTTAATGTATGCCAAAGCAGCGCTGTGCTCAATGTGCAGTGACTAGGTCGCACGAAACCCTGATTTGTTTACTTAGAATTACCTGTGTTAGCACAGATGCTGTCCTCTAACCCATAATCATTAAGCCCTCTTAGGGGAAAGTCGTCAAAAATGATGTTACAAAATGGAAAGTTTGGGACTTATTAAGTTCAAAACAGTGGACCTTTTTCCCCGGCGACAAAGTCTCCAAAGCCGATGGTGGTGAGGGTGATGACCACAAAGTAGATGGACTCCAGTGTGCTCCAGCCCTCAATGTGCTTGAAGATGACAGCGGGCAGCGCCACAAAGATGAGACAGCCAAACAGGATGAAGAGCAGCGTGGAGATTACACGGATCTTTGTCTGGCTGACTTTCCATTTCTGGAGGAAACATAATAATAGAGGAGTCAGCGAGTGGAACGCTGACTCATGATGAGCGACGGATGACACAAACGAGACTTCATTTTCAAGCAAATTTGACAACACTGAAAACCTGCTTATCCAACCAGAGACAGCATGATGGACTGGAGGGGGGGTTCTGTCACGGCTGGAGAAACATATACAATATTTCACCAGTTTTGAATAAATCAGCTCCCACAAGACGTATCGGAGCTGCAGCTGAAGTATAGTATCTGGTAGGTGCTGTAAATATTACATGTACGCCATCATGGATTTATTGCAGTTAGTTCCTTTGCAGCACACCAGAGAAAACTGGCTTTCCACATGAGGTGACTGCTATCAGCAGGTTGCTGGAACATCTTGCCCCCCTTTTCCCCCCTGTCAGTTATGTAAGCCCCACAGCTACACTGAGTGCAGGCGCAGGACAGGAAGTAGTATACAGCTGTCATCCTTGCCTCAATATTAATAAGCTCTAGAGGCAATGGTAGATCTTATGTGGTTTCTGCAACACCTTGTTGTGCATCGTTTACGGCAACCCCCACGGGGGGTGGAGGGGTTGAGCCAAGGAACCGAGGAATCAACAACATGCGGTTAACTCTGGAAACCTTAGTCTCAACGCAGGTACTGTACTGTGTACCTTCTGAGTGTATCGTTTAAGTGCTCAGAAGAACCTGTTTGTATGCGTGCACACGTGCAAGCGGTGTGCAGAGGCCCTGACCGTAAGCTCCCACTGGCTCATTATGAAGATGTGAACCTGCTGCTCTCTTCATGTATAATCATTTACCATTTGGGAATTCTTACTGTACTTGACCTTCAACATAAAAGAGAGCCATGGAGCTCAATGCACTTTTTTTTGTTAACCTTACACTTTGAATCAAGTCTCTTGTTTACTGAATGATTTATGGCATGTATCTATTGAATTAATCATACGACTTAATTGTCCAGGGTTCGTACTACCACCTTGATGGATGACTGTCCTGCCCAGTGAACAGTGAACCAATCCCCAAAATACACAACAATGGTTGTATTATACACTTAACACTTGTGGCTGTATTTAAATACTGGGTTTAAAAAAACAAAATGGATATCAATTATGCAGAATACTGCAGTACAGGACAGACGCACGAGTTAGTTGTGTGCAATACTGCACAAAAAAGGCGAGAGTACGAAAACTGAGGCAAAATTTTAGCGTGTCCGATGTCCAAAGGTTTTGACGATTGATATCACGTATTATACGCGGTCAGGCAAAATGATATGACACATTTGTCGATTAAATAAAAGGCAAATAAAGTAAAACAAAAAAGTATTTTTAATTTAGAAAAGTAAATATAATGCCATTCTGTTTCATTATTCATTCATTCAGGGTGCTGGAGCCTATCCCAGCTGTCTTCGGGCGAGAGGCGGGGTACACCCTGGACTGGTCGCCAGCCAATCACAGGGCACATATAGACAAACAACCATTCACACTCACATTCATACCTATGGACAATTTGGAGTCGGCAATTAACCTAGCATGTTTTTGGAATGTGGGAGGAAACCGGAGAACATGCAAACTCCACACAGAGATGGCCGAGGGTGGAATTGAATCCGGGTCTCCAAGCTGTGAGGCCTGTACGTTAACCAACAACTGTTTCATTATGTTTTAAAAATTAAATCAGTTCTGGCGGTGCGAGGTCGGCCGGTTGATTTTGGTTTCAATGCAGATCCAGTATCTCTGAAGTTGGTAACCCATAACAAGATGGTGTTTGGAGCTGGTACGGGATCATGTCTACCAAGATTGAAGTGCAAACGGAATGCTCGTTGTGTTGGAGTTACAGATTAGTTTGTTTTGATAAACATTTCCACAAGCGCGATGCTCACCAGTCCAATTCATGGCAGCAACTGAAAAAAAAAACCCTAAAAACAATGGCATTATAAAGAAACAAAGCAAAATGGCATAAAAATGGCATTTGTACTTAAAAAATAAAACCTTTTTTGTTTCTTTACTTTATTTGCCTTTTATTTAAGCTACAAATGTGTCACATGATTTTGCCTGACCCTGTATATAATAAGGGATTTATCGTTATAGCTTAACCAAGTCCAAGTGAGATTTGTGGGCGCTACCAACCAACCAGCCAGATGGTGTTGCATGCATTTATATTCTTGAATTTATATTTAATGTCAGGAATGACTAATTGAACATGCTAAGTGTTGCATAATTTGATATTGATGCATCAGGCTTAGGATGCAAAACAGTCATACAGCTGTCATTTTCAAGTCAGAGGAAGCTGTCTTTTATTATGGTACCCAGCAGGCTGTTGACATGGCAACCCTTAAAAACGTGCATCGGCTGCTTCTGCACAGGCCGTGCACGAGTTGCACGAAGACAACTGTTGATCTGGTGCTTCTGCGGTTCTGAGAGATGTTGACAGTGACTCTTTGACATTGCGCCATCTGCCCTTTTTTTCCCCCCATGTCGTGAAATAACACACAAGTACAGCCTCACCACGATCATCCTCTCCACTTTGGCGATGCCCTTCCCAAAGATGGTGCCCAGTTGATCGCCGACGCCGGCCAGCAAGAAACCAAAGAGGGGAATCCCCATTAGGGCGTAGATGATGCAGAATATCCGCCCCCCTTCTGTGTGAGGGGAGGTGTTCCCAAATCCTAGCAGAGATGAAATGTAGACAACATTAATTAATTCGACTCGACAGGAAGGCGGTATTTAATTAAAAAATGTCAGCTGTGTAAACAAGGATGGCTCTCCAGTCAAAACACAATGAGATCATTTAAAAGTGACTCATTGTATTTAACTACACATGGGTAACAATTATTATTGTTTTAGTCTGACTAATGACGTGTGTACTGGGTTGTAATGGAGTCATCAGTCTCTAAAATACCTTCAGGGTGTCTTATAATGACTTTGGGGAGTAAAGTGCCGATTGCGTAGTCATCCCTACAACCCGCCTGGTATAGCCAGCCCGACTTGAATCAAAGTCCACAGAATAAAAGATGAGAGCGCTAGCCATCAAGCTAAAATCCTGTGTTGTCAAGGGTGTTCCGGTTACTCGCAGAGTCATCCCTACAACCCGCCTGGTATAGCCAGCCTTTCTTGAATCAAGGTCCACAGAATAAGAGATGAGAGCGCTAGCCATCAAGCTAAAATCCTGTGTTGTCAAGGGTGTTCCGGTTACTCGCAGAGTCATCCCTACAACCCGCCTGGTATAGCCAGCCTTTCTTGAATCAAGGTCCACAGAATAAGAGATGAGAGCGCTAGCCATCAAGCTAAAATCCTGTGTTGTCAAGGGTGTTACGGTTACTCGCAGAGTCATCCCAACAACCCGCCTGGTATGGCCAGCCTTACTTGAATCAAGGTCCACAGAATAAGAGATGAGAGCGCTAGCCATCAAGCTAAAATCCTGTGATGTCAAGGGTGTTCCGGTTACTCGCAGAGTCATCCCTACAACCCGCCTGGTATGGCCAGCCTTTCTTGAATCAAGGTCCACAGAATAAGAGATGAGAGCGCTAGCCATCAAGCTAAAATCCTGTGTTGTCAAGGGTGTGACAGTTACTTGCAGAGTCCTCCCTACAACCCGCCTGGTGCGGCCAGCCCGACTTGAATCAAAGTCCACAGAATAAGAGATGAGAGCGCTAGCCATCAAGCTAAAATCCTGTGATGTCAAGGGTGTGCCGGTTACTTGCAGAGTCATCCCTACAACCCGCCTGGTGCAGCCAGCCCGACTTGAATCAAGGTCCACAGAATAAGAGATGAGCGTGCTTGCCATCAAGCTAAAATCCTGTGATGTCAAGGGTGTTCCGGTTACTCGCAGAGTCATCCCTACAACCCGCCTGGTATGGCCAGCCTTACTTGAATCAAGGTCCACAGAATAAGAGATGAGAGCGCTAGCCATCAAGCTAAAATCCTGTGTTGTCAAGGGTGTGCCGGTTACTTGCAGACTCATCCCTACTACCCGCCTGGTGCAGCCAGCCCGACTTGAATCAAGGTCCACAGAATAAGAAATAAGAGCGCTAGCCATCTTGTTAAAGTCCTGTGTTGTCAAGGGTGTGACGGTTACTTGCAGAGTCATCCTTGCAACCCGCCTGGTGCAGCCAGCCCGACTTGAATCAAGGTCCACAGAATAAGAGATGAGAGCGCTAGCCATCAAGCTAAAATCCTGTGATGTCAAGGGTGTGCCGGTTACTTGCAGAGTCATCCCTACAACCCGCCTGGTGCAGCCAGCCCAACTTGAATCAAGGTCCACAGAATAAGAGATGAGCGTGCTTGCCATCAAGCTAAAATCGTGTGTTGTCAAGGGTGTTCCGGTTACTCGCAGAGTCATCCCTACAACCCGCCTGGTATGGCCAGCCTTACTTGAATCAAGGTCCACAGAATAAGAGATGAGAGCGCTAGCCATCAAGCTAAAATCCTGTGTTGTCAAGGGTGTGCCGGTTACTTGCAGACTCATCCCTACTACCCGCCTGGTGCAGCCAGCCCGACTTGAATCAAGGTCCACAGAATAAGAAATAAGAGCGCTAGCCATCTTGTTAAAGTCCTGTGTTGTCAAGGGTGTGACGGTTACTTGCAGAGTCATCCTTGCAACCCGCCTGGTGCAGCCAGCCCGACTTGAATCAAGGTCCACAGAATAAGAGATGAGAGCGCTAGCCATCAAGCTAAAATCCTGTGATGTCAAGGGTGTGCCGGTTACTTGCAGAGTCATCCCTACAACCCGCCTGGTGCAGCCAGCCCAACTTGAATCAAGGTCCACAGAATAAGAGATGAGCGTGCTTGCCATCAAGCTAAAATCGTGTGTTGTCAAGGGTGTTCCGGTTACTCGCAGAGTCATCCCTACAACCCGCCTGGTATAGCCAGCCTTACTTGAATCAAGGTCCACAGAATAAGAGATGAGAGTGCTAGCCATCAAGCTAAAATCCTGTGTTGTCAAGGGTGTGACAGTTACTTGCAGAGTCATCCCTACAACCCGCCTGGTGCAGCCAGGCCGACTTGAATCAAGGTCCACAGAATAAGAGATGAGAGCGCTAGCCATCAAGCTAAAATCCTGTGTTGTCAAGGGTGTGCCGGTTACTTGCAGACTCATCCCTACTACCCGCCTGGTGCAGCCAGCCCGACTTGAATCAAGGTCCACAGAATAAGAAATAAGAGCGCTAGCCATCTTGTTAAAGTCCTGTGTTGTCAAGGGTGTGACGGTTACTTGCAGAGTCCTCCTTGCAACCCGCCTGGTGCAGCCAGCCCGACTTGAATCAAGGTCCACAGAATAAGAGATGAGAGCGCAAGCCATCTAGCTAAAAGCCAGGGCTTTTCAACTCGATTCCCTGCTGGAATTCGTCACACTTACCCCCCAAACCTCACTCTCATCCGGGTCAAGGCACCATTGTAACCCACCTGGTCCAGCCAACCCGAAGCACTAGCCATCGAGTTAAAGGGCATACATCGAGTTCAAAAGGCAAAGCTTTTCAACTGCTGACATCCGTGACACTATACCCCCCCTCCCCCCAAACATCACTCTCATCCGGCTCAGTGCATCAATGTAACCCACTCCGCCCTGCTCGAACCAAGGGCCACAGAAAGAGTTGAAAGCGCTAGCCATCAAGCTAACAGCCTCGGCTGTCAACTGAAAGTCCAGAGCGGTGAGGTTTACTCACACAGCCATCAATTCATTGTGTTTCATGAGTTTATATCAGTTCTAACAGGTGGAGGTAGAAGAAATGAAGGGAGGTTAAAGTTCACCAGTAATTGCAGAGGAGAAATGATGATGTCATCATTGAGTGGCAATGAGCCATTGTGAATAAAGGGGCATTATGTAGGATTACAAAGAAAGCAAGGATGTTATTTCCTGCTGCAGAAAGCCAATTTGATTGCCATCATGATCAATACAATTGCACCGTGACCGCTTGCTTATAATTGACTGCATTTTTGAAGCACTCTTTAAAACATCTTCATTCTCTTCCCCCTCCAGAGGCTGAACAAGGAGAGGAAGGATGAACTGGGCTTACCAATGGTGGTGATGACAGTTCCCGCAAAGAAAAAGGATGAGCTTAGGTCCCACAGGCTCGTCTGGTTGAAGGAATTTCCCGACGGGTTCACACCTGCTCGAACCGCAGAAACCACTTGCTGGAGCGAGGGAATTAAGAACAAAATAGAGAGGAACAACAATAGATTGACGACCGTTATTAGTGCATGTGCAGAAGATTGGCAGTGTGCATCAATTCTCACAAGGGTGAGTTGACAGCTGATGCAAACATCCAAGCACAGCTAATTACAAGCATGTCAAGTGTATTATGTAACTTTCCTGCTTTTCTTCATATAATAAGGAGAAGATGATCGAAACCCATACAGTACAGGGATTCCTTATGTATATAGACTATATGCTATTCCAGTTGTAATGACTAAATACACCAAGGAACGTCTGTGTCAATACAGGTCGCGCCCCGCCTTAACGTAGCCCCTGTAAAAAGCGAGGATCAACTGTACGGCTAACTCTAGCCGGACTATCCTGATACACAAAATCAATAGTGAGACTGAATACAAAGTGATAGCTCCAGGGAGGCGGCACACACAAATCCACGTTCTCTCTCTTTATAATGAAGAGAAGACATTCCTCTGTGTGCATGAAAGCTTTTTTTTTCTTTTTCAAACGAGAGAGAAATAAATATACAACCAATTATGGCGCCTCGGGTTCACATTGATGCAACTAAATGAGAGCTCTGAAAAGGCAACTTATCATTATTGAATATATTCATTCATTCTTTCATTTTCTACTGCTTATCCTCACGAGGGTCGCGGTGGGTGCTGGAGCCTATCCCAGCTGTCTTTGGGCGAGAGGCGGGGTTATTGAATATTTTAAAATGGAAAAATTGGATTTGAGACTACAATTCAATCCATCATTAACGACTTGAATTTACACTTTTTAAACTATACATTTTAATACCGTCTATTAAAATTCATATTTTATACATGCATTTTAATGCGTCAAATCATGGGAAGACTTCAAATGTAATCGTCATAAGTGTGGGCTATCTTATTTAATTATGGTTACCATACTGAAACTATGACTGTTTGTTGTGGTTTTTATGTAGAAATAGCGCCTTCAAATGTCCCACCCTACCTTGACCAGATCCTCCAGCTCTGAGGAGTTGACACAGGCGTGCACGGCCAAGAACTCCAGCTTCTCCGCAAGGATGGCCAGTTTCTGGGAGCTCTCGTGCGGCTGCTCCAGTTCCCGGAACACCGTGGCGCCGATGATGAGATACAGCACAACCAGGAAGAAGATGGCCGACACGGTTTTCCACCTCATGACGGTGGTGCGGGTGTCACACTCGTCGTCGTCCGGGCACGTCAGCACCACCGGCTTGGCCGAGAACGACAAGCGGGGCTTGGAGTTCTGGGCGGCGGACTTAGGGTCAAGGAGGTCAGGTGCGGCCACTGGGGGGACGGAACTGATTAATAATGTGGATCAATTTATCATCCATTAATGGACACTCTGCCACACCAGATGGTGCTTTTTCTTCTATATTTCATACAGAGCAGTGATTTTTTTTCTCGTAAATTTCCAACTTCATTCTTGTAATATTACCACTTTTTCTCTTAAATTTATGACTATTTCTGTAACATTAACAGTGTTTTGTCATAAATTTCCGACTTTATATTCTAGTACATTTCCGACTTTATTCTCATAATATTATGAGTTATTTGTCGTAAATTCACAACTTTATTCTCCTAATATTAAGATTTTTTTCTTGCAAATTTCCAACTTTATTTCTGTAATTTTTGTTGTACATGTAAACAACTTTCATTCATGTAATATTATGACTTTATTATAAATTTACGACTTTCTCATAATATTATGAGTTATTTGTTGTAAATTTGCCACTTTATTGTCGTAATATTAACATCTTTTCCTCAAAAATTTCCAACTTTATTTATGTAATTTTTGTCATACATGTACAACTTTGTTCATGCAATATTATGACTTTATTGTAAATTTACGACTTTACTTGTAATATTACAATTTTTTCTCATAAATTTACAACTTTATTTCTATATTTCTAGATATACTTTATTTTTTTATCGATATAGCCCTAATACTCTGTCAGACCTAGCAACAATTGACCTGACAAAAAAAAGTCAAATTATTAAGTTTTAGAATACTCCTGGATCATTTTTGTCATCTGTAGCATTTAATAAATAGATTTATTTCAAATATATGCATAAGATATATATATATATATATATATATATCTTCAGATTTCAAAAAACATACTGGGGTTTGTCAATTTTCCTTATACCGGAAGGTCTAGATACACCCAAATGCACTTCCAGCTTGTAATACTACATGTAATGTTGCATAACCCTTTTAATATTTAATATGACTGTGGCTTATTAATATGACAGCCACAATGGAGCAGGTTACACATGCTTTTACTGCAAATATAACCTATACTGCACACTGCTGTGCACTAGAGCTTGTTGCTATTAGGTGGCAAGAGTACGAAGGAGACTGAATGGAAGCTCATTAAATGTTAAAATATTGATAAAATAAACCAAGCCTTAGCTTGAAACTGTGGTTGTAATTGCATAACCCTAAGAGCTCATACTAAAATATGCAAATCAAATAAAACATGAAATAAAAATCATAAAGAACCTATTTTTTAAATGTTATATAAATGGAATAAAAACCATAAAATGAAATTAAACTTCTCATAAGCACATAATATTAAGGAGTTGCCTCATGCATATGTATGTAAACATAGAAATGCAAGATGCCACCAAAAAAAAGTTATAACAATTAAAATGGGTAATTCTAGTACATCTCCATTGAGCATCCTTCCCTCATGGTGCAAACATGTGAAATGATTGCAGCTTGGTGGCAAATAATTTTCTGGCACTTACTTCTCTACCATCTCCTCTCTCTTGTGCTCCCGCCTCGACAGATCTTATCCAAGAAAGTGTCTCCCTTCCTTCGTTACAGGAGTTGGTGACGATGCTTGCCTCCTCGGAGGGACGTGGGCGCGCTCCACATGGCTCCAGCGTGCAGCCTCCAGCATTGGGGAGAAAAATCCACCCAGGACATGCTGTTCCAAACCTGCTAGACACGCCGAGGTGGTGCGTAAAGGAAGCGAATGTTACCCGTGAAATCTCTGCAGGTGTTGCGGTGAAGCATGGTGGATCTAGTGGTGGGTGGGTACTTGCAAACCCGTCTGAATGTGCGAATTGGAGAGAGTGGGAGAGAGAGAGAGAGAGAGAGAGGGCGACTGAGAGAGACCGGAGCAACTTCGCACTGCTTAAGATACTGCGAGGTAAAAGCAGTGAGCTCCGATTCAATAATTGTCTCAAAATGTTTGTCAGTTTTCACACTTCAGTCTTCACTACAGTCCGAAAAACATTGAACGCACCAGCTTTGGCATAGCTTATGAATAGCATAGCTGCTATGCTATCAAACCGTAATGGAGAACGGATGACGGTCACTTGTGTTTATTTACTTTTATTCGTTGTATATATATATATATATATATATATATATATATATATATATATATATATATATATATATATATATATATATATATATATATACATATAGCAAATAAATATATAGTAAATGGAGCGCTAAAGCAAAATTGAGACTGGCATGCAGGTACATCAACAGGTAAGCTAACCTTAGCATAAAAAAGTTAGCAATTACAAACCTCTCAACCTCTCGTAGTCGTCACTACCACACCATATGGTATTGCCCACGAATATTGTTTTGGAAAATAGACAATATTTAATAGTTAATAGTGTCATGTTGGGTCGAGTAGGTAGTATAGGAAAAAGGGTCAGTTGGCAGTGGCAGCCAATATAAGATGCATCAACGCCACCTACAGGACTGGAGTTGAACAGCATCACCCAGCATGTTTCACACTTGTGTGGACAAGAAAATACACTTGGGTGCGATTTGTCGAGTGTTCACGCTGATTTTTGGTCATAGGACAACTGAAAACTATGCAATAAAAGTATTAGGACGTTATTGGGATGCTTTAATTCTAATTTTAAAGAGCACCATTGTCACACACAAGAGGTAGAGGCACATTTCCTCTTAGATATTTGCAATTTATGCGTTCTTTTTGCTATCACTGGTCCATGTATGTGCAGTACATGCAGTCTGTGGTATATTGAATTAAACAAATGGATAAGTGGAGCGAATTAAAGAGCACATTTTGGTAACCATGAGTGTCAGATGTTGACCACGGATTGGGATTTTTGTCTAATTTTAGTTGTGAGATCGGCTGTGACTTCTGACTTTATTGATCATATTTGCCCAAAGAACAACTGATGCTAATTGAATTGTCTGACACGGGCGCCACTTTGAATTGGTTCTTTGGCACCAACATATTACTACTGTTTCTGCTTTTTGTGGGTAAGACTTGCAATAATATAAAGTCAAATATCCTTTAGTTCTACTGGATGTTAATCCTCAGGGGGTCTGATGCAGTTTGTTTGCGGTATTTCTTTTAATCCCAAGTGCTTTCTTTCCCCGTAATATACTTTCTTTATGGCTGTTATTGTTTATATTTGTGTGTAGTTTTGTCAGTGACTCTTGAGAGTGATTTGTTGTTGTTACACAGACACTCTCTGGCAGCAGCATCTATTAAAACTGATATTACAAAGATAAAAAAACAACTAGTAGCAACTGGCTGGTCTGCCTCAGAGAGACAACTAATAAATCATGCAAGCATAAATAGCAGCGAGAAAACCAATAACTTTAAAAGACATTAAAGTAACATGACTCATCCACTCAGTAATGTAGTGTAATATTCAAACAGCCTTAGATAGTAATTAAATAGACTTCATTATACATTGTTTTACAATCATAGCTGCTTCATGTGTTCCCACAGGAGCTCCGTGTGGGGGGGGGGCTTTCATTCAAAGACCAGCTGCTCTGCTCATTTTATTACCAGTCACCTCCTGTGGTCATCTTGTCGGAAAAGGCTGAACATAACCTGGTAAGGAAGGTGGAAGGTATGAAAATAACTATTTCAAACACGTACAGTCATGTGATGCTTATTTTTAGCAGAATATTCCCAATGAGACAAATTCAACAGAACCGTGAGTAAGTGGCTTTTGACTTTTGGATTGATTTTGTGTGCCTGCCTTGCTCGGCTTCCCACTGAGAAGTCGGTGTCACTTTCACTATCACAAGAACACCTCTGTATCGGGGGGGTTAATGAGGAAAAATGAAGGTGCTTGAGGGGTTTACAAGGGTATGGCTGACAGAGAGGACAAACGTTATTGCTGAGTTATGAGGCCATCTACATGAAGTATGTATGCACAGCAGGGTAGATAATGTAATGATGCTCTCACACGGGGGCCTCAGCAGCATGTCATACATGATCTTGACACGTGTGTAGGTTTATTCATTGTGCTGTTTTCAGATGCCCATCCCCCGCTTCGTTTTGTCACACTGTTGCTTTTGTATTTACTGAAGAGTGCCAAACAGCGCTGAGAGACAATCACGGAACAATCAATACGTATACCTGAGAGCTTGACTGGGGAAATCCATGGAAGTGAATTGGACTTGTCGTGTTTAACTCCCGCCATGTTATTCCCTGCAGACACAATCACCGCAACCAGCGCAGATCTTTATTTCCAGGAGAATTGCTTTGGTTTGGTTTTCTTGACATGAGAGGCCAACAGTCCTAATTGAACTCTTTTATAGATACTATATGCACCTCCTACAAATGTCTGCATTTGATGATCAATGCATTTCCAATTTGGGGGGTAGCGGTACACATAATCATAGTTCGCTATAGGTACCTCGGTTTGAAGGTCACCGTTACTTCCAATGACAAATGGTGTAAAACCGACGTGTTAAACTCATTTTTGTTGCAGCTGTGGCTCCCCTTAGAATGCCACTTGTAACTGTCAATATGTACAAGGATAAAACCTCATGATATTATTCAAGTTTTTATTTTCAACAACAAAAAATGCATGAAATATATTGATGATCAGATAATATTAACTCATTCGCTACCACAGATGTATTTAAGTTGTGTTTTAGGTTGTTTTTTTGCACTGCAGGCAAAAAGAGATGATGATGTAATTCCACAATAGAAGAGAACACGTTTAGTGCATTTTTAAGCCGGAAAAAAAAGGTGGCAGCAACCAGAACTCAGCAACCAGGAAGTGAGAAGGCATGGATTCTTGTAGTCTTTTACCCCGTAAACCTCAGGCTCACACTTAATCCGTTGCGTCTCCAGTCCTGATCTAGTTCAGCTTGCCACAAAGTACCACTCACACTGACCCCGGTAGATACGAGGAGGCAAGCTCCGCTCTGCAAGAGCGCCGCCTACAGTTGTGGAGTGTAACTTCATGGCAAAATCCTCTCTGATGTAGCAAGATTAGAAAGAGTGTGTCTTTCGTACATTGTTATAAATAATCACTAAGCGTGATTTTATGCCTATTGCATAAGATGCTTTCTGCACAAGGATGCTGTTATGTCAAGTGTTGCGATTATTTAAAAAAAAAAAAACTATAGAAGTCTCTTCTCGTCACCCTCTGGCTTTGTGTTTTATTCTCTCTCTTTATTCTTTTGAGACCCTCCAAGCAAAACTTCCCAGCAGCTCATTAAGTGCTGGATCAAGGTAGCGTGTTGATCATTAGATGTAGATCACTGAAGCCCGTCATTGTCCTCCATCCTAAATGAATGCATCTTGGGGTATGAAAGCATATCCTTCATGTAGGGAATAATGCTAGAAAGGTGCTTCAAGGTGCTTGAAATTCCAGACTGTTCCACCTGAGCACTGAGCAGACATTTCTATTGCTGCCCTTTCAAGCACCACTTCAAACACCCATTGTGATACACATCACTGAGGCGACTGGCATGGGGGCTTTTAGATCTCAGGGCGCCCTGCACCGTCCATGCTCCGTCATAGCTACAGTGTTTGGCTACTAGCTATTTGGCATTGTTTTCATTAACATTTGTGTGTTGGTAAAAATGACACAAAAGGCTTGCAGTACAAAAGTAGTGACATTTTTCTTGGTTTAGGTCACTAGTAAAGAAAACGTCAGAAGTGCAGTATAGTTTCCAAGATATAGTATTGGGTCAGAATAGGAAATGTATGCAAAAGAAGACAAAAACGGTAGTTTATCAAAACAATGTGTCTACAAGCCTGTTTGGCCATTCTAATACATTCATTTTAATATGCATGCATGTAGAGAAATTTCATGAACGATAGCAGAAATTGACTTTTTTAGATAATTATAAGCAGCTGGTGGCAAACCTCCTGAAGTCCTACAAAGCCCTTGGCTGCAATATGTCACTGAAAATACACATTTTGCTGATTGCTGATTCGAAATGCATTGATTATTCCTCCCTTGCTCTGTCTTAGCTTTTTAAATGATTGCTGATTCGTGGTTGATGTTTTATTAGGTGTATTATTGTATTATAGATGTATTATAGATGTATTGATGTATTATTAGTCCAGAAATACTGAAAGACAAAGACTATTATTGAGACATGACATTAGATTATCATCACACTGCATGGAGCCGGCCATGGTATGTGTAACAAAAGTTCTCCTCCCATTCAGTGTGGAAGTGGTATGTCTTGACTACCGATATTACTTCCTAAAGAGTAGGAAGGGAGACAAACACCAAAGAAGAAGTCGTGCTGATGTATGTGAAAGGGGCGGTATTCAGCGTATTTACTCGGTTCGAATGTCTTTTTGGGAGTCTGGATGTTCTTCCGTTTATTTTAGGTTAATTGGAGACTCCAAATTGTTGGTAGGTGTGAAGGGTTGTTTGCTCTCGCCCAAAATCAACTGGGATAGGCTCCAGCATACCCCTGCAACCCAAGTAAAGATAAGCATCATAGAAAATGGATTGATGGACAGTAAAAATGAGAGAAAATGTGAATGTTTTCTTTCCAAGCCGATTTCAGTGTGCTACCCTAAACGCCCTAATACAACCTCATTGGCTCAGTGTTCAATGGAGTAACATTCTAGCCTGTCTGGACATCTAATTTCCAGCAATGTTCCACATAAAGTTAATAACGATCGTTAAATAAGGCAAAAATAAGAGATAAAATGACCAATTATTCAGTCTGGTGTGACATTCATCTATGTCTGCGGTGGAGCTTTTGGTCCATTATTTATGATGAGAACAAATGGATAGTAAGACAGACTGTGAGTCAGAGAAATTGTGTCGCATCAGCATTCATTTAAAAGACAACCTTGGGTGCAAATATGTAAAGATTCCTCCTAAGATGAAAGAAAGCGCCCATTCCTACATTTGCATCTACGTGTACACACTCTTCATAAGACACATAATTATGAGCACTAATAGCAGCTATTTAGCAGAGACACATTTCAGTATTTACTGTCAACATGTGATGCTCCTCGTGTGCACTTTTCAAAAGCAATTTCCTCCCGGCTGACTCACTCTCGCGTATCGATGTGACTGAAAAGACGACCCCCGCTCTTTTAGGAGTCATGCTGAGTACACAAAATGATACAAAAGCCGCTGTTGCATTTTGGAGCCTTTTGTGTGAAAGGCAGCAAGAGCGGGCATTGTTACGAAATATTGACAGATGGGGACGTCACTTTACTGTGAGGTAAAGTTGTCTAGACGTGCACATGCACATGTTTTTCTCAATAAATGATTGCTGTTTAGCAGTGGAATATGGCCTATCGTAAGCATTTTCAGCACAACCCATAGGGGGCGCCGAAAAATGCCGAATGTACTATGTTACATAACATTGAAGTACACTCAAACTGGATCAAAAAGCAATATGAAAAAACAGCTACTCCTAGAATTTGCAATAGGAACAGTGTAATATCTTCTCCAAACACACTATGCCCTCAGTGCACGGGAGAGAACATCACTTTTGACTTTTACAATCACGGGGAGGACATATTTTGATGCCTGCTGTCTTTCGGGAAGACGCATGTCAGTGGAGACTTTGCACAAATCCAATTAGCCTTCTCTCTTCTTGCCGACATATAATCCTAATTGCATTGTGGAATATTGATTTAATTACAGTATGTTTGTCTTGTCTTGCTTGTGTGGTGCTGTGACTGCTGGTCCTTCTATTCAGACAAGACTTGAGGAATGTGTCATCAATTGGGGATGGGGTAGAAATATATTTAAAAGAGACTGACAACACCTATTATCTGTATACCAGCCACCTTGGCGACCTTCAACCTTCCATCACTGTTGTTAAAATTGCCTTCCATCATGTTACATAACATCCTCCATCAGCAGTGTCTCTTATATTTTCCACATGTCGAAATGGTACCCATGAAGTCTGTAGATTTTTGGAAAAAGTTTGGACACCCCTGTTTTAACACAGGGGCGTCAAACTGGTTTTCACTGCTTTGCGGTTATGGTTACCGGAAGAGGGCCACCTCGAGCTGTGAAACCATATTCATGTACATTATGCTAGGACACACTTCATTATTATTATTTTTGCTTTGTGTTGTTTTACCAACAAATAAGAAGTCAAGGTGCACAGCACATTAAAAAAAATGTTTAAAGAAATAATAATAATAATATTATGCACAATATAATTCATTTTATATTGGATTTTATTGGATTTGGAAAACAAAAATATATGTTTTACTCAATATAAATATATTTAAATAAGTTCAATAAAATTAGAATAATTTTAAATATAATATTAAAATAATTAAAAAACTATACAATAAAAATAATTTAATAAAAAAATTGAAATAAAAAAAATCAAACATGCCGGTATATATTTTTTCTTCTTTTCTATCCCCTCCTGCTCTGGCCACTCCAAAAGCATAAAATAAAGCCAAATAATACTAATATAATAGGGAAGGTGTAGCTTACACTTTTCCCTGACAGAGCAAATATGTTTAGCATGTAAGGACATTTACATAAATAATACTCTCTGCCCCAATGGCTGGACAGGACAAAAACTATTATTATAATGTTAAAAATATTATTATTTACAAGTTTCCGCGGGCTACATAAAATGACATGGCGGCCCTTGAGCCTTGAGTTTGACACTTGTGAATGAATCTATGAATCGATAAACAAGAAGGGGTTCGGAGGTCACTAATTAATCAAGCTCCCTCGTAAAGCATAAGAATGTGCTGATGCTGCAGGCTATCTAATTGGAGCCCTCCAATCATCATAAACATGATCCTCTGACTGTGTCAGGTGACAGGAGAACAGATTGTGTGTATTTGGGCCACAGATGTTCAAGCAGCAGCATGTTTTTCATAAGACGGATGATAGCTGCGTATCACGGAGCCAAAAGGATTATCAGGTAGCTTATGGCCCATGTCTGTTTTGTTAGTTTGCAAACAATGCAAACTGCTGATAGTTGGGGATTTGACTTTTGATGTCGTCTATGAGTCATCTGGGCTAGCTGGCCTGCAGCGCATTTATTAATTTGATGGATGGGTCGTTAGTCGTGGGCCACTTTGGGTCCATTTGCTGTGCATTTGGTCTGACAACTTTACAAAGGCAGTTTGGGAGCTCATTAGGTACACCTGCACCACCAAATGAGAACCTTTAGAAGGCTATATCATCATTCTGTAGTCTCCACTCAAATACTGTAGATGCCATTTATGTCTTATGTCTTGAATAAATACTGTATTGACCCAAATATTAGACCACCAATCTTTTGGGGCAGGAAATTAAATCATCATTTTCATGCCCTGAATATAAGACAACCCCTTTTTTGGTGCTTTAAGCTGGTTCAGAAGTGTGAATCTCAAGACACCGAATGTAAGACGAGGTAAAAAATACTTATATTCTGGTCCAATTAAACACTTCCTGGTTTCCCCTAAGGCAGGGGAGCACACTTTTTCATCCTGCAAACTACTTTTAAAAAGTCCCAAAAATCGACATATATTATTAATGTACCTGTGTATGTACATCAGGGGTGTAAGTTGACCCTCATACTGTAAACGTATAAAATCTAATTGGTAAACTGTGAAACTATTATACTATGAGCTTGCCAACCCAGTGGAAATCGCAGGACGTTATTATATTTCATAATATAACAATATGACTCACAGTGTCATCTTACCAAGAACACTAAACTCAAAGCAGAGCAACTTAACACTCAAAATGCATGATAAATACATAAACATGTACCAATACAAGTTTAAAATGTAAAAAGTTTTCCCATAATGCATTCATTGGTGTCTGCCGGGGTGCTGCAATGACGTCAGCCTTCCTCTGGTGGACAGAGGCAGCATTGCAACGTCATCCATCCTTTTTCTATACAGTTGTCCTCCAATTAGATGCTTTGGTCATTATAGGGCATCACAGGACATTGATTTGGTATTGGTATCTACGTATATTTTATGAGATATACCTGTTGAGTGTTAAGTTGCTGTGTGCTGAGTTTAGTGTTTTTTGTAAGATGACAAGTCAGACTTATATTGAGTAATGACCTCTTGCAATTTCCAATGGGCTGATAAGTTTGTGGTGAATTTCAAAGCTCATATAGTCCTCATGAGCATATATATATATATATATATATATATATGGATGCCAGGCCCGGCATCTATGAAGTGGAAATGTTCATCAAGACTATTCTATAGTCTATAAGTTTATTTAAGCGAGTATGTGATCGCTAGAGCTTTTAAGTAAGGTGATGATTCTACTGCTGCTGGAAAATAGGGGGAAAAAAAGCCAATAAAAACTTGGAATGGTCCTCGCTTAGGCGGGAGGTGGAATTCTGGCAGGGGAGGTCTGATTACACATTACCAGGCTGCATAATGGCACGCTGAATATGCACTCACACACACACACACACACTCACACACACACTTACACACATTCCACGGTTCTGTATGCAAATGAGAGAAAGCATGTGATTACTAAAGACGTGGGCGTGTAAAGCTCAAAGTTAAAAGGAAGTGAGATTGACACGGGGGGGATGCAAGTAGGCTTTGATGCAGACATATAGGATGGAGGGGGGGGGTTATTGTGAGAAATGCATCCTTTGCTGTCAAGGTGTCATATCTCACCTGTATACTGCCAGGTCCTTTTCATCCTGCTATGTACTGTGTGTGTGTGTGTGTGTGTGTGTGTATATATATATATTTATTTTTTTATTTTTTTATTTTTTTTTACTCTCATCCGAGCGCATCTGAAACTGTTTCCCCTTGCACCTCCCCTTATTAACCCCCCCTTCATGCCCATGCTGGGGTGTTGCCATGGTTACTAAGGCACTGTCGGGACAAAATGTAATTTATGACTGGACACTGGATGTCAGCGCTCACAGTATTATGCCAGTTAGTTTGCACAACTTTTTCATTTCATTTATGCATGTCAATTTAAACATGATTTACAAGATATATGGTGGTTTATAATAGTACAAATATATAGTTATGTTTATAGTGTATGCAGGGAAAGATATTGCACAATTCAATTCAACACATCCGAAAAGGAGTAGAAGGAAGCAGAGTAGAGTAGTACAGTAATGTAATGGAGTCCTTCTAAGCCTCATGGGAAAATATAATAATACACACTCAGCAACAAGACTGCACTGCTGTGCTAATTCAGTGTGAATAGCTGTGACTTATCTCAGCATATTTAGTCACAATACATTCATTTACCCGCTAGCTGATGGCCACAATTCTGTCAGCCGTGCGTCATTATCACAGGCGGCCCTCCATGTTGAGAACATGAGACAGGAACAAAGCGCACCAAGGACACTTTGCACCAAAAACAGAACTTTTTTTAGTACATACGTGTGCTTAAAGCTGCGGTGACCAAAGTGCGGCCAAAATACATAAGAATAATAAAAAAAAAATGTAAAAACTAGTAAAATTGGCAAAATCAGCTGTAATTTTAAAAGTATACATTTTTAAAAACCATTTCATTAAAATAATGTTATAATTTTGTTAGGAAGAAATGTGATAATTTTAGAAACATACAGTTCTAATTATAGATGTTATATACGAAGTTGTAATATTATGAGAAACAAGCCAAAACAAAATAAAGTATTTTTGGAAAATTTGTAGTATTACGGGTATAAAGTCAAAATATTATAGGACGAAAGTCATTGTAATGAGAAGAAAATTTCCAAGAACGTTGAACTAGAAAATTGAAAATAAAGCAGTAATTTAAATATATTAAATTTAATATATAAACTGAAAAAGTTGTGTTCTAATGATAAAACAAGTCCCAATTTTACAATATAAAACGCCTAATATGAGTGATAAATCACATTATTTTAGTAGCTTCTGAAATATTAAAGAAAAAATACTTTATTAAGGTGGAATATTATGAGAAACAAACAATTCTGAAAAAAAAACAAAATATTATGAGACTCAAGTCATAATATTAGGACAATAAACTATATAAAGATTATTTAAGAATGGAAAATATATATTTTTAAAAACAGTAAAAGTGGAGGAAAAAGACACAAGACTAAAATTGATACTAATACATTTTTTTTTACCGATATTTATTATGATAATGTAAATAATAACATCATTTTCTCAGTGCATTAACCCCACTTGGCGGTAAATGTGTGCTGTGTTGTGATGTAAGTGTCCTCCTCTCTCAATCATCAGAAGGAGCAGGCAGTCCGCCACCCTGGACAATGCGGTTGACGTCAAGGGAGGAACAGGCGGACACATTCATGAAACGTTGGGAGATCTCACGGTGCTGATGGAGACGCGCCACATGCTGTGAAGGTGGATGTCTCCATAACTGCTGCCATAACACGTCACGGTACGCTAAACACAGATCATTCGCGAGGAGCAAATCGGCGTTATGGATGCATACTTCAGAGTGTGTCATGTGTTAGCATTCATCACGACTTTCAGGACTTCCTGGCTGGAAAATTGTAATGTCAGCCAAGTTGTTGTTATTGTACTTTTTCCCAGAGGAGCCCACAAATCCCAGTCCAATGTCCCCAAAATTAATCTCTGGGGCCCTAACCAGATAGCCGAGCCAGCTCATGGATCAACCAGTAAAGTGAGAGCATACCATCCTTCCCCCAGATATAATGTTGACTGTCTATGATATCATCAGTATCCAACACACTTTTATGGTTTTAAAGTTATTCTTTTATGGATAAACAAGCGTTTAAGCTTTCGTTTATTGAATATGATTATGTATTCTGTATAAGCAGAGATTAGATGTGCCCACTAATAATAATACAATAGTTTGTGGTTCAAAAGCACTCACAGCAACGCCAGAGATGAACAAAGTTGCACTCTGGCGCCATCGTGTGGCTGTAAAGATTTCCACACTTGCTGCACGTTAGCACATCTGTTTGTATAGCTGCATTAAAGGAGCTATTCAACATGCAGCCATGGTGCAGTACGGCTAATGGGCTATCAAATGGCGGCGTCTTTGGCAGTGTTCTCCAAGTATAGGCAGAACTAACAGCTTGGAGCCGTAATAGGATAAGCATCCATCATACTCCCACTCACCTGGACCCTTGTTAGCACATAGCTTCTCTGCATAGGAGCTTAGGAATAACATGGAATATTGAATCAATGAACAGAATTCAATCATTTTCATTCTGATGTTTGTTTATATTAACATATTTGGATTATCATAACATCCATTTTTAATATAATTAGATTTCTTGAATATGATTTTTTTGTAAGTCACACTTGGACAATCTTGAAAGTGATAAGTATATCAGACAGATCCAGGGTTTTAACGTCAAACAGTTGATGAATTGAAAAGCCTGGGAATGTTTCTGCTGGTTCTCCCATGATTTCCTCTCTCTCACTCCCCCTGAATCCTCTTACAGGTGGATTATGGGACTAAGATGTCTCGGGAAAGTAAAGCAAAGCAAGCCGCACACAGAGGCGAGAGTGATACCAACCAGAAAGAGAAGTGTACCATGGAGACAACCCCTCAGCCAAAAGTGGGCCGGGGACAGGGTTGGAGTTCATCTGGCACCAAGGTCGGTAAACATTTAGCTTTTTCATCAAAAACGTCAAATATGACATTGCTGTCTCATCGCAGGCCGAGCTAGCCGGGCCTCACCTGCGGAAGACGCGGGACCTGTAACCAGCAGCCATGTCCAGCCCTAACCTTCCTCGATGGGGGGTGTGCTCGGCGCTCTGTGCCTTCACGGTGCTCCTTTCGGGAGCTACAGGGGACCGGGTCAATGCCACCACGCCGCGCAATGGCGGGGGCACCCAGTGTGGGGAGTACACCAACCAGGTAAGGATGCCCTTTACATTGGTCGCAGCCCAATGTGGCCGGCGAGTGGATGTAATGCTGCTTTTAATTGGTTTATTTTCTTTTCATTTATCTAATAGGGCCAATGCGGTTTAATCTGTCAGGGCACACATGATGAAAACACACTTTTATTTACTAGTTATTCATAAAGTAGTATTAATAACAATAGCTATTATACAAGCTAATTGAATATGTACATGCTCCATAATCATAATCATGTGCTATATTTTTATTATTTTAAAGCAATTTTATTTAGTAATAATAAGAATTGCTGTAATGCAAGCTCATTTATTAATAATAAAAATAATATGTACATTTATGTATACTATTCTGCACTGACTATGTATATTATTCACAATTTTTATTTTTAAAAATGTTTTGTTTTGTTGTATTATTTTCCTTACTGTTGTTACATCATTTAGTAGTTGTAATGCAAGCTCATATATTAATAATAAAAATAATATGTACATTTATGTATACTATTCTACACTGACTATGTATATTATTCACAATTTTTATTTTTAAAAATGTTTTGTTTTGTTGTATTATTCTCCTTACTGTTGTTACATCATTTAGTAGTTACTATAATTTTAATTAATCATGATGATTATGCTTTATTTTAGTTTTTTACATTTTATATACATTTGTTTTCTTTTTTTTTTTTTTACTTTGTTACCGGGTAGAAAGTTGTGTCTAGTTATCATGTTTGTCTTGACACAGGAGTGAGTCTAATAAAAAAAAAACGGAGCCTGAAATAAGGCAATCCAACACAAATAGCATGCATAATGACTCCATGGACCTTCTCCCGTGGGCGTGCAGGTGATGGAGGACGGCATGTGCCGACTGGTTGCCACGCTACCCCAGCTGGACGAGCAGAGGTGCCCCGACATGTTCCGCTGCACGGATGAGGTGTCCTACTGGCTGCACGAGAACGAGGAGAGGAAGCAGCAGATCGTGGCTTTGAAGGAGACCATCTCGGAGCTGCAGGAGGAGCTGAGGAACCACCGGCATCGCCTCAAGGTCTTCGAGCTGCAGGTGATGCTTCTAGTTTGGAGTGAGAGGTGTGTTGTGTGTGTGTGTTTGACTTGTAAGGACATATAATATGATTGTAGCAAGTGGTATTGCCATAATGTCCCTAGGCTGCCTTCGCTACACCTACTACTACCATGTCCTTGACCTTGGTAACTTAACAGGATTAGGCGTCCTTCTCCACCACGTGTTGCCTCATGCGCCATGATCCACTGAGCCAATAGGCAGAGACAGCCAAAGGTGGACTAATGTGATATGTATGTTGCACACAGGGCCGCGGGCTACGCAGCAACGGGAGCTGGTATCGTCCCATCTTGGGATAACTCATTCACCATGCCCGTTTTGTCCTGCACAGCACCAGCGGACCTTGTTAACGTTACGATTCCCAACAGTATCTAACGAGTGTGTGCTTTCAGCATGAAGACAAGAGCCATTTTAACGCCACCTTGGAGCGACGTTTTCACGACCTGGAGGTGCACTACGCCGAGGCCAGCACCTTGCTGCATCTGCAGGGCACCCTCATCCTAAACTTGCAGGTATCACCCCATATCTGTTTCTTCTTGTGAGGCACAAAGAGGTGATGATGCAACTCCACAGTAGAAGAGAGCATGTTTAAGGATGCTAATCTATAACATAGTATATGATCATCTGCTGTATTCCTAATTTGACTTTCTCTTACGTGTGCGTCCATTTACTTCCAGAACGAAGTTCATAATCTCACCCTGCTGGTGGAGAGAGTTAAGAGGAGTCCTGGCTGTTTGATCAACATCGTCCGTCCCAACCCTCTCATGAGCTCCCACGAGGCCTTGCATCCAGGTAGGAGAAATGCAAAAGTACCACAGTCTTCCAGCAGAGGGTGCTAAAAAACCTCGTATTGCTGCCCACCTGCTCATTTGTTGTTGTTGGTTCCTTAGAAATCCAGCACATGAGGAACTGCCCTATAGACTGTGCATCCATCTACTACAATGGAGTCAGGAGGTCAGGCTTATACACTGTGGTGCCATCGCTAGCGGCCATGCCTGTGGAGGTCTACTGTGATATGGACACAGATGGTAAGTCATGTTTACGGATCAACAAACTTCCACAAGAGGCTGGAAGTATAACGGGAAACAGAAAAGATAACTTTTAGCTTCATCCTTGCATTGCAATCCTTATGTGAAACATGAACACACATATGTCTCTCTTTTCTGTGCATTATAAGGTGAGAAAACAAGTTAATATGAGCTAGCTAACAACAGACCTCATAGGAAATACCTATTTTGATGCTACGCCCTCACCATTTCCATAACTCAGTTGTATATTAACCAAGCTACGGTGATATTATTATTATTGTAGCATCTGACAGGAAAAACTATTTATAACACGACGCCTCGCTAACCGCAATTCTCAACAAGATGCTCGTTTGCCATCAGCACATCTTTTGCTGGACATCATAAATGTTGTCGCCGATGTTGACAGAACTAGCATAAATATGTGCATCAATGCACCGAGAAAAGAAGTTTGGGTAGGGGTTTTAAATCATCAAAATACGGCGGGATGTGTTCATGCGTGATCACCGCATGTACCAAACCATGCGATGTTGTTTCGAGGGCTTCATAGTCAAAATAGCTGTTGTTAGCTTGCTCATATTAACTAGTTTTCTTGTGTCGTAATACAGAAGTGGATCAGCATTAATTCCCAGTGTGCCATCATTTCTGAGCTTCTCCACCTTGCATTCATGGTTTTTGTGGCAGGTGGCGGTTGGACGGTGATCCAGCGACGGTTAGATGGCTCGGTGAGCTTTGACCGCAGCTGGAGGGAGTACAGGCACGGCTTCGGCGACCTGCACTCCGAGTTCTGGCTGGGTAACGACTACATCCACGACCTGAGCACGCAGGGGGACTACAGCCTCCGTGTAGACCTGGAAGACTGGAGCAACAAGCACAAGCATGCGGTGTATCAGAGCTTCAGGTGGGCGTCGTCACGCAAACAACATTTAAACAAGAGACATCGGTGCCATAGAGTATGCTTGTTATCTTGTTGCACAGTATAGAAGATGAGGAGCATCGGTACCGTCTCCACGTGTCGGGCTTCAGCGGCACCGTGCAGGACTCGTTCGGGTGGTACCACGACAAGCAGAGCTTCAGCACACCCGACAGCGGTGACATCTGTGCTGAGATTTCCCATGGCGGATGGTGGTACAGTCAATGCTTCTATGCTCATCTTAATGGCGTCTACTACAGGGTAAAAGCCTAAAACACCTCCATGACTTAACAACACCGTGAGTGACAATATGACACCTGTGTATGTCCTGCAGGGAGGCCATTACACACCTAAAGGTCGAGGCCACCTGGGTCCTGATGGGATAGTCTGGCACTCATGGAGAGACTCGGACTATTATTCCCTTCGCAAAGTCAGCATGATGATACGACCCCGCACCTTCCGGAAGCGTTTGTCTCCCTAAAGCGCCGTCAACCGTGACACCATTGATTGTACGGTAATGCAGATCACAATAGACCAACTGTGGACTATTTTTATACTGCATCTTTTTGGAAATACTTTTACATTATTTCTGGGTAATTGTCTATGGTGGCAGCATGGAAAGTGAATGTATTTTGTACTTTTATTTTCTACCTCTAGATAGTTGTGCTTTTTAAGAAATATTTTTATTAGCAAATAGAAAAAAAAAACACAGATCCAAAGAAATGATTTTAAATTAAAATTGAACACAACTAATAATAAAGGAGTGCGACTGAAATAATTATAATGCGATTATTACTGTAGGAAACTGGATTAGGTCGCCATCTGCAGAGGCGTGGCCATAGGTGGCCGAGGCACATTTCATTCATTCATCATAAATGAATAAAATATATTTTTGGACTACCCAAAATGGTACTCCGACCCCAAGGGGTGCATGACAGAAGATCACAGAGGACCAAAGTTACTTGCATACCCCCCCCTAAAAATGGAGGTGGTCCATGTAACACTCTTTGACCCTTAAGGGATGCTGTGTCCTGCATGGAACCTGAAAAGACTAATCTACCATAAATAATCTACCATAAATGCACTCTGGGACTTGTAGTATCCTTACATTGCTATTGCATAATACCCATCTACAATACATGCGATATTCCAGTAATGGTTCCCTATTACAGTATCACTTCTTTAAAGCATTTCACACCACTTCAATTGCTGTGGACTTTACTATCCAGCTGCACCTGAAGCTAAATCCTCGTGCAGTCTTAAAAGGACCCCTTTCAGTACCCCCCACCTCACTACACAGACCCCCTCTTTGACCCTTTGCACACTCATTCCAATTCCTAACCCATCTCCAATGCAAGAATCTGCTCTGCAGCGCATAAGGGCCTCACTGTGTTTGCACACGAGAGAACAAGACGAGGATTCTTCTCTGCAGCAAAGAAGGAAGTATAAATTCATTGTCCAATAAATCCAAATGTGTTGTCACTCCTCCAGCTTTCACACAGTAAAAATCCCAGACGACAAACCCGTGGTAGAATAGTGTGTATATTTATTATTTGATATGTACACTCACCAGACACGTCATGAGGCACACATGTACAAATAAAAGAGCCTTCACATAATGAACTCTGCCTTTGCAAAGACAATGGAGCACTGTTTGTATTGATTGTAGGGGCGTTACTAATAATAATTCTTCAACAGCAACTACGCTACGTTATCTTTGCAAAGCCATTGTACACCTGCACCCGTGATGCCAGTCAGCGTGCTCTTTAAATAGTTCTATTTAAGTATTTAGACATATACTATATTTGGGTATCACGTGATAGTAAAAGAAAAGTGAACAAAACGTCGAATGATTGAAAGCAAAAAAAAAGCTGCATACGTGATGTGATCTGTAGCTCCGCCCTCATTAACTTAGCCGCTGTTCTTTAAGCAGCGTTATTCCTTCATGTAAAAACTGTTTTTTTTTTCATTTTCTCGTGAAATGTAAACGAATGCAGAAATTTAATTGAGACAAATAAGGCACATGAGTAGGACAGGAAGGGGCGGGGCTTCCTGTAGAGGCAGAGAGGAAGTGCAGGAAGAAAAGAAGGCACGGGACAGAGGGACGCTAGTGACATGAAAAGGCCGTGGTAACAGTGAATCACTACTTCAATGCTGCATTCAATGAGCCCCCCCACCCCCCCCCCCCCCACCCTCCACCCAACTATTCTGACATTCAATTTGCTCGTCTTGACAGAAACTCTCAGTTGTGTAAACTGTGCTTTGCGTGTTTTGTTCCCGTCTCTTAAAAAAGAGGAAGAGTTGCATGTCATCATCCGCAATCACTGCTGTGGTTTAAAGTGTCAGAAAGATAAGAGACATTTTCACACAAAAAAAAAGAAGAAGAAAGTTGGAAATCAAGCAGTTAAGTGAGAATATTTGGGAGGTGGAGCTCTTATCGTCGTTGGTGGACTGTCGCCTTCACATTGTAGTGAACTGACCGTGAGCTTGTCTCAGCTTTGCAGCAATCTGCGGGTTTAAAAGAAGAGAAGGTGGGATTTTAGGGAGCCATTTTCATGACAATATATCTTCTTCTTATATATTCTATCTTCTTATATATCTTCTTAATACTATCGCAATGAAACTCTCGCTACTTTTTGTGCAGGCATGGTTACTAGTCCAAAAATATGCATACTTAGGTATATATTCTACACTGGCCACTAGGTGTCAGTAATCGGTGAGACACACAAGCACCAGACATGACTGCCGGGAACAACAGGCATTTATTGCAGGTCTTAATCCTCTCACAAAAGCTACACTAATCCCTAACTCGAGCTACTTTTGCGGTAAGCTAAGCTAAAACTCAATTCCGAACCCGTCCCCTAACACCGGAAAACACATTTATAGCGACACACACAAGTATGAGACTTATTTATGTGTGAAATGCCTCATTTTCTGTTATGTCCACTCTATTGGATAGTACAAGTGTCAAGGTGACTGTAGGGGTGTTATTTCATGTCTCGAGGGCTCTAATAATGTTAAAATGAGATTTAGAATGTTGTGAACAGGTTTTCTATACTCTAACTACAAAAATATTATATTATAAAGATGGAACTTCTTTACGTTGAAACAATTCTAAACATCATTTACAATTCTAAACATCTGGAAAGATACTAGCATCACTGTCTGGGTCTGCATGAGTGCTGCCTGTATCGGGGAGCTACGGTTCATGGTTGAGTCATTTTCATTGCATAATTATATGGTCTATAAAGTGTACACTGACTACTCTACAGTATTGTCTGTTCAGACGATATAAAATGCTCCCTATTGGGGGTTGGGGAGGGGGGGGGGGTCCATTTAAGGTAATAGATGGTGGACAAAATTGATTTTTTTTTACCGTCTCGTAAAACTTGACTTGCTCTTCCAGGTACAGCTGCATGACGCGATTGTAGTCGTAGATACGGTTGCTATGGAAGTGGTTCATCTCCGCTGCAGGGGAGAGAAAAAGGGGTAGAAGACGTCATATGAATGAACCGGCTCGGGGGAAGGACTCAGACGTGGTGGTGTACCTTGCAAGGCGTAAGACATGGTGCTGACTCGTTTGGCCATGGTGACCTTTTCCTGAGGGGTTATTTTACTGGTGGCCACCAACTTGTCGCCTTCCTTCACTTTGTCGATGGCCGCCTGCGTGGTTTGATAAAGTCATACTGTTTTACCTACTGCTTTGTTTCAAGTCATATTTACCATTGACTTTATTACACTCAAATGCTATAGGGGGCGCTTTAGAGCACAAAAAAAGCAGCATCGCTGTCTATAGCTCACAATTTTCTTAATCCATGATTTTGTTGGACAGCAATGTGAAGAGATGCTAATAGCTCATAAAATTAATAAATGCATTGAAAAAAGTCTTTTAACTAACAAACAACAAAACATTACAGACTCCATGTCTACCTTGTGGACCCCGATGGTATCCGGGAAGCATCCGAGCAGACCTTTGTACTCGTTGTTAGTTTCCATGAGGAAGTGGAGGTCTTTCTTGGGCTGGTAAGAGGAAATAAACACACACACATAAATGAACATAAACAGGAAAAAAAGATTACAAGCTAAAGGAAGAAGCACCCTGATAGGGACTTAGAAAAAAAAAACAATATACAATATATTGCAGCTTCACACCAGCTAGTTCTTAGAATGATATCAAATGATACCATGTCCTACCAAAGCGTGTCACTGGACCTGTGGGATTTATGAACCAGCTCTGCTTTTTTTAAGGAACAAACACAAAATCCCTAGTCAGAGATCCTCTTTATGAAAGGAATCTGTTGCAAAAATGTTTCAAACTGAACTTCGGATATCCTTTATGGGACGAATTTTGGCCCGAGGGCTGCCACTTGAGTAACCCTGCTCTAATCTGTGTTTCCCTGAAGCGTCTTGCAGAGAACACCAGCAGGACACTGGGTTAAAGGGTGTCAGATAAAAAAAAAAAAAAAAGGAAACGTGCCATGTGAGTGAAGATGTGCTAATGCTAATGCTAATCCAAATACACTTCAGCATCTGACAATATGACATTGAATTTGGGTGCTCCAAATGATAATACCCACCTGCTCTGCTACCAACTGTGCTATCTCCTCGTAGGTCTTCCCCGCTGCCGTCATGGCATCAGTCAGCGTCGACTCACCTACATCAATGGCGGATCTATATGGTTATTATGGCAACTACCATGTACAGTATTGTCGTAGTGTACAAAGTACCTTGATATCCACTGCTGGTGAACACTGAGGAGAGGTTCTGGAAGGCTTTACCAATCCGCTGATATTCCTTTGGCAGAGCTGAATGAACAGACATTATGTTATGTATTATGCTAACATAATATGCAATGGAAGGTAAAGAAATACTGTACATACGTCCTGTGCATCGCTTCCAGTGCTCGTTTCCCACTGTGAGGATTTCCTTCACTCCGTCATCCATTGCTTTGGTAAACCTGCTGAACTGCTCGCATTTCTGCTCTCTGTCAGTTTAAAAAAAAAGCATATCCGAGGGGTGTTTATGTCATCTTACTAGTGATTATTAGTGATTAGCTGTGTTGAGGTTTCCGTTCAACTCACACTTCTACAGGATCCAAGTCTGCAGCTTCTGGCTCTATCGTAGTAAAGATCATCACTCCCACCGTTTCATCCTTTTCTGCTTTTCTCTTCCCCATTTTCCAGTCCTGCGCCATGTAAACGTACTGTAAGCATCTTTGCACTTCAGACAAAGACACTACTCCGAAGTCACCGTACCTTCTCGTCCTTGTACGTGAGGAAAAGCTGGAAGACTTCGCTGCTGGCAACCACCGGGTGCCTGCACATCCTGCTCATCCAACCCTGCAACCGCTCCATTCGCATCTTAATGAACTCCTCCTCAAAGCGCCCTGGTGCAGATCAAGGAAACATCTTCGTCGGACTGCAAGGTTGTTGTCGAGCGGTGTCAGATGCTCACCTGTGACCTGCTTGTCCGGTAAGCAGGGGATGGGGATGGCGGAGCCAAATTTGTCCAGCAGCCTCTCATACAGCCAATCAAAGTGCTTGTATCTGTGATTGACAGGGCGGTTTGTGGTCTGTGACCACATCCCGGTGAGTTATATAACAGCAGACACAAAAGAACGGCAGGAACGGAATGACGGAGCTTACTTACATTGGGCGTGATTTGGTACTCGATGTAGCTCTTGAGTCCGTACATCTTTGATCCTTTCTTGGGGTCAGCGACCACACAGTCCAGCTGCGATTCCGGATAAAGCCACACCGGACCCACTTCTCCCACCTGGGGAATAAAACTCAAGTTCAAATGGTTGTAATCTGTAATAGCTAATGACTTTTTGCCGTCCTGTGAGAGTTTCCCGTGTGATCTTGGTTCTTGTCCGCTATGATGTTGGTGGTATTAAACCTCCACAGGAAACCCGTGCATGACAAGTTTTGCAATCAGCTGCAATGTCTTTTACTGGCACGTGGCTGACATGACTCCTGCTCTCAATTCCACCCTCAGCCATCTCTGTGTGGAGTTTGCATGTTCTCCCTGTGCATGCGTGGGTTTTCTCCGGGTACTTCGGTTTCCTCCCACATTCCAAAAACATGCTAGGTTAATTGGCAACTCCAAATTGTCCGTAGGTATGAATGTGAGTGTGAATGGTTGTTTGTCTATATGTGCCCTGTGATTGGCTGGCGACCAGTCCAGGGTGTACCCCGCCTCTCGCCTGAGGACAGCTGGGATGGGCTCCAGCACAAATGTAACTTACATAAATTGGTAGCTTGTCTTTGCCCTTTGCAATCTGCTTGCATAGTAGGTACAGTTCAGGACCAGACTTGGAAAACCCCGGAAACCTGAAAGTGAGGAAGAGGGGAAGAAAACTGGTCAGATGGCCTCGACTGCACCTTACACTCGACGGGCATGGCCGTAGACGACCAGCACGTGTGGCACTGGGTATCCTCCTATTTCTCATCTTGAGGCTTACATACGCTCCTTACTTGAGTTTCATCGATGCGTGAGCTGCGCCTCGCTGCATGGCTCCGGCATCTCCAGATTCAGACTCGCCGTAACCCCCGGTGGACTTCATGTCGTCCCACTCGTCATCCCACTCGTCGTCGTCGGCCCCTGAGGTAAGACAACAAAGACGTGAGCTGTTGTGCTTTTCCTTTTGTTGTCACGCTTGGTTAATTCAATGCAAGGGCTCAAACACGACAGAAAGCAGACATTTTTCACAATATGCTGGTTACACGCATGGTATAAGCTGGCATGTACATGGTTTTGAATATAGCTACACAACACACAGACACTCAACAAAGAGATAATTAGTCTAAGCAGTTAGCCAAAAGGATTATTTGCCTCATTCACAGAATAACTGAACTCCACCCTCAACAATGAATCCAACACTGCAGCGTAGATGTATATCAAACATACCATACAGACCAGAATACAACATACATATATTAGCTTCTGTAGCATGATGACAATTGATCTATTTGTATACATGTGAGGTATAGCTTTAAAAGGTCAAACACGATTAATGTTAAGGTGTTTACATGCGTCTTAAAAACCTGGTTTCAACCCGGATTCATGCTTTTTGTGTCTCTCCAGGTCACTGGTGTGTGTGTTGTGTGTGTGTGAGTGGCAGGGAGAAAAGCGCTGATTGGCTTGGGGAGAAGCTGTTTGGCGTCACCTGCTGGTTTGCATGTATAAAGCTCTAGACCAGTGGTGTCCAACATGCGCCCAGAGGGCCATAATTTGTATTGGGCCCTGACACGTTCTATAAATAGACCAAAATTGAGGGAAAAAACCCCCAGTAGAAACGGAGGAGTAATTTTATGAGAATAAAGTCAAAATATTACGATAGTAAGATCATAATGTTAGTGGAAAAACTTTACAAGATGATGTCGTAATTTTACAAGAATAAAATCGTAACAAAAAATAATTGATTTAGAAAAATTTGTTTGGGAAAAAGTTTTGTGATGTAAGTTAACATTTAAGGGGTAATACAACCAGTGGCATCAAAGTCACTTGCACCATGAGGTCAACACAGTGTTAATATGAAGACTTCAACAGATGATGTCGCACATGCTTTTAATATAACGGTGAAAGGAGGGGGACCTCTAGCCAGGCACATGCATGGGATACCTGTGTAATCAATAAGGTAAGGATATGGGTAGCTGTCTTTGGAAAGAGAGAGAAATGGAAGAAAAGTCTGTTAATTCTGGTCCTTTGACAAGAACAAATGGAGATTTTCTAAAGAAAAATGAGGTCAGGAGAAATTTTGTCTGCTTGACTCATGTGTGAGGCTGACTTTTCCATTGTCTGGCAAAAAAAACCTAAACCCAATCGCTGCTGGGTCAGACTCCACACAGCTGTAGCTTAAAAAGGTTTTTACCCTAATACATTTGTGGACTGCTGTGCCGTGTGTCCTTACCAGGACCCTGGTAAGCCTGAGGGTGACCCTGAGGTGCCGAGCCTCCCCAGGAGTCACCAGCGACCGTCTTGCCAGTCTGAGTGCCCTCTGGATTAGATGCCCAGTTGTTGGAGGCGCCGCCCGAGGGGTCTGTGTTCCACGCCGACCAGGGATCATTGCCATTGCTAGCCTGGAGAAACCCAACCAAAGGTAAATATGTGAAGACTCTTGCTCAAACTTAAATGAGTACACATGCTGAACAAGACCATGAATCTTTCAAACGATTCAAATAATTTTTCACTTGAACAAGCCAAACTGCACTGTTCCCAAAGCATGCCCTGTGTAGCCTTCTGGCCTCGGCATGCAGCATCGTACGCACTTGCCTTTTGCAGCTTAGATGCAATTCATTCTTAATAATTACCACTACTAATTCTGTAAAGGCTCTAAGTAACTCTTCGATTCAATGAACTGACGATTCTCCTTTAAAAGCAAATACTATTACAACATTGGTTCTGTTGCTCCTGCATTGTGCGATTTACTTCCTGACAAATAACCATGCAGACCAAGAAAGGTGTGTTTTCCTTTCCACTTTCTCATGCACTCCACATCATTCTCATTATTATTTACCATATTATCATTATCGTCTGCTTCCAATCAATGCGGCGTTACGTTGTGGTTTAGGTAAATAAACAGCCGGGCTATACGGTATACACACACACACAGTGAAATAAATGCTAATGATAATCATGCGATTACTCAAATATATGAGGAATCGAGTACCAGTCAAACGTTTGGACACACCTACTCAATTAAAAACACTGGAAGGTGTGTCAAAACTTTTGCCTAGTAATGTAAACTGATCATGATCCCTAAGGTGCTGATTCATACCATCACGATAAAAGGGTGCTGATGGGGATATATTTACAGTAATTGTACATTATGTGTGAATTGAACTGCAAGGGTTAAATCATGCTCTGCAGGCAATCGGAGGCGGTTTTGCCAGAAGGAACCAATCAGAGGGAAGGGGAAGATATGAGGGCGCTACCACACCCGGGTGGCGGTTACCTCATGGGGAGACGCAAGGTAGGGGGAAACTGGGGTGTCAGGGGTGTCAGGCTGGGGACTCAAACCCCTAGCATCCACCTTGAGAGGAGGAGGGGGGGGGGGGAGAAAGTGACATCAAAGCCAGGCAGGTGAGGGGTGGTAATGAGTAGGGAACATGTATGTATGTGTGTGTTTGAGAGCAAGAAGGATGTTGACTGGAGTGGCCCCTTTCTGTGCCCAGATTTCTACTGATGCAGCAGTACACTTCCTGGACAGCTCACCCCCCCCCCCCCCCCCCCCCGGTTTCTACTTTACGTGTGCTAAAATGGATACATATAGGCAGTTGCTCTCACTTCTGCATATGCTGCAAAAAAACATGAAGTTTCACAACGTGTAAAATGTGTAAAAAATGTTTTGTTGATGGTCCTCTGGGGCTCTGAACTACCACAGTGTTGTTGTTTATGATGCAAATCTAAAAAATAATAATAATTGGATTTTGAAGCCAGGGATACAACTTTTGACAGTTGAGGTGTGAGGTAGGTAGCATGCTCCAACAATGACGGCAGACAAAATGACCTGGTTTTGTGTCGATGCAGGAGCGAAGGCGTCAAAGAAGGACAGGTCCGAGGTTGCAACGTTTCCGACGCTGGGAGTCGGTGCTGCGGTTGCCGCTCCGGGGAATGACGACTTGTTGAGCTGGGGATAGTTGTGGAACACAAGTGGGGGAAACAACGACAGATATTCCAAGTGAGTTCTTATGACTTTTGCAGGTGCATTCTATAAAAAAAGCGCACTATTCTTTTAAAGGGGACCTATTATGCTCATTTTTCCACCCTTTGTATGGAGTTGTGGCCTCTTATAGAGCGGCGACACACAATAACCTGCAAAGATTTTCAGATTTTGCAGAATCTGCACCTATTCCATTTTGATTTCCTTTAATTTGTGTCTCCTGACAAAACAGTCTGTTTTCATTTATTCCATCCATGGCCCGCCTCTGGGCATGCCCACTCCGCTTTGATTGGTCACACGCCCAAAGTGCTTCCTAACTATGAACCATATAAGGAAGTCCGCACCTCTGTGACGTCACAAAGGGAGAGTTTTACCATGCCTTTTGAAACTGATCGTTTTGAGCCATCCTAAACTTATTTTAGGGCTTGCTTCCAAATGCGCCAACCTCATTATCTGAAACTTTGGCATTGTTTAACACGAGAATACATTCCAACTCCATTTATAGGTCAGAAAAGTGGAAAAAGCATAACAGGTCCCCTTTAAGGTGCCATCCGTCCAACACACAGCTACATATCTACTGGAGAAGAATGGCATAAAGTGAACGCTCATGTTGTGTTGCGTGAGGAAATTCTACCCACATTGTAGACGACCAGGTACAGTAACCCTAACCTCAATTTGTCTTCCTATTATTATGAAATTTACCAACAAACTTCCCGTTTCACTTCTCATCCAAGTCCATGTGCAAATGCTCTGATTCAACTCCTCAGATATAACGTCCCGAAAAAAAACACTTTCCCGACCCCTGCATAAAAACGTATGCACCTACGGCCAGTACTGAATGGGTTGTCTTTAGCTCAAAACGACACCATTGCAGTCTTTTTACATTAGAAATGTACATGTTATTTATTAAAAGAAATAAGATCTATCATTAAAGACCAGTTGGGAACCACTGCAATAAAAGACACTGGTGCTTTAAGAAGTGTGTGCGCTGGTGTTTTCATTACAATTTTTTAAAAACCCAAACAGATAATGTCTCTTCTACACACACACTCACACACAGACACTCAACACTGTGTTTGGAATAAACCTTGACTTTTAACCACATGTCCAATCAAACAGTGAAGTCCCCACAGTCGAGGTAGTGGGTCGAACACACAAAAACACAAGACACTCGAATCAGCAGAACTCTTGGAGAGGTGCATCCTGTTGTGTTTTCACTTTCAGGCAGGCAGCCAGCTTTGCGGCTATATTTGCCAGAGGTTTCTTCCTTATCAAATACAGCAAAGGAATGTCTAACATTTGTATGCGTGCGTGTGTGTGCGTGTGTGTGTGTGTGTGTGTGGCACTCGTACCTCTATGTAGTCCTCCGGCACCAGTCCGACCTCCCCTCTGGAGTTCTGTGCTTCAATCCAGCCGCTACCAACATTCTGAAACACAAATCAGACGAATTGTCTCTTCTGCTAGTCTAAATAAAGTTACATACAAAACACCTCCAAAAACCTCAAACAAGGTTTAATATACATGTTGTGACCATGCAGTAACAGGTACATTCATGTTAACATGTAACACTTCATTACCGGAACTTCCTTTCTCGGCACATTGATGTTACATAGCAGCATGGAAATTAATGCCTACACCTAGCGTTAACTAACTAAGCTAGCTGATGTGGTATGGCTAAGTGTCAATGCGCCATTGATGTGGTTCGATTGGCGTAACCATGTTAATAATAATAATAATAATAACAACATAAACGCAGCGTTGTTGGTGTAGCGGGCAAGCGTAAGGCGATTAAAGTCGTTCTTTTTGAACAAGAACTCAGGAACTTGAGAGGGCGTTTGGGCTTCGTTTATTGAACACAACAAAACAGACAAAAACCCGCTAACCTCTCTACGACAGTCGCATTTCCTTGACGTCATTCGTGCACCCACTCCCCAGGCATGACCAATCAATTTACACCAAATTAAACTGTTACATTGGTGCTTTTTGGAAACTTTTTCAGACAACTTTATAAACGAGCTGTCTCTTTTTAGCTTTTTTTTAAATCAACTAAACCCCTCAAGAAGCAATTTTCCTTTAAACATTGCAGAATAATGTTTTGGAATCTAACAGCAAGATAAACCCAGTCATAAGGTGTCACTTTGATTCTTACGAGTGCTCCGATTGTGATTTGCCACATTTTCTTTTTTTTCTTTGTTTCCCCTTAAACTATTCAGCATGAAAGAAAACATCAGTCCTGTGTAAATAAACCAATTTCAAGCTGTGGATTTAATCTGTTTTGTCAGGATGAGCATGTGTAAACACTGAATGCATTCCTAACAAACTCCGCTTACTTGGGAGAACAATTTGGTGGCTATAGAGTCGGACCTAATTGGCTTAGGACAAACTTTGAAAACTATGTAGGCCAGCCCGCAGCTAGCAACCTTTGAACTGTTGGCGACTGACTGTAATGACATCATGTTTGCTCTTTTCCTTCCTTCCTCCAGGCATTTTGTTGCACACTTTGTTTTCAGACCTTCACGCTGAGGACAGTAAAGTGCAATTCATTATGATAGGAGTGTCACAATAACATAAATGAAGCATTGCAGCCGTTAAATAAATGAAGACAAGTCATGCGACAGTTGACCCTGCTGTACAGCTGCTGCACACAGTGTCATGTGACAGCAACTCACCTGATTGGTGATAGTGATGGTTTCGCCTTCTTTCACTGTCAGCTCATTGTTCCCGGGCTCCGCAGTAAAGTCATATAAAACCTGTGCCTGAGCACAAACAAGGTATGCTGCACATCAATAAACATATATCAACATACATATTACATACACATGCATGACACAATCAGTAGTCAAAAAATGCATTATAAAACAGGACAAACGAGTTTCCCTTTGCTTGTTTTCTGATGACTCTTCTTTAACTAGACACCAGTGTCAACCCAAAACAAGCCAAAAGTTTCTCAAGTTAACCTGCTCTTCATGTCGAGTCTCAGGGATGCACACACATATGCAAATATGTCTATAAATACATATGAATGAGTTATGAATAAAGTCATTTTTCCAAACAGGTGCATGTCCGTAAACCTAAAAAAAAATCATGTCAGTATATAAAACACGTAAACACGTATAAACGTATTTTCAACAAAGAAACAAAATGAACATGCTTTGTCACCCATGACATAATGAATTTGACTGTTCATATTTACTTTCCAGTTAGTTTGCAAAGTCAACATTCAACACAGTTGCACAGAGGTGGAGCTCATACTAACACACACACAAAATTACCTTCCAATTCAATTTTTAATGTAAACATTAAATTTTTTAAAGAATTTTTTTAAAAATGTGATGTGTAAAAAAACATTTGTCACTTCACTAGTACATTTGTTGACGATATACGTAGAGCTGCAATAATTAATGACTCCATAGTCATCCATGGAAGCAGACCTATTATCTTTGTGTTTTAGGCAAAAAAAGATATTTACACACTTAATTGCAGCCCTAGAGATAACTATAATATTGTATTATTGGCACAAATAATAATTATACTATACGTATACATCCCCATATACTATTATATGAAAATTTGGTGTAATAACCTAAAGTGAATAATCAGGGTTTACATACAAATCTTCATTAAAAACCTAGTTGGCCACAGTAGACACCATTTCCCAGAATGCAACGGACCTAGCAAGTCACCCCCTACTTGAAAGGTAGTAAAATGTCACAAGACTCTTACTTAAATGAGACATATTTTCCATACATGGCTAAACATTATCATCATTTAGAACGCCGCACGTCCGCCGTAAGAGTGCACCACCAGTTTAGAGAACATAACATTATTATGCTTTTCCTCCACGATAGGAAAGTTTGTGTTGAAAAGTTACCGTAAAGCTAACGCGAGAAACTACAACAGTGGCGGTTGCCTTGCCAAGTGTACAAAACATCTAAGACGTACGGGGGCAGAAAATGGAGACGAAAGGAAGTTAAAGTCGAGTTAAAATGGTGACGTTATTCCACTCTGACAACATTACTTCACTTACCTTCAGTGCCATAATGGAAGCATTGATCAATCATTACAAAAAAATAGGCCACAGCGGTCGCTTCTTGGGACTTCCAACACTGCTGGACTCAGCTGGACATTTCCTTCCGCCGCTCTGCTTCTTCAACAATAAACACGGTAGTTCCTCAAAGTAGCCTCGAAAAAACACTTGCAAACCGAAAGATAGCACTTCAGTCCGCTTAGATGAAGACCGCAGACGAGCTCGGTTCTGGTTCTAAACGCCTAGAGCTGTCTACTGGTAGCTGGGAGGGAGTGACCTGCACTCGCGGAGGGAAACCGGAAAGGTGGACTCGATGCGATATGACCCAGCAGCAAGTTGACAGCTTCAATAATATCCACGATTGTTATCATTAGGACACTTTTGTAAAAAAAAATGTGATGAAATGGAAAACAGAATTGGAAAAATTTTGTTTTTTGTGAAAATATACATGTTAAAAAGTCCGCTAAATTGCAATAAAATGTAAAAATAACAGCTGCTAAAATGTTGGGTAGTTACTTTATTTTAGGTGAACTCATGCAATAGCAAAGTCTATTTTTTTGTGTAATTTAGAAAAATACAGTGATGCATTTCCTGTGAAATGTTGTTGACAAGGCACAGCTCAGCAGGGAATTTTGTAAGCAAACAGCGACTTCTGTTGGCTAAAATGTGCTATTACAGATTTAGGCCCCTGAAAGGTCACATTCATTCATTTTCTACCGCTTTTTCCTCACGAGGGTCGCGGGGGTGCTGGAGCCTATCCCAGCTGTCTTCGGGCGGCGGGGTACACCCTGGACTGGTCGCCAGCCAATCACAGGGCATATATAGACAAACAACCATTCACACTCACATTCATACCTATGGACAATTTGGAGTCGGCAATTAACCTAGCATGTTTTTGGAATCTGGGAGGAAACCGGACATGCAAACTCCACACAGAGATGGCCGAGGGTGGAATCAAACCCTGGTCCTCCTAGCTGTGAGGTCTGCGCGCTAACCACTCGACCGCCGTGCCGCATAAAGGTCATGTGTTGCTTGCTTTTCAGATTTTCAGATCCTGTATGTGGTCGTATGACATTGATTTTTTTTGTCCGATACAGTCATACAGATGAATTTTTCCATCTTGAGGTACAGTTGATCAATTCAGAATCAATATATATTGTCAGTTCTGTTTTTGGTGCTGTGCAATATTTGCCAAGGTACATTCTCATAATTCATAATTGCGTCAGTTACATCTGTAGATACACGTAATCTAGTTAAATCCAATGTAAAGCTGCAGCCAAAAAAGTATAGAAAGAATAACCATTTAAGTTACTGCAATGTGCACCGTAAATGTGATTTCCCTATTTTGTTGTATTATTTAATTTATTATTTCTTTCAATGGTTGGTTTCTTGATTTTGAAGAAGGGAGGTATGTCCTGGATCACATGACTTCCATCCAGCGCCGCAGGTGTGTCAAAGGATGGGAAGGCATAACCATGAAGTACACAACCAGCTCAGTCTAAAGCCCAGCACCCTCAATGAGACATCATGCTACTTCCTTTCCTGTGCTCCCTGTGCCTGATGTGGACCAAAGGAGCAGAGGCATCAGATCCTAACCTGCCCTTCATGGACTACCTGGATAACAGCCACATGGTCTGCCTGAAGTGGGGATTCGATGAAATGCGGGGGGAAATCATACTCAAATTCATCGTCAATACCACCGGCTGGATCGGCTTTGGCCTGAGTCCCACTGAAGACATGACAGGGGCAGATCTGGTCATGGGAGGAGTCGGCTCCAGCGAAACCTACTTCAAAGTAAGCTTTTATTGCATGATGACAAAATATAAATAATTTGTCAATTTTTGTCCATGCAGGATTATTACTCTGCATCAAACACCATGCCTGCAGTGGACCGGGTGCAGAGCTACAACTTACTGTCTCTCACCGAGAGCCAAGGGCAAACCATCATGACCTTTTCCAGGTCTTTCCACACATGTGACGACCAAGACCTGCAGATCACGGTAGGATTTTCTCTTCTTGGAATTAAACATTACGAGTGTCACACATTTTAATTGAATTTGTATTTATTTAAAAAGGCAATTCAATGTTTGAAAATAAATAACAATAATAACTATAGAAGGGGGACACATTTTAATTAAAATTGTATTTATTTCGCAATAATATATATATAAAAATTATTATAATTCAACTTATTCGCTTTATTTATATCTAATCCTACTTCACAGGCGATTCATTTCTTGCCAGTGAGCCAATTAACTGTGATAAACAAGTTTAATGCGTTTTATGAGGCAAAAAAATTTGAAATATTGAAATGTTAAAGAAAAAAAGTCATAATATTATAAGAAACAAACAAAACAATTTTTTTAAGTTTTAAGGAGAAAGTTGGAAAAAAAATGGGTGGAAAAAAAAGAGCAAAGCGTGACGTTCATACTAATAATGGGCAGCAAAACTGATGTTAACATTGCATAATGAATATATTCAAATACAGAAAAACAAAAAATATATATATTTTAAAATAAATTATAAAAAATTAAAAATAATTTTTTTTTAATAAAAAAAAAAAATTACCGACCTACCTAAATAAAGAAATAAATTAAACAATAAAAAATAATAAAAGATGAATTGAGGATAATAGTAAATTGACTGAATTTATTTTATGAGTATAAATGAGATAAATATGACAAAATACTGTGGCTGAAAAATGTATATGTAATATAGGATTGGTGTTACTGTATGTGGTTGCTCCGTACTTGTGTATTGTTGAATGATGAAAGCAATACCCTTTCTAACGGTGTGTCAGTGATTATCATGACTACCAGTAGCCGTGATCAACCATGTGTTTGTTGTTGTACACCATGGAGCTTTAAGATGCATTGTAATCGCACTCCTTCACCCACGATCTGTACTCTCAGCCCTTTGTGTTGTACGTGATTGTCTTTGGTAAAAAAAAACAAAACACAACAACTCACGTTTCCTGCTCGTGTCCATGCAAACGAAGTTTCTGGGACTTCTCCTGTTTCGTTTCTCTGAATGCCCCTTGGCGATGACATTGATTGGGTTCTTTCCACAATGAATGCTTCCTATAGCAACAACCAAAGGGGCCGTTCTCTTTTCAATGTATGTAATTCGACACGTTTTTTTTTTTTGCTGTTGAAAAAAGTGCAGCATCAGAGCAATAACATGTTTGGTTTTGGCCAACTTTACTACAGGCCCAACCCATGAATCTAATATATGCCTATGGGGACACTGATGACATCGACTATCATGGAGCCCAAGCCGGGGTCAAAGAACTCAGCCTACTGAATCCCCAACCCCAAGTTGCTGTGGCAGGTGGAAAGTACATGAGTGTTACCGTGCAAAATGTAAGAATAAACCGCGCTACGTTTTCTGTTTACGTTGATCAAATGCATAGAAAGTTTAATAAAAGTGTTTTTATGCAGGTCACCATCCCTCCAGATGACACCTATTATTACTGCAAGGTCATGCGACTTCCACTCTTGGAAACAAAGCATCATATATATCAGGTTATTGCCTTTTATCTTAACCCTAATTCAGTGTATATAGTATATATTTTCTTTAATATATAAAAGACAAGTGGACAAGAAAATTGATATTTTTAATTAAATATTTTAATTAGTTATTTAATTAGTTGTTTTTATAATGTATGAAATTGTTATTTTTGTATTTAATTTAATTTAATTTAATTTAATTTAATTTAATTTAATTTAATTTAATTTAATTTAATTTAATTTAATTTAATTTAATTTAATTTAATATGGATCCTTACAGTGTAAAAGGCAAGATTTTCTCAGAAAAATGATTTGAAACATGTTTTCATTTGCATACGCTCTATTTTAATGTATTTCAGTTTCAGCCCGTGATTGAGCACCCTGACCTCGTTCATCACATGGTGTTCTACCGCTGCCCGCCCTTTGTGACAGCTCCCTCTGAGGGCAAATGCTACAAAGGCAGTGAGGATGCTTGCTTAGCGGTAGTGGCTGCATGGGCTGTGGGAGGAGGGGTAATTCTTTCATTCTTTTACTGCACATTTCATTTACGCATTTACGATTTTGAGTAAGTCATCCATTGACCCCTAATATGCAACCTCAGGTCTTTACGCTCCCAGACAATACTGGCTTTCCTGTTGGAGGTGGAGATAATGGTGGATTCTATATGCTGCAGATCCATTACGATAACCCTAACAAGGAATCAGGTACACTCTTATGTACTAAAAACACAGCGTCGCCATGTTCAGGTAGTGCCACCCGTGCAGTAATCAACTAATAGATCTGTTCCAGGGTCAAACTGTTGACATCATAACTGTAAAGGCATTTTTAAAGTAGAATTTTAACATTCTTTACAGTCATACAAGTGTAAAAAGAAGGGAACCACTCTTAGTATTAAGACAAAACAATAAAACAATCACTTTGCTCAGAAAAATCAAAGCTGCTCTGTAAATTCTGCCTAGCGACAACTCATATGATGCCGCCAGGAGAAAATAACCATAATCATAACTGCCATTCAAGTGTCAAAAGAAGTTATCCACTCTTAGTGTTAAGGCAAAAAACAATGCAGGCGTCACTCAGGCTATTAAGATTTTCCAAAATGTATTATGCACCATAGTTTCCTATGAGCCCAAATTTATTTTATCATATTTTGATTCCTTGACCATGAAAACATACAATGGAAGTGTTTCAATGACTTAAAGAATGCTAACATTAGCATGCTAACACATGCACATTAACATTGTTACCAATTTCAGAGGTAGGCACTTATACAAACACTTAGCGTTATTATGCTAGGTGTTAGCACATAACATTAGCATGTTATGCTGTCAATCACAACACATGGAGCCCCTGTGGCGTAGTGGTTAGCGTTCTGTACTTCACAGTAAACGCCCCGAGTCTGAATCTCCATTAATAAGCTAACATTTGCATGTTAACACCTAACATAATAGTGTCTACTTATGAAAAATGCTGCTATGCTAATGTTAGCAAGCTAACAGGCTAATGTTAGCATGCTAAGATGCGAATGCAAACAGACTAATGTTAACATGCTAACACTTTGCATTATAGTGCTAAGTGTTACCCACGAAAACGGCAAAAAAATCCTGCCCATAACAAGAGTACTCATTCCATGTTGGATACGGTATGTTATATCATTTTATGCTGCAAATATGGCCTCCTCTCTTCATAGGCAGGACTGACAACTCAGGTATGAGACTGCTCTACACAGATCAACTGCGGCAGTATGACGTCGGCATCTTGACGACAGGCGTGTCGGTAACGGCACACACCTACTACGACATCCCAGCTCGAGCCAATAAATTCCGCACCTACGGTGTTTGTAACACCAGCCTCTTTTCTGAGGTATGAATGTCTAGCAGGATACATCTAAATGCATACTAGTTGAGGCGTTATTTGCTATTCCATCCAGATCATAGACCCCGTGCCAGACCTGCACGTCTTCGCAGTGGGGATGCATACTCACCTGGCCGGGAGGGAAGTCAGAATCGGACATTTCAGGTTTGTTCTTCCGCCTCTTTGACGGAAGACAATGTTGGCCAATTGCTTTTTGTTCTGGGTAGAAATGGAAGGCAAATTGACTTCCTCGACTTGGATCCCAACTACGATTTCAACCTGCAGCAGACCGTCACTTTGGGACGCACCAAGACCATCAAGAAGGTGAGCCCATTAAGATGTTAACCACTCTCAGTATTAAGACATCAAACCAAATAAATATTAAAATTTCTAAAGAAATGTCCACAAATTCTGCCTAGTAACAAGCAAAATAGGGAAAAAATAGTGTCAAGCAAGTGTGTGCTAACCAGTATTAAAAGTAAACGCTCAATTTTCTCAAAAATGTCCACAAATTCTGCCTCGCAGAAAGGTTTCCCGTGTATATGGTTGGTACTCTGGAGTTGCGTTATGTAAGATCTCACTTGGGCTAAATATTTTGTGCACTGTTTGGGTGTATAATTCTAGAATTGACTGCACAATGCCTTGTTTGTTATACAGGGAGATGAAATTGTGGTGGAGTGCGGCTACAGCACAAGCGATAGAGCAGGAGTCACACATGTGAGTACAATAAATACACAATTTAAATGAGGTGTACACATGTACAGTAAGATTATGATAATGTATGGTTAAATGTGGTGCAATTCCTCATTTTTTTCCTCCTGGTTTTAAACAGATGGGACTAGCAACCATGGATGAGATGTGCCTTGCCTTCCTGGTCTTTTACCCGCGTATCGACATCAGTACATGTATCAGTCTACCAAATATAACCACTCTGAACCAGTAAGACAAATGCTTTTTGCTTTTTTATTTTTTATCATGAGAAGATTAAGCGTCATAGAAAATGAATGAGTTTTAACTTGAGATGATTCAATATTAATTTTCCCTACAGATTTCCTGACGGATCCTCAAACCAAGAGCAAATCATCGCGTATGAGAACGCCATGAAGAATCTGTCGCATATTGAGTTTGTTATAGGTGATGCCGTAAGTACATTATTATCCCTTTCTCCTTCACTTCCCTGACCTTTTTTTGGTTCCCAACACAAAGCAACTTCTCCTTCTCTCATTTGTCACAGTTTGATGTACACATGTACCCAAATGGCCAAATCAGGGATATGATGCCTACGCCAACTTTTCCATGTAATACCACCAATGCCGCAAATCATCAGCGCACCTCCTGGATTTGGAGTCAAGCATCGCTTTTATTTGTGCTGGCATTGATCGCTCTCATGTGAACCGCATTGAAGACACAAAATAATCATTGTATCTCTATTTTAGCTTCATTTGCATGCACGTTTTGTTACCTATATAAAAAATTTTAATTCATGTACCCTTATGTTTATTTTTATTGGTGAATAATTGCAGTACATTTTCCTTAGATTGTGTAATGTCTTAACATATCATAAATTGTAATCATAAGTTAAATGCTGATTGTGTATTTGCTCTTGATACACCATATATCACAAATATAAAATAAATTTACTGATAATTTATGTTTAGCATTTATATTTAGCATGTGCGACTACTACTACTATATACTACAATAAAAAATTATATCCTCTTGAGACTCATCGATGCATTTTTTTTAATTATAGAGATATAAATGGTAGTTATTAACTGTAAATATATTTGTTTAAGAAACCAAATTTATCGTTGGATGATGTATAAAGAAATACAATTTTAAAAAAGAACAAAATTTCTGACCAAAAAGACACAAGTAATACGAATTGCTGATTTTTCTGGGTCTCCGGGGTGTTGACGTCACGGCGCCATAGCTTTTGCCCAGCAGTGACCTCCCACTCTCACTCGATTTCACCCAACTCCTTGTCACAGTGAATGGATGTTGTGTACAGCCTAGCCAGCTGGTAGCTTTCGGCAATGTTGTTATCAGGATGATATCGCAGCGGGACCACCTTTTTGACAAAGGGGATTTTGCTCGTTTTTATACAGTCACAGACCCCACGAAGCACCAGAAAGGCTACACAGTGTACAAAGTCACCGCGACGGTAAGTGTGAGGAGATGATGATGAGCTACTAATGATAGCTAACAATGCTAGACGCTTCTTAGCTAGTTACGCAAGTGAAGCTAACGTGATGCTAACATACAATGCTGCTTGACAATGTCACTTATCATGTAGCTGTTCGTGGTCTTTCTGATGATACTCCTTAAAATACCAATGCTACATTTTCGCCCTTGATGGTTAGCAATTGCTAAAAGGCATTAGCACTGTCAACCAGAATGAACCTGCCTTAAATCCAAACGTAAACTGCGTAGCTAAGGTTAGCTAGTTTCTTAACACTGCGCTTCACGACTATAAACAAAGGAGATTAGATTTAGTACTCTGTGTAATAAGGTTCTGAAATAACATGGTGTTATGTTCTAATTGTTATTTTTCAACACATACTGGACTTTGAAATCAAATCCCGACATTTACGCAGCAGGGTATCTGGAATACAAACAGAACACAGTTGACAATTTACGTAGACGTAGCTGTAACGCTCATGAATTACGTAATTTGCGTACCTGGGTGTCTTCAACGCAAGTAGAACCTCATCCATCCATCATACACATACGTCATACACGACGTACTGTAAATGTGCACTCCTGAACTACGTGTTTTGCGTAGTGAGGTGAATTCGGGGAAAAAACACCATATACTGTATAATTAACGCAAATGTGCGGGTCCAAACATACACTCCACCAATAAAATATCGATAGTTTTTCTGTGGGAGATTGGAGAGAATCCGCTGTAAATAACCATGTGACTATCTCATTTACTATACAGTTAAAACGGCTTAGTGGCAGGAACTACTTTTCCTTCCGCTTCTCATTGTGCTGACTGAGTGTGTTTGTGTGTGTGTTGTTATTGTGCTTTAATTAAGTGTAACTGTGACATTTGTGTGAATTATAAGTAGCTACTGTAGCATAAAATACATTTTATGTGTAGCTTATTTCCCAAACATGTTGTAAAAGTTGGTATCGCTCGTCACTATTGGTGATGTCTCCTCTGTCTTTTAGCCATCACTCACCATGTAAGGCACCCATTGTCACCCTCAGAGCTGAGCGCTCACAATAGCATCATCCTGACTTTCTTTTCTCCCATCTGTTTTTACACAGATTATTTCTCGGAAGAACCCTGAGGATGTCCAAGAGGTAAGACGTGTAAACATTGTAGTGTACTGGTTTGTAGTATATGTATGCATTGTTTTTTGTTGTTTTTTTGACATCTGTTGTCCATTGAGGAATGCACTCTTTGCCAGTAAGCAGTACTAACTATTGCAGCATGATTTCAATTACAGCCTGGAATGAGTTAAATTGTCCTCATCCGTTTAGCAGCCAGGCAATCTAAGATTCAGGTCTTTATGTTTGCATTACTACCAAGTTTGGTCTGTGCTGTGGCTTTTACTGCAGATAACAGTATGGAAAAGGTACAGTGACTTTCGCAAACTTCATCACAACCTCTGGCAGCTGCACAAGAATGTTTGTAGCCAGTCTGAACTCTTTCCTCCCTTTGCCAAGGCTAAAGTGTTTGGTAAGTACCATTCATTTATTTGCATCTTTTCTTTTTAACCAATACCTCGTAACACTACTTAATATGGAACTTTGTTAAATTGAACCCATCCTTGTATCCTTGTAGTTAATTCCGACTTTACTTGATTATTTCTTTAACTTGTGATATTCAGGAGTAAGTTTGCATCCTCTTCATGCTCGTGTTGCCATTTTTACTTTTATTTGTTGTTTGTCTTTTCCACAAGTGACTTTCTTCAGGCTTCTGATTGGCTGAAGAGGCCTTACAATTAGGGGTTACAGATGTTATTTTTTAAAGGTCATTAAATAGAAAATTTAAAATATAAATGAAATAAGTATACTGAAACTGTTATTAAATATTTGATATATAAATAATTCTAAGGTTAGGTAAGGTTAAATAAATAAATACTTTCAATAGATGTCTTAATATAATATTTTAAAAATATAATAATAGTAATAGTAGTTAATTGTTTTAATTAAATGTTTGATCACATTATTTTTAATTTTAATTAATAATTTTATATTTTCATTTGCTTTTTATTATTTTGGCACAAAAAACCCTTTGTAGACAAGAAAATAGTGTGAATTACCATCTAATTATTAACAAAGTATGAAGTATTGTGTCTATTTTGCAAATTATTAGAGTGAGCTGGACCTGTTCCTGAGCACTAATTTAGCCAGTGCATTGTGGCTCTTATTTAATACATGCTGGATAACATTTATGGCCTATACTCTTGTATCTTTAGGTCGTTTTGATGACTCGGTGATTGAAGAACGGAGGCAGTGCTCAGAGGATCTGCTTCAGTTCTCTGCTAATATACCCGCTCTGTACAGCAGTCAGCACATCCAGGACTTCTTCAAGGTAGGATTTAACCCCAACACACGTAACCACAATCTGTTGGGAAGAAACGACTGAGCCCTGTTTTCCCAGGGAGGGGAGGTCCACGACAGCTCAGAGCTCATCGGACCGGTGGAGCCCTTCTTCGACTTCCTGGCTGACAGTTTGTCCGACTGCAGCTCGGATGGTAGGTTGTCATATTTAGTTTAAATGTATTCAAATAACTACACAGGCGTACATCAGTGGTTCCCACTCACAGTGACAGTTTTCCAATATAAATTAAATCTTCAAAATGAAACACCCTTCAGGCACAAAATAATCATCAAACTTACTTATTTGTTCATATGATGCACACAGAGCAATGAACAACTGGTTTCTGCTCTGCTGTGAGGCATTCATGTACACTCGTAATTGTGAGTTTCAGCTGCTAATTGTTTTTCATTTTTATGCATGTACCCCTCATGAGAGTTGGTATCCCCCTCTCCCCACTTTGGGAATCCTGGGTATGCACAGCAGAAGGAAAAGCGCTGTTATGGTGATAGATGTGATGCTGCTCACAACCACAAGGGGGCATATTTGCTTTGTATTTGGTGTAAAGCCCCAAAGGTTACATGATTTGGTATTTGACCAACATTTTCAGGAAAAGTATGCCTCAACTCTTTTTTTTTTTCTTTTTGTTATGCCGATATTAGGAAAAGGAAAAAAAAAAAAAGAAAATAAATCAAGACTCTATCTGTTTCTCATTACTAATTCTAAACAGTTAAAAAAAACCTTACCGTCATTAGAGTTTCATTAAAGTTGAGATGTCTGTAGTTTTTTTTAATGATAGCACTTATTTTTACACTTATATGGCATTTACTTATTTACACAGTACAGCTAATGAAGGTTTTGTGGTAGCCTGAACGGATAATTAATTTTTCCGGTTTTATCCCAAACTTACCTTAATATATTCTTCAGTTCAAAGAGACATCAGTGGGGCAGAAGATTTGACTATCACATCGGAATATGGCGGTAGGTATGAAAGTACTTCTAGATTTAGAGCTGCTATGAGATGCTTTTATGTGTCCTACATCCATGTCTCCCTGTAGGCCCGTCCAGTGACAGCGACTTGACCTCCTTGGCTGTGGACACCGACTCTTTGGCTGAGCTAGATGATGGCATGGCCTCGGGCCGCACCTCCCCGAACCAGCCACAGGGGGGAGCCGCCAGCATTAGCAGCAACAGCAGCAGTCCTCGCTTGCCCTCCCTGCCTGATCACCGCACTCCATCGCCTGCCCCCGCTTCCAGTTCCCCTGCCCCTAAACCAGAGGTCAGCTGGCCCAGCCGAAGGTCGCTTTTCTCCAAGAAAGCCGGCAGGTCCAAAGAGAAGGTGAAGTCGGACTATCTCGACAAAGCCGGGGAGCTCATTCGTGTGGCCACACAGAAAGAGAAAGATCAGGACTATCAGGCGGCGTTTTCCTTCTTCCGCAGTGGAGTGGACCTTCTGCTGCAAGGTGTTCAAGGTTAGTTTGGTTGACAATAGTGATGAGAAGAATTGCACTCTGAATGAGTCTTAAAAGGGACCTATCAGCAATCACGCTGCAAGCACTTTTACTCCATGACTTACACAAAATAAATACAGTTAGGACACTGAAACTGTTGCTCAGTCTACACGACTGGTCGCCAGCCAATCACAGGACACATATAGACAAACAACCATTCACACTCACATTCATACCTATGGACAATTTGGAGTCGCCAATTAACCTAGCATGTTTTTGGAATGTGGAAGGAAACCGGAGTGGTGGCATTGTTAGGACCTTTGTGGGAGGGCAGAGCGCTTATCCAGCTTACAGACACGCCCATATAAGGAAGGTCGCCCTTCTGTGACATCACAAAAGGGCAGTTTTACTAAGCCTTTTTAAGCCATCTCAAACATTTTTTCAGGGCTCACTTCCAAATATGGAAACCTCTTTATCTGAAACTTTGACATCCTTTAAAAGTGGAAAAAGGTCCCTTTTAAGGTAATTGGCGCAAAAGTCAATGCAATTCTTGACTTCAACCAGCAGACGCGCTGTTTATTCCCGTTCAAATTCCCATTGTTCCAAACTTTTTTTTAACATTCCATTGCAGGTGAATCTAGTCCCAAGCGGCGAGAGGCAGTGAAGAAGAAGACTGCTGAGTACCTGATGCGTGCCGAGCAAATATCCTGCCAGCATCTGCGCAGCAACATGGGTCAAGGGTCAACACAAACAGTGGTGAGACAAGACACAAGAATTGTTTCAAATGAAGCCTGTGTATTATTCATAACATGCATAGCAATCTGATCTTTTTGGGTGCAGATGATAGGCGTGCAGTGTTGCGCTTCCACCAGCAGAGGGAGCCAGCACGGTCCCGCTGAGGATCTCAGCGTTTACAGGGTGTTGGGTGTCATCGATAAGGTATGTTTACTATTTTGACTCAACCTTTTTAAAGACAAACAAGATAAATATTAGATTACTTAAGATTGAGGCCTTGTTTAAGGGCAGCAAGCAGCCTCCTCGTTCCTTAGTCTGAAACGTTCTACTGTTTATATTATTGACAGTATAATAGAAGTTAAGGGTCAAGGTGAAACAATAATTGTGCCCTCACAAAACACTTGCACTTTAGCCACGTAATTGCAGTTTATAGGTTGAATCATGTTCCAATAAATACAGACGGCGCCCCGCTTTAGTGTTCGTCCCCGTGTCTCCTCTCTTCCTTCGGCCATCCTTCTTTTTATCTAAAGCAATAAAAGCGCAGCAGATTTACTCCATAATATAGCAGGGAGAGATAGTGTATGTGTGTGTGTTAAGCGGCAGTTATGACTACCACCAAGGTCAGTTTGGGTTGCCGGTTCTGTCAGCCAGCTGCCGTCGAAGCAACCTCACCACTCAGCCATGAAATGACTTGGCAAGCGGCTCAGAGAGCGACGCACAACATCGAATCAATGACGCTCATCCTATACACACCAAAAAACCCTAAGGAGAATGTTGACACAATACCAGCATGTGCTAGTCCGTAGACGCATGTGTGCACGTTCAACGTCCATCACTGCAAAATCATCCACTTCTCCCTTTTTTTTTTTACTTTTAATGGGGACAGAGGAGACAGATGGAGAGAGCTCCTCGCCCCTCTGCCCCCTGCCACTCCTCTCCACTTCCCCCTTTCCCTGATGTTTGTGTCTTAATTATATTAGCGCCCTGGCTATAGCGCTGCCGCTCTGTTTACTCACATCTCCATTCATATCCATTTAGCCCGCACCTGTTTGGTCCCAGCCAGGGTCACGCGGAGAGAACGCAAGCGTGCCCGCCGCTCTCTCGGCACGCACACACACACACGAGTCGTACGCATATGCTCCACATCTCCCCAGAGGGGGTGATGGAGCACAAGAGTGATGATGATGTCAAGAGAGGAAAGAGGCGAAATAAAGATATCAGAACAAGTGGCGTGCCATCTTTTTAATTGGGATATTGGCAGGGATGAAAGGAACGTTGAGATTTAGGGACGGCGGTGCCAACATCTGCTCACAAATGAACACTTAGTGACGTTATACCTGCACTTGAAATGTTAATGCACAGGAACAAATAAATAAAACTGCTGCCGTAATTGCTCCTTGAAATATATTTAAAAAAAAATTGTTTTGCATTCACACAGAACTATTTCTAATGTTTTGTCTTATTTTACACATGCACAAATAATATTAAACATCCCCACAATAGTGTTGTAGAACTGTAGGACACACACTGAATCCCTGACGTCACTTCCTGTCCACACGTGCAGAAGACATTTATTGAAACACACATGAGCATGAGTCTTATTTATATCTTAAATGGCTCGTTTTATCTTGATGATAACTACTACAATGAGTCATATGAGTGTGAAGGTGTTGTAGGGGTGTTATTTCTTGTTTAGAGGGCTCTAATAACAACGTCATGAATAGATTTTCTATGCTGTAACTACTGATATCGAATACTACTTTGCGGAAATTCACTTATCGTGACCGATCTGGAACGAACTAATTGCTATACTGTATAAATAAACAACATAATAACTAATAATATTTAATACACTACTGAATGAAAAGTGTAGAAGTACAGCAATGACGTATATAGCAACCCTGTGATAATACTGCCATTCTAATGCATTTAATTTAATATAAGAAAAAACTATCAACACAAAAACCAAATGTCATAAGAGGATGATTTATTTCACTTAAAATGCATCTTGATATGTACAGCATAGATCGTTATGTTTTATTCATGTAGTGAGCTTAATTATTGAAGAAATACTTGGCAAGTATTTTGGGGTGTTTTTAGAGGAATGTTAAAGAATGCATTACAATGATAGAATGCATTTCTACTGAATCCCAGACAAGACCTCTTAAAAATGAATTAATCTGCATTTATTTTATTGAGCTCCCTTTTTTCCTTTGACTAAATGGCAACTATCAACTCTCACACCCTGGAAGAGGCGGATTAAACATGATATATCTTGACTTAATCACTTCAAATGCAATAGTTTGTGCCCATCTGGTCCACTAATTACCTAATAAGTTCAGTACTAATGTGCTTAAATCAGTGTTTTGTGGCTGTGACATTGGTTTGGTAAACACAGCAGGGCCTGATGGGTTAATGCCCCTTTTGCTGGTGTAATTTAGGGAGCGACATTTATTTTGCAGTGGCCCTCTTGTGTGGAATATAACCCAGTCATTGAACAACGCTGCTCATGTGGACAGGACCTCTATGTCATCCAGATCAGACTGCCTGTTCATAATCTGGCAATTAATGACACTCGTCCATCACAGGTCCTTTTGGTCATGGACAAGAGAACACAGGAGACGTTTGTCGTCAAAGTAAGTGTACTGAGTGAGTGGATGTTTATGAGTGCGTGCATCCTGCATCACCGCTGTCCTGACTGTTGGTGTGAAGTGTGCCAGACGCCCCCTGTGTGTGTGTGTGACCGCTGTAATTGATTCTAATGGGCCTGTCCCTGTCAGCTCCTCTGCTCTCAGGTGTGAGACGTGTGCCAGATGTCAACGTGTAGCGCGGGCACAGATGACTACACACACACACACACACACATATACATGCTCATATAAGCAAGCAAATCTGCAGACACTTGCTGCCAATGTGAACTTGATGTGTGTATCTCTTTGACAGTCAATACTGTATGTGGCTTGATGGATCCGGTGACTTTGGGTTGCTGTGGGTCATCGCTGGCAACTTCTTAATGGCAGATTTCTCCTTTGAAACATTTTCTTCCACATATATTCACACTACATGCTACTTAGACATGAGGAAATTATATGTTTGTCGCTTTTCTGTGCATTCTAAAGATATAAAAAGGGCTAAAAAGAGGCCGCTAAGACAGCACGATATGGGACGCAAATACAGTAGTCCTGCATTTTAACCAAGCTACAGCAACATTGTTGTTGCTGTATTTTGTTACAGTTACATACTTACAGTATTTTGGTCATTTTAAGCATTAGTGGAGCTTCCTTTCAGGGTGGGTCACCAGTTTTCCATGTAATAGCTCTTAATTGCTCTTAGTTTTTTTGTGTGTTTGTGTTTATAGGCAGAATAGGTGTGTCCTTTTCTGTTTTTTTTCTCTTTAGAACGCACAGGAAAGGGAAAGATGTGTATGGCTGTTGGACAAAATTACCCAAAAAGTGTAGTTTTCCTTTAATTGTTAATGGTTTTATTTCATTTGAACATGCATCAGATTACAATTGAGTGCATCCCATAATCAGTTCACAGTTCCACATGTCCAAAAGGAGTAGGAAGAAGCAAAGCTTATTAAATCCTACCCCTCCATGTGGTACTTTTACAATCGGTAACTGTTACATTTGTTCACTTCCTGCTTTCCATAATACAGTTTAAGGTTTTTTTTTTTAATAATGTACCGAAGTATGAGGTGATATGACCATACAATAACAACATAATGGGTACCATAGTAACTGTCAATATAGTGATATATAGAGGTAACAGTTAGGGCCCAAAGAAGAGCTGTATAGGAACACTTGGGTGAGTTTGGTGTGGTTTTCACGAAGGTCGCATGTCTTTTTGTCTTGGCATCTGCAGCAAAGTGGAGACTGTGTAGTAGAATATTGCAACATTGTGAGCCTCGAATGTCACATTGAAATGGATATGATTTAATATGATCAGAGACCAGCCCACCTTGTACTAATAGTAGCTACCATGCAGTGGAAATCTGCTCTCAGGGACCTCTGAGTGAATTGATACACAAACGACTCCTTTTCCTTTCCCCCTTCATCAGGGTTTAAGGAAAAGCAGTGACTGCTCCAGAATGAAGAAGACCATCATGCCTCGCTCCGTGCCCCACATGGTGCAGCTCATGAAGCTCATCGACTCGGAGGACACCATCTTCCTTTTGCTGCAGCACGCTGAGGGTAAGATGCTCTTGTTGGCCTCCTCCTGTCTCTTTGCCTTCCCGCTTCCGCCCCTTCCTGTGCCCTTGTCCCAGACAGATGTGTGATGAAGATGGGTGTGTGTCACAGGTCATTATTCTGATACCAGGTGGCGTCACGCTTCATTAGCTATGCCAACACCTGGGCCTCCTTACAGCTCAGTCATGATAGGGATATGGAGCTTCTGTTTGTGGGTGAAGACTTATATTCATTACATATTACTATTATTATTTTTGTTCACTAATATTAGAATATCGGGTGGCATGGCGGTCTAGTGGTTAGCGTGCAGACCTCACAGCTAGGAGACCAGGGTTCAATTCCCACCCTCGGCCATCTCTGTGTGGAGTTTGCATGTTCTCCCCATGCATGCGTGGGTTTTCTCCGGGTACTCCGGTTTCCTCCCACATTCCAAAAACATGCTAGGTTAATTGGCGACTCCAAATTGTCCATAGGTACGAATGTGAGTGTGAATGGTTGTTTGTCTATATGTGCCCTGTGATTGGCTGGCGACCAGTCCAGGGTGTACCCCGCCTCTAGCCCGAAGACAGCTGGGATAGGCTCCAGCACCCCCGCGACCCTCGTGAGGAAAAAGCGGTATGAATGAATATTAGAATATCACATATAATAATGCATGTATAACTTTGTGTTTTTACCATATTAACCTGTAGTAGATGCCATTGAAAAAAAGTTTGAAAAAGCCAAGTTGTCTTATATATATGTATTATATATATTCGCACGGCGAACGAGTGGTTAGCGCATAGGCCTCACAGCTAGGAGACCCGAGTTAAATTCCACTCTCGGCCATCTTTGTGTGGGATTTGCATGTTCTCCCCGTGCATGCGTGGGTTTTCTCCGGGTACTCCGGTTTCCTCTGATATTCCAAAAACATGCTAGGTTAATTGGCCACTCCCAATTGTCCATAGGTATGAATGTGAGTGTGAATGGTTGTTTGTCTATATGTGCCCTGTGATTGGCTGGCCACCAGTCCAGGGTGTACCCTGCCTCCCGCTGGGATAGGCTCCAGCACGCCCGCGACCCTCGTGAGGATAAGCGGTAGAAAATGATTGAATGACTGAATGAAGTGGTCTTATAGTTGTGGTCTAGAGATTTATACTTGCACCAGAAGGTGGCTCCACAAAGTCAGCATGGTATTTCAGTTTCTTCCATACACCAGTGTCATGGAGAGTGTGATGCAAGTGTCTGTAGTTTCTGGTGTTTAAGATCCCATTTATCAACAATATCCCTCTGTTTTATCCCCCAATTCCCTTGTCCTTGATATTCAGGTGGAAAACTGTGGTCCCACATAGGAAAATACCTGCGGAATTCCAGTCCAGAAGAGAGCTTAGACATTCCTTTCATCCAGAAGAGCCACACCGCAGCTGTATACTCCCAACAATACCCTGTTCTACACCTGGGCGTGGATTCAGCAGCTAGTTCAGGCTCAGGGCCTGTGTCCGGTTCTGATTCTGTTGCAGGGCTTCAAAACAACGCCAAGGATGTCGCTGCATCTCCTTGGAAGAGCAAGCTCTCCGCAAGGCTTAGCAAAAAAGTGGTGGCCCAATCGGACTTGGGGGCCACTTCTGAGGAGGAGTGCACCAACAGTTATTTAACACTTTGTAATGAGTACGAGCAGGAGAAAGTAGAGCCGGATGAGCTGGAGGAGGAGGAAGCGAAAAGCGACCAGGAGGTGTCATTGGACGTACCCACGGGGACGGCCACCGCTTCCTCGCGAAGCCATTCGCTCCTCAGCAACGACAGCCTGTCATCTCCCGTCAGCTGTCAGGAGTTTGGCTTTTTCACAGACTCGTCTGATAAAAACGGCCAGCGGCATGACAGCAACGGACAGGACCTCGGTGAGGTCTACAACGCACCGCCATCCCCGGCAGGGCTACATTCTCTTGATCAGTCCAAGCACACGCCGATGGAGTTTTTCCGTATCGACAGCAAAGACAGCGCCAGTGAGGTGACCTGCCTCGACTGGGGGGAGCAGGCCTCCTCCCATAAACAGCCCCGTCTCTTTTTCACGTCCGACCTCGGCTCTGAGGTTGTGGAGGACCTTCCGGAGCTGGCTCAGGAGGTCAAGGGCCACAGTGCACATCTTTGGGGGTTAGATTATAGCGATAAAGGTTCCAATGAGTCAGTGCCTGTCATTTCTTTTAAAGAGGCGGTAGTGGAGGACGAGGGTCACCCGCCAGACCTTTTGGTCAATCTTCCCGGAATGAGCGGGGCCGTAGCGGACTCTCAACAAGAGGAATTAGAAACCCCTATGCTGTGTCTGGACCTTGAGGCCACAACCTCGCCTCAAAGGTCGATCCAGCCCGATGTTTTACAGCGCCCTGGCCAGACGGAGGAAGAGGAGGAGCAGCGACCTTCATCTTTGTGTGCAACTGATGCGTCTTCATCTGCCTTGACCTCCCTCTGGGATGACTACAGCTCCACTTTTGGACAAAAAGACACAGAGACAGTGGAGGTTGAACCTTCATGCCATAATAATGACCCCTTTCTTGATGCAGACTCGCTTAGTGGACAATGTCCAGCAGCCCCAACTGAATCTCAGGCCTGTGCTCCAGTCGAGCAATCACTAGATGTCCATGTTGAATCATCAGCAAGTAGTCCAAACAGAGTGAGTGAAGGGTTCGATGAAGATGTGTCGCGGCTGTTTGCTGAGCTGGACCAGTTGTCACTGGCCGCATCCCAGGCTCGCATCCCGGAGGCGTTCGTCCGATGCTGGGCGGTGGAGATGGTGACAGCGCTGGATTCTCTGCACCAAGTAGGGATCATCTGTAGAGACCTAAACCCCAACAACATCCTGCTGGATCACCAAGGTGAGATGATTGGAGATATAATTGAACATTCTTCATTGTCATGTCATCGTCATTTCAATGCCAGATGTCATAGTGGAACATCTTTGCGTTTCATGATGCAGCACCTCTGCTGGTGGCCGCTAGGTATCGGCCCCAGTGGATTCACATGCGTTTGACTTTAGAGGTTCCACTATACCCATGTCTGTCTTCACTAGATGTTCATTCATTCATTCATTCATTCATTTTCTACCGCTTTTTCCTCACGAGGGTCGCAGGGGTGCTGGAGCCTATCCCAACTGTCTTCGGGCCAGAGGCGGGGTACACCCTGGACTGGTTGCCAGCCAATCACAGGGCACATATAGACAAACAACCATTCACACTCACATTCATAACTATGGACAATTTGTAGTCTCCAATTAACCTAGCATGTTTTTGGAAATGTGGGAGGAAACCGGAGTCACTAGATGTTCTATTTACCAAAATAAAGAGAACCGGTTTTACTCGGGTCACAAATTCCTCCCCATTTTCTTCTGTTGTCGCCCCCACCATCATCTCTCCACCTCGTTATCAACAAGCGTCTAATTAGCTGAGTGGCTGTTTTAGTCTCCCCAGTGGTAATGATTGTTCTAAAGGCTCCATCAACAGAGTACTGTGGTGCATCATTCTGGCTAGCCCTGGCTAATGGCCGCGGCTACCTAATGACACCATTAGTTCTAATGATGGCGTTAACGGGTAGCCGCTAAACAGGAGTAATCGCCGAGGCGGTGTGCTTGAAAAGCTCACGGAGGGGGTGAAGTAGAGAAGCGGAAAGGAAGGGTGGAAGGAAGTGCTTTAGAGGTGGGCAAACAGTTTGGAAAGTAAGAGTGACACTTGAAAGAGGTTGTAGTTGAATAGCTTTGTGTTCCTCTCCCTTCAGGTCATGTTCAGCTTACTTACTTCTGCAGCTGGAGCGATGTGGAGGAGTCCTGTGACAAAGAAGCCTGCACTAATATGTACGCCGCACCAGGTGAGGCATTATTATTAATGATTTGAAACGGCCTTATTGTAGATGTTCATAGATATTGTCGGATTCAGACACTTTTTATCAACATCACCTAATCACACTCGATAAACATAATTCAGTCTTGCACTGTGCATGGAGCGACTCTTGTAATTATATGATCGTCCTGCAGAGGGTGCTGCATTGCAACAATGAGGCAGCAAGTGTGCTTTAACGTGTTTGCCCCCCACCCCCCAGACTTGTGGCAGGTCTGGCATGTTGTTTAAAAGCTGTCTAAAGCCAAACTGCTACTAGACCATTTTTCTACTCCCTCCACTTCATATAATGTGTTAAAATACACCTTTCCACGCTGAAAATACGCTAAAAGTAACCTTCACTCTCATATCCTGTATTCATATTTATACCCTCTGCACTGTGTTTAATGAGAAATGGAAGATTTTATGAATAATCTCACATATTTCCATTAGTCCGTGCATGCAATTGTCCCGGTGGCCGGGGATAGGTGACTTCAAGAACTCTACGCTCTATTTTAACATGTTTTCTACTGTTGCAGAACCATTTTTTTTATCTTGCATTAAAACCTGCAGGGATTGTGTTTCCAAGAAAATATATATATATTCAAAATTTTCCCATATACAAATAAATAAAATTACAATTAAACATATTTGTAACATATGTTTTTAACACAAATAAAATTACAATTAAATGTATGTTTTTTTACACCTTCATATTTTAATTCACTTGGGAAATAACCAAGAAGTTAACACACACTTTAACTGGTTATGATGGCCTTAATATTCTTATTTTTTTGATTTAGAACCATTTAATCTGTCAAGTGAAATTCTTAACTTTGTAAAAGTCAGAGTGTATGCTTGTTTTCATTTTTTTCATTATTTTATTCTCTCTATTACCTAAGGAATGGAATTAATGAAATAATCTGAATAATCCTGCTCTTAATACGATGTACCAAATCAGGGGTTAGATGTTTAGCTCCCTGTGTTTATAATATCGTCTTGCAGCCGAAGATATTTAATTTAAAAACATGTTTGAGCTTAACTAAATAAGGTGAGTAAGATGAATAAATGGATCAGAACACAAACTCACAATGTGTTTATTAATCCTGACGGTTTTTTCCTTGGACATCACACTGGAGTCATTTGCATCCGTGGCCAGTAGGGGGCGTGTTATACCTCTGCTGCTGAGCATCCAGGTCTAGAATGCGCTATGGCAGCACTTTTTTTTCCTATGTCTCCACTTTCTGTGGTCATTTTAAATTGTGGTGTAAAAAAAGCCATAAGGCAGCATTTAATACATGAATGTAAATAACGTGTGTGTGTTTTTTCTCTGTGTGTATGCTTTTCCTGCCCTTGTTATGTATTGCTGTTTATCCAGACAGGGTCAGCTCTATGGCTTCATTCCTGATGACAGATTTATGACTGTTTGCCAGGGAGCTAGCAGGGGGTCTACTCTCTGTGTGCTTATGTGTGTGTGTGTGTGTAAGAAGGAGGGAAACATGTTTTTAAAGCACATGCATTCACACCCAAAAAAAAAAAAATGGGAGTGGACATGGAAAATCCAGTGACCGTATCATAATCTGTTTATTCTGCACTTGTGTTTATTTACTTTCTCACCATTTTGTTATCACCGATCAACATCAGATGGCAAATGTTTTTTAATTAGAAAAAAAAACAAAAACAAGCAGTTTGACAAGTGTTTGTTAGAGCAGCGCAAGCAAATGTAATCTGAAATGGTAATTTAGTTTTTTCCAAAGGTGAGGTGACTGTCAAACAGCAGTGAGGTCATACATGGATACCATACAGCTTTTTGTATATATATGTGTGTGTGTGTGTGTGTGTGAGAAAGAGAGATCCAAAGAGAAACTTAATTTCACTGATCTCATCTATAGTGGTTTCCCCCTTTTAATGATAAATGGCCGAGTGGTTGGCATGGTGGCCACACAGTCAGGAGATCAGGAAGACCTGGCTTCCAATCCCCACTTGAGTATCTCTGTGTGGAGTTTGCATGTTCTCCCTGAGGGTTTTCTCCGGGTACTCCGGTTTTATCCCACATTCCAAAAACATGCATGTTATGTTAATTTATGTGAATAAGTTATGTGAACGTGAATGATCCAGGGTGTATCCCGCCTCTCGCCCGAAGTTAGCTGGGATAGGCTCCAGCAAACCCCCATAAATAACAATTACAGTTAGAGTTGGTGTTGGTTTTGTACAATTTTCATGTAGTGAGAAAACATTAACTTGGGCTTCATCCACACATATAAAAGTCTTAGTCATGGATATACAACTATGGGAATTGAAACATTTTAAAACAAATATGATGAAAAATCCAACAAGAAAGAAGTTTGGAAGCAGTAGAGAGTAAGATGTTATTTTTAGAAAGTGGCAAAACACGGTCAGTGATTAACACTTATCTTGCACAACGCAGCAGCACCAGAACCATTATTGTAATCGCAATAAGAAACAATACAGATGAGGAGTTCATTGTAAACAAAAGTACACCAAATGAATAAAAAACTACCTCTGGAGGTTGCCTACAGCCATAGCTTTTAATGCCACCATTTCGTATTATATGTTTCATTGGTTAGAGGTGTTAATTGGAGGTTTTTCTGTCGTGTAATTCAATTAACCAAGCAGATTCTTGACCACAAATACATACTCAAATACATAGTCAGATTCCTTCTTTATAAATGGAATATTTTTGTGGGTATGGCACTGAAAAACTGTTATGGGGGGAAAACACAGTGAAGTGAGAACAACTTGGAAGTCAAACAGCTTGACAGTGTTTTTGACTTTGGTCTTCATACTTCCTTACCTGCTTAAACGCTACTACCTCTTTCAATAGAGCGGCGTAAGTGTTTAGGGAAGTTGATGCATGGCAGGAGAAGAGAGAGAGTTCCTTATGACCCACAAGAGAGAGGAGATGGAGCAATAGGGTGTGTACTTCATTGTTTAATGGAAAAGGGAAGAAGAAGAAGAGGGCACAAGGTGAACCTACGGTATTGTTGAACACTTCTGCATTTCCCATCTCAAGTATTCCGTGCCGTGGCGGAGAAGCACATGTCAGTTGAAGTCACAGAAGAGTTAGTTGTCGATGACCTGTGGCCTCTGGATGCAGTTAATTCCCCCTTTTCCCATCCTCTTTCTCCCCTTCTCCCTGCCTCGCTCTGACAGAGCGGTAAGTGTAGCCAGCTCCACTGTACTCTCCCTGCAGCTTCTTAGACATTAATCCATTGTGATGACATCGACCTTGCTCTGAGACGTGTGTGTGTGTGTTTGTGTGTGTCCACAATCGCTCCCTCCAGCCAGCAGCTACGCAGGTATCACTAGTCCGTTCAATGACGATCTTCTCTCCTTGGCTGTCAAAACAGTAGTCCTGGGGAGCCCTGAAGACCAGTTGCTCAGTTAGCTGTAAGTGTGTGTGTGTGTGTGTGTGTGTGTGTGTGCGTCCGCACAGCAGTATCATAGCCCTCTCTAACCTTGGCTGCAAGAGAGCCGCACAGGCCCCCTCCGAGTTCCCCTCCAGGAGACGAGGGGTCTTTGTCTCACATGTTCCCCCAGCTGAGGAGCCTGATCTCGGGGCACACACTGGGTCACAGGCCCCTTGGGTGATCCTCCTCCACCCGCCCTCCAGGGAGCACAGCGAGGTTGAGCGGCACGAGAAGCCATCTGGTGCCGAGCGAAGCTAGCATGCACGGGGACACACTTTTTGACTTTTAACACACACTTGCCGGTCGTGTGTCCTCGGTGAAACTTTTCTCACACTTGTGGATAGATTTCCCATTAAATGTGCTTCTCCATAATGAAATGTGTTGAATCCTGCAAGTAATTCATTTTAAAAAAATGATCAAACGTGCGACAGGTTGGAGAAAGATGAAACAAATGATGTCTTTTGTAAATATTAAACCCTATTAAATATTTTTGCTTGTCAAGAAATAACATTCAAACCAGAAGGGAGACACAAATTGCACAATTAAACATACAGTGGTATCTGGGTTTTGTAATCAATTATTCATTTGTTGCACAAAAACCATAGGAAACATTGTAAATCCAATGAATCTGTTCTCGACACCTAAAAATAAGAAAAAATAAATGCACCCCGAAATTGAGACTTTGCCTTCTGGTGTGGAAAAAATGATACTGCCAAAAAAAAACAAAAATAATAATTACAGCTTTACACACAGAGAAACAAATGGCAAATAATGAATGGATGGAGCTTATTGTTGATGCGGACTTCCCATACATGCCAGCAAGATGGAATTCGGTAGTGTTGACCTGCTTTATATTCCTTGGCCCCATGGTGGGTTATTTAGCTTTTTCACTCAATTTAAAAATGCAGTGAGTCAGCAACACACAGGATGCTTTGTTTGGGCACTTGATTTCGCTAACAACGATAACAGTAGTTTATGTGCAAATATTGTATGAAAACTGAGGCAAACTTTTGATGAAAACTAAATCTTGGCAGTCTGAAAACCAAGGTGTGACCGTAGCATGTTAGCATTTTCTTAAAGAACATGTAAGAAGAAGGGCTGCATTTGTTCTCTTGTTGAGCCTAGGCTTGCATTGGAGGTCAGGTCATGCAGATGGTGTGAAGTTGCGGCACAGACGGTTTCCTCAATTTAACTGCTTTTTTATTATGCAAATAACCCTTTTATGAGACACACTTGGGTGGGTGTGGGTGTGTGTGTGTATGTGTGTGCACCGATTATGAAGCAAGTGTGTCACTTTGGTGGATTTCAAAGATGATTCAAAGATGGTGCTGTGTAGGGTTGAAGACAGAGTTTATTGTTTTTAATTTTATTTTTGGTGTCCCTCATGACATAATAAGAATGTGTCTTCATTTCAGAGGTGGGAGGCATCAGTGAGGAGACGGCCGCGTGCGATTGGTGGAGTTTGGGCGCCATCCTGTTTGAGCTTCTGACAGGCACGGTGAGTCCACAAGAGTGTCTTTGTTTTGCGTGGGATGTCTGCAGGTTGATTGGCAGCACTGTCACACTCTTTATGGTCTTGCCAGGTCGTGTGTTGGTGTTTTTTGTGTGAGTGAAGTGCGTCTTGGCTGCCGTCTCTCGCTCTGGTTCTCCGGGAGCACCAGCGGTGTCTGTGTGACTGTTCTCCCCCAGCTTGAGCTCCATCTGCTGGGCCACGGGGTCAGCTCTCCGTGGGCTTCTTTCCTGGCTCCTGGAGCACCGCTGGGCGGGAGGAGCACCAGCACCAACCTTACGTCGGTGCTGAAGGTGAAGACCGGGGCAGCTCTCCAAAGCGCTAGCTAGCTCGGCCGGTCCGAGGGTTTCAGTGTCATGGAGTGGATTGTGTTTGACGTTGGAGGTTCCACTCTAACGCCCCGTGATACATACACACACACATAAATAGTGCATGTGCAAAACGGCCCCTTCAATTTTTCATTGTTTATTAAATTTAAATGGAGTCTAACTGCTTGCTAGGGGGCATATTTTCTTATCAGTCATCAACGTTGCCCGTCAGTGTCCCGAACATGAGTCGGGGGGGTGTTAGGTTAGTGTTATTGTGTTGTTAGTGATACACACACACACTTACCTGGGGAAAAAAAACAAAGTCAGTCACACAGATGTCTCCTTTGATGATTACGTCTGGGTACCGTCCTGGCAAGGATAAACACACACATATACACATATACACATACAAAGCACAAATAGTGTCTCTTGATCCTTGCAGGATAAGATCTTGCCTGCAGCAGTCTTGACTGCAGCCAGGAACCCTGCCAGAACTCCTGCAGCACGTATCAGGAGAGAGGAAGCAAGGCAACAGATCCAGCTGATGGGGAGGGGAGGGGTGGGGAACACACATCGGGTCCCCGGTACACACATACACACTCCGCTTTGCCATATTGTGTTGTTTCAATTCTTTCCATGCATCGGAAGATGTGCTGCTGCAACATGATGATTATGTCCATTATTGTCAATTATTTTAACAATAAGGCTTTGCTGTGTCGTTTTGGAGAGCACTTACAGGTCTTCCGCTCCCTTTCACTCACTTAGAGATAGTTTTTTGGGCTCTGACGTGGTTTGAAAATGGCTTTACAAGCATTCATAGTTGACCTTTCCACGCTCATGTTTTCCGTACAGTTCCAAGAAAGAGCAACATGAGAGAGAAAAAAAAAAAGTCGTCCTTGTTTGCCGTTGCAGTCATCATTGTTGTTTCAGGTTGCTCTCGCCTCCTCCCGTGCATGCGTTCCCACTCCGATGGAGGCTCAGCGGGTGTCCCCGCTGTCTGTTGGTTCCCCCTCAGCGTCCTCCTCCTCCTCCACCCTAGTGGGTCATGTTTTCTGTGTTTGAACTGATAGTTATCTCCCCTCGCAGTCGCTGCTCCAGTGCCATCCAGCAGGAATCGGACGGCACACGGCTCTCAGCATCCCTGAATCGGTGTCGGAGGAGGCCAGATCATTACTGGAACAGGTGACCCTCTCATGTCCTCTCACATAGTAGCACATTAACAACACAACAAATGGTAACCGAAACAATATCTCATAAAATGTTACGTCATCATAACTACCCTTACATGTCAAGGATTGAATCTGTTATATTTTTTATTGGCACCTTTTAAGGCCATTCACTAACATGTGCTACAGCATCATGAAAAACTGTACCACTTCCACATGGAATGGGAGGATCACTTTTTTTTCAGTCTGTCATGTCGGACATGCCCATGGCTGACCTCATGACGTCATGCAGTGTTAGGGTAACGTTACATAATGTTACGTAATAATGTCTCATCAATGTTTTGTGTCATTACTGCCACCTACTGACCAGAATACATATCACTTGTATTTTATTACGTTGTGACTGACTATAGACCATTTTTTTAATTAATGTTGAGGCCTTCCTGTGTTCTTTATCAGTTGCTGCAGTACAACCCCACAGAAAGGCTGGGAGCAGGAGTGGCCGGTGTGGACGACATCAAATCGCACCCCTTCTTTGCCAAAGTGGACTGGCCCGATTTGACGCTGCTCCCAGTGACGCAGTCTGGGAAAGCTAGCGGTCACAGTCATGTAACTTCAGGTAGAAACTGAGGGAATCCACTTTTTTTTTTGCCAAACTGCAGTGTTATACCTTGACCTTGTAAATGTTCCTCAGAGGGTTTGCTGTGTCACTTCCTTGGTGCAGGGAGCACTTATTATGTATAGTGCAATCATTTCTACAGTAAATGCTTGACTGGTGATCCACTCCATCCTTGTTAGTTTTATACTCCTCATAGAGTTGCTGTAAGCAGCAATGCCACAAGATGAAGAGGCCATGTGGGACGACACGTCCAGTATGCATCATTTAGTCCTGAAACACTATCATTTCTTAAGAGGTTGGCTGGAGACTCTGCCAGCCGCACCCATAGAGATTAAACAACTAGACAGGATGATGCCCTACTCTAAATATTTTTAAATACTCACTGCTATTTTACTGCCCACTATCAGGGGTTCACTATGCAAAATGAAATGTGAGATCAAGCAGTATGGGTTGAATATACACTCCTGATCAAAGTTTTAAGACCGGAAAAGTTTACATTTTGCACTGTTGGATCTTCAGAAGATTCTGGGCTTCAAAATACGTTAGCTATTTATTGCAAACAAACATTAAAGTGAAACGGGATGTTCATCAGCTGATCAAACATTTAAGACCGCAATCTTTAGAAGCCAAAATCTTGGCAAAAATAGTCATGCTCCCTTGTCGGGTTATGGAACGCAATTGGTAGATCCGCCAAGACATGGGACCATCCTCGACCCAAATCAAGGTTCTAACTGGTGTCGAGTGCAGTCCAATGATCATCAGACTGCATTTGTGATAGAAGAGTTTTAATAACCAAAAACGTCTGTGATCAACACCGCAGAATTTGTTTGGAATTTGCATAAAAGCACCAAACATGGGACATTGAGAGGTGGAAGAAAGTAATTGATGGTCCTGATGGCTTCCAACGTGACTGGCATGACAAGGAGATCCCACCTGAGGTCCCATCGTGATCTGGGCTGCTTTTTCCTTCAGCTGAACAGTGGAGCTTCATGTTGTGCAGGGGTGTCAAACGGCAGCTAGCTTTGTGAAGATGTTGCAGGGGGCATCCCTTATGAATGAAGGCCCCTGTGGGTGGTAATGACAGGCTTGTTCACAATGGCCGCACTTTCGGACCATCCCTGATCTAAATGCAACTGAGAATATTTGGCGGTGGATGAAAGGGAAGTTTACAAAAATTGACATCATTTTCCAGGTAGTGGATCCCATCTGCAAAGCCTGGAGCAACATTCCCACGAGCCTCCTGCCAATTCTTGCCATAGCTCTCATAAGCACCTCCTTTAGATCCAACAGTACAAAATGTAAATTCTTAATTGGCATTTGTCTAATAATGAACAAAGACACAATTTTTTGGAAACCGGCTCTTTTTTTTTTTTTTAAGAAACTACTTTTCGTAATGTGAACATCAGTTTGATTCCATGAAACACACTTATCATCCATTAATTTTTAATGACCGAACATTCCTGTGGTGTCATGTGCAGATGCACTTTATTACATGTTTACCTATAACACTTACTGTACTTCTTCCTATAGCAGTACCAACAATAAACACAACTGATGGACGTGTCAAATATCGCTTCATTTTTGGCTACACGCTGATTGAATACCAGCGACCACGGTGTGCCAGCAAGGAGTCGCTGTCCGTGTCACTGTAACTGTAACGTGAGCCGGCACCATGGCAACCATGCACGCGGAATCCTCAGCATGCACTGATGTAAACCGGGAGGGAGTCTCTCAATTGTAGTTGTTCAGGATCATATAAATCAGTTCAATTTGCCGTTTAAACATAACCGAAGTTTGTCTTTATTTTTGTCAAGCTGCTGTGCTCCAGAGATTAAAGCTAAATGAATATGATATATATTTCTACATTTTTTCTCTGCTTCTTATAGTGCATGGTCAAAATATACACCCACATGGAAAAGGGTCATTTTATTATAACTAGTAAAAGACCTTAATTAGCATAAAATTACTTAATTCGCTGTTATTACTTGCTGCTGTGCTAAGAAGTGCCGGGGCGGAAAAAGGGCACCATTTGTGTTTTTTAACATCCTTACCTCAGCATTGATTAACATATGCTAGAAAATACAGTCATCATAATATTAAGGATAAAAACTGCCTGTATTAAGGCAACATTTTTTGTCATTAGATTAGAAAATTGTATTCCAAATATCTTGGGAGTCTATAAATGTATTTAGTCGACCGTATGAACTGAACATGAACCCTCTCTTCCTGCCATGTTCCTGTCACCTGAAATGACACAATCATACACACACACACACGCACAGGTCAGGGAAGTTGTTAAGCGGTGCCGGGTTGCCTTCCCTTGTGTCCACCTCATTGGCACCAGGGTCAAGAGTCTGGGCTGATTAGTCTCGTCATAAGACCCTGTCTCTCATTACACCGGCTCTCAGGGTGAGAGGTTCACTTCAGTGCTGAGGAGAAGCCTGCCAATCTTACATGAGACGTGTCTCTGGTGTGTTTTGATGCTGCGTGTTAGGCTTCAGAAGCTTCAGGTCACGGCTTTAGGTCCAATAATGACAATACAAGAGTTCTTATCACTCATTTTGATTGACACTGTCGGACATTATTCATTTAGTAAGAGCTGTGTCTAACATTTGGGGTGTTTGTTTACTTTTGAGGGGGAAAGCTGTTCAAATTAGAGTTTCGGTGTGACCTGCTATCCCAGTACTATAAATGTAACCAAGGTAACTCCACCAGTGTGGACGGTGCAGAGGTGCTGAAACCCAAAAAGGAGGCATTTGAGTGTGTTGTTTATTTATTCAGTTTGACATGATCTAGCTCTAAATATAATATTTTTTAATCTTGTCAGGTATGATTTTAAGTGTAATGGTAAGCTATTGTGTTGCTAATTGTCTCTTAAGTAGAGGACACGCCGAGCCAAGGTGCATGTGTTATTTGTGCAAGTGTTTTTGCCGCAGGGAAGGGTCCGTCTGCTCAGAGGCAAGATTACGAGGACACGCCAAGGACTCCCACCCCATACGGGCTTCTCGTTGTCAGCCCTGAAAGTGTCACCCTGGGCCCCGCAGGCCGAGTTGACCCCTGACCCTCCCTTCTCTAACTTCCTGGACCACTCTCCTCCCGTTCTCTCCCTGTTGTCTTTTCCCACCCGGGTCTCTCTTGCAGTCACACACACACACACATACTTTTACACACAAGGCAGCAGCCAAATGGCCTGCCCTCTGTTTCATATTGCTTGTGGTCAAGTTTTGTTTTTGTCTTTGATGCTTTGACTTTAGCACACAAAGCCCAGGAGGACTCCTGTAGCCCAGGGAGAGACACACACACACATACACACTCACACACACACTTGCGCCAAGCTGAAAAGTTCCGCTCGGAGACCCCAGGCATCTTCTCCAGCTTCTGTCAGAGCCATGATGTCATTATGAAGAGACACAATGCCTCTTCATTACAACACACACCCCCCCCCTGCCCCTCACCCGCCCCCTACACATACACACAACCTTGCTACACCGCACAGACACACAACACAGCAGCATGAACGTCATTGTTAAGGTACAGGTGAACAGTATACTCATCTGATTTCTGTCCTATTAAGACAATCCAGTATTGAACAAAAACTGCATACAGTGGGCCCACTTTTGAAGTGGGAACTTGAGTGAATCATTCGGCTAAAAAAATGTTTTTTTTTTAAATAAGAAAGATTGGATAAGGGCGGCACGGCGGTCTAGTGGTTAGACCTCACAGCTAGGACACCAGGGTTCAATTCCACCCTCGGCCATCTCTGTGTGGAGTTTGCATGTTCTTCTCGTGCATGCGTGGGTTTTCTCCGGGTACTCCGGTTTCCTCCCACATTCCAAAAACATGCTAGGTTAATTGGCGACTCCAAATTGTCCATAGGTGTGAATGTGAGTGTGAATGGTTGTTTGTCTATACTATGTGCCCTGTGATTGGCTGGCCACCAGTCTCACCCGAAGACATCTGGGATAGGCTCCAGCACCCCCGCGACCCTCGTGAGGAAAAAGTGGTAGAAAATGAATAAATGAATGAATGAATGAAGATTGGATAAGCTAAAAAAAGTTAGCATGTTGTCATGTAGCTCATCTCCAGGGTGCCCTCTCAGCATAGTCAAGTGTAGTTCATTGAAGAGAGAAGCTCCATCTCAGGGGATGTGGTGAGACTAAACATCCCGTAAATGCCTGCTAACTCTGGGAGCGCTCTCTCTCCGCTCCCTTCAAATTCAATTACCCAAGGTGCCTTGTTCCGTAAAGGGCCTCCGTGTACCTCAACTGGAAGTGCCCGTTATTTTTCCTGCTCTGAGCGTTGTTCTACCTCACCTTCCCCGCCACATCCTATTTCCACCCCCTTGCTTTTTAAACCACCCACATGGCAACGTGTGAGTCATGATACGAAGAGGCTCAGATGGTAAAGGAGTCCCAACCGGTGGCCAAAAGACGTGTCACTAGTAATACCTCCCCCCGAGACCTGAGGTGTCTTCTTTTGTTGCACTGTGGGCCTCCGTGATCCATGTAGAAGGGCGGCACGCCGGCACCCAGGCACGCCGTCAGCGGCGCGCTAACTCGGCATTAGCGCCGCGCTCGTCTCTGCGGAGCCGCGCTGTCTCAACGTTTTGCTCACGCTCGGCTGCACGCACCTTCTGTGGCTCCCGCTTGTTAGCCGCAGAACCCCCTCTGTCATAAGACCGCCCTCCCCCCTATGAGTGTGTGTCCCCTTCTGGGTCTTTGTGTGCTCCTCTTGTGGAGGCCTCAGCAGGGGCCCCTCGTTGCAGGAACAAACAAACACCTCAGGGGGGCAAGGCCAACATCTTTTGCAGAGCTGCTAAGCTAACTTTATGTCAAATGTAAAATGAATACAATTTTAGCTCATAAAGTGACTCAAAACTCCACAAAAGCACTTTTGTGGATGTCCATGGGTGTGATGTCATATATATTTAATAAGGAATTCATTTTCAATCTATCATATGCAGAGGGCTAATAAAAAAAACAAGCTAATATCACAAAACTGAGATTCTTGAAATATGTATAATTTATGAAAAGTTTGGACACCCCTGCTATGCAAATTGCAAAGTTCCCCACTGAGGGACAAATAAAGGCATATCTTATCTTATGACAAAATTAATCTTTGGAAACATTCTTTCAAGTGGTTTTCTTCACCATGTCACAGGTGTGGTGTGTGAGTGACAGGAAGAAAAGCTCTGGCTCTTAAAATAGTTTGGCGCCACCTGCTGGTTTTGAACGTATAAATCTCTATACCCTGTATACAACAGTTTTTTTTCCAAGGGAAGAAAGAAAGACCAAGGTGAAAATGGGGGAGTGCCATCGGATCCCTTTCTCAACCCCTCGTCTGCTTTGCTGCCGGCTGCCCGGAGGGGAATGTGACGCCTGTTTAGGAGACCTTCCCGGGAATGTCGTGCTGGGAGCAAAGAAGCCAGCCGCTAATCTGTCTGTTCCTTGGAGGCGCTGGTCTTCCTGGCTATCCTGTTCCTACACACACACACACACACACACAAGATTGTGCTAGTGTCTCAGCCAGACGACATCCCACTCTCCCTTTGGGGGGGGGGGTGCACACAGCAGAGGGCAGAAGGGTTCAGAGGAAGGAAGGCAGGCGGGGTTAGTTGACATCTCATACATTTTGACAGTTATTAGATGGAAGTGATGGTGATGATGGTGGAGGGGGGGATTAGGGAATTAGGAAAACCAGGTGGGAAGGCAACTCGGATGCTCCAGGGTAGCAGAGGAACGACAGAGAGGAGGCCAACAAAACTGCAATAGGACTTTAATGGTCTGTTTTCAAGGCAGAGAGTGATGGCGAGGGGTTGAAAGGGAGGTCCTGATCTTGAGGGAGTGCGAAGAAGGATCCTCGGAGTCCTGGCACCTTATGGCATGGCCTGCAGTCAAACAGATGCTGCAGGCCTCGCCAGCCTTTAGCAGGGCACAGAGGAGACTGTTTCCAAGCAAACCAGAGACGTGCCTTGTCTTCCAGAGTAGTGCAGAGGAGTCCCAAAGAAAAGACAACATGACTTGTTTATTTATGAAATGCTAATGTTGACCAGTGGTCATCAGTACTTTAAAAGCAGTCCAAGCAGCCGTTCCCTTCGCCATTAAAATATATTGTTCTTGTACATGTAGTCAATATTTTTCTTTACTCCCGGTCTTCCTGCATTGGGATATCATCTTATTGGTGTAACAACAGAGACCTAGGGACCAGTGCACAATGCAGTACTACATGTGACAAGGGCCAACACAAATATCCATATATTATTATATTTTCATTGCTAATGTCAATCAAAACAAGGTACAAATATTGACTAAATATAACAAAAGTCTGCATGTTTCATGTTAGCAATTAAATCTCATTATAATCCACACATTTATATCAATTAATGTGAAATGAAGCATTTAAACAGTGTATTTCCTTAATCAAAACTTTTATTTTGAAAGCTGTCAATTTACCCACGATGCTTTGCGCACCGTACTCCAGGAAGTGAAACGGCAGGCTCGAAAGGGATTCAATTGTTTTTTGTTTTGTGTTTTTACTCGTTAAAATCAACGAGTCTATCTGGACTAAAGCAAAGGGTATGTAATTTTTCATGTTTGAACTGATTGTGATACATGCTAGCTCTCTAATGGCTCTGAACCCGATCCTTTTCAGGTTAGCCTAGCTTAGCCAATTTGCCTCTTACTTCCTGTAGGCGCTAGGTCTGAATTACCTTGGGTTGGGCTAATGTACAAAATTTGCAAAGTCAGCATTGTCAGAATCAGAATCATCTTTATTGGCCAAGTATTTGAAAACACACACAGAATTTGTAGCTGGTATGTTGTGTCCTTCTAGTCCATTTAGGCAAAAAGAGCCATAAATGCTAGCTGCCATTAGTATAGCTAAGATAGCCAGGTAAATGAGGAATTGGCATTTACTTTGCTGGTCCTGGCTGTGTTAAGGGAATTGAATTGAATTTAATACAATAGCAAATAAATGGATATTATCATACCTTTGTAATAAGTTGGGGAAGGGTTGCCCAAACTGTGGCCCGGGGTCCTGTTTCAATGACATTTTCCTCACCCCAACAAGGCAGAAAGGGCCACAAATTTCAGTTAAGCTAATTTCAGCTCCCCTTTTTGTGTGTTTTTACTCTCCTGTTATGAAGGAGAAAAAGACTCTGATATTTGATTTGACAAAATGTATTCAAAATATATTGTACTTGTATTAACAATAAATTAGACAGAATAGAATTGCAGTCTCCTGGGACCCCCGCCAGCAGTTTCCCTCCTCCGGACTCCTTCAGTCTCCACGTAGAGAGAGAGTGCTCTTGATCGATATCTCCGTTCCCCTTAAGTAGTCTCAAACGATCCAAGATGTCTCCAGCACCCTCTGATGACAGTTGTGTGGTGACATCCACAGGTGATATCTCGTTCCTTCTGCGGAGGAGATGTTCGTTTCTACGCACACAGCATATCCTGTCCCAAGGTCTGACCTTGCATGCGTCAAGATCTGGTTGGTGGCACCTGTTTGTTTTTGCTGAAATGAGCTTACTGTACTCTTGCTTGACCTTTGACTCAATTAAACTAACCATTTGCTCTTTTTTATTTAGCTAAATAGTTAATACTACATTATTTCTTATGTGCTTGTAATTACCCTCTTGATAGATTACATGGTCAAATAGTAATTTCTGTACTGTATTTATTTTGAGGCACTTAAACTGATTTACTTATATGATTATTGAATCACCAAACACTTAAATAAATAAATCTACGTATATTAACACACTCTGTTAATCCTTCTTCTATGAAACCCTCTATTATATGACATACTAATTATGTTGAAATATTCTTGCAAAATTTCACACTAATCCTGTTATAATGCTCTGTTAAATGAAGTTTTGCTAACATCTATGAGTGTCCCTCTACTGTCAAATCTATTACTGCATTATGCTAACTCAATTATTGCATGTCACTTGAATCATGAAACATCAGTCAAAGCATTTTTTTTAAATCCTTCAAGCCATATATGGCCCGTGGAAAAAAAAATACCCAGTTCAACTCACACACCTGATAAGACGCGCGCCATATTGTACGCTAACTGGAGAAGGTATGCAAATCCAGGCAAAATTGTGGCGTGAATTTTGGACTTTAACCAAAAAATTCACTAACTGGGGCGGATGCTAATCGAGGTTCCACTGGATATGTATTTTTTTAAGTATAAATTTGTGTTAATGCTAATTAGTTAGCCTTACAAGGCTAGGTTAATGTTATTTAGCTTAATTTCGCTATTTGCGAGGAATAATGTCTGTTTGGGTTACAAAACAAAGCTTGAATATCTGTCATACTCGAAAAGAAATGACACAAAAGAGGTCTCGTTATCACGCCTTACGTTATTTCCCCTTTTGCAGCTCAGGAAATAAACCATCCCCGACGGTGAATCTGCCAGTGTTTTGGAAAAGTACTGACTCTAGTGGGAGGAAGTAAGTGGAAGAAGAGCAGCACCAACTCGCTCCTCATCGTCTATTTTCTCTCCTCCATCTCTATTTTTTCAAGTGTAAGTGATCATATTCTCCCCACCAACCTCTCAACGGCTTGAGTGATTTGCTAAGGCGGTGTGTGTTCCCGTGTGTGTGTGTGTGTCTCATATTAGCCCTTTTTTTCCATTAAAGCAATTTTGCTGCCCATTGTATTCCTGAAGAGGACCTGGGAAGTCACTAATGGTGCCTTGCGTTCACACTTGCGCGCTCGCACACACATTTCTCGGCGCGCGTTATCGTCACCTGTCGCCTGATTGCTGTAAAACACGCACATTAGCATAGAATGAGACACATTATCACTCCTGCTTATGGGACGCTAAGAGGTTTCACAGAAAAATAAAAGACCTCGCACCTTTCCTCCACAAAGCCTGCTGCCAATGAGATAAATGCAATGTTGTCCAACATCTGTGACACCGGCGCAACTCTGAAGACTCCACTGATGCTTTCAATGGCCTCTTGTTGTGCAAGCTCAACACTACTTTTTAAAAATTCATTCAGATCCGACTGTAGCCTCCATTAAAATATGTACTTTGTAGATTGTGGCGTGCTTTGAATGTAGACTGAATAGTTCCTACTGTTTGTTAATGTTTATTTAGTGTAAAACACCCCAAAAGAGGCTTTACATCACAATTCCAATTTGGCAGATTTGATGATTTTATTTTGAAGGTGTCAGCCCCTCCAACAATGCTCTGCGATATCTCAGACCAGGAAGTTGAACATATATGTTGGAGCGATGTCCACGTGGATAAAACACAGTAATCTCTCGTTTAATGCAGGAAATTGGGTCCAGACATGTGACAGAAATCTGTCGTTCTGCACTCCTGTTTTAACTCTTTTGACTCCTTGGTTTACATACCACTGCTACCGTACAACGTGAGAAAACCTGACCCGAACCGACCAAACCGCCTACAGTTAATGCAAGACGTGTTTTTATTGATAGCTCCTCCACTGCTCTGCTGCTTTCCCATGTAAAGTTGTGTGCTACAGTGAAATGCATCCAAGCAGAAACAGTGGTTAAGTTGAGCTAAGGTTAGGTTGTGCACCACAGAGCCACGTTTGTCAAAATTGTCCCCCAGCCTTGGGGGTGGCCAGAAAGTGACCAACAGGCCACCCCGTAGCTCTGCCACTGCCAAGCGCGAATTTCAGGGAAGTGACATTCCTTATTTCTAAAGGGAATATTTTTGTTTTAGAGCATACGAAGCATGTCTACGACCTTCTAAATGCGTCCTTTAGAATCAGTATTAGAGCCCTCCATACATTAAATAACACCCCATAGTCACTTTTACATTTATATTACCCAATATAGTACACATAATAATATAGACTCGTAAAAATACAACTCTTACACTGGTTTTAATGGGACTTACAGTATGTCCCTAGTCTGAGGTCCAAATGGACACTACATGCAGAGAGGTGATGTGGTGTTAGCAGGTGGCCTGGCCTTCCCTGTCTTGCATACAGGAAGTGTCTGCCGTGTACAGCGGATGCAGCAGACACTTGTTTAGGGTAGAAAAAGGTCCTCCCTCTGTGCTCTTTGCCATGTTTTCTTAAGTCGCGGTCCTAATTAGGTCCTGCCACTTTTGAGAGGCCTCACTCATTTTTAGATGTGGAAGAGGAACTATAGGAAGGAGGAAAGTGGACTTTTAACTATTTTCCTCTTGTCTGTTCCTTTCGTGCCGACGGGAAGCCAACGGAAGGCCATGTCTGGATCCTGAAATAGGCAGACAGGGTCAGGAGGTGATGGGCGGAGGGGACTTTAGGACGCATTGGGAATTCCCTAGCTTTTACCGTTTAGGTTCATTGTCTCACTTTTGAAAGAAAATCCACATTTGTACTGCATGCGATTCCAATGACTGTATATAGTTAGCGTAAATCTAACGATTACTAATCATTGCAATATTTTCATCATGTTCATTATGTGATAATGATACAAGTATCATAAAAATGTTTATTAAAACATTGTAATGTCATGTTACACATGACACAATATACGTTTCTATTAATTCTTGCTCTAAATGTTCTGAATTCCTGTTTCCATTACATTACAACAGACCGTTTTTGTGGGAAGCACAAACTCCAAAGAAATACACCTGTAATAGGTGCAGATTCTGGAAGCTCTAGAAAGCTTCTCATCGTGTGTAGCTGCTCTAATCAAGTCCACAACTTTACATACTTTAGATTTAGACCCACCTGTAATGCGTATACACACAAACACACACACGTACGTATATGTGGTGACTGTGATTATGACATAATTGTTGCGAAGCAGCCGCCATGCAAATGGCGGAGATGGCTTGTGTTGCCATCCGTAGGTCCCTGCCATCTATTTCCATTATTCTAATGCACTACTGCTGATGACCTGCTTTTACACAATTAGCTGCCGCCGGTGTGTGTGCGGCACAGAGAGAGTGGTAATATTGTATGTGGTGTGTAAGTAAAGCATTTATCTGTCCTCATCTTTGCACTATGACCTCTTGCCCTTGTGGAAAAGCATGGCATAGTGGTTCTATAGTGGTCAATTTTCCTCTCCATTTTTCCCTTCACTGTCCCTGGAGGCAGAAGTTTAACAGGAAATAGAAATATTCCACGCAGTTACTTTTCCGAGTCTGTCTTTATGTTTCCTTCATGCACTATTAATTGGTGCATGTGTGTGTGGGTTGGTGGCGAGGATCTTGAGAGAATGGGCCGTTGATTCTGGTCTGTTCCTCCTTGGCTCCCTTTCTGCTGGTCTTGGCCCAGGTTTGATCCCCGTGATTGGATCTGGGGCTCTTTTGTGGTGGTGATGGGAAAGAATAAAGCCAAGTGGCGCACAGCGAGCACGCTCCATGGCGGGCAGATGGACAGAAAGTGAAAGAGCTGTGATTTCTCATTGTGTGTCCTGACATCTTTTGGTGAGTGTTTGTGTGTGTGTGTGTGTGTGTGTGTTTGTGTGTGTGTGTGTGTACATGCTCCATCCAAGATTCTCCAATCAGTGGCCACGTTTTCCAGACTCCCAAGACTTTGTCTCTATCTCACAACTGGATCTTTAGAAGCTTAGAGAAGAGACAAATATGGGCGCTTGTTTGTTCAAGTTTCTAACAGAGAAAGTATATTCAATTTTTAGTTTGGTCATTTTGTTGTGTCGTTATGCTGTTCGATTCTATTTTATTAGAATCTTTGCATTGCAGTTAAGTAATACTCAATATATCAAAACATTAAAAAAATATAATCACTTTTGTATTTGGCTAAAATGATTAAATATACCTGCCAAAAATGGCATAATTACCGTAATCGCTTGTTGAATTTCGCAAAGTACTATGCGGATCAAAAAAAAAAGATCCTGTGTGGCAACCCCGGAATCAGGGGAAAAGCTGAAACAAACAAACAAAAGTATTCATTATTAATAAATCTAATATTTTCATAGTTAGAGCATAGAAAACCTGTTTATGACTTTGTAAATAAAATGTTTTTCATTATTAGAGCCCTCTAAATGTGAAATAACACCCCCATAGTCACCTTTACACTTATTTTTGGCGGAGGTCTGTGGCTTTCAGCTGTCCCTTGTCATCATTAGAAAACGAAGCAGAGCAGATCACTCTTTTCAAATTAAGTGTTGTCGCCTGTGTGGAGTCGCAGCGCCCGAGTGTGTCCAGCTGTTGACAATAAGCTTGTACGCTTATGAGATTTAGCAAGTCAACAGATGCCCCAAATGTCTGTTAAACATATTCCAAACCTGATTAAAAAGATCTAAATGGCCGAAACGGCTGAGATGGTGGAAGTTGACGCAGATTGCGTTTAACCTCTTACCTTTTTTGGAGCCGCCCAGTGCACCCAATCGCGTGGCTTAACCTCACGGGGGATTTACACTACAAGTGTACGTAATAGTTATTTGACCCACTGGTTTCCTGTGCGTACATTTGCCAGTGTGTTTGGGTGAATGTGCCGATTATAGAAGATTACTTGCACCCGTGTTAAAACAGGAATTAACTGCTTCAAAAAGAACTGCTTAAAGGGCCTAAAAACGGTAAAAGATAATCATTAGACTCGGGCAAACGCCACTCCACTTTGGAGGCTTGCAGTGAACTGAGCTCTCGGGAGTAGTGCTTAACTGCTCCTCAGATCTGGATGTGTCTGAGTGGCTTTCATTTTAATAAAAGAACTCTGTTTAGCTCAGAATCCCAGAGTTGCAGCCAGCAAGTCCATCCTCTGTCTAGGAGTGAACCCCAAAGTCTGCTCGTGACAACAGGGAGAAAGCCGTAGGAGATGATAGTGATAACATGACATCCCCAGTAAGGGTTTGAGTGATCTACTTAGAACGACCATTGGCAGGCCATGCCAGCAGAAGCCAGATAGATGCCTGAGCAGGCTGGCGCCGCACCAGACACCCCTTTTAAATCTGGTACTATGGCTAATCTCTAATCTGGAGATTTGCTCTATCTGTCCACTGTTTCTCTCTCTGTTTGGACGTCTCCAACATCTATAAATGGAGCAATCTGTGACTATTTCACAAAACTGCATTTATCCCTAAAATGTGTTATTAAAGATCTAATTCCCTCGACAAGTCCAGCCCCATCCCATCCCAACACCAGGCCCCCCACAACAGACTTTTGCAGATGGTCACATAATGCACAATCAGCCTGATTATAGGGTGGAATGTTGGACTCCCTCTCTATTCAGGGATCCTTGGGGGACATTGCAAGATATTGTAGCCAATGTGTGTTTGTTGTCTGCAGTGCTGCCAGCACTGGGGAAGAGGAATTTGCATGTTACCTGACACAATGTGGGGGTATTTGGTTTGGTTTGTACAGATTTTCAGTCATCTAGGTCATGGTGGTTGGACTGAAGACTTCTCCGACCGTCTCAGGAAGAAGTCCAGTTACCAGTGTGGATTTTTGGTTTCCTGGTGTATAATATTGTTGCCTGGGACTTTATCCCTGGGTCTTTATTGATGAAAGATAGTAATACTGTGTATGTTCCAGATTAATAGCAAGACCTCCATCCAGTCGTTATCTTCTGTTGTCTTTCCTTCGCCAGCACCAAAAACAATACTGCTTCCTCATAGTTAGGCCCTAGCAGCAATTATGCCCAATCACAGGCTTCAATAGGAAGCTACCGGGGCTTGTTTGTGCCTCTGTGGTCATTAAAAGGGAGCGAATAAAGGAATTAATGACTTAATTGAGGAGGAGCGAGAAGGGAGAAATCACACAGACTCCGGGAGCGAAGGGAAAAACATGAATGGGGGTGCCTGGAACGCTCTTAAAGCACAGGGATTGTGGGATTGCTGAAGTGTGTCAAGATTTTGGTTGTCCTCCAAAGCAGATGGCGTGCTTGTCGTTTTGCGTACCATCTATTCTCCTTATTGTTGACTCGGAGCGGTTTCTTTTGTTCCTTGTCATTGCTTTGATGCAAAAGTTCAAGAACAACACCCAAAAAACATTAGTTCAGATCAGCCTTGATGTCAGACATTCTCTCTCTCTCTCTCTCTCTCTCTCTCTCTCTCTCTCTCGCTCTTTCCCGGAGTTAAAGTTGTGACCAAATCAGAAAGGATGCTGGTTTCTAAAGTGTCGCAGTGCCAGGCTTGGCACATTGCTATTCATTCCACTCTAATGTGGCAGGGTTCCCCACTGCCAAGCCTCTTCTCCTGCTTCACAGACTCCTGATTACTGTGGATAAACACACAAGAGAAGACCCCCCCCACCCCCCACCGCAACTCCTCTTTTATACCCACACCAACTGAGACCTGAGAGAGATGCTACCTCCAGGAAATTCTGGCATGGCTCGCTTGAGCAATTTCTTACCCAGTCCAAGATTTCAGGCCGATAAAGCAATCAAGAGGAACGTGGAAGCGGCTCGCCGATTTGACAGCAGTGTCTTTGATTGCTGCATAAAAAACACGACGGGATGATATGCATGCAGAGCAGATAGGGATGACCTTAACCAAATGATTTTGGATTGTTAATGTTCTTGGTGATTTGAGCAACAAGTTGATGTTATACAGTCGTCGTTATTTGGTTCCAGACCGTGATAAGTGAATATCTGCAAAGTAGGTTTCAGTATTAATAAATGGGATATTTTTGTAGTCACGGCATAGAAAACTTGTTTATAATACTTGCAATACTTTTACGACTGTCGGCATATCTTGTTTGCTTGTTTTTTTCTGTGCTGCTGAATCAAAACAGGAAGCGAATGAGCCAACAATCCAGGCGGGCAAGGCTGGAGGTACTTCACTTCCTGCGCCACTCCTCTAAGCCGGAACCTCAACGCACAGAAGCCGTGGGCACTGCCACACTGACTCTACTGCCTCTACCCATGTTGAGAGCCACCAAAAGTGGGAATGCGACCCACAACGAGACAGGAGTCGAGGTAGGTGTCACCAATCGATTTTTTCGCCACTCAACTCAACAACAAGCAACAACAGCTAAGTGGCTACAACAACCTCATGGCCGGAAACGGAAGTGGAATGTGTTAATTCCATGAGAGTAGATGATGTTACAGATGTCGCTATTGGACTTATTATTGACATATCGGATATCAGCAAAAAAGCCAATATCGCACATCTTTAGTTTTAATATAGGGATGCTTGGCTCCGAACCTCGGCTACAGTACTTAAACATTCCACCAAAAACCTTTTCAAACAGCAAAACACATATAGTTAAGATTTGGAAGCCAACTGTACTGCTGCTGATTTTCAAAAAAAGGTTTTTTAAGGCTCCAAAAAAGATGAAACCCTCAGTTTTTTTACTAGCCATCCCCAGTCCTGGAAACATTCAGCTTGTAAACAGTTTCAAATGATAAACAACTAAGGCTTATTGGGAAATGGCAAGCGCCAATGTCGGCCCTCAATAATTAATGTATGCTAATGCTTGCGATGTATTCAAATGTGATCCTTTTAGTCAACACTGCTATTTACCCCCTATTACTCCCTCTGATCGCCCACTATGCAAGCGAACGCATAAAGAGAAGAAAGCGAAGGAAGCGGGGAGATGCGACATGAGCAGACACCAGCAAGCACCACAAAGAAATGCGGGCAGATTAGCATGACAGAGAATGACAGCGCTTCACATGTTAATACACCGCATGAACTACAGCTATAACCCTCTGGGGCCCGCTCACAATATGAGTCTACTTTACCTCTTTCCCTCTAGAACTTCTCATCGTCTTTCTCTGCTGCGTCGCTTTCCCACCCTTCTGCTCTTTCTCAGTAGACGTCTGAAGGGCCCTTCAGTCCCACAGAGGGATGTGGGACACCTCCACAGACACAAAAACCCACACACTTTGTCTGGAGGATGGCAGGATGGTTCTGTGTTTGAATGTAGAGCGAGAGAGCCGAAGGCCTCCCATTGATAGATTAAGGACCAGGTTGGCCGTACTTGAGAACTGGGCTTCTCTATCGCAGGAGGTGAGACTTGAGAGCCAGGTCACGCATTAGCATGTGTTTTGTTTTCGGCTCGACCGTCCCAGGCTCTCGGTTTGTATCGCTGACAGCCAGGCAATAAACCTGCGCTCCTGTTTGCAGAGCAGTATTTACACAGCATTTTAGGCTTAGGGCTAAGTATGTAAATCTTCCTGACACACAGTCACTCTCTCTAGCTTCTACATTCCCCTTACTAATGACCAGAATGACGACATTTGCCCTAAGGGAATGAAATAATCACAAATGGGTCGTTATAACATCACCCACCTATTTGGCTTACCTTCACAAAGCTCAACCCGTGTTTCCGCACAATGTCTTCAATCGCAATACTTCAATGCATTGAGTCTTGCTGTGTGACTGTAGCTGTGCTCAGCAGTCACCGTACCCTTTTAAGGCTTTTTAAAAACATATTTCCGCAAGAGTCGCTTTCATTTTGTCAAACAACTTTGCCAAGATCGCCCCAAGCCAAGCTCCTCAAGGTGATCCGGCTTGTCTTTGAACAAAAGATCAACACATCTGCATTCATACATTTTTTGCCATCAAAGATAGTCAATTAAGTTTTTCCACAGCCAACACTGAACATAATTTAAAAATATGCCCTCTAACTTCACTCATTGTGACTCTTTAGTCCCAAGGTCGAAGATATAGGGGGGGAAACTATAAAAGAACAAGCAAACAGTAAAATTCCACTTCAGCGCCATGTCCGTGTTTGATAATGATACCACTCAAACAGCCTTTTGTTCAGTGCTACTATTAATATATAATACATTATTGTCGTTTATTTACCCTGATTGAATTTGAAAAAAACACTGGAGTGTTTAGGGGACATTGAAGGGGACGTCCTTGGAGGCATTGTCCCATTGCAGCGTCATAATTATCCTGGTTGTGTTCACCCTTTGTTAAAACTGTTTTTAGGCTAATTGTACAGTTGATTCATTCATTATGGTAATGGTTACATTTAGAAGCATAACAGGTTTGCACTGTTTTTTTGGAACAATTCAACATGTCCGAAAAGGAATAGGAAGAAGCAGACTTTATTTACTCCTACTGCTTCTCCACTTTTCAGCAATTACTGATCATTTGTTAAATGTTTTATATATATATATTTCACATTCTTGTTGACTGTGTAGCCGCACATGAAACAAAAACTTGACCCAAACATGCCAAACTTTGCACTAGCTGCTATAAGCAACCCCCAGCTGTGACTGCCAGTACACACCGCCCACAATTTGGCAACAAACAAACAAAAAAAAGCACAGACTTAAAACGAAACACACTGCTGCTCTGATCCTTGAGATTTTAGAAATGGTCTCATTTTTTTGAAAGTGGGTAATAGAGGAGAACAAAAAAGAATAGGGATGTAAAATGCTTCAGCTGAGTGTGATTACAGCTGTGGTCGTCATTAGGACGCCTCTTTAGTGTAATTGATGGAGTGGATTCTCATAGCGGACCTCAATAGACTGGGCAGGGTCTCCTCATTTGTTTGGACTCATCTGCATTTGGTCTGTTTGCGAGTGTGTGTGTGTGTGTGTGTGTGCAATAATTATGACTTGACACTCTTCAGACACTTAAGAGAAAGAGCAAAACAAAGTGTAGTAATCAGTGTGTGTGTTTGCATGTGATTTCATACATTCTGTCTATAATTGTGCAAATGCAGTCATAGTGTCATAGTCGTAGATGTTTTCATGCTCGTGGTGTGTGTGTGTGTGTGTGTGTGTGCGCGCATGCACCGGCGAGAGAGCGACTGTTTGCATTTGCTCAAGGATCCTGACCCTTCAGAAATGACACATTTTCTCTACCTAGCCCGTCCTTTCCCCACACATTAGGTGCTTACAAAAGACAGAGCACTAATGCATCATCTAATTGGCCGAGGCTCCTGCCTCTGCCTCTCCCTCCATCACTCTATTAGCTCAGTAATTACCCATATGCCTCGGCGAGGCGGGCGTCCAGATAATGGCCGCCTCAAGGGCCCTTGAGCACGGCAGAGAGGGGCCGCAGTCTGTCGCTGCGGGAACACTGCAGGCTCTCACAACTCCCAGCCTTGCAGTGGGCAAAAGCACAAGAGAAAGTAGTTTTTGTTGTTTGGTTCCCTGAAATAAGAAGGCGGGCTGTTCTTATCAGATCTTATGCTTAAGTAACAGACTTTTGTTTGTGAATGACACCTGCAGCTGCAGGCTGTACTATTTCATATAATTAGTCAGGGTATTGAATTTTTGTATAGATCAGGGGTAGGGAACCTATGGCTCAAGAGCCAGATGTGACTCTTTTGATGACTGCTCCAAACATTTCTTAGCACGATAAAAAATATGCTGACATCTGACAGTAAAACATTACAGAAATCAGTGTTACAAATAATGTTAAAAATATAACGCTTTTTTATTCATTTTAATCCAGCCATCCATTTTCTAACGCAATGCCGTTGCCCAGAGCCAATGCCAGCTGTCCTTCTGATATTTTCCTTGTCAGACACCAAAAGTTGGTTTCTACTGGATAATGTGGTGGCCTAGTAAACTTCCCTCCTTTTAATCAAACCCTTTTGATGAAGGAGATGGCGAAAAGAAAGAAAGATAACCATGCAGCACCAGAAGTCGCAGTAACGGTTATATTATTATATTCATTCATTTTCTACCGCTTATCCTCACAAGGGTCGCGGGGTGTGCTGGAGCCTATCCCAACTGTCTTCGGGCGAGAGGCGGGGTACACCCTGGACTTGTCGCCAGTCAATCACAGGGCATATATAGACAAACAACCATTCACACTCACATTCATACCTATGGACAATTTGGAGTCAGCAATTAACCTAGCATGTTTTTGGAATGTGGGAGGAAACCGGAGTACCCGGGGAAGTCCCACGCATACACAGGGATAACATGCAAACTCCACACAGCGATTGCCGAGGGTGGGAATTGAACTAGGGTTTCTTAGGTGTGAGGTCTGCACGCTAACCACTCGACTGCCGTGCAGCCTATTATTATATTATGTAATATTATATATTAGCTTCACATTATTATATTCTAAAATATTTGGACGTGCTAATTATTCTTTGTTTACAATGCATGGACACAAGAGACGGCTGCTGCTTTCAACTATATACTACCTACTACCGAGCTAGCTATTTAGCCTCCAGTTTGTTTGTTCTAAACTTAAGAAATGGTTTCAAACGCAGTGGAAAAGAAGGACAAAGTAAAATGCCAAAAACGTACCACTTCCACACGGAATGGGAGGAAGACTTCTTGTCACTCTATCATGTCGGACATGCCATGGCTGACTCCATGTAATCTCATCTAATATCACGTCTCATCAATATAACATTACTACAATGTACATTACTTGTCTTTCAATAGTTTTGGACTAATATTAGGCCATAGTCAACCACGAACGCAAACCTAGGCAAAATTATTTTGTAATTTTTCTACGTAAACACAAAAAATGCTAACCAGGAGTCCGTTAACTGAGGTTCCTCTACCTGGCAACACAAGTGAGTAGCAGTATAATTGTGGTCTGTGGCTGCCTGAGTGCTGCCAGCACCGCGGTTCCTTAATGGAATCAGGGATTCCAACATGTTCCGTGACAATCTGAAACGGAGAATGATCCCCTCCTTTGGGAAACTGGGCCGCATGGCAGTTGCAGTTGCATATAACCATGTTGTAAACACACCTCCAAGATGACGATGATGGAAGGTGATGGAGTGACCAAGTATGTCTTCATGTGTTCATCTCCAGATGTTCAGACCTTCATTGTACTAGGTGGAGGTGTTTAATGTCCACATTAGCGGGAGCATTACTTTAACACAGTATGGGAGGGCGCTTTTTAGTGTGGATGTGTTTGAACCTGTCACCTTTGGCTATGCCTTGTCTCATATAGGATAAAAATGTGCATGGTTGTGTAATAAAGTTCCTTACAAGACTTTAAGAGCATTTGTTGGGAAATGAGGCCCATTTTGAATAAAGAAATATGTAGTCAAATAACCATATTTTTGATGGATGTTTCTTTATGACCGTAACGAACAGAAGGATATATTACAGCCGACCCTCCCAAAATACTTGTAGCATGCTCGCATTTTATTGAACCAAGCCCTCCATTCAGCTGTCATCTTTCTTCTATCCTTTTAAAACCTGACATCACAATCCTCCCATCGTCCATCTTTAGCCTCTTAATTGAAATCGCATAATCTGCCGCAGAATAGGTTTCCTCTCATCCTTTTTATAAAATGGCTCTTGCAAAAGGAGTACAACAAAGGGCTTCTTAAATAATTCCCTGGCTTTAGAGCAGTCATATAATATGGATTACAGTCTGCGCTCCCTCCTCCTTTCTGGTCTCATCCCACCATCCTACCCAAGGCAGATTTTGTGACACTCAAGCTGACCGGGGTGGTATTATCTGTTTTAAAAATCAGATAAATATATAAATAAAACACTGCACAGTAATGCTAATATATGCCCTAAGAGGGTCTAAGGCTGCAGATCTGAGGACTTAATCTGGATTTTGCGGGGAGGTATCTTCCCTTGGTCGTTCGGAGATTTGCGAGATCACTGTCGTTCCTCTGGCTCGGCTGAATTTCTCTCTTGCGCTTTGCGTTAATCTGTTGGCATGCAGATTGCGGCGGACTAAGGTTCAAGAGGGACGGATTAGGGGAGATCTGAGCAAAGCGGATGCAGGCAGCCTTCTGAAATAAGGCCCGTCCTGTGCGTTCCGGTCCCTCTGTGGTCTGAGGACAGCGGCGAGCCATGCCTGCTCTCTCTCTCTCTCCTCACTCACTCCATTCCAGATAATTCCCCTCTTAAAATCTCAGATCAACCACTGTGTAAGTGCAGGACACAAAATACAAAAAAAAAACCCACCCTCAACCAATCCCAAAACCTTTTAGAGCTACTTGACTGGGAGAAATCCATCTGGTGAGGATATCCTGCATCCATTACTTAGAGACTTTTAACTCTATTTATTTACATCACAGCATCTAAATAAAGCATTTTTATGCCTGAACTCCCCTCCAGTAATACCTTATTAAGATGTTTTCTATCACATAGCCAGACCATGGACAAGGTTTGCAACTTTAATTGTTGTCAGTTCAATACTGCCGCACTTTTGTCCGACTCTCATGATTACCTCTGGAGAGTGATAAAATCACTTCAGGTAAATGAGTGATTGGACTGGAGGACCGCTGAAGTACAGCTTAGCAGTCCTTCAGCAGCTTCTGTTTGCCAAATGGAGCCGTGGAGTTGGGAGGATGAGGAGGCTGGAGGGGTCATGGGGGGTCCACGTGTACAGGAGGGGAACGGGGCGTCCAATCGCGTTCTCTATGAATCCTCGACCCCGGCGGCCCCCGGAGGTTCCAGCGGGAGTCACTCAGCTTCAGGGAAGGCTAATTGAACAATCTCTCAAATGCTTTTATTTGGTTTAAGTTCTCCACGGCAGAAATAACATAGCTGGAGGTACACTTCATGGAAAAAGGAACAAAAGACCATATTTCGACATCTATGTAGAGTAATCAACCTAACACCGTCCTTGGGTTTGCATCTCGTGATCATTCTTTATTAACTTCTGCCTGCTTGGCTAAGGTTAGAAGGTCTTTAATGTGCTAATCAGTGAGGAGGAAGACATTTTAATTAAGGATAGGGTTCCTCGTATCAAGACTTGGAGGACAGTTGTTTTGTCATGTCACCAATTAAAGTGTGCAAGGGGAACATTTGTAATCCATGAGCGAGCAATAAGGACGCAAATATAAACGCAGCTGATTAGCGGCGTCCAAAAGGGCTCCTTGATAGATTCTTGTCTTGTACTGTTTACCACAAATCTCATTAGGTTCAACTAATGAGACTCCTCGTGTCATCCCCGCAGCTGTATTACTGTTAGTTTGCGTTCTTAGCGAACTAAATGTTCTGGAATCATCTCCTTTTCATAGCAATTATTATTGTCCTAGTTTTGTTCAAGAGAAGAGAAATGCATTGTGGAGGGGGAGGGGTCAAATGTGACATGAAATGGAGCACAAACATCTTTAAAGTAACAAAGAGTATAATTGTATTATTCTCATCGATGATTCCTAAGCTAAATTTTAAATTAACTATAAAAATTACTATCAAATATCATATAGTACACATTTTCACACCCTTAAAATCTTGATTGGGAAATGTTGTATTAGCTTGAACATGCGTCACACAAATGAGACATCACTCATTTTTATTTTCTAAAAAATGTACTGTATGTAAAATTCATTCATTCATTCATTTTCTTGTCCTCACAAGGGTCGCGGGAGTGCGGGAGCCTATGTCAGCTGTCTTCGGGCGAGACGCAAGGTACACCCTGCACTGGACAACCATTCACACTCACATGCAAACGCCACACAGAGATGGCCGAGGGTGTCGGCCATCTCTCGGGTCTCGAACTCGGGTCTCCTAGTTGTGTGGCCTACGCGCTAACCACTTCTGTCATGCAAGTAAAATAAAAATGCCAGAAAATGACTTTTGTACATGCATGACAAGGTCATTTTGTTCAAAGTTATTCATTTTAAATTCAAAATGAAACATTTTACCCCAAGAAAATAACTTTAACAAGGTGTAAGAAATTTTCCCCAAATTTTAGTGCAATGTTCAGAACCAAGGTACAGAAGTTCAAGGTTTTGGGCTTAATAATAGTGAAAAAGATAAATTGTATCACTTGTATCATTACCTGATTGGCTGGTAGAAATCAAATGGTTCTAATGTAATGTCCTAAGTACATTTTTAAGTTTGCGCGTGCGTACTTGTGTGTGGCCTATTTGGGAGGTCTAAAAAGGGTTTTTCGTGAAAGTCTTAGATGAAAAATCAAGCAGGGCGGCGAGAAGTTGGATTTAAGCTGATCAGCGTCTTTATGTGCGGTCAGCAGAGCCACTTGAAACTTTACATCTGGGAGCTAATCCTTTTCTTTTGTAGAGTCCACAAAGAAACCGCATATTTTCCTTGCACACATTTTTCTGCATAAATGTTACATATCAAGGGACGCGGAAGCAGCGAATCGGGACGAATGTACGCTTTAAAACCGAAACTGTTAGCAGTTTTTGACCCCCTTTGACTTCTTAAAGCATGCTGTTGTTGTTTACAGATTGATTAACAAAATAAAAAACAGAGAAACAGTCAATAATCTGTTTTCCCAAACGATTTTTAATCACCCTTTCAAATATTTGTGCCGTCGCTCGTGGAGTCATGTCCTTTCGGATTTCACAAACAACGGGAGGAGGAGGAGAGGTTGGGAGAAAAAAAAAAAAAGCAGAAATGTCCAACTAGGAAAAAAAAAAAGATCAACAAACAGCCGAAGCACAGAGACAGAACAGTTTGAGGATGAACGCTGCTAATCCTGACCTCGGCTAATGCTAATGCAAATGCGTGTTTATCAAATGTGTAATCGACATTAGTTAGAAAAACAAGGATGTGCCAGCACTCTCTGCTCTTTGTTCCGTGATTGTGGAAGAGGGGAGATTAAGACGGGCTTGAGCCACGCTCAGATGGATGGAAGACAAGGATGATGCATGTCTACAGAAGAATCTTTTACTGTGCTCAGCATTAACTCTATTTAAAGTTTCTACAACACATTAATTTTAAGTCTTTAACATTAACTGGTATGAGCATAGCCTCAGCGAATAGCGTAGATTGGATTTGTCCATTATAGACTCTTTTTGACCCGTTTGGGTCCCCTGTGGTGAGTGCATCGAAGTAACTTTTAATTGGTTGTACATGTATTTTGTGGCTTTGAATGACACAAGAAGTGCGTTAAAGACTGTTAAAGGCCAAACAATCAACAAAGAGTACAGTCATCCCTTGTTCATCACCGGGTTAATTGGTTCCAGGTCCGACTGCGATAAATGAATGTCCACAACACCCCACTATTCACTTTTACGCTCCTATTATTTTTTGTTTACATCACATTGCTCAGTCTCCTGGATCACTGCAGAAACATACAATAAGATAAGATATGCCTTTATTCATCCCTCAGTGGGGAAATTTGCATTGCACAGCAGCAAGAGTACAGAATCAGTTAAGCAGTACAAAATACACAATATAGAAAAATAAACAATATAAACAACCCAATATTAACAAAATCAACAGTTTCTCCCAGACTTATATACAATACAGTATGTAGATAATATGAGATATGAGATGACGAGATGAGATATATGACCAGTCTATACACTGAGATCTTGCTAGTGAGTTAATATGAGGCATTATGGAAATACTTTACATAGTAAAGATAAACATAAACATAATAGCATAGCGGCTAGTTAACCATGCCAATGTATTTATTACTTAAGTGTTTCAAATGGAGTGGAGAAGAAGGACCAAAGAAGCCGAAAACCACTTCCACACGGGATAAGAGGAGAAACTTTTTTTCTCGATCTCAGCCATTGCATGTTAGCTTGGCTGTGTTGGCTCAGCAGCCAATCTCCATACAGTGTGTAATCTAAGGTAATGTCTCATTACATTACTCATGCGTCTTTCAATATTGTTTTGACTAATAATAGGCCATAGGAAATACAGCATTGAGAAAATACATTCAGCAACCATTGTTATTTTTGTGCCTTTTCCAGAATTGACTTTCTTCTGATTGGATAAAGTGGCTTTACGGCTAGGGATCCTAATACCACCTGTTACTTTGCAGGCATTGAATTACCTGGATGAGGTTATACCGTACCGACCAACCACCAGTACATTTTTGCTGCTGTATATCATCATACAAGTAAGTAACCAGTGTCCACCAGCATGGTGACTTTGAGATGCTATCTTCTTATCTGCACCATGCCCTGATGTGTTGGTGCAACTTACAGGAGGGTGAAACCTCTAGGGCGAGCCTCAGGGCCTTTTGGATCATGTATGTATGTGGACCGGGGCCAGATCCCCGATGACACCTGTGAGTCTTGGCACAGCTGCTGGCTTACATTAGCGGTGAGCAGGCTTCTATGTCAAACAAACCACCGCCGCTGTAAAATGTCCTCACCACCCACCCACACATCTCCCTGCACTCCAAACGGCCACGCTTTCCTAAACAATACTAGAGAATGAGTCTGCATTTTTAATTATCGGTGAATGTCAAGGATATCTGCTTGGTTTATCTCTCCAGTCCCGGAACCCTTTTCTTGTGTTGTGTAACATGGTCCCCTCTATTGTCTGAGCGCTCTGGTAAACATACTTCATCCGTGGCCGTCTCTGAAGTGTATTCCATTGTTCCTCAAGTGTCGCCGCTCTTCAAAACTGACATTGGCGCATCTCCTGTAACAATGCCACCAATCAGCGCATGCATTCACAAAAGGGGTATTAAAAAAAAAAACAACTAAAAAACCTTGGCCACTTGCGCCTGGAAAGAAAATTACCAGAGCACAAAGCAGCAGCTATTGTGTTGCACCCTAAAAACACATTGTAGCACGCTCTTGTCACGTGGCAAGTGGAGGGGGGAGTCTATTATAAATAATTATTTTAGCCCATCACAGTTTGGTCACAGTTTGCGATGCATTGCTTTTTAAAGCAAGGGAGGAGCTGTATGCAGTTTAGCTCGACACATTAGCTAAACACATATGCTACATCGGCTGCACAGCGGGCGAGTGGTTAGCATGCAGGCCTCACAGCTAGGAGACCCGAGTTTCCGAGTTTGCATGTTCTCACCATGCATGCGTGGGTTTTCTCCGGGTACTCCGGCTTCCTCCCACATTCCAAAAACATGCTAGGTTAATTGGCGACTCCAAATTGTCCATAGGTATGAATGTGAGTGTGAATGGTTGTTTGTCTATATGCGCCCTGTGATTGGCTGGCGACCAGTCCAGGGTATACCCCGTCTCCCCGCCGAAGACAGCTGGAATAGGCTCTAGCACCCCCCCCCCCGCGACCCTCATGAGGATAAGCGGTAGAAAATTAATGAATATGCTACATTGGAAGTGTTGGTCATTACAGTAAGTGAAAAGACAATTTTACATGAGCAAGATTTGAAAGTATCTGTAGAGAGGCGGTCACAGGGTTTTGACCCTGATAATGTTAAGTTGGCGTAGTTGTGTATAGTGGGAGAGTATTTCAGTGCGGTTCTTTTCTTTTAGCCCTAATTAGCCACATCTTTGCTGAAGTGCCGCGGTTCACATCACGTAAAAAAGGAACAGCGAGTCCGGAAATTACATTACATTATAATGTGGAATGTACTGTAGCAGTCATGGTTGGCCACAAGTTGCTAACTGCTATGTATTTCTTTTCTTTTTAGGAAATATTCTTTAAGTGTGTTATTAAGGGTTAACTCCTTTTCACACACAAGAAAAACTGCAGTTTTAAAAACAGTTTTCATCCACAATCCATATGTAAGCCACAAACATATTTCCCTTAATTCTGTGCGTTCTGCAAGTTTTGTTTGTTTTTGAAAAATAAAATACTAAAGAAACTGATAAAATCAAGTCGATAGGACAGCAATGTCCGTTATCTTAAAATATCAGCCAAAATTGCAATTGGCGTGTCTGGATTTTGATAGATCCTGATTGGTCAGAATTGGTGCACCCTTGTTTTTACACTTGTATGACCGTTAAGAGGAATAGATGTAACTTATATCTGTGTATCACACATTTTCACCCTGGAACGGTCAAAATTAATTTGCGTTACATTCGACCAGCTTACGAAAACAGAAAAAGCATAAACCCTTATTAAAAGTGCAAAAAACACATAAATTGTGCAAAATGGCAGCAGAGAGAGGTAGAAAGGAGAGGTGTGAGACGTGTGGGTGGGTGGTTGGACAGTGGGCGCGGTGGCAGTGGGCACAGGAGCTTAATGAGAGGTGAGCCAGAGGAGACGAGCAAGGACAGACAGAGAGAAGGTAGAGAGGAGGGTGGGGGGGGGTGAGTGATAGATGGTAGAGAGGAGAAAGAGGGAGAAGAAGACGGAGGGTAAAACTAGAAGCAGTAAACAAAGAGCCAAGAATAGAGTCCAGGTGTGAAACGTGACGGGTGAGAGGCAGACTGGGGAGGACAGTCAAGGAGGAGCGAGGCGGGTGATGATGATGATGATGTCTTCGGAGGTCGACAAAAATATGGACGACCAAAATAGAACCTCACGACAGTTTTGTTGCATTTAAGGACAATAAAGTAGTCTTTCCATCAGTACTTAAGGGAAATCATTTTTCACATTAGAAGTAATGATGTAAATAGAGATAATCTCACTTTACTAACTGTACATTACAAATACATTACAAAAACTCCTTCATAATAATACATGGTCCGTGGTGGTGGACCGATGTGCCCTTGTCGGGACCCCGAGTCTGGAGATGCTGATGGATGGATGGATGGAAGGGTAGCGGATAGAAGGCAACGGAGGAGAAAGGAATGCGGGTGATGGTGAGATGACAGTGATGGAGTGTGGGTGCATGGCGCCGCCACTTCTCAGACATCTGTTTAGCGGCGGGGCTAACAATTTGTGCATCTGCGCCCAAGGAGAAAAAAAAAAAAACACTTTTGTGAGAGACTGTACGTGTTATCACTTATGAAGGGATTTATTCTTTCAGACAATGACGTTCAAAATCCCCCACAGCCGCATTTAAGTGCATCTGTGTGACAGTTGGCAAGTAGCCCGATGCTCCTTCAACATCTCTTACTAGCCATATTTTTATTCAGATTATATACAAATTTGGGGTGGAAAATCCCATATTTTTCTCAAATTATAATGATGTTATGACATTATTTGACACAAATTCAATGCCAAAGGTCAAAGGACAGATAGATACAGAACATACCACCTCCCCTGATTTGAAATTTAACTTGACAATATTATTTTTTATGAGTTTCTGCCACCAGATTCATATGCATGCCCCTAAGCCAGTGCTGGGGCGGGCCCCCCTGAGGGGTCACGAGAGGCTTTTATTTCAATGCAGACCTACCAACATGTACCAATTTATAGTACTCAAAATGCAATTTGACTCTTGAATATGCTTGTATGTGCTTCGTTTTGTTGCATTTTCCTGGTTTCATTTTTAAATTCAGTCGGTACAGTACAGATAAATAAATCAACATTATCAGATTCTCCAGTATTTCAAATCGGTATGAATTGCCTGTGACATATTAAAGGAAAATATTGTCTTATTATGATGAACTATTATATGTAATCATAACAGTGGTTTATTTGTTCTAAAAAAAACTTTTGATAACACCGGTTTGTGTCAGTTTGTTAAAATGAACTTTTGTGACTTTTTCTTTGTCCAGTCATATTTTTTCATTGTACATTTCTGAAAACGTAATGTAGTTATACTGTAGTATTCTCGTTTTAAACATTGCCAAAGTTTCAGATAATGAGGTTTGCGCATTTGGAAGTGGGCCCTTAAAGACGTTTGGGATGGCTCGAAACGCTCGGTTTGAAAAACCGTTCCTTTGTGATGTCACAGAGGGTCGGACGTCCTTATATGGTTCATAGTTAGGAAGCAATCACAGCGGAGTGGGCATGCCCGGAGCTCCGGAGGGCCGTGGGTGGAATAAACTCAAACAGACCGTTTGGCAGGACGCACAAATCAAAGAATATGCAGATGGAATAGGTGCAGATTCTGGAAAATCTAAAAAGTTTTCTCTGCGAGTTATTGTGTGTAGCTGCTCTATCGGAGACCACAACTCAATGCAAAGGGTCGGGGTGAAAAAAGCACAATAGGTCCCCTTCCAAACTCCCTTGCTTTTTATCTTTTATTATTGAATGGTCAAGCTGAAAAATGATGAAATGGGGTATTTGTAATTAAGGGATAGACAAGAACAAGAGGAGGGGTTAGGGAGATGGTGTGGGACAGTGAACTGCAAGTGTGTGTGTGTGTGTTTGTGTGTGTGTGTGTACAGATGCACTTGTGACATACAGCGCTATTGACAGGCAGGGCGTATGCCCCTGAGAAAACCTTCAGAATTCAATCTCATTGATTCCCACACAGAAGTGGAGGACGCTGCCTCTGGTCCATACCCTGAGTCATCACACACACACACACACACACACACACTAAAACCAAGCTGGCAGCATCACCACCAAAAAGATGTTTACACGGCACCTACACCTTCAAGATGCCGCTTCACCCATTTATTTGCTATTGTTTGATAACCTTCTGCTTGTGAGTGTGACTGAGTAGGAGTAAGAGTGTAGTGGGTGGGTGGTGTTAAGTGGGTAGGGGGTGTGTATGGGTGGCACAGACAGAGTCCATGTGTTGTATGACCTTGGTCACTGCTGAGGGGACCTAGTTTCTTGCCAAGCCAATCAATAAGCTAAACAGGCGGAGGATGGCTATTTGGAGCATGGGAAGCCAAACTCAAATACTGATAGGTTATCTGTCTGTCCCAGCACCACTTCTGTGCAAATATTGGACCAGCACATTTTTCACGGTGACTTGCATTTGGAAAAAAAAAAAAAAAGTAAAAAAGAGTGGAGAGTGAGAGAGAAAAGAGGGGTTGATGTTGAGTGGGTGAAATGTCCCTCCACTAAACCTTTTTAGGGGGGGGCTTTGACATTTTTGAAACTCGCCATATCCTGCAAGCGCAGATATATTTTAAGGCTGGATTCGCATCAATGTCAATGGGCGGCCGGGTTTGATGTTATAAAGAATATAAAGAACAAACAGCGTGCTACACATGGCTCACGGGCCGGACTTTCTACACTGAATATAGCTAAATTGCACTTGTGTGTGTGTGTGCCAGAAAAAAAGAGAGAGAGAGAACAGCACATCCCTAAATGATGTGCACTTCGAGATGATGGCAGTTGGATCTGATCAATAATAGATGAGTGACACACGCCAGCGCCTCTGGAGAGATTCCAGACAATACAGCAGTGTGTGTTTGTGTGGACGTGCACACGTTTAGGGGAACAACAACAAAAAAAGTCATACTTAGAATGAGGTTTTGGGGGGGGGGCAAAGAGTGCTTTTCCCATCAGGTGGAGCAATCAAAGGCGAGACTGGAACGACGACTTCAAGAGCAGCGTGCACGGCAAAAGCACATGAATAATTAGAGAGGAGCGATCAAAGCGCAACTGTGACATGAAATAAATGAATTAAAGGTTGCGGGGGTGAGATAATAATATCGCCATCTGGATGCGGAGCCCTCGAAGCCCCTCACCCATTTCTAAATATGTTGGCTTTAATTTGACTTTTGGGGTTTTTAATTGTTTTATCTGGCTTTAAAGTAAGGTTATGTATTTGCACCCACTGATTCTTTTACAGAGCAGATTCATGCCTGATAAGAAACACCTCAACAATAAACATACCGGATTGCTTTAATGCCTTAAATCAAAACGTAGCATTCCTTTCCTCTGTTTTGCATACAACTGGATTGAATCTCATGAGATTAGCGTACCCATTTGTGTGTATTGTTATGTGTGTACATCTGGCAGCAGGCCTCGCATGTTGCGATGCTGCCGTCTTCCGCTCCTTCGTCCCTCGTCTTTCTCCTTTCCAACTCTCTCGCTCGCTGACACTGGCCACTGCCCCCCCTCATCCCCATCCCCAACCCCTCCCATCCCTGACCATCTGGGCCGCTCCTTCACACACATGGACATACACACTCATGCGAGTGTGGGAGCATTTTTTTACCCTCTCAAGAGGCCGTGCAGTGTATGTTTGTGTGTGTGTGTGTGTGTCACTAAAAGGGCTTTCCTTCGCCAGGTGGACAGCTGCTACTTAGTAGCTTTACAGCCCAGCCAGCGGAGTCAGAGAGGGAAAGCTGGCCGACTTACAGTAACCCTTTATCCCCCGAAACAATACTTCATATGCACAATGAGCAGATGTGTGTGTGTGTGTGTATCATTATACATGCGGGTTCATTTGTGTGGTCCTCTCATCCAGGCTGCGTTCATACTTATGGTTCAATACTTTGGTCAGTGCCGAAAATTTGATGTCGCATTTTTGTCACAGGCCCAAAAGCTGCACAGATGTTACTCAAATATTTCCCATCATTTCCGATGGCAGACGGTGTTAAATCCAAACATATCTGTGTTGATTGTATTAATTTGCCCTATCCTGCAAAAACAATGTCTCAAATAACGACTAATGTGGAACCTTGGTTAGCATATGCCCTGGTTAACATTTTGGTTGAAAAACAACAAAAAAACTATTTGGTGAACATACATTTTGGTTACAATCTGACCTTCTGCAATGGATTGATTCAAGCCAAGGTGTACCAATGGTACAGAACGCTAAGTTGCTAACTCCACTGCTAACTACTTGGAATACTCACGTCCATTCTCGCACTGTATGACATTCATTCATTCATTCATTTTCTACTGCTTATCCTCACGAGGGTGAGAGGCGGGGTACACCCTGGACTGGTCGCCAGCCAATCACAGGGCACATATAGACAAACAACCATTCACACTCACATTCATACCTATGGACAATTTGGAGTTGCCAATTAACTTAGCTTATTTTTGGAATGTGGAGGAAACCGGAGTACCTGGATAAAACCCACGCATGCACAGGGAGAACATGCAAACTCCACACAGAGGGTGGAATTGAACTCGGGTCTCCTAGCTGTGAGGCCTGCGCGCTAACCACTTGCTCACTCTGCAGCCCACTGTTTGACAGTTAACATTAAAGCAAAGATTCTTGCCAGAACTTAGGTGTCAAACCGCCACCAAACCCTGCACGGTTTCTTCTTTTTTTTACGTGTTTACATACATTGTCTGTGTTTGATGGATGCAATTGCACCCCAGTCAGAATTAAAAACCCTGATCCGTCCCCAGGGCCTACGTCTTTGTCCCGGTCTTTAAATGGAGGTTGAGCCTATGCAAGCGCAGATTGGGGAGCTCAATGAGCTTAATCAAATCATTAGGGAGCAGAGCCCCGAGGAGCATCTCGCTATACCTCCTACAGACATAGGCTCGGAGACATGGCGCCAAACCACTGGATTAGTGCTATGTACTTTTTCCTCTGCGGTGGCCTCAATGTACAGTAGACATGAAGACACATTTACGGAGCACAGGGGTGCCCCAAGTGAGACCTGGGGTTGTTTTTATTGGCTTCTTAAAATTGAATTTAACAAGAAATTTAAAAAAAACGGAAAATCTGATCTAACTCTACAAGACAAAAACATGTGGAACAATTATGTAATTTTAGTAGCATAAAGTTTAAATATTCAAGAAAAATGCTAAAAAACCCTGTAATTTTTGGAAAATTAGGTTGCGGAAATTAATAGTATGAGAACAGAGTAAATATAAATAAAGTTAAAATGACAAGAAGAAAATTTCCAAGAAAAAAGTCGAAATAGTTGGAAAATTTAACCGCAGAAATGGGAAAAAACAGCTGCAATTTTATGAAAAAGAAGTCAAAATATTAACAGACAAAAGTCAAAATTTTACCAGATAATATATATAATAATATATAATATTATGAGGACAATGCCACTTTATCACAGATTTGAAATATTAAATAAAAAATATGAGAAATCAACCATACAAAATATAATTTTTTATATATTTTTGGAATAATATGGCACTGCTAACAATATGTGTTTCCCTTGCATCTTTCCATTAATTTTTCTGCATCTGAACACTATTGGGTACAACTATACTCAATACAAGAATACTAAAAAATCTTCTTTAGTAACTTAACTTAAATGTAACTTAAATGTATACCCAACTTGCTTTTCAGTAAAAAGCAGTGCAGCATACAACCACAATAGTAAACATTTATTACCTATGATTAATAAATATCCATACATACCCATGTACAGTATGTTTGCATTTTCTCATAAGGATTTTTTTTTTCAGTGAAATAAACAAATAACAAAATATGCCAAGTATACTGTACCAGCTGGATTTACGGTAATACTGTTTTTTTCCCCCAGATGTACCAAATATGGTGGCCAGTGATTGTACAGGACGCAGGACCCCTGCTGTCACAAACAAGGTAATATTTGCAGTGACAATTAAATGTCCTTGAAAATGCCAACACCCTCACTGTCCTCCGTTGTGGTTCCCATTGGCTTGTCTCCTTAATTGATTTCACACGTGACAACTGTGGATTTATAGTATTATATTGTAAGCAATTTTTCCTCAATGGCCAGTGTAACCGAGATGGCGTCGTCCCGGGCCTCTACAGTATTCTCGTCCGCTTGTGTTTCAGTGTTCTTGCATTGATAAGTCCTATCAGCTCCCTGCTAGAGGATGATGGGTATTAGTGCTTTCTGAAGGGTCCAGAGTCCACTTCCTGCTCTTGCCTTTTGTCCAAGAGAGGCCAGCTTATCACAATACTTCCCCTTCGTGTGCCATGTTCGAAGATTAGAAGCAGTGGCTTAATTTGAAGAGGGGGGTAGTGAGGCTTTGGAAACAACAAGAAGAGGCTGCCATCCCTTGTGTTTGGTTGTAGGAAGTGGATCTAGATGTCCTTCATTGTGAGCACGCTCTGTTGTGTGCATGTGTGTGTGTGTGAGAGGAAAGAAATGGGACATATTCTGGTGCTTAGGAATTAAACAAAAACAAAAAAAGAGAGAAATGGGATAAAAGCGGCTTAGACTGTTGAGACAAGTGCATCTAAGAGAATGCACAAAAGGAGGGGTGTAAATGGCGGATTCTTGCCCGGCTAAAAACTTATCAAGCGCAGGCTTTGTGCTCAATCCATTTAAGTGAGTCCCTAACACGCCCCTATTGTATGCCTTTAATGGTGCAAAAGTGACTTGTGCAAGGGGGCTATCGCCTCTTCATGGGGATTACAGCTAAGTGCTTAAGTTGTGGTGAAACCCGGATTTACTGGTGGCAAAGAGAAAAGGGGCAGAGCGGGAGGGGGTGGGGGGGACAGGGAAAGGACCCTTAGCAAGGATTTGTGTCAGGATGGCAGCCTTTCCTCTAGTGTGTGTCTGTGTGACTGGAGACAGAGGGCAACTGGTACTTGGAACATCTACTGTAACAACTTGCAATACGCCCTCTATAGGCCACTTTGGCATTACGATACCTTGCAAGTGTCCTCCTCCTCTTTTGCTGCATTGTTCAAATCTAATTTGCAACGTCCTAAGTAACATTTTAGACAAGTTTAAATTTAGTCGTGTCATTTTTATAATAATAATACATTTTATATGTATAGCTTTTCAAAATACTCAAAGACACACCAAAATGCAACATTCATTCATTAATACACAGTTAAAACATGAGTAAAAGCGGGGCGGGGCACATCAGTCAGATATAAAAAGTTAGACATTAAAAAGAGGTGGGTTTTTAGTTGTTTTTTGTAACTGTTTTAATTCCCACAAGTGTAAAAAGAAGTTAACCACTCTCATTCGAAGGGTAAAAACAAACAACCATACCTATGGACAATTTAGAGTCGGCAATTTCCTTAGCAATCATGGTTTTGGATTTCATGACTGTGCGGCCAGCATGCTAACCACTCGTTCACCGTGCAGCCGAATGTTGTTATATTTTTAATCGTCCCACAAGTGTAAAAAATTCAGCCATTAAGTCATTTTAAAATATGAAAACATTCATAACTTAGCATGTATACACTCATCCCTCGCGGTTCAAACATTGCTCCCTCACTCTATCCTGTTTTGTCAAAAGTTCATTAATTTTGTGGTTGTCTATGGGCGATTATTAGTCAAAAATATTGAAAGACAAGTCATACCGAATGTAGTGTTCTAGTCCCAAGGTACTGTAGGTTACATTGTTGAGATGTTTTTTTTTACATTACATTGCCTTAACTTGCAGCCATGGGTCCTTGCAGTCCGACATGACATAGTGAAAAAAAAGTTCTCCTCCCATTCTGTGTGGAAGTGGTACATTTTAGCTTTTTTTTTTCCTTTCTCCTATTCTCAAGTTAAGAATAAATACATTGGAGGATTAGTTTGGGTTCAATTCTCCGCTTGGGCATCTCTGTGTGGAGTTTGCATGTTCTCCCTGTGTGTGGGTGGGTTTTCTCCGGGTACTCCGGTTTCCTCCCACATTCCAAAAACCTTCATGCTAGGTTAATTGGAGACAAATTGTGCATAGGTATGAATGTGAGTGTGAACGTGACCAGTCCAGGGTGCACCCCTCCTCTCGCCTGAAGACAGCTGGGATAGGCTCCAGCATACCCGCGACCCTACTGTGGATAAGCGGCATAGAAAATGGATGGATAACTAGTTAGCTCAGTAGATTTCTATTGTAATATGTATTGTATTATGTCACCTGCAATCCTATAGTTCCTTTTAATGGACTAAAAGTTTAAAGAAGTAAATAAGAGACACACGATGACAGGTGTGTGTTGAAGTGTCAGAAAGCAGAGAGGCAGCTTCTCCTTGACCATTGTGTACCTCTTTTTGTGTCTCTGTTCCCTGAGCTAACAAACAGCACCAAGGTAAAGCGGAGAACACCTGTCCTTTATTGTCGCACACCTTGCCCTTGAGCACACAACAGCACCCAATACTGAGCAAAGATGAAGAAAGAGTCGAAAGCCCGCGTCAGGCACCTATTCAAATAATAAAAAAAAAAAGACACGGAACCTTCTGTCTGGCCTGCTCGCTAAGCCTTGATATGCTCCTCAAAAGCCGCCGAAGCCATTGTGTGTGTCTGCGCCTTTTGTTGCCTCGTATTCAAGCAGCAGCGAATGATTACGGCGATGATGGTCATGATGATGATGATGATGATGATGACGGCAATAGCTTAAGGAGAAGCAGCTGCCGAGAGGTTGACAGACACGCAGACAATCGGCATGTTTGCTCAAGACAAGGTACACTGGACATTGAAAGCGGAGGCTGCTGAATTGTGTGTGTGTGTGTGTGTGTGTGTGTGTGTGTGTCTGTCTGCAGTACATGTTCAATGTCAGCAAATTGAAGCAGTGTAAATGCGCAATACACAGATGTTTAATTCAGATAGGCAAACCGGGTATGTGTCACACTGTCGGGTTTTGTGCTAGGGGCGGACTGATTACAATTCTCTGGCCAATTACCAATCGGCAATCTTTAAAAAGCCTGACCTGATTTAAAAAAAAAAAGAAATGACTGCAAGCACCTTCAAATTTCAAATCCCATTAATCTCACCAAATACCTGTGAAACAACACAACTTCACATGAAGTAGTTCTCTCAAATATGTATGTAAAGTTGAGAATATTATCCACACGACCGTGTTCATGAATAAACGTTCCTCGTACAGCCGCTTTAATTATGCCAAACTTCCACGACACATCAGCGGGCATCCTAAAACCCTCGGTTACAGTAGCTTTGCTCTTTTTGCTGCTCGTAAGCGTCAACAGTTTGTTAGCTGTCAGTCTGGCAGAGCAAAAGGGGGCTTTTTGGGAAAGTAGGTAAGATCAGTGGATGAGATCGAGCTTACATCTAAGGATCAGCCGATCCTTGCACATGCAAGGTTGCAAGTGTTACAAGTTACTTCTGTAAAAGTGCCATGTCTCAAAATAAGTCATAAAAAAAGATCCCGACCAATTAAAAGAAGTTGCCTTACTTTCATTTCGAGTTGAAGCGACTGTATTTTTCCTGTAAGATGCCATCTGCGAGAAGCGTGTTTATTGTGAAGGCAGGAAGTGTGGTGTGACGGTGAGAGGAAGCAGCGTCCTTTCATCATATTGTGCTTGCATGTCAGTGGACGTCATATTAAGATACCGTCTTACACATATTTACAATCCAAACGCTAAACTTGGTAATGATTAAAGGCAGCGGACATACTGAGCCTGCCAGATTGTTGCCATGTAAAGCACGCCATCGTAACAATACCGATATCCCTAATAGATATGACTTTTGATCCCAACTACCACCTTCACCTTGTGTCCGATATCATTTCTAATCAATAGGTATCTCCACTTTTGGATGAAAACATGTCTCCTCGTGCACTGATGTGACCTTTGACCTCATCGCCACAGTCACCTTGCCACTTAAAATCAATAGTTTAAATCATAGTTGTTGACTATGAAATAGCAAAATCAACCCCGGATGTTTGAGTGTGCTGCATGAACTCCACGTCACAGCAACCTGGAGGCCTCTTGCGCTCCTCCATCTTGCATCCTGCTTCCAGGATTTGCTGGTGCCGCTGGTGTCAGCGATGTTTTCCTGCCGACTTAAGCTCCAGATGCTGAGAGGGCTCCTTGCACTGGCGCTGCTGCAAGAGGGCCAAAGAGGTTAATGCACCCAGGGAGGAAGAGAAGCAACCAGCTGTTGGCCTTCTAACGTTTAAAACCTCCTCCCCTCCATCTATCCTATTCTTTCCACACACACACACCGAACTCCCTCCCACCCCACTCCAAAGAAAGAAAGCCCGGGCAATAAAATGCGCTCAAATGCTGAAACATCTGCTGGGAGCATTTCAGTGCAGCCAAGAGCGTCTTAACTCCTCCTGAGCGACAATATGAGGCCATTTTCTGGGCTTGGACGACAGGGACTTAGGAAGAGATAAGAGGAGATAATGGCTGGATGGGAGACTTGGGGGGGCGGGAATGAGGGGCGGCTGCAAATGCACAATCAGGAGGTCGGCACGGAGATGTAGGAGGGAGGAGGGAGGGTTTTCTGAGGCCAAAGGAAAATGGTTTGGTAAACAATGTCCCCGCATTAGAATGGTAATCTGAACATGGCTTGGTTCCGATAAAAATGCACGTTATCCTCAGGGGGTGGGGCTCCGCTGATGTGAGTGTGCAGGTTTCCACAGTGTAATTTTGAAATCAAACCAAACCCCTAACGGTAAGCACTACAGCTACAGCTAACATAAGACACAGGACAGGAACCACACCAAATACTTGGTAATCTACATGCCTAACCTAGTAAATGCCTTACCTCTAATATAATACACAGGAACAACACCAAATACTTGGTAATCTAGATGCCTAACCTAGTAAATGCCTTACCCATAATATAATACACAGGAACAACACCAAATACTTGGTAATCTATGTATATATCTAACTCAGTATATGCCTTACCCCTAATATAATACACAGGAACAACACGAAATACTTGGTAATCTACGTATATACCTAACCCAGTAAATGCCTTACCCGTAATATAATACACAGGAACAACACGAAATATTTGGTAATCTACATGCCTAACCTAGTAAATGCCTTACCCCTAATATAATACACAGGAACAGCACCAAAACTTGGTAATCTATATGTCTAACTCAGTATATGCCTTACCCCTAGTATAATACACAGGAACAACACCAAATACTTGGTAATCTATATATCTAACCCAGTTAATGTCTTACTCTTAATAAAATACACAGGAACAACACCAAATACTTGGTCATCCATATACCTAACCCAGTAAAGGCCTTACTCCTAATATAATACACAGGATATATTCTGTATTCTGCAGGTGTGTCAATGTGGTCTACAGTAAATTGAGTGACTAGTGACGAGTAAGACAGACATGTAGTGATATTGTTCCTTGTAGAATCACACCCAATATGTTGCATATCCTCGTCACATGTTCTTGTCATGTACATTGGAAGTGAGAAGTAGCAACAGCTGGGTTTACCACCGTGTCTGGGCTGCTCTGTGTGTGTCTGTGTTGACGGTGTGTATGTGTGTGTCTGTGTGTGTAGTTTCATGGGTGGTGGCGGTGGTCATTGCAGGCGCCACAAGCCCTCATAAGAGCCCTTTGACACTCAGCTGTTTAACAGCTCAAACGGTCTTTGCTCAGTGGATTAATCACACATACACACACACACGCGCACACACACACAATGACCTCCGTGACACCCCTGATACACCCCTCCCAAATTTAACAAGGAATAACTAGTGAGTGATGCGTCTCTTCAGTGGCCTGCTGAAGGCGTGCCGCCTCATTCAGCCCTCCTCTCATTGGCAACTCAACACACTGCTGACAGGTGCTGCTGCATGAGACAATGGAGTGTGTATATATACATATATATGTGTGTGTGTGCGTGCGTGTGTGTGTGCCTACATTTAAAGCTTAAAGTGAAAGAGGGGAAAAGTTTGAAGAGGAGAACTTGAGTGGCACTTAGAAAAGGAGCCCATACATGTGGTTCACTGAAGGAGCTATATGGAACTTTTTTCAGCGATCATGAATCCACTTTGGTTAGCACACAGGCTTAACAGCTAGGAGACCCGAGTTCGATTCCACCCTCGGCTATCTCTGTGTGGAGTTTGCATGTTCTCCCCGTGCATGCGTGGGTTTTCTCCGGGTACTCCGGTTTCCTCCCACATTCCAAAAACATGCTATGTTAATTAGCGACTCCAAATTGTCCATAGGTATGAATGTGAGTGTGAATGGTTGTTTGTCTATATGTGCCCTGTGATTGGCTGGCGACCAGTCCAGGGTGTACCTGCGTCTCGTCCAAAGACAGCTGGGATAGGCTCCAGCATCCCCCGCTAAGTTAATTGGTGACTCCAAATTGTCCATAGGTATGAATGTGAGTGTGAATGGTTGTTTGTCTATATGTGCCCTGTGATTGGCTGGCGACCAGTCCAGGGTGTACCCCGCCTCTCGCCCAAAGACAGATGGGATAGGCTTCAGCACCCCCCAAGACCCTTGTGAGGACAAGCGGTAGAAAATGAATGAATGAATGAATGGATCCACTTTGTTTGCAGCAAAGGTTCCAGTTTAGCATCATTTGCTGCGTTAGATAGTGCCATTCATTACATGTGTAATTGAAATTTAATGCCGCAAAAGATGCAAAGAAAAATCAACACAAAATAAATTGTCCTTTTTGTGAGATTTCACCCCTTTCCTCTTAGCTTCTAAATGTTGTTTCATATTTTATAGTGCACTGTATTGTTAAATGGACATCCATTACTATACAACTAGTATATTGTATTTGTTTATGTAACATAAAGAAACATGTCTCGTAATAGTGGTAGGCTCCGTGTCTGTGCATGGACTTGGCATGTTGTCGGCGGGAGGGACGGGGGACTCAATCCCGAGCCAGGAGTTCTGTTCAGGATAAACAGGGTCTGGTTGTTGAAAACTCCAGAGGACTGCCGCTTCCTGGTGCTCTTTGTAGACGGGAGGAACACGCCATCACAACAGACACCAAGATCAAATAGTGTCCGTTCACTCTGCTGAGTCAGGCGCAAGGAGAAGCGTCAGTCGGCTGGAAAACATGCGTGACTGATTGAAGTTAGGTGTAATCTGACAGTGGCGGAGTGCGACAGAGGTTATTGCAGGCGGGCGGTATTTTATGTTGTTTATAAAGACAGGAACACCCTTTAATTGAATTATCGAGGAAGTGAGTTTTTGTGGATATAGGGAACACTTTCTACGTATTTCTGGGGTCAGAGGTCACTGCTGTTGGACCTCAGCAGCTATCTCCATTCATCCCAAATGTCTTTGATGGAGCTAGGGACAAGGACTTCCATACTAAATTTATCCAAGCATAGTATTAGATTCTAATAATTCAGTTTATTTTTTTTTGTGGGTTCAGAGCAAGTCTTGAACCTACAACCTTCCGGTCCCAAAGCCAAGTTCGTTACAGCCATTTCTCATCATTATTTTACTTCTTATCGGTACTCTGACTTTCTATTTCCAGGCCTCCAGCGTGTTTGTCAAACATAAAGCAAAAAACATGTGATAGTATCTGTATGGTGTTTTACCTCTTCAATGCTTCATTCATTGCTAGAACACAAAAGTCCTGATTTCATAGGAATTCCCCCTCCAGTCTGTGATGACCGTCCCTCTGAAACAGCCCACCCGCCCTGCGCTTTGCCTTTTTGCCTGACAGGAAGTGGAGTAGCCGGGACGTACTGTACGGTCCCTGGCGTCTGGGCCGGAACCAGGATGTGTTGCTAGGCGCAGGGATGATTGTGTCAGCACTTGCTTGGCCGCTTCGTTTCCTTACAGGTGATCTCCTGAATGGACAATGACAGATATACATTTCCTGCTATTTTTCACTGCTTGCAGGAGGGCATCACAAAAACACACAGGGGTACGATGGGGGCTGATGGACGGGGAGGGGGGTTCTCCGGCTTCAGATCGCGTTTGGCGAGACCTGGCGGTGACCCCGCGACCTCAGACTGGTGGTCACAAATCCAGGAGGTGGGTGGCTGATGAGGAAATATTGAGGAAACCGCTCTTGATTTCTGACGCGTTTGATGAACTCTGATGGGGGGGGGAGAAGGTCGCAGGGGGGACAGTGTGGTGGCGTGTGGCAGGATGGCTGAGTTGGACACTTTGATTTATGTTTGCTGGACTTTTTTGGACACTGTGATGACTGACAAATGTTAATGGTCAAGAAAATTGAGTATGCTTTTTCATAAAAAGTTTTACAACTCCAAAGGCCATGCCACACCATTTTTGTACAATTTTAATCTGGCAAGTTTATGACTTTATTTGTGTAAATTTAGGGCTTTTTTCTTGTAAATTTCCGACTTTATTCTCGTAAATGTACAACTTTATTTTTGTTAATTTGTGACTTAATTCTCGTAAATTTACGACTTGAATCGAGCAAATTTACAACTTTGTTTCTGTAAATTTAGGACTTTTTTTTTCTTGTAAATTGTATCTTTATTCTCGTAAATGTATGACTTTATACGTATATATTAGCATTTTTTTTCTTGTAAATTTACAACTTTACTCTCATAAATTTACGACTTTTTTCTTGTACATTTGCATTTTTTTCTCTTAAATTTATGACTTTGTTCTTGTATAAATATACAATTTCAACGTTTTCCGACTAGATGTCCAACTTTTTTTCTTGTAAACTATTTTATAAATGTACGGCTTTTTTCTTGTACATTTGGAACTTTTTCATTTATTCATTTATTCATTTTTAAAATAGATTTAGAACTTTAGTCTCATAAATTTGTTCCTTTATTCTTATAAATGTACACATTTTTCTCCTGTAAATTTAAGACTTTATCCTTGAAGTTGTACGACTTTATTTGCCTAAACCTATGTTTTTTTTTCTTGAAAATTTCTGACTTTATTCTCAGATATTTACAACTTTTTGTTTGCCTTTAACTTAGCACATTAAGTTACGTATCTATCTTATTAATCTTATGTATCTATTATATTAAGAGTATCTATCTCTACGTATTTTAACTCGTATTTGTTTAATGTGGATCTTTTTTATTAGCATTTTATCAACACATTTAAAAGAGCTGTGTGTTGACCTGGTCAACACTCTTTATGATGGAGTGATTAATGCCAAAGGATATTACTTCTCGGAAAATGGCTGACCCCGCCACCCCCGACTGAAGTTGTGTTTTTAAACACGTCTGACAGTTGGGAGCGATTTGGCCTTCTTTTGTTTTGTGACGGCAAACGCCGAGAGGGGTCATCTCTTGTTCAGGAGCCAGGAAACATCTTTATGATGGATTTTTAATCATCTGTCTAAAACGTGTCCCCAATTGACACTAGCTCCTGAGTGGCTGTTCCTTGAGATTATCTTTGACATTTGTCAAAATGCACACAGCTAAATCTAAAGTCCTATCAGGGCTCTACGTCAAAAACAAAAATGACTTGCCCATGGGGAATCCTTAAGGTGAGAACTACTTGCCCGAACTTGCCCCATGTAAAATGAAAAGACTGCCATAATGATATCATATATCAATATATGCTGATAATACATCAGATAATAGTACTGATGCATTGTATTTGGAGGAATGTCTGAAAAATTGTGGAGATGTATGTTAACATGGCAAACCATGCTACCTTACACATGGTAGTTGTAGTAAGCAGTGATATTTATAAGTTGTGCACCACAATGAAACATTTGACACATTTGTGTACTAGTAAAGTGTTTTTAATCCAGAAAAAAAAGCTCAATGGTCAAACAATAAGTTGTGAAGCAAAGGTGAGAAAAATACACAGAGAAATTGAACCGCTAGATTTTGTAGCTTGTGCAAAATCAGCACTTGGTATTGGATCTAATGGGTGGTGTTTCATTGTGACCACTTCAAATTGTCACAGCAATGTGATTCACTCACCTGTGCCATCATTTGATTTGCTGCCGCTAATAAAATACTTGTTTAGGAAGCACTGTTTCATCACTTTTTGCTGTTTTCCTTCAGAAGTTGTTGAAGAATTAGACGATGTTGGCAGGGACGCCATGATAGATGTCTTCCTAGTAAAACAATCGCTGATTGGTTGATCGCGAACAAGAACGGGTGTGGGTAAAACGCGGATTGTGGTCTAAATAAACGATTCTGATTGGTCCATTTCAAGATTTGCAAGGATTGCTTTGCAAATTACCACCGGAATTACGCAGTCCGTGTTTTACCAACACCCAACAAGAACCGCTTTAAAAAAAACTCTTGGCAGTACGGCATGCTAAAGTGCACTTTAGCATGCCCGACGGGAATATTAATGATTGGATTTACTTGCCCGAATTTTGTTTTAACTTGCCCCGGGCCATCGGTACATCGTTATTGTCGAGCCCTGTCCTATATATACTATATGTATTAAGAGCTTCCTGTCATTCACACAGCAGTCCGTCTCTAAACGCTTCCAATGTCACACGTCTATGCTACATATACATAACAACATTCATGTGACATTGTATAGAGATTCAACCATTGACGTACAAACATCTCGGTTGCGATCCCCTTTCCGCCCTCCTCCGGATTCTAGCGTGAGAAAAGGAATAAATATCAGCTAGCTAACAATGGACGTCATGGGAAATACCTGTTTTGACGCTAAAAACACTAATAGTGTTCCATTTCCGTGACGGATATTGATATTGTTATCGACTATTTTTATCCGGTGGACTAACATGACTCCTCGGCCGCCGTTAGACGATAGAGTGGATACCTAGCTCTCAATTTCACTATGAAACTCAACAAGTTTTTAGGGCCGGAGCACACAAACATCCCAAGGAGACCGGACATTATAAGTGACATTGCTATATCTATGCTGCTGTTATTGACAAAAGTAGAGTTAGCTTCTGGGCTATGATGTGGAATCAATGTGCAGAGGAAAGACGTTTTGGTACTGTTTTAAATAATCAAAATAATAATCAAAATATATTGCAAGTTATCATCAATGTACTTGTTCCGATGACGTGCATTGTTAGCTAGCTCATATTAAGTTTTCTGGTGTTACAATGCACAGAAAAAGGAAAGAAATATGTGTTCAGGAATGATGGGCAAAAAAAGTGTTGGCATTGAACATTGATGTTGGCACGTCATGGTCGACATCAGACTGTGTGTTTGCCTGTAGGGATGTAGGGACCCATCCCTATTGAAAGGGACCTGTTTTACTCCAGCGGTGTGTTTTGGAGCATCTATTCCCCTGTGGAGGAGGTGACAGGAAACACGAAGGTCAGCGATGGTCTGGGACCTCTGCGAGGCCCTCTCTTCACGACACATAAATCACAGAAAATAAAGCGGTTCCTGCGCTCTTCAAAGGCCTTTGTTTTACAGCGTCGGCACAGAGGTTATCAGCAGGGCAGCGGCAATAGCTGTGTATAATGGACCTACTTACACGGCCTGATAAGATGCACTGAGCGTCCATCAGTGAACGCAGCCTGTTTTTTCAGCCTTAGTATTATATCTCATCGGCGTGAAAAACGGTACGTGGGATGGCTGCCAATGTAAACCGTCGGATGGATTGTTTGGGTTCCTGTCTACGGGTCCTGACCCCAGTCTGGGCGATTCAATCAGGTCCCGTCACCTTCAACCGCTGATATTGACGTGTTGGATTGAAAGACTCTTAGAGTTATGTCCGCCGACGAGCCGCGCCAAGGTTAAGCGGTGTCAAGCGCACCTTCGCCTCCTCGTTAGGCGCCGTTTGTCTCGGCGTCAATCACGCCACACGTGTGCTTCTTTTATGTTTGCTTGTTCGTTCTCCATCAACCCCACACACACCAACACCACCCTGATCAAATCGTAGGTCACCCTCACGGTTTTGCGTGCGTCAAACCAAGGAGCGCCCTGCGGGGTGAAAGAGGAGGGGTTTGTGTGGTGTTAGGGAGGCGTCTGCTATCGCTAATCACTAACACGACGGCTAACAGTAGCTTAGCAGCCGTGTGATCTCCAGCTAACCTTGCCCATGGGCCTCTTTTGTCTGCACACGGCTGGCTCCATCCTCTCTGTTATTGAGCGGGGGGGAAATCAATGGCAAAATCGCTGGCACTGTTCTCAGGACAGTGACCCAAGCCCAGTCTGTTAGCCCCCTCTTTTGCCTCCCTTTCTCCTGCCTCACCCCCTCCTCCTCTTCTCCAAACCCCTCCCATCTGATTGACACTTGAAAGGTGGCCGAGGACGAGGCCGGAGGCGATGTTCCACGCTTTGGAACCCTCCGTGCGGGGGAACAGCTGGTGACATCTGCAGAGAGGCCCACAAAAGGCAGTTGAAAGCGACGTCTCGCTCACTCCTTCAGTGCCGCCCTCTGTCTCGCTAACATTAACCCCCCCCCTCATTCCCCGCATCGTCCCCCGTTGTCTTTTTTGTGTAAAGCAGACACAACAGTAACATGTTTCTCTTGAAAAACACACCTTTCTCCTTCTTATTTTATCATTTATCACCTTGCTTTCATCTCCTTCCATTGGAACATTTCTGTTGATATCTACGTGCCGGTTAAAAGCCGCCTTTTTTAAGAGCCCCCCCCCCCTCCTCACCCCGCCTCCACACTCAATGGAATCGCGCTGAGTGCTCGGGAAGCGGAAGGGTAGGGTATCGACTCTCGTTGAAAGAATCCAAGCGCGTTTGTTAACGAGACACGCATCGCCCGCAGGAATGTCAAACTTCCGAATGGCTTCCCATCTCTCGGTGATCCAGTACGCTTTTCTGTGGCGCTGAGGTTTTCATTCGGAAAAGTTGGGAGGGGTACCAAAATGCACATGGTACCTATTTTTGGTATGCGTCCCTATTGTATGGCATTAGTTGAACTAAGGACACTTGGAGTCAGACACACACACATATATTCATTCATTCATTTTCTACCGCTTTTTCCTCACGAGGGTCGCAGGGATGCTGGAGCCTATCCCAGCTGTCTTCGGGCGAGAGGCGGGGTACACCCCGGACTGGTCGCCAGCCAATCACAGGGCACATATAGACAAACAACCATTCACACTCACATTCATACCTATGGACAATTTGGAGTCACCAATTAACCTAGCATGTTTTTGGAATGTGGGAGGAAACCGGAGTACCCAGAGAAAACCCACGCATGCGCGGGGAGAACATGCAAACTCCACACAGAGATGGCTGAGGGTCTGGTCTCCTGGTCTGTGAGGTCTGCGCGCTAACCACTCGACCGCCGTGCCGCCCCACACACATATATATACGTACATATTCCATATCTACACTTTCACGTCTTTTTTTTTTTTCTTTCACGAAGTTTTCAGTGAGTTAAAACCAGGGTCAAAAGGTCAACAGACTCCGTGCAGGTTCTGCCGTAGCATCAATATTTCAGAGCAGTGTGAATCCTTCTTTTGAGGCATCAGGTCTCGATGAGTGAAGGCATCTCCAGGACGGAGAACCTGGCTGACGGACGAGCACAAAGCACCCGTCAAGCGGCGGGCAGCGGCATGGCTCACACCGCTCGCCTTATACAGCGCCTATGTGTGTGTGTGTGTGTGCGTGTGTGATAGAGAGGATCAGGCGGCTCCCCCGCGGTGTCCTTTGTTGTTTGCGGCCTTGTGTGTGAATGGAGCATACCTGTGAGTGACAGAGGAAAGTGTAGCTGCTGGTAAAGTGAGATAGTGACCTCTTCATGGCCATGGAGGATGAAGCGCTCCGATGCACCTGAAGGCCTTTTTAAGCACCACTTTAAGAATCAAAACATGTTTCTATTTCCATTTTTTTCTGAATCTATCTAACTATCAAGCCAAGTAACATGAAACTATCCCCCACCCCACCACCACCACCACCACCACGAACCCATGATAATATTTAGTTTCAGGCCCTTCAAGACAAAGAGGGAAGGAGCCTAGTGGGGGGAACAGTAGCTTCTTGTTGTTATGACATACGGTAACATGAACTCCTTGGAAGACTTCTCCTGTCATCCCGGCCTCAGGTCTCCCTTTATTCCACGTGGGGGAGGGGGGACGTGGAGGTCACAACCTCCTGGACAGATTACTACGGAGCATGGGGACGGAATGGGAGGGGTTGTTTGAGACGGGCTTTAGTAGTATAACCGGTGGACAACCCCTTTTGGTTCGAGTACATGATGACTTTTATCTCATTTTACACTTATACACTGGAGCAGTACTCTATACCCTACCCAATAAATGCCTTGCCCCTAATAGTAGTTGCAAGGTACTTTTTGCAGTTGAGTAACCCCCCCAATCCTGTATCAGTATATTTTCATAGGGAATAATTAATGTGGCGGCACGGCAGTCGAGTGGTTAGCGCGCAGACCTCACAGCTAGGAGGACCAGGGTTCAATTCCACCCTCGGCCATCTCTGTGTGGAGTTTGCATGTTCTCCCCGTGTATGCGTGGGTTTTCTCCGGGTACTCCGGTTTCCTCCCACATTCCAAAAACATGCTAGGTTGGTGACTCCAAATTGTCCATAGGTATGAATGTGAGTGTGAATGGTTGTTTGTCTATATGTGCCCTGTGATTGGCTGGCGACCAGTCCAGGGTGTACCCCGCCTCTCGCCTGAAGACAGCTGGGATAGGCTCCAGCACCCCCCGCGACCCGCGGTAGAAAATGAATGAATAATTAATAGTAAAAAATTGTTGTTTTAAATCCCCCACACACACACTTATTTATTATCTGGTAATAAAAATGTAAAGGTGACATATAGGGGTGTTACTTCATGCCTGGAGGGCTCTGCACACAACACATAATGTACACTAAATTATCTGCTTAGCATATACTAACCTACACCGGATCGGTAAAGGTGAAGAATAGCATTGAAGAACAGAATAGCTTACATAAAAGTCCTACAGGAGCGCTTGTTTTGTTGTTTGACAGAATGCGCCAGTTGGCCTCTGACACAACCTTGCATTTTTTTTTTCATTGTGGCTCCGTGGGGTTGAAAGGCACACGCCAACGCAGTGACAGCGACGCTCTCTTGTTAACGAAATAAATAAATGTGCTGTGAAAAGCCAATAAGCGGTGGGCGGGAAGCAGAGCCAAGTATTGCTGCGTCAAAAGCGAGCGCTCCAGCCATTAATCTCTCTCAAACAACCGCCCTTTCCTCTTTCTCGCCTGCCCTCCTCTGAGAGAATTACAGCCATAGATGTATAATTCACGCCGCTTTGGCTTTGGAAGGTTTTTGTCGGAAAACACGCTGACAGCCAAGTTAGCGCAAGCCCTCATTCCTCTCAGCCACCTGTTCACCGGGGAAGTCAGTCAGAGAGGGACGCTTGATTTATATTTCATCACTCCTCCCAGTCCGATGACTTTGTTGCCGCTCTCATGTAGTAAAAAGACGTCAACTTAAAGGAGGCCCAAAGTCCTGACGGGATGTAGGTTAGATTGCTCATGTCAAATTCAACCTGTCAGGGTTTCATTCCCCCGAAGAGCAGCTCGTCGTTTTGCATCCATCCAGCTGCCGTCGTCAAGTTTGAGGCAAAGAATGCCTCCAACTTTGGGCCATTTTGTCTGCTCTGTGATACCCTTGTGTAATATTTCTAGATTATTCTATTCAACTGAAACATGTCCACTTTTCCAAATCATTTCATACATTGTATGTTGGAAATGCAGCTGGGACTCAGCATGAATTTGGCTGCCTTTCAGTGTTCCATGCAATGATTGGACGATCTGACAGGTCAAACGCTGATTGATCGTGCTGTCACTTAGCGTGCCCTTGTCTTTTTTTTTTTTTTTTTTTTTTAGGAATTTTTCCCATCATCCACAATCCTTATGTAAAACATGACCACACATGTCTTTCTCTTTTTAAACAGAGAATAGTGAGCGGTCAGCACCCATTATGTACCTTGACATACATATAGTTACACGATAATGCTGGCTTAGCAATTTGCCCCATATTGTGATTACAACATTGGTTCTGTTGCTGCTGTGTCGTCCAACATATGCATAAAGAGCTACATTTCTTTTTCCACTTCAATTTAAATATTGAAACAACTCGTGCCATTCTCGCGTCCCATGCCTTGATTTTGAGGCGTACCAACAAGTTAACGCTTTGGCACCAGTGCTCTCTCGCCCATCTGGGCGGACCCTGTGTCGGTCTCGAAGCTTCCTTGCCGATGATGAGGGCTGTCAGGGGCTTTTTAACCTCCTAACTGCTGCTCCCTATCGGCCCTAATCGCGCATTAATGACATCAGGAGGACCCGGGGGGCTGGCAGCGTCGCCGCCTGCGCGGGCAGAGTACTGATGAAGAGGGCAATTACCGAGCAGCAAATAGCATAACCTCCACCGCTCTGCACAGGGGTTATGGGCTATTAGTGAACAGGTTAAGATACAGAAGAGGCTCAAGGAAAAGAGTCTGGTGCTGAGAGTGAATTGTGTTGTAGAGGGTAGAGGTTTTATCCTTTTTATTGACATTTCTATTCTATTGACACCCATGACTTTTTGATGAAGATCTGGATACATTTATGAGGAGGGAAGTGCCACTGTGCACTGTGCAAGACGGGAACGATACATGAGATTGGTGACATGGGACAAAATGCAATAGAATAATCTAAAAAAGTCCATAACAATATATTGCAATCAACTAATTTGATTTCTACTACGTTACCTTGCATTGCTCATCATGAGGCTACACACTCTGTGTGCATGCAAGCGGCCCCCGCCTCCACCCACTAAGACAAAGAGACCGTATGACTGACAAAAGGGCTCACGCCATTCATGCTGTTGTTCTATGGAACAAATGCGGCAAGATGCTGAATTTAGCTTGTTTGGAGGCAGGAGACGAGGGAAACAGACGCATGCACATGGCAATATATACAGTTTATTTTCATTTATTGTGTGATTAATTGATTAATTATAAACCCAGGCCTCATGCCCAAACTTTTTTTTTCTTGCTTTATTCTTACCAATGTTGGGAGGTTGGTGCAAATGTGAAAAAGGCTCAGTCGTGTTGGCAATCGCAGTTGTTTGTCGCCTCCCTTGTGTGGATTCCATGGGTGGGAGCAGGCTGAAGGTCAAAAATATATACTGTACTTGTAGTGGATATAATTTGAAAGAAACATATTTAGGTGCTGATTTTAATAATATGATCATTTTATTTTTTATGGCTTTTAATGTAAGAAACAAGTTATCACAAAGCCTTTTTTAATGGAAAATACCTCAAAATATACCTGTGTAGTTGTGGAAATAGCAGTGATCCATATTTTAAAATAACATTTTCATGTCAGAATTACATGGGTGCTTCTTCTTTGCTTCTGCAGGGGTGGAATGAGGTGGGGGTGCTTTGGAGGCAGACCAAAGGGGGGGGGGGCGATCATCCAGTTGTACATGTAGGCCCTATTTTTTTTAAAGTGACATATGCATTGGCAAACAACCAGGGGGTGTTCCAGGTTTAAGGGGTCGGGGGTGCAAAAGCCTGACTGGCCCCGGATGTAAACAATGAATGGAAGGAATTATTTAATTTTGGCAAGGTGCGGTAACAGGAAATGATGTTTACGTCAATGGCACCGCCCTGTAGCATCTTACGTCATCCTGCATGAACCAGGAAGTAGCCTGCTGACAAATGAACAGATGGACAAATAACACCAGTTTGGCCTTGGTGGAGGTCTGCCTTCGACTGAGTGCCATTTTTTTTGTGTTAAGACTCACCTATGGTTGTGTGATTACTATGCAGAAGAGGTGAATGTGTGAAGAGTGAGTGGGAAAACGATTCATTTTTAATCAAACTGTCTTTGATTTGGCGCAGGCACACACACACACACACACACACACACAGTCAGCCGTGTCCGTTTCCTCGCTTGGAGATGAGTGCGAGTGTTTGTATGAAATATTTACAGGCCATTTGCTCTTCTGCTGCTCTGTTTGAAAGCTGGATGTTGGCTCCGTGTCGCCCGCTCCCTCTTTGAGGCCATCTGGTGAGTGCAGGCATCAGGGAGGTTTTCCAGGAGGGGGGCCCCTCCGTCACCCCCAGACAGGCTAGCCCAAAGAGCGGCACCGCCCCGGGGATGGATACACTCGACCTGCTGGGTGACGGCGCATCAAAGCGCCCCCAACCTGCCAGATCACTGTTACAAGCTACAAGGGCCACTGATATGGAAACGTGGTGGCTTCCAGTGGGAAAGCCCCCACGGGGAGCCGCCGCGGTCTTTGCGCCGCTTCTAAGGCAGTTTATGTGCTATTTATGTTCTCGCTTTTGTAGATCAGCATCTCTGGTCGCACAGGCCTGTCAAAATGCCCAATATCCCTTTTGGAGGTGCCTAACTGGCCTTTCCTTGTTTGAAAAACTGGATCCTCTGTACTGGTGTGCATGTGTTCTACTGTATATATGTCTATGTGTGCATGAGGTCATGGGGTGGGGGGCTGCATTAGCCCTCTGCTAAATGATTAGCGAGCAGACAGCTGGGGACACCCAACATGGACATGCCTGTGCACTGACATCTGGGTAAGCACACACACACATACATTTGCCTCTATTACCATAATGAAGTGCACATGAAATTGGTATATACTGATATGAATGCTGAGAAATACACGAGAGGATGATCTGCTATCAGTGCTAATCACTGCAATGTATACACCAAAATGGTTCCATGCCCACTCCCTCTCTGACGGTATCAATGAAAACTGAGCATCATTATCTTTCTTGAATTGAATCTCATGAGATTGTGTACCTCATTGTGGTTTACTAATACATAGATCAGACATGTTTCATAAAGAGATGGATGTTGTTTCATTACACACATCCACTTGTTCGCGTGCACACACGCAGCGTATCCTGGCCGGGAACGGGTGTGTTAGTGTGTGTGTGTGTGTGTGTGCCAGAATAGCGTTGCCATGAGTGTCCATGCATAACGCCGACAGCACCTGGGGCCTCACAATCAAAATACAGCCATCAGCGGAGGTCTTATTCACACATCAATAGGTGCCTGGCTGGCCAGCAGTACCATTTGATCCCTGCCTTACTAACTGGTAAATACATTTTAATACTGCTGTATGTAGTACTACTCTTTAATACTACTCAAACCCGGCCTAAGAGATGTGACCTTATTCATGGTTCCTGCAGCATACGTATGACCAAAAGAATAACATGACGGAGAAGAATAGATTTGATTGTGTGTTAATGGACACTTTTTAGTGTGTGATTACAGCTACTGCACTGCTTGCAATAAAACAGATTATTATGAATTATTATTGATAATTATTATTCCAGAATTATTTTTGCATGTTAAAATAAAAAATGAATAAATTGCATTATTTTCAAACATGGATATGATATATATTTTAATTCATTATAATTATTTAAGTATTTTTTAAACTTTTGTTATTAGCGTGTTGTATAAATATATTTCAAAATATGACACATTATTTTTTCAGTAATTGTTATTGCAATTATTTTTGATTTTATCTGCATTATATATATATATTTCAAAATTATTATTTTTATATTTTATGTTACACTTTTTATTTGTATATCATATATACCGTAATAATGACATAATGTGTATTTTATTGTTTTCAAAATGTATTCTATTATTTTTACAATTATTAATGTTTTAGTATATCATATTTAAGTTATATTTTCGAATGTGTTGTTTTTATTTATTTGTTAATTAATTGTTGTTGATTATATTTGAATACTTCTTTTCATTATCCTTATACTAATTTCCCTTTGTGTGTCTGTTTGTAGTAGCGTATATGTGCATCTGCGTGTATGTGTGTGTCTGCATGCATTTGTGTGTCTGCATGTATGTGTGTGAGAGAGAAACATACGGCATGTAATAGTTAAATAAGGCAGATTGAGGTGTTACCGTCATTATTGCACATTTCCTCCCATCGTGAACTATAAAGCATTGTTTCCTGTGCTGCCATCGTGACGGGAATAACATAATCCCAGATTAAAAAGAATGGGCTCGCCGACACACAATGAGCCTTTTGTGTGTGCGCTTATGTCCATGTATGTACGCACATGTGTGTGTGTCAATGCATTGTTGTTTACTGTACACCTGCAGTTGAGAGGTGGCGGCAGGAGGGGGGCGGGGGTTGGGGGGGTGTTGTCATGCACACGCTCCTTTTTATCCCGAATTTCTGCAACATTATTCTCTTTTGGCTTTTTAATACAAAACATTGGACGACAAAGAGAGCAGTCCAAAGACAGAGGAGCTTTAATTGTACATCCTCTTTGCTCGGTATGGTTTGCCTAAACTGGATCCGGATGGGGTCTCCCGGGCCTTCATGCAGGGGCTGACACCCTCATAGTTCTTGGCCAGTCATGCAAGAGGATTGCGGGTCACGAAGCCGCCTGGAAAAACAGCAACTCACAAGTTGCTCACTGTGACAGATGTCCTGAGGAAGATTTCTCCATCTTTTAACCCCACCCCACCCCACCCTCTCCACCTCTGTGGACCAACCCTCCCACCCAGCTCACACACTGCTTCTAAGCTGGGTGAGAGCAGCGCGAGGTGCTTAACCTACTTCCCAAGACCTTCCTCTTTACAATCAATGCATGTGTGCGTGCATGTATGTTTATAGTAATGCATGGGGATAAGGATAAGTAACCTTTTGTTGTTTGGGGAAGGAAAATGTCGGCTAAATTGGGCTAAAGCAAGGAGATGAACACAAAATAATATTTGTATACATACATATTTACATACATAACATACACTTGTTACAAGTTTGCAGGTGAACACAAACATATGTGAGACTAAGTCAGCTAGTGTAGATGATGTCGACGTGGTACGGATCTTTCTTTCGCTTTAATTCACACTTTAATTGCAAATGTTGATCTGAAACTGGAGGAGAACTTTAACTTCAAGGTACAAGGAGGGTTCGCAGGGGCATCATAAACCAGTTGCTGTTAGAGTGACAAAAACAAGCATATAAAACAAGGGCCTCTTGCCCTAAGTCAGCTGGGATAGGCTCCAGCATACCCTCATTAGGATAAGTGGGATAGAAAATTGATGGATGGATGGATGACTTACTCATGTTTATTGGCTAGTCGCTGGTTGTCTAGTAATATTACTGACATGTTAGCATGTCTCTGGGTACTCAAACTGAATAGGCCGTATGTACATATGAATGTGATTGGCCCCGGGCTCACACGGGATCCGTCACGTCTACGGCCCCGATCTAAGTGCTACTCACACTGACTCCGGTAGGGACTGTGGCGAGCGTCCACTCTTTACAAAACTTACTACTTTTTTTGTGTTTCTCATAATAATAAAAAATAACATTTTCTTTAGGCTGCATGGCGCGGAGTGGTTAGCGTGCAGGCCACACAGCCAGTTCGATTCCACCATCGGCCATTTCTGTGTGGAGTTTGCATGTTCTTCCCTCGTGCATGTGTGGGTTTTCTCCCACATTCCAAAAACATGCTAGGTTAATTGGTGACTTCAAATTGTCCATAGGTATGAATGTGAGTGTGAATGGTTGTTTGTCTATATGTGCCCTGTGATTGGCTGGCTACCAGTCCAGAGTGTACCCCGCCTCTTGCCCGAAGACAGCTGGGATAGGCTCCAGCACCCCCGTGACGATAAGCAGTAGAAAATGAATGAATGAATGAACATATTTTTTAATATTACAACTCTATGCTACTTATATGACATTATGAATTTCTTTTTTCTCTTGTTTTCTCTTAATATTTTGACTTTATTGTTGTTAAAATGCTTTTAAAATGGCATTATTTTTCCTCAAAATATGACAATTTTACTGTTTTGTTTACTTTTTATTTATTTTTTAAATTACATTTTACTTTTTGAATGTGCCACAGGCCACAAATAGACCCTGTTTCATTCAACCAGATCATAATTGACATTGGATACACGGTATGTGTGATCCATGACCCATGAATCAAACCGCAGTCCACTGAATGAGAGCTAAAAGCCTGAGCTGTCAACTGGATGTCCAGCTCTTAAGGCATCGGAGAGTGAGGTCTATCGACGTACTTTTTGCACAGCTGTATGTTAACCTAAGCATAGAGGCTGGCGATGAGGCTGACTGAGTTTTTATTGTCTTGCACGCAATTCGCAGTGATCAATCAGTCAGATGAAGTGTCTTTAGATGAAGAGAATTGAAAACACACTAAAGGGAGGAGGGAGTCTCTTAAATAAAGAGAAATTAAACAGATGAAGGGGATGGTGTCTTTAAATACTGCTCAGCCGCTGTCCTGGCTCCCTCATCCCTCATCCTTTAATGTAATGAGAAGAGCCGGGATGAAAAGGTGACGCTGTTATGTTTTATTCTTCTTTTTCCACCCCGCCTGAGCACCAAAAGCCTTATCCTAATGTAGATTGGATGTTAAATCTGACGCTTGCTAAAGGACCAAGCTTTGGTTTTGTTTCCCCGTGGCCTCAGAGATGAAGAATGAGTTTTTATCACTTCAAAATAAAGGTTTGTGTTGCTGTGGAATCACACACACACATTCTTTTTAAGAGTATCACAATGTTCTCTCATCCCTGATTTTCAGGATAAATACACTTTGTTGGTCAAGCAGGTCATTAGTGAGTGGCGGAGAAGAAAAATGTTTGTGTGTGTGTGTGTGTGTATTTTTTCTGTAGTAAAATAATCCCTATGAAATCCAGATTTCTCAATCCGGTAGCTCAAGCTGACACTTTAAATAAAATCATTCTAATCCCACATGGTAAGAGAAATGAAAATGAGGAGATTAATGTGTGTGTGTGTGTGGGAGAGGATGGGGTGGGGGTCACCCTCATCCTCTTTCTCCCTCTCACCCCTCTGAGACTGTCCTCTTTCCCATCATCATCATGAGGGGTGAGTGTGTGGCAATGTGTGCGTAGCAGGGGGAAATACGGTAATTGGAGCCTGATCTAATCAAATGATGTCGAATGAGCTCTCCCTCTATTAGCCACAATGCGCTGTCTTAGTTGTCATACATCATTCTCAAACTGGTCATAAAAACTTCACCTTTCATTTCTCTTTATCCACACAGGGGTACCCTCGATGTAAAGAGGAAAAGAGTGACGATAACCATAGAGTTTGTGCTTCCTTATATGCCATGGCTCCATCACTGCAAAGGGTGAGTACTATTCACTGTTTACTGTTTTTGGGGAGGTTACAGGTTGCCCTTGGAATAGATTAGCTTTAACACCTGGGTTCGATTCTCCGCTTCATCTCTGTGTGGAGTTTGCATGCTCTCCGGGTACTCCGGTTTCCTCCCACATTGGCGACTCCAAATTATCCATAGGTATGAATGTGAGTGTGAATGGTTGTTTGTCTATATGTGCCCTGTGATTGGCTGGCGACCAGTCAAGGGTGTACCTGGGATAGGCCCCAACATACCCCCCGCAACCTTACTAAGGATAAGAAATGGATGGATGTTTATGTAGGGGTCTTGAGAGCTAAAATGTCCTAAAACATGAGTTGGATGAAGAAATATATTATATATATATATATATTTAATTAATGTAATTTTTAGTAACTTATTGATTATTCACAGTTCCAAAAATTAAAAAAACCGGTATAAAAATACAACATTAGTGCTGACTTAAATAATAGTATCTTTTATCAATGATGTATAATGTATTTAGTCATATTATTATTAGAGTTATTGTAACCAATTTTATTTGAAATCAGTACAAAACAGTTTTTTAAATAGTGTAAATAATGTAATTCAAATATGAAAAACATAGTGCATGTGTAGTATAAAATACTCATACCTCTCATGTGCTGTATATGTGTATATACATATATATATATATTAAGATAACATATACACTTGAATACTATATAGTGTAAATACAAATGTAAACAAAACTTATGTGTTATTATATTGAATATAGTGGATTTTGACCCTGCCTCTCACCCAAAGTCAGCTGGGGTAGGCTCCAGCATACCCCCGCAACACTAGCATAGAAAATGGATGGATGGATGAATGTAAAATGAGGGTTATGAAAATAATGATTCCCAAATGCTGCGTTTAGGTGTTTTTGTGGTGTTTTCAGTCTGCTATTCATTCATTCATTTTCTACCGCTTATCCTCACGAGGGTCGTGGAGGGTGCTGGAGCCTATCCCAGCTGTCTTCTGGCATGTTTTTTAAAAAAGCAAATGCGTAGGGGGAGGGGGAAAAAATCAGCGTTTTATACTTGACAATGGCTGTTTTTGCTGCCTAATCCATCCCCCGGCCCTCATCCTTCCTGCTTCCTCCTCTGGTTATCTCTTCATCTCTGCTTCTCTTCATCCGCCTTCCTCCACTCTTTCTCTCTCTCGCTCTGTCAACTCATCTTTTCTGTTAACCCTCTCCCACACACACTTTATCAACATGTGATTCATTCGCCCTCTCTGTGACTTCTCTGGCAATCTCCATCCCGTCTCGTAAGCGTGTGCGTCTCTGCTCCATCTCCGCCACCATCCCCTTCCTTTTAACGGATAATCTTCAACTAAGCACTTCACCCTCACTCCTTTCCTCTTAAGTGACCATCCCGTAATCTCAGGATTCTCTGGGAGGGGGGGGGGTTATATGTGGAGTTTGCAAGCCCGGAATGGACGGACTTTTAACTGGGTCAAGACAAGACCAGAAAGCATGCAATTATGATGAGCCAAGAGGGTGGACATGCCTTAGAAAAGGTAAACCAAGATGCCAAGATGAGTGTATAAAAAATGTCCAAAGAGGCTGAAAGGAAGTAGAAAAACCATGACACACACACATACACACGCAGAGGACACACGCCTCGCCAGGTTGTGCTGAATACACACGTTTCCTCATGGCTCTTGGCTTGAAAGAAAAGAAGCCCTTAGTCAGGTTACACACTTGTATGTGTGTATGAGTGTTTCTTTGTCCTCTTCACGGGTCAATGGGTGAATAAAGTTGCTGTCACTTTCCTTTTGGGAGGCGGCGGTGACTGGCAGATAAACTTTTATACAGGAAGAGGAGATTCCTGCAAGGAAAAAGGGCAGCGGGGATCCAGAGTGGCCTCGGGCATACATGGCTTCTTCTACTGACAGTGTGTTGAATTAGGTGTGGATTAGTGTAAACCCTATTGGGAACACATTGTTTTGGGTCTCGAAGAAACACAATTGTGCTTTATCCACTTTTTACATTGATGCCATACACGTATCACATATAATATAACATTAAGTTGCGGGTCTAGAATATACAGTATATGGTAGCTGCAGTGCCAACATTACACTCGCATGTTAACGGAAATGCTAGCCTATTAGCTGACGAAAGTGGTTAGCGTGTAGGCCACACAGCCAGGAGACACAGGTTCGATTCCCCACTCGGGCATCTCTGTGTGCAGTTAGCATGTTCTCCCCGTGCGTGCGTGGGTTCTACTACGGGTAACCTCCCACATTCCAAAAACATGCTAGGTTAATTGGCGACTCCAAATTGTCCATAGGTATGAATGTGAGTGTGAATGGTTGTTTGTCTATATGTGCCCTGTGATTGGCTGGCGACCAGTCCACGGTGTACCCCGCCTCTCGCCTGAAGACAGCTGGGATAGGCTCCAGCATGCATGCGGCCCGTGAGAAAAAAATCTGATACCGATATCACATTTTGATACTGATATCAGGCCGATAATTATCAGTACAGATAATTATTGGACATCCCTAATATATATACTACACAAATACACACTTTAAATAGTAATTTTAAACTAGGTGTTTATTATAATTGGTTCAATTTCCAAAATGTAGTAGCATTTACAGTACAAGCATCATTTTATTGTTTTGTCCCTTGACATTTGCGTGCGTTCATGTTTGGTTTTTTCTCTCAATTCTGTGACTTTTCGGTATCTCCATTAAAAGGGAACGATGCTAAAGGGTGTGTACATTTTTGTCGATTTTTCTCCATCTACTCCACTTTTGCATAAGAGTCGACTTTAATGTTCGACTTTGCCATGTACCTTTCCATTTCCAACCTTTCCTTTCTGCATGTCTAATTCAATCATCATTTTCTTACATGCACGTCTTTCTTTAACATTCGTCGGACGAGAGGGAGCAAGAGAGGTCTATTTTGTGGTTGACCCGTGAAGCCATGTAGCTGCGGTGTGACATTTGGACACACAAACACACACAAAGTTCAGTGCAGCTGAGTGGAAGAAGGTGCTCATGGGACATATAAAAAGGTGATTGCTGTCTCCTCCCAATACAAGCAAAACAACATGACAGTGACAATGACAAGCATCGGTATAAATAGACACATGCCTCTCTATTCTTATCTCCACACTGTGTCCCACTGCCACCATCATAAAACATTTATGAACCCTACACTTGAATTCACAATGTAACATTCTTAACACTGATACAAGTGGAAAATGACGTTAACTACTCTTACTAATAATACTCTACTACTAATAAATACAATTTGGTAATGTGACGATGCATACGGGGGATGCTGGGAGTTTTTTTAATAAATACAAAAAAAATAACTGTTAGGAATGGAATATGTCCTCTCTGTTTTCAACAAGCCTTCAACAGGCCAAAGCAGAGGGAAAATATCCCATTCCTAACACTATTTACAATTAGAGCTGTAAAATGATTAACTAATTTGCTCCCAAAGACGTACATATGTATGTTTTTATTTTTCCAAAGATTAATTTATTGTACAGCTTTTTCCCAACAGCTGTCTCCTTGTTGAACTCTGCCTCCCATTGCCCACCCCTTCCACTACTTACATCCCCCCGCTGATCCATGCCCCCCCAATCACTTCATTGCACTACTTCATTGCACTATTGTACATATTGCACTATTGTACATATTACTGTAATATCTTGTTGCATTCATAGGTCATACTGTTTATAATTTATATAATCTTCAATAACCATACTCTAGTCACTTCATTGCAATACTGTACATACTACTGTTATTATATATTGTCACATCCATACTGTTTATAATCTGTATAATATACAATAGCCATATTATAGTCATTTATATCCCTGTACATATCCTCACTGTATTATAGTCATAGCCTGTTATAGTTTTTTTTACATAGATCAGTCCATTTTTTTCTACGTTTACTTACTACTAAGGTACTTATAAAATTGCACTTCTGGTTGCTAACTGCATTTTGTTGCCCTGTACCAGTGACATGAGCAATAACAATAAAGTTGAATCTAATCCTATTTAATCTATTGGCAGGAGTACATTTGATACGAGCTCGGCACGACTCTTTTCAGTGTATTAAAGCTCTACACAGCAAGTAGGAAATGGAAGTGCATGGAGGGGTGTAGTGTGCAGAAGGTTAGGCATTGTGTACACACACAGTTCAGTTCTAAATGTGAAAGTTGTTAATACTTCATGGTGTTATATTTGTAAATAAAGAGTTAAGAGCTACTATGAGCACATTTCATCAGTTTTTTCCAAGAAAAAAAAGTTCTGATATTACTATTTGAAAAGGTTATAGCTTGAAAATGGTAGTAGATATAATTTACAGTGGGATACTAAACAGCACCGCTGCTTTCTACGCTAATAGAAGTGTATTTCATTTAGCGTATGCCGTCATGCATGATGTTTTGCGTAACTTTAAAAGTTATAGCTTCACAAAACATTTGGTCAAATTCCAAATGGTGTGACTTCAGAGGTTCCACTGTACTTGGAAATGTAATTTGGGAGAAAGCGTGTTTAGCTACATGCTCTATAATAAGAGCTTGAAGTGGAGTGCCAAGAGGCGACCGCTGGGCCGCTTTGTTTGCTCAGCTTCTCCCAGTGAAGCCATAAAAATCAAGGGAAACAATTAGCAGATAACCTTGTCACTTTGCACATTCTTTCTTCTTTGTTCACTTTCTTTTTAATGTCTCCGCTGGGCGGTGATTCTCTATTATGAGCCAGTGCGTTCGCCTCCTCCAGCCAGGTAGTTAAAAACCTTTCTTTTCCAGGAGGAAAGGCTGCACCTTCCAGAGCCAAAATGGAGCACACCCTGAGGTAAGGGAAGGCGCCCATTGGGACCCCCCGTTACGGCACACGACGGGAAGAGGGTGTCGGCCCCCTCCAGTTAAACGCTTGCTTCCTGCTGATTTTGCGCTTCTCGCTCTCTCTCATCCCAATCACACAACAGGAAGTCATTCAGTGGAAAAAAAGAGAGAAACAGGTCTTCAGTAATAATAATGCTGAAACTGAAGTGATGGCTACAAGTGGATGAGGAGGGATGGAGTGTGAGAGAGCGGAAGGGAGGAGGTGTGGGTGTTTGATGGTGGTGGTCTCCTCTTGGGTCGTGCTTCGAGGGCAGCGGGCAGCACGAGAGGCAGGATGTTATGGTTTATTCAGCCCAGGAGTGGACAAGGTGCGCCTTGCCCTCAGCACCAACATCAGCGTGATTTATAGCAGCGCTGGCAGACGCCTCTGTCCGCGGGGGAAGTCTTTGAACGTGCCGGGTGTCCAGTGTGTATGCATGTGTGTGCTGTTTTTATATGGAAACTAATTAGTGGGCCATCAACCGCCTCCTTTGACTACATGCAGCATTGTTTTAAATAGCAGTCAATGCAATTACAGTACAACCTCAGTTTTAGTCATTAATTTGCTCCAAATGGCCCCTGCTTTAGGTTGTGCAGGGGCGTCTGTGAAATTTTTCAACCGGTCTTCATTTTTGTTTTTTGTTTTTCATCAGGAGTGCATACAAGCTATCTTCCAGCAAACTGTACCAAACAAAGTTAAGCACCATATTTAACTATACTCCAGCAAAACTAATTGGATTCTGCTTTTAAACATCAGCCTACTAAATTGTGATTACAGGCTCCACCCATGGAAGAACAAACCATAAAACCATTTTAACATTCCTAACAGCCCTACAGGGCATATATCCTAGCAAAAAGCTGTGTTTTCCACTCATTTCTGTGTAGTTTTTGTACCAAATCCCAACCATTTCTTGTGCTTATAGGCTCCACGTGCACCAAGCCGAGTGGACAACATCCTGCCCTCCCCCTGACCTCCCCTTAGGCTGCCTACCCTGGTGTGAAAAGGTCAGTGAAAGGTCACCACAGGTCATGAGCGAAAGGCCACACTTGCTGCGCGCGATCACAGACAGCCGGGGCAGTGGTGGGGGTCAAAGGTTGCCGGCGCTACACGGGCCAGACAAGAGGGTGCCAACAGGTACAAGATGTGTTGCAAGCGGAGAGCAGTAAAATGTATGCAGCGCAGAGAGGAGAGGTGCTTTATTGTATAGATACTTGTCACTGCAGTCCCTATACATGCAAGCACTCATGCTCATGTTTATGCTGCGGAGACGCTCGAGCATGTTAACTGATCACTCGTTGTTACTCTTAATTGTCCACTCACACAGCTGTAGTGTGTGAGTGTCATCCAAACATATACTGCAGAAGCCATTAAAAACACGTCATAATGAGTTTTACTGTATTTAAAGCACATTTTTCAAAGACAGCTGAAGGTTTTTATGGTTAAAGCACAATGTATTTATATTATTTCCATTGGTAATAATGCAGTTAGAAATCATCTGTCAGGGTCACCATCAACTTGTTGATGAGTTTAACACCACTACACTACCTCGATATTGTGTTACTTTGCATTTCCAGTCTTCGCATTTTGTCATCACTTCCCTTTTGTATCACAAAAATAAGCAAGGGGAAACCAAACCGCTTTAAATTGTCTGTATTCAAATGGCAGTCAAACATCAGAAAACCTTTATCTTACACTATAGGGGATCTCTGACAGTATATTGCAGTACTGTCATAGAGGATCTTTGACTTGCGATATTTTGACTGTTTGTGTGTCATAGTGTTAGTTGCTTTATCCCTGACTTCTACTTGGTGAAATTTTAAGGTATGACAGAGCCTTGCAAAGAAACAGAATGAGAATAATATTGAAGTCAACATTCAAGTTAATTAAAAGTATACTGCATTGTCAATAAACCAAGACAACATTTGAACGTCCCGTTTGGGCGCGCGTGCCTGTGAACTCTAGCATGCTAAGTCCAAGTTGACAGGTGAGACGTCATCCAGAAGCTAACTTTGTACCCACCACGCATGCGCGCAATAAAAAAGAAAAAAAAACAGAGTGAGATGCCTAGGGTGGTGTTTGACTTTGAGTAAGTACATACAAGCCTTTATGTCGCTGACGCCATTGTTGTTTTTTAATGACGTCAGTATTCCTATACCTCCGGGCGAGTAAACCTGGCACGTGCGCTTAGGCGACGAGTACATGCAGTCATGCAGAATTGTCTTAACATAATTAAAAATTAAGTACAACGTATAAATATTAAATTAATGTTTTTATCGTTAATTATGGTTAGAAGCGGTTTTTAATATAAACCTCAGAATATCTTAAAGTACAGTTGTAGATGTTTTATTTGTATTTTTTTTACCGTAACTGTCCTAATATACTCTGCTGTATTTGTTTCTGAAACAAGGGCTCCCTTTCATGCAAATAAGGCAGCATATTTGAATTAGAGGCTGTGTTTGTAGCGCGTAAAACAGGCCATAGTTAATGACCATCACACACACGCACACACACCATAATCACCACTATACTTGTATAGCCTAGAAAAAAAACTGGATGTGGGTCACTGAGGGCCACACTCTGCCAGCTCTCACAGCCAAGAAATAACAACAGTGTATGCAAATTGTTACTTATTTCACCAATTGGCCTTTTTTTAATGCCGTTATTTTGGTTAAGGCACAGCTGCACACTCTAAACACATCCAATGCAAGATTTGCATCAAATAATGCTCATTTTTGATTGAGGTGTTCATGTCGCAATATGTTTATTATCGTAGATGTAGTTTGTTGTGTAGAGCTGTACTGCATCGTACCGGGAACTGTTTCTGTAATATTTATATAACCAGAATAATATAAATTGCGTTAAATGTGTTTGTTAATTCAGCATTTGTTGCTGCAGCTCCTGTATTGGGTTTCATTGCCTAATGTTGTGGTGCTTGAGTGTATGATTTTTGTGGTGTTAAAAAAAAAAAAAAGAACAAGTGGTGGACACGTCGTCCAATAAGGACTCAGACGCCTACTCTTCATCTTCATCATCCTCCCCGAACCTTTTCATTCTGGGACCCGAGGACCTTTTCGGAACAAAACAGCTTTTAAGCACACACACATTCACTCGTTTTTTTCATCTTCGTAGTCTAGAGAATAAAAATGAACAAATAATATTAAAAGTAATTTATATGAATAAAAAGCAGGGATCGAATAATGGTATAATGCTGAATAATGATAAAGAAGGAATAAAATGGCAGCTTGAACACCTCTGAGGGCAATATTGTTTCCCAGGCCTGCTTTTTTTACTTTCTTTTTTTTTAAGTATTGGGCCCAGTTCTGATAAATATGTCATTACAGTCAAAGTCACTCGTCATCACCTGGGGCCCAAGAGGTTCGGCTTGAGCTCCAAAGAAATAAATCCACATGCAGGCCGAGATCGGAACAAACCTTTAAAAAAAAAAAAAAAAAAAAAGAGAGAGAAACAATTTTCGTTGTTTTTTCCAGAAAGTGCACCCAAGGGAGAGGATGAGGAGAACCGGGCAGTCCGGTTCCATGAGGGAAGGCAGACAGACGGGCAGGCAGGGACGGAGCTAGAGAGATGGGCTTAGAAATGGGGGGGGGGCACCTGTTATGGAAAAAGAACTTTGCTGACTTAGTCACATTTTATTTAAAAAGAACTCACATCACCGTGTTTCTCTTGTGTGGAAATAACAAACAAAACAAATGCAAAAAAAAATTCGTTAGTAATAAAATAATATAACCCTTATTTTTAAATGACGTGCTGCTTTTAGTCGTTCTAGATTCCAACCACCATAAACACATCATTCATTTGTAATGGAACAACATCCTTAGTTATAAGAATTCCACCTGTTGTTGATATTCCAAATGAATAAATGTGTGTCCTATAGTGTAACACACGGAGATGATTAAAATAATACTGTCCTTAATTTGTGTATCTATGCCACATAACTCTGTAATTCATTACGTCTGCATGACTGTATACGTTTGCATCTATCTAATTCCTAACGAGAAATAAAGCCCATGGGTTTAAATACGTACCAAAAACAAGTCTTACATTGATTACAGCGAAAGAACACCCGATTTGTAACTTAAAATAAAAATAATATCGGCAAGTAATTAAAGTAAGTCACAACATATGTCACATTATTAGCGACAAAAGATTAAAAAGTGCGGATAATGATTCTTACTGCGGTCGAAGAAAATGGATTGAAGTCCTTTTTTTCTGAATATAGGAGGGGTGTGAGGAGAGAGAAAAAGGGGGGTGGGGGGTGGGGGGGGTCCCACAGTGGTCCGGACTCAAGTTCAGTGCGTGGATCTCCTGCGTGTGCTGGAGTGATGGGGGTGGAGGTGGAGGTGGGGGCTGCTCTTATTGGTGGCTTGCCACGGTTACATCACGCCCGTCGGCCGTGACGCGTTCACGTCTTCCTGCTTCCTTCAGCTGCGTCTTCAAGTGGGATCTTTTTTAGTGGCCGGGGAGGAGCGCACCACTGCATCCAGTCCTCCTGCTCCATCCATCTATCTATCCATCCACACGCTCTCTCTCTCGTATTCTCTGTAGGTCTCTCGCTCTTTGTGCTTGAAGCTTCGCGATAGATGAACACAGCCACTACGTTAAAAAAACCGCATCTTCCAGACGTTTTTGCTCTTCTGTCTTTTAATCCAGAATCATCCCAGACGGTGATCTATTCTTTTTTTTTAATCATTTTGTTGCTGAAGTGGATCGCCGCCTCCTTCTTCTCCTCCTCCTCATCATCAACTGCGGGGTAAGTCACCTCGGATACCTCCCCTCTGCGCGCGGTGGGCGGTCAGAAAAACCTTCAAAAAAACCAAAACAATCAAAAACGAATAATTAACGCGGGTAAAATAGTCTCAAAGAGGCATTAATCAACGTATCCTATAACTTTAGGTGTTTTTTGGGGTAAAGTCCATCGCTTTAAGTGTGTTTTGTTGAGGATGATGACGTGCTTTGCAAGTTGGAAGTAAGTTGCATGCGATTTGAAATCTGATGTGTTTGACTTGAAACACAATGTGCGTGTGTATGCGCGTTAAGTAAAGAGTCCCATGAAGTTAGAATTTCTGTTGTAATATCTCTTGCCCCGTCACTTTTTGGATTCCTTATTTTGGAGCAAAATGTTTTATTTTGAAGTGTCAATCAAACCTGAACTGCTTTCATGTTGGCATATGTGGTGGTTTAAAAATCGAGCCTATAAGATGCAATGTTTTGCTCTTCCTCGTAAATTAAAAGTAGTGACCATGCAGAGAGAGAGAGTGTATGAGTGAGTGTGTGTGTGTGTATACGTGTGTGTGTGCACAGAGACAGGTGCTCGGTCCCAAAAGACAGGTGCTTGTGCTGGTGACTATTTCCAGCTCATTGTTTAAAAGCTCCTGGTGGTGATCAAGTTTTTGTCTCCTTAGGAGAAGCTTCTCTATCTCCTGTCTGAGCCGTTTAATACTAATGTCAAGGCACTGCATGCATGGGCCAAAAGCCATCATCTATCAGGAGGCTTTAGTCTGGAAAAGTACTCTATTTTTTATTGAGGGGGGTCATTTCATTTAACCCTTCTCCCCCTTCTAAATATGTGCTCTATTGCGCTTATTTTTTTTTTGTCATTTTTGAAGTGTATTTTGTCAGTGGTGTTCCTAAAACACAGCATTATTCCTCCTAAATCCTTTATTGTAACAAGTCAATGTGTATAATTGATATTGCTTTAAGTCATTCCAAATGAGTTTATGTGAGTATATTAAACTAAAGTTCCATTTTATAGCTGCAACACTCGTAATTCAAATAGATATTTAAATAAACAGCACTTAACAATTGAAGTGCCTATTTATTTAAATCTAATTTATTTTTTCTGTCATGAGACTCAAGCTTTTTTTTGTAAGAGCGCTTTAAGTCGGTTCTTGCTGCAGTTTGACCCGTGTGACCTATTCATTTGAGCAGAATTAAGTGCCCTTGCCAGATGAAAAGGCAAATGAAACAAACCCCCCCAAAAAAAGCACAGACGAGAGCTCACACTGGCAACCAAAATCAATTGGTCTATTTTGCCTTTCTTTTTATGTGTCATTGTCGCCTTATTGATTCACGCGGACGCATGAGGTTTTAGAATTTGGTTTGTGGAACGGATCAAATGATGGCCTCTTAGATGACTTGCGGCGGTTAAAAAAAAAAAAAAGAAGCTATAATCTTAACCCTGTTTCTTTTAATGTGGTCCTTCCAATTAATAGCGCCTATGTTGGCTGTCACCGCACACAAACATGGAAATGAGGACAAGTACTTAAGTCATTATCATAATTTTATGCTGCTTTGTGTTGCGTGGGAACTGGTTCAGTGTCACGCGCCGTGTAACAGGGGACAGGATAAAATGTAGGACTTTGCCCCGGAATGTCGCGGCGAAGGCCTAATTCTGACGACGGGTCTCACCCATTTCCCTTAAGCCTCCGTCATTGGTCTATTTCACTATCAAATTGTCAAAGGGAGGAACTCACGCTTGTTCGCTATCAGCGTGTACTTAATATCCAAGTGTAGGCTGCAGTGTCTCTGGATTTGAGTTTTCCCTCACTCTTATTTTATTTCATCCCTTCCCTCGCACAGGTACTCAGAGGCTTTGAACCCAGAGACAGACTGCTTTTGTGGGAGATGGCCCAATAGCAGCAGCCCGTGATGCCGGACCATGACAGCGACTCCCTCCTGAACAGACAGACCAAGCGAAGACGTGTGGACATTGGTGTGAAGAGGACCGTGGGCAGCGCAGCCTCTGCCTCAGCGACAGCAACCACTGATAACATTGCGCGCGCCAAAGCAGCCATTTTTAGTGCCATGAACTCTCTGAGTGCCCACTCTCACCACGGGTCAGACGCCGACTCCATGGAGTGCTCTGTGGTGCAGCCGCACGGGGGGCCTGGCGTTGTATCGGCCAGTGACAGCGAGTCAAAGTCCAATGTGTTGCGGAAGCTACTGAAGAGGGCCAACTCGTATGAGGATGCCATGATGCCCTTCCCTGGCACCACCATTATCTCCCAGTTGCTCAAGAATAACCTAGCTAAAAACGGCGGAGGACCAGAAAGAGGGGACAGAGGTGAGAGAGGTGACCCGGGCTTCCCCGGATCAGGGCTTTCCACTACCAGCTCGGATGCACACCAAGAAGACGCCTGCAGCAATTCCTCTCAAGACAGCACCCCTCAGGAGTGTCTGTCCCCGTTTGGCCGCCCCCCTGGCCTGGGAACCTTCGACATGGAGCGTCTCAACGATGAGCACCTGCGCGCCAAACGAGCTCGCGTGGAGAACATCATCCGTGGTATGAGCCACTCCCCGAGTGTTGTGGTACCTGCGTCTTCTCGCCACGAGCGTGACCACGACATGGACAGGGATCGGGAAATGGATCTGGAGTGCCCACCTCCTCAGTCTCAGCAGCAGGCCCCCGGAAGCCCTCGGGTGGGCGAGGTGTGCAGCAGCAGCAGTCGAGAGAATAAGCGCAAACAGCGTCTGCCCCAGCAGCAGCAGCAGAGCTTCACCCAGCTGGTGTGTCAAAGGAAAGAGCAGAAGCAGGAGGAACGGAGACAGCTGAAGCTCCAGCTGGAGGACATGCAAAAACAGCTACGCCAGCTCCAGGAGAAGTTCTTTCAGATCTACGATTCAACCGACGACTCTGAACACAACGATCTGCACAACGACCTCCACAATGACATCGGAAACCTGTCAGAGGACAGCCCAGTGAGGTCCGACAATGGCGGTGACGACCGGGGCGGAGATGATTTGCGCTCCGACAATGAGATGTCTGATTTGGATCCAGGCCACTTCCTGGATCGGGCTCGGGCGTTGCTTCAGGAGCCGGCTCTGCTGGGGGACGGGGAGAAGCCAAGGAGAGACGGAATTGGCCGGAGCAAAGGTCAGGGAGGTCCCGGCGCCTCCATGCACGCTGAAGGTAAACAACTGGCAGAAACACTGAAGCAGGAACTCAACTCAGCTATGACACAGGTGGTGGACACTGTAGTGAAGGTGTTTGCCAAGCCCCCACGCCCCACGCCCCAGCAGGCCTTCCCCCCACTCTCCTTACCCCCTGAAAGGTTCTCCGCCGCAGTCAACGGAGACAATCCCAACTTCCACACCACCAACCAGCGGCTGCAGTGCTTCGGTGATGTCATCATTCCTAATCCGCTAGACTCCTTCACCGGCATCCCCGGCATTCCAGGTGCTGCAAACGACCAAACAGAGGCGCTGCCGTTAGTCGTGAGGAAGACGCCCAGTGAGCACCACCACCAGTCCTCTGCTGTGGGTGCCCACGGTGGTCACCACCACCCATCTCTTCATCCCTCTTCGCTCTCAGCCTCGATGGGCTTCAGCCCCCCATCCTTCAGACACCCGTTTCCCCTGCCTCTCATGGGCTATCCTTTCCAAAGTCCCCTGGGCGCACCTACAGGTGGCTACCCGGGCAAGGAGCATTCCTCGCCAGACTCCATGGACCTGTCCCGGGAGACTACCAGCCTGAGGACCAAGATGGCATCCGGGCACCACCTGGGTCACCACCATCGTTCTTGTTCACCAGCGCACCCTGGCAGCACAGCAGAGGGACTCTCCCTGTCACTTATAAAGTCCGAGTGCAGCGACCTTCAAGACATGGCTGACATCTCGCCTTACTCAGGCAGCAACGTATCCTTTTCCAAAAATGTGTGTTAAGGGTGTTTAACGTTGATTCCAAAGTCCTCGTAGAGACAGGACAGGTGTGCATCCGGAGCGCCAAGAGTTAAAAGTTCTTTCTTTGACTCTCCTTAGAAACTGTTGATGAATCACTTTTCCTCCCACTGCTGCATTGTTGTATTTATTTTTACATTCGGAGCTCACCTTCTTGCACAGGCTTTTCTTCCATCTTCCACCGTGAATGCTTTAAAAGCCTTCTTATCTCATATCGCTTACTCAGACAGATTAGGTCCCCGCGACGTTTTCTGCTCCAATTGCTTTTGTGTTAAAAAAAAAAAAAAATGTCCGGATAGATAGCATCCTCGAACTTGGCACACAATAGTGTTATACATCCTCGCTTATAGTTTAACCCCGAGGTGCCCCAGTGGTGCCCCGCGGATAAAGAAACCTTGCCCTGTGGGAGGCTCAAATTGAATCCCCTGGAGACTGAGGCTAATAGCTTAAACTCCCTCCTCCTCTTTTTTTTTTCATATAGCTCCTTAGTCCCCCGAACTACTCAACACCCTTTTAACCCTCATGAAAATTTGATTCATGCCCTCAGTTATTCGTAGGAATCGTTAACATTCATTTCATACCTGTTGTGGTTTCGTGTGGTCTTTGTCACAAAGCACCGAGGACTCAGCCAAGATGTGTTTTTATGATCGCGCGTGTGTTCTCTTACACTCCTCGTATTGTCCATCGCTGTTGTAAAAAGCCCACAATCATTGTCATTTCTCTTTTTTTCATTTCATAAAGATCTGTCAACAGCCTGGGGGGCCCTTCGTCTGTTGCTTGGCAGCCAAATACTTTTTTTTTTGTTGTTTTCTCTCCCTGCAAAAGCCCCTCCTCCCTGTCTTTTCTTTTGAAGCGGACGTTAACAGGTGTTTGCAGCGAGCTGTTTATCTTTCATTACCTCGCCTTGTCTTGTCTTCTGACCCAAGGGTGAACGCTTTCCAGAGATCCATAATCCTTTGCTTTTGCGGGCTCCCGATGGAGGGATGAAAAGCAACAGAGAGAGAGAGGCGGACAGCAACTGGAAGGAAGTAGAAAACAATCAAACAAGCACATACGCCAGATGCTGGGGCTTTTCATGGTCGCTTTTATACATTCTGACTATTCACTCATGTACTAAAGAATAGGCTGAGCAATCTGCACTTTTTTTTTTTTTTATTGATTGCCATACTTGAGCTTTGGTATTCACAGCTCTTTTGTGCATCCCTACTTTATCGTTTGCCCCAAATTTATGAATCACTTTCCTTCTTTCTGAGCCTCGGAGGTCAGCGACAGCTTGTCAGACATTTTGCGAGGGTGCGTTCAAGTTCACCAGCGTTCTGCGCCGTCGCCGAACAGATGGTCATATCACTTTCCTCATTTGTCAGCAGTCCAATTCTGAATATTCTTGTCCCTTACACCTGGAATTAGGAAGGGAAGCGGCTATTTTCCTCTCATGACTCCCGGCTTTGGGGAAGTATTGAGAAAGCGGTGATTTCTTGTTCGGGTGTGGGGATGTCGAACTGCAGGCCAGCTGGTGCAAGCGCGCCATCATGACAAAATAATAGCTCTGCACGCCACCCCTAAGTCCAATCACAATTACATTTGCAAGCTGTGTGGGAATTGGAGATGAAAATGTCTCATCAGGAGATGTGAGGCTTTTCTTAATGGTCCGGTGTTTATGGCTGCGGCGGTTTGTTTAAAAAAACAAAAATGCTAAGAAAAAGTGACGATAATCCTAATTAGGGAACAAACATCCTAATTAATTAGAAGTGAAAGTGTTGAAATGGGTGACAAAAAAATCCCACCTTGCCTGATTGAAAACGAGCTGTGTCTCTGTGTCTGAGGGTCCATTGTATCCCCTCCACTTGGAGCAGATGGTGTGGTGTGGGGAGTGAAGTGCTGCTCTTTTGGCCGGGCCTGATGGAGTAACACCAGTCTGCCAGCCCCCCCACCCCTCAACATCCCCACAAGACACTCTCTCTCTCTCTCTCAGCCTCTCGCTTACTGAATCAGACAAAGTAGAAGGGATCTTTTAAGGAGCCAAGCCGGCGTGGTTCCGCATTTGCTGGCTTGGCCGTGTAACCTCGAGGCCAAGGGCAATCCAATCTAGCAGCTGATGCCTTCTTCCCTCTCTATGGTTACGGCTACATCTGGACACTTGACTGGTTTTAACGATCGCGGGCAACCCCCGCACATCGTAAATAATGTCAAGTCGGTGTACTTTGGCCGCTCCGAGTGTAAATCTTCATGAGAACTTATGGCTCAAACCTGGTCTTGCTTATGCTTGATTGAAACCCCTTGTGGAGGAAACAACCTGAGGTTTAAACCGGCGTCCGCTATTTTTTCCCAGTACTTATCCTTCAGATTGATATGATCAGACGCATTATACGGATATTAATTCACCGTGGAAATGGTTTGGGCCGATCTGCAGCGCAGATGTTTTGTAGGCCCCCCATGGTTGGCTTGGTCCAAAGCATCCCAGCCCCTCTGTTCCTTCTCCTCCGCCTTCTTCTGCTCCTCCAAGGCTTTGGCAGAGGCAGGTCGAAGGGGAGGGGGGGTGTTGTTAGGGGTGGAGCAGCGATAGGAGGAGGGGGATGTAATTGTAGATTGGAACCATGCTATCCCTCAAGGTGCCCCCACCTACCCATATCCATGCTCTTTTGCTGCTCATTCCAGGTGATCCATTAGGAGGACCTCTAGTCGAGGGAGGCCTGTGTGCTTGTCAGAAGGTGTTTTGGTGGGGTGATATCTTCTTGAATACAGTTTTTTTTATCCTGCTAGGAACGCCAACATCAGAGCGTCATATCCAGGCTTGGCATGTGTTGTCGCCAAGCCATTAGGCTTTCTTGCCCATCGCTGGCGTTAACTGCTGTCTTTGTCTGTGATATGCAAATGTTCCTCCCCTTCTTCCTCTTCAGGGTGGAGGTTAGCTCAGGGAGAAGGCAAAGGCGCCTGCTCGCTTTGACTGTGAAATGAGGCTCCTTATGTAAAAGCATCAGCTGTAGGGCTGCACGGCATTTTATTAGCCATGACGGCGTCACGCCCGATACGGACAATGCTAATTGCAAGCAAATTTGGACTTGGCGCACTGTCGTCTTGAACAACCCCCACTCCATCTAGCAAACCTTACACCTGAAAGGCAAGGCGTTGACCCGTCATTTTTACAATTTTCAAGTGACACACATCAGACTTGTGATGTCATCATATGTGAACCTACTTGGGTGGTAGCCTATCGATTATATCTTACTAAACATTTTGACACGAAACTCTTGAAATTGTCCTTAATGGAACCACTTCTCAGATACAGGAAGGTCTCTCCCCAAATCATCTGAAGAAGGCCAAGCTGATGTTCTTCTACACCCGCTACCCGAGCTCCAACATGCTTAAGATGTTTTTCTCCGATGTCAAGGTGAGTCCTTCAAACTTGCATCAAAAATGTTTAGCGCACATTTAAAAATGCTCTTTGAACACGTGTTTTTTTTTTTTTTAATAAAGGAGAAGTTGTATTCATAAAGCGGCTTGAGCTTCGGTTACAATGAACAATGTATGCCCGTCATTCTCCAAATGAGGCCCTTCCCGTCTCCACTAACTTGTGGTTTTATGCAAAAGATGAGAGAAGAGGAAGCTGGATGGGTTTGCACAGTGAGAGAGAGAGAGAGAGTATTCTGGATGAGAAAGAGTGGAGGGGTGGTTATCCGAGCAGGTGTACGGCGGCGAGGGAGGGAGGGAATGCGTTTGGCGAGTCTGTTTAGCGGACATGGCAAGGATGAGCTCCACTGGGAGTTTAATGAAGGAAATTTAGGAAACAAAGCACAATTTTTAAGCTGCATTGAAAAAAAAAAACACAACAACAACACAATAGCTGTTGTAAGCATGCACAGCCTTGTTTGTTTCGTTGCTGTTGTTTGTGTGCACGCCCCTCTCTGACCATACGGCGGGGTAAACACTGTGACAGATCCAGGCCATCTTATTCAAATCAGAAGATAAAGGTTCCCTTTTCTCTCAGCTGCCTCCACTTGGATGCTGCTGCCACCGGCCGCGATTTGCGGGTCACGTGACCTTCCCGCGGCACATCGGCGCTTCGGGATGAAAGGGGGCACATATTGGCCAAGCGGGGTCGGCACTAGCTTCATTAGGAAAAACGTTTTTTTTGTGCTTGAAACACCTGACTTTAACATTACTACTAACATTTACGTCTGCTGAGGAGGTGCTGTGATCGCAAGTGACCTCATCAGATACTGAAACAAGGTCAAGATCGTTAAGAGGATTATGAGTCACATTCGTTTGTTTTTGTTTTCGTCCGGGACAATGGAGGAGAGCCTCAAGTTTGTAGACATGTATGGGAATTAGACGGACTATCTAATTAGATTCCGCCGGCGTGGCCTCTTAGCGAGTGGCTGTTCTCAGACAAGTCTTTAAGGCTAATCAGGTCTTCGCTAATCAGGCTCCTGACTGTCAAGAACCTAATGAACGTGGGAAGTGGGTTTCCCTCACAACCACGGGGGCCGTCAACCTCGTTATTAATCTCCTAATATACTGACTTTTGTTTTGACAGATCTGTCATTATACTATTGTTTGGACTCAATATCACCACAGTAGGTTTCGGACTTGCACGTGACGGTCCCTATATGGGGAATAATTACACCAGATTAATTAATTAACAGAGTCGGTAAATATGCTGCCATTTGGTTTTTGATTGACTTTACTAGAATATCCCTGCTTCTTCTGTGGTTTTGTCTTGTGTGGTTCTCAACTGGTCTGACCATCACCCCTTAATGGCAGTTTCTCATATTAAGATTCTCACACACAAACACAGGTGCACCAGCATGCTCTGCTAAACTAAGCATTTTTTTCATGTTGTTTTTTAATTTGGGGGGGGGCTGCTCATCTTAGCGTACACATGCAACGTGAAGAGCGCCTCTACTGGTTGCAGCCAAGTAGTGCTGACTTCAAGATGTGATCTATCAACAATCAATCAATCAATCAATCAATCAATCCCACGCCACCAGACAGAATTCTCAATATTTTTGCCCCCTTCTAGTGGTCACTCCTCCTGTTTTCTTTCTTGTTTTTTTGCTGATCATGTGGCATACTCTATGTGCCTCGCTGGGGCCGGCGAGAAAGAAAAGAAAGAAAAGCCAGCGGCTGGATTTGAGTCACCGCAGTAACAAAAGGCCGCTTTCCAGGGCCGCTTTTTGTGTGCAGTCAGCCAATCGGCAGCCAGAGATTATCTCCCACAATTCACCCCTGCGAAAACAGGAAACGTTAGAAAGCCCCGATGACTGTGAAGGGGCTTACGAGAGAGAGAGAAAGAGAGAGAGAGGCAAGAGAAAAGAGAGAGAGAGAGGGAGGCCCGTCCAGGCTTCTGTGTCTTTCTGCTCTCCTCTGTGCTTGTTCTGGATGTAGTTTAGCACACTGAGGTCATCTGTGTGCTTTCTACCTCATTGTTGGCCACCATGACACACACACACACGCACACACACACACATACACTGTGTTTCATATTTCTGCACACACAAACAACTAAATAAAGTTAGAAGCGAAGGTACCACTGGAGTGCTTTCCTATTCTGGACAGTGTGTGTGTGTGTGTCACCTTCTATCTTATGCTGTTAGCACTCAGCGTTGACCTTTCACAGGCTCTTGAGTGTGAGTGTGAGAAACACACTCTCGCTGTCTCTCTCTCATCTGCCTCTCAGCCACACACACACACACACACACATATACATTGCATCTTATGTGTGTGCTGGCTGACCCCTGCCAAGTCTGATTAAGAAGCTGCAGTGATGTGCTCCTTTGAACCAATTCCCTCCTTTTACACCCAACACTCTTGTCCTCAGCTGCTATGGGGGTGAAGGGGAGGGCGGCGGTGTCTTGATCCGCCCCTCCACCCCACCGCCAACTCCACGCTCAATGCTTTAGGAGGGCTTGCCAAACTTGATTGAAAGGGTTGTGTTGAGTACAACTTGTACCTCCATCCGCGTTTTATGAGGTGTATTTTGCATTGGGGGTGTGGATGGGGTGGGGGTGGGGGGTGGGGGGGTGACTTGCATCTCCTCCTGAGCTGCCTGTGTAATAAAGTGACAAGTCTATCCGTCACTCACACGCCTGCGCTGACACCAAAGGTCTCCGCCGTGAGCGATGGTGTCCGTTTCACCGACAGCAATTTTCCAGCGAGTCGCTTTAAAACCCTCACACACAAACGCATACACACTCGCTACTGACATTCGTTTACTAATGTCTCAGACGACAAATAAGAAAAGTTGACCAACACAATTTTACATTTGTGACTGTAATTCAAGTGTAAAAAGAAGTTTAGCACAATATGGTGATGCTGAGATCTATTTTTACTGTATTTTTATGTTAAAAAAATAGAATTATTGTCATTTTCTGCAGAAAAAATTCAATTCAGTGCAACTAGCCTTCTGTATTAAATATAAAATGGTCATGCGTCATTGAAAAAATCTTATATGCTCTTTACTTAGCGTTGTTCCTGTTCCGTTACCATTGGATGGTTGGTATCGTATGGGTCAGCCCTTTTGGTACCCTTGATACTTTAGACAACTTTTGAAAAATGGCGTACCAAACTGTCGGGCGTCGGTGGAAAACGAGGCTATTGTGTGCGTTGAAGCAGCCCCTTGCAGCCAGCGAATATTTGTAAGTGTCAGTAGTTTGTTTGTTTGACGCTCCGATGTCACGACCCCAGCCTGCTGACTGCTCACGTTCTGACCCCCCGCCACCATCGCCCCCCCCTGCAGCCCTCTCGCCGCTCTGTACGCTATTGTCCGACAGCGCTGACCTGCACCCGTCCTGGTCTCTCTCCCCACCACCCCTCTCCCGCCTCCCCCAGCTACCACCAACCATCCTGCCTCATTTCCCACTTTATGCTCACCATGCACTTTAGTACAGCCACCACGCACGCCCCCTCCGAAAGCCCCAAAACAATGTCAAGTGAACTTCTTCCATGATGACATTACCTACCCATGATTCCAGACTCTCCTGATCATTCCTTCTCCTCCCAAAAATCCCGCCATTGTTGCGGAGTGTGTGCATGTTAGTGTGTGCGTGTGTGTGTGTCGGGGAACAATAGCCACGACCTAATCTCCATGTCAAAACCGCTCGGCCTCCCCAGCAAGCAGTCCGCTCAGCGTTTAGTTTGTGTCCACCCCCCTTCTCTTCATTCTTCCAGCATCACAAAAAGAGCACGGAGGGCCGGGAAGGCGTGTTTATGTGTGTGTGTGTGTGTGTGTGTGAGCAGATGCCTACTTTTCCTGGGCTAAAATGTCTTTTGGAGGTAAAGAAATGAAGGGTCTGAGGTCCTTATCTAGCGTCTGGGTTGTTTGGACAGTGTGTTTTCACTGGCGGAAAAAGATCCGGGGACCCACTGAGGCTCTTAATAGGTTTACTTGGCCCTATTGAATCCAGCCGAGCGGCACAGATCAGATAGCCACAGTCTTCGCCACAGCTTATCATCCCGGCCTTTTTCTCTCACCCTCTTTTTTTCCCTGCTCTTTTTCTTCTCCTTTCTTCCTGCCCAGGAGGTGCAGAGAGGGGAGGAGAATCAGGGTGTAATTGGTGAACGGGGTTAAGTACTTGTTTGAGCCCCCTGCGGGCCGGGGCGCTTCAGATGATGACTTAATCGTTTTTCTGGTCAATTATGTGTTTGCGGCGCAAACCCCACCCCACCCAACCCCATCACCGCCGCCGCTGCTGCCGCACCTCCCTCCTTTCACCTCTCCTTCCACTCTCCGGGTTATGATAGGGGGGGATGTCGGCTCCCAGCAGGGGAAGATGAACCACACACACATACATACACACACATACGTACTCTCTTGTCTTGCTGTCTTACTTAATGTCTCTATTATCTCTTGCCATTTTTTTTTCACCTCACATCTCGACTCCCTGATGTGAAACGACACGCTTTCATCCCCATATGTCTTGTCTTCCACTTATGCTCAAATCCTGCGGCATTATAAAGGCTGAGGCATGATGGGTCTCCAACTAACACTGCATAAATTAGATTTTGAATATAGACAAAAGTATCGGGACACCGTGTACTACTCTCCGATGCTCATTTGTAAAAAAAAAAAAAAAACATCGATATTGACGAAGTTATGAGTTATATGAACCTCATGGTACATTAAGTAGCATGACAGGCAATTGGAGGATCCCCAGTGGCGTACATTGTGGTCATCTACATCTACAAGTATTCCTCATATCAATCATGATATGATGGATGCCATTAACGTCTCGTGGGTTTCCAAACACTGATCCTCTCCCGTCTGCTCCCTCATTCCAGTTTAACCGCTGCATCACCTCCCAGCTCATCAAGTGGTTCAGCAACTTCCGGGAGTTTTACTACATCCAGATGGAGAAGTTCGCCCGACAGGCCATCAACGACGGCGTGGCGGGCGTGGAGGAGCTGAGCGTGAGCCGTGACTGCGAGCTCTTCCGAGCCCTCAACATGCATTACAATAAGGCCAACGACTTTGAGGTAAATACAGGGGGGGACCTTTTTGGGCCAAAACTGAATGCATATGGGATACGGTTCATTTTGACCTGGTTTTGGGACTTTTAGACAACTCTGAGCTGGAAAACGTCATGATCAGCATGAATATGTAGATGGGGATGCATTCATTTAATGTATGATAAATGTTTTATAATTATTTTAGGCATACAAAAATATAAAAAAATTAAATTATCAATAAATATAATTAACAATTGTAATATATAATTAAATTATATTCTCTTGTACCAGTATTTTTCACATTTAAATACAAATATTTAAATTATAATTAAACTTTTTAACCATGCATTTCCATATTTTATCCCTTTGAAAAATGTTATGCAATGACAACAGCAACTTTAGATATACTTAGGGGATGTTTAGTGTACGCACATATTTCTCATTTCTTGCTATCACTTGTGTGTATTTGTGTACTTGCGTTTTCATGCACGGTGTGTGCATGAAGTTTCGGCCTTTTTCAAGCCAGTCGTGTGTATGATGAAATGAGGAAGAAGGCTTTACTGACTTGTTTGTCGAGCCTCTTCCCCCTCTTTGTTTCACTGTCTGTGTGTTTGAGACTTTTTTTACTTCCCCGTCCTCATCTAACTCTCTTTTGTGTGTGTGTGTGTGTGTGTCTTCCAGTTTATTCTAAGTTGTCAATAGGTAACTTCACCTTTTGGTGGGTTTTTTATTGTGCACACTTCTCCTTTTTACCACCTTCGTGTGTAGGCTATTTCCCTTCTCGGTGTCAGCTGATCTTAAGAAGGAGCTGCTGGGGGGTTCGCACGTGTATTTGTTACAGAGAGTCTCCGCAAGAGTGCCCGTGTGTGTTTTGTTGTTGCTGCATTTCCCAGCAGTGTCCTGTTCACCTCGAAGGGTACAGCCATCCCTTGGATCGGGCCGAGCATGCTGGCAAAGCATTTCTCCCCCGTGTGTGTGTGTGTGTGTGTGTGTGTGTGTGTGTATGTGTCACTTTGAGGGGGGAAAAATTTCACTGTTATCAAGGTTAAGCGTCCTACTGTTTTAGCGAAGGGGGGGGGGTGGAAGGGGAAAAGCAGGAGATGGATAGATAGGGTATGGAGGGTGAGAGCTCAGAGACAAAAGAAAGAGCATCGAAGGGGGGAGGGAGGGAGTCAGGGGAGAAAGAAGAGAGAGATGACGTACAGGATAGAAGTGCCCTTGCGAGCAGTGGGAGTTTTTGCAGAGTTCACACTTGAAGTGCTGCACTCCTCTTTCTTTCTCTTTTTTCCCCCCGTCTGTTTCTCTGTGTGCGTTATTTGTCCACTGGGGCTGGTTTTTTTTTTTTTTGTACGTGCACCACAACACACACACACACAAACACTTTCCTCCATCCATCTTGCGTCCTCTAAAGGCTTTTGAAAGGCTCTGCCTGGCAGAACACTTGTACTGTACATGAGGGCTCCTTAAGCATAAAATCCATTAGAAATATTATTGTTTTAAAACGTCTTCAGATAATGACTTACTTTTCCACATTAAAAAAAACACGTTTCTCTAATATTATTATTGTTGCTTTATTGTACTGAGCAGTCAGGACAATGATCACTTTCATATGTTCCTGTTCTATGGCCATCATCACATTTTCTCTGACTGATACAATGGGTCGCAATTTTGCGCACTTTGGGATATAGTAGCCCCTTTTTACTGCCTGTAAAGTTTGCCGTTTTTTTCCGTGCACGGGTTCTGTGTAAAATGCACCAGTAATCTTTGTGACTAATTTCTGCTACCCTGTTTTGTTAAAAGAGATCATTACAATTCTAAAGAGAAATGTGGAGTTCAATTAGATTTTTCTGGAATTGTTTGCTTTAAAAGGTGCAAAAAAATGATTCGGCAAGTCATCAAACTTTAGCATGCATTGTGAGACATCAGTGTTTAAATGTGATGCTCACTAAAGTAAGTGTAACTTATGGTGAGAATTGCCGTTCATCCAGAAACTATAAGAACACCACCCCCGTGTTGGATTGAACCAAAAAAAGTGTTTACTTTACAGAATTACAAATTAAACTGCATGCAATACAAATTCATTCATTCATTCATTTTCTACCGCTTTTTCCTCATGAGGGTCGCGGGGGTGCTGGAGCCTATCCCAGCTGTCTTCGGGCGAGAGGCGGGGTACACCCTGGACTGTCGCCAGCCAATCACAGGGCACATATAGACAAACAACCATTCACACTCACATTCATACCTATGGACAATTGGGAGTCGCCAATTAACCTAGCATGTTTTTGGAATGTGGGAGGAAACCGGAGTACCTGGAGAAAACCCACGCATGCACGGGGAGAACATACAAACTCCACACAGAGATGGCCGAGGGTGGGATTGAACCCTGGTCTCCTAGCTGTGAGGTCTGCGCGCTAACCACTTGACCGCTGTGCCGCCGCAATACAAATTAAATTGTGTAAATCATCTAGTTTTTAATGCAATTGATAAGAATCTTTGATATCTTTGCAATGAAAAGCATAACTCTCAGCTTCATCTCTAGAACTAGCTTGTTCTCCGCGGCTAACACTGACGGTAGTGCTGCTGCTGTCGTCCTGTGTCTATGTTTGACTGTACTACTGTCTTCCTGAATTAATATTCAAATGCACAGTAACATGGAATAGTCCGTTTTATAAGAAGCCGAGTGGGTAGCATGACAGATTACCTGTGTTTGGCTAAGGGTGCATCTGCCCCAGTCAATGAAAGCTAATATTAGCAGCTAAACTTGGCCAAATCGCTATCATTAGCTGACAAACAAACATAATATTACTAAGATAATGTTGCTGTATGATTGATTTGTACGGGACAAAATGGACTACGGTGGACTTAGTCTTCTGTAATCCAGCTACTAAATAAAGTTAGTGTAAACAACTTGTCAACTTGCGTTAATAACTTTCTTAGATGGATGTGCAAGTTTAAAATGCAGAACACCGGAGGGGAAGCGGTCCATCTTGTCTGCCTGGCACGAGTGCATTCCCTCACGGGGCATGAATAAATCGTGCGAAGAGACTATCACTCTCTTCATGGCTGCTTGAAAACCGGTCGAAGGTGGAACGGCTTCTTGTATTTGCATACATAAATGTGAACATTTGCAAGAACAGGCCAGGACAGGTGAATAAGTCTTCTGTTGGGGCGAGGAGCGGGGAGGTGAGGTGGGACATTTTGTTGTTTTGCATAGGAAGGCTTTTTTTTTTTTTTTTTTGCTCGTCGGGGCAGGTGTCTGAGAAATCCGGGAGCTGATTAGAGTTGAGGAAAATTTGCCCAGCCATGCAAATTCCGAACAAGCCAACCGCCTTGGTGGTGTACACGGAGACTCTCAAATGTTTGTGTGGCCTTTGTTGTGTGCGTGGGCGTTGTTTTGTGCATGTGTGTGTGAGAGAGAGACCATGTAGCCAGTGTGGTGTTGCGTGGGTTGTGTGTTTTTTAGTTGTTTTTTGTGTGGGACTCCTGTGTGTGATATATATGTGCAAGTTTGTTAGGATTTACCGTCTTATACTCATAAGTGTGTGTGTGTGTGTGTGTGAGTCATAGAGGAAACGTGGAGATGGAGGATGTGATGTGTGGATCAGGATGCCCCCAAGGCCCTTTTCTGTGGATCTTTCCCCTTTCTCCTACACCTCCTCCTCCTCCTCCTCCTGTTCCTCCCCTACCTGCCTGCACCACCACTTGAAACGGGAGCCTACGCAGATTCAGCACACACACACACACACACACACACACTGAAGTTTCCATTTGCCAGATTCTGCATCATCAAAGTTCCATCCACCTTGGTGGCGTCTTTGGAATGAATATGTCCTCTGTTTCAGTGACACACACACACACAAACACACACACACGTCCACGGCCTTTCTTGTTTGATGCTAATCTGCTCTGTCACTGTGTTGGCCTAATACGCTCCCCATCTTCCCTCCCAGCTCCTCTTTTGTCGCGATTGTTTCCTCTTTTCCTTTCATATCCCTCCCTCTCCTCTCCCTCTCTTTTCCTTCCGTCGCCTCTCTCCTTTCATTCTTTCATCCTTCTCTTGCATGTCTTCCGTTATGCACCCCTCCGCCACCCCCCACCCCTACACCCTCACCCCCTCCTCGCCACCGCCTCCTATTAGGAAGTTTTAATGGCATAATTGTCACATTCCTTCTGGCACAATGAACACTAGCCGGTAATTAAAAGAGCTCGCCGTTAATTACCTACTTTCCCCTCCCTCCTCCTTTCTGATCCACTCTCTTCTTCCCTTTCTTCTCCGCTTTCTCACTCGCTCCGTCCGCCGCCATCAAAGTCCGGGCCCCGCCGCACAAGCCTTGACTTTGAGCAGGCAGCGCTTTCATGTGAGTGCAAACTCTCGCTTAGCGTTCTTTTCTTTCTCCCCCCCCCCCCCCCTCTCCTGTGTGTGTGTGTGTTTGAAGCGGCAATGACAACACACATCATCTTTCATGGGACAGGAATGTGTGTCCTGGTAATGGCTCAGAAGGGCAGGCGGCGGTGGAGGGGGGTCTGATAAAAAGACAGTTTTATGATGGCTATGGGAAACTCTCAGATTTCCAGGCTGGGCCCAGCTTCCTCAGTCAGTGGCCACTCCTCCCACTGAGGACATTTTAAAAGAGGAACTTCCTATGATCTCTTTGAGGTGTCATGTTTCTCCGCTTCTTTTGTCCGTCTACCTCAAAAGTCAGAATAACTTCACTTTTTCCTCCCATCTTTCTAAACTTTTCGTCCTCATCTTCCACCTGCTGTCTCTCCATCCCCCTGCTTTTCCCCTCGTCGGCTCGTCATCCATTACGGAGGACTGGAGAGAGCCGAGAGCAGATGCCGTCTGTCCAACCGCCGTGCCCCGTTGCATTGTGTGCTTCACCTCTCCTTCCCCCCTTGGTCCTCCCTCCATCCTTCTCTTCGCTTCCCTCTCGGGGCTCCATTTGTTCAAATTCCCGTTTTTCCGCTCTCGCTATCCCCCCCTCTTTTCTCCATCCTTCCCGTTCTTTAAAAGGGACAGAAAGGGGGATGTCGCCACGTCAGGACATGCTGCGTATGTGTGTGTGAGGAAAAGTGGGTGTGTCTTTGACCGAAGTTTGACCTCGGGGAATTGGAGGTGAAAAGGTCGGGGCCGTTGCAGAGCGTACACGACGAGGATGCAGGGGTTTAAATGCAAACGTGTACAGATATTTATAGCGTAGTCAGACGTACGGTGTCATACAGTCGGGTGTGCTCAGGGGTCTTGCAAGACAAAAAAAAAGGAGATAAAACATTTGAGGGAGATGAAGAAGACGGTGCTATAGATTTAAGTTCACAGCTTCCAAAAATATACCCAATACAATATGCCACCGGCACTCCTAGAAACACCTAAACATATATACTCAACACTACAAAATAGCACAAAAGTATAAAGTACAAGTACATTTGCATCTTTTGTAGGTTATTTTTACTAAAATCAGTTGTGACATAGTCCAGTTGGTGATACATTTACCGGAAATGAGCATCTATTTGTCCTCAATGTGAACAATAAACAGTGGAACCTCAAATAATCGCAACTATACCCATCATAAAAGCTTTATTAACTGTAAAAAGTAGCATTTTAACATTCCTTTACTGTCATATAAGTGTAAAAATAAGTTAGTATAAGTCTTGCCGTTGACTCCTTCCTGTTTGTTAGTAAAGTGTAAAAAGAAGCGAGTCACTGTAATAGTAAAAAAAGAGGCTGATCTGGTGCACGATGCTAGGAGCTGTCTTATGGCCCTTTAATTCTCGTGATGACAAGAGTTAAGCGTGGAAAAGAATGGCGAGAGGGATCATCTGCTTCCCGATGAATAGCCGCGGGCTATTGAGGGCCCCCACTTGATGTCCTCTGACAGGTCTTTTCATCACCATGTGGTCCCTGTGTGTGTGTGTGTGTTTATTTGGTGCACTGCCTTGATGAGCATATCTACGTGTGTGTGTGTGTATGGAACATATTAATAATAATAGATACTTGTTGAAATCGTACCTGCTTACACACACACACACACACACGTATACACGGTATATATAGAAACCACTTCCTAGTTCTTAACTTTCTGTTCTACCTCCTTCCTCCTTCTTCGTCTTCTTCCCCTCCTCCTCCTGTCCCTGGTCACCTTGTGAGGGGCGGCCTGCTCTTCTGTGGCACAGCTGCTGATTATGTCATTATTCCTGGACCATTTTGGTCTCCCTCCATGTGCATGTGCACGCGTATGTGTGTGTGTGTGCGTGCGTGCGTGAGGGAGAGACTAATGAAGCGTGGCGAAGGGACCAATGCCAAAATGACCAGGGCGTGCATCAGAGCTGCAGATGCGTCCAAGTCCTATCGCCCCCCTCCAGTTCTCCCCCTTTTTTTCCTCTCTCTCTCTCTCTCTCTCGCTCACTCTCTTCTCTGTCAATCTGCATCCTTGCGTCTTATTCCTGCCATCATTTATTGTTTGCCCCTCACCCTCCTCGCTATTCTTTCCCCTCCTCCCCAGATGTCCTCTTCCCATCTTCCAGACTCCCTCTGCTTTCCTTTCTTTCCTTTCCGCCTCCTGCTCCATCGGTCTCCCTGACTCGCTGACCTCCAGAGGCCCCCCCCCCCAACTTACTTGACTTTGTGACCTCGCTCATTGTAGCCGCTCTCTCCCTGCAGCCTTCGTTCCTGTTCCTTGAACCAAACAATGTATACAAGGGATTGAAGTGGGATTTTTGAGCTTACTGCTGTTCTAATTCTTCTGCGTACGCATTGCAGGTAGTCCTCAGGTTACGTACCAGTTCCATTCCTAGGCTGTCATGTAAGGGTTTTGCTGTAAGTCTGATCTTTTACCTAAATTAACTCCTAAGTCACTCAGACTGGAGACAGAAGGCATGTAGAATACAGTAATACAAACATGGAGGAAGGAGGAAGTCTCAACAAGGAGACCACAACGCTGCTTATGCTGTTATCATTGTCCATTTCATAAGAGCAGATTCCTCCGCATGTTCAAAGAAACCATCTTTATACGTCAGGATGGTCAGCGCATTTCAGCAGCTTGGATGGGACACACAACCAGTCATTACTTTTTTTTTTCTCCATCATTGGTTTCCACTTTTACTCGAGTCTTCCTCACTGCCTTGGGAGTCCTAATGCAGATTAAAAAGCGGTTAAGTGGTGTTACCACTTAAGTCCGCCTACATCCTGCATCCTACATCCGCCATGTGCATGGCTCGTCCTCACTCAGCTTCAAACGCATTCTTAAGTTGTGAATAAAACACTTGGAGGCTGACTAGCTAGCTTAGTGGTTGTTTAAAGTGGTGTCCGTGTCTTGTGTGTCTTAAGAGTTGTGAAACGTGGTGCAAACAAAGTTAGCAGTAGTGTCAGAGTGTACGTCTATTTATACCAATTCATGGGCGTCAATCTTTTTTTAATGCCATGCGATCGAGATGCCACAACAAGGAACTTTCCCAATGCTTGTGAGTTATTATTGCCTACCATATTAGGTAATATGAGTGTAAAGTTGACTATAGGGGTGTTATTTTATGTCTACTGGTCTCTAATAATTACAAACTGTTTTCAGAAGGTCATAAAAAGGGTTTGTATACCCTAACCATGAAAATATTCTATTTATTAATATAATATTGTCAAGGTCTGGTCTAGAACCAGTTAACCATGAAATGGAGGCCCACCTGTATTAGGTCCCAAATCCACTTCAGGTCCAAGATAGGCCTAGAAAGTTCCTTGAAGTGTAGTTGACAGCCTTAGCTCAGGTACTGGTTGAAGGATCCATACTTAGTTTCCAGTGTTAATGAAGTGTTTGGTGGTTTTGTTGGGCTGAGCCACCAAAGTACAAGTACAAAGAAACAAGGATAACTGGTGAGCTGGTAATGCTTCCTGGGTGTCTTTGACCTTACCCTGCTCTTGACTCCGAGCACCTTGAAAGCAGCTAATGTGACACCACTGCACATGCTCACACAAACAAAGACACGAGCGACCCAAACACACATGCGTGTGGCCGCAGAAGCGCCTCAAGGGCTCCACGGTCTGGAGGCTATCAGCGGCCTGAGGGTGGCTGCTGTTTGCTCAGCTTTAAGGCCCCTTTCCTGTCCCAGCACTCACCTAAGAGCGTTCAAGACTTCCTGAATGTGGAATCTAAAGTTTGGGAGGATGGAGAGCACCGTTTAGTGTGATTAAAGTCAAAACTCTCCAATGCTGTTTCTCTTCCTCAGCTGTTAGTTGGACTCTTCGTCCAGTCTTATCAGTGGAAGAGGGGGTTGCAGAAAGACTGGGGACATGGGTTGTGTTTGTCCAAAGTGACAGTACAGGCCAAGGACTTATCAAGGCCTTTGTAGATTATTGATCTGACCAGATATGTGAGGCAAAGGGGCCGATGTGTTTTTTTGTGTGTCTGCTTTGAATCAACGCTACTGGCCTGCTCAACTTTACGGCCGTCAAGTCCCTGGAAAACACCGAAAATGTCATAACATCAGATTTTTTTCAAAGTTGTTTTGATATTGTAGTAGAGCGGTGCTTCCCGATTATTTTCAGTCAATGCCCCCCATTAGGGACAGATTTTTTTTGCGCAATACAAGTGTTGAGTACTATAAATTTGTACATGTTAGCAGGTCTGCATTGAAATGAAAGTATCTTGCGCCTCCATAACAGTTCCCTGCGTCCCCCCAGGGGGCCGCCCCACTATCTAGGAAGCACTGTAGTAGAGTACCGTATACTTTACACGTGTGAATCTCCTTTTTGTCAGTTTGAAGTCTTCTTCTAATTAACTGTCTTGAAGAGAATGTATAGAAAGTCCTACATTTAAAAAGAAGCACTATGTTGATGCTAGCTATGGATGTACTACATACAGCAGGACTACTGCAAAAAAAACACTGATGTCGAAGTATTCAGGTGTTCAGGGCTCACAAAAGCAGTTCATGTCCAAGTCTACTGTGACCAAAAGCCATGGGAAGTATGAGTGTTCCCAGCCAAAGTTCGGGTTAGGAATTAACCCGGTTGGCCATCAGGGCCTATGTTGTGTTCCCTGCATTTCATCCTTCAAGGCTACAGCTAACACACACACACACACACACACAAGCAGAGCCTTATCTTCCAGGGTCTCGTCTTGTTTGGCCAATGCTGTGCAAATAGAAGGTGCAATACATCTCCTGACAGTTCCCAAAAGCAAGGGGGTGAAACACGTTGACCAAACAAACAGCCAACCCTGAGTCACCAAGAGAGAGGAGATTTCTCAGGCTTTACCCAAACACACACACACACTTACAAGCCGGGGGGGGGGGGGGGGGGGTAACAGTAGCCTCTCTGAAGCCCCCCCCCCCCCCCCGGCTACCTTTTTAAACGTTTGTCTAAGCAGTCTTAAGACAGGGGCCGCTGTTGGAGTGAATAGCTCCCAGCAAGCCGACCACAGGCTGCTATTGTCCGCCGTCATATTTTATTATTTCATCAAAAAGCAGGAAATCCGATTCCCTCCCTCCCTGAAAAAGAGCTTATCCTCGTGTCTCAAAGCAACCTGTCATGAGAGAGGTGGAGGGAACCGGTGGAGGGGTGGATAGGGGTACAATGAATGAGAGTGATTAACTGCCTCGTCGCTCGTTGGAGAAGCCTCTCATTTTCTTTCATCTTTCTGTCTCCTTGATTGGTATTTACCCAACAAGGACCATGACGGACAGGGTGCATGTGCAAGGACTCAACACGTATTATGTTACAACGGGGGTACAACAGTATGTCTTTTCATGAAGGATTTGTAGGGGGTAGTAGTTGTAGGGGTGCTACCTCAAAAGTGGTGCTTTTGTACCCTTGACCAGGATTGTTAAAGCTTGTTAAAGTGCCACTAGTTGACCCAGGAGTTCAGTAATGAGACTTTAGCTACAAACTTTGCTGTTCATGCTTCTTCCTGACAATGGCGTTGTAAAAAGAGTTGGACATATTTAGCAGAAAGATACTGATCCACCAGTTTGATCACGACGGCAACAAAAACAAACACAGTCTCTTGAATACGCTTCTTACTCTGTTTTGCCCAAGGCAAAAAAAAAAAAGTAAGGACGCAAAAGGACATTGACTTTGAAATTGGTGGATGGAATCTCAGTCACCTTGTTTTGTCTCCTCCCCCCTTTGTACATTTGTCCTTCAATTTCGGGGTTCTGCTGAGAAGAAGAAACCCTATGAAATATGTATGAAGTGATTGTGAGCCACGCGATTGGCCCCGTTTAGCGGACAGCAGAGCGAATGAACGGCCACACTGAATAATCCCCCACAATGCCTCTGGAACAAAGGCCCAACAGCTGACCCGAGGGATGGGGGGGGGGGTTATTGGGGCGTCCGAGCAGGGACAAACACTTCAGACTGAATACTCTCATACATATAGTATCTCACAAGTGAATACACACGGCAAGTTTCAGCAAACATTTGATGATAGTTTTGAAATGAGAGTTGGATATACTTTAGAATAGACACTGTGCAGCTTGTATAGCAGTACAGTTTCTTGTTTATTGAGGTGAACTGCTGCCAGACCCAAAATTGATTGGTGAACTTCCACTAAGTAGTATTCAATATAAATACATTGAATATTTTCATAGTTAGAGCATAGAAAACCTGTTTATGACTTTCTATGCACGTTTTTGTTACAATTATTGACAATGTACAACAATGAGCCAATTCAAGAAACAATACAAGCAGTTAATGTTTGCTAAATACAAGGATGAAGAGTCTTGAACCAGTCATGATGTGCTATATATATCACTATATTGACACTTACTATGGTACCCAAAAATTAATAAATAAAAAATCATTTAAAAACTTGAACTATATTAGGAAAGCAGGAAGTGAATAAATGTAACAGTTACTGATTGTAAAAGTACCAGATGGAGGGGTAGGATTTAATAAGCTTTGCTTCTTCCTACTCCTTTTGGACATGTGGAACTGTGAACCGATTATGTGATGCACTCAATTGTAATCTGATGCATGTTCAAATGAAATAAAACCATTACTATTACCATTATTAGAGCCTCATGGACATGAAATAGCACCCCTATAGTCACCTTACCAAATATAGTAGACATAATAATAGACAATAAGCCATCTTAGACATAAATAGCCGTTTGTGGTCAAGCAGAGACTCACTTCAATTGCTTTTAAGAACACATGCTGTGCACGTATACACAGGAGCTGCTGTCGGCCACTCTCTATACTGCTAACCTGCTGCTAACACTCAGCTAACTAGCTGACGTCACTTCTTAAAGGCACACATAACAAGTCACAAGTACTGTATTACACTTCGTATCATGTCTTTTGAATGTGTTATATTTGTATTTTCTTTCATTTAGCCATTTTATGCTTGAAAATGCTTAATTTACTTGGCCTTACTTAAAATTACTTGGCCTTTATTTAAAAAACTTGGCTTTGTCAGCAAGAGGCATGATTGGGTTCCTGAAATCCAACATGGCGGCCAGTTATCACACTCTGCTCATGTTGGAACCACAGCTCCCCCGCCTGCCAGCAGCACTCATGCATCCCCAGACCGTGATTACTGTCCTATTGTCTCTTCAGTAGATATACTTCGATAATACCGGTTGGTGAAATGTGAGCTACGGCACATCCCGCTCACAAAACAATTTATTGGACTGTACCGTCACCCCGTTCCCTACATCTTCAGCCCCTTTCGTCCCTCGCCATTGCACTCAGCTCCCCACTTCCCCCCCAGCTCCACACCCCCGCCTTTAGTCAAGAGGATCTGAAATACCAATACCCTTTTCTCCTTGACATTGCTTTCTCCTTGTAGTCAGCGTTTTGCCGTCCTTTTATAGTCAAAACGTCAGGAGAAATTCCATGCAGGAATATTCTTAGTGACGCGGCACTCCCGGCGTCTCACAGCTGATGATGTCGTCCTCTGTCGGTGTCACTACACCCCCCCAACAACCCAAACAAGACATTATGTCCTTTTATACACACACCTTATACACGCATCTTATTGGACATAGTGTAACACACACACACACAGGCTAACGGACGTGGTAGCCTCCATTCATCACCCAAAGGGGGGGCGGGTGGACGTCCCATGTGTGTTTGTGTGAACAGGCATGACTGTTAAAGTGTGTGTGTTCCAGTGGCCACTAACCTTGCTGTGTCCTGACACTCCTGATGAGTATCTGCAGGACACTGGAGGAGCGCGGCACTGTAAGGCTGTGGTGTGTGTGTGTGTGTGTGTGTGTGTGTGAGTGTGTGTCGGGAGACAGTCAGCATTATCCAAGCAGGTGACCCCTGAAGGCTGAGTCGCCCTGCAGCTTTGGACTGAGGAAGGAGACTAAAGCCAAATAGCGGCAAGTGTGTGTTGAGCAATATGTCGCCTCTATCGCGGTACAGGATGTGTCATCTCCTTGGCACAAGGAGGTGTGTGCGCTTGTGCGGCTGCATGTGACAGCGTGTTGGCTGGCAGGGAGGTGTCACAGATCTTTGCCAGGCCCATCATGTCCATAGTGTGGCTGAGCGCTGCTGTCAGGGACGCTGAACGCTAAAGGGCCGGCGTGTCTCCTAGTTCCCAAAGCATTTAGTACTTCCTCTTTCAGCGGCACCTCGGTGACACTCTCCACTCTCTTGCCTTGTTTAATCTTTTTTTTTTTTTGGTACAACGAGACGCATAAAGATGTCACGTGGGGAGGGAAGTGGGCTGACAATTCGCAAGAAGTGATTTTGCTCAAGTGGAAAGGCTCCATTTGCTTTTAAGGAAGTAGAAAGTCAGGATTTATGGTACACGACACAGTCAGATGACAGCCAATAAAACGGTTGTGTCAAAAAGGCAGCTTTTGCAAAGCTAGTAGTGTATGGTTTAGATTAAGAGGGTTATTGTTGTATAGAAAACTCCAAAAATGTAGTTTATACCAAAGACATTTTTAACATGGATCCACTCAGTAATGCATGTCAGACAAGGACAACAAATTATACGATTATTTACTAACTCTTAGAGGCCCCTCATTAGTGTATTTCGGGGGTGTCCAAAAGTGAAAAGATGCAAGCAAAACACGCTAGCTAGCAAGGTATATAAAGAGTGCAACCCAGCTTTGAGATATCAGTGAAAAAGTCTATTATCAACTTTGGTCTATGCTCTTTTTCACTATTTTTGGTGTTGTTTTTTTTTCAAATATTTCAACTTTCTCCTTAAATGATTTTATTGCAGAAAATTTCATGACATTTTGGTTATATTAAGACTTTATTCCCATACTCTTATACATTTTACCCTAACTTAATTTTCCAAAAATTACCACTCTGCGTTGTTTGTTTCTCATAATATTACGACTTTTAAGAAAGAACCCATTTTATTCTTCAATATTCATAATTTTTATATTCATAATATTAATATTTTTCCTCTATTCTCATCAAATTACTGATGTTTTTATGTATTTATTGTTATTTATTCCAATAATATTTACTTTATTCCAATAATATTTACTTTATTCCCGTAATATTTTGACTTTATTCCCATAATATTGTACTTTTTCCCCCAAAACTAATTTTCCCCAAATTACAACTTTATTTATTTTGTTTGTTTCTTGTAATATTACATGTCTAAATTTTTTTTTTTAATATTCCTAAAAGTAAAACAATATTATTCTGCTACGATCTCAACTTTTTTCTCTTAATAATTGTATTTATTGTCGTGAAATGTTCAATGTTTTTTGAGACTGTGCTGCAGGGCAAATAAAAATGTCCCCCGAGCCGCACTTTGGACACCCCTCGTGTATTGGAAGTGTGTTGTCTAAAATCTATTCATGAAGCTGGAATCTAGAACGTTTAAAAGAGCTTTTAATAAGCCCGACAGGGAAGACGTGTATTTGTGGGTCTGTAGCTTTAATGCTAATGAGCTGTGTCTCCAAGAAGCGCTACTTGTAACTCCCAAACTTACAGCTCCCACCTTCATATTTGGCAGAGCTCCAGGCTGTGTTTAAGATGTGTAGCGAAGCCTGAATTGAACTTGAGGAGCAAACAAGTGGTTGACAACGTCATTTAGCTGATAACTTTGTGTAACTTTCAGTAACCGTAGAGACCTGAATCCTTGTTGTCTCTCTTCCAGGTCCCCAATCGCTTCTTGGAGGTGGCGGAGATCACGCTGAGAGAGTTCTTCAATGCCATCGTGGCGGGCAAAGACGTGGACCCTTCCTGGAAGAAGGCCATCTACAAGGTGATCTGCAAGCTGGACAGCGAGGTCCCAGAGATCTTCAAGTCCCCTAACTGTCTCCAAGAGCTTCTACACGAGTAAACCCCGTTTGCGCTCGCTTCACAACGCTTTGCGCTTTTTTTTTTTTTTTTCCACAGAGCATTATTCTTCTCTTGATCGACTTTCCCCACTATCTTGTTTTTTTTTTAATTTCTTTTGGAAGTTATGAAAGTTATGAAGTAGCATTCCCGATTTGAAGCCTTGACGTCCGTTCCTCCATGACGTAGTTCTTGTGTTGCTTTTCTTTTAGAAGAATTTTATTATTATGACATGGGGTATGTTTTTGCGCCTGATGAACTGAGATTTTTTTTTGGGAGGGGGGGGCTGCTGTAGGATCAACACTGACTCCTGAATGGCATTGATGCGGTCTATCCAATGAACTGCGCCCCTTAGACTGTTGTCCCAAACTGGACTAGCGAGAGTCTAAAGTGGGTCTTGGACTGGTTTTCAAATAGCTACTGAGTTCTACCCTGTTTTGAAGTGTTTATTGGGTGTATATTTTGATTTGCTGATGAATATTTCCGTTGTTTATGATGACTTTATGATTTGTCACCACTTTGCTGAAGGTTGGCACTTGAAGATTTCTTTGTCCCCCCTCTAATGAATGCCTTTGCAGACAAAAATAAATTATTCCTATTAAGAGTATTCAAAGTTTAGATTCAGGATTTGTTGATTCTTTGATATTTTTTTTTCTTCCATGGCGATTTCTGTGTAGAGTTTCCTGCGGTGTGCCAGCGAGACAATGATGGTGGAAGTAAGAGTTTCAAAGAGCAGACATGTGCAAAGGAAGCGTGGCCTTTTGTTTGCCGCTCGTCTCGTTGACGGCTGCGTTTCCTTGGCCGTTTTCAATTTTGCCACAAAGGTCTGGGGTGGGGGGGGGGGATTGATGTAATTGTTGGTTACTGTACGCACACGCGATGAAGGGTTTTTGTCTTTTATACAATAGCACTATTTTCCAGCCAGCGGTCAGGATGTTGGTGTGAATGACAGTTGATACTTGAATATATCAGAATACTGAAGTACAATTGAAGAGAAGGAGGGGGGAAGAAACCCCCCCCCCCTTTTTTTTTTTTTTTTTTACTTTTTCCCCGCGCTCACCTGCCTTTGAGTGATTCAGCTCCTCTCTGGAGGGAACAATATACGAGGTCGAAGGTGAGCATTTTTACCCCCAGGGGTAGATGGAGGAGCTCTCAGCACTACAAAGAGTATAGGGACAAAGACTCAGTCAGCATTGGGGGGGGGGCAACTCGCACCTGAAACCCTCCACTTGGTCCCACCAACGCTGTTTCGGCCAGCACCGAATACCCGAATACTTTTACGTTTACTTTTTTACTCCTAGAATTGGATGCTGACACATGGTGACACCTTAGAAATACATTTTTCATCCGTTTTTGGTCCAGGGGGGTGTCCAAAGTGCGGGCCATTTGCAGCATTTTTTTTTACTCAAATTCACAATCTTTCAGTAGGAAATGATATCCCACCACTAGTTCCCGCATCTGAAGGCAAAACTGAAACAAATTTGGGTATTTCTTAAAAAAGAGAACTTTTCCATTTTTGTGACAGAAATTTCAATTTTTGAAAATATATCTTAAGTTTAATTTCTTAATATATTTTGTCAATGGTCGTTTTTGGGAATGACTAGGTCAGATACTGTCCATGATTCCCATTATTGAGCCTTTTCAGGAAATTACTTTCTTCCGGCTCCTGATTGGTTAGAATGGCCTGCAAAAATGCTTTCATGTGTCTTCATATTATTCCAGCAGAGAAATTATTTTTTTTCAGGGCTTTAACTCGGGATGTCCGATATTGGCTTTTTTTGGCTTTTTTTTCCGATATTCACCAACTCTTAATTTTTACGATATCAGCCGATACTGATAACGATATGTGTAACATGACATCTCCCGTGGTGGAATGATGTGTGATGTATTCATTTATTTTCTACCGCTTTTCCTGCTGGAGCCTATCCCAGCTGTCTTCGGGCAAGAGGCGGGGTACACCCTGGACTGGTCGCCAGCCAATCACAGGGCACATATAGACAAACAACCATTCACACTCACATTCATACCTATGGACAATTTGGAGTCGCCAATTAACCTAGCATGTTTTTGGAATGTGGGAGGAAACCGGAGTACCTGGAGAAAACCCACGCACGGGTAGAATCAAACTCGGGTCTCCTACCTCTGAGGGCTTCACGCTAACTACTCGTCCACCGTGCAGCCGTGATATATTTTCATGGTTTTCATTTTGAAGGCCCACGGTGTGTGCGCGACCACCCACCACAAATCAACATTATGATTAGAAAGTGCCATTTTTTCATGGTATTTTCACCAATCATCAGCAATATTATTTTTTTTCTAAAACAATATTGATGAATGATCAATGTCAACCTGTGTCGTTTTCCCGCGAGTGTTGGCGCACCAATACACGGGCCCACGGCGCGTCCACAGCGATGACAAAACATCAAAAGAGGCCTGTTGCCTAACCTGCTGACTTTCCTAAGCCAGACAAAGCGGCCGACAAAAGCACTGAGAGCAACTCCCTTCATTATCCCCCCCCCCCTTTCCTCCCCAGACAGCGTTCTTCTTAAGATCGGCGGGGCCTGTGAGAGAACGAGTGGGACATATTTCTCACTGAATGATGGGCTCGGCCCTAAACGTCTCAAAGCACCAACCAGCCGAGGGCTCTAAAGTGCCACAAACAAAAGGAGAAAGAAAAGGATACTTTTTTTTTCTTCTTCTTCTTCTTATGAGCAGATGAATATCGCTCCACGCCCTCCTGCTTCCTGACGCCTCCTTTAATGTCCAAAAGAGCTCCAAAAGCTCCGTTTAGGATGCAGGAAGCTCACCAACATGGAAATATTTTTACTTGATTTTGAACTTCTATTATTAAATAACATATTTAGTCTTTTTTTTGAAAGGATTGTACAGTATAAATCTATGGGGAAATGATATTCCGTAGTGGAAGGAGTGACGGCTAGTATTCCCGATTAGTACATTAGTTAGTCGACTACTTTTCCTTTTCGCTTTCTTGAATAGCCCCTTTTCTTGACAAACACAAAAGAAACTTGATGAAATATTGTTGTTGCTACTGTAAATAGAGAAAGAGAGAATAGCTGTACAGTTTTCTATGGTCTGAAAGTGGTTGACACAAAGTTACGTGCTTTTTAAAAAAGAGGGGGGGGGGGGGTCCGTGGACAGTGCCCCCACCTCACACCCCCCCTCTCTCTCAAGTTACATCAGCATATAAACTTCAGTTTTCGCTTTCTACAGAAACAAGAACACATTATGGGTGGTTTGGGGGGGGGGGGGTTGGGGGGGTCGGTATGTACAGTTGCTATTTTGCAGACAAGAAGAGGTGATTTATACTCTTTTTTTTTTTTTTTTTTTTTACAGTGGAAAAAAAAGTTTGGTGGAATTTGGTGTGTGTGTGTGTGTGTTTGCGAGAGTGTGTGTGTGTTCTCATAAAGGCCGATTATGAGAACCTGTGAACCAGTTAGTGACACAATTCTCAACACTGCGGCCCTTCCCTCACACCCCCCCTCCCCCCACACACCCCCAGGGAGTGCCATCCTGACATGTAAATGATTCTCATTCATTTGATTTAACTAGTTATTCTTTATAGGATTATTATGATTATTATTATTATTATTATTATTATTACCATGCTTCTTTTGTAAATATCATGACGCGGACACTGCCTTTGTATGACTTAGCAATATGTTATGTAAATAGTGTTTTTTTTTTTATTATGATTATACCATTCTAGTGCAGTAATTCCAATTGGACCCGGCTGTCATATACAACTCATGACCCCCTTCCTGTTCTTGGTGTCGACTCGTGTCCTGCAGTTTGTGTGTAATTTATTGGTTTAATTTATCCTAATTTATTCTATGTTGTTTTCATTTATTTTTCCAACCGGGAAGACTGTACTGCATTTTTTTTTTTTTTTTTTTGAGTAGATAGTTGGAGGGGGGAGGTGGGGTGTCCTGGCAGCTAAAACGGAACTGGACATTTTCTACAAACTGTTCCTTGACAGAGCCGAGGGTGGGCTAGAAAGCTGAAACGACTTTGAAGCTGTTTTGTGGTTTCTCCTGAGATTATTCTTCTTCATTATGTGTTTTTTTTTTCTTTCTTCTCTATCCCCCCCCCCCACCCCCTCCTCGTCCTCTGCCCCGAAATGAATTGCTTTGGCTGAGCCCAAACACAACCAGTAGTCAAATTGCCTTTCGTGCCTTCACCCTCTATGAACTGAATGTATGTGCAGTATATATGCAAGCTTGTGCAAAATCAATAAAAATGGGAATAAAAAGGACGTCTTTTTTGGGTGTTTTTATACATGTGTGCATGAGAAATCATTTTACAGATTTTAAAAAGGGTAGAGTGAAATTCTTTACTCTTAAATCTATTTTTTTTTCCATTTTATTACAAAATAATGAGTTTTTTAGCACCTGGAAAATACATGAATTGGCCAAATTGTGTGTTTTTGAACTAATACTTTAATCATCTGAGTTACATAGATAACATCACATATAGTACCTAATGGTATATATATATATATATATATATATATTATATTATCAGTATCCCAACCTCACAACCTTAAGTGTTGATAATTGTCCAAAAGTAAAAGAAGTGTGTTGCAGCTGTGCCACATGTTATTGCCTCCCTGGGGAAACTAGTTGGAGCACACAAGTTCCATTTTATTATAATTTTAATGTGTCCACCTAATGGCTGAGGTTTGTAGAGGTGTGGACTCAAGTCATGTGACTCGGACTCGAGTCACGTCACAATTTTGATGACTTTGGACTCGACTTGACGATATTAAAGTCAAACTGGAGGTTTCGATTACGATTTTTTTGCTCAACTGTGACTTGTATCTGGGTTTTTTACGTCAGTGTGTTCATATGTGGATAGGAAAGACTCCTCCAGTTCCGTTCCCACAGTGAACGCCACAGGATTTTTATTTATTACACCCGCCATCCCAGTTTTTACAAGCTCTACCTGAGACTTGGGTTTAAAAACTTGACAATATATTTGTAAAAAACTCTTTTGTATACATTTTCAGACTATTTTGTGTATTGCTCATCACGACCTGATTGTACTCTCCACCACGCCTACCCGCTTTTCTGTTCCTTTTTCATCCTTTGTTCTCGCCGGACTGCTTTCACTCGTTTTGCTTTGATGCTCATTTTTGGAGTTGCTTCTTTTGTGTCGTTCGCTGTTTTTTTTTCTTCTTCTTCTCTTCTCTCTGCCCCACCCTCCTTTTCCCCCTTCTTGTCCTCCACCTGCCTCCCCCCGCTTGCCTTCACCGGAGGCTACGTCCAGCTCCTTAGGTTGGGCTGAGACAGCATCTTTGTACAACACGGACCGTCTGCTCTGTAATCAAATACCATCTGTCGCTACATCTGAAGACTCCCTCTCTTTCTCTCTCTTGCCTCTTCTGCTGCCCACACACACACACACACACACACATCATGCACACACGTGCGCACACCACATCTGTGCTGAACAATGTGTGCACACTTGTGTGTGTTTTATTACCCGTGTACTAACAATCATTCCACCTGATTCATTCTTGGCCTGCAGGGAGGAAGTCGCTGGAGTCACTTTCACCGCTTCCTGTTTTGTTCCACCTCTCCCACCGGGAGGGGGGGGTTCAAAGGTCATTGTCTTCAGGTATCCGTGTTTGTTCTGTGACTGTGTGTCAGCAAGACCTTGGCTGCCGTATCAGACAGGAGATAGTGGACTTCAGCTTCTCAGTCTTAGATCAACAGCCGACTATCTCAAAAGGCTGCCAGCCTTTCCCAATGTTTGCCCAATGTTTGTCCCTGCTCCGGCACAGAAAACGTTGACACGGTCCCCAAGGTCCCTCTCCGAGCACCCCCCCCCCCCTCCCCTCTCCCTCCGTGATCACTCATCACATGGTCGGGTTCAAGAACAAGTCTTGGTCCGATTCCCGATCGTTAAGCAGTAGAAATGAATAATAACGTCACACTGTGGGGGACATTGCAGACCATGAAAGAGTGACTGAGCAGCTTAAGAAAAAGAAAGAAAAACAATGTCACTTCAGTTATTTTTTTCTAGAGTAAACATTCTGGGGTGAGTGACTCACTGGGGGGACGTGACTCTAACACGGCGTCCAAGATCTTCCATACTGGGATTCCTGTCTTAGTTTAACACATAATACGTAAGTAGGATACATCCGATCGCTATAATGTATGACCACCCCCCCAGCCCCTATTTCCCTGTATGATGTACAGTGCATGTAAACATGTGCATGGGGACCAGTGGACCCCTAGTGGTCATCCTGTGCATCTGAGGATTCTGGTCTTTGCCTTTCTTCAATGCGCTCCTCATTCTTTCGCACCTTGCTCTTTTCCCTGCTCATTTGTTTCCTGGAATTGAAAGATTCCAGTTGGACAGATCATCATGCCCCCCCTTTTTCCCCTCTCTCTCTCTCTTTCTCTGTCCCTCTTTTTTTCCCCTCACTCTTTCACTCTCTCTGGACTGGAAGGCTCCAACGCAACTGGAGCCTCGGAGGCTCAAGAGAGGAGCCTGGGAAAGGAGGAACAAAGGGCCGTCCGTCTGCAGCCATCACCACCCAAGCAAGTCCTCTCCTCTCCTGTCTCTCACCCCTCCCTTTCTTCCCCCCTCGCCTCACTCCATTCTCCCCACTGGCCAGCGCCCCAAATTAAGACTTCAGACAAGAATTGGACTGGCTAAAAACAGGGAGAGAAAGAGGGCAAAAGAGAGAGAGGGAAGGAAGTCCGTAACAAGCCAAGAGGAGCATGGCGACAAAGCCTCTGTTGTTGGATGGCAGGGCCCCTCTGTTGCTCTCTGCGAGGAACTGTCACTGTGTCAACTTGGACCTCTTGTTGCGAGCCGCACAAACAGAAACACAGAAGGCGCATGCTTCCACACGTTGCCAGTTAGAGGCCAATACATCACGGTACAGATGAAGAAGTACACCTTGGGGAGAGAGGTGAGGGGGTCGGGGAGGCGGGGACTTCAAAGTCTAAAAGTCAATGTAAGTGATGGGTTTTGGGTGGGGTGGACAATAGCAGGGGTACAGTACCGCACTGCAGCCCCCGAGGCCAAACACCTGCATTGCCGTTAAGGTGGTGGTCATACTAAACTCCCCATCATGGGGTCGCGAGGATTTAAGATAGAAAGTGAAACGGGTTTGGCTTCCCAAACACTAAACCGAGTCTAGTGGGTCCAAGACAGATGGCACTCAGGGCAAATCTGGTCTGGGATTTGTGTCTCCCTCTCCATCATTCCCTCCAGGACACTCTGGCTTTTAATAGCCATTATTGGCATTCTTTGCCTCTTCCAGATCCCCTGAATGAGAAATCACAGAGGCCCATTATATTTCCTATTGACCCATTTGGCAAAATGGTCCGAGCATTGACTACTGGATTAATTCAAAAGCAGTTCATAATCCCATAATTCGAATGTTTTAATTACTTAAATGAACAGGAGGCGTTTGAGCAAAAGGCTAATCTCGGAGACAAACGGGAAACAGGAAGAGATTTGTCTTTCTTCTTCGACCCATATGTACACAAACCCAAAGGCTTACTTATGGGATACTAGTCAAGTATAAAAGTTTACCACCTGTTATGACACTAAAGTATGAGTCTATGTAATGTCTTATTTATATCTTAAGATGTCTTTTGTATTATTATGTCTACTATAGTGGACAATACAAGTATAAAAGTGACTATATGAATGTTATTTCAAGTTTACAGGGCTCTGATAAGGAAAAAAAAACATATTTAGAAGGTCTTGAACATATTTTATATGCTGTAACTTTATTACTGTACATATAAATGACAAATTAAATGGATGAATGACTTGACTTTTACCTTTATTGAAGACTAGCAAACAAAAGAGTGGACGTTTAGAGCTGCTTACATCCACTTATTTAGACGCTTCTCACTGATTGTTCATGGTTGGGTGCGTGTGCGATGAACAAATAAAGCACCGATAATTAATGAAAGTCATAAAAATCATAATAAAGAACGTTAAAGGATTCCCTCACTGGAATCTGTCTATAGTGTCCCAACACCAAAACACATTTATTAGTCCCACAAGGAGAAATTCCATGTTTACAGCAGCAAACGTACAATGCACAATACAAATGCTGAATACAAATCAAGAAGTTATATAATACATGGGTTTATTGCACAGTTTATTGCATGGTTAATTGCACAGTTCCTGTACAGGATTTTTGGAGAAGACTGTCTGACTATAATGAGTCAGTGTACAAAAACCAAGACAATATTTTCTTTAAAAATGGAAGTTCCACTAAAATAACGTTTTCTATGAGATTCTGTCAGAATGTCCTCGGTAAGGATCCATCCATCTGGTTGGTGGTAGAAGTATCTGGAGTGGTGAAATTCCGGTTTGCGATGGTTGTAAATTAAAGCAAATAATCATGAACAGTTGTGTTGTGAGTGCATTTTAAAACCCGCAGCGCTCAGCAAACGCACAATTGTCTTTGACAGTCCACCCCTCCTGTCAATCAGGCGGCGGAACAAAGGCGGGCTAAACCAAGGATGATGACTTCATGCCTGGAGTCGGCGAAGGGGTCTTAACACCGTTCAACGTGCCTTTTGTGTCTGGGGCCGGTTTTTCAGATGCTGCTGAGTACACAGAATCGCCTGGTGGTATCTCTTGGGGGGCTCGCAGGATGCTCACACACACACACATATACACACACACACATACATTCATACACAAACACTTGTGCCGACACACATCCCCTTGATCCACGGGATGGAGCGTTGAGCCAGGAGTGAGCCTTAAGACAAGGAGTGACAACCGGGACAGCTGCAGGGGCTGGAAGCCAGTCTTACACCCCCCCTCTTTTCTACCGCCACTCCCCCCACAGGGCCTCCAGCCAGCCAAACAAGCCATTGTTTCTGGCCGGGGGCTTGTGGTATTTCATTTGTCATGAAATGGATACAGACACGGGATGAGCGTAGGGCTCATTCTCCAAAAAAGACGCCGCTACCAGCACTGCCGCCGCCCGCTAACTCCAGTCATTCTTAACCTTCTCATCCCTCTAGCCCCGAGCACCCGGCTCTGAACTATTAATAAACCTGCCTTCTCCAAGGTGGGGTGGAATAGTGGGGGTGGTCCTGTGGGGTGGCATTGTTTTTTTCAAAAGGATGCGAGAAGAAAGAAAAGGGAAAAATGGAGGTTAGCTGTGTGTTCTTGTCATCCTTTATGATCGTCTCTTTCTCTTTAGACTTGGAGGTGGATCGGCCATTTCCTGCTCAGCTCAACTTAACAGGAGTTTGGTCCTGCGGGTGTTGTCTCCTGTCAGAGCGGTCGGGTGTTAAGCTTCCACAAGTTAACCGCAAGGAGAAACTCGCCGCAGTTTGGCTAAAAATAGCCAAGACACCAAGACGTCCTGTGGCCTCGCTGCTAAACCGTCCCTTAATACCCCAAGTCCGAGAAGAGTTCACGGGCATCAAAACAATACCCCGCTATCTCCATCAAGGGCATTCCTTGGCACAACAATAGGTCCATCTCCACCCCCCTAGTATTTTCCTTTCCTCCCCTCCCTCCTCATTCTCCAGCCCGTTTCCATCAAAGAGCATTCCAGCTCCAGAGCCCCTTAAGCCCTTCACTCAGGGCTTGTCCATGTGACACGGCATGCAGACAGTCATCTTTAAGAATTGATTCACTCTGGTATCCAAATCCTCGGGGGAGCCGGCCTGCCAAGATACCCGGCACAGGCGCCGCTCATGAGGTCCAGGTACACGACAGCTGCTCCTCGATAAAGGCAACAAAAATGGAAGGCACTCGGTTGGGGGTGGTGGAGGTAGGGGAGGGGGAAGATGCATCCCTAACCTCCCTCTCAAGCCTGGTCACCTTGGGCCATTTGTTGCTGGAGTGTCTGCCTTCAGGGATGACAAAGGGTTGGCGGTCTATGTAAGACCACTTTTGGTTTGTTCCATGAGTCCACGGTCCATGGTCCAATACGGTTTGGTGTGGAAGGGAATTGTCATCCAGGCTTTTCCAATGCTGCTTCCCAGTCCAACCAGTTGACTTTGACACATGGGACACCATAAATATAACAATAGAAAGCCGTTTTCTTCTGAGGGAGATCATCTGGCAACACAATTCCCGTTGAAGGTCAAGTAAAGGAATTGAAATCCCATCCCAGAAGTAACACCGATATTGGGATACGCGTCACAAATCACCCGCAAGGAGACAGCTTCGATATTACTTCACCTGAAGTGTTTCCATAAACTCCGGTGAACCAAAGCCTTGGGAAGCTGCATCGCTCTTCAAGAAGGTCCTGACCCACACGCAAACACGGTGATTTATGATGATACCGTGGAGAACATCATTTATTACAAATAAGAGAGATTAAATAAACAGACCCCGGCACTTCTCGCCCTTGATGCGCTGCTGTAAACACACATTACAGGACAAGGGGGTGGGACGCAAGACATTTTGCACCCCCTGAACTGAGAAACCAGTAAAAAGGAGTGTCTTCCTGTTAAAGCGAAAAGGCCCGAAGCAGGGTAGAGGGAGGGGGGAGTTGACCAAAGCAGCTCAGGAGGCCCCTCATTACGATATTAAACAAGATTTAATAAGTGAGAGTGATTTGATGAGGTGATTATCCTGGCCCATTAATCAAGCAGGTTTCTGGCCATGCTGTAATATGGCACATCTTTCCCGCCCATTCCAAAGCCTCTTTAGATGCTGAGCTCCTTACTGTGCTAACGCCGCTCCAGAAACACACACACAAAAAAAAAAAAAATCATCTCTGAAGCTCACCGCTCACTCATCCACCCCTCGTCTGTACGCTCCTGCCGTGCATCTGATAAATTGAACTCCTTAACATCTGGGTCAGAACGTAAAGTCTTATCAGGGGGAGTTAAGAGTGATAACTGGCAGTGATAACCAGGAAGCATCTGTTGGCTTTAAGGCTTTTGGTTTGAGAATAGAAGGAAGTCGTGCAGACTCCATCCACTGGGTCCACTGTGGGAGCCTGGCCGCTATGGATCTTTTGGGTGTCCATATTCCAATATTAGAGAATAGCAAATTACCATAACCGATGACTGACTAGGGCAGGGGTCTCAAACACGCGGCCCGCAGGACACTAGTTTGAGGCCCCCGCCTTGATATGAAAGTTTAATGTTAGTGCGGCCCGCGCAAGTTTGATATGGATGCTGTATGGTATCATGTACCCAGAAAAAAATATTACATTTGATTTATGTTCATGTTAAAGGTTAAATAACTGTTAATAGTTATCCTCCCTATCCGTGTGGAAGTGGTAAGTTTTTTGGCTATTTATGTTTAAAGGAAATAACTTGAAGGCTACCGTTTAGGTCGCTAGCTCTCTACTTTGTGAGTTAGCATGTGTCTCAAGACCCTGCAGTTGCGCAATATGTTGTCAATAAAAAGAGTATAAATGTGACTATAGTCGTGTTTTGTCATGTATACCCACCAACTATATGTGGTTTCTTAAGTTTTTATTATTTGCCGTTTTATTATTATTATTATTATTATATTTATTTATTTATTACTGATAGATTTTCTTTATTCTTTATTTGTTTATTATTATTTTTCATCTTATTTTGTGTAGAAAAATAAAAAGTAAGATATTTGAGAACAGTGGAATGTTTTATCAGAGCTTTTCTTGTAAAAAATTGGAACCAAAGCGAAATTTTAAAAAAAAATTGTTTTTAATAAATGGTTTTTTTGTTGTTTTTTTTTACATTTTATTAAGCAACCAAACAAGGAAGATATGATGACATAATTTTTCATATTTAAAGAAAAAAAAGGGGTTGAGTCTTAGCTTTGTGTGATTAGTGACACTTTTTTAAATATTACTTTAAAAAAATATCTCAACTTTCTTCTTGTATATTTTTTCCAAGTATATTATGACTTGATTTTCATAATATTTTGACTTTATTATCATAATAAATTTCCACCAAAATAGAGCTTTATTCTTTTATTTGTTTTCTAACATATCTAAGTATACAAGTCCATATTTTGGTATATATTTTAGTCTTTATTTCAACTTTATTTATTTATAATATTTTAATTTAATATTAATTTAATATAATATTATGACCTTATTCTTGTAAATTTACTACTCTTTTCCCATTTTTGCTGTTTTGATTCTTTTTCTTGTTTAATTGTGTTGTAATATATAAAATTGTGTTTATTAATTGTGTTTTAATATATAATTTTAGTTTTAATATATAATATTTAATATACCAATACACCATATACAGTGGGGCAAAAAAGTATTTAGTCAGCCACCAATTGTGCAAGTTCTCCCACTTAAAAAGATGAGAGAGGCCTGTAATTTTCATCATAGGTACGCTTCAACTATGAGAGACAAAATGAGAAAAAAAAATCCAGATAATCACATTGTTTGATTTTTAAAGAATTTATTTGCAAATCATGGTGGAAAATAAGTATTTGGTCACCTACAAACAAGCAAGATTTGTGGCTCTCACAGACCTGTAAGTTCTTCTTTAAGAAGCTCCTCTGTCCTCCACTCGTTACCTGTATTGATGGCACCTGTTTGAACTGGTTATCAGTATAAAAGACACCTGTCCACAACCTCAGACAGTCACACTCCAAACTCCACTATGGCCAAGACCAAAGAGCTGTCAAAGGACATCAGAAACAAAATTGTAGACCTGCACCAGGCTGGGAAGACTGAATCTGCAATAGTTAAGCAGCTTGGTGTGAAGAAATCAACTGTGGGAGCAATTGTGAGAAAATGGAAGACCTACAAGACCACCGATAATCTCCCTCGATCTGGGGCTCCACGCAAGATCTCACCCCGTGGGGTCAAAATGATAACAAGAACGGTGAGCAAAAATCCCAGAACCACACGGGGGGACCTAGTGAAAGACCTGCAGAGAGCTGGGACCATATTAACGAAGGCTACCATAAGTAACACACTCCGCCGCCAGGGACTCAAATCCTGCAGTGCCAGACGTGTCCCCCTGCTGAAGCCAGTACATGTCCAAGCCCGTCTGAAGTTTGCTAGAGAGCATTTGGATGATCCAGAAGAGGATTGGGAGAATGTAATATGGTCAGATGAAACCAAAATAGAACTTTTTGGTATCAACTCAACTCGTCGTGTTTGGAGGAGAAAGAATGCTGAGTTGCATCCAAACAACACCACACCTACTGTGAAGCATGGGGGTGGAAACATCATGCTCTGGGGCTGTTTTTCTGCAAAGGGACCAGGACAACTGATCCGTGTAAATGGGAGAATGAATGGGGCCATGTATCGTGAGATTCTGAATGAAAACCTTCTTCCATCAGCAAGGGCACTGAAGATGAAACGTGGCTGGGTCTTTCAGCATGACAACGATCCCAAACACACCGCCCGGGCAACGAAGGAGTGGCTTCATAAGAAGCATTTCAAGGTCCTGGAGTGGCCTAGCCAGTCTCCAGATCTCAACCCCATAGAAAATCTTTGGAGGGAGTTGAAAATCCGTGTTGCCCAGTGACAGCCCCTAAACATCACTGCTCTAGAGGCGATCTGCATGGAGGAATGGGCCAAAATACCTACAACAGTGTGTGAAAATCTTGTGAAGAGTTACAGAAAACGTTTGATCTCTGTCATTGCCAACAAAGGGTATATCACAAAGTATTGAGATGAACTTTTGTTTTTGACCAAATACTTATTTTCCACCATGATTTGCAAATAAATTCTTTAAAAATCAAACAATATGATTATCTGGATTTTTTTTTCTCATTTTGTCTCTCATAGTTGAAGCGTACCTATGATGAAAATTACAGGCCTCTCTCATCTTTTTAAGTGGGAGAACTTGCACAATTGGTGGCTGACTAAATACTTTTTTGCCCCACTGTATATATATTAAATATACCAAATATAGTACAATAAAAGGCCCATGCCTCCTCTGTACCGGAGTTCTTCTTATTGCTAATAGTGCAAATAGTACTTTCTTTTTAGCAAACATCTAATTAATTGTGGTGACTGATTTCATGCTTATAGTACCCGTACAGTACCCATACATAGTACAAATACAGTAACATGCAGCTGCAGTAGACCAGAATGCGTACAGTACAGTACACCGACAATAGCTTAGATGTCTCCTGGGTCTACTTCCTTAAGCGTGTTCTCATAGTGACAATAATAACAGGCTCCGCTGTTAAAAAGGAAGTCTTGGCACATGTGGTCTGAGCCAAGCACAGCCTTCATTTGCCTTTTGCACATGTGAAACCTGAGCTCGGGACCCGGGACTGAAGTCAGGTGTTGTGTTGACTCCACGGATGTCTGAAGCGTGCACTTGAGTTCCTCCTTAGAAAGCGTTGTTGCTACCACGGCCGCTAGAGGGCGTCAGGTATACTGTGTGTATACCTGGGGTGTCCCAAGTGAGGCCCGAGGGCTATTTGTGGCCCATGCTGAAATGATAATTTATTGATTTAAACTTTTTTAAAAAAGAGCAAAAAATGGGGAAAACTGCATTTTATAAGATTGTCAAAACATTAGGACAAAAGTGTTGGAATCTAATGACAAATATTATAATAATATATACATAATATTATGAATAACAGTCCAGGGTGTACCACCGCCCCCAAAGACAGCTGGGATAGGCTCCAGAATACCCCGGCGTGAGGATAAGCAGTATAGAAAATAAAATAATGTCGTTTTAGTAGTGTCAAATATGAAATAGTAAAGAAAATATTATGAAAAACAAGCAACAAAGCAACAAACAAGGTTGTCATTTCTGGAAAACTAGGTCAAGTTAGGAGAATTAAGTCAAAATATTGTGGGGGGGGGTCCTAATTATGAGAAGAAAATTTACAAGAACAAAGAATTGGGGAAAAATAAACAGCAGAAATGAAAAAACAGCTGTCAAAAAAATTGAGATATTGAAATATAAAAAAAAGTCACAAAAAGTTGCAATTTTACAAGAAACTATTTGTAATATAGTGATGAAAAATAATGTGATTTTCATAGCATAGAGTTGAAAAAATACAATATTTGTAAACACAATAATAAACAAAAATTCCAAGTTGATACTAGTAGCAGGCTTTTTCACTTCCATCACAAAGCTGAGATGCAGTATTTTCTGGAAATATATACAAAAGGCATAGAATTGATAAACAACAACTTGGAATTTTATTCATGGAAAAGTCAAATGAAGGAGTAAAAAAGTATTACCTCCCTGAAACATTTTAAGAGCTCAAGTGGAAGAAGATTACCTCAAAGCAGGCAGAGGGACGGAGCTTTTAGAGGGGACCCGTCCCTGAGTATTAATAAAAATAAGCACAGAAAATATAATACAAGAATGTTTTGACCAAACGTAATCCGGAGATCCGAAGCCAAACCAACCTGGGAAACATAATCCCAAGGAGAAGGTCAGGGATGCACTTGTACATGGGCTCCCTCCGTGTCTCAAACTGGCTTGGAATAATCAACAGATAATCTTTAAGAGGACATTGTCCCTCGTCCTGACCCGCCACGCTGGGTTAAGCTTACAGTCCGAGGTCAACATTTGACATTTACAGGTATGATGTGAAGCTGCCATGGTTGGGCTTAGCTACTGGTGGTTGCTACCTAAGTAAGCCTAACCACTGCTCATTAGTTCTTCATTAGTTCCTCGGTAACTACTCTAAATGTATGTGCCTTAGCTCCTCTACCAATTACTTCCTCATTAGTTATTCATTAGTTCTTCAGTAACTACTATAAATGTATGTGCCTTAGTTCCTCTACCAATTAGTTCCTCATTAGTTCTTCATTAGTTCCTCAGTAACTACTCTAAATGTATGTGTCTTAGTTCCTGTACCCATTAGTTTCTCAGTAACTACTCTAAATGCATGTGCCTTAGTTCCTCTACTCATTAGTTTGTCATTAGTTGTTCATTATTTCATCAGTAACTACTCTAAATATAGTATGTGCATTAGTTAATGGGAAACGACTGTACTCATTAGTTCCTTTGCAACTACTCTAAATGCATGTGCCTTAGTTCTTCTACCAATGAGTTCCTCATTAGTTATTCATTAGTTCCTCAGTAACTACTCTAAATGCATGTGCCTTAGTTCCTGTACCAATTAGTCCTTTATTTGTTCCTCAGTAACTACTCTAAATGTATGTGCCTTAATTCCTGTACCCATTAATCCCTCATTAGTTTCTCAGTAACTACTCTACATGCATGTGCCTTAGTTCCTCTACTAATTAGTTCATCATTATTTCTTCATTATTTCTTCAGTAACTACTCTAAGCGTATGTGCCTTAGTTCCTCTACTACTAATGATGAACTAATACTCATTAGTTCATGATTAGTTCTTCATTATTCCCTGAGTAAGTACTCTAAATGTATGTGCATTAGTTCATTGGAACTATTATCTTCATTATTTCCTTAGTAACTACTCTAAATGTATGTGCCTTAGTTCCTCTACTACTCTAAATGTATGTGCATTAGTTCATTGGAACTATTCTCCTCATTATTTCCTTAGTAACTACTCTAAATGTATGTGCCTTAGTTCCTCTACTCATTAGTTCATCATTAGTTCTTCATTAGTTCCTCAGTAACTACTCTAAATGTATGTGTCTTAGTTCCTGTACCCATTAGTTTCTCAGTAACTACTCTAAATGCATGTGCCTTAGTTCCTCTACTCATTAGTTTGTCATTAGTTGTTCATTATTTCATCAGTAACTACTCTAAATATAGTATGTGCATTAGTTAATGGGAAACGACTGTACTCATTAGTTCCTTTGCAACTACTCTAAATGCATGTGCCTTAGTTCTTCTACCAATGAGTTCCTCATTAGTTATTCATTAGTTCCTCAGTAACTACTCTAAATGTATGTGCCTTAGTTCCTGTACCAATTAGTCCTTCATTAGTTCCTCAGTAACTACTCTAAATGCATGTGCCTTAGTTCCTGTACCAATTAGTCCTTTATTAGTTCCTCTGTAACTACTCTAAATGTATGTGCCTTAATTCCTGTACCCATTAATCCCTCATTAGTTTCTCAGTAACTACTCTAAATGCATGTGCCTTAGTTCCTCTACTCATTAGTTTGTCATTAGTTGTTCATTATTTCATCAGTAACTACTCTAAATATAGTATGTGCATTAGTTAATGGGAAACGACTGTACTCATTAGTTCCTTTGCAACTACTCTAAATGCATGTGCCTTAGTTCTTCTACCAATGAGTTCCTCATTAGTTATTCATTAGTTCCTCAGTAACTACTCTAAATGTATGTGCCTTAGTTCCTGTACCAATTAGTCCTTCATTAGTTCCTCAGTAACTACTCTAAATGCATGTGCCTTAGTTCCTGTACCAATTAGTCCTTTATTAGTTCCTCAGTAACTACTCTAAATGTATGTGCCTTAATTCCTGTACCCATTAATCCCTCATTAGTTTCTCAGTAACTACTCTAAATGCATGTGCCTTAGTTCCTCTACTAATTAGTTCATCATTATTTCTTCATTATTTCTTCAGTAACTACTCTAAGCGTATGTGCCTTAGTTCCTCTACTACTAATGATGATCTAATACTCATTAGTTCATGATTAGTTCTTCATTATTCCCTGAGTAAGTACTGTGCATTAGTTCATTGGAACTATTCTCTTCATTATTTCCTTAGTAACTACTCTAAATGTATGTGCCTTAGTTCCTCTACTCATTAGTTTGTTGTTATTTCTTCAGTAACCACTCTAAGTGTATGTGCCTTAGTTCCTCTACTACTCTAAATGTATGTGCATTAGTTCATTGGAACTATTCTCCTCATTATTTCCTTAGTAACTACTCTAAATGTATGTGTCTTAGTTCCTCTACTCATTAGTTCATCATTAGTTCGTCGTTATTTCTTCAGTAACCACTCTAAGTGTATGTGCCTTCGTTCCTCTACTACCAATGATGAACTAATGAGTATTAGTTCATCATTAGTTCTTCATTATTCCCTCAGTAACTACTCTAAATGTATGTGCATTAGTTTATTGGAAATTATTCTACTCATTAGCTCCTTTGTAACTACTCTAAATGTATGTGCCTTAGTTCCTCAGGTAATAATGATGAACTAATGAGTATTAGTTCTTCATTATTCCCTATGTGCATTAGTTCATTGGAAACTACTCGACTCATTAGTTCCTTGGCCTTAGTTCCTCTGAGTTCCAGCCTTTCTCCCTTTTCTAGTCGGGAACTGATATTTTCCTGAAACGTACCTGTAAATAATGGAAAAAGCTACAAACGCTTTTATTCTGACAAAAGACGGGAATCATATCTTTCTTTTGGTAGGTTACATGTCTCCAGTACACAGCTGTGGAACACAATAATCTGTGTGCCTTGAAAAATCAGCCAAATTCATTGAAGGAGTAAAGAATGTAAAAATCCAAAGCTAAAGGGCAGTTCATCCTGATGCTCTTGCAGACATTTTGAGACTATTTTTTTTGTTAGTGTTCTGTGTTGACTTTAGAGAAAAAGCTACACTATTTCCCCCCTAAAATGTGCGGATTGCGAAGGAGCACAGATGAAACAAGAAGCATCTCGAATGAAGACAAGCGTGTTTGTCTACCAGGACAGATGCATCATGAATTTCGCCGCCGCCGACTGTGAGACAATGTCGCCTTGGCGAGTAACTTTCTCTCTCGCTCCCTTCGTGTATCCATGCAGCATAATTTGAGTAAATGACAGGGGAACATCTGCTGTGCATAAGAGAGAGGCCAACACTTTAACATGCAGATGTCTCTCTCCATCTGCATTAATTCAATAATTACCGCAATAGAGGGAGATGGAAGGGAGGGAGGGGACGGGGGAGAGAAATCTTTTTTTATAGCTTAAGACAATGTTATCGCTGCCAGTTGGTATGGGGAGGGCGAAAAAGGGAGGCGAGTGTGTGTTTGCGTGTGTGTGTGTGTTCGCTGTTAGTAGGTTTGCGAGAGGAGGGGTAGATTATTACACCATTTAGCCAGAGCAAGCTGTCACATCGTGGAGGATCGCACTAATTCCTTTGTGCCCTTGGTGAGTCACGGGCACAGACTCCAAGTGACCGATGATGCCTCCACGCTGCCACTTGGCCACAGGGCACTCGAACCCGCTTCACTTACAGTCAAACTGTGTGTGTGTGTGTGTGTGTCGTATGACTAATCTGTGTGCCTGTAGGCGTATGTGAGTGCATAAAGTACTCTGCAGGTAGACAACAAACCCCCAATGTATACTCACACACATGTGTGTGTGTGTGTGTGTGTGTGCGTGTGTGAGCATACACTGTCAAGGTCTATGAATCCCAATTTAGGGAGACTTTAAGGCAGAGCCAGAGGACGCAAGGTCAAGGCTCTGACACATTTGAAAAACATTCAACGTGAGCTTGTGACATCTAATTTGGCACACGCTTTTGGCTGACACTGACAATTAAGAAGAAAATATTGGTCCTCCGAGAGCATTAACACCTAATGATTTCCATTCAAATAGAGCTCATTGCCTTATTGGACGGACAAAGAGGAACGTTGAACATTTAGGAAGAACATCTGAGGCAAAATGCCGTCATTGGAAAACCTGCACATCTACTGGGAATGTGGGCATCAACCTTATAATACTAATTTAAGAAGTTAGTATGAACAATAACACAACAAAAGGTACTTCACCTCATCTTGCCAGCAACTCATACAGTGCTTTGTACAGTTTTATGTTACAGTTATACAAGTGTAAAAAGAAGCTAACCACTGTACAGTCATTTTTTATTTATCAGGGGTTAGTTTGTTTCACACTCCACCGAGAATAAAGTCAAAATATTGAATGTGAAAAGTTGCAATCTAAGGAGAAAATGTTGCAATTTTACATGATTTTTGGTATCATTTTTGGTGAATAAAGTTCACAAATTTAAGGAAAAAAGGGCGGTTTTAAGTCATTATATTAAGAGAAAGACCCAACCAATAAAGTTGTCATTTTGAGGAAATTAGGTTGCGGAAAAAGTTAAGAGAATAAAGTCAAAATATTATGGGAATAAAAAAAGTGTTCTATAAGTTATAGTAATATGAGGAAAAAATATGTAAATGTAGTAGAATAGAGTCGAAATACTAAAGAAAAATGTTTAATGTTTTGTTAAGTTGTAATATCATGATAAACAAATCAATTAAAGCTGTATTTTTTGGGAGGAAAAAGTTAAGATTTTATGTAAATAAAGTCAAAATATTATGAGAATAAAAACACAGTTCTATAACTTATAGTAATATGAGGAAAAAAATTGTAAATGTAGTAGCATAGAGTCAAAATACTACAGACATTTTTTTGTGAAGTCGTAATATTCAGAAACAAAGGGAGAAAAAGTTAAGATTTGATGGAAATAAAATCAAAATATTATGAGAATAAAAACACAGTTCTACTAGTTATAGTAATATGAGGAAAAAATGTGATTTTTTGTTAAGTTGTAATATTATGAGAAACAAATGAAGTTGTATTTTTTGGGAGAAAAAGTTAAGATTTGATGGAAATAAAATCAAAATATTATGAGAATAAAAACACAGTTCTACTAGTTATAGTAATATGAGGGAAAACGTGTAAATGGAGTAACAGAGTAGAAATACTAAAGAAAAAAATGTGATTTTTTCTTTTTGTTAAGTTGTAATATTATGAGAAACAAACAAATTAAAGTTGTAATTTTGGGGAGAAAAAGTTACGATTTGATGGAAATAAAGTCAAAATATTATGGTAATAAAGTCATAACATTGCGAGAAGAAACAGAAAAAATGAGAAAAAAGAGTAAATGTACTAAAAGTATAAGAGATGTCCAATATCAGCATAAAAATGTGATATCAGTTGAGAGTTTTTCGGCAAAAAAGCCAATATCAGACATCCTGTAGTAATATGTCACTGATATATAACAAAGCAGAGATGCATTTTTTTCTTGAATCCGAGTGGCCTTTAATATTGGAGCCAAAAATCAATTAGTTTGACATCCCCTTTAAGATTCCTGGGCCTGTAAAAGGATTAAATATGCACCCGTACATAAACAGACAGCACATGAAATTAGCATGTCATCTATCAAACAGCATAGCGGTACATCCACAACCCGTCTGTGCCCAACCTCTCAAAGAAGAAGGTCACATTGTACACCCAAAAACTAAATCCAGGATGTATCAGCGTAGATATAGTTACGCACACAAACAAGCTGATATTCATCCTGGAGCACGAGGACACGTGCACACGCGGAACGGACTCTTTTGGGCCGTCTAAACATAGGGACAAAGGAAAATATTTGTATACTTGGCAGGCCGACTTCCTTTGATTGCGGGAGTGCTGCTGTAGGAAACAATGCCCAGGCGCTATAAATACACCAAGGAGAAAGAGAATTCCTCTTGGACGACGGCTCAAAGGAGCCAGGCTATTTTCAGACCGACTGACTGATTGAATGTCTCACCGACTGACTGCAACTCCTCGCATCTTGTCTTACTTGGCGCTTTTTCTTTTCCGCAAGGTCTCCCGAACATGCTGACACACAGGAGGAAATGTTTGGGTGAAAGGGGGGGCGGGGCACGTGCCACAATCCGGTGACATTTGACTGGATAAAAAGGCCGCGTGTATGATTGACCGTGCTTTCCAGAAGTGCCCGTTTAAAGAGCATCAAATCCCCACTCGATAAACCCGTGCAGGCCCGGCAATCATTAGCATAGCGAACAAACTCCCTGAAAGAGCAGCGGTGGATGGAGAGAACAATGGTGGTCTATAACGAGGGCTGTAGTGGAGATACAAGGGAGGGGGGGTAAACTATTGTTCTGGTCTTATTTAGACTTTGGTGTCACCCTGCAACTGTTGTCACGTCTAAGTTTAGCTGAAGAAGGAGAAGGAGGGAGGGCAGGAGGAGGCGGGAGGGGAACGAAAGATGCGGGACGGATGTTGAAATGGATGCAAATGGAAGACGGAAAGAATGCAGATTGAGATGCTGTGGAAGGCAGCCAATGCCGAAGAAGGAGGAAAATGATGAGGTCAAAGCTGATGGCGCCTCTTTGGACCGGAGCGCCATGACTTCATCTCCCACACGCTCCCAATGTGATTTAGTAATGCTGGCAGTTCATATAGGGCAGGTGCGTCCAAAGTGCGGCCCGGGGGCCATTTGCGGCCAGCGGCACAATCTAAAAATCTACCAAAAAAATGGGAAAATCAGCCGTAATATTAGAAGAATAAAGTCAAACTATTAAGAAAAAAAGGTATACTCTAAAGAGAATAAGCTGTCATTTTTAAAAATTAAAATTAAAATTAAAATTAAAATTAAAATTAAAATTAAAATTAAAATTAAAATTAAAATTAAAATTAAAATTAAAATTAAAATTAAAATTAAAATTAAAATTAAAATTAAAATTAAAATTAAAATTAAAATTAAAATTAAAATTAAAATTAGACCAAGTGGTTAGCGCACAGGCCACACAGCTAGGAGACCCAAGTTCGATTCCACCTTCGGCCATCTCTGTGTGGAGTTTGCATGTTCTCCCCGTGCATGCGTGGGCTTTCCTCCAACATTCCAAAAACATGCTAGGTTAATTGGCGACTCCAAATTGTCCATAGGTATGAATGTGAGTGTGAATGGTTGTTTGTCTATATGTGCCCTGTGATTGGCTGGCCACCAGTCCAGGGTGTAGCCTGCCTCTCGCCTGAAGACAGCTGGGATAGGCTACAGCACCCCCGCGCGACCCTCGTAAGGATAAGCGGTAGAAAAACAAAAACAAAAAATAAAAATATTTTAATAATAAGTCATAATATTATGAAATTCTATATCAAATTTGTCAAATATTTGATATTTGAATGGACTGCCTGTAACACTAGATTAGCTGCAGCAGTGAGAAGCTGTCCTCTCAGTACGACGTGCTGTTCTCCACCAGATATCTGCAGCTGTGTGTCGGACGGAGGGTACCTTAATGTCCCAATCAATTTCCTTCCCTGCCTCCTCGAGCCTGACAAAGTCATCCATTAGACCTGTTATGCTGTAGCAAGTGACATCAGGTCATTATACAAATACCAAACAGCTCTGCAAACCACTTTTGGGGCCCCACCCACCATTTGAGAATCACTGATGGCTGTAAATGCACCAACAGTGAGTCACAAAAGCGTAGGGTGCTTTGTTTGGGACAGTAAAGAGCAAATGGACTAGTTTGTTACCTGCAAAATTGGACGAAAACAGAGATAACATTCATTCATTCATTCATTTTCTACCGCTTTTTCCTCACGAGGGGTGCTGGAGCCTATCCCAGCTGTCTTCGGGCGAGAGGCGGGGTACATCCTGGACTGGTCGCCAGCCAATCACAGGACAATTTGGAGTCACCAATTATTTGGAGTCACCAATTAACCTAGCATGTTTTTGGAATGTGGGAGGAAACCAGAGTACCCGGAGAAAACCCACGTGCACGAGGAGAACATGCAAACTCCACACAGAGATGGCCGAGGGTGGGAATTGAACCCTGTTCTCCTAGCTGTGAGGTCTGCACGCTAACCACTAGTCCACCGTGCCGCCCCAGAGATAACATTTTAGCAAAAAATGTTGACAAAACCAAATATGAAAACCGAGGCATTTCTAGCCTTATTTTCTCGTCTGATTTTCAATTACGATGCAGTTCCAACAATCTGAGGCACCAGAGTCCCAACTACCCATCAATCACAGAACCAAAGGAGTCCAAAGACACAATCAGACAGGACCGAAGGAGACAAGGCAAGGGCAGCAGATTAGCCCAGCTGTCTGCTCATAAAGCGGGCGAGGGCTGAGGCGCTAAGCCTTGCAGTGAAAGCACAGCTTAGGCGGGGGGCCACAGGCCAGCGGACCCCGTTCGGCCCAACGGTGGCCTACAACGCAGGGCGCGAGCCAAAGCAAAGACACATGGATAAACAGAGCGAGATGAGGCTCCGCGCCCGAAAAGCCCACCGAGCTAAGAAGCAAGCGTGCAGGCCGGCAGGCGTCAAACCAACCCCCCCCCTCAACACACACACTCTTCCATCCATCAGCTGGGAGTGGAGACACCAGGGCTAGACTTGAGGCTGATAAAGGACACGACGGGATGAAAATGTCTGAGTCCAGTCAGAGGGGGCTCATCTGTAAGAAAGTGGATTTAGTGTACATCGTCTGGGCTCAGCTCAAAAGAATATCGGGACAAAATTACCAGCGTACACAAACACACAACAAGCATCCATCTCCGGAGCCGTGCCCCGCCGGTGACCCCCTAGTTAGTGCAGCACACCGCCAACAGCGTGTGATGACAAGGTCATGAATACAAAGCGAGGAGGGCCTGGTTCACTACAACCGCAAGGCCGAGAGCGGCAGAGGTCTTTAACCACGCTGGATTTCACACACAAGCCTCGTCCGCGACCTCCCCGCCATAGAGGCATTAGCAGCTGCTGCTTTATGAGCTTCCCAATGTGACAATGCCCCGCGTATCCATCAACAGTATGCCTGTAAATTATACACACCACGTCTTTGAGAGGTGTAAAAACAGCACACTTACGACGCCACTCTACGGATCATTTATAAAAATAAGCAATATCCAGTGCTATCTGGGTAGGCAAATGTAATCTCACTTTGACGTGATCATAAACGCAAAGCTTTAATGTACAGTCAACGTGACTGTGTTTAGACACTATATTTTTATTATTAATTTATGAGACAGATCATGTTGCTGGGAGATGCAATGTTGCTCCAGCTTTACACTACTTTGTATAGTTTCAACTAGGTGCGCCCCCTGGCGATTTTAGAGTGTAACATAATTACGGCAGTGCACTTTAGCGATTGAACAACTCGATTAAACTTCGTCGTCCCAAAGAAATGTGACTCGGGTACGAAATTTACTTGAATCACCAATCACAGGCTACCCCCTCCCCCAAACCCCCAAACACTTTTCACTCCCTGACATGATTCATTTTTAATTTAACTAGCAGTCACATAGTTGAGGAAGTGAACGAGTTCGGAGTCTGTCGTTTGTAAAATACTGGCGAGTTTTGAACGACTCGTTCGTGACTCGCACATCTGAAGCGCCTGTAGTTGGAGGACTACGACAAATGATAATATACACCGACACTGCAGAAACTGTTGTCCAACTTCTAGCCATGACTATTTGGTGTAAGTGTCATTTCCATTCTGTTGAATTGTAACTCTTTAATTTTGATTGTTGAAATAAAGACAAGAGAAGCTCGCTGTTAGCTAGCTAGCTGGCTAACTCCAGGTGTTAGCCTTTTGCCGCTAACAGTAACAACCAATGGAAATAAAGAGGCCGTTCATTCATCACTAATACACATGAACCCTGCCCTACTAAGATTATTTTCTCTTTACTGATAGCGGGGCTCATGATAATATCGTTATTTCTATTAAATGTTTTTAAGTGACCTCTATATTGGTTATCAACAAAACGTGATATATTAGCAATGGAAGAATACTTTAATTAGCCCTTTTAAAGGGGTGTAGTGGGTGGCCAATGGAGGTAAATGAGGTGATAATATACAGTACATGATAAATGAAAGTGGATTGATTTTAGTGAATGAAATAGTAAGTCATAGTAAGTGTAGTTATGATGGCAACTTATGTGGAAGCAGGTCAGGCCTTGGCTGTATCTATTTAATATCTCTGCCCTGTCTCTTAGTCTGTTTTCCATAACAGGTTTTCCTTGAGAACTAAATCTACTTTAGGATTTATTGTTTCTTATTATTTGTCATCATTGGAAATTATAATCCCTTCACCTAATCCTCCCTCCCTCTCTCTCAGATCATATTCATCAAGATCATCCTCTCTGACAAAGCAAGAACTCAGCACGCCAGGAAAGGTCTAAAGAGATCCGCTGGCGGAACAAGGGGGTTTCTTCCAAATCAAATCAGGTTCCTCTGATGTAATCAAGACGAGACGCCAAAGACGACGGAGTAATCTGCCAGTGGGACATGCCTGCCTTGCTTGGACATTATTAAAAAACGAGGAGGAACACATCTTTAGATTGAAAGAGTGGGGAAATGGAATTATAAATAAATCAGGGGGTGGGGAAACTGGGGCAAGGTTGGATAAAGGCTTCAGATACATTAGGGCCAAATCTTCACAGTAGTATTTGTGTGCATAATAAACACATACTGTACCTGGATGCGTTGTGTCAACTTGTTTTACTTCATCTAGTGAAATACAGTGCGCATCCCTCTCAGAAGAAACAACACAATTAAAATACTCTATTATATGTAATTACTGGCTGCAAGTATATCATTTTAAGGTGTACTTACAACATGTCTCCACACGAGGGCTCCCTCTGTCAGTACTTCTCTGACAAGTAATGAGGATTTTTTTTAATTCATTCATTCATTTTCTACCGCTTTTCCCCTATATTGTTTATTGGTAACAGTATACATTATACAATTTAATGATAGTCCCCACACTACATATTATAAGGAATTTTCCGATGTTTAAGTTGCCAGAAAACTTATTGATAAAATAAAGATAAAAATAAACATTTATACATAGCACATTACAGTATTTTTGTTTTTTATTTCACTATTTATAATTGTTAAATATAGTTTATCGAAGGTGGGGGTGAGGTTGTAATTTCCTTCACCACTAGATGGCCTCATCTGCCCATATTAATAAATTGTTGCTCTGCACTCCACTTAATTAGGTACATGTAGTGAGATCCAATACTAGAGCAAACGTCATATATAAGAAGGTTTTGATGGACAATATATGTTAGTATATATGTATATATATATACAAATATATGTATTTGTTTTATTTATTATGCTAAATGTAAAAACCCACTGAATCATCATAATCCTGATCCTAATACAGTTTAAAATTAAATTGCTGCCACATTTATCTTAATGAAGGTGTCAAAATAGTAGAAACACACGAATCAACTTCAAACTCCATTTATGACTAGGCGGATGTAATTCGCTTCTCAGCCATGAAAACCAAAGAGGCGCTGTTTCACTAGTTTGATCCAAGTTTTGTCTATAAAACACACCAAGAAAATAAAAATACAGTTCGTTTTTTAAGTCTTTCTGTGTTACCGAGCCCCCAAATATACTGTAAACCTACAACACAAGATAGTTTACTCCTGAGTAGAGTTTTAATGACTTCAGGGGACATTTGGGGTTCTATAACAGGGTTGTTCCCTACCAGGAGGGGGTGGGTGGGTCCACACATACAGGTCCTCCTCATTCATTCCGGAGAAAGACCTCTTAGTGGGAGGCAGGCAGGATGACAGGAAACATCGACGGGATTGAGAGGTTTGACAGCCCCGGCAAAGGGCGAGGACTCCGCGTAACGAGAGCCTTTAAGGTCGGGGAGTTGCTCTTCTCCAGCCCGGCCTACTCCTATGTGCTGTCTGCCAAAGAGAAAGGAGAATACTGTGAATTCTGCTTCAACAGGTAGAAATATCTATTATTATATTACAGAAAGTTTGTTGTGGATGAATATCAGTATTGCATGATATCAAATTTCCCCACTGAGGGACGAATTAAAGCATAGCTTATCTTATAAATGACAGTATTAAACACAGGAAGAAAAAAGATACTACTGCTCATGTTTTAACAACGCTCTCAAAGAAGTATTAATTCAGTAGTATGTATAACTGTACTGCCTGATACCAACAACTAATTATTGTGTTGTTGTGATGACAGGTGAGGTAAACAAAGTAGTAAGAACAGGAAGAATGCTGGCAGCCAATCAGTGGCCAGGAAGGAAGCAGGATTTAATATCAGCTCATGTTCTCTACATTGAGACTTGGTACCATTAGCACTCTCTCGCATGTCACGTTAGTGCAGCGAGGACACTTTTGGACTTCTTTACTGTTTCAGGCCAGACAGCTGGCCCTGTCTAAGGTCAGCTCTATTAATACCGCAGAATGTTTTAAAGCCGCCCGTTGCTATCAGTTACCAGTAATGGTGGGAGTGTCCGGCAAGTAATGGAGGAGCATGGTAGAAGACCCAGATACAACCTAGCATTCCCATGTGCACATAAAAAAGAATAAATACAATGTGATGCCTTTTGTAGGAAGGAGAACCTTGCAAGATGCGGGAAGTGCAAGAAAGCCTTCTACTGCAATGTCAAATGTCAGGTATGATCATATAATTATCTTTTTATGTGTCAAGTATGATTCTATAATAATGATTTTATGTGTTTCATGACACACCTATTTTATTATTTATGTATATTATTAGAATTATCCCTTTTTAATCCAATTTTGAAATATTTTTCACCCTTTTAATTGATTTTCCTTTTGTAACACAAAACTATATGCTTTATTTAGTTAGTTTTGTTGTTTTTTTAATGCTCAGCATGTTATATGTCATCATTTGACAAGCTAAATCTGAGCTAAACAGCAGTCAATGCATGAGGTCAAGCTGCACACTATAGCGAGTAAAAAGGTGAGAGTAGTATAAGATTAACACATTGTGTGGCTGCATTCCACCACGCTGTGAATTGCTACAGCTGGTAGGGCCATACATGCCGAGCGGCAGGCCCTTTTTTTATGGTAGAGCAAACCATTCAGTCGTTACACATTGAAGTTGTACATTTTGTGGTAGTATTGTATGTAATATGACCATTTGTGTTACCGCAGAAGGGGGACTGGGCCATGCACAAGCTGGAGTGCTCTGCCATGGTTGCATTCGGGGAGAAATGGTCCCCGTCAGAGACATCCCGACTGGTGGCTCGAATTCTCGCCAAGAAGGTTAGAATCCCACGTTGAGATTTTTGTGTCACATTCCTGTTAATCACATCTGGCCTCCCTGCAGAAAACACAGAAAGAACGATGTTTGTCTGAGAAGATTTTACAGATTGGAGAAATGCAGTCTCGTGAGTTGACATCCTATAATCCTACACACACGTCACAAGTGTCAAAAAATATCCCACTTCGACTTATGATGCCAAATTGTGTAATAGTGTTAGAATTTAGTTACATTTTCACGCCAAAAATGATTTTTTTTGGCCATTACATCATCTTTAAATGGCATGTCAACAAAACAATAGTAGATGTCAACAGTCCTCAACAAGACCTTTAATTTGAGGTACGACTGTGTGTGGTTTGTTAGATATTGATATTTAACCTCATCGTGAACTTTGACCTAAGACAATCACCTTAAGGTCCACAGTCATCCCTTACATGGATGAAACATCCATCCTTATTACACTACCCGGCCTTACACTCCATGCAGCCAGCCATGGCTGCAGAGTGAAAGAGCTTCTCCTCCCATTTTGTGTGGAAGTGGTATGTTTGTGGATTCTTACTTTGTCCTTCTTCTCCACTCTGTTTGAAGACTTTTAGAAGAAATAAAATCAAGGCTAACCGGTCAGCTTGTGTTGTGTTAGCTAACATGTTAGCTTGCTAGCTAGTGTCTGCCTGCAGTCCCTGTAGCATAATAGTTGTGCAATCCGGTATAAACAATGAATAATAAAAATCTAATGATGGCTATAGGGGTGTTATTTCAGTCTACAGGGCTCTAATAATGGTAAAATTCATAAACAGGATTATCTTTACTCTCACGACAAAAATATTCCATTTATTAACATTGAATCGTATATTACAGAAATGTATTTAATGCAATCCAGGTCTGGAACCAATGACCCGACATAATCAGAAGAGGAGATAAAAAAACACGAGAGACTTCAAATCCAACTACTGCCATCTTGTGGCGTTAATTAAAGCTACATCTGGGAGTTGCCTACAGCCACAACTGCTTTTTGACACGATACACTATTAATTAGCTAGAGGAACCTCTGCATTTATTAACAGGCGAGATTTGTTGTGTATTGTGTATCGAGCATAATTCTGGACCGGCTCTCATGTTCCATTATATTTGTATGTACAGGTGTACCTAATGTGGTGACCAGTGGGCTTATGTTGCAATAGTAGACATCTTGTTTATGAGGTTGTGATGAATGTAGGTCATCGGGCGTTGTGTTTCCTCAATAATGTGGTGATAATATGTTCCTGTCTCAACCACCAGAAGAGAGCCCTTCTATTAATACCTGCAAAGAGTCCAGACGCACTTAAACTTCACCTCTCTGTCCCTATCCCTGCCAATAGACGTAGAGGACATAGACAATGAGAAAAGAGAGAACAACCAGGCAGACATCGCCGGGCTGCATCAGTTTTACTCCAAACATTTAGACTTTCCCGACTCCAAAGAGCTTCTCTCGCTCATCTCACAGGTAATACACGTGTATCGGTTGGAGAAAAGTGTAACATTACATTAATTTTGTGTATGAATCTTATTTGTGTACAGGTTTCCTGTAATGGCTTCACCATAGAGGACGATGAACTGTCCCACATGGGCACCGCAGTCTACCCAGAGTAAGCTTATTTTCATACTCACCCATGATGATGTAACACTGCACACCCTCTCAAAATACTCATTTGGACATCTGAGTTGCTTCCTCCATTCTGTGTCCACCTTGTCAGCCAATGTCAACCACATGATGTGTAAGCAAGGTGCACTAGGGTGCAGCAGTATGTGTTTGTGTCACCCATTCACCATCCTTGGAAACAGAACCAGATGGGTACACATTAGACCTCGCATTTGTGTTTGTTTGTACAACACATGCATTAGAAGCTACTTCCTGGTTCATGAAGGATAATGTAATACAAATGGCAGAAATAGTTCTGTTGAGACTCAATCCTCCCCAAAAGTGAATGCCTCTAAAAAAAACAGTTTAAAAAAATGTGCATTATGTCTTTTTGTCTGTCCCTTTGTTAGCATGCATTTGTTAGCTTGCATACTACTTCCTGTTTCAAGGGGTAATAAAGAAGGAACATACCATGTGTTGTTTTGGGACAGGGGAAATGCTTCTACTGGGAACCAAACAACAAACTAAGAAAAATGAATACCTTTAAAAAAAATGGAAATACTCACGTTCGTTATTGTGTTTTTTGTTTTTGTTTTAGCACAGTACTTACTGCTTGAATTTGTGAATACTGAATTTTAGAATAGGATTCCTTATTTATAAATAGATTAATTTTGTATTTACAACATAGTGTTTTTTTAGCAGTCTAAATGAAGTCTGGCACTCTCGCTGCTAAACATGCTAACGCACAGCAACTCTGCAGTAGCTTGCTGACGTCACATGTCATTTCCCAGGCCCCGCCTCTTAAAGGCACACACAACGTCACAGTCATAATAAAGTGTGGAAGTGATGTTCGAAACGCGATTTAGGGAGGGATAACTGTATTGCAAATTAGCTTAGCTTGGAAAATTGTTGTATTGGGTATTGTGACTTAAACAAAGAAAAGAAGAGCGCCATAGTCTTGTTTGTTAGCTTATACTCTACTTCCTGGTTCACTAAGGATAACATAATACAAAGGGACCATACCATGTTTGATTTTGGTGCAGGGGTAATTATTGTATTGTGATTTAAACAACAAAAATTATGTGTTTCTTGCTGCAAAGGCAGACTTTTGGCAACAGTTGTTGCGTCGGATCTTATTGTGCAGGTGTACTTAATGAAGTGTTTGTTTTCTTTGCAGCGTGGCGCTAATAAACCACAGCTGTCTGCCCAGCGTCATAGTCACTTACAACAGGACGCGGGCTGAGGTTCGAGCGGTGAAGGACATGAAGCCCGGAGATGAAGTGAGGAAAAGTGACAGCTGCCTGAGAGGGGGTTGGCTCATCTTTCTTTCTATATATTCAACATGTCAAGGAATAATTGCACTTAGAAAAACAGTAGAGGTAGAGTGGAGTCTATCATTTGAAAATTTAGCTTTTGTCATGAAACAAATATTTTGAAATTAATATTATGTTAAAAAAATGCAATTAAAATGTCTTTATTATTTCCTTTGGGAAAAATATGGGCTGTGTTTAACCTCAGAGGTTCCACTGTAGAATGGCAGTTGGTTATTTTTGGCCCTAAACTTTAAACATGGGTTTAATAGGTGCCTGGCAGACAATCAGAAATATGTCAATGAATGTAATTTGTGTTCCCATGTGCTTGTGTGTTCTATCTTTAAACTTGTGCCAAGAGAAGCATGGCTGACAAAAAGTGTGCTTATTTCCATGTATAGGTCTTGATCAGCTACATAGACCTGCTCTACCCTACCGAGGACCGCAACAACAGGTTGAGAGAGTCTTACTACTTCACATGTGACTGCCAGGAGTGTAAGACCAGGTCGAAAGTGAGTGCAGGACAGTGTCGCAAAGCATAAATGTCGCAAATGTTGTCACTGACACTTTTGCCTGCAGGACAAGGTGAAGCTGAAAGTGCGTAAGCAGAGGGAGCCCATTGAGGCCGAGGCAGTCAACGCCATGGTGCGCTATGCTAGGAAGACCATCCGGGAGTTTCGAGCCCTCAAACATGTAAAGAATATCCTTTGATTCGAATAAGATATTTCAAGAGGAAGTCATTAGCAGTTGCCCTTGACTCAATGGCACCCCCTAGTGAGCTGCTGGAGATGTGCGAGCAGAGCCTGGAGGAGATGGGGGCAGTGTTTGACGACTCCAATGTCTACATGCTGCACATGATGTACCAGGCCATGGGGGTGTGCATATACATGTCAGACATAGAGGGAGCTGTGCGATACGGGGAGAAGCTCCTCAAGCCTTTCAGGTAACTGTCAAGCACAGGAGACATAACATTAGGTACACCACTATGGTTTATTATTTAGATTTTTCTCATTTTTTTGGAACGATATCCTTGGCAATTAATCCATCAAATATCCTTTTTCAAGTAATATATATTTTCAGGTTAAAATATATTTTTCCCATACATTTTTTGCAGTAAAAAACTTAAAAATAATTCCCATTGGGCGAAAATTCATGATGCATCCATCTATCAATTGGTCATTTTTACATAATATTTTTAATCATTTTAGATAGCAGAAAATAAACACAAATGATTTTTTTTTTAAATCCTCTGGCGCCCCCCAGCGGTGACCCTGATGTAGACACAAGCTGCAACCATAACGATACGCATATTACTAAAGTTTTCGGGCAGTTTGAACCAAAACGGAGTAGTATAATCTGGAAAAAATGACTTTTTCAAAGTGAGTACAGCAACATAACATATAAAAACACCCACACAGCCAGTTGTATCCAGCCTACTCTCTGAACGTGTCGTCCATGTACCTGAAGCTGGCCAGACTCTACATGGGACTGGATAGGCGCTCTATGGGCTTGAGTGCCCTGAAGAAGGTACAGTAAGCAGTCATTCTGTATCATTTACAGACTTCAATGTCTTCAATGGAAATGTGTGTTGACAGGCAATAGCCATCATGGAAGTGGCCCACGGCAAAGATCACCACTATCTGAAAGAGCTGTGCAAAGAGATGGCACAACAGTGAAAAGAAACACACTTTCAATGGTACTTTCTACTGTTTTGATACATATTTAGGATGCTGGGTGTTTTTAAGATGTTTTTGTCATGTCCATCCAGAAAGTTGTGCATTTGATGTATACTGGTGTGAAGCTGGATGCTGTTTTTGTTGTTTTAACTCTTTACTGTTTAGCTCCCTGCTTATAAAGAGGTAACAAAAATGGAATATCTAAATATTTGTTTCATTTTCACAACTTTCTGGAAGTTCTTTTTTGTTTTCCTGGAACAATGACTATTTAAAAACATGTGAACAAAATTTATTTTTCGAGTTTTCTTTAAAAAAAAACATTTTGGGAAATGAAATGTGATGAGACCAGCCATGTTGTTTGGTCTAGAGACAGTGCCACTGAGGAAAAGACAGGACACACAACTGGAGGTAGCAGAGATGAGGATGCTGAGGTTCTCATTGGGAGTGACCAGGATGGATAGGATCAGGAATGAGTACATCAGAGGGACATTACATGCTAGAGGCCTTGGAGATAATGTCAGAGAGGCTAGACTGAGATGGTTGGGACATGTCCAGAGGAGATTAATCAAAAGACTTGATATGTTTGGACTGAAAAAATGCCCCACTAAAATCCACCCTATTTATTGCTTGACTGGCCAACGACGTGACCATTGTTTCAGAGCATAGAGACACGCAGTGTGTTGTGCGTGTGACTGTTTATTGATCTACCAGTGAAGTCTGGATGTAAGCTTGGCCACCAGGGAGCCTCTTAAGAAGCGTTCTCTATGTTTGCACTCACAGCTCTTCACTATTAGCACGAGTGGAGAGGAATTCCCCTCTGCATATAAACACTCCATTCTAATAACTAACACAGCTTTGGGCCACTCTTAAAGAAAATAAGGCTTTATTGCATGATAAGCAAGTACATGTTTAAGTAAGGGGAATGCAGTGGAAACACATATACAAAACATATACACATCTTTTTCAAAAAAGGGTGAGGTTTGCCAAAAAAGGGGATTAAATATGAACAAACAGTGGAATGCCGCGTGACACAGAAGTGCAATAAAACACTTGGCTGTAAAGAGAGCAGGAAGCTTATATTTATCTCAGAATATATTTATATTTATATATATATATATGTTTATATATACAATAAAAATATTTAAAAAATGCATGCATAGTTGAACAGGTTGCGGTATTTTGGAGTACCAAGTCAGGAAAAATACAAAAAGTATTCTCACACATGTACAAAAGAAACACTGAGAAAATAACATTACTCCGAGTAGAAATTTTATAAACACGTTGTTTTGTTTTCTCCTTCAAAAACCAAACCGAAACATCAGCATTCTCTTACCTGAGAGGAAGGAAGACCATTTGAAGTGTTGCTCTCACAACGAGACCAATAAAAGTAATAAATACTGATTTCAAGATTTTATCTTTGGAGGTTAAAAAAAAACATACTTTAAGACAAGGATAGGTATGTTGATATCTTCTTGTTAAGATATCAGTAAGGCACAATGATACAGTATTTACAAGGAGACGCAACACTGGTTAACAGTAAAGTTAGGCAATCCGATCTCAGGAAACTCTGTAAATATGGTTGAAATGTTTTAAATGTGGAGAAAACACGAACAGGGAAGATGATTAGGCACAAATTTGAAGTAGGTGTATATGTACATGTATATTTAATCAATTTTCTGAATATTTTAGCATTGAAAATGATGGATCGTAATAACTATCGTTCGCCGACTGCACTGCAGACTTTCAATGAATGAACGATCTGACCAAAACTCTCCACCAACATGACAGCAACGCCTGACTGAGCCGTCCTGACGAGTCAAATAAGCCGGGAGTTCTTCAGGAACTGAATGAGAACCTGGTATACGAACTTGTACTGTGAGATGGTCTGGACCATCAGCATCCTCTGCTGCCTCAAACCTGACAACATGGTGGGGACCTCCACGGGCTGGAGAGGATGGGAGAGGCAAGGAAACAGTAGAATTAGTGAAAATGCATGATTGTAGATTACCCTGTTGTTAAATATTTATGAAAAAAACACATCATCATTTAAAAATAAAAATAAAAAAATTAATAAAAATTTCATAAAAATTAATTAAAAAAATAATTAAGCAAATTCAACAAAAACAAAAATTCTAGGATTTTTAATCATTTAAAATCACATCACAGGTTTTAATAGCACTACGATGGCAATTCACAGGAATTAACAACAATTAAACAGAAACATTTAAAGTACAAATAATTCAAACGCAATGTTAGCAAACTACCACAGGAGGGCAATGTAGAGCCCATTCTGCTCCTACACTTCATTAGATACACGTGCACACTTTACAAAAATAAATAACTTTATGTTTTTGTTGTTGTTTTTGTTAAATGTACTTTGAAATAGCAAAAGTATTCATATTTCTTGTGTCTTCATGTACAATTAATTAACCAAAAGTAAAATATATATATATTTTTATTGAATTGTATTTTATATTTTTGGAAAAAAAGAAATTAAATAAAACTAACATTTGTTTTTTTTTTATTACATTTACATTTATTTAAAGTTTATCAAAACACATTATTCAACAACATGCCCTGATACCTTTGTCCATACACACACAGGGAAGTTTCTTTAAATGTGTTTTTTCCAAGTATGGAGGTGCTCCACTGACCTCATTGTGCTCCAGGCAGCTGATCATGAGCTCAGTGAGGATGACCACACCTGTCCGACCCACCCCTGCGCTACAGTGGACCACCACAGGGGGGTTAAGGCTCTTGGAGGTGTCCAACATGGAGTTAGTGTGTCTCCTCACAGATTGGATCTCCTCAAGGTAGGCTGTAAGGAGAAGTTGAAATAATGACGTTAAACAATAGGGTTGATTTAAGAAAGCGGAGGAGGTGACTCACAGAGAAATCCCTGGACGTATTCGGGGCAGCCCTGCTCAGGCCAGTCGGTGTACTGTAGGTGCCAAACGGTCCTCTCCTGGCCCGAGAGCAGGTGTTTGACCTTTAACCCTGTGGTGGCGTAGCAGCCCGAGTCCGTGCGGAACTTGGTGGTCACCTTGAACTTGCCGTGAGTGGCCGAGTTGTGCTTGGAGCCCAGTTTGGGCCAGTAGCGGTGGCTCTTTGACCTGCCTCCCTCCTGGATGGCGAGTCAGTTAAACCCATGGTATATTTGACCGCAAACACACCATCAGCAATCAACACGTGCGTGTGTTTATACCTCCTCAGCTGTAACCATGGCGATAACGCTGACCCCCTGCTCCCAGACCATCTGCCAGAAGTCGGCACAGGTGTTGGCTAGCGGACCCTGGGTGGCAATGTAGTGCCACTCCTCGCCTCTGATGGTCACCTGAGGACAAAAAAAAGTGAAACGTGTCAAAATACACTACTTACCAAACAAAATTTAAAACACAAACACATAGAAACATTCAGATAAGCTACCATTTTAAAGCAGAGCTAATAAATGTTGTCAGTAATGTGGCAAACTACCACTGGAGGGCAATATGGAGCCCATTTAGAATCTTACACTTCATTAGGTTCACTTGGACTCTTGAATAGCATCTAATACAAGAGTTGGCTAAAAATGTAAAAAAAAAAAAACATCCTGAGTGTAATGGTTATGAAGACATGGATGTGGAATAAATAAGATTGTTTTTCTGTAGCAGCTACCTTACATGACAGGCGGTGGCTGTAGCGTAAGAGGGTTACGCCGTGACAGGCAGCGATCAGACTGAACTTGCATACAGGACGCCAAACTCATGCATGATGCGAGTGAAAAGGAACAGAGGAGGTGGTGGTGGTGTTGGTGAAGGAGGGGGTGTAGCTCAGATGGACTTAAGAGGGTTTGGAGAACATTCCTGCTGAATTCCTGCGAGCTCTTTGAGCTTAAAGGCCTGCCTTTTATCCTTCCTGCTTTTTCTTTGCCCAGAGGTGACCACAATAAAAGGGAAGAAGAAGTATGAGTGTGTCTTGTTAATCCTTTGCCCTTCATGTCTGCTGTGTGATGTGGCCGTTATACGAGACACTAACATCAATCAACTTCGGTCGTGACTGAAGTTTCCACAGCTCAACTCACTAATGATGCTTTTCCACTGCCAAAAGCATGTACTACAAGGTACTGCTTGTAGTCAAATTCATCAGAATATTTGATGATGCAGTCGGAAATGAGCAAAATAAAGACATAATGTGTGGTAGCTGTGGATACTACAGTATTACAGTCTCCACTTTCCCTTTCTTTGCTGCCCTCAGCCTCCTCTTGGACTCTATATTCATCACTGCTCTGTGTGTGTGTGTGTGTGTGTGTAAGTGACAAGAAGAAAAGCTCTGACTCTCTTTGGGGAAAGTTCAGAGAAGTTGCACCTATAAATGTCCAGCTCCTGAATATAAAACTTCATCTTTTCTGTGTTTAAAAAAAAAATATCTTGTATGTACCTAAAAGGTACAGGTATGCCCACCTTAATATGCGAGGCATTGATGTAACCTGTGTTGTTCTCCTTGTTGGGCACAAGTTCCACACGGTTCTCCTCGTACGGGACCACGTCGCGGAAACGATTGCGCTCTGCGTTTTCCGGGAGAGTCGCCGTGGTCAGAGCGCTGTCCGCCCTCTTTTTGGGCACCTGCTCGTACTCGGTGAAGACTCTCTCTTCTTCCAATTTGAGCTCCAATGTCTTACACTGAAAGAAGAAAGAAGAAAGGAGGAGGGTATTTTAATTCCCATCATCACCACATCATTTTATGCCCCCCACCCAATTCAGACAAGAGATGACTACAAAGCGTGAAGTTCTCATCAGTACAGAATGAAAAGCATGAATAATGAACAAACATCTTTCCCTCACTGCTGTCCATCTCGGAGGCCGGGTTGCATTCTTAACATTCCAACGGACCCACAGGCGATAAAGCACCGCCATGCCACGCGTTCCACGGCCCACTTAGGGTTTGTCCTCGTTAGCTTAGCAACGGTGTGGACAAAGGGCCTGGTGTTACACGTCCTCCTCTCCATGGCGAATACATAGCGGAATTCAACTGGCATGACTGACATGAATTCAAGTTCACTTGATTCTTTTGGACATGAAACATGTCTTAATATTAATATTTGATAATATACAAATATATATTCATTCATTCATCTTCCACCGCTTATTCACACGAGAGTCGCAGGGGTGCTGGAGTCTATCCCATCAGTCTTTGGGTGAGAGGTGGGGTAAACCCTGGACTGGTCGCCAGCCAATCACAGGGCACATATAGACAAACAACCATTCACACTCACATTCATACCTATGGACAATTTGGAGTGGCCAATTAACCTAGCATGTTTTTGGAATGTGGGAAGAAACCAGAGTACCCGCAGAAAACCCACGCATGCACGGGGAGAACATGCAAACTACACACAGAGAGGGCCGAGGGTGGAACAAATATATATGTTTAATATTTTTTAAATATTAAAACAAAGAAATGTTGACTTATCTGATTTTATTATATATAATCTGTCTGGTAGTTTAAATAGATTAATCACAGATTAATCACAAGACAATAAGCCATAATAAACAATTTGAACAATAAACATTTGAGCAGACAAACTGGTGGATGAGAAAATATTAAAATCCACTTTTTGACCACTTTACAGTTGAAGTATCAAGATAAATGGTTAACTAATGATGTATAACTTAGTTAATAATTGATTAATAAACTTTATATGATCGATTCCGGTTGAAATTTCGAAACCCTTTAAAAACCCTTATGGTAAAGGCCTCAACAGTATTTACAAATTATTAATGTGACATGTTTATTGCTGTGGTTTCTCAACGACCAAGAATAATATGAACATTATTGGTGATAACACTTTTTCTATGCATTGCTGCAGTCTTCTTACCCGCTCATCAATAGCAGCCTTGGCACCATCCTCCGAAGGAGACTCCGGGACGGGCATCCGGGCCACGTAGAGGCCATTGAGGGCCGCCATCATCAAGGGTCTCTTCATGGAGTCTACAGACATCTTCTGTCTTTCCAGCGTCTTCAAGAAAGAGGAGAATCCCATGCTTACAGGTACAGACAGCATGACAGCATTGCTCCTTCCCTCGCCGCAAAGGGAACCAAACTCTGACCCAGTTTGCCTGGTCCCACCTTCCTTCAAAAAGATTATCTCTCCTAATCTCAAATGCTATTAAAACCTACAGGAGAGCCCCACCCTTCACCTCTTAACCTCGTCAGGACAGTCAAAACAACAGGGAGGGTGACCGCCAGCTATGCATTGGCCTTCTTTGTTGTAAACTCAACAGATTTATCTCCACAAGTCAGACCAACCTACAGAGGACCGGCCAAGCCCAAAGCATAATCTGCAGGGTTTAAAGAGGTTTTAGCGGCCTGGCGGGACTCAGAGCCTAGTGCTACCCTCTCAGGTGCTGAACCCCGGATTACTACTAATCAGGAACTAGCTAAACAACATTGTTTCGGGGGGGAGAACGTTCTCCTCCCCTTACAGAATGTTTTTGAAATATTGAGCATTATTTATGTTTTTTAAATGTCAATTTAGCAAACCGTGCGATTAAATAGTGTGTTTTTTGCTCAATAAAGTTAAGAAAGTTAAGATGGCCCGCATCTGATAAAGGATAAAGGATGACCCTGGAACTATTTAGATTGTGTGTTTGCACATTCACGGAACTAAAGAAATGATATAAGACATTTTTCAGATGAATTTGCCAAAATTCAAGCAGATAAAGTCTTACCCTCTGCGCTATTTCCCTCTCCACGATGCTGTCTTCCAAAGAGAACATCTCCGACACGGGTCTCTCCTTGACCGGCTCCTTCCTCACCCTTTCCTTTACACTGGTCAGATCGGGTTCCGAAATCGACGGACCTAAAACGTTCCCATTGACCGCACCCTGGTCCCCTCGTGTTAGAGTCCCACTACCACCACTTTCAGGACCGCCATCCCCAGGAATCTGACCCTGGGCTTGGCATGGGTCCATTGGTCCCTGGCTGCTGTGTGGTACTTGATTGTGGTGGTGAGTGTGATTGTGAGAATGAATGGAAACATTGCTGGGGGGTCTTGGAGGACCGGGGTACTCCGGAGGGGGTTTGTTGGGCAGTTTCGCTAAGGCGGCCTGCAACTGTGCACTGATGCTGATGTCCTCATTCAGACCTGGGATTTGAACATCAAGCTCAGGCCTCTCCTCCTCTTCCTCCTCCTCCTCCTCCTCGCTTTCACTGCTGTGGATGAGCATGGTGGCGTTTGAAAGAGTCTTTTGATGCTGATAGGCAACAGGAGCAGGCGGCGCCACTGCTGGTTCCTTCTGGGGAGGGATGGGTATGGGCAAGTCTTTTGGCTGAGGAGGAGCTGGGTGAGGCTGTGGTTGAGTTTGCGGCTGAGGGGGTTGGGGCTGCGCTTGCGGCATGGGCTGAGGAGGCATCACATGCTCTCGGAGAGTATTCCTCCGATGAAGAGGGGTATTCATGCCCTTCATCACCATACCCTCCATGCCACCTCCTGCTCTCATGCTGCTAATCACCTCCATGCTGTGCCTCTTGCCCAACGTGGAGCGGTGCTTCGCCGCAGTGGTGAGTGGCTCGCTAACCTCCTGCAAGGACTGGTGCACCACCGCCGAGCTGTCCGGCTGGAAGGTCTTCACCGACAGCTGCACCATTCGTGTGACCAGCTCTGGACTGCTTCCCCCGATGCAGCGAAGTCGGTGGCTGGCAAGGTCTGGCGTGCTCGTGGCAGGTCGGAAAGGGGTGGAGGGATACGGCGGGGGAGGTCGTGATATGTGGTTTCTCATAATATGAGCGGTCGCGGCGTAGTTCCCAGGATTAGTCCCTTGCTGTTTGGTATTAGCAAGCTCAGGCGTACTAACTGTGTGAGATATTGAGCTTCCCACACCACCACCACCACCACTACCACCACCACCACCGCCAGTGCTGCTGCCTCCGCCTCCGTTGATGCATGGTGAATGACAGGGCCCCTGATTGCTGGCTGGTCCTCCCTGATGGGGGCCATGGGACACCGGCTTACTGTAGCTGATCTGGAAAGCAAAGAAATGTGGAAAAAAAGACTTCTATTTAAATAGATTAAATAGGAATGTTACATTGTAGGAGTTGCATTTTTCTTACCTGTGTGTAAGGTCCAGGACTGGGTCCCAGGCCGTGATAAGGCCCCCTCTCCCTCATTTCCGGTTGGCTGTACACCAAAGCCTCAGGCTGGCGATAAGCGCAGGCATTGCTAATGTTCAGACTGCGCAGCGACTGGCTGTGGAGGTCATGGTGAGCGGGGAGCATGCGCCGTTTCTGCCGCATCACAGCGTCGTACTCGGGCGTGGGCCGGTAGGACGGAGCGATGATGGCGCTGTGGCGGTGGCTGGGGATGTAGTCGGGGCGCATGAGCTCGCTGCCCGGGATGCTGAGGTTGGAGGACATTGGCGAGGGCGGGATGAACGTCTGGGAATGGTTGAGGGAGCTCAAGCTCGGGCTGCTGTACATGCTTCCATTGGGCAAGGTTCCGTTACGGAAGGGGAAGTCCACCTGGCAGTGGTCCAGGCTGGTCTGGGATTTGTAGTAGGGGTCGTCATGGAAGATACTGTCTATTTAGGAAAAACAGGAGTACACAACTGACACAGTTGAAGTCCTTTAATTCATAAATCAACTTGAAGTAATCCCAAACTGTTGGCTAATTAGCTGTGAGATTCAATCCCGACACTTTTGTAATTAATACAAAGGACCCTAAACTCTAAGGTTAGGCAGAGGGGTTAAATGTGCGTGTCTTTTACCTTGAGAGCTCTGTGTGTCTTGATAATGTTCTCCATACTGGGAATGCATTGTCTGGAAGTTACAGGACTGTGGCCGTGGCTAGAATAGGAAACACACATACGAATGTAACAATTAGTGTGTAGATGACCACCAGGTATCAGACTGGGCATCCTACAATTTATGCAGGTACTTGTTGTTATTTATGCTGGTGTTGTGTTGTGCAATACACTGAATGAATCACTATGTTGTGTATAAGTTCATAGTCAAATGTTGTCATATATATTAAAAAAATATCGCCTTCTTGAAATAAAAAAATAATAATTTCAGTATACAGCATTTGAATTAGCTCATTTTTGAGCCCTTTTGTGACATACTTATGGGCTGTAGAGTAGTCAACAGACAGACATAAGAATATTCAACCGGAGCGAGGGACCATTGTGCCACATTTAGCTGCAGCCATTGTCTGGCCAGTAGCGATGGAGACACACAAATCACTGCCTTCATTGTCACACCGGAAATCACAGCAAGAGACGGCCAGGCAAACTTTACAACAACACCCACACCACACCACATGTTCAACCCGAAACTCGGTGGCCCAATATAAGAGCAGCCAAGAGTGGGAGAGCGGGGTCAAGACTCTAACCACAGTCTTTACAAAACCCATCTGGCATCTAGCTTTACACAAGGCCGACAAAAAAGAGCACAATTCAATTTTGGAAGGTTTTGACAAGCTGAGAGTACCAGAGAGAGGCGGTGAGTCCAGGTGGGTCGTCTCCTGATTGGTGCAGGGGAATGAGTTGGCCTGAAAATGAGTTAACGAGGAAGCAGATGATTAAAACTTGTACATCTACACTATGGCTTGATCACATGTTTGATTCAATGCTCTCTTACTCTGTACAAATCTTGTTCTGTTTGTAGAACTTGTGTCTGGCCGTGAAAAGACGAGCGATGTACTTGGCCATTTCCATATCCTCCTAAAGGCAAAAACAATAACATTGATGTGTAACATTCACGCAGCACATGCTGTAATAGTGGAACCCCACTTCCCCGGCATATGCTCGAGTGTACTAACACCAGCCATAACATTACAGTACAAAGTGTACAAAGATAATAATGATTTCCCAATATGGTTATTATTGTGATTGGAGTTTGCAATGGTGTACACTGCATCACACTGTTTGTTTTTTGGGCAACCTTATTTTATTTAGTTAATCTAACTTTAGTCACCACATACCCAGTTATACATGGTAGGGTTCGTGCATGCAAAATAATCATATAATTATTGCTTTTTGTGCTATTTTGGTATCAGCGCTCTTCTTCATACTTGCAAAGACACAATACTCACTGTGTGAAAAATGATAGTGTCATCCCGGCTCGTTATCTCCACTGTGATGGCAGACTTGTTGTGCGCTATGGTGCCGATGTCCTTCCACCTGTGGCAAACACACTTATTTTCCCACAAATGTACGCCTGTTGTCATGGCACATGTGAGGCCACACGGGCTGAAATAGGACTTGCCTGTGAAGCATGATGGACCGCCCATTTCGGTGTTTGACAAACACTCCAATGAAAGACATGCCGATGAAAATATCGTTGGTGTAGTTGTCCTGCGGATGAAGAAACAGATCAGAAGAAATGCTACATGAAATGAAGCGTTGCGGATATTTTGGGGGTTTAGTAATCACCTTAGCAGGGAAGCTCTCCTGTCCGAAACCATCCAGTTTCTCCACCTCCTTAATGTACAAGAGCTCAGCCTCCGCTGCTTGCATTCGGCTGTAAAGATGCATGACAAAAATAGTGAATCAAAGCCCACATTGCATAAATATTTCATTCCAGTACCAGTGGCTCTTGTGCTCTTCTGCAACCTTCTGAGTCCACTCCTCAAGTACTTCATCTCCATTAGGCCAGTTCTAGGGTTTAAAAACAAGAGCGCAATTGTAGCTCTCTGTAATAAAGAAAAGTACTGATGTTATCAACATGATTTAGGGACTACTCACCACTGGAAAGAGCACATACTCCCTGAGGAAGTCCTGAGACATAAACTGAGTGAAATCCCCAAAGTCAGCTGGAAAAACAAGTGATGCACGCTTAATTGAAGTATAGCAATTCCTTAATGACCATAAACAGATGTGTGTAAAGATTTTGGCCTGACAAATGGTGTGTTTCCCATATGTTGCTGCATCAGCATTGAAATAATACTTTACATACTGTATGTCCATTACAGTACAAACAAGACTACATGCAGGGGCGGTGTATTCATTGAATTGTAAATTGTGTTGTCCGGTCCAAAGTGAACACACCTCGCTGTGACTATGACTGGTGGATAATGAGGAAGTGTTGACGTGCTCGTGTGCAGAGTGACAGAAACATTATTTGCACAATATCATCCTCTAGCACTTGTTGTAGGTGGCTGAGTCTGCATTCATTTAGCACCGAAATGAGGCCTTTTTGGTCCAGTTACCACTCTTTACATCAGCCGCGGTGCCATTATATGTTATGGTAGTTTCAGTACAGATCCCTAGACTGTCAACAAGACTGAAAAAAGGCGTGCTTGTTTATCTATGTGTTTGTTAGCAAGCAGGCTACTTCCTAGGTCATGAAAAATAACAACCAAGAGTCATCGTGATGCCATTGATGCCATAGTCTCGTTTATCTAGATTCTCACCAAAATGTATTTTTTTATAATTTTGTGGTTTTAGTACAATCCTGCTAACTGAATACATAAAAAGCTAGTGTTGACTTACACATGATACTATATGGATATTAAGTTACACAACTCCATTACATTACAAAATTCTGACTCCCAGCCTCATTATAGAGTAGAGAAGTGATTCAGAGTTGATCACAAACCCCCCACTCTTGTGATTCACTTCTTCTTGTAAGTGATTCTAAATGAATGTAGAACTAAATGTGAACAGCATAGCTGTAGTACTCCCACTTAGAAGGTCGTGCGTCCAACTAGGCGTTGTATGTAGTGTTTTGCTCCGTGCATAGTAAGCGGATCCTCACCTCCCCGGCCTGATAACAGTCTTCCTGGTGGAGGCCAAGACTAAGCTTGAAGCTGGTGATAAGCAAACTGTCTGTTTACATTCCCCTGGAGACACAGACATCAACCAGGAGTATGTGTATGTGTGTTAAAACTGATACCATAGGAACTCAAGTGGACTGGGCTCTCCCTGTGGTATGCTGCCATATTAGGTAGCAAAGTCAAGACGACCTGAGAAAGTGTGAGGTTGCGCTCTCTTGTGTTTTCTGTTTCCCTCGGGTAGATTATTCGCATGAGCCGTTCTTGCATGTCACCCATCACACAGTCTTACCTTGCACTGCTAGGCCAGCTAGTCTGATACCCTGCTCCACCGTGCAGTGGAGACGTCCATCCAAGAGTTCCTTCTTTACCTGAAGGTAATACTGATACCTGGAAAACAAAGGGGTAGGTAAGGTTAGAGTTTGAGGACATATATTTGGGGCTAACAAACAACAACAGAAATGGAGGTGAAAGAGTTTCCTGTATTTGGTGTATGTGACTTATGCAAGAGGAGACTGAAGGCCGCAAAGTACAGTGTATAATACTTGAGTGACATTCATTCATGAGGGTTGCGGGGGTGCTGGAGCCTATCCCAGCTGCCTTCAGGAGAGAGGCAGGGTACACCCTGGACTGGTCACCAGCCAATCACAGGGCACATATAGACAAACAACCATTCACACTCGCATTCATACCTATGGACAATTTGGAGTCGCCAATTAACCTAGCATGTTTTTGGAATGTGGGAGGAAACCAGACAACCCGGAGAAAACCCACGCATGCACGGGGAGAACATGCAAACTCCACACAGAGATGGCCGAGGGTGGAATTGAACTTAGGTGTCCTCGCTGTGAGGCCTGCTGAGGCCTGCAGCGACATATGTCGCTTTAATACTATCTAAGCACATCTAGTGTTATTTTCCTGAGGCGATCACGTGAGCAAACACTAGGGCTGACACTAATCACAGACAGTAATACGCAATCCAATTTGTAAATATTGATTATTTTTTTAAGTTCACGTGTACTCTGTAATTGCAATCAGACGACAGGACTTTTGTCAAACAAGAAAACGAACTTGAAAGCAGTTGTTAGCTTTAAGCATGCTTTTTTTCAGAGTTGCTACAACATGAACAAATACTGTCATGCCACATGAAAAAAAGTTTTTTTTTCACCTAAAAAAAACTACCTACTACAAAGTACACATCAAGAGAAAAAAGTTGCCACAGAAGCCTTTTGTAGAATTCCGCTGAGGAATGGCTGAATCATAGAAGTGACTCATTTTTGCACTCAAGATTTATGACAAATATTCTACTCCGTTTAATGCCGACTGTGAGGTGGTGCAACACGAGAAGGAGAGGAACGCTACAATTTCCTGTGCCAATGTTTGGGAAAAACCAGGATGCCTTGTGGTTTGGGGCTGCTGTGGTTGTGCCTGGCAGTAAGCTGATACAATATAATATGACACTGCTAAGATTGTTGAGGCCACCAGAGCTTTCACACAATGTGGTTCAATTCCCAAAGGCTTCTCTCCAGCGCCTTTTTGTCCACTTTTAGAACTGAACTGAGCAGAATGGTGCGGCCACACAGGAAGGAGGAAGGAGGGAGAAACTGTTAGGGTGACTGCATCAAAAACTTGCATTCCGTTTCCTGTTTGTTGCCAAGGCAACCTCAGGCGTTGTCTTTCCAGTGTGAAGACACCAACGTACATGTTCAAGTCTCACTGTAGGGCTGCATGACTTTGTGGTTCCAACATTTTTAACCTCCTTGCATTTTTTTTCTCACCCACCGCCCCCCTCTTCACTTCTGTTTTTCCTTTTTTTAGCTCCTCTTCAGTGTACTGCCGAGCCTATAATCTGACCCCGCCCTCCTCCTCCCTACACCCTGTCATTACACCCATTGGCGAGGATGCCATTCCGTTCCCGTGGCAACCCTCTAATTAGCCAGGCCGCACCGCCACGGCTGCAGCGAAGGAGGTGGAGCTTGATGCGGTCGAGGGAGAGAGGAGAAGGAGGAGCCTAGTGGGACAAAACCATTGTGGATCGCTGTTTCCACAAACGCTTCGTGTTTTCCCGAGGGTTTCGTGCAACATAGAGGCGGACGGGAATCAGTTGAAATGATAATGTAAGTTGGGGAAAGCGTGCTAGAAACAGCGCAGTCAAAGGTCCCAGGGGTGTCCAAACTACACAGCACGGCCACAATAACATCTAATCTTACAGAGCCAGTGGTTCCTACCAACGCTTCTGGCGTCTGACCCCTGAAACCAAACCCATCTAGTCGACTTGTGACCTTTGCAGACCAGAAGCATATGGCTGCAGCATATTGCCTCAACATGACATTTCTGCTTTTTACTTTCCCTTCTCCTTTTTGTTGACAGCTAAATCCGAGTTATAGGGAAGAATATGCTGTGTGGCTCACACGAAACTACACTACCGTCAACTTTGGACTGTCACGACCATTATTAAGGATAAACATCATAATGACAATGACAAGGAGGTGCTTGATTAACAACAACACCAAACTTAACTGCTCACAAAGTTGTCCTCCTCCTGTGACCCCCACACACGCAGTCACGTTCGCAGACCGATGGAAATCACAAACATACACTGGCAGGTCGTTAAAGTATCCTTACGTACGTTAAAGGATCTGCTACAATGAAAGTGACAATTAATTAAACAGCGTCCTTTGTGTGTTTGGTGTACATTGTGAGTGACTTAAGTGTTGATTCAGGTATGGGTTCCGACAGTTAGACATAAAACACATCGTAGGAACGGAACTAGTTCGTAACCGGAAGACCACCTGTACACTGATGATGAATAAAATTAATAACATTTTTCAGCATAGAAAATGGATGGATGCTGTTTACATACTATTGTTATAATACATCCCATTATCAGTAATAATAATGCAACTTCCAGATAGATGAGGGATGGTGTCAGCATTGTACAATACTTATCGGACAATGACAATCGCTTTCAACACAACACAAGAGGATTGAAAGGATTGAAGGATTGTAACTTTATAAATGTTGCAAGGGTCTATGGGTACGCCTCATGACCAGAAAGCCTATATCGAGTATTAATACATGAATCTATGATTTGTGATGGAATATTTGGAGTGAACAAGACCTGTTTTGGCACACACCAACCACGTGAGAATGACATCATCATGGGAGTAACGGGAGTTGAATAAGCTACATAGTATGTGGTATATATGAGGTAAACTTTCCCTAACGTGGAGTCACTTGTGACTTCCACCATGGCAGAGCAGTCTTTTGGCACTCCAGGCAGTCCTCACAGGCACAAAGAGCCCTTTATATTAGCCCAAAGTATGTTCAAACCCCACGCAAGACATGCAGCCAGATGTCCAAAGAATCTTTACACAACAAGCCTGCAAACATATGTGCATGCATGCTTCAATGTGAATGTGCCAGCTGCACGACCACAACCTCTTTACCCCATGCAGTTTGACCCTGGGAACCCCTGCGGCCCCATGATGCGAGCAGACGACTCGTGTGGGAAGCGAGGAGGATCTCAATTGAAATATGTTGAATCAGCAAGGGGGACTACACAGTGCAGCTGTGTGTGATAACTAGCCGGACAAAAAATAGGATTTCAAGGGTGTTGCTAGTAGTTAGCCTTGGGGGCTGTTGAGGTCAGACACCGAGATCTGTATAGATTCCAAATTCCAAATATTTTTATTTTTTGGGCCAGCTTTTAAATCATAGATGAGATCCAGAGGTTCCATCTACACAATCCACACATTAAATGTGTTACCACAGTTTTTGACAGGTTAGTTATGCTTCATACCATTCCTGGGCTGAGCATCCTTGCATTCATACACATATTAGTGTTTTTACAGGCCGTGCCTTTATTGAATTATTCTTTCATTACCTAACAATTGGATCATTCTGAATATTTAACTTAGATTTACTAAAACACACACCGGCAAGTTTTCACAGCTGCACGGAGAGAAGATGAAACAGATGAATGGATCGACGGGAAAAGAAAGAGATCAGGCATTAGGTTACACATCAGTCACAACTTCAAAGTTGGGACCACGTTATTAAACGGATCATTTTCTCGGTTACACTCCTTTGTGACGCTGTCTTTCCATCTCACAGCAACATGGTTTCATGTTCAAAATTGTTGGCCATAACGCACATTTCAGCCATCTACTGTGAATAAGAGTTTTGGTTTGTGGAAATCAAGATTGTAGTAACGTGTTCGGTTCGTATGAAAGGCAGACAAATGCAGGACATCTTAAGCTAGAACTGTTTGTAAATGCCTGGTGACACACACAACATTTGTCAGCGGTAAATCAAGAAAACAATATCCCCAAATCCGAGCTAAACACTCTGTGTATACAATAAAAGCATAAACATAGTTTTCAGTGCGGTGAGCCGAGACATAATTATATTTAAGTTCAAGCAAGCGGGCAGCAAGTTATAACCACATAAATAATGTGGTGTAAACCAAAAGACAAGTCTCGCTGCCAAACGTTTACATTCTCCGTCCCCGCACGTCTTCTGCTGCTCCTCTTGATATTCCCCAAAATCACCCCTTGTGTCACATCACCGCCACGTGAACCCAAAACAATAACTTCAAAGAACAAAGGAGGGCTACATTTGAAAGGAAAGTTGTATTTATTCCCATACTTAATTAAAGAAAGTGCTATAAACTTAAAAGATACTAATAATGATCGGTGTGTTTTTAGTCACTGCTGATACAGATGGTGTGCAGTCAGGGCCATTTTTCTATCTATGTGTCTTTCCATGTTCATTCATCCAACAATTAACACCATAATGCATACTTTGAGAAATGTTTTTGAAAGTTTATGTTAATACTCACAGATTGAAACCATCCCTGAGTTGACAAGGTTTGACTCAGAACCCATTAGACCAAACCAAAATGGATGCCGTGCGTCTAATTAGTATTATAAGTGTAGCACATATAGTTGTAATGCTCTCCAAATAACACCACGGTCAAAATGTTTACAGTATGTACAGTACATGCACTAAAATAAAAACAATGAAGCATACGTCCAACGATCAACTTAGAAATAAGGCTCACATACACATATGCAAGATGTATTTGGGAAATCTGACTAACCTAGTGCATGAAAAAGAAGTGTGTATTATAAATACTAGTACTACTACTGCTAGAGCACTGGCTTTCAACCTTGTTGTTTATATTGTGACATACTGTTGTATGCGTTAATGAAGCAACTTCCTTAACCCTGCTAACTGCTGGTCCAGCCTGTATATTATATTCACTTTTCAAATTGTCTAACCGGCACATAATCCTTGAATTTATTGTGGTACTGACGGTGACGTTTGTTTACAGCGTTCTGTGACAAAGGGGGCGGGGCTTTCCCAAAAGTTTGCCTCGGGGAGAGCGTACAAGCAACAATGCACCGCATTGTGACTAAGTCCTCTGACAGCCCTGCAGCTGGCTTCTCCATGGATTCTTGTGAGAGTGTGCGAGGTGTGTGAGGTGAAGCCAGCGTGTGTGCATGTGTGTGTTGTGTAAACCAGACACCCCCCTCCTTACTTTTTAACCCCCAGCCCCCCCCACCCCCCCACCCCGGCACTTCTGCTGGGAGGAATGTGTGGTCCGCCTCCTACGCTGGATGGCTGTGCCAACATTCCTGACTCACACAAGGAGAAAAAAAGAGGGAAGGATGAAGGGATGGAGTGAAAGAACTCAAATACGGGTCTAGAATAAAAATCTGCTTCTGACACTATGTACAGGCATGGTAATCGAGAGAGAAAGAGGAGGTGATTGTTCCCTAAATTGCCTTTCAGGCCCTTTCAAGCCCTATGTCCACACACACACACACACACACACACACAAACCATAAAGCCCGCAGGGGATTCCTGGAATACCATCCCTTTAACAGAGCAGATCCCAGCCTCGGCACACTCTCTAACAAAGTCAGGCTGGTCAGTCATCCATTCACATCAACTATCAGTACAAAAAAATAGTGCCACAACGGTAAAGAAGCACACACAATTTCAATTCAACCGTCTCAAGCCGTGACCTGCAGTCGACCGTTTTGCACATCTAGCCAGCCAAGAAGCCACATATTCACCAGCTGGGTGTTAGTGCTACGTGTGCGAGTATACAAGCCATCCGAAAGCGTCCACTCCACGCTGACCCCTGGACGCACCTCCTTTTCACATCTGTTAGCACAAGCTGTCACTGTCTGAAGAGAGTGGTGTTATGTACGAGCGGATTCAACACACAAATGCAATATTGTGGAATGGTTTGCATCTATCACCGCATTGTTTTCAAAGGAAAGGTTTTGGAAATGTACACGCAAAAAACTCACAATTTAATCAACCAATGCAAACCTGCCTTTACAGAGACAATAATGCTCAACTCTTTCTTGTGTTGTATTGCTTGATTATTTACCTAAAAAAGAAATACCCATCAAAACTGAGACATTTTAGATTTTTTTGCAGAGTTTCAGCTCTAGTCTTCTCAGTACGGGGCGTGCGGGTTTCCACGTCAAAAATAGTCCAAGGAAACTGCAAAACCCACACCGCAATGAATGCATCAGCGGTAAAGAGACATGTTAAGAAACAGCAAAATACAACAATATCCAAAAGGAGACTGCGGGCAGCAATGCAACAGACAACTGAAACAAAAAGAAGACTGTGGAGTATAATATAACATCTAACAACACTTTTCCAAGTGTCCAAACTACACAGATTCTTAATTACCTCCAACGACTGTTTAATCACAATAAACCCGTCCTGCACGTGATGACAAATAGTTATCTGACCATCCAATAGTGACACACTTAAGGACATTTCTAGACTCTGTTATGGAACTATGTGGCCATTACATTGGTCAGCGATTTCTTTTGGTAATTTCCGGCTATGCATCCTCAAATGCATGCTTGGAACGCGGGCTGATGAGGTACTAGAATGTGATGTAGTGAAAAACGGGAAAATAAGCAAAGTGAAATAGTGAAGGTCTTGTCAGATTACGGTCCGGTGTTTACCTTGTGGCCTCCTGCTCCAAGCGGGACACGCTGGGCACGTAGAACATCACGCCGAAAAACAGTAGCAGCTCATTGCCAAACTTGTCTAATTGCTTCTTGAGGGGCTTCTCTAACTCCACCCAGCGCTGTGCCGGAGTCTGCGTCTTTCCTTGGAACCACAGGCCAAAGTAGTGGGTCTAGAGCCAGGATGGAGATACACAAGTGTCAGAAAAGATAGGATCACAAGAACTATGGAGGGGAATGGAGCATCACACAAATATGTTGAAGTATTGCACTTGAGGGAACGGGGGAACAAATCTGACCAAACTTTGTGTGTGTTGCTATGTTCCACAATTGTTGTTTGGATTGTGATGATCTGTCATTTAATCAAACATCATAATTTTCATCATTGCAAATGGTCTTCTGTAAAGCATAATTAACGCCGGCACTTCCCCCTCAAGAAAAGCTGTGAGTCGGGTTACATTATTAAACAACCTGCAGCATGACTTCACCATCCTTTTCACGTGAATAAGCATGCAAGAGCAACATTTATTTTGAGTGTGTCAACGCTTTCAAGGGGCGGCTACACACACCTGTTTTGTGCGTGCGGTGGGACTTTTTTTTTTTTTTAAGTCGCTGCAGCTGCAAAGACACACATGACCAAGACAAAAAAAAAATCCCCTTCACACGCAAGTGCGGCCAGCGCCTCACGTAAACAAACATAAAGAGAAACACAACAAACAGGGCCTGGGTTGAGGCATCGCAGCACCTCATTTATAACATGGCTGACACCCGGCAAATACCACAACACTGTGTGAGTAGCCAACATCACACCACCCTTTTCTGTCACTTTGTTAGCCCCCCCCCCCCCCCCCCCCAACATTACACACACATACAGCGTTCCTCTGATGCGTACACGAAAGCACACGCACACTTTGATTCGCCATAAAGACCTCGCCATCTCCGCGCTTGTCATAAATTTGGACACACTTGCTCATGTTATTGAATGAAAAAAATCTGTCCAAACTACTAGAAACAAAATGAAAAAAAAATGAAAAAAAAATTCAAAGTATATTTGTATTAAAAAAATACAGTTGCATGTTGTTTATTCCTCCAGTAGACCTTGAAAACAAATTAAATGTAGCATCCTTGGATGTGTATTATAATACTTTTACACGTAAATCACTTGTTTCATAACAATATCTGTCATTTTTGTTTTTACATTGCTGCTCTATCCTGATTGGCTAAGGAAAATTACACGGTGGTTGTTGTGATACAAACGATCAATATTTGGATATGTGTTGCATTATTACGAGTGGCGCAGGGTCTAAAACAGAGAGAAGTTAAATCTTGTTTTCTATTTCAAAAGTAAATACTTTGCTTTTACTGACCCCTGGAATTGAGCCCAAGTGGGCAGCAACCCAACAAATCCAGCAGATGAAGCTGTGGTGAAAATCGGTCTTGATGGAGGCCGTAATACCAAGTCAATTATGATTGTAGATAGGTTTAGCCGGTGCTAAGGAAGCTAGTATTGGCCTCTATGGTAGCAAAGCATCAATACTTTAGCATTAGGTATCTATACAATTCAAAAACGGTGATTCCCACCCCTAATTTACAGTATAGGTAAATATGTATTTTGATCTTGTGCCCTTTAAAGTTTTAATGTGACTGCCTTCTAGTAATGGAATTAAACTGTCTCACCTCTCGGAGTTCCAGTCGCTGGGCCACAGCTTCCAGGCATTCCTGCCCCGTGCTCTCCACTGACAGAGTGCATTCAATCACGTTGCTGTCCAGCAGGCGAATGCGCGTCACAAAGCAGTTCTTGCTTAGGACGTTGTAACGCCGCGTGCGGCGTAGCTTTAGCCGGAATGGCATCGCTGGTAGCCGGGCACAACAGGGGTGAAAGGGTCAAATGTCAACGTGGGTGAAAGCCCACAAAGAAGATAGGAGAGAGTAAGAGGGGACCTGGCCTTTTATGACCACGCCACTGCCCCCCTCACTCTCGCACGGTGCCGGCCGTACCACCGGGTGGAGAGATGCACCCTGGCCAGGTGCTGGCCCATTCCCATAAGATGTCCGGATGAGGATGAGGAAGATGGACAGGTCCTGGAGAAAGAAAAAAAAAAGGACTGTCAGTAAGGTTGCTTGAATGACGCATCAATGGACATCAAACAACCGACTGAGGCATCCATCTGAAGTCGGCGGCTGGCTTTGAGGAGCTAATGGAGCTTCCAAGACTCATATCTGCCCGTGTGGGAGGCCTTTCCTCTCCTTTTTATCACCCCTATGCCACACATTGTGGCCAACACAGTGCCAGACCATTGTAGTGTGCAACATCACAAAGACGATGCTCTCCCACAAAAACACACACAATGTCAACTGTTATGGTGAGAGAGGGTGCTTGAGTATGTAAACAACCATTAGCTGCTGTAATATTATGAAGAGGGAAAGCTGACATGCCCACACAAATTGTGGTTTTATAGTTTACAAGACAGTGGAAAATACTCTGGACGTTTTGTCAGATTTCGTATAATACAGTACGGTCAATGTTATGTTTTTAATAACCATGAAAATGAAAATATTACACATTTAACACAAAAAATAACTTAATTTAAATTATTGTGTCAGTTTAAGTGTGTTAAGAATTAACATTGAATTTAAATAAACATTTACTCTATTTATTATGACAGGTCACATTTACATTTATGTATTTTATTAACCTAAAAAAAAATCAAACATTAACTTACTTTTTGGGGGAATTTTGCCCATCATTCACAATCTTTATGTGAAACATAAACACATATTTCCTTCCAATTTCTGTGCATTATAACATGAGAAAACTAGTTAATATGAGCTAGCTAACTAGTTAGTTCGTTAGCTAGTTTTTCAGCTGCTCCAATAATAATAATATCGCTGTAGCTTGGTTAATATACAAGTCAGTTATGTAAAGGGAACACTTTTTTGTAAGGGCTTTAACGTTGCTGTGATTTCCCATGACGTCCATTGTTAGCTAGCTCATATAAACTTGTTATCTGGTGCTAGAATGCACAGAAAAAAGAAAGATATATGAGTTCATGTTTCACATAAGGATTGTGAATGATGGGCAAAATTGTGCAAAAAAAAGTGCAGTTCCCTTTTGAAAGAACTTTCCTCGGCACAAATAACTAACAAGACAACTCGCTAGCCGCTAGTCTCAGCGACATTCACAGACGGAAGAGTGGATAGCTAGCTCTCCAAGACTCAATAAGATGCTCGTTTTTTACCTGAGGACTGGAGCACATGTCCTTAGGTATGTCCTCATCACACTTGTGCTGGAAGACACAGCCATCCCTATGAGAGTGGACATTGCGAGTGTTGTTGCAGCTGTTGTTGTTGTTGAACTAGCATAAGTATGTGTATAAATGCTACGAGAAATGAAGTTTGGGTAGTGTTTTAAATAATCAAAATACGGCAAGATACTGTAACTATTACATGTCGAAAAAACTATTTACATAGTCAAAATAGGTGTATCCTAATTATAGCATTGTAAGCTAGCTCAAATTAACTCATTTTCTCGTGTTATAATGCACAGAAAAGGGAAAGAAATTTGTTCATGTTGCACATCAGGATTATGAATGATGATCACCCCCCCCCAAAAAAAAGTGCAGTTCCCCTTTAAATCCCCCCTCCTTTTTTTTAAGAAAAGTATGTTTTTTTGGGTTTTGGAATGACAACAAATAAACTCACCAACTGATAAATGACAAACTGGTCTGTTCATGTACTTTTTAAGCACAAGTCCACCTGATTATGTTTGTAACACGACATAGAGATCACGCAATGATCAACTATTCACGCAGTTTGCTACTAAACTCGTTAAAAACAAATTTCAAGTGGGGCAGTGACCCACCAAATGTGGTGAAAAAAAGCTTCATCTACAGGACTGGAGTGGAATGGTTAGTATTTTTCTGCCTTGATGTAATGAGTTCCATTCAAAAGCATTTGATTTCATATTACCAAGCGATTAAGCTTTGTTAGAAATGTAATCGCTAACTATTGCGATTGTAGGCGAGTGTCGGAATGTGAAGTAGTATTGGCTACTAGTTCCGAACTTGATTGCTCGACCACAAACACGTTACGGGCAAATAAAGAGAATGAGGAAAATGGATGCAAGTCGGAGAACAAGCATTGCAAGAACGCTCCACTGATCGTGGGGGTGTGGTGGTGGGGGGGGGGTGTCGGTGGGGGTAAAATGAGGAGGAGAACAAATGGAGTGGATGTGTTGCTTCTTGTCCTGGGATGGAGTAATGTACTGACGATAGTCAGCTTGGACCCTGGCCCAAATTCCTCTCTCCTCTGACTGGAAAAACAGAGCACACCTGACACAAGTATGCAGCACAAGGAAAAAGCATGTTTATGAGTGAATGACAGAGGGCAAGAGGCTCTTAAAAATATCTTATTTCATACCATTTAAAAAAAAACGGCCTCTATGTTTTTTACTGGCCATTCCGGCAAAGCTACCCTTACAAGACGGGTGAATAAGGCCGCTAAATCTGCTTTACTTTTTAGTACCTGTGGCCGCCATGACCCCTCACCTGCCCTGAACCACAACAACAGCCCCCGTGACCTTGCCCGACATCCCTGTCAGCGACGTCGGGAATGAAGATACTTACATACTTTCACTGTGTAGCGAACAAACACGGACAAGCACGAACAAGGGCGCACCACAAACACACACACACACACTCACACAGGATCAACAACCCAAACGGTCCGCTCGGTCCTCTGAGGTTAGCCAAAGGACCAGACAGCAGTTAGCGTAGCTCGAAGCTAGTAATCAGCGTCAAAGTGGGGAGAATGCGTGGCCAAGTCAAAACAGTCAGACAGAAAGACAATAGGTTAGAAGCTCTGTAGGCGCATTCTCGCCTGACCGTTGCATTTATTTCAAGTGTGCAAAAAAACGCAAAGAATTTTGCACGTTGTAATTTTGTGGCGTGTGAAAGCTGCGGGAAGAAGGGTTGTTTTTCTTCTCCACGATGGCAAGTTTTGGCTAAATTTACATAAAAACATCTCTTGTTGTGTTGTTTGTTTTCTAATGTTTTTTTGGGGTCTGGCACCACCATTTGAACCTGGACTGTGATGACATGAAACTGAAGAAATGAACAATGCTTCAGTTTTTGGCCAAGGTTGTACAAATTGGGTTGTATTCCAGTCAGGAATGGCCATTGGCATCTTTAGCATGGCCATGACTTAAAGAAACATTTACAAATACGCTATAAAATTATGTTTTTTCAGGGGAAATTGTAAAGAGAGAGACTTGACAGGCAGTTTGACACATTTAACCGAAAGGTCAACTTCCGTTGTGTATGAACAGCTGGTAAAAGCTTATAAAATGAGCCTGAAAACACCATTGTTGACACAGGTATACCCCCTCCCACTTTGACAAGTGTAATGTTTTGACCTTCCCTTTCAGGTGCCACCTGACAATGAACCAAACCACCCAAAGCAATAGTAGACTTTTGCTCTGAATGGACATCAATTCAACTCAATGCCACAAGCACAACCTGTTTATTTTTGTTTTTACACTTGGACAAAAAGAGAAATTCAACAGACAGGGCTTTCACTACCTCCCTCCCTCGGTCCGTCGCTTTCAGACTTTTCCACACAATAGTGGGAACAAAAAAGCACTTTGTAGCCCACTACTGAGACCATAGCCGAGGACACAAGTGTAGCATGTGTAACTCAATCAATCTGATCTGTGTTTCTGGTTTGGGTCTCAAATACCAATGCCCCCCCCCCTTTCTGTTACACATGAACGCTGTAGCACAACAAATGGGTTAAGTGCTTTGCCGCCTGCCTCGTAGTCGACGCCAGTCCATGGTCGGAAAGTCGGGTATTTGGGCCTGTTTAGGCAAAAACAACACTTTTTGTTTCTTTGTGTTTTCGAACACTTTTGAGTACAAATGACTATATTTTCAAAACTATCCCCATTAAAAAAAAAAGACAAAAAACTAATTTGTAATTTGAGTGAATCTGACATACTCGCATAAGCGCACATTCTCCGTTTTCCGAAAAACTGAAACTGTAGTGTTTCAGTATTTGGAACATATGAAAACCAAAACATTTGTTACCTAAAAATATAAACTAAAAATACATTCCTGTCACTGACTCATCTGTAATTTGTTGCAGCTCTATACAACAGATTGTTACATGCAAGATTACTCAGGGAAAAATGTGTACATTTTAATCAAAAACCAAATCAAACAAAAACTAGAGCCTTCAAAAAGTGAAGTTGTTGCAAAATTGAGAGGCTGGCAGCATTACTTGCCAATTTTACAACTGAATTCTACTTAGCGACAAGTCAAATTTGATTAGACCAGGAAAAAAAACACCATTTGTGTTTGTTGACTCCAGTATGAAGTGAACTACGGTGTTTTGTTTTGTTTTTTTACCATGAAATTTATATTTTGGGGAAAGAATGTGGATACTTTGTTCTAGAACGCAATGAAATCAAGTCTGCCACAATAGCGGATTCTACTCATACATCAACATTCTTATCTCAAACTGGGCATGATCCATAACACACACAAGCGCACTATGTGACTAACACACACACACATATGAGCAGCTGCAAACAGATGGTGCATACAGCCGGGGAACCAGACGTTTCTTGAAAGCGCATCTGCTCAATTTCCTTCCATCTCATCCATCTCAGGCACACTTGTAACACCAACTGTCAGAAGCATTGCACTCATACAGTTTTCACTGATTGTAGAGAATTGATACTATTATGAAGATATCACATATGACACACTATAAATGGGTCGCTTCGCCGCTGACATAAGACCGCCATAGTAGCTGACAAGGTCAAAATGGCCAAAATAGCGAGGTCATGTGAGCAGATTTCGCTTCCTCGGGTCCACAATTATTATTTGTACTAATTATTATCACACATAGAGAAACTCTGCTGTGTTTCATTGATGTTCAACACAAAATGGTGAATAGTATCACTGTATGTATTTTGCAGAAGTCCATCATATATTATTCATTCATTCATTCATTTTCTACCGCTTATCCTCACGAGGGTTGCGGGGGGGCTATCCCAGGCACATATAGACAAACAACCATTCACACTCACATTCATACCTATGGACAATTTGGAGTCGCCGATTAACCTAGCATGTTTTTGGAATGTGGGAGGAAACCGGAGTATGCACGGGAAGAACATGCAAACTCCACACAGAGATAGCTGAGGGTGGAATTGAACCCTGGTCTCCTAGCTGTGAGGTCTGCGCGCTAACCACTCGATCGCCGTACGGCCCCATCATATATTGTCTGTAGCTAATTTTGAGGGGATATTACTCTATTTAAGGACAATTTATATTGATTTTCAACAATATCTGACACAAAATGGAGTCAAAGGACCACATTTTAAAAAATATCCCACATGAAAATTGACAAATTCAGAGTTCAAAAGGTCATATCAGTACATTTGATGACCAGAGTCCTATCAGCAAACACCTGATGTGCAAGATCAATATTGATTTGCAATACTATCCAGCACAAAATGATGGAGTGGAGGTCAAAGGCTCACACTAGTGCATGTATTTTTTTATGTTTATATAAAAATTGTATTGCCGCCAAATCACAGCAATGTCCAAAACAGCTGAGGTGAAAAGTACACTACACTATTCCCAAGAACTATTTATCGGCAGTGCATCCTGCAACACTGACATCACAGAGATACGTATTACTGTAACAGGAAAGCTAATGGTGGGAATGTCATCTCCATGCATGCAAACTGTTCCCAGCACCTTACCAAACAAGCGAGGGATAGGGAGTGACAGAGGAGGAGGTGGCGTGACATCTCTTATCATGTTGGTACAGTTGTTCAGGAGAAGAAAGGCGGGGGCTGAAGAATGGAGGGAAAAATAAACAGCGGGAATGATATGGGGGTCTCAACGGCAGGAACATGAAGGGGACCATCCGCCATCACGTCTCTTCTTCTTTTTCGGGCCGAACCACGACGCTGTTCACTTTTTCCATGACGCCCACCCCCACCACTCGCCTGGGAACCACATCACACACTAATGCACAACATAGGACGTTACACTGCAATAATGCAGGCGTCGAATTTACAAGCAAAGCATTGCTACCGTTTACATAAAACGCTTGGCTGCCATTTCAGGCTTATATACAGTATGTTAAAAACATTTGGGATCACTTAGGTTAGGTATAGTAAACAACCCAGTTTCCATTGTTAAATGTTGTGAATAGTAGGAAAAGTGATGCATACTCAGTGTTTCCCATGCATTCATTTCTTTGTGGCAGCCTGCCACTAATTAATTTTACCACCACAGATCGATTTAGGCACTACCTGTACAGGATTCTGAATGCACGTTTATATAGAGACTCTTTGAAATCTTTTACTTCGAATTGGGTAAATACTGTAATCCATAATAATGCCATGCAAGTGTCATGGCAACCATTCAACGTATCTTAGTTTTTCACATGTTTCCACAAGTTGTTGTGATTGAAACAGTAGGGTACCTAAAAATGGTCTCTTCCATACAAACAAGACAGCAAGTCGCCATTTTGCCAAGAAGTATGAACAATAAATGCAATATGGTGCTAATTATGCTACCAATGTCCTCCATTGTTGTTGATTGTTTACTGTGTGGCATTGTGGCGTGCTGCAATGATGCCATAGTAAAACATGAGTTCTAAATACCAAAAAATTAGGGGGTGGGAGGTAGGCGGGGCATTGCAATGATTGACAACACACCCACAGCACCTGCTAGGTGGCAAATAGGAGAGTTGGGCAAGTTTAGGCACGCTCTGTGTGTGCTGTGTTTTGGACTGCCACAACTGTAACACATATTTTGAAACTATTTTTACTACTTGGAAGCAGCCGTTGTTTTGGCATGACAAGCTGACACACCGAAAGTCCCTCCTTTCCCTCCCTTCCATGTCTCCACTCTAAATTGGTGATGGGATGGCAGACTTGGAATTTTTGGGACCTTTAAAATTCTCCAGCGGTGTTTTAAAAACTGCTGTGTATTCCTACAGAAACCACTCTCTCTGGCACCATATAATTTACACAGCATGCCTTTGAGCTTATAAAGGCAGCCAGATGTGTGTGTGTGCGTGTGTGTGTCGGGGCCTACGCCTCCTGCAGCTATATTTGCAGTAAATTTAGAGATGATTTTTTGAAGTTATTGGTACATGTCCAAACACATCTTTAACATGCATACTAAGTCAGTTATGCAATACATAATCCGCTAACTGTCAATAGTGGAGGTACAGAAGACATGTATAATCGACTTTATATGCATTGGGCCAATTGCTGGACTCCAGTGTCACTGCTTGAGCATGTATACTCCAAAGCTGTAAATGTATGCTTTTCTGCAATAAAGTTCAGCTAGAAAAGTCACTTTTCGACTGATGAAACGATGAAAACACACACACAAATAATAGACGACACCCTTGCATTATTTTCAACTTATCTAAAGTTATACTAAATGTTAAGTTCATTTTAATGCAAAACATTATTTAACATATATGGAAGGTAAAATGCATATTTTGGGCAATGTGTTGAAGGGGGTGGGGTCAAGGCGTGACAATGTTTGGGATGCCCTGTCTAGCTTCCCTACGTGGCCCAGCCATTTGGCCTACGCTTTTTACAGTGTTATAGGCTTTCCACCCATAGAATTCATTAAGAAAAAGCCCACAATCAGCAACTTCGAAACGGCAAAACTCACCCCGCTACATGCCGAAGTGTTCCGGAGCAGCTCCACTCTCTATCTTTCTTCTCTTCAGATAAAATACATAATCTCCATCAAGTTTGGATTAGGTCTCCACCTGGAATGCGAGATCTTGTACTGGGAATCACGGGAGGGAGGAGATCACAGACGGTCCCGTAACGGTTTGGGGGGGGGGAAGTTTTCAGCAAGCTCAACGTGAAGTTAGACACCGACAAAGAGTGAAGAAAAGACACAGGAGAGGGTTAAAATGTACAGAAAAGCGACGTGGTCTTCTTCTCGTCTCGGTGGGACGCCTGCTATGCTAGTAAATGAGGAGCCCCTGCTAGCCTGACGGGGGCGTTCAGGACAGGACGGGCGGGGGAGAGAGGAGGTGATGCTGCGTTCATGAACAGTAAGAATTTTGAAATCAACGCTACTTTCCCGGTGAGCGAAGTTGAAAACTAAATCATTACCATTACAAAAGCAAGTCATAGCACAGGGAAATAATACAAATGTGGCTATATTTATAAAGGTAGTGTAAACGGTAAAACGCAGTACGAAAAACTTCTGCAGTACTCAGCCAAACACTGACTTCGGAATATCCCAAGTTCCCTGAAGGCAGCGGCAGCAGCGTCTATAAATGGTGGGGGGCAGCCCCTTCTTCTGTGACATCACACCACAGGAATTCGAGGAATGTGGGGCTCCTGGTAAATGTCCTCCTGGTTTAATAGTTTTCCAGGGGCCACAAAGGTGACTAAATGTCCAACAAAGATGCCCCCTCGTATATTTACCTCCCATAGTTTGACCCTTTGGCTCTACAACTTATTGGTACACACATTTTAACAACATGTCGGCTTTGACACATCTGGCCAAGACTTGAGGACATATCAATTAACGAACCCTTTGACAAAACTGCTGCGAGATATTATTTTATTCAGCTGTAGTTAAAGACATGGAAAATTATCGGGTACGTATTTGAGATGGGCGGATCATTCCATATATCAATATTATAAGATGCCATTTTTACTGATTTTTACGAAAATATTATATATGTAATATTACAATAATACATATCAACATAGTTGTATGCATCGTATGTACCAATAGAGAGCCAAAGTTGGATTTAGCTTTTTTGAGTAAATGGCGAACTCTTGTGGCTAATGTGTGAACTACAGCTTCAACGAACAAGAGAGGAAATAACACGAATGTTGACACAGAACTTTAAAAGTAATTCATTAATTTATTCATTTTCTACTGCTTATCCTCACGAGGGTCTCGGGCGTGCTGGAGCCTATCCCAGCTGTCTTCGGGCGAGAGGAAGGTACACCCTGGACTGGTCGCCAGCCAATCACAGGGCACTTTAAAAGTCAAATAATTCTAAATTGTTAATTGCATTTACTTTATAGTTGAACATATTAGTCAAATAAACAAAATAAAATAAAATAATGATTATTATATTGGGCCAAATAAAAAAATAATCAGAAGCTATTTAAGTAATTTGATTTAATTTCCGATCCGGCTGGTAGTGGTGATCCTGATGTGATACCAATTGTTAGTGCAAAGTGACCTGTGTTTTGTAAATGTAAAAAAAAATGTATATGTGTATTGTACATCAGAGCATAAAGAATACAAGACATTTAATTAATTTATTGATTAATTTTATAACAATATCATAATGTATTATTATTAGTAGTACATTACATTAAATAAATCCATAATGCAATAAATAATGGAAGTTCTGTTTTTTTTATTATTGATTTTAAACCCTGAAGTATATCAAAGTAGTACAACAACAGAACAAATACAAACAGTGGACAGAATCCTACAAAATATGTAAAACAGTAAAAAGATAATGAGTCCGATAATAAAACCATCAAAATCTGCTTGAGAGAGTTGTCTGCGTGAGTGTACACGTTACAAGGTCACGTGGCACTTGGAAAATACCAGTAAAAGGCTTTTAACTGGGCTTAAGGGGGGGCAAAATACTCATAAATGTAACATAAAATACTGCTCTCTGCTTTTATTTAAGCAGATAGACGTACAGGAGATATCATATATATGAGTTGGCATACAGGCCAACTTCCTCAGATGCAAAAGAGGGAAAATAGTTTGGCATGTTACTGTATATAAAAGTTCAAGCCAAGCTTATTCCCCGCCCTTTTCTGCTTTGGCACCAAATACAGAATAAAACCCAGAATTCACCCACTCTCCAGTCGGTCCCTGTTGGTGTAATTAATGGTACGCAATGGCATGGTTTCAACCTAGACCTGCAAAGTTTTAGGGGTAGGGGTACCCCAAGGATCAATCTTGAGCCCCCCCTGCCTCTGTCGAGAGGTTAGCACTTAAACATACCCAGATGACACTGTTATATACAGTATGTCCATGCTAAAATCAAAACAGAAAACTGCATCAGTAATGGAAAACATTGCAGAATGGATGACTAACACTGAATCTTGAAAAACTGAAAACTGTCAGTATGGGGGGTTTTTTCCCCTAAGAAAAAGTTCATATTATGACAGATATAAATGTCAGTGGCGAAAACACACCAGGAGTATTCAGGGGTGGTGTTGGACAGCACACTGTCTCTGAAGAAGCAGATTTCTAAAGTTTCAAATAGCGTGAAATTTGGTTCAGTCCAGTTTAGATTCAGATGAGTACCGACGCAGCCAAGCTTGAAATGCATTCCATGATCCCCCCCCCCCCCTATTTTCAATAGCGCAAAACAACTTTCCAGCAACACTTCAAAGTTTGTGTATACAGGCCCTACAGAAAAACCTTGCTCATATCATTATCAGAACATTTTTAAATGCTTAACTTATTATTACGTTATTTTTATGGCTAATTTGTGTAAAAAGGAAATGCACTTTTTTTGGAATTTTGCCCATCATTCACAATCCTTCGCTACAAAAATGCTTGATTGCCATCAGCATTTTTTACCCGAGGACTGGAGCACACGTCTTGTGCTGGAAGACACAGCCATCCCAAGTGTTGTCGCTGATCTATGCCGCTGTTGTTTGACGGAACTAGCATAAGTATGTGTATCAATGCACAATATTCTAACATTGTTCTTGTAAATTTATATGACTTTTTCCTGCTAGATTGCAACTTTTTTCTTAATATTTGGACTTTATTCTTGTAAAATTAATACTTATTTAAAAAGATTTGATGCTGGTGTTGTTTGTTTTGAGTTTTCATGATGTGAGTCACTGTAGAGGACTTTGGACTGAGGCACTATCATGTTCCAGACTGTAGCACATTTTATTTAACTATATGGAATATAATTGTATTACTAATTGTATTAATATGTATGTATAATTGTATTAATATAATTATTATTTTAGTTTTACAACGGATGAAGATAGGCTTGTGGCTACCTCTGGTCTGTGCAAACATACTGTATGTATTGTGCAATATTCCTGACAAAGTAATAAATAAATAAATACAAATGGTATAAATAAAATGGATACATTTGAGCCAAGCATGCAGCAGTAAAAATGTTTCACTCTCTCCATCACTGGCAAGCAACAAAATAATGACATGTATATACAGCATATGTTTCTGATTTGATTGCACTTCCATTTTTCCTTGCATTTTTTTTCAAGACTTTATGTGCACCATAAAGACCCCTGGAAATGTTCTTTGATCTTTTCAAGGACGGAACCCAGGCTAGCAAATTATGTTTCCACGATGAATTTGTCACATGAGGAAATCTGGCATTAGGTCTCGGCTCTGACCGGGCCATTCCGGCTTATTATTGATTTATATATATTTTTTCACATTCTTTTTTGAAAATAGTTGAATTAATTATTTGTTAATGATTTATTTGGTGGTGATTTATTTTTCGAAATTAATTTATCATGGTCGGATCTGGAACCAATTTACGACGAAATCCAGCACATCCAACGTTAACAAAATATCTCTCCCAAACTTTGCAATGTGATCATATAATTAATGAAGACGGCCAGGACAGGATGTGAAAAGAGCACATGTCCTAGGAAAACTGGACATTTGGTCACTCGAGTTTAAGAACGGTTTTGAAAACAGGGCCCGCTTTTTCCAAACATGACACACGATTAGAATAACCACACACACCCTACTGGCAGAACACCTCAGATCTTTCGCAAAATGGAACATTCTTGTAGAAATGATGCAGTTCTTTATAAAACCCACATTTTCTTTGCATATGACACCCACGCGTTTCAGGTTACTATATTCTGTTTGAACTTGGTACACTCTGCTTTTATAACTCTAGCACTTCTATTTGTGAAGTTTTGTTGTTTTGTTCACTGTCGGCTTGTCTTGACCGCTTGTGTTTCCAGCAGTCTTGATGTGTAATTAGTTGTGGTGAGATTACAGAATTGGAAAAAAGCCGTCAGGACAGCCGTGAGCCAATCAGACTGTGAACTACGGCGCCGCTAATGACAATAACTGGAACCAGTGCTTTACACACACCCAACCTACTGCAGTGTTCCCACTGTCAGCATCAACGAGTGACATGTGGTTGTTTTTTCCATCGCCGTTGAAAAGCTGTCGTTGTGATAATGTTACATTAGTAGCACAGATCAAAGTCAGAAGTATTGATGACAATGTATTGGATATTTTGGCTCACTGCAGAAATAAAATAAACAAAAACTCAGCGTGGAAAAATATAGCAATAAGGCATAATGTAACTAAAAAACGATGATGAAAATGATATTAATAACTAACAAAAACACAAAGTTTTTTTTAAAGTGTGTGTGTATATATGTTTCTCCATCCAGCCATCCATCCCTCCATTTTCTATGTCTCCCACATTTTGGACTCTGGGAGGAAACCGGAGTACTCGGAGAAAACCCACGCACAGGGAGAACATACAAACTGCACACTGAGATGCCCAAGCAGAGAATCAAATCCAGGTCTCCTGACTGGCCAACATGCTAACCACTCGGCCTAATAAATGTCAAAGGGCCGCTGGAGAGCCCTTATATAACTAGACAGAGACAAGTAGTTTGTTTCTTTTGTTTTTTCCTGATTACGGAGTCGCCACAGCAGATATAAGACCAAAACAGTGAGCTGGCATTGTTCAAACATAAGTTGGAATTATTCATGGTGACTCCCCTATTGAAAAGCCAGCAATTCAAGAAATGCTGTAAATATCTGACAGACGATACCAATTGCATGTCCAAATCTGCAACTTTACAGAGCGAAAGATGGCACATTAAAGATAATATTGCATTATTATGATATTGTATGATTTATTATGATTATTATGGTCTCAGAAAATAACATAATTTGGTCTTGGGTGTTTCACTTGCTCAAAGCACTTTGACACTGTGAGCACATTTACCTACTGTTGACACAGAATCAGCAGCAACTGGGGGTTCAGTATCTTACATGATCACAGCAGGACAGGGGATCCAACCAACAACCTTCAGGTTAAGAGACGACCACTCTACCAGCTGAGCCACGCCTCCCCTGCCCAGTGAGCTGCCATTGTTCAAATATAAGCTAGAATATAAGCTATTCATGGTGACTCCCCTATTGAAAAGCCAGCAATTCAAGAAATGCTGCAAATGTCTGACAGAAAATACCAATTGCATGTGTAAAAAAATGTCAAATTTACTGAGCAAAAGATGGCATATTAAAGAAAATATTGCATCATAATGATATCCTATGATTTATTCTTATACATTAACATAACATTAATGGTTTATTTGGTGTCAATATGTGTGAATATTAGTAAATATTTTGCCAAGTGTGTAATTTATGCATGAACAGAACTCAAACAACGCACCAACTAATCTTCACTCTTTTTCAGGCATGAAATAAGTAAATAAATGACACGATTATTATTATTATCATCAATTCTGTCCCTCACATGTTGGTATGGTCCCACAGTTCAGACCTTTTGACCCAGGCGATTGGCCTGAGCTCATAAACCTACTTTCCGTTTCAGCTTCTGATTTGCATCAATCATCTCACATGCCTGATGATCTTGTTTCCCCACCTCTGATTATGTATCTACTATTCTCTCCTCTGCATTTTGGTCTGATTGTGACTCTGAGCATGAGTCAGTAACCATTCTGATTCCAATTTAGAATCAGATGTTGATATCCTATGCTCCTACATATTTTTCCAATCAGCTGTCCTCACATTCTCTGTAATTTAATTCTTAATTTTACAATTTAATTACATGGTTAACCAGCCAGCTAGTTATCCTGCAAGTACAGACTGGACTGTGCTTATCATTCAAGCAAAGTCAGGCCAAGGCCCCCCTGAAATCGGCATCCGCCCAAGCGCCACACACCGGGGTCAGATCAATCCATTCGATCAACCCAGATGCATTGCACGCGGGTCTGAGGACGGAATGTCCTTGGAAAACAGGACATTTGGTCATCCCGGCCTAATGATGATTTTACAAACAGAGCTTGCTTTTTCAAAACATTACACACAATTGACATAACCCACACAAGAACAGGCAGAACACCTCACACCTTGTATAAAATTAATCACACCGTATAAAAAACACATTTTGTTACCACATTAAACACACTTTTCAAATTACAAGATTCTGTTTGAACTACTTGCACACAGCTGTGATAAATTTTGTAATAAAGTCATCAAACACAAGAATTGTATAATGAAAAAATAAAAACATATGCTACACTCTTCTACACTATGTGTGTATGCTAGCGGCCCCGCCTCCACCCACTGAGACAAGGAGATTGTATGTCAGACGCAAGGGCTCACTCTGTTCATTAGCGCCAAGGTGCTGGAACTAATGAACAGAGTGAATTCACTTCCTGACTGTTTGGAGGCGAGAGACGAGGAAAACAGGCGCTGAGTCTCTTTCCAGATTCAGGTGTGAACCTTTCCAATAAGTGCTGAAGTTCACAGCCTGATGAGGCCATCGGGACCAAATCATCTGCAGAAGGTTGTGGTGTCTGACACTGTCAGGTACAACTGTCGCTGGTCTGTCCTCTGTCCTCTTTCCTTTCAACTAAAGGAGTACCCCAGGGTTCTGTTCTTAGTCAGTTGCTGTTTTCCATTTATGTGAATAATTGTCAAAATTGGTCAAATGCCTTTATTCACTTATGTGGAAGACATAGTCATCTATTGTTCCACTCTTTCAACTGAGTAAGCCTTTGAATTTTACGTCTGCGTTTGATGATGTTTGGTCTCATCTAAATCAGCTAAGGCTGGTGCTAAAGACTGACAAATCCGCAATTATGGTCTCTTCTTTAACTGAAAACGGCTACCCTCTCAGCTCCCTAAAACCAAAAGAGCTGAAGGGAAAGCGTATCCCACAAGTACGTGCGCATGTTATTGATGAAAGTCATTCATGACTTATTGAGCATCTTGGATGTAAAATGAAGCCGAGGGGCTGTCCACGAGGGAACGTTTTCAGGTTGAAATAGCAAAGTTCAAGCTTTCGTACACACGGCAAGGGTGTTCTGGGTGCCTTGAAACTGTATATTTTGGGGAAAATCTGATGTATATGTTCTGATATTCACAATGGTGGACGACAGAGTAGGCATGGGCTGGTTACCAGTTTCAAGGTATATCATGAAAAATCAGTTTCTATGATATGAGAGAAAGTGGAGGCCCAGCGTGGCCACTACGTGGAAATATTTTGTCATGTCCTGCGTTATTCCTCGCAGTTGGAACCGGGCTGCCTGGTGAGGCAATGTGGAAATTGCGTTCACTGTTGTACTGTTTCCATCAATGGTTGTAATTACTGATTGTAAATATTGTACTGTATATTGAGAAGGTCTTGTCAAAAAAATATCTTGTAAAAGACATTTAAATTTCAGTAAATTTGTTAAATAAATACATCAGACAAAATCTGATGTATCGTAAAAAAAGCTGCTGCTCACTTTCTGGAGTAATCTTTAACCTTTTCAAAATCATTTTTAGTAGCCATTATGAGCCAATAAGTCCATCAATGTTGACGGCCTTCCTAGCATTCCATTGTGTTCTTTTCAGCTCCACTGGATTATGTCACTGAAGCGGGTAATTTTTATTAATGCGTGGTAAATGTAGGTCTTCTGTCACACACGTCATTTTTAATTCTTTATTAACACAAAGCAGGCTGTTTTTAAATCTAAATAGGCTACTTATAACATAAACAAAGATGATCTTTTCAAAATTATGTGCTCGCCATGTAGTCAGAATGATACAATCTTAATCACATGACATTTTTATATGCTTTGACAGCGACACCGCCAAATTGAATCATCGACTATTCTAAGACTCCCCTAGTCATAATTATACTACATTAAGTTTTAGTGTTATGAGAATAAATCAAGTTTGCTGCTGGTATCACCACACATTTACGATAAGTCAATACTGAATCCCCCGTACTATTGCAACTTTTCCTGCGTAATTTTAGTTTATTTATCTTTTACTCCTCTGTACTCCTATACACAAAGCCTATAGAATTTCACATATAATGCTTGGACATCCATGAGGACCAAAGGACCTTTAAAGTCACACATCACATAAACAACCGACTGTGGGCACTAAATCCCATGCAGATGTTCCACATTCCATGAAAATGGCACATAAAATTCGCAAACGTAGGCCTAGAAGGGAGAGATTTAAACTTTAACAGCTAATTGGAGTGTGTACAGAACTCTCACTGATGTTAACAGTGACTTTTTTTTTTTTAGACAGACCGCATATCGAAAGTGACCTTGAACTCTAAATGTTGTCTAAAATAGTCGTCAAAGCCATTCATTCATTCATTTTCTAACGCTTATCCTCACAAGGGTTGCAGGTGTGCTGGAGCCTATCCTAGCCGTCTTCGGGCGAGAGGCGGGGTACACCCTAGACTGGTCGCCAGCCAATCACAGGACACATATAGACAAACAACCATTCACACTCACATTCATACCTATGGACAATTTGGAGTCGCCAATTAACCTAGCATGTTTTTGGAATGTGGGAGGAAACCGGAGTACCCGGAGAAAACCCACGCATGCACAGGGAGGACATGCAAACTGCACACAGAGATGGCCGAGGGTGGAATGCAACTAACTCCTAGCTGTGTGGTCTCCACTCGACCGCCATGCAGCCTTTGTCAAAGCCAGTAAGAAAAAGAAAAATCTCTTATTTATCGTTGGACAGATATTCTGAAAAAAAATCAATTCTCACAAGAGGAGATACTTGGGAAGCTGAGCTAAGTCTGGATCCAGAAGTGGTAATACAGTAATGCAATTGTAATGTTCCAAAAATAAAGCTGAAATGAAATTATGCTGCTTGTCTCAACAAGCTGTGTGCTATCTAATCTTGCAGGAATCTTCTCATATTTTTCCCCACAATGTAATTGTACTTTATCTTCATACTTACTCACGGCACTCACACTCTCCAATACACACAGCTCGTAAAGACTGACATGTGATGCTTGGCCATCCATTAAAGTTGCATGCCATGTCTTGCATAAATGACCGCCTTTCTGTGGGCGCTCAAACACGTGTACATGTTCCACATTCATTCCAGAAAAACCTGTTGAAAAAAATTCTATGGCCCATAAATGAACAACTTTAGTCCTATAGGCAATAAACTTTAACAACTGGAGTTTATACAGAACTCAGTGTTTACAATGTGTCGTGCAACTGTGTGTCGAATAAATGTATAACAACTGTGTTGTAAGAAATTATAGAGGATTAAAAAAAGTGAAATAAGGTCAGGAAAAACAAAGAAACAAACAAATAAAAAACTAGGACTAGGAAACAGGGCACCGTCATTGAAAGTAAACTGGAGCAAAAGTACTTGCAAGCAAAGAGATTAGCAACAGAAATGAATAGTAGGCAAAAAAAAATTGCATGGAGCCCTACAGACAGCCCGGCGTCTGACTGCCACCGAGGCAAAGTAAAAGTATAAGAAGGTCCTCACCTGGCGGTACCGCCCTGGAACTCCAAATATGGAGTAGAGAGAAACGTCAGCAGACAGAATTACAACATTTTCACTTTCAACAATTCTATCTTATATTACATATTATTTACAATTAGAAATCCAAATTTCCGACATGTTGACTGTTGTATTCCTATGTAACATGTTCAAATTTAGTGAATTGCCGCAAATTAGGATACCTTCCTTCTAAATTGAGTATTTGTGTCATTAGAGCATAGAAACCCTGTTTATGACCTTTTAAATAGTTTTTAACATTATTAGAGCCCTACATACATGAAATAGCACCCCTATAGCAACATTTCCACTCAAATTACCCAATATAATATATTACGACATTATATAGACTCACACCTTAGCATTGGGAGAGTTCCTAGTTGTTGTTCCTTTCTTTACTTCTGGTTGACAGTTCCTGAGGTGGCCGAGTGGTTAGCAGGTAGGCCACAGTCAGGAGATCAGGAAGACCTGGGTTTGAGTCTCTTGGGCATCTCTGTGTGGAGTTTGCATGTTCTCCCCGTGCATACGTGGGGTTTCTCTGGGTACTCCGGTTTCCACCCAGATTGCAAAAAAATCTCTAACTCCAAATTCTCCATAAGGATGAATGAATGTGAATGGTTGTTTGTCGCCTCTCACCCGAAGACAGCTGGGATAGGCTCCAGCATACCCGCGACCCTCATGAGGATAAGCGACATACAAAATGGATGGATGCTTGAAAATCCTTAATAAAAGCCAAATATATTTTTTCCACTAATAATAGACCACAGTCACCCACAAAACAGCATGATTTATTAATTATACTGTATTTTGAAAGAGTGTGATGTGGCAAGGGATAACTGCATAGAATGATGGCGCCAAATTGGCACCCCGCAGCTATTGTTTTTTTTTAAGTAGGCTGTCCTCAGTGGCAAAAGTTTAGTTTAGTTGTTGTAAAGTAAAAAAAAGAACCCGATCTGTGACACTGGATGTCCACATTTTTTAAAATCCAATCGAAAACAATGTAAAGTACAAAACCTATTCCCGGATCAAGCTTGAATGCAACACAAGCGTGAACTTAAAAGAGCTAAGCACTGTAAAATGAAAGTAAATAAAAGACACACACACTGGGAAGTGTTGCAAGGAGTCCGACGGGCTTATTGGGAGGAGGAAGTGTGGATAATGAGATCAGGATGCTGCTTATGATGTTATCACTGTCCATTTTATTGTGGAAGATCCTTTCACATTTCCAAAGATACTATCTTTATCCCACATGATGGTTGCCACATTTCAGCTGCTAGGATGGGGCATGCGGCCAATGTAGATTTCTCTACTATAATGTCTAATTTGATTTTCAATTTCACATTTACACGCTGCCACCAGACGAGTCCGCCTCACTGCCTGCGGAGTCACACTGGCTATTAAAGCTTCTTCTCAGTGCCTACGTATTACGCCACCACATACTAGTTCTTTGTTCTGTACAATATTAATACTCAACGGCAGCGTGTATGCAACCGCAGTTGCAGTGACATGCAAAACATCAGCATTTTATACTAATTTATAACCCACAAGGCATGCTGGGTAACTTCCTGTTGGGTAACTGCGCTCGTAGGCTTCCCAGCATGCCATTTGGATTATCGATTATAAAATATTATTCTTTTGCAGGTATATTACCGTGTAATATACCATATGTATACACATAAATGTGTTTTATGGTTGCACTGGGAGTGTGGTAAGCATTCGTCTTGATTAGTTCCTATTGGTTTATGGGTAGCCAACCAATGTAGGGCAAATAAGATGGGTTTTCTGCCATTAAACCACCTAATTGTAGTGATTTTGAGTACAAAATACCACAACTTGCTGGGTCAAGTCGCATCATAGATCATATATAAGTCCAACAGCACTACTAAGGTTCTCATGAGTGGGACACCAAAGTCTGGACAAGCAGCAAACCAGAAGGTCTTTATTAGGTTTCAGACCTACAAGACAGTGAGTGTTAAAATTCCATGAATTGCCCTTCCTGTTTTCAACCCTGACTGTGTGTGAAACAGTTTTTGTTGTGGCAACATTTGCTTCATTCATTGTGGGAAGCAAAATGATTGCAAGAATTTGCAGACCTAGCCAAAACAAACTCTACTGGAATTGATTACAGTGGATCCCCCGCATAGTCACAATTTTACATTTGTGTTCTGCAAGATCATGGATTTTTTGCAGCAGAACACACATCTTCAGTCACCCTGTAGGAAATGATTTATACATATGTGATTGTAATATGATAGCAATAATACTGTATACATGTACAAAGCAATGATGCAAACTGATCTCAAATGCTCTCATACTGTGAGTTAATATTAGGGCCGTCAAATGATTACATTTTATCAAAACAATCAGTTTTATATTAATTAATCATTATGAGTGGTTAGCGTGCAAGCCTCACAGCCAGTAGACTTGAGTTCAATTCCACCCTCGGCCATCTCTGTGTGGAGTTTGCATGTTCTCCCTGTGCATGCGTGGGTTTTCTCCAGGTACTCCGGTTTCCTCCCACATTCCAAAAACATGCTAGGTTAATTGGCGACTCCAAATTGTCCATAGGTATGAATGTGAGTGTGAATGGTTGTTTGTCTATATATGTGCCTTGTGATTGGCTGGCGACCAGTCCAGGGTGTACCCCACCTATCTCCTGAAAATAGCTGGGATAGGCTCCAGCACCCCTGCGACCCTTGCGAGGATGAGCGGTAGAAAATGAATGAATAATTAAGTGTAACTATGTGTGAAATATGCCCTTTTTATTTTTTCAAATACTGTGTATATACTGTATATATTTTTTGAAAACCAACATTTAAAAAATGCTGTATACAACACGTGTGTTATTCACCACAAGAATATGTCATGTTGTACATATCGGTATCGGTATATTGGTATTTTTCCTACAAACTTTGTGTGATGATGTCATCTTTCGTCGACTCTTGGAAGGCTTGTAAAGTATAGCACGTGATGCTTGGACATGCATTACAGTCCACAACGCCTTTTAAGTCACACCTCATATAAATGTCTGACATTCCACTCATCTGTGGGCAATCAAACGCATGCAGATGTTCCATATTAAATAAAAAAAAGCCATTAAAAAAATGAAATGGCACAGAAATTGACAATAGATTTTAACGTTAACAGCTGACCTTGACTGTAAATGCTGGCTAACATAACCGTCAAAGCCAGTAAAGTTCTTGGATTGAAAAAAGAATCCCTTCAAAAGTGAACATTGAACATGTAGTTCCTGTAGCCCATTTGGAATTAATTAGTCACACATGGAGTTTCAAACAGGTGCCTTTATACAAGGTCAGGCAAAATGATCTGACACATTTGTAGGTTAAAAAAGGGCAAATAAAGTAAAGAAACAAAAAAACTATTTTCAAAAAGTACACATAATGCCATTCTGTTCCATTATATTTTAAAAATTAAATCAGTTCTGGCGGTGCGAGGTTGACTGGTTGATTTTGGTTTAAATGCAGATCCAGTAGCTCCTCAGTTGGTAACCTATAACAAGATGGCGTTTCGAGCTGGTACGGGATCATGTCTACCAAGATTGAAGTGCAAACGAACGCTCATTGTGTTGCAGTTACAGATTAGTTTGTTTTGATAAACGTTTCCACAATGAAAGCGCCATGCTCACCAGTCCAATTCATGGCAACAACTGAAAAAGAAACGAAAAACAATGGCATTATAAAGAAACAAAGCTAAATGCCATTATATGAAAAAAATGGCATTATGTGTACTTTTCGAAAATAAAAACACTTTTTTTCCTTTACTTTATTTGCCTTTTATTTATCCTACAAATGTGTCAGATCATTTTGCCTGACGCAGTACTTGTGGCTCAGTGTTAGCATCGTAAGCACCACTGGCACCGTGAAAACTACAGAATGAACAACAACAAAAATATGACATTGTGCTGGAGTTTCACAACTGATTCACATATCACTTTATTCATGTAATCACGTGAATCAAATATTTTTTTTCATTCTGCAATACACAGCTTCACAAAGTCAAATATATAGGCGGCCGTTTCATACCTTCCAAGGTAGTCTTCCACGTTAGCCTGCCACCACCCAGGTTTGACACTTCACCGCCGAAAACTTTGACAACTTTAAACACGACCAATTCAATAAAAACACAAACTCATTAACTCATATCTCACAATATTTTGACAAACAATCAGTGCAAACAACTTTACCTGAGAAAATACGTGAACTCATTGTCGTGGTGGATTGCTATCAACGTTAGCAATTTTTTACATACAGGAAAAAGAAACGTTACCTACCAAAATAAAAGCATGGCCACATCCGGTGGCAGAACAACATGCTCTTCAAAATAAATCAGTAATTAGCTGAACTTAAACATGTAATTTACAGTTCCCAGTATATGTAATAACAGCTCTAAATCAACCAAAATTAGTCAAATAAAAACATATTTGCCTAACTCTAGTCATTTAGCAGAATATTTGAATCACACTATTAAGTGTGTACTGTAAGTATACTTTGTATTTTCTGGGACTTCCAAATGCAGCAGATTGTACTTCCACAGTAAGAGTTACATTACTGAGGGAAAAGAATATCCACTATTCTTTGTCTTTTGGTTTGTTTGTATTTAGCCACTGCATACACCACAGAACAAAAACCAACTAGGGCAAACTAGGGATGTGTTTTTTAGTTGGAGATACAGTGAAGAAAATAAGTATTTGAACACCCTGCTATTTTGCTATTTCTCCCACTTAGAAATCATGGAGGGGTCTGAAATTTTCATCGTAGGTGCATGTCCACTGTGAGAGAGATAAACTAAAAAGAAAAATCCAGAAATCACAATGCATGATTTTTTAACAATTTATTTGTGTGATACAGCTGCAAATAAGTATTTGAACACCTGTGTATCATCTAGAATTCTGACCCTGAAAGACCTGTTAGTCTGCCCATTAGAAGTCCACCTGCACTCCATGTATCATCCTGAATCAGATGCACCTGTTTGAGGTCGTTAGCTGCATAAAGACACCTGTCCACCCCATACAATCAGTAAGACTTTAACTTGTAACATGGCGAAGACCAAAGAGCTGTCCAAAGACACCAGAGACAAAATTGTACACCTCCACAAGGCTGGAAAGGGCTACGGAGCAATTACCAAGCAGCTTGGTGAAAAAAGGTCCACTGTTGGAGCTATCATTAGAAAATGGAAGAAGCTAAACATGACGGTCAATCTCAATCGGAGTGGAGCCCCATGCAAGATATCACCTCGTGGGGTCTCAATGATTCTAAGAAAGGTGAGGAATCAGCCCAGAACTACACGACAGGACTTGGTCAATGACCTGAAAAGAGCTGGGACCACCGTTTCCAAGGTTACTGTAGGTAATACACTAAGACGTCATGATGTGAAATCATGCATGGCACGAAAGGTTCCCCTGCTTAAACCAGCACATGTCAAGGCCCGTCTTAAGTTTGCATATGACCATTTGGATGATACAGAGGAGTCATGGGAGAAAGTTTTATGGTCAGATGAGACCAAAATAGAACTTTTTGGTCATAATTCCAATAAGCGTGTTTGGAGGAAGAAGAATGAAGAGTACAATCCGAAGAACACCATCCCTACTGTGAAGCATGGGGGTGGTAGCATCATGCTTTGGGGGTGTTTTTCTGCACATGGGACAGGACGAGTGCACTGCATTAAAGAGAGGATGACTGGGGCCGTGTATTGTGAGATTTTGGGGAACAACCTCCTTCCCTCTGTCAGAGCATTGAAGATGGGTCGTGGCTGGGTCTTCCAACACGACAACGACCCGAAGCACACAGCCAGGAAAACCAAGGAGTGGCTCCGTAAGAAGCATATCAAGGTTCTAGCATGGCCCAGCCAGTCTCCAGACCTGAACCCAATCGAAAATCTTTGGAGGGAGCTCAAACTCCGTGTTTCTCAGCGACAGCCCAGAAACCTGACTGATCTAGAGAAGATCTGTGTGGAGGAGTGGGCCAAGATCCCTCCTGCAGTGTGTGCAAACCTGGTGAAAAACTACAGGAAACGTTTGACCTCTGTAATAGCAAACAAAGGCTACTGTACCAAATATTAACATTCATTTTCTCAGGTGTTCAAATACTTATTTGCAGCTGTATCACACAAATAAATTGTTAAAAAATCATGCATTGTGATTTCTGGATTTTTCTTTTTAGTTTATCTCTCTCACAGTGGACATGCACCTACGATGAAAATTTCAGACCCCTCCATGATTTCTAAGTGGGAGAAATAGCAAAATAGCAGGGTGTTCAAATACTTATTTTCTTCACTGTACATATATGATGCTGGAATTAGCGTCAGATGCTGTATAACTGTGTTAGTGTCCCTCAGGAATAGCAGAGAGTTGGCCAGATTAGACTAAAAATTGCGTCTTGCCTGCAGTTTAGCATGGTGGTCACAGCGTCATGGTCTGGGGATGCATGAGTGCTGGCCAGCAGGAGAATTGGCCAGAGAAGTGAAGAAAGCCGAAAATGAAATCAATGAAGTACGACCTATGAGGTCGAAACAGGCATTAAAATGTCAGTGGTTCAAATGCCAGCAAGCAGAAACTCAAGAGCAAGTTGTATAATCTGTCACTGTCTGGCCCAGAAAAATGAGGATGAGTAGCCGCTTTTATCTGTGTTCATCGGGATGTCAGATTGAGATGGATCAAACTTTTTATTGTCTTGAACTAAATACAGATGTCGATTGGCTTGACATGTCTCCACAGGCTTTATTTACCCGTCAGACTCATTTATCACTGAAAAAGCAACACCAGATTAGATGTGAAACCTCTGTGGTCCAACACAAAGGCACCCTTTTTTTTTTTTTTTTTTTTAGTAATTAACAATTTGGCCCCCAGGCAGTCAGGGGCCCTTGAAATTGTCCTAACTTTGAAATCAAATTTAATTTCCCCCTGGTCTAACATCATACTGTCCCAAACAATTGTTCCCATAGGTATTAATGGAAATAGAAACAATCTGTCACAAGATCAAACAGGGCCATCATAAAAGCTTCATTAGCTGTACAGCCACTGTCAAATCCACTTTTGATGACAACTGTAAAATAAACACCATTAAAGTCAAATTAATCTTGTAACTATCCCTCATTCAGTATGGCCTCCATTATGGCCAATGAGTGCATATCCATATAAGATGTAACGGCAAACAAACATAAGCCACTTTAACTGCTGCGAGTGTGAGAGCAACAAGAAAAGTCACACAAAACGGCATCAAAACAGAATGTCCCCACTCATAAATAGTGACTAGTGGAAGTCAACTGCATTCCAAAATAGCAACCAAGGAAGGAAATAAAGGATAAAATGAACAGCGAGCAGCTGCCTTCTGTCTATGAAGCTGAATGTAAGCACTAATGTACAAATTAACCAAAAGACCACAACATGAATCCTTAATACTTCGCTGTTTGTATGAAACAATATGCTCTGGCTGCACATTTCACCCTGCCATCGGCGATGCAAATTGAGCATTTACTATGCACGGTATTCATTGCCTGTTGTTTGGAGACACACATCTGTTTAGTATCACAACATTTCTTTCTTTGATCGCTGTCTGTGTTGCGGAGCTTGTTGTAAGGGAAAGTGAACGGATGAAGCCTCATTCATTCATAACTGCGTGTACTTAAGTCAGGGGTCTCTAACTCGTCTTACCTAAGGACCGTGGGCGGTCGAGTCTGGGTGAGGCTTGACCATATTAAATATTGACATTTCAATAAACATCACAAGAAGCTGTCACAAGTCTGAGCCAGTTGAGTCCATTAGTGATAAAAAAACATTCATTCATTTTCTACCATTTATCCTCACAAGGGTCGCAGGGAGTGCTTGAGCCTATCACAGCTGTCTTTGGGCGAGAGGCGGGGTACACCCTGGACCAGCCAATCACAGGGCACATATAGACAAACAACCATTCACACTCACATTCATACCTATGGACAATTTGGAGTCGCCAATTAACCTAGCATGTTTTTGGAATGTGGGAGGAAACCGGAGTATCCGGAGAAAACCCACGCATGCACGGGGAAAAAACTCAACACAGAGATGGCCGAGGGTGGAATTGACCCTGGTCTCCTAGCTGTGAGGCCTGCATGGTAACCACTGGACCGCCATGCAGCCCATGAAAAAATATTCATTCATTCATTCATTTTCTACCGCTTTTTCCCCACGAGGGTCACAGGGAGTGCTTGAGCCTATCCCAGCTGTCACAGGGCACATATAAACAAACAACCATTCACACTCACATTCATACCTATGGACAATTTGGAGTCGCCTATTAACCTAGCATGTTTTTGGAATGTGGGAGGAAACCGGAGAAAACCCACGCATGAACGGGGAGAACATGCAAACTCCACACAGAGATGGCCGAGGGTGGAATTGAACTCGGGTCTCCTAGCTGTGACGCCTGCACGGTAACCACTCGACCGCCATGCAGCCCATAAAAAAATATATAAAACATAATTATAAAAACATGGTACTTGAACTGGTGGTCAGAGGAGCTTCTGCTTGCGTAATGGAAATCTTTGTTCGGGCAAGCGGTAGCTAAAATGGAATGTCAACATCATGGTTACTGAACACAACAGTGTTAGTGTAAATAAATAAATATCTTTATAACCACCACACAGCAACAGGTAGATGGCACATACAGTACACCTGGCAACTAGTACTACTAGTGGATTACAATGAACAACAACTACAGCATATTAGCGGTAACTGCCATATGTGTGATAACTATTAACTGCTGTCATTTTTGTGTTCTGACCAAAAAAACTGCAGTCTGCGTTCTGTCCCGTGCCTCATTACCATCGCTTGTGTGACTCAAGGTCAATGCAATAAATAAATATAGCTCTCCCAGGGTGCACCGGCTGCCGCTGCTTCTACTAAACTTTGATGTCAAGTAGGGGTTCACAAAATATGTGGCGAGTTTAATACCCCTGACTTAAGTAAAGGATGTGAGTGTAATAGGAGGCTGCTACAAGCCAGTGTTTATGGAGCAGACCTATATTCTTTGTGCATGTGTGTGAACTGGGTTGAATGTTGTATGAAAGACCATTGAAGAGTGATTCTATGCCCTCTGTGCCCTCGAGGCACTCGAGGCACTTAACCCCTCAACAGATATAGATAGAAACAATACTAAAATGATCATAAAAACCAGGACGAGATAAAAGTGGAGCGTATGGTGTTATATTTCCAGAAAAACAGGTTAAAGGTCAGGAGCCTTTGCCTTGCTGAGTTCTGTTGAACCTAATGCTTGTTGGAAGGAAGGACCTCCTCTGTACCGCTCTGTCCGGGAGCACAGAGAAATGTGTCTGCTCTGCCAAGGTATGATGGAGGTGTTGGCTGGTGTTGTTTCGTATGGACTGCAGCTTGACTGCTAGACTGCAGAACTGTTTGTACTGTTATTACTGTAGTTAGCGGGGGCCTGGACACAGGGTCTGCCAATATAACCCCCATGTACCCAGTGATGGGGCAAGGGATCCTTGGGGGCTCAAAGCAAGAAATTCATGTGGCCCCCACCCTATCCGTGCACACCGAAAAAAAATTGTAGTCTCTCAAGTAGGGAACTCAGTGGGGAACGGCTGACGCAGACAGCACTGCAAGCAGATAGGGCCTTTCGGGGGCCCCAAAGGGGGTTTGCTATGTTGTTGTTTCATGATTGAATCATAAATCATTGTTGCTGTTTCTGTCCTGTACATGTATTAGCACTTGGGGTACACGGTCTGCCCCACCTCTGAATGTACTACATATCGCCAATAATGTCTTATGGTAAAGGCAAATTCTGTCCGACTTTAGCCGAAGCCAGCTTTGCCCTGCATTAGGCAGACCTTAACTTTCTGACGGGCGCTCTGGTGATCCCATCGATGGCCATTAGACTGTGATAAAGAAGACAATGACGAACCACTTGGCTCAGCCCATCTCCTAGAGCAGGGGTCTCAAACACGCGGCCCGCGGGCCAAATGTGGCCCGCAGGACACTAGTTTGAGGCCCCCGCCTTGATATGAAAGTTTAATGTTAGTGCGGCCCGCGCAAGTTTGATATGGATGCTGTATGGTATCATGTACCCAGAAAAAATTATTACGTTTGATTAATGTTCATGTTAAAGGTTAAATAACTGTTAATAGTTATCCTCCCTATCCGTGTGGAAGTGGTAAGTTTTTGGCTATTTAAGTTTAAAGGAAATAACTTGAAGGCTACCGTTTAGGTCGCTAGCTCTCTAGTTTGCGAGTTAGCATGTGTCTCAAGACCCTGCAGTTGCGCAATATGTTGTAAATAAAAAGAGTATAAATGTGACTATAGTCGTGTTTTGTCATGTCTACAGGGCTCTAATAATGCTTTGTTAATTATAATCTGAAAAAATAATTAAAGTTTTTATTATTTGCCGTTTTATTGTTATTATTATATTTATTTATTTATTACCGATTGACTGATTTTCTTTATTCTTGATTTGTTTATTTATTTTTCATCTTATTTTGTGTAGAAAAATAAAAAGTAAGATATTTGAGAACAGTGGAATGTTTTATCAGAGCTTTTCTTGTAGAAAATCGAAACCAAAGCAAAGTTTATTCATTTTTCTGTTTTTAATAAATGCATTTTTTGGTTTTTTTTTGGAAAACTTGATGCGGCCCAGTCTCGCCCAGACCCTAGCTCCAGTGGCCCCCAAGTAAATTGAGTTTGAGACCCCTGTCCTAGAGCAACCATGAGAAATTTTTAAAGTTTACAGATAATGGCGTAAAAGGGGCCTCTTCTAGAGGAGGATCCCAGGTCCCAGGACCTTTGGAGGTTAAATGATTGTGGGTTTGACAGAGATTTTTATGATTCAACACCAACTGGCCTGGGGGGGAAGAAGAAAAGTTTGATTAGAAAGTTTACATTTTTCTATGAAATACAAGATGGAGGCTTGATTGTGCCAGGTGTGAGGAGAGACAGATATAACAGAATGAAAATCTTGAGTGTCGCATCCCACCCAAGTGGTGATGAAAAACAGATATAACACATCCCATTGGGTCAAAACACAGCAGACACAACTTGAGTAGTGTAGAGGGGGGGGCCACAGCCAGAGAAAGAAAGACTTGATCATTGTGTGGGTACCGTAGGCTGTCTAGCGGGGGAAAAGAACCATGGAACCAGCAGGGGTTAGAGACCACACGCGTCATTAAGTATCAACTGCTAGAGACCAAGTGATTGACCCGGAAGGCGCAAAAGAATATAAAACTGCACGCTGTCCTTCGCAAGCATTTTCCTGACTAATGCACGGTCTTAAATGAATAAAATGGATGACTCCAAATCACCCACAGTAAAGAGTCTTTTGGACTCTGGTTTCTGCCCACATTCCAAAAAATTGCATGTTAGGTTCATTGGTGACTCCAAATTGTCCATAGGTATGAATGCAAGTGTGAATGATTGTTTGTTTATATGTGCCCTGTGATTGGCTGGCGACCAGTCCGGGGTCAGCTGGGATAGGTCCCAGCACAACCGCGACCCGAGCGAGGATAAGTTTCATAGAAAATGAATGGATGGATGACTAAACTGCTATTGAGCTAACAGATGTATGTGAAGTACAGTTGTTACTCACCTTGTTTGTTTAGATGAGTATTTTAGCCGTTTTATTTGAGGTGGGAAAAGTCGCAAATGAAATCAATTTATTTGTAGGGATCGCCATGGCAATGGGCAAAATCTAACAAATCAGATTTGGCTATGAAAATCCAATTCTCAAACTGTCGAAGAAAGAAGGAACCGTGCAAAAGGTGTCCAAGCCAAAGTTTCAACATCAATATTGTGGCCTCGTAGATGACCGGGATGAGACAAACTGGGATAGAGGAAGAATCCAAACCGCTAAAGGAACTTCACCAAAGAAAGAAGACAGCGTTATAAGCGGCTGACAGATGAGATATTATCAATGATGATATATGTACAAGAGCAGGAATGCAGAGCGTTAGACTGAATGGTCAGTGTAGCAAAATAGAAGGTCAATTTGTCAATGACGTGGTGTTTACAGGAGGGTGGATGAAATCTCTGGCAGAAAAGCAGACTGTTCACGTTCTGGGTGGATTAAATCAAGCAACAATCAAAAGATGAACGCTTGCTTGTTGAAAAGAATCCTATCTTTGGGTAGAGTATACTGTTTCAGGTTGTGAAATTTTCCAGAAGCAGCTGAAGGCCACAAAATTGTCCGAACCGTCGTAAGGATGATGAGAAGGAACAAGGTGTGGTTGATAGGGATGATTGATGGCGTGGAGGAGTATGGTGTTGAGAAACGTACCGACGTCATAAATAAGATAAGAACATTTTCAGAGGATCTGGCTCACTCCATTTTTATTGCACTCCCTAAGAAACATGGTGTAGTAGATTATGAGCCAGATGAGACATGTCACAAAAAGATGTCCATTTACAATACAGGTGGTCCTTGGGTTACGGCGTGCTTCTATGCATTTTTAAATAATTTTTAAAAACATAATTTTGTCGGAATGGAATGGCCTTTATTGTCATTATACAAGATGTACAACGAGATTGCAGAGCTTCTCCTTTCAGTGCAGTAGTCAAGTTAAAAAAAAAGTATATAAAAGTAGAATAAAAAAGACAATTTAACAAGATATATACAAGATATCCAAAATATACACATAGTACTGCACAGGAGCATATGCAGGAGCAGACATATTGCAGATATATTAATTTTAGTGCAATGATAAATGGGTCATAGTGCAAATAATGACTGGTGTATACTGGTGAGTAAAGTCACATATGAGTGTATTGTATTGGGTTGTTAAATAAATAAATATGATTGAGGCAGTAACAGAGGCAGTGATGGAAATATTGCACATTTGCATTATGCTAATGACCAGGTACGGTGTATGTCTGAGTTCAGGGTGGTGATGGCTCTTGGGAAGAAGCTGTTTCTCAGTCTGCTTGTTTTTGCCTTGATGCACCTGTAGCACTTGTTACGTAAACACTCATTTCCAGCATGGATAACATCTTTTATTAATTAACTCTTTGCACCTCAATATGTTTCCCAAACTTGAAGCAACCTCTTCCGTCAGAAATACACCACGGAAATAGAAAAACCATCACCACGGAAGTGAAAATGAACATCATAGCTCTCAGAGAGGAGAAACAGCCACCAATGAAAGCAGCACTTTTGGTATTGAACGTTTAATTACCGCAACCATCATTAAGGATAAAGATTGTGTCCTTGCTCCCATGAAAGGGACAGTAATAACTAAGCAGCAGTGTGGTATTATTATGGTTTAATTTGTCCTATTGCACGCCAGTGTACTTTGTAGTGTTATGTCTGGATGAATGGTGAAGGTCAGGAAGGGCATCCAGCAATCCATCCTGAGGTTGTGGGAGGTTTTCCCCTGGCCATGAAAGCAAGATGAACAAAATAGATTATATAATATATTGTTAATAGAAATACACAGTATCTTTTTCATGTAAAAAAATAGAAGCACATTTTTTGTTTACATTCATTCATTCATTTTATACCGCTTATAGACATACCAGATTCATACTCACATTCATACCTATGGACAATTTGGAGTTGCCAATTAACCTAGCATGTTTTTGGAATGTGGGAGGAAACCGCAGTACCCGGAGAAAACCCATTCATGCACCCGGGGAGAACATGCAAACTCCACACAGAGATGACCGAGGGTGCGAGGCCGCTATAAGACCTGTGCGCTAACCACTCGGCAGCCGTTTAAATTTATTCTTATTAGTTATTCTGATTTATACTGAAAGTCTAGCTGTTTCTTTTTTTTTCATCCTTGATGCCTGATGCTGCACATGTTGGAATCCCATCTAGTGGTACGCTATACAGCTTAAAACAATCATACACATGAACTGCAATAAGCTCAACGAGTTCAGTACTTAAGGGAATCCCAGCAGCATTTGTAAAGTACTATGGCTTTTTTCCACGGACCAGTTCCAGTTTCAGTATAGAGTATTTCATCATCTGCACTGGGACTTGAATAGTTCCTCAGCTTTGAATTTATCACAGAGCCACAGCAGTAAAACTGTTCCTCGGCCTGCTATACGTTTGTTCCCTATCGACCACAGAACTGCTTGGTTTTAGCATTTATCTCTGTGTGGAGTTTGCATGTTCTCCCCGTGCATGCGTGGGTTTTCTGTGGTTTAGTCCCACATTCCAAAAACATGCTAGGTTAATTGGAGACTCCAAATTGTCCATAGGTATGAATGTGAGTGTGAATGGTTGTTTGTCTATATTTCGCCTGTGATTGGCTGGCGACCAGTCCAGGGTGTACCCCGCCTCTCACCCGAAGACAGCTGGGATAGGCTCCAGCACCCCCGCGACCCTCGTGAGGATAAGCGGTAGAAAATGAATGAATGAATAAATGAACAGAAATACGACCAGTCGTGGGTGTACGCCACCTCTCGCCCGAAGTCAGCTGGGATAGGCTCCAGCATACCCCCACAATGGATGTATGGATAATAGAAATAACTCCCCAGTACTTTACACTTGACATTGCTGCAACCTTATACAATAGGGACCACACTTGGAACAAGGCCAGTGGCTCTGGACTAACTGACGATTAGCAGCATTACTGTTATCTCCGAAATAAGTGCCTTGTTGAAACGCTTTATCAGACTGATGTGAAAATCCATCAATGGAAAATAATCAAAACTCTCTCGAAGGTTCCCTCCTCATATCCAAGACACTATATCCATTTTTGATAAAAAAAATGAACAATGTGACATTCTCAGCAAACACTTTGTTACCACCAGTCATATCTTCCACAACACAGGCCGCAATGTAACAATCAACAACTCTACATTGACTTTTTAAACTGGCTCTTTCAAGCGGGTGCTTTCCTAAACTACAGAAAACAGCTTATGTAACTCCTCTTCATTAAGGCGGTCCCACAAATGAACTCAATAGCTCTAGGACAATTTCAAAATGACCCTGCTTGGCGAAGATAGCAGAACGCCTCAAAAGCGATCAGCTTTATTCCTACCTATCAAAACATCCCAGTTTGGCTCTTTTTATATTGGCCCACAGCACTAAGTAGAAATAAAATTAAACCAAAAAACATGGAATGAGGGCTGTTCAGCTGATCTCACAGCGAGGAGGCCGTAGTTCAATTCCACCCTCGGCCATCACTGTGTGGAGTTTGCATGTTCTCCCCGTGCATTCGTGGGTTTTATCCGGGTACTCCGGTTTCCTCCCACATTCCAAAAACATGCTAGGTTAATTGGCGACTCCAAATTGTCCACAGGTATGAATGTGAGTGTGAATGGTTGTTTGTCTATATGTGCCTTGTGATTGGCTGGCGACCAGTCCAGGGTGTACCCCGCCTCTCTTGCCCGAAGACAGCTGGGATAGGCTCCAGCACCCTCGACCCTTGTGACGATAAGCGTGATGATAAGCGGTAGAAAATGAATGAATGAAACATGGAATGGATGATTGTCTATATGTGCCCTGTGATTGGCTGGCGACCAGTCCAGGAGACCCCGACTCTCGCCCCATCCCAAAGTCAGCTGGGATAGGCTCCAGCATACCCATGATACAAAATGGATGGATTAATTGCTAAAATTTTGACTTTAACTTTCCTGCTCTCATGTTCATCTTTTGGGCGGCACGGCGGTCTAGTGGTTAGCGCGCAGACCTCACAGCTAGGAGGACCAGGGTTCAATTCCACCCTCGGCCATCTCTGTGTGGAGTTTGCATGTTCTTCGTGCATGCGTGGGTTTTCTCCGGTTTCCTCCCACATTTTGAAAACATGCTAGGTTAATTGGCGACTCCAAATAGGTATGAATGTGAGTGTGAATGGTTGTTTGTCTATATGTGCCCTGTGATTGGCTGGCGACCAGTCCAGGGTGTACCCTGCCTCTCGCCCCAAGACAGCTGGGATAGGCTCCAGCACCCCCGGGACCCTCGTGAGGAAAAAGCGGTAGAAAATGAATGAATGTTCATCTTTCGTGCTTTTATTTTGTTGCCTCCAGTTCCTGTGATGTTTTCAGTCCCACCCCTTGACTTTAGTTAGCAGTGAGGCACACCTGCCTCTTATTAGTAATTATGGTGCTATTTAATGCAGCTGGTTGTGTTTTCTCATGCTTGTTGTTTGTGCGTTATTTCTTGATAGCTCCACATACGACCAGATTTTTATTATTCCTTCTTGTTTCCTGAAACGATGTTACTCTCCTTTAGTATTTCTATTCACATCTTCTATATTCGCTACTCAGTTCAGTTTACACTTCATATAGCTCACTGGTGGTTTAGCTCTATTTGGCATCACTCCCTAGCCTCCTGTTAGTTTCTTTGTTGGCTTCCTGACAAAAAAGGTCATGACAGCCATCATGATTACCTAACATCCTCATCCTAAGTAGATGGAGTCTGAGGGTCACCCATTGGAGGGATGATGGAGCACCTGGGACAAATTGGGGGTTCCTCGCACACACACTGCCAAGAAAAACAAGATTATGTTTTCAAAGCATCACTCTGGTATTTTCGATGAGTCTATGAGCTGTTTTGGAAGTAATCACTCTGTCGGGCATTTTAAACATGTTGTGTAAGCACCAATAGACAAATCATTGTATAAAAACACTAGAAAACCTTGGTGCACACCGTTTCAATACAGACATTACATGCCCTTTGAACCCAGAGGAAATTAATTTCCGGGGGTTGAAAATTGCAACCATTCTGTTTGGAAACATGTCAATACGACCTTTCACCTTAACAAACGATGTACGATGCTTGTATTCAGAAGTTTAAATAAATAAATAAAAAACGCCTTTGGAGAGCTGAAATGTCAAAGAATCATCACAGAAATTTTAATCGGCTCCAGACCCGAAGATTCTTATGCTCTCTACACATGAAATAAACCCTACAGTCACCGCTACATTGGTATAACAAAATATATAGTATTGTTTATACAAGAGAATAGGAGCCATTTAACACAAATAGTAAATGTGTTCTGGACTTCGGGGATTCAGAGTTGAGTTTTAGTTTGTCGTGGGTTCCAGTAGTCCGTGTTCTTAATACTATGAATATTATTACGTTGTTATTATTATTGTGCCTGCCGTGAGATGATTTAAACCTGCAATAAAAGCCTCTAGCGCTGTTCAGGTGTGTAATTTGCACAAGGGATGGGGACCGCAGAAACATGAAAAGAGCACTAAAAGGCATCATTAGGCCTATTTAAGGGGGACGTCAGCCCCCTATTTTTTTATTCATTTATTAAATTTTTTTTTTACAAAAAAAATCTCTGACAAATTCCATATAATAGGGCAAAAGCAGGCTAATAAGCAAGCCAATAAGTGGGCTACCACTAGCCTACTACTAATAATAATAATCAGAAAAAGAATGATGATAGTAATCATAATAGGCTAAATAATAATACAATAATGATTATTGTATAATTGATCACCGTCCACTGGACAGAATGGTTGCAGAACTTGAGCAGTGGTTTTGCAGTGTAGATTGTGTGTAGTTGTGTAAATTTAATGGTGGCCTAAAACAATTGAGTATCTCTACTAAATCTGTCCAAAAGTGGAAAAGTTATATCCCGGTTCTTGTTCGTTATTTGTTTTTTTTTTTGAATGTCGACTACATTCATTCATATCCTGTGCAACTCAAGGGGGCTAAGCCACCCCACCCCCCTGCACCCCACCCCTCCCAGAACCTAGTGACGTCCCCGCCCCTGTCTTTCATTGTTGGTCGACACCTACAGCCAATAAAAAAAGACAAAATCCAGGCCAAAAAGAGGTAAACACCCATATTAGCCGTAGTTAAGTAAAGTATGTGATTGAAGTTTCCAAGCTGAATGTTGGTTTGCCGGTGTCCATAACTCATTTAAAAATCATTTAATTGTAAATTATTTGGTAAATAGATAAACAAGCAAAGATTTTGCCCCCCCCAACGGGGAAACTCAAAGTTACGCCATTGGCTCCGTTGATCACATCTGGTGCATGTCTCATCGAACAATTACTGACACCTAGTGACCAATATAGAACACTACAGTACATTCATAATTTGAAAATGTCTTCTTAATGCCATGTGCTTGCGTTTTGGTTCATTTAATCCTTTAAAATCCTTAATTTAGGCAATTTGCTGATTTAGGAATGAATACGTATTTCAAAGTGAAGCCGCAAAATTTGTTTTCAGTTATCGGCGTAGCAGCGGGGCACACCTGCCTCTTATTAGTAGTTATGGTGCTATTTAACCCAGCTGGTTGTGTTTTCTCATGCTTGTTTGTGTGTGTAATTTCTTGATAGGTCTATATACGACCACTTTGTTCATTCCTTCCTGTTTCCTGAAATGACCTGATACTCTGTGACTCCCATGTATTTCTACACACAGGTCTTCAGTATACATTTCATCTTCCCTTTCAGCTCCCTCGTGGTCGAACGCTATTTGGCAACACTCCCTAGAACTCATGATATGAAAACTTTCTTTTCACATTGTGTCTTATGTTCGATTTTTTTTTTCTGCAACTGCAACTTTATTCCGATGATATTAAGACCTTCTTGACATTTTTTATTTGCAAAAAAAAAATGTACGCAAGACTTTAGTTTTTCTAACTTTAACACGATAATACAACATTCTAAGAACATTTATAGGTCAGAAACGTGGAAAATGCATAATAGGTCCGCTCCAAGAAGCCTAACGTTTCCACACAGAATGGGATTACAATTAGGACAGAACTTTTCATTGTTTTCACTCCAAGTATAAAGCAAAAACAGGCACAATCTGAAACAGAAATCCAGTTTCAGCTTGCTGTCTGTGGAGTGGCGTCGCGGAGCGACTGTTAAGCATGAACTCCAAGAGAGGGATTAAATTACGTTCTGAACAGGCACTGAATGAACCCTAAAATAGTATGACAATTTGTGTCGCTTAACACAAACCAGAGTTAGAGGTAAAGGATAAACTCCCCAAATTTAACTAGATTTTTCACTCCGGAAATTTGCCAACAAACATATAACAGAGCACCATAGATGGCTCTAACACACCACAAGGACGTAGAACACAATGCACGTTCATATGCTGTTAAACAAATGAATTCAAAATTCAACAAAGTTGAACCGCGATGCATTACTATTATTATTATTATTAGGCTACTTAGAAGGAAGCCTATAGTATCTTTTCATATTGCAAAAAGGATTATTGAAGGACAGGATGGGGTTGCGTCATATCGGCGTCACATGCGGCAATACTATACACTGACCCACCTTTTCGATAAGTCGCTCTCTTCAAAGTCTGTGCGTGCGATTACGCATTCTGCAAGCTGCAGTCGTCATAGCGTCCAAAACGATGAGCCAGGTCCTTTGGTGCTGATGAAGTTTCCACTGTGGGATGAGCACACAAGATTAAAAAAAAAAACAACAACAATCCAATCGATTTGCACACCTGAAGTGCCGGGAAGAAAATGACCTTTAAAGGATTGAGAGGAAGGATTACCAAGTGGTTAGGTTGCATTCACACCTGTGTTTAGGTACTGAAGTCATCAGGTGCATTTTGGGAAATTAAAATGATTTACTACAAATAACATATACGTATATCTGTTCATGCCAGCAACATGTAGCGAGTGACAGGCAGAACAATTCAAAGCTATTCCACTAGATGGCAGCGAGTACATAATGAACAAGTGTAGCCATCATTCATACAAACATTTTAGTTTGATGTTGAGAGTTTTCTAATTGTTTCTAAAACACGTGCCATAGGGTAACCTTGCAGTACAGAACATATGCACCAAGTAAGGATTGCCTCAAGACTACATCATTTGTATATAACACTAGCATATGTTACCAATAGTGATTGTAAAGGTCAGACTGAAGGGAACTGTGTATATTTTTCATAAAAACTGTCGGGCATTTAAATTGGGGCTGAATGGTGCGGGGTGGTAAAACAAAGAAGTCATTTTTAAAACATAAAAACTCCTGCGACCAGCAATTTGGAACCCTTCTGTTGTTCCATATTCACTGATAAAGTTAGTAGCTACACTTTGTCAAATCGCTATCATTACCATAACTAATGTGTGTGCCTTACAGAGGGTGTACTTAGCGCCCTCTAAGCAGCTGCGTAATTTAACTTTTAATTGGGTAGTTTTTATCAGATTACATGATTCATGTCAAAAATTCCCAAATATGTTGGATCGGAATATGTAGGTTATATTATATTTTTTATCCAGCTTGGATTTCATGAAAATCTTCTAAAACAGGGTTTTCCAAAGTGTGGTGCAGGGGCAGGAATGTTCTAAAAATACAATGAATACAAATAAAAGCAAAAAAAACCACAAAAATGCAATTTTCTGAAAATAATATTGTTGAATAATGTCATAAAATTACCAAAAAAGGTTGTAATTTTGCAAAAATAACGTTGTGATATTATGAGGAAAAAACACAATTACTGATACTAAAATTAAAGAATAAATACAAGATTTAAATAATAATAATAATAAATTAAAATAGTAAAGAAAATTCTGCGTATCATGTGAAACAAAAAAATCTAAATATTATGGGAATAAAGTCAGAACGTTACAAGAAATTTAAATGTTGCAATATTTGGGAAAAAAAACTAAAAAAATGAAAAAAGACGCAAAAAAAAGGTTCATACTAATGATGTACCTTCTTAGCATATCTGAGTTCACTTGCTTGAGAGGCGGGTCTCCACCCGCTTGTTGGGTGCACACCAGGGTTCGAATGACGGCAGTCACACAACAGGGCTAAACGTACCAGCGTTCGCTTTTAACCAAATCGAACACATCAAGTGTGAACGCGTCCTTAGGGGTTGCAGCATCCCAGTTGATGAAGGATGCTCGAAGCTTTAAAAAGACTGGCGGAAGCTGAAGGTTAATCCTCCAGGGTGCTTCACCTGTTGGGTGACGTGGGCTCTATTGATTTCAAAAACAAACAAAAAAGGGACGTGGGATGGATTCGCCTGCACACACAAACACACACACACACACACAGTGATACATTCTTCCCCGCCCACAGCAAGTAGGAGATCCCTTACTTCCATCACACCCCAAGGCCTCGAGACTCCAAAGCTTCATGAGTCTATAAAAAGAGCTTTTTTTCCCGGAAGACTTGGCAGCAGACCTTCTGTGAGCGCTTCTCCTGTACAGAGCTTGAGAGGCAGAGCAGGCGCCACACAATCTGAGCAGAAAGGGAAGAAAACGAGAAGGAATTGCAGAAGGGATTTTGGTTTCAATAGAAGGTAAAAAAAACCAAACTTGTTTATGCATGATTACCAAAGCCCATAATGCGTGCATGATGTTTGCTTGCTCCTCGACTGCATTGCATGCATTACTTGTCATTTTTGGGTTGAGTTTTTTGTTATCTATCACTGCAAATGTGGACTTCGACCAAAAAAAAAACAAGACTAGAGTCTCCACTGAGGAGGCATGGAATATTTTGGCAAATGTAAAAAAAAACAAAAAACATCAGATGCCTTAAAGATGACACGGGTGCATTGGAGCATGGACTTATTGCAAAAATGAGCACAATACATGTTGAATAAGCTGGAAATGACGCAAGAAAAGCTGTACGTATTAATCAACAATTTTAATTTCATTTGGAAAATCATTTATAACCCTGATCTTATAATAAATCATATAAAGCAAATACCAACACTTTTAGAGCACTGGATATGAATGTACTGAGTATATTAGTATATAAGTTCAATGTATTTAACTTTTTGTAGCACTTTCTTGTGTCATTTCTAACTAAAGGACACCTATTTAGCATGTACAAAGTCATATTTATGTTTACAATCTACGGGAGTCAATATGATTTCATAGAAGACTGTGTTATTACATTGAAGTAATTCAATCACTTGATTTTTGTACTTTTTTTTACAAATATGTTGATGTATTAATTATTTTCGTCATGGGATATATGTACATATCTCATCTAAAATCAAGTCCAAACCCTAAATAATCATATAAACAATGATTTTAAGTCATTCTTAAGTGTTAAAATTGAAAAAAAACAATCACATTTTTACCTAAATGGCACTTTTTGCTGGAAAATTTTAGCCTAAAACATTTAAGATGATGGAAAACATGAAAAACACACACCAAAAAGACCTGTAAAACCTAAAAACACTAGTGATGAACAACTTTTACTTAGAATAATAAAAACATAAATACATAAACACTTGAAGGACGATATTCTTGTAACATTACCATTTTTTTTGTTGCTCCATTTGCATAACATACCTTTAATATAGCATAACAACTTCATTCTTCAAAACTTCAAAACATTGAACAATCTTGTACATTTCCGACTCTCTTCTTTGTCCTAATTATACAACTTTATTTTCATATAATTCATGCTGCATTTTGACAAGCAGTTCAAATCAGCTCTTTTTTAACTGTTTTATGTCAAATTTAACGACCTACGTAAACGCTATTAACTCATTCAATCCCAGCCATTTTTCAAAAGACAACCAGCCACTTTTGACAATTCTGAGTGATATTTCAAGGCACACAGAATATTGTGTTCAATGTCTATGTAAACATGGAACCTACCAAAAGAAAGATCAGACTCTTTCATCACAAAAAAAATTACATAAGTTAGTTTCAGGAAAATATCAGTTCCCAACTACAAAAGGATGAAAAACAGCTCTGTGAAAAGATACTGTTGCAACAGCAACTTGCAACCTGACTTGGATTTTGACACCAATGTCTCAAGACCTGACTCGGACTTTAGTCTGATGACTTGAAAATACTTGAGATTTTAAGTGAATGTGTTGAGTAAAATCCCCTTTCAAAGTATTCCAGTGACATGATTGTTCTGAAGTCAATTCCAGCAACTGATTAACAACATCCAATCAGGTTTAAGAACAAAAAACAAATGTGTGGATTACCTGAATCTACTAAAAAGAGCTTCTGACTTTGGACTCAATTTAGAACATAGGAGTCAAAATTTTCCATCTTATAACTTGGGATTTGTGTCAGACCTGCCTTGTCTCGACTTTGACTTGCACATCTTTAAAAAAAAAAACTTGACACTTGAAACTTGACTTTGTCCCACCCTTGCACAAGTATGACTCTCACAATATTACAGCCTTTTTGTTCTCGTTAGGAAAGAATTTTCATACAAGACATGTGAAAGAAATTCAGCTCATTATAGCTGAAATGATGACAACGGTTAGCTGTTATACAAGGGTGAAAGAAAGTTAGCCCCCGTAAAAGATTAAACGCAACAAAAGTCTGCCGAAAATGTAACAAGCATCATCATGAGTGGCAGTTACCGCAAAAGTCTGATTCATTTTTTTGGCTTTAGTGTTTCTTTGGCAAGAGTGGAGAACAAAAAGCACTGCAATTCACCACAAAAATGCTGCATTTTATTAGAACTCCAACGGTGTTAGGGGAAGAAATACTGCTTCTTCTTGTTCCGCTCATTAAGTACATTTTAATAAAAGATGAGAATAACTCTCTGCATCATGCATGAGAGCGTCTGATGTGTCGCTAGATGAATCAATCCATAAGTGAGGCTCCCAAAGCTAGCAAATTGCACGCTTGAGATGTGGCTCGTGTCAAAATAAATTGTCTCCGCTTGAACTTGGAATTGTTGCACTCTGGTTTTTGCCCACTAGGTCACTTGGAACATGCGTGTCAACATGTTTAATTGACCGTAGTAAAAATCTGACATGTGTGGACCATCCCCCTCCATTCATGATGCGGAAAAAAAACCCTTTCTATACTGTTAACCTGTTAGGTGAAGGGAATGGGAGCGGAATGTGCCCACATGATGGTAGACAAGGGAACAGTTGTTGCATGCAAATGCTTTTTATTTTTGCCCAGCTGTTGTTTTGGCAACATGCCTTGTCGACTAGAAAGCCCATTAAGTTAGGTGTCACATGTTCCCTCCATATAATGATGGGGTAAGTCTGGAATACGCAGTCATTTAGTATACATTGCTTAAATTTAGAACGCTTGTGTCATTAGCAAAATATATTCATTTTGCACTACCGTGGATTCAGTCTCAACTAGTTTGGTATTAGTACTGTAATCTAGTAGTAATACAAAAAATACAAAATAATGAAAAATAAAATAATGAATCATTAAAGTTATTTTGTCAAAAGAATGACATGAGGATTTCCACTGATCTAAAAAAAATACATTAAAAAAATAACAAAAATAAATGTATAATAAATACAATTATTTAAATATAAAATAAAATTAAAAGTTAATTATCTTTAATTTTCTTTATTTCTGTCATTTAAAAATAATATACATAAAATCATCATATATGATATAATACTGTATATATTTATATATTTTTTTTCCAGTTTTCCATTTGTCGTGTACACTGTATAACAAATCATATCCAAATAGCATCTTTGTTTATAGTTGCACAATAACATATTCGACCTCTGTTGTAAAAAATATAAAATATAAAAAGCTGCAGTTGATACACCGTCATACACCGACAAAAGTAAAACAATTCACAGCTAATATTATGATACTTTTATTGAAATTAGCCACCTATTGAAAGACATGGAAGCTGTCAAACTACAGTATTATCGCATAACCATATTTGTACACCGCTATTTCTGCTATTGTTTAATGATTTGATGTTTTTGTAGTATTGCTCACCCAAAGATTGTAACTTGAACCACTGGAGGTTTCCTAAGGGACCACACTTCATATAGAAGAAATAACATTCATCCCACGGCATGCTGTGTTCGCTACGGACACTGAACACCTCACCAGAAAGCAATAAAAGCTTGTCTCCCAGTCAATCAGTAAAGATTAAAAATGGACATCTATTTCTCAAGTGGCATGTTTTGCTTTCCTTTTCAGCTGACCATCTGTGTACTAGGCTGACCATGGTGCTTCCATGTTGGTTGCCAGTGGCGCTGATGGTGTGTGTTTCAATCCCAGTGTTTGGGTCAGAGTGCTCCATCTGCAAAAACCTCAGCAACAAGGGGAGAACACTGGTGAGTGCCTTCTCTGTCATTTTTGGCAAAATCTTCCAGTACAATAAAGCCGCTTGTAAAGATGTGACTTTGGAAACATTCCAAACTACAGACCCGGTAATAAAAGTGCTTTGTGGAGTCATCTCCCTGTCATTGCTTCCACGCAGGATTGCATTGACCTCTGCAGATCCACCACCCAGACAGAGCGTCCGAATTTAAGCCCTTTACCCGTTAACATCAGCCAAGACAACAAGCTCTTACCTGGCCTCTCCCGGGACACAACCAAAGACAAGACACCCGAGTCCAAGGCCAACAGCGAGAGGAGGCGCTCCTATCTGATCGAGCACTTTCGTTGGAGTAAACCCTCCAGGAACATGACGCAGGTAAGCAGGCCAAGCATTCAAAGCAACAGACGAAGCGCTTACTCAATGGAGCACTTCCGCTGGGGGAAACCGCCGGGGAACATGACGCCTGGACTCAAGTTGGGACCCAAAGGCTCAAAGAGAAGCCCCTACGCCATGGAGCATTTCCGTTGGGGAAAACCCTCTGGCCGCAAACGCAGACCAGTGAAGATCTTTGCCTTCCCGGTGAAGGAGCCCTCTTTGTCTTCGGAGGCGGTTTTCCTCCCTCAGGCTCGCAGGCATCTGAACAGTAAAGAAGACGATTTAAACCGGAATCAGATCCAATCATTGGAAACAGAAACAGGGCTACCACTTGAAAGAGGGAGTCCGCCTGCTGTTACCAACATCAACGACAACGAGGAGAAACCTCAGGGAGTGCTGGCCAACATCTTCAGGGACATTATTTTCAAAGATGTGCGAAGGATAGTAGGGTGAGGCCGGGAGTGGAAAAGAGGGTTTAATTACCACTGCATGTTATTACCAATAACTAATTTTGTCATCAGCATGTTAAGGAGGGGTTGATTGCTGTGACCCTCCCGACTTTGACTATATGCATCTATTGTATTTCCATGTTGTATATGTTATTATTGAGCACAAAGATTATTGAATTTTGTAAATTACAAATATTAAAAAGTTGGTTTTGTTTGCGGCAAACAAATCGTAGTGCTGGTTTGTGTACAAACGTCCAAACACAGAAATGATCCCAAACCAAAAAGGCACAAATACCATAAAACGCAACGAAAATGCAGCAATCATATAAGCGTGTTCACGACGTTCACAAAACAATACAGAAGTTAGCCAGGCTAGCAGGGGCACCAAACCTGAGGAATACGGTGCAACCTGCAAGTAAAAATTGAAACATACAAAAACGGAAGTGATATCTCCCTTCAGAAATAACGCAAATCTAAATACTCTAATTTCGAGGCTAACTGGTTAGCTCGCTAGCTAGCTAGCATTCGTCTCAAGTCCCTGCAGCACAAGAGTTGGTGTAAACAATGAATATTAGAAGTGTAAAGGTGACTATAAGTGTGTTATTTCATATCTAAAGGGTGATAATAATGTTAACAACCGTATTTATAAACAGGTTTTCTATGCTTCAATTACAAAAATATTACATTTTTTTAACATTGAATCCTATTTTGCGGGAACCAATTAGACCGCTTTAAACTACGGACGACTGTACATGAAAAAGCCCAATGAAATGTAGACATTTAACATGACGAGACACACGGAGGCTGTGGCATTCGGGTTCGTTACAAACTCAACTATAAAAAGTGGACGGAATTATACAAGAGCTGTATACTTACTCACGTATTCGATTGTAAAACTTCAGCAGCTGGTACGATCACCGTTACACATTACCCTGGCTCATTATGTTATGTATCCGTTAAATCGTTCCCCCTGCAACATGTGTTAACTACGGGCCTTTATATTAGAATCATACTGGAACAGACGTCACCTTAGTACTATTGAATTCAATATGTTTTTTCCATTTGCATTTCAAAAATACACAATGCACTTGAACGCCTCTTTAGCGCATCTCACATATGGCTTAAGAGGAAGAAAGGCGACAGAAATGGAGTTGTTCCAAGAACAAATGAAACCACACACGCATAATAAAAATGATTAAAAGACTTCCTGGCTGGACTCTGTCTATAGTGACATATATATAGCTAGCTAGATAGCTAGATAGATAGCTAGATAGCTAGATAGATAGATAGATAGATAGATAGATAGACAGACAGACAGACAGATAGATAGCTAAATAAACAGATAGATAGAGAGCGAGAGAGAGAGAGAGAACCACAATCAATTATTCACACAGACTGAGTCGCCATGGCATGGATGCTTTGTTTGGACATTCAACTACTTTGTGAGGTGCGCTACTTGGCCGTACTATTACTGAGACATATTTATGGCAAAAACTTAGTTTCCACTGTTTCTATTTGTAAAGACTTAAGAGGTAATATTTGGCAGTATTATAGGGCAGCTTATTTGACCGGCCAAGTGTTTAATAAAGACAAAGAAAAATGCACTTGTCATTTTTCCAACTTTCTATGAATACTGCTATCCCTTCCTGGTAAGCCTGGCTGACCCCAGTTTGTTCGGTGAACCTGCAGCATTTATTTCATGCTATTTTGTTTGTGTTTTTGCCATTTGCAGCATTTTCCCATTGCATGTATTTTCTGGGTTCTTTTGGATCACTTCTGCGTTTGGATCTTGCTGTGCAGAGGTTGAACTGACAAAGAAGATGATGAGAAAATCGAAACTTAGGGGAGACTTTATTGTACAACAAGGTATAACATCACGATGCATGCAGTTAGGACACCGATAAGGCTTTTCTTTTCATCCAAATTCCAAAAAGCTGCCTTTGTCACTAGATCATCCAGTTTTGTTTTAAAGTGCAGGGTTCACAGAATGAGCATTTTTGACCTACAAGTAGAACCAGACAAAAAGTCAGATGGGATCACTGCCACTTATGATACGAGAAAAATCACATATTTCAGCAGCTTATAGGCTTGTACTCCAATAATAAAAACAACCCCGATGACAAGAGTCATAAGACAGAAAGGTCATGACAACAAAGAGACAAACGCATGAGGGTTAAAACACAAGAAGATAAATACTTCAAAGTCAAGGGGTTCATTCGTGCACAAATAAGCTACGGTAACATGTGACGACGTTGACAAAAAGGACAACATTAGCGTGAAGTCAACACAGATTAAAAAAAGAAAATTACATGACAGTCATAGCAGACAAACCATCTAGGGCACCAGAATGTCTTTTTCGTAACGCAATTCATTCACAGAAGCAAAGGATAATAAAACGCTGGAGCATCACAGCACCACAACAAAGAGCTTGTGGCTGGACTTTTGGAAACACACACACACACACACACACAATTCAAACACATACATCAACTGCTCCTGACAGTTGTTGGCCGAGCAAGTGTTAATTTATTGCCGTTTTGTTTTGTTTTTTTTACTTGTGTGAATGTGCGAGTGTGTTTTTGTCCACACTCAAGATGGCTTATAGATGCTGAGCGAGACGAGTGCTCACTCGGGGGTGGGCACACTCAACTCTCAGGATGCTATGGCAACAACACAAATCAAAAGCAGGACTTGTCTCTAAAGTTGATTATTAATTAATGTGGATTTGAGATTTAATGAGGGCGGCCGTCTGGTCGTTCTGTAGTTGAATTCATTGCTGGTTATTCAATAGGGAAGAAATTGTATATCTTAAGAACTTTTCAGCGCATTATTGGCCATATATATCTGCACACACACACACACCTCTTGACTGTACAAGAGCTTAAAGATTTGTATATACACATATATATCCTCTTTATATACACATTTATACAGGAGGGACAACATTATGGACATAAACACCACAGAACACCTACTGTTTAGTTTAGGGAGTTTTTATCGGACTAGTACAATAGTAATAATTGGGAGAGGAAAGCACTTTTGGCAAAAAAAACAAAAAAAAGGCGTAACAAAAATCAGTGCAGACGGAAATAGATTGTCCGAGAAACATTCCTAATGAAGAGCTCATTCGCTTCAAGTGCAATCACACTCCCTGGTCAACAAAAATGTGGCTTGTTCTTAAGAGTTTTGGCTTACAGCAGCTGTTGTTGCCCCTCCCCCAATTATCCCCAGTTGCGTTTTCCCTCCCCGAGGAGGATAAACAGTGCAGCAACCTTGCTGGCTAATACACACAAAGGTCGGGAAACTTCATCTCGTAGATGGGCACGGATCGAGTCTGGCTTTGGCCGTAACCGGATGAAATGGTTCCAGATGGGCTGGGAGGGGGTCTGGAAGAGAGCGCGAGAGAGGGGCTCATGATTGTCAGCATCCTCTTAGATTTACTGAAGCAAACAATGCTGAAAGGGTAACTCACCTGATTGTAATCTCAAAGATCTGGTTCAGTTTGCTCTGCAGCAGCGTGGCCTAAAACAGGAGAAGAACAATAAAACACAGCATAAGACAAAAACCAAACCTGGTTTTGATGTACAGAGTAGAAAATGATCTTTGCCGTACCCGAGCCCCGCAGTGGGCAGCTATCTCCTCAAAGGGAGCTTTCTGGAACTTTTCCACCACTTGCCTCCTCCGCTCTCGCTCTTGCTCCTCCATGCCCACACTGTCCACTAGGGGGATCCAAAAACAAGATACCCTCAGAGAAGATGTGACTGTGTGTGTGTTCATTAGCAGGTGCCTCAGTTTATCATGAACATGAATATCATTTTTATCATGTCTGTGTCTCTGCTGTCTCTAAATTTCAACCCTGTTTTTGGCTTTTGAAATAGTTATTAGAGCCCCATAGACATGAAATAACACCCCTATAACACCTTTTCGCTTCTGTTATCCATTGTGTACACCACAGTGGTATATAAATGTACCACTTTTACAAGCACTGTGAGTAGAACCTTTTTCACTCTATCTTGTCGGATATGCCGTGGCTGCCTTCATGACTAAGTTCATATAATGCAGGGGTGGGCAAACTATGGCCGGGGGCCACAACCGGCCTGCCAAGTGTTTGAATATGGTCCGTTCGTTCTTTCCAAAGTATTTTCATTTAACTTGATGTGATCTGTTGTTTACAAAGTGCTCCTGGAAAAAAGGGACACAGGCACATAATAATATATATAAAATATAAATATATATTATTATTATTATTTATTAATTTCATTAATAATAATAATAATTATTAATAATAATAATAAATTTAATTTATAACGCTCTTTACGTCAAATAAATTATCTCAAAGCGCACATATAGCAGATTGCATGACACTTTTATAATAATATAATAATTCCAGGTGGACTGTTACATGTAAAAAATATTTTTTTTTACATAATCAATGCGGCCCACGAGTCAAAAAGTTTGCCCACCCCTGATGTAATGTAAAGTACTGTCTCAATGTTTTGTGTCAATACTACCACCTCATTACCAGAATAGTCCATAGTCTACTACAAAATCAGCGATAATTTATTAATTCAATTAAAAATATATATTGTTGGAGTTACAAATTTGGGGGAAAATAGCTGTGTTCTGCACACAAAAACACATTCCTTTGCACAGGAAAGTCATGTCCAAGGGGGACGCGTAATAAATCAAGGTCTTGTTATATTTGGGCTACTTGTGAAATAGTTAACCCATAGGTCATATAAGTCAGGGATCTCACAGAGCCAGAGAAGACCATAAAGACCATAAAGTTAAAATATTCGTTCTAAGACACCATTTGTGGAGTCCGGAAGCAAGGACAGAGGACCAGAACAGGATGCGTTGCCAAGACAACTGGGGAGAAGGGAGATGAAAGGTATAGGAGACCTTCCTTCCTGCTCCGAGGGGGCTACTAGGACTATAACTGTGAATGTAAACAAGAGAAGATAGACACTTCCAAAGGAACCCTAAGGAGATGAGATGTCTCCCTTTTCAGGACATGTCAATCATCACAGTGTAAAATAAATCTAAGACAGTGAATCTGAAATTGTGCTTTAGAGTCATTGCAAATTGCATCTTTACAATGCGAAGGTCACAACTTCCAGCCCCCGGCCATAATGAGCGAGAAAGCTTGTTGCTGTGTGTAGTACATCAGAAAAACGATACTGATAAGAACTGATATCTCATGTTCATGACAATAATAATATCGGTCGACCGATTTTGCATAACAGAGGACTTTTAGAGAAATAATGTACTTTATTCCTCCCTGATACAAAGATGCAAAAAAAGTAATGCAAGACTGTAATGAAGAGCAGATCATTGATCGCAAAGCATTGAAAATGAACAGTACCCCCTTGCCAAATTCAGCACAACCCCTCTTTAGGGATGTGCTATTAAAATAGGATGCTTATACTAAGGTGGACCACATTTAAATTATCCACATTTGGATATGTACCGCAAAAGCCCAAATGCTAAGTGGCAAGACGGACATACCAATGGCGTTTTTCAGCGTTTCGAAAGTGATCTCCTCAGCTGGAGTCCGCTGTGGAGTAGAAACAGATGCAGGATATGCAAGTAGGTGCAAAGTTATGATTGATGCTAATTATCCCCTTCCTCAGGGTTCTTTACTTGAGGGTAAAGTGTTGAAAGACAAGTTGGCTTTTACCTCCTCCTTCTCCGGACTGTTTCGGGACTCCACTTCAACCTGCAGTGAAATCGTCTCTCCAATGCTTTTTCTTTTGGACAGACGGTCCTCATCTGTAAAATGAGTATTTTAGTCAAATATGTGTCTTGAGGGGTGGACGGGGCTCATTTAAAAACACTTCCTTACCAGTGTACTGAGGTACGTAAGGGGTCGCCAGTCGATCTGTGTTGTAGCCGCTGCCCCCGAGGACTTCTGTGATCTTTGACTGGAGGAACAACAACTCACTATCTACTTTGTCCAGCGAGGTGGGTAGCCTGGAAAAGAAGAGGGAAGGGTTGGCATGAAATGTAAAGTTGCTCATTAAGCATGTAGCTCATACATACCTGGGTATATCGATGAAGACATCCTCAGGCAACAGGTAAGGACTTTCCTTCTGTCTCACCTCGATTACCTGGAGAGAGGAATGTGTTCAACATAGGTGTTTGCAAATCATGCATCCCAAAAACGCGAAGAAGCCTAACCTCGTGTATGTGCTGGCAGAAGGCGGGGACAGTGGTAAGCTGGCAGATGAGGTTGAGGTAGGCAGCGGCGAGTGCGTGAACTGCACAACGGTTATAAATTGGAAGCGCCTCATCGGTAGACAGAGCCAGGTCCTACAACAAAAGAGGCTTCGGTAAGGATCCTTGAGGAACCTCACTCTGCCAGTAACATTAAAAAGAAAAAAACCTGTAGAGCCAGCGCCAGGCGAATGAGGTCTACAACCACTTCTTCATTAGCGAGCTCAACACTGAGAAGACCGAGCAAGGCGAAGAGGCTCTCATAGTGCTGCCGGCCGCTGCTCTGCTCTTTGCAGCCCAGGTAGATATGTCTGTACAGTTGCTGGCCATGCTGAAGAAGAGAAGCAAACATTCCAAAACCGTTAAAAAGAGTAGCTCTCTTGTTTCCCCCCATACGTGAAGCCTGTAGCATTACCTTTTTCATAAACAGGTTGTCCTGTCTGGAACACTTATCAACTTTGAGTTTCAACACAGAGATGTCCGTAATAATGCTGCAAAAGCAAAGTGAAGTAAAATCTGCTAAGTTCAACAAACATCTAAAACTCTATGTCTGTAATGATCTGCTCAGCATAACATGCGCACCTAATGTTGGAGAATTTGGGCCTGTTGTCGTGCCTGTCAATGAGGCTAAGAAGTATCTGGAGCACCAGCAGTCGGACCTCTGGGTCCTCAGTTAGTGAGAAAGACAGCAGAGGCTCCAGGAAAGAACTGGGAAGAGCTGTGAGCATATTGGTAGTCTGGAAACCTGCAGTCACCTTCGTAAAAAATGAGAACAACGGGACAACACTGGGTTATGCTTTTGACTGTAGTGCCGTTTGTGTGATGCATCAGAGTCTATTTCTGCCCTGAGAAACATTTTTCCTACTATACTGACTTAAACAAAGCTGTAGACTTACCTGAACCAAGGACTTAAGCAACATAACCTGAATCATCCTGGTACCCTCAGGCCTGAACAAGAATGAAAATGAAAACATTGACCTCACCAAAACAAAGAATACATTGGCAACTCTATGTGTACTCAACTTATATGTATGAGAGTAGCCTACCCAGAGCCTGTAGAAGGTAGCAGCGGGTGAACACCTGGAACGGGGATCTTCCCCATAATGAAAAGCATGACCTCTGACCTCTGGTAGGTTGGTAAAGTGTTGGCAAATGAACCTGAAAGAAGGAAACATCAGTGGAGAAAAATGGGAATGTTGAGAAAAAGGAAACTTCAATGCATGGTCCATTGAAATACACGGAACGTGGACTGCTCATAGTCCCTGAGAAACTTCAAGTGGTGCGTGTTACATTCTTATTCAAGCAAAAATAAAAGCCAGGCTATTATTATGACTATTATTATTATTCATCTGTGCCAAAGTGAAGAAGTGAACGGTCTGTTGCACAGCATCTACACCGCAGGTGTGTTTATAATAAATAATTGAAATGCTAATGTCATTTGGCAATAAGACTAATACACTGATGAATGGAGTATTATGGAGTATTATCCACATGTTACTTATCAGCAATCAGTCTTATCTTTTTATATTTTTTTATGCAATCAATCAGTTTATCTTACTCATCAGGAAAGTTTTCTCTCGCTGAAAAAATTGTGAACATGTTCCAAATGAAACAGTGACATGTTTTGCAATAGATTGCACTGCACGCCACATTTCCATCAGTCTACCCCAGGGCAGCTATGGCTACAGATGTAGAATACCACCACCGATGCGTGACTGTGGGGTGAATGAATAATGGGTTCAGTGTGAAGTGCTTTATTTACCTTGAAACGAGCAATATAAAACTAATAAATTAAAACGGTATCGTTATCAGAATTGTCTGCATATAACCCCGGTCCAACTATATACATGTCAGTGAGAACATAAAACACATCACACACTCACCAATGGTTCTGATGACAGCCTCTTGTAGCTGCCTCTCCTCATGAGCTTTAATAATCTTGGTGCCAATGTTGGTGCTGCCGTCGTAGGAGCCGGTAAACTCGTAGTCCACGCTCAGACGGAGCTGTCTCAGGAGAGTGTTGAACACCTCCAGCACGGTGGGGCCTGCGACAGGCACACATAGCTTGTCAATAAAGTCCGAATGCAAGTTGCTGATGCTGAGAGATGCTCTGCACCTCACCTACGGAGCCGCTGGCTGCGATGGCGGCCGCCTCCAGCAAAACTTCAACTATTCCGGCTCGAATGGTGGCTGAATTCTTGCTGTTGGCATCCAGATGACCAAGAAGTTGTTGGATGACCAAGTGAGAGTGCTGCGACTGACAAGGAAAAATATACCGTTTAAAGAGTAGAGCTGTTTTTAAATTAGATTAATCACCGTTTTCTAATTAATTCATCATGATTAGTCCCCTTTTGCAATTGTGTGTCAATTTATACTGTATGTTATTGACAGCAGAATATATTTGTGTATATTAACGGAGCCAAATCAATGAAAATTTGGAATCACGATACCACACGTCTGAAACGCTAGTCTCTTTAACAGAATCCCTGAATCCTACACTACAGAAATTAACTTATCGCAGTTGGGTCTGGAAACAATTAATCGCAATAAATGAGTGCTTACTCTAATCACTGTTTTTGACAGTCCTATTAAACACACGCCTGACTCATTGAGCTCTGCTTCTTCCTACTCCTTTTCGGATGAATTGTCAGCATGTGATGTTCCTCGATGTAACTTTGTTAAACATGTCGGAAACATACAAAACCATTACCATTAGCATAGAAATTGGTGGAAGTCATTGAGAATGTGACTTACCTGAATGGAGTACATGATGATTTTAAAGCACCGCACAGCGAAGGTCTTTCCCTGCCAGAGTGAATGATTGTCCAAGTGCCTACAGGGACACAAGAGATGTGGAAAGACAGATGAGAATTTAGTAATTAAGTTAGTTAAATATAAACACAATTATTCAACACATCTTTGCAAGAAATCCAGCAAGCAATGAAGTGGCAGAAAGAGCTAATCATCACTAAATAGCCGTTTCATAGAACCCATCAAACACACTCAAGGTCATTTCCACTGTGCAGTTGGCAGGAGCGGAGCTGTTATATGCAGGGGAGGCAGGGACACGGCGTGATACATGACTTGAGTGATGAGCAGCGGACAAAAACGAGGACAGTGATGGATGGAAAATAGCTGCTCATGAGGAAGATGAAGCCAACGGATATGGGATAATGGAATGGAAATATACAGTATAATGGCACTGCAAGTGTAACTAGAGCTGGCGTAGTTTGAGATCCAGCAGAGAAGACGAGATCGATACTGTAAATGAAAATGTTTGTCGTGGTGAAGTGGAGGGGGGGTGGGGGATGTCTTACATGAGCACAGGGGTGACAGCATTCTTAATGTTTCCATAGGCGGCTCGTCCCAGCAGCTCCCTGAAGCAGCGCTCGGTCAGCTCCACTGGGCTTTCTTTCTCCTTGGCCGACGCCTGCAGCGGAGAAGGGGAGCGACTGGGAGAGGAAGGAAAAGTACAGAGGAGACGAGGGTAGGGAGGAGTGAATAAAGGAGATAAAATTAGCATGTGTCTCCAATCAGTTTGATTTAAAATACACATTCTCTTGTGGCTCTATTTGTCACACCACACTATTCTGCTAAATGAGCAAAAATATTATCACTCTTGACCTGAATAATTATACAACCAAATTGTCTTAATGTCTGAAGAACACATTCAGTGCTTCCGTATGGCAATTAATGCTGAAGAGGTGCCATCTGTGAGCCCAATTAGACTCTGCAATGACTTTTATGGCTTGTTTATGTGTTGCAGTGGCTACTGCCAGTGTCAGGAGACATTGAGAAAGCATAGCAGGAGCCGACCTCATGCGGAGAAGGAAGTACATGTCTGTTTCTGCATCGTTTTCACCTCTCCGTTTCTGCTTCTAATCTTACAGTCCTTTTTGCTCCACTAACCTTCAGTTGTCGACATTGACGTCAAAGTTTATGGAATATTGCCAGGACGCTGAAGCGATGCTCTCTCCTTCACTACCATGCTCTGTTAGGTTTTAGTCTCCTTTTATTGCGCTATTTCTGTTTGCCCAGTGATGCTGAGCGACATGTGTGATGGTGGCTAATCCTGCTGGGGAAAATACTGGCCTAATAAAAATTAAACTACATGAGCAGTCGACAACACGACAACTGTGGATTGTGCGAGCGCAGCTGAGGGGCGGAAATCTAGGCCATGCTGTGTTAATTAAGTGTGGAAGTCACTTGTATTTAACTCATCCAAAGCACAGCTCACCTCTCTGTGCGCTCTCCACTCTGCAGGTTAAACAGAAGAGACGGGACGATCTTGTCCATGTGCTGAGGGTCCCAGATGTTGGCTTGAAGCTCGTCATTCACAGTCTTCCTCACCACACCCTGGAGACCCTTGATGCCTGCCATGCGGATCCTGGAAGACACAGACAGCAAACATTATGAGACGTGTGGAGGAGACTATTATTAGGAATTCACATTTCCTGCTCTGTTATCTTTATCTTCAGACTGTTTCACTTGATCTATTTGCAGTAATTTGACACAATTCAGATTCATTTTGGGGACTAAAAAAGGTAAAAAAAGTAACTTGTCAAAGTTGAAAATGTGACTTTTAGTCTCCTCAAAATAACAAAACACACAAAAATAATGATAAATGAATGTTAATAATGTTTTTAGAGCATAAAAAACAAGAGAACACCCCATTGTCACCTTCACACTTATATTACCCAATATAGGAGAAATAAGAGAAAAGAGGCTGCACGGCGGTCTAGTGGTTAGCGCACAGGCCACACAGCTAAGAGACCCGAGTTCGATCTCACCCTCGGCCATCTCTGTGTGGAGTTTGCATGTTCTTCCCGTGCATGTGTGGGTTTTCTCCGGGTACTCCGGTTTCCTCCCACATTCCAAAAACATGCTAGGTTAATTGGCGACTCCAAATTGTCCATAGGTATGAATGTGAGTGTGAATGGTTGTTTGTCTATATGTGCCCTGTTGGCTGGCGACCAGTCCAGAGTGTACCCCGCCTCTCACCCAAAAATAGCTGGGATAGGCTCTAGCACCCCAGCGACCCTTGTGAGGATAAGCGGTAGAAAATTAATGAACGACTGAACACGGGAAAAGACTCACACGTTACCATTGAGATACTGTAAACAATACTGTACTGTGAACAGTAGCCACAAGCGCAACTCCGAGCGCTGCACGGCCGCAAACCCTCCCCCAGACTAAACAGACGCAGACAAAACGCTCTGCACTCAGGAGCCACGCAGCTGGAAGAAATGAATAAATGAATCCTTGGCTCACGCAGTACGACGCAGGGAAATAAACATGACGAGCATCAAGGACACAAAAACAGCACAGTCAGAGAAGCGGTAAGTCAATCATTTCTTGTGTTCAACTAAGTAGGTTATTCATTAAAATTCAAATAAAATTTCAACTTTGAGTGTGTTTAACCAAGAGACAAATGTGAGGAAATGTTAATGCCTGCTGGCAGCACTCATGCAGCCCTGTACCATGACACTCCAGGCGAGACACACTTTTCTTTGTACTCCTCATCTGGTTGCTGCCACACGCACTTGACACTATCTTGAATATGTTATATCTAAGTTCATCTTGGTCTCGTCAGACCACAGGACATGGTTTCAGTTATCCATGTCTTTGGTCTGGTTATCTTCAGCAAACTGTTTGCAGGTTTTCTTGTGCATCATCTTGCTGCTAGAGTGACAGTCATGCAGTATGGTGCAAGCATTGACAGACCCCAACTCCACCCCTTCGACCTTGACAGCAATGCTGGCAGCACTCATACATCTGTTTTACTAACACAACCTCTGGATATGATGCTGACCATATGCACTTAACGACTTTGGTCGACCTTGGCCTGTTCTGAGTGGAACCTGTCCTGTTAAAGCGCTGTCTGGTCTTGGCCACCGTGCTGCATCTAAGTTTCGAGCCGAGAACATCTTTATGTGGAGCAGCATATTTTCCACATCATCAAGAGAGTTCTTTGCCATGAAGTGCCATGTCAAACTTCTTGGTGATAACACCAAGTTTTACTTTTTTTTTTTTTTTTTTTACATTTGAAGGTTTCTGGACTCACTTGGTGCGTATATCAGGGTCTTCGTATCCGGAGTGGCACATCTCACTGAAGCGTGACACAAAGAAGTCATAACTGCGGTGGTAGGAGGGCGTGTCCTCCTCTATGTTGGCAAACTTAACAAACTAGAAGGAGTGGAGAAAGAAAACATATGTTAATTTTTCATTTAAAGTCAGCCTTGAGTTGTAATGTACAGCTCCAAATCAGATTTTATTTTGTGTGATTAAACCCAGTTAAAACCAGTCTCTAATCCCCACGGTGAACGTCAGATGCATTAATGTCAAAAGTGAGTGCCATAACATCTAATTACAAGTGAAAAGCAGTAAGCAAAGCGGGGTGAAAGGGTGGGCCTCCAACTGAGCCACAAAAAGACCTTATTAAAACATCCTGACATTTAGCTTCACATCCCTCTCCAACTGTTAAAGCGGATGGTAATTACATTACATATGGGTGACATTACCCAATCAGAAACACCCACAGCTATTTTCCCGAATATAAAATATGCTTGCAGTGGTTTTGGAATTAAATTAAGCGTCCTTGAAAGAACTACATAAAGTGAGGCCAGGACTGTTGCTGGGAATTTACTCTGTGCTACATTACTGACGGCATTATTGTATCAGCTGACTGAAAACTGGAAGGAGATTATAGCATTAGTATGGTGTATATATACTGTATTTATTGCATCCCAATCTACACCAATCCTTGCTTTAAGCCTCTCTGGCTATGGAAGTAAGAATAAAGTGCACAGAAACACAGACTGGTGTGGTCATGTGTTAAGGAGCAGGAGTGGAGTGAGCGGAGCGGTATCTGGTTTTAGGTCGGGTGATACAGAGTGTGATAAAAACAGGCATAAGCCCCGTAGTGATAAACTGTCTAATCCGCTCCTTTCACCTCTCTGTGCAGGTCTGCTTCAGATGGGCCAGTAAAATAAAACAACTTTGAGACCAATATACTGCAGTTGCTTGAAATGAGAACATATGGCAAAATTACTAAAATAACTGTATGATGCACAGCCTTGCCCCAAATAGAGAATCACGAGGGTGTGCAAAGACAGAGACTGATGGTGGGAAGATTAGAAATGAGATGATGGCGTGTCTTGTCAATCTGGGTAGATGCCCGCACGGCTTTGCCAACGTGGTCCGCAGCTAACCTCATTTCCTTTTTCGTGTCCTCTGCTGACCCTGCTGGCCGCACCGATAGCTGCTTCTGTCCACCAGCTCCAATCTCCTAATAATGGACTCTCATTTTAGGAGAGCATTTCATTCTGCTAAATCTACTGAAATGACTGATGGCTGATGCAGCAGTTTAGGCTTCCATACACGCCCTCTGTCGCTGACTGATGTACCTCTAATTCGGTCCAAAACAAAATCATGGGAATAATACTGGAAAGTATTTGTATTTGGGCAACTCTGCTTTTCCTATCTCGCGTGTCAAACCTGGACCACAATTCATGGAACAGGCAACTGGCAACACAAGCATAATTTAAGAAGGCAATGAAAAAATGGCTGCTAAACGGTCAAAACTGGAATTCAGAGTGTATTTATTGGTGTAGCACCACATAAAGTAATGCAATAAATTCTCACCTCATGGATGTAATAATGCCACATTTTGTAATAATTGCTGTATATTGGGATAAAATTCTTGAACATGTAATAATGCCACATTTTGTAATACTTCTTTTGGAAGAAAATAACAGTGAAATGTAACAGGGCAATGTCTGTGTAGCGATTGCATATTCTCTCCGTGGGTGAGTGGGTTTTCTCCGGGTGCTCCGGTTTCCTCCCACATTCCAAAAACATGCATATTAGGTTAAATGATGACTCCAAATTGTCTGTAGGTATGAATGTGAGTGTGAATGGCTATTTGTCTATATGTGCCCTGTGATTGGCTGGCGACCAGTCCAGGGTGTACCCCGTCTCTCGCTCAAAGTCAGCATACTTCGTCCCGACAGTCGTTTGTCAGAGTTAATAGAAACAAAACAGCACAAAATAGTGCGCGCTCACGCACGTGTCTTTCGCTACTGTTAGGCCTTCCCACCTTGATACCCCATTTATTTTATGTATTGTTTTATTTTATGGAATTATTATGCTATATATAATTGATACATTGATGAAATAAATATCTCAAAATAATGTCGACAGTGATATTGTTCATCTGAAATAATTTGTTGGACAATTATCATTTTGTTATCATGACAGGCCAATATGCATTTTTACTTGTGACTTCACTCAGTATCAGATCGGCCAAGAAATCAGTGGTATCGCATCACGTCTCGGTGGCTGGTTGTGATCAACATTAGTATATTATATAACACATCAAGTATTTGTATTTTCATCATAACATTTAATAAAAAAAACAACAACATGCAACATCATAAATCTAAAGACAGTGCTAAAATATTTTGCTAAAACTACTCACAGAGTTGGTTCCCAAGATCTGTAGACTGGGTTTATCGGACTCGAGCAGCTTACGGACCATCTTGAGGAAGCTCTCCACAAATAAGTTGATGCTCTGGCAGTGGCAGGCCATCAGAAGCTGGTCCAGGGCTTCCATGGCTATGCATACGTAACTAAAGAGTAGACACGGTTAACACCACAGGTACCACATTTCCTAAAATAATGGTCAGGGAGATGTATTTACTCAGCTGCAATGCAGACGGTGTTGAAATGTTTTGCAGCACACAGCAGCAGTTTCTCTTTGAACACCACTATAAATGTAAGCTTTACAGGCGCCATCTATACCAAGATTGTGTGTGTTGTGGAAAAGACGTCTAATGTGACACAAGCCGGTCTCATTCATTCATTCATTTTCTACCGCTTATCCTCACGAGGGTCGGGGTTGCTGGAGCCTATCCCAGCTGTCTCCGGGCGAGAGGCGGGGTACGCCCTGGACTGGTCGCCAGCCAATCACAGGGCACATATAAACAAACAACCAATTTGGAGTCACCAATTAACCTAGCATGTTTTTGGAATGTGGGAGGAAACCGGAGTACCCGGAGAAAACCCAAGCATGCACAGGGAGAACATGCAAACTCCACACAGAGATGGCCGAGGGTGGAATTGAACACAGGTCTCCTAGCTGTGTGGCCTGCGCGCTAACCACTCCTTCACCGTGCAAGGTGTCAGTCAATACCTCTTATTTCCAGCAGCCTAGTACTAACCCGTGTAAGCCTGTCACGACAACAAATTTTAAACAATATTATTGTCCACATTATTTTGTACACTGTATCAAAAGTGGGCTGCACGGCCGCCGACTGGTTAGCACGCAGGCCTCACAGCTAAGAGACCCGAGTTCAATTCCACCATCAGCCATCTCTGTGTGGAGTTCTCCCCATGCATGCGTGGGTTTTCTCCAGCTTCCTCCCACATTCCAAAAACATGCTAGGTTAATTGATGACTCCAAATTGTCCATAGGTATGAATGTGAGTGTGAATGGTTGTTTGTCGACATGTGCCCTGTGATTGGCTGGCGACCAGTCTAAGTTGTACCCCGCCTCTCGCCCGAGGACAGCTGGGATAGGCTTCAGGACCCCCCGTGACCTTGTGAGGATAAGTGATAGAAAATGAATGAATGTATCAAAAGCAATAAAACGTTCGCTGTCTTGTTACGCCTCATGATGCTCACATGTGTACACTTGCTACCGCCAAGAAACACGCATGTACATGTCAATTAAACAAGGCCGGCAAAATTGAATTTATCGTGTGATTTATTGATTATCATGACATGCCTAAAAACAGTACATTTGAGGAGTGATTGATGTTTGTTCGAGCCACAATTTAAAGATCTGCGAATAGATATTTTGTAAGGATAATAAATTCAGTTACAACCTTTAAAAAGGGAAGACTAAATACTTGCAGCATTTGACGGGGCGGAATTGTGGCAGCTTTCATTGGGACCTGCAAACTGACTTTGCTATGCTCACCCGTATCTGTGGCGGGCCACATCTCTTGACAGCCTTTCAGACAGGTACGCTCCGATACGGTCCAGCTTCTCTGGCGCCGACAGGGCGTAAAATGTCAGCTTCTCCATGTTGGCCTTCACCAGTCCATCCTTGGGGAGTAATGGAAAGAAAGAAAACATTGTTGAAGGTACTTGTTCACATTCTTCATCTGAAGTAACGGGGAGTTGAATTCCAATGAAAAACAACCCTTGACTTTAATTCTAAATAAATGTTTTGGTAGGACTTTCTTATTGTTCTGAACTGATAAGAATCCGGTTACTTCCAATTCCTATGAGAGCCAAACTGTTGTTTCAAAGTCTTGGACATAGATCTGACATGTAAAGTAGGTTAATGCAGAATTCAGAGAGAAACCGATGAAAGGTTTCCACCTGCAACAAATCAATCTCTTCAGAAGTAATTGTTCTCTGATTTGTGTTTGGAATTAAGGATGACGTCTGTGGTTTTCCCAATAGCGAATGCAGACAAGCATGACATACGGAGGTGGTAAAATAGACAGAGTACATATGCAAAATTATACAGTGCATACATCAACATAATGCTAAAATAGAAATGGACGTCTGTGTGTTTGTTGTTTCAGCCGCTCACCTCTGGGTCTTCGGGGAAGATGTTGTCCACCAGTCTCTTGTAGCGAGGCCTGAGAGCCCCGCAACAACCACAAACCCCTAAGAGGATATAGGACGAACAGGAAGGAAAAACAAACATGGAGACATGACATGAATGTAAAGGCAGCAACTGGCAATGGCTTCACATTAATGATACTAATGATAATGATTTCATCTCCAATATACTTGGTGGTTTCTCCATTTTTTCTCATTTTTTTTACTCAAATGTTCTCTTTTTAAAGGGAACCTACTATGCATTTTCCACTTTTCTGACCGATAAATGTAGTTAGAAATAGTGGTGGGCAAAACCATTCATTTTAGTGAACCGGATCATTCCGGTTCATTCAGTAAAAAGATCCGTTCATTTCGTTTATTTCAGTCAATTGGTCATTGGTCTCCCCCTGTGCATAGACCCGGTCAGCCGCGTTGAGTCAGTCCGTTCACTCATGTTCACGTTTGTTCCGACAGCCCTTTAACCGGGTCAATCTCTCAGTCTCTGTCTTTCAATCAAGCTAACCCCACCCATCCATGGAGCGAGGGGCGACGATAGCATAAAACAGGCAAGCACTCAGATTGCCCTGCCCTGCAAAAGCAACGGTGAACTGACTCTCCAGCCAATCAAAAAAAGCATTTGTAACTGAAAGGACTGAATGGGTATTTTAGAGGCGGTGACCTCGCTCATTCTGTTCACAAAAAAGAAGTTGTTCTTTTCACCCGTTCGTTCATGACCAAAACACCACTAGTCAGAAATGTTGTATTCTCATGCATTCTCATTCTCATGTTAAAAGATGCCAAAGATTCAGATAATGAGGTTTGCTCATTTGGAAGTCTGGTTTCAGAGAGTTTTTTGTAACGCCGGCTCCCTGTGACATCACAGTGAGACAAACTTCCTCATATGGGCGTACCTGGGTACAAGCTGTTGGCTGTACAGGCTGAGTGTAACCAATCATAGCGGAGTGCCTGGAGGAGGGCCGTGGGTGGAATAAATTAAAAACAGACCGATTTGGAAATCCAAGGAAATACAGCTGGATTAGGTGCAGATTCTGGAAGATCTAGAAAGCTTTCTGTGTGTAGCTGCTCTTGGAGTGCACAACTCAATACAAAGGGCAAATACAAAGAGAAAATGGGTATTGTAGGCCCCCTTTAAAACCATAAATCAATACAACAACCCCACCACAGGTGTGCATGTTAGCAATAGTGGTTTAAAGAACAGATTGAACAAAAAAATATTTAGATTCTTTACAGTTACAAATTCAATTACATAAACATGTTTGTAAATTTGTGTTAAAAAAATAACTGGCCGTCTCATTTACGCGTACATGTCCATGTCCATAGCAGTCTCAGGGAAGCAACCAACAATGTGGAGTGTTTCATTCAATGATAGCCAACGTAAGTAGCTAGTAGGTAGCTAACACAAACTGAAACCAAAACTGAACCTGACATCATTTCCTGTTTACATGTCCGAAAAACATTTATTGAAATATACACAAGCATTAGTCTTATTTATGCCTTAAATTGCTTATTTTCTCTGATTGTATCTACTATATTGGACAATATGAGTGTTAATGTTACTATAGGGGTGTTATTTCTTGGCTATAGGTCTCTAATAAAAGGCAAAATCTGATTTAGAAAGTCATACACATGTCTTCTCTTCTTTAACTATGAAAATACTTAACATTGAATATATTACGTTGTGGAAATTCACTTATCGCAGTTGGGTCTGGAACCAATTAACAGTGATAAACGAGGGATTACTGTAATGCTATTCATACGCTCCAATGTCGGCGCCCTCTCGGCAGCTAGTGGAACCGGTTCCATATAGACCCTTTACATGTCAGAATGTGTCAACCATCACTGAGAAGAATAACATGCAAACTCGTGAGCTGCCAAGTTGTTACTTTGCAGGCAACGACCAGAGCGAGTATAGCAGTGAGCAAAGATGCCAATTGTTTAGCATGTGAGTCTGGCTTGGAAAGAGCCGTCATTGTATCGTAGCAAATGAAGCAAAACACTCAGCAGCAAAGCCTCTGGTTGCCAGATGTTGCATTTTTAACCAGCAATGTCCAGAGCTGTATTGCTCAATATTAGATTAAAAACAGGAAGTTACAGAAGACACTAAAGGTCTTTATGCATCATCTTCTGTCTCCCAGGGCTGTTGTACATTAAAGGCTCTTATTGTCTGACACAAAAGCCAGGCAGAGTGAAATTGAGGTAGACATGATATGGAAGGAATGTGGTCACAAGATAATACAGTAGAGCCGTAATCATGCTGAGGCACATGTAAGCTCTCTCTCTGTCTCCTTTTCTATGGTGTAATGAAGACCGGCTTGACAAGAACAAACAGTGCACTATTTGTTTAGCAAATTTGCGAGTCACTGATAGCTGGATTTTGGTTAGAGGAGGTAATTCAGCAGTAATGGACTCACGATGATGTCTCTGGACAAGTTACAGCAAATCATCTAACTGATAATGAAGCACTGTTTGAGAATTGCTGTTCTACAGGCTTCTTGATAAAGTTTGGTTGATTCAAAAGATGAAAAATGGAAGGGTCATTGAAAGGCCAATGGCCACAAGTTGAACGCATAACAATGTGCAAAGAAATTGCTTTTCTTCCATCTTCATTCTTTCCCTTCCCTTGTATTTTTCCTGAAAAAGAATGCTTCATCAGTCACGCTTTGCAGTCGCTGTTAAACAAATGAAGCACCGATTCAAACAGGACACAGAGAACGCATTAAACAGATTACCCGTAGCCCAACTGCCAGCTTGCGGCCCTCAAGAGTGAGTCAGCCGGTCAAAACAATCAATAGCTGTTCCCTTTAGGCATGAACCAATTCAGTCATCATTAGATGTATTAAAAGGGAAAAAAATAGCACTGACTAATGTTGCTGGTCAGTTAACAGTAGGCGATACACAAGATGAGATCAAATTTTAAGAAACTTTTTTTTTTTAAATGTAACCAAGTCACAAATCAATGCAGGTGCATTTTAAAATGTTTATTGTCCCACAAATTGACGCTAAACAATATTACTGTCTAAACCACTGATAATATACAAAAAATAATGCAATATTTCTTTTACCCCGGCTCACACTGGATTCGCCACGGCTCCGCCGCCGCTGCCGCAAGCATTCCATAAGATTGAAATGCCTGTTGTAGGCTAACACCAGCTCCGGCTGCGTTGGCCGTACGGCAAAAGGGGAAGAATCCGTTGTGGTCAATTTAATAATAATAAACATACACATTGTATGAAGTAAAAAAAAAAGGCTAGTATTGTTTACAAGAACTTCCTGTGTACAAGGCTGGTTATCGCGTGGACATCGCGAGGACCACAGTTTCCTCAGCCAGAACGGACGCTCGACGCAGTGTGAATGACACTCGGCGGCTAGACAGATTGGATCAGGACCGCAGCCGCAACCGATCCGGTGTCATCCCACGATGAATGTCATCTTTCAGGAATTGTGTATTTGCTCACATGCTATTTGTACGGTATGTAAAACATTTGGAGCATTTCTTTTCAGCGATGTATTCAACTACACTCTCCATGAACACACACCATGTTCGTCTAGGTACTGAAACAATCGTGCAGATGAGAGAGACGGGTAGTGAGCACTGTGTAGCCAATGAAAATGACTGAGACAACAGAGACAGATCCCGTTTGTGTCTTCTCATGGCTAAGCTTGTTTCATTATCAGCGGTGCATGGCTAAAGCTATCCTGCAGTCTCCCGACTGAATCACTCAGCGCCACAGCGCACCGTCTGCTGGTGTAAACATGTCATTACGCTATCAAAACCGGCAAAATTATTCAGTTCATTTTCATTTGTGATTAATTAATAACCAGTGATGCACTTCTTTTTACACTTTAAACTGATACGACTCTCCACCGTCACTTTACACAGCTCTGCTCTATGTTTCTCCAACCCTTCCTGAGTGCTACACACCCGCCAACCCCTACTGTGCTGGCCTGGGGCCTGCGTATAGGAGTCAATGATGAATTAATAAAAATCATGCAGGTCCCCAGCGAAGAGAGAAAAGGAGCTAGAGGACAAAGAGGCTGATACACAGAAAGGGGCAGAAAATAAAAAGGATGGAGTGAGTGTGTGTTGGGGGAGGAGGTGGATTGTGACGCACTGAATGAATCACACTATAAAGCTTCTTATTGCACCTTCTCTGTCCAGCATAAATCTGCCCGCCCCAGACTGTGAACAATGATGAAAACGGATTTTCTCAGGGAACATTTTTCGAGGCCCCACATAAGGAAGCTTGAAATGCAAAATCATGAAACACAACACTGCGGTCGTAGAGCAGAGCATATGCACTATAGATCAACCGAGGCAATGAGGATACCCAAAAATCTATTTTTTAGTATTCATTCCCCTTGAACTTTTCCACATTTTGTCACATTATAACCACAAACATAAATCTATTTTATTTATACCACCGTAAAGTGGTAGTAGATGATCAATCTTTTTTCTTTTTTTTTTTAACAAATAACAGAGTGCAAAAGTATTCAGCCCAACTGACCCTCCTGTATCACCACGGGCCTCCTGGTTGCATCTTTGGTCAGTACTCATTAAGTTTTGATGGACTGCCTTGTCTTAACAGGGTTTATGGTTCGACTTCCTTTTCTGGATGATGGCTTGCGCTCCGTGAGATGTTCAAAGCTTGGTAAATCCTTGAAATCCTTGGTTAAAGCTTGAAACTCCTTCAATTTTATCCCTGAACTGTATGGTGTGTTTGTTGGACTTCACGATGCTACCTCAGGGGTTGTACACCTGTATTTATACTGAATCACATTACACACGGGTTATTTAATCATTAGGTCAACATTCAATCATTCGGCAATCATCAGGCAACTTCGGAAGTCTGTTTGCAGTTAAAGAGTAAAGTGGGTCAAGTCTTTTGGAGGGCACGTTTTTCAGTTTTTAATTTATAAACAAAAGCTGTTTTCCTTACACTTCACAATTGTGAGCCGCTACGTCTGGGTTTATCACATAAAATCCCAATAAAATATATTTATGTTAGTGGTCATAATGTGACAAAATGTGGACAAGCTCAAAGGGTATGGATACTATTTCAGTCGCTGCATAGAAGAAGTTAAGCAACATACATCCATTTTCCATATGTATTTGTAGTTATGAACTTATGAAAACTATAAAATATTGACAGCGTAAACAGGAAGGGGTTCTGAAGACATCCCCAAATGCATATGGTATGTATATACAATTGTTAAGTTCTGGGTTTTCTCAAGCGTGGAACTAGCAAGGAATGCGATGCTAAGTGGGTGGATAAGTGAGCATTTTAATGACAGCGATGGAAAAACATGCATAACAGGGGGTCTCACGACATCCGCCCACCCTCCGAGACACACATTCAGAGGTGTACGAGGCGCACTGAAGCCTACACAACGCTATGGAGGAATGATATAACCAGAAAGAAAAGAGGTTCCGACCTATGTGACACCTCTGACATGTTTTCCTGATTGGAAAGAGAGTTGCACGCCCATGCAGGATGAACAGCAAGGAACCAGCCAATCACAAGGCTATTTATATCTCCCTAATAATGGCCTGGTACATTAACAGATTACACTCTCCATTTCCCCAAGGATGTTAAGATTAACATTGCCCCATTAGGGTGAGAGAGAGAGAGAGAGAGAGGATGGGAGAAATATTGTAAAGTGAGAAAAAAAATGGGGCAAAAATGCTTCCACACAACAGGGCCAAATGTTCACGATGATTCGGATTCATCATTTGGATTCCATTTCTTAACGATTCATGATTCGAAATTTTGGATGAAATGTTTGAACTACTGGTTAGCGCACAGACCTCATAGCTAGGAGACCAGGGTTCAAGTCCACCCTCGGCCATCTCTGTGTGGAGTTTGCATGTTCTCCCCGTGCATGCGTGGGTTTTCTCCAGGTACTCCGGTTTCCTCCCACATTCCAAAAACATGCTGGGTTAATTGGCGACTCCAAATTGTCCATAGGTATGAATGTGAGTGTGAATGGTTGTTTGTCTATATGTGCCCTGTGATTGGCTGGCGACCAGTCCAGGGTGTACCCCGCCTCTCTTGCCCGAAGACAGCTGGGATAGGCTCCAGCACCCTCCGCGACCCTCGTGAGGAAAAAGCGGTAGAAAATGAATGAATGAATGAATGTTTGAACTTTAATACGACATCCATCCATTTTCTATACCGCTCATGCTCACTCGGGTCGCGGTATACTGGAGCCTATCCCAGCTGTCTTTGGGCGAGGGGCAGAGTACACCCTGGACTGGTGGCCAGCCAATCACAGGGCACATATAGACAAACAACCATTCACACTCACATTCATACCTATGGACAATTTGTAGTCGCCAATTAAGCTAACATGCATGTTTTGGGGGATGTTGGAGGAAACCGGAGTACCCGGCTTAAACCCACATGGAGAATCAAACCCAGGCAATTTCTGACTTTCGAGGTATATTTGTGGTGAAACTCCAAATTGTCTTGACTTTAGAGGTTCCACTGTATGCATGTGCATCATCTTCGAGCACAGTGTTTGTATACCTCACACATACAGTATGCACATACACTATGTGCACAATGTAGCTGACAACAACATGCTGAATTTGCATGCATGTGTGCAATAACACATAACAATTTACATGCTGATTCCAAAGCCGTTTGTCCTGCAGGCCAACAAGAAAGCTACTTAAAATGTGTCACATGGCTAAATGAAAGGACACAGCTGAATGTTAGCAAGGGTGACTTCAAGGTAGAGTTAGGGTAAAAAAAAAAAAAAAAAAAAGATTCAACCGCCATTGTTTCTTCAGTTTCTTTGTTCGTTTGAATGCCATGTCTGTACATAACAACCTGGCACAGGAAGGCTTGTGGGAAGAGATTGAAAGGGGAGATGAGCATTGTGGAGAGGATGATGATGATGATGATATCGGGAAGTGGCAAGCCAAGCTAAACCGGCGTCCAGGATGAAATGAAACTTCCTGTCTGTGTCCACATGATACATAACTCCCATTTGCTGATCCATTGAGAGCATACTTTAAATCTACTGGCACACTGCAGTGGCGTCCTCGTTTTAAACGTTCGAGGGACGGATTTTAATCCGGAGTGGGTGGCAAAGAACATGGTTGGCGCAATGCCATCAACACACACACACACACACACATGCACCAATCCCATTGACACAAGGCCAATCTGACACATGAATCACAATCAATCCGGCGATGAAACTAGCGCACAGCCACCAGTAAATCTAAACATTTGCTCACGATGTGACAATATTTGTAGCACTGCATCAAACTTTGAAAGAAGGTTCGTGATGTCAATGTTGTGACAGTCTTAGACACAGTTAAAGGCACATTGGAATAAGATTGATATGCTAGAGCGTACATGCTATTGACAGTTGGTGTCGGGGGGAAACCACATGAGATCACACAGCAAACGAACCATGATTACAAAAGATAAACATCTTCAAAAGTGGTGTCTTCTTCAAAGCTAATCATTTAATGGTCCTCAGAAGGGGAACAATGGTCCCATGACGTGACACTCATGAAATGTGTTTGCAGAATGCAGACGAACTGGCTGCATGCCGATCGCTTTCAATCAGCACACATGCTCACACGGGCAACAACAACAACACACAAGGATGACAATTGTTAGTCTCCTTACCGTACATGGAACGTGACGCTGGAGCCGCACACTACAGATGCTTCCTTCGAGCAGGTTCAGTCACTCATACACTGCTTTAGTGCCAAGAGCACTAAAAATGCGCACACACACACACTGAGGGATTAATGCCTGCACGTGTGCTTGGAGCTAAAAGGCGTATGAATGCACACGGTGATTGGTGCAGAGGCTGCAACGATGCAATGAAATACACATACACACTTTCCCCCCCTGTTGTGCGCACACACACAGGCACTTGCGCGCAAAAGGGGGCTGAGAGGCAACGTCACAGAGAAGCGTGCCAGGATGACCTTGGATTCTCCCATTTGTCTTCTGGTGCAGATTTAACGTGAAACAACATTCAATGCGCAACCTCACACACACACACACACACGCCATTAATTTATCTGACTTGCAGAAACACACGGCCGTAGATATGATAGAGGGGAGTTAAATTGGGACAGGGAGCGACAGAAGACCTCCCACCCACGCAGTCTCCTTCTCTCCACCCCCTCTCCCCCCTGCGAGCATCGCTCCTTCCATTCCCTCTGTCGTCAATCTCTCCCATGCTTCCTACTTTACTTGCACTTCTTCCCGAGTGTCCTACATGTTTGTCATTTTTCTCCTGTGCTTTATTTGAAATGCTAATAAACTGCAAACACTGCAATTACAAACCATGATCACCAGCAAGAATCCTTGTGCACAATTCCACATTTCCTTACCATCGTGTCAAGAGGTGCAGCTGCAGAAAGTAGGAGGCAAATGCATTTGATAATATTAAACAATATTTACTTTAAATATTTTGGCATATATGATACAAAATGGTGCCTGTAATCGTTAAGGTAATTACAGCCACCAATTAGTTATTTTATTCCTATGAAAAATGATTATTTGAGTCTGGTGAAAATAAGTAAGTGACACACTTACTTTGGTTTTGTTGTTGTTGCACACTTTACTGACTCAATGATATAAGACACTAATGCAGATACATGCAAACTGCTCCATAACAAAAGAGCCACTGTTGTTACTTACCCTTGCCAACACGATGATCCAGAAGGGTGCCACAATCTAGTGCCAGCCTCGGCGAGGCCGGGACGTCGGACACAGGCATGTGCATGTTAGCCAAACAAATGAACAGACCAAAATGTACCAAACGTGCACTACACTATGCCTTATGCGTAAGAATACAATAAGAATGAAATATCCACAGATCTACAAATATCTACAAATCCAACCAGGTCAACTAGGATGAAAAGCTGGTTTTCTATAGATGCCTGCGCCAAAGACAACCTCAAGTCTCCCCGTCTTAAAGCACATAAGTCATTAATATTCCAGCATAGGCATATCCATCGTATTAATCGGAGAGATTAGCGATTAGTCCAATGGCTTTGTGCTCTGTGTGCATCTCTCATTGACAAACATCCCTCTGACACAATGGGCCTCCCTATCCAACCCAAGTCTCACTCTCTGGACCAGACAAAAGAGGGTACACAAACCCACAAACAAGTGAAACCATGGCAGCAGCCATTAAGTTAGTGGGTTTGGTATTCAAACAACGTGGCCATGAGGAGGTCTCAATCCAGGCAAAGTGTCAAATGTATTATTTCTATCCAGGATTTACCCCTGCAAATATAAACAGGTAAAACTTTTCTAGGTAACAAGTGTCTTCTAGAAATAAATATTGTTAAATAATTTGATTACTGTTATGGGCAGCGATGGAGAGCAGGTGTTGTGGTTTGGTTTGACATTTCTCACCTGTCATGGTGGATGTTTGCCGCTAGGTGGCGGAGATCTTCCGGTGTCGCGGAGGTGGGAAGGGGAGTGACACTCGGCCGCCTGACTGAGGCGTCACCTGGGCTTCTTCAATCAGGAAAACCGCAGGATTTCCTTTGGCCTGTGGATGTTAGCAAGACAAAATTAGCCAACGTTTTTCCTCACGCGACAACATAATGCACGTGTTGCAGTGTTGTCTAATGGGGGCACTTTACGACCTTAACTCCATTTTAAGGCATGCGGGTAGGAATTACGAATGAAGACCGGTGTCGGTTAACATTCATTTTGCTAACATACATGCTTAGCCATAAGTTGACATTTTACAGCTGACGCTTTGTTTACTTTTCTCTAATATGGGAACTGTTAACTATCTTGCTTTGGTTTGTCTGCCAACACCCGATCGTGTTATGAAATATTATTCACATGATAAACTGGCATGAACATCTGTAACTAACCTAGCTTATCGTTAGCTACTACTCATCTGAACTATCACGACGAGTAGAAACAGTCACCTCTTACCATAAAATGAACAGCATTAGAAGTCTTGACATATATTCCACACGTTAGTCGTTAAATTTGCCAGGATAAAATATACATGGGATATGCATACAACTGCAACTGCTACCAGCCGCGTTACTAAACATATGAGTCAACCCACGTCTTGACAGAACATGCTGTGAACACATGCACATCACATACAGGGGACGATATTATTCATATAAACTATTTAGTTTTTTGTGTAAAAAGCTCAATAATCGATGTATTAATTGGTAACATAATTAAGCAGTGCTATACAGCCTAATATTTTTTTTTTATATTGCAATGACCACAGTGAGAGTGCCGTCTTTTTTCTACCACTTGGTGGCAGCAGTGAGTCAGGAAGCGATCGCTCGATTTTTTTTTTTCCTTACGGTGGCCGACAGGGGCAAACGCCAAACACACAAATAATTAAATTAATTAATAAAAAAATTTAATTTCATTTTTAATTAATAAAAAAATACACATATTTGTACTCACTAGATTGGTATAGCACATATCGACAAACAACCATCCACACTCACATTTACATGTATGATTTTTACATGCTAACTCCACACACGCTAGTGGTGCCTTTTCTATTCTATATTTTTCATCTATTCTTCTGACACAAGGTAGCACAGTGCTCAGCAGGAAAGGACAAGCTCAGCATTCTCAAAGGCAAAAGTGTCAGCCTGTTTTACTTGAGCGCCAATGACCATCAGCTCATTAGTGCCCAGCCAAAGTACTTTGCCTTAATGCTAATTAGCTTGGAGGGGCTTGGCAAGTTCACAGGCACTCGATCTCTTTTCACAATAACTTCCCATTCGGTGCGGACTCTTTCACTCTCATGTCTAACGATGGCACTAAAGCTTCATTTACTCTGAACTGACATTGCCTCGCACCAATTTATTTATCCTGCCTCGTTAGCTACTGTATGTTCCTTGATGTAACTTACATGGTAAGGCCTACCATACCATACATGCTTGCCAGTTGTCATGTTAATGAGACTGCAGCTATAAGTGAGCTAATTGCCTTAGACCCTGAGGGAATCTATTATTAGATGTACACATAGGAGCCACTGGTCTGAACGAGTGTACACACTCACGTGGGGACAGACTGGAACTCATTTGATCAGTCTAAGGGGCTTTGTGTGTTTCCACAGCTAAGAAAGTCTCAAAACTGTAACCAGCTTACAGCCGTGGAGATCATGTTGATGCTTTCTGCCCAGCGAGAAGACATCATCGTCATTGTTAATAATAATCCACCACTCATCCCTTTTTACCAGGGGAGTCACTCGGTTCTGATGACGGGGGGGGGGCTTGAATTATATGAATGAATGTAATGAATGAATGTAATATATATGAATTAATGTAGTAGACATTCAAAAAAATAAATAAAATAAAATAACGAACAAGAACCGAGATATAACTTTTCCACTTTTTGACATTTTTTTGATGTAGTAGAGATACTCAATTGTTTTTGTCTATTATGATTGCTATCATCATTTTTCTTCTTCTGATTATTACTACTAGTACTACTACTAGTAGTAGTAGGCTAGTAATAGCCTGCTTATTGGCTTGCTTATTAGCCTGCTTTTGCCCTATTATATTGAATTTGTCAGATATTTTTTTTGTAAAAAAAAAACTCAATAAAAAATATCAAATTATTTAGGGGGACTATTGCTGAAGCCCCCCATAAAATAGGCCTAATGACAACACTGCTTTTTACATTTCACACCGTGAATATTCATTCATTCATTTTCTACCGCTTATCCTCATGAGGCTCGCAGGGGTGCTGGAGCCTATCCCAGCTGTCTTCAGGCGAGAGGCGGGGTACACCCTGGACTGGTCGCTAGCCAATCACAGGGCACATATAGACAAACAACCATTCACACTCACATTCATACCTATGGACAATTTGGAGTCGCCAATTAACCTAGCATGTTTTTGGAATGTGGGAGGAAACCGGAGTACCCCGAGAAAACCCACGCATGCACAGGGAGAACATGCAAACTCCACTCAGAGATGGTCGAGGGTGGAATCGAACTTGGATCTCCCGTGTGGCCTGCTCGCTAGCCACTCATCTGCCGTGCAGCCTCTTTTCTCTTATTTTTCCTATATTGGGTAATATAAGTGTGAAGATGACAATGGGGCGTTCTCTTGTTTTTCATGCTCTAAAAAACATTATAATAATTCATTCTGAATTAGGAAAGGTCTCAATTTTCCTGAAATAATGTCCGTCCCTCAAATAAATGTGGTGTTACAATCCAGTACCAACCACTGAATTGCAACAGTTCATTGCTACTGAGACAGTGAAGGAATTCTCCATAGACAAGCATTTGTACAACTAAAGGCCTCCTCTCAAAGAAACGCCTTACTTCCAGTAAAGCGTGAGTACATTGTTTAGACTACATGAAACACACATTTGGCAGAATTTCAAGTGTCAGCCAATCCTCTAATAGATTTGGCTGACTTGGCCCTCGTCTTGGTCCCGGTGACCGCATCTTTACAGGCCAGCGAGAATGGCTGCTGACTAACTAATCCTCTTTACACTCCTCATCGCTGCAGCGTTGCTTCCTGCCAGTTATGGACTTCCTTTCAAAACAGACCAGGTGGTGACCTACAATCCTGCCGGAACGGCTCTACGCGTCTTGGCTGCATATTTGTCCTCCTTCTTTATTGGATAAAAGTCCCATGTCTCGCTTGTGGAGCTATGTTTATTTAAAATGTATTTTTTGTTTTCTGGATTATGCCTGAACTTTCTCATCCCTGTGTGGATCATACATGTATGCAAAGGGATCGTCAAAAATGGATTGTGATGGGCCGTCTGCATGTAGCATGGCTAAAACCGAACACAAGGAGCTAATACGCAAAATGCTGAACATTACAGGTCAGTCTGAGGGTTTTATATAGCCACAGTTTGTGCTTACCCATAGATGATAAAGTGTAAATAGTCTGTAAACTAAAAATCTAGGACAATGTTATATACTTGTGAAAACTGTTTTGCTGTGGGATTGGGATTAAGTTTTCTTCCTTATGACCATATTTAAGAGTTTTTTGGCATGTCCACAATTGAAGCTGTGGGAATCAGACCTATGACCTGCAGTAGGAGTGGGGTTGGCGTCACCATCTAGCGCGTCAGAACCACCTGGAGGAGTTTAACTCAGGAGCATTAGCTAGCTCATGTCTAAATCTGGCCACCAGATCACTGGTTGAAAAGCTTCTGGATGCACGTGGACACAAGCAGGTGGTGGTCCGATCTGGTGCTCTGCATACACAGTTCTAGCCCCCTTAGATCAGGATATCAAGGATGGGGATATATGGGAATCTTTTAGAGCAGGGGTCTCAAACTCAATTTACTTGGGGGCCATTGGAGCTAGGGTCTGGGTGAGATTGGGCCTCATCAGGTTTTCCCAAAAAAAAAAAAAAACGCATTTATTAAAAACAGAAAAATGAATAAACTTTGCTTTGGTTCCGATTTTCTACAAGAAAAGCTCTGCTGATAAAACATTCCACTGTTCTCAAATATCTTACTTTTTATTTTTCTACACAAAATAAGATGAAAAATAAATAAACAAATCAAGAATAAAGACAATCAATCAGTAATAAATAAATAAATATAATAATAATAATAAAACGGCAAATAATAAAAACTTAAGAAACCTCATATAGTTGGTGGGTAGACAAATTATTTTTTCAGATTATAATTAACAAAGCATTATTAGAGCCCTGTAGACATGACAAAACACGACTAAGGTCACATTTATACTCTTTTTATTTACAACATATTGCGCAACTGCAGGGTCTTGAGACACATGCTAACTCGCAAACTAGAGAGCTAGCGACCTAAACGGCAGCCTTCAAGTTATTTTCTTTAAACTTAAATAGCCAAAAACGTACCACTTCCACACGGATAGGGAGGATAACTATTAACAGTTATTTAACCTTTAACATGAACATTAATCAAACATAATAATTTTTTCTGGGTACATGATACCATACAGCATCCATATCAAACTTGCGCGGGCCGCACTAACATTAAACTTTCATATCAAGGCGGGGGCCTCAAACTAGTGTCCTGCGGGCCACATTTGGCCCGTAGGCCGCATGTTTGAGACCACTGTTTTAGAGTGTAGAATCAAGTAAATACTTGCTGAGACCCAATTTGGTCTTGCTGTTGTTGTTAGCCTAAAAGTTCTCAGTCCATAGTCAGTGGGTATAAGGCTCATAAATGAATGAATGTCCGACTTATTTCATCTTTTCTACTGCCACATCAAGGACACCATCTTTACCACATCTGCCATCAACAACTCAAGCCAAGGTTGCCATCGCCATGGTGACCTTTGCTGAGACGCAGATCTCTCCTATGGAGCTGTGCGAGCCACCCTGCCCGACCGCCACCTTGTCCCCCGGCTTGCGGCGTAAAAAGATGTTGTGGCAGAACGCCGTGAAACACATCATCATCCAGCAGGAGCTGAGCGCCCAGGTGAAGCACCATCCCACGTCTGGTTATTTAAGAGGGGTATTTACCAGAACTGATCGTATGTTATTATTTGTCGTGATAGGTGGGTGTGGAGCCGGCACACAAGATCTTTGTGACGGATACCTACATGAAAGAAATCAACAAACAAATCCGCAGCAAGGCCTCGCGTGGAGTCAAGCGACGTTCCTCTACGTTCCGAGTCCACCCTTCACAAATCTGTAGCTCCATAAGCATGCACAGCAGCGTGGCATCAGGTTGGAATGAATACGCCAGCGATGCCGACTTCTTTGTGCACTGGGGCCACATCATCCATGGGATCTATATACCCACCCTGAGACATACCTTTAAGTCCCGAGACCTGGAAAAACTGTACCAGCAACACTCCTCTCACCAAAGACGCAACTCCTTAGCCATCACTAACATCATTGACGCAATGGCCAAGCTGCAGATCCTGGTTCTGTACCTTGCTTTGGCCCCTGAGGAGGTCACGGACCCACTACGAGGCTGCTTGACGTGCATGTTCATGGTGTTTGCGGTGGCGCTGTGCATCGTGGTTTTGAACTTTAAGGGCTCCATGTCGCCAAAGTGGCTCCATTATGCCGGGCTTGCCAGCTGGCTGTCGCAGTCCACGCAGGTACTGGGAGGACTGGCATATGGACTGGAGAAAGACCCGTCGTGGTACCTTTTGTTCACTCTGTTTGCCACATACACGCTGCTGCCCTTACCTCTTCTGTGGGCCATGTGTGCTGGATCGCTGACGTCGGCGTTGCATCTTATACTGGAGATCATATGCTACCGTAACGATCCAGTTCTTTTAAGAAAGGTTGTTCTAACTATCGTCTAGATGCCGCTTAGTTGTTGTACTTTCTGGTTAAATTGAGTGAATGAATCCTTTTTCTTGGTTGCAGGTGTTTGCCAAAGGCCTTCTGTACCTGGGTATGAACACAGCTGGATTCTTCATCCACTACCTGACAGATCATTCACAACGACAGGTGTTTCTGGAAACACGGCGTTGCATTGAAGGACGCCTCAAACTGGAGCAGGAAAACCAAAGACAGGTAGAATGAAGTTCTTTTGTTGACATGACTGTGCATATTTAGTAAGGCAACTCTTTTACTTCTGAACCACCGCACACAAAACACCCAAACTTAGACCCCTTAAGCGAAATCTCTCACTTGTCAATGCGTGCCACAAAACACCCACCCAGGTGTTGAACCACCATGAAATTTGGTACACACCTTTAGACGACCGACAAGCACATGTCTGCAAAAATTGAGCAAGATTGGACGAAAATAAAATGGACCACAGGCGCGACAACATAAATTCCATCCTTCAATGGAACAATGGAGCTTCAGGTTGTGCAGGGGCGTCAAATCATTCAACATGACCATTTGTCTCATGATTACATTATGCTATCAAATATACCCATTGATGATATTTAGCTTTCTTGTAACACCGTTGTGCGGTCGAGTGGTTCGCACGCAGACCTCACAGCTAAGAGACCTGAGTTCAATTCCAGCCTCAGCCATCTCTGTGTGGAGTTTGCATGTTCCCCCCGTGCATGCGTGGGTTTTCTCCCACATTCCAAAAACATGCTAGGTTAATTGGCGACTCCAAATTGTCCATAGGTATGAATGTGAGTGTGAATGGTTGTTTGTTTTTATGTGCCCTGTGATTGGCTGGGTCCAGGGTGTACCCCGCCTCTCGCCTGAAGACAGCTGGGATAGGCTCCAGCACCTCCACGACCCTTGTGAGGATAAGCGGTAGAAAATGAATGAATGAACACTGTTGTATCCTTCATAAATGTTTCTTCCAAACAGGAGCGTCTGGTGCTATCGATCTTGCCCCGATTCGTAGCCTTGGAGATGATTGCCGACATGAGTTCCATGGAAGACGAGCTCAATCCTCAAGAATTTCACAAGATTTACATTCACCAGTATAAGGATGTCAGGTGGGTGCCAAGAGTCGTCCCCTCACTACAAGCAGAATACGTGCTGTTTTGCTGACACTGTGCTTGTTGCCCCCAGTCATTTTTCAGTCCCTGGTGGTGTAATGGTACAGCTGCTACCTCTTAAGGCAGAGGTTGATGGTTTAAGTTGTATCCCTGTTTTTGTTTTTCTTCTCTGCAGCATACTTTTTGCAGATATCAAGGGCTTCACTCTGTTATCCATGAACTTGTCAGCTCAGGATTTGGTTCGAACCCTCAATGAGCTCTTTGGACGCTTTGATCGCCTGGCTGAGGTTCGAACCTGAGCATGTTTCTTTCCTATTGTACATGTACAATACGTATGTACATTCAATATTTTATCAATGTTACAGGAGCACCAATGCCTGCGAATAAAGATACTCGGAGACTGTTACTATTGCGTGTCAGGAGTTCCAGAACCACAGCGTGCCCATGCCCGTCACTGCGTAGAGATGGGGCTGGCTATGATCAACACCATTCGGTTAGTCCGAATAGAGGCTACAGACAGTGGTTGTTATATGTTTACAGCTACTAAGAGATGATACCAAAACATCTCTGGTCACTCGTCAACATCAGGTCTGTACGGAAGCTCCTTAACTTTGACATGGACATGAGGATTGGGATCCATTCGGGCTCCGTCCTATGCGGGGTGCTGGGTCTGCAGAAATGGCAGTTTGACGTCTGGTCTTGGGATGTGGGCATTGCTAACATGCTGGAGGCAGGCGGGATACCAGGGTAAGTGGGTTTTTGCAAGTATAAGACTGGTTTTGGAAACATAATGGTAGATCATCTGCCATTTTCCCTCCAACAGGCGAATCCACATCTCCAAGGCAACCCTGGACTGTCTCGAAGGCACCTACAAGACGGAGGATGGACGAGGAGGGGACCGGAGTGAATTTCTGCGGAGACACAACATTGATACCTTTTTCATTTGTCCCATGGAGGACAGATATCAAGACGACTACAATGAGACACCCAAAGTCCAGAAAACAATTCGAACCTGGAATCCAGAGATTCCATTCGGGAGCGCCATTGACATGAATAGTGTAGGTTTTCATTCCATATTGGTCTCGCTGTCTTCCTGCATTGATCTGATTTGTGTCATGTTTCCCTTACAGATCTTGGCCTCATTTACCAACGGTTCATTACCCAACATATGGCGGTCCACCTCCAAGGAGATTAATGAACGCATCAAACATGCCATCGAGGTTCGAAGCAGTGAGCGTATGCATAAGGAGCACATCACTCCTCTGTCTCTGGTGTTCAAGGACATACACATTGAGGACAAGGTATGGGTGCATTTAGACAACCATGCAAATACAGCAACATACACCTTCTGGAATATTGTGACTTGCAGGGTTGACTTCTAATTCTCTTTTTTGACTGCCATAGTTTTCCCAGATGAGAGATGAAATGTTCAACTCCAACCTGGTGTGCTCCTTTATCATGCTCCTATTTGTCATGGCTGCCCAGGCCCTCATCTCTGCCCCCAGGTCGGAAGACACCAACGCAACTTGTTGTTCATAATGAATATTTTCTCTTATTCCTTTCTATCTTTTTTCCCTGCAGGATGTTCCCAGCCATCCTCCAGTTTTCCCTGTTTTTACTCACCTACATGCTGCTGCTGCTGGTCGTGTTAGCTGAAGAATTCAAGTGGTGCCCCGCTAGACTGCAGCACTTCTGTTGCTGGATCCATGAAAACAACAACGCTCGCAACATGCTCACCCTCACTGCTATTGTCATTAACTTTGCTTTAGCCTCCATGGACATGGTGAGTGCTATCACTAACCAGTGAACTGATGGCTATTTGTTCATTCATCCCACTTAAGCCTAAATTATGCTACAGCGTCGTCGCTATGTCGGCCCATCTTACAACTTCTTTGATCAGTTTATAGCTCTTCAGCGGGCTGGACACATGACCTGCAACTCTTTTTGACTCGCTAATTAACTTCCTACATAGAAGTAAACAACAGTGAGGGAGAAAACCAGACTGTTGTTGGAGCTAAAACTAATTGATGTGGAGCACCAGTCACTTTAATTGTACAGTAGTCCCTCATTTATCACTGTTAATTTGTGAATTTCAACACAGTAGCATTCCTTTGTCATCAAATATTTACATGTTTAGAGTATAGCATTATGGCCTTCTACATATGGTTTCTAATATTATTAGAGCCCTCTGGACATACAATAACACCCCTATGCCTTCCAAACATATAAAAAGGAAGTGACATCAGGGATTAAGAGTTGAGTTTTATCTGGAGTACAGCCACAACAGTACCCCGTGTTATTATGATGATGATGATTATTATTATTAATGTGCGTGCTGTGAGATACTTCAAACCTGTAATAATTGTGTGGTGACGAAAGTCCTTTCATATCTTTAACTGTATTTGTATTTCAGTTCATTACTTTAGTTCATTTAGTCATTGTTATGCTTGAAGATGCCACACAGGAGATCGGGAAGACCTGGGTTCGATTCTCTGTGTGGAGTTTGCATGTTCTCCCCATGCGTGCGCGAGTTTTCTCCGGGTACTCCGGTTTCCTTCCACATTCCAAAAACATACATGTTATGTTAATTGGCGACTCCAAATTGTCCATAGGTATGAATGTGTACATGTGCCCTGGGGTGTACCCCACCTCTCCCCCAAAGGCAGCTGGGATAGGCTCCAGCATACCCCCGTGCCATAGATAATGGATTGCTTAATTTAGGCCAACAATACATAAAAATGGTTGTCGTCAATCACCAAACAGCGGCCATTTATCAATTAAATTTTTGAAAAACGCGATACAGTTTTCAGTATAGTTTTCTAACCACGAAGTGGTGAGGAACGACTGTATGTTTTATTGTACAAATACAATCAAATATAATATGTCGATGAAAAATCCTGTTCAGGAACACTGACAAATGAAAGTATATACCAGCGTAAAAAAAAATAATAATAATAATAACAACAAAAATAAACAAAGAAAACACGTCCTGTTCATTTTGCCTGCAGGTATGGTGCATTCTCACAGACAGAGAAGAGGCTAATATGATGGACAGTGCCAACATGCCTTCACGTTCACTCACTGTGTGTTCTTTCCCGGAGGTAATAATAATAATCATCTAACAACAACCAAAATAGTTTTGTCCATTTTGAGTATTTACCCAAAATCTCATCTTTTTTTTACCTATGCAGGTGTTTGTGCTGAGCGGCGTGATCGCCATGGTGACGTGTGCTGTCTTTTTACGCCTCAACTCTCTGTTGAAGCTGGCGGTGTTGTTGCTGGCGGTGGCCGTCTACTCCTACCTCATCCATCTGGCCTTCCTCTCTCTTGCACGCCACGACATGCTGCACAGGTTAGCCCACTAAAAAGGCTTTTTTTTTTTACAGTAAACACTCACCGACCACAACGTTCCATGTGCACAGATCTCACTATGTCAGAAGGAAATGGACTGCCATTCTTCTCTTGGTCATGTTTATTGTTGCTGTCTTCTACAATGGACGCCAGGTAACTTCTCCATTTCTGGATCTTGTCAATCCATAGAGAGTGGTAGAAAGTAATGAATATACTGTCCTGTACACGCGTTTTGGTCTCTAGTGGGAAGCCACTGCCAGGCTGGACTTCCTGTGGCGTCTGCAGGCTCAGCAGGAAGTGGAGGATATGAGGGAGCTGCGTGAACATAATGAATGTCTTTTGCACAATATTCTGCCCGTGCACGTGGCCAGACACTTTTTGGAGCGTAGCAAGAATGATGAGGTACAAACATTCAACTATATACTTATCATTATAGACTTGATTTACTGTGTTTCTGTGCCAGATAGATGGTGAGGATAATGTGATTTAGAGGATGAATGAAGGTCTGTGTGGTCTTTCTAGGAGCTTTACTCCCAGTCATATGATGAAGTGGGAGTCATGTTTGCTTCCATTGCTGGCTTTAATGAGTACTTTGAGCAAAAAGAGGTCAGACATGAAGGTGTGGACTGCCTACGGCTGCTGAATGAGATCATTGCAGGCTTTGATGAGGTGAGCTTGATAAGTGATGTGAAAACATATCTAAAGTGGAATACCAAATGCCTCTAAGAATGAACAGGTGGGGGCTCGGATTCAGGTAAAGGTAAGGGTGTCACTGTAAGGCTTAGGTATGGTAATAAGGTCGGATTTGGGGTTAGCGTTGGGGTTTAAGATTGGAGCAGATAGGTTTACGGCTAGGGTTAGGGTTGAGTTTAAAGGTAATTTTAGGATTAGGATCAGTGGTATGTCGTTGGGGATAGTGTTAGAGGTAAGGATTATGGTTCGGGCTGTCAAAATAGAGCTGTAACTCATTTATTTCATTCATTATTCCATGTCATTATTTCATTCATTAAGTTCATTTTTTTCGCGTAATTAACACATGTTTTCACGGTAAGCCATGCCTCTCTGTTATGATAACAGACATTATCACATACTACAGTATTAATTGGCCCTGTACCCTAGAAACCACCCATGAATGATACGAGAAAAGGCCGAAATGATACTGTGTCAAAGCCCAGGGCAGTGATACTGATAAAATATAGAGTTTAACCATGTCCAGTATCAGCCCCCGTAGCTGTCCACTCGTGGTATCGTGCCCGTGAAACAACCAATCAGAGAACAGCGCACGAGCGTGAACACACACTATAAATATTCCTAGTGTTTCTCCAGTCACCAAAAAATCCCAAACTTGATTAATAGAACTTTAATTGTCAGACATTGATGAGATAAGACTGTTGATAAAATATTATTGTTGAAATATTTTTGCAATTATTGTGTTTACACTGTTTAGATATAATACATGTAATAAACTGAAAATTTTCTGGAAACAAAATGGTCTTTTGATTAAATAGTACGCGATAATAAGCTCATGATTAAATAGTATGTGATAATAAGATCATCACATGGTTTGTCTGGTATCAGGCCCAGTATCATGCCCCCACGTGCCAGTATCAGCCCTCGACCTTCGGTCTGGCACGTGGGGGCATGATACCTGGTCTGATACCAGACAAACCATGTGATAACCTATAAGGGACACAGTGCAGCATCCCCACATAGTCACACAGAGTCTGACACTCTTGTCAGCGTCTTCTTAACAGCGTGTTTTCATCTCTGCCTCTTTTTTCAGTTGCTGGAGGAGTCGTACTTTGACTATGTAGAGAAGATCAAGACCATCGGGAGCTGCTATATGGCCGCCTCTGGTCTAGCTCCAGACGGACAGGTGGGACAGAGACATTTCTTACCTTCTTTTAAATATGTCTGTCAACTATTCATCGAGCCGTCTCTCCTGCAGTCGTCTATGGATGAATGGAATCACTTGAGTGAGCTGGTTCTGTTTGCAATGGCGATGCAGGAGACCTTGAAGGAGATTAACAGGCACTCGGCCAAAGACTTTCAGCTCCGTGTCGGTAAGAGGCTGACTGTGGACACACTTTGTAAACAGGCGTCAGCTTATATGAAGGTTTATTTAAATAAATACTTCTCATTGCCCGTAAGCTGTCATCTGGTTCCTCTGACTGAGGAATTCAGTGTCTGTAATGAAATCCAGCATTTCTCCGTATTAGGCATTGCACACGGGCCGGTGGTAGCAGGTGTAATCGGCGCTAGCAAGCCTCAATATGATATCTGGGGGTCAACGGTGAACTTGGCAAGCCGCATGGAGAGCACAGGGGTGAGCGGACGCATCCAGGTGCCTGAGGCCACCAGAAAGATTCTGATGGAGTGGGGCTTTTCATTGGAGCTACGAGGAGAAATCTTTGTCAAGGGGGTGAGTGTCTCAAAGTGTTCCTATTGTAGGTATTTCTGGTTTAGTGTCACTTCAAGGAAGGTGCAGCAGCTTGAACTGCCCTGAAGTAGGAGGAGGGCCCCTACTGAAAGTCATACATACTGTTAAACGCGATCACTGATCTTGTCATTGCAGGTAAGCGAATGTCAGGGCAAAGTGCGCACCTACTTCATCAGCACCATGCGCAGCAAGATAGCCAACACTTCTCCAGATGGACGTCCGGGGGGCAGAACCAGTGGACGCATGACCATGGCGGGAATAGTGTTCAGTCTAGTCCAAGCCAGACACAAGGAGAAGCTGAGGGAGACGAATGGGGGCTTCAAGCTGACACGCTGCGCCCTCTAGCGCTGATGGGTGGCAGCTGCTTTCATTCCATAATCTTCCATGTGTATTTGGGCTTGGACAACCCTCAATTCACCATATATTGAAATAATGACAATGTTCTCAAATGGCATTATTCAAAAGCCAATAATAATCTTGCAACAGGTTCTGATACCTTCAAGCCAAACGCACTTATTACCTCAAAACAACCACAATCACCTCACATAGATTTCCAATGGCCTATATACTATATCTAGTGTTTTTTATGGTTTATTCTCTATTTATCTATCTGCTTTTTGTATCTGTATTTTTGTCAGTGTTGTTTTGACATATTCATTCACGTTTTATACACTCTCATTTTATTCAGGACAGACGAAGGAACTGCATTTTAAATGTCCCATATCTCAGAAAATCTACATTTGTTTGCTTAAAATGTCAATTCAAGAGCACAGAAAGTTTTTTTCATTTTTTTTATTGTCAATAGGTTGTCTGAAAGGACCTAATATATATTTTACACTTCTCACATGTGACTGATCTGAATTAGAATGTAGTGGCTAAATAAAAGCCAATGCCTGAAAGACTTCTTAATTAAAATGCAGCACCTATATGATTGAGAACCCTTTTTGTTTTGTTAAGAATTAGTGATAAGATATTTATGTTTAAAATACATAATTTAGGGGATTATTATCATTCTGGGACTGTATTAGTGTTATCACTTTTTTTGCTAATAAAGTCAAATAGATAAAAGGAATAAAAAAGTGATTTTTGTTGTTTGTAATAATTGTGATGTAATATGACACTAAAAGGGAAATAATCAAAAGTATAAGGAAATATGTTTTTTGTTTATTTTATGTATATTTTATCATGATCTAGTACTCGTTGGGACTACACTACCGAATATGCCTTCTGTTATCTGCACTCGATTAATGCTGTCTGCAGCTGGAGCTGCTCGTCCTCTCTCTGATCGTCTATTTATAACAGATGAGTCACCGAGGTGAAATTTGTGCAAATGTTATTAGGTTGTATTCATTAATATTTTAAGGATTAGAATTTTAAAAATATAATTATAAACAAACCAGCCAAGTAAAAAGATTGGTCATGGCACTAGTGATACCGAATACAATTAGAAAGTGTCGTTATTCATAATACAAATATCCACAAAATACATATATTTTAAGACGGAATTGATAATTTTATTATTTAGTTAATATAGAAATCTTGTTAATCTCAGATGATAATTTGATAACTCTTCAAAAGTTACAACGGCAATCCGAAGGAACACTTTTGATTTTCGTTCTGGTGTAACGAAAGTAAGACAGAGTGAACCCTCTCGCTCAAATCCCACGCCCTCTGTGCAAGTAAACACGCGGGATTGTGCGGCTCTGATTGTTGTCCCGCTTGTCATCCTTAGAAAGTTTGTTTCATTGTCTGTCTTTGAAATTTGGCTTTGAAAGTCAGAGAAAATGGCGGACTCTCAGAACGACAAGCTGTATAAAGCTGAATACGCTAAAAGCGGCCGTGCGTCGTGCAAGAAGTGCAAAGAAAACATAGCTATCAACTCGCTGAGAATGGCTATCATGGTGCAGGTAATGCTTAATGCTTCTGAGCATAGCTAGCTAGCTAACTAGCTTGACGCCATGCTATTTTTTGGACAGTCTGGCGCTTTTTCTTTGAACGTAGATCACTAAACATTACATATAACATAATATTTATATGGCTTTATTTGTGTAAATGTCTCGATTTAGGGAGAAAGGCCCTCATTAGAATTGAGATGGCTGCCACTATGAATGAGATTTCTCCATGTACGCTGCTTCTCGTGTCTTCGTTTTAATGCAATTCGGCATCAAAAGCAGACGATTTTAGCATTTATCGTGAAATTACAGTTGCTGAAATCCAAGAAGACTATGTCATTATGTCATTAGTCATACGGGCTTTAAGATGTGCTTTAGTTACATGATTATGTTGTGTTTTTGTTCATTATAGCTGTTTACATTAGGGGTAGACGGGGAAAAATATCGATATCGCGATATCAATGCTGAAGCTGTCCAAGCATGGGCTGCTGTTCACTTGTAGGCAATTATATGAATTATGTGTTGTACAACAAAATATTGATTTCACATATTAATCAACTCTTCCTCTGCAGTATCCATAGGACTCATAAGAAATCAATCACTGCCCAGTGTCCAAGCATATCGCTTATTCTTATTGATATGATAAGACTGCACCACATATTGATACCGTCATCCATGCACAGTTTTGCACTTACTGAGGAGTTCTTCAACGGCATACTTTGTATGCTGTTGAAGAACGCATGGACTTGTAATGCATGCCATTTGCATGTTACACTGGTTTAAAGTCAAATTTGCTTTTTCTGTGGCAGTCGCCCATGTTTGATGGGAAGGTCCCACATTGGCATCACTTCTCCTGCTTCTGGCTGAGAGCAGCAGCTCAGTCCACCGCCGACATTGCCGGCTTTTCCGACCTCCGCTGGGAAGACCAGGAGAAGGTCAAGAAGGCTATCGAAGGTGGTGGAGCAGCTACAGGAGGTCGGCGCCTCATCCAAAATTCCGCATGGTATCATCCATGTTTTGTGGGGTGACATTTGTGTGTGTTGTTTTTGTAGGAAAAGGGGAACAGAAAGGGGCAGCTAAAGGAGAAAAGACGCTGAATGGCTTTGCGGTGGAATATGCCAAATCGAACCGCAGCACTTGCAAAGGTTGTGAGTTGAAGATACAAAAGGTATGAACACATTAAACTGCAATTCATTTCAGAATGCTGGTCACCCAGTGGTTTGTTCATATTGCTGTATGTGTTGGTCAGGAAAAGTAATGTTAAATGACCTGTTTCAGTGTCAAACTATCACCATCATAAAACCATTTACACTTTGTAAACGGTCAAACAAGTATAAAAAGTTAACCACTATTAATAGACCCCAATAATAACTTTGACCTCATGGGGCGTTCCAACTGTAATCCTCTTCCCCTCTCAACTCCACTCTTGAGTTATGTTGTGGTCACCTGTGGCTATGCATTTCTAGCTATTTGGAACTATAAAAAAAAATGTCACCTCAATAGCCACGTATACATGGACCCAAATATTCCAATTGCATTTGGTTTATTTGCTCAAATGGAAAGAATTTAACCTTTGTATACGCATCATTCCGAAAGAAAATCCGAATGAATCCTGTTTAAATTTATTCCGGGTGCGCTCTTTCACCGCATGCTCAGATATGACGAAACACGCAGCTGGAGACGTTCTTCAGTTTTAAAAATGGAGGTGAGCAATCGGCACTGGACTGCTGCGGAAAGTTCGTTTTTGATCCAAACTAAATTTCAAGACTGGACGAATGAAAAACTCGCAATACAGAGTTTTTCCAACGAGTGAAAGAAAATCTTGGGGAAGTCTGTATCACCTGATGTTGATGCTTTACTGCACATGCCCATTTGACTATTCTGTTTGATTATAGCGGTGCATGTAGACAAGAGATTGGAATATTCCTTTCCATGTATACCATTGTTTTCTGAAAAGTCATTTGGAAAGATGAAAAACTCATGTAAACGTGGCTACTGTCTCCGCTCACAGGATTTGATCCGTGTGTCGAATAAAACGGTGGACCCAGAAAAGCCCCAGCTGGGCCTGATTGACCGCTGGTACCACACGGCATGCTTTGTGAGCCGTAGGGAGGAGTTGGACTTCAAGCCCGAGTACAGCGGTGCTCAGCTGAAGGGTTTCAACATGTTGCGGGCAGAGGACCAGGAGGAGCTTAAAAAGAGGCTCCCTGCTCTCAAATCAGAAGGGTGAGCTGAAGAATATTGATTATGGTAGTGTGTATATAGTATTTATTTCTTTTTGTGCAACCAGCCCAGTTTTTCATACAATGTGGCCACCACTTTTCTTATCTATCTTCAGATTAAAATTACTTTTAGCCTTTGTGGCTTTGGCTAAAATTTAGGCCAAATTTATTTGTTCCCTCTTATAGAAAGCGCAAATGTGAAGAAGTGGATGGAGTCTCGAAGAAACAGAAGAAGGCTGATGAGGAGGAGAAAAAAAAGTTGGAGGAGCAGTTGAAGGTTACTTGGATCTCCACGGGAGACATTGCAATGTGCGTTCAACACATCTTCATCGTCAGTGTGCTTTTTGTCTCTCTCCAGGAGCAAAGTAAGCTCATCTGGGGAATTAAAGACAAGCTGAGGAAGTTTTGTTCAGTCAATGACATGGAGGAGCTTCTATTCGCCAATAACCAAAGGGCTCCCTCAGGGGAATCAAATGTGAGCGTGCCTCAAAATGACTCTACAGTCTTGAATCACGCTTTTGTTAAAGTTACCGTTTTATGATTGACAGGTGGTGGACAGCTTGGCTGATGCCATGGCCTTTGGTGCTCTTGAGCCATGCAAGGAGTGCTTCGGCCAGCTCGTATTCAAAGGGGATGCTTATTACTGCACGGGGGACATCTCAGCTTGGACAAAGTGTGTTTACAAAACGACAAAGCCCGAACGCAAAGACTGGGTCATGCCCAAGGTAGGTCCTCTATAGTATTTTCTCATAAGCATTCATGGAAATGGAATAATCTGTTCCGGGGTCAAAACATTGCCATTATGAAGCTTTTATGAACCGACATGCACATGCACAAGTGATGATTGACACACACGTTATCTCAAATCTTGGATTGTCTAAATTGTCACAAGTGTATAAAGAAGTCAGCGACTGAACTGAGGTCTCAACTCATGAAATGTCATCTCATGTGACGCCATGCATACCATGATGTCACGGGGGCTTGACGAGTTGATTAATTTAATTATGTATTGTTTTCGATGTTGTGGCGGTGATTGAACACTAGGAAAAAAACGACTTTGTATTTTGACTAGTCAGCAGGTTAGGAAATTGTGTCATATAGACGATATGTCACTGTTGTTTTAAATCCTTCTTTTGCTATGAATCTGTGGAGGGCAGCTGTAAAAACATATAAAATATATCTGATTCACTTCTTTTTAGGAATTCCATGAAGTTCCCTTCTTAAAAAAGTTTAAGTTTAAACGACAGGACAGACTTTACCCAAAGGAAACCCCTTCTCAAACTACGCCTGCAGTCAAAGCTGAACCTCTGGCAAGTGCCTCCAGCGCCCCCTCCTCCAAGCCACTCCCAGAGGGCGGACCCACAGGTGAGTGGCCAGTGCACCTCTTATGAAGAAGACGCCAAACTAAACTGTGTGTGTGTTTCCCCAGATAAACCTCTGACTGGTATGAAACTGTTGACTGTGGGAAAGCTGGCCAAGAACAAAGACGACATCAAGGCCGCCGTGGAGGAAATGGGTGGCAAGATTATCAGCTCGGCCACAAAAGCCACACTCTGCATTAGCACCAAGAGTGAGTAACCTACCTACAAACTGACCTTTCATCAGTAAGTTTTTATTTTGAAAGTACATAACGGTCCCCGCCCACAGAGGAAGTGGAGAAGATGGGCAAGAAAATGGAGGAAGTGAAGGACGCCGGCGTGCGTGTCGTGTCTGAAGATTTCCTCACTGACATCAAGTCGTCGGACAAAGCGCTCCAGGAGTTGATCTCCTTGCACGCCATCTCCCCCTGGGGAGCAGAGGTCAAAGCGGAGGCGCCGGCCCCAACTGCGGCCTCCAAGTCCGGAGCCATGGCTTCCAAGAGCACCGGCAGAGTAAAGGAGGAGGAAGGTAATCATTCAGTAAATTTTCAGTTATTAACAGTATCATCACTTTAATATTTACCACTGCATGCAGATGGTAATTATATTTTAATCCAAAGTAATTCCTATTACAATCTCAAAGACTGGAACGGACGGTATTTGTGGAAGAATTGATAATAATACAGTATTAGATCTTGTAACAAAGCATTTGTACAAATTTTTTAAAAAGTCGCCTGCCTTGTAATAAACACCGAGCACTCTCTGCAGTTGAGTAATTGAAGACAGCGAGATACAGTACACGTTATTTTATCCCAATGTTGATAGATTGTATTCACCAACAACTTTATGGTCCATACACACTGTCATAAACAATTGGATACCTGGTGTGATACATTGTGGTGGTCTGTGGCTTTGTATAAAACTGCATGCTCACTCTTGCAGGTAGCAGCAAAACCAAGAAGATGAAACTAACAGTCAAAGGAGGTGCTGCTGTGGATCCAGACTCAGGTAGTCAGAATGATTGATGGTTAGCTAAAGTGCCACCATTTTGTCCCCCCCGAACACGACTGATGGATAATGTGGGTTTTGTTAGGTCTGGAGAACAGCGCTCATGTGTTGGAGCAGAACGGGAAAATGTACAGCGCCACATTAGGTCTTGTGGACATAGTCCGAGGAACCAACTCCTACTACAAACTGCAGCTGCTTGAAGACGACGTACAGAAAAGGTGTGTTAGGTTAATGGGAGTGCTCACTTTCTTAGAATCCATCACATAGTGACAATGGTGTCCACATTTGTCATCAATGTGCAGGTACTGGGTGTTCCGCTCATGGGGCAGAGTGGGCACCACCATCGGAGGCAACAAGCTGGACAAATATGGGGATATGCACTCGGCGCTGAAGAACTTCCTGTCCGTGTACAGAGAAAAGACCGGCAACGAGTGGGGCTGCTCTGACTTCACCAAATGCCCCAATAAGTTCTACCCCCTGGAGATCGACTACGGACAGGTATGGACACCTTGGAAGCTGATATCGTGACCGTGTGTGACTGCCGTTGGTGTTGCTGAGCAGGATGAAGAAGCTGTGAAGAGGCTGACGGCCACCGCTGGCACCAAGTCCAAGCTGGCCAAACCTGTACAGGACCTCATTAAAATGATCTTTGATGTGGAGAGCATGAAGAAGGCCATGGTGGAGTTTGAGGTACAAAAAATGTAGATCAGAGTCTTAGAAGCAATAAGTTCTTCAAACGAGTGATCATCTGTAAGGCTTTGTTCTCCATCCTGCATCCAGATTGACCTCCAGAAAATGCCTCTGGGAAAACTGAGTAAGCGGCAAATTCAGAGTGCTTATGCTCTCCTCACTGAAGTTCAGCAGGTCAGTTAACCTCTGTGGTGACACCCTCTGCTAATTTGTTTGATTTCTCACATCAACGCCAACTCTAGCTGTTCAACAAAACATTCCTCTTCCTGTGTTAGGCTGTGTCAGATTGTGTAACTGAAGCCCAGATTTTGGATCTGTCCAATCGCTTCTACACCCTGATACCTCACGACTTTGGCATGAAGAAACCCCCACTGCTCAACAACCTGGACTTTATTCAAGTATGGACACAAGACTATCCAGTGTCCTCGTGTTTCATGTCTTAAGTGCAGATGGTTGCTAAATACATGCATATATCACTGTCCAGGCTAAAGTTCAGATGCTGGACAACCTGTTGGACATTGAAGTGGCTTACAGTCTGCTGAGAGGAGGGGCCCAGGACAATGAGAGCGATCCAATTGACATCAACTATGAGAAACTCAAAACTCAGATTGAGGTTAGGACCATGCCATCGCTTTAGCCTTGTGTTATAATGTTATGAAAAGTTTATTATTTTTTTATGTCTATCAGGTTGTGGACAAGTCCACACAGGAGGCAGAGATCATTATGCAATATGTGAAGAACACACATGCTGCCACGCACAACACCTATACACTGGAAGTAGAAGATGTAAGTCACAACGTCCTCATTTTGTCACCTTAGTAAGAGGGGAGAAAAGTCAGCATTTTTAATAGAAGTTGTTTTGCTTGAATAGAGTCAAGTAATATTACAACAAAAGTTTAGATTTTATTAGAATAAAGTTGGAAATTGTACCAATGAATAGTAATTTAGCAAAAATAAAGTGAGGGAGAGTTAGGATTTAAGTCGTAACGTTAGGAGCAAATCAGAATTTCACAATAAACTCGCTATGTTGCAAATGAGGCTTAATTTTATAGGAATAAAGTCGGACTATTACGACACGTTGGACCCAAAGAGCCCATTATATTCTAATGTACTCCCTGTAGCATTACAACTTTGTTTTCACAAGTTGTGGTATTTGTTTTCAGTGTAGCTCTAATTCTTGTGTACATTACTGTAATACCTATCATTCAAGATTTTCAAAATCAGTCGCGAGGGAGAGCGTCAGCGGTTCCGCCCCTTCGAGGAGCTGCACAATCGCCAGCTGCTGTGGCACGGCTCGCGTGCCACCAACTACGCTGGCATCTTGTCTCAGGGTCTCCGCATTGCCCCTCCGGAAGCACCTGTGGTGAGTACACGTTGCCAAGTTGGCTTTGATCTTTTACTCAATATAGGCGGCATTATTTCATTTAGCCTATACTTTTTTGTTTTAATTGTTTTATTTTATATTTTAGACCGGTTACATGTTCGGCAAAGGTGTGTACTTTGCTGACATGGTGTCCAAGAGCGCAAACTACTGTCACACATCACAGTCCAACCCTGTGGGACTTCTACTGCTGGCTGAAGTTGCTCTCGGCAACATGTAAGTGACATCATCCTGAATGAACTCGCTGTGAATGATGCTGATGCTGACTTTTTTTTTCTTTTTTACTTTAGGCACGAGCTGAAAAAGGCCTCCCATATCACAAAATTACCAAAGGGCAAGCATAGTGTTAAAGGTATGAAAATAATCTTCTCTCCCAGTAATTCATGCTGCAGACACTGATTTTCTTTTTCTTTGCAGGTTTGGGCAGAACTGCTCCTGAATCGAGTGCTACTACCACTTTAGACGGCGTAGAAGTGCCTCTGGGAAAAGGAACCCACACCAACATTGATGACACCAGCCTACTGTACAACGAGTATCCTTTTATGCTCACTCAGACATGGATTTTATTGTACTCTACACACATTATGATCTTTGAATATGCTTTGCTGCTTTCTATGTACACTATTTTTTTTCATTCCGCTGGTTTTGTTTCAAGTATACTGTATATTCTCCTGTGTCGAAGTGCCAAACACGCACATTTCCTCCTTTTCCCCTTTAAAAAGTGTCTTGTTGAATCAACCACAGCTGACCTTTTTACCCATTATTATACCGCTCATCGCTGTCTTTATCTTTCTTGTTGGAATTGAACAGCCTCACAATTTCTGTTGTGACACGTGCTGTACTTCCATCTCCGATAACACTCCCCTTCTCTCTTGACTACCATAGTTTGCTCACCACTATTAATTAGTCTACGAGAGCTGTGGTTAAGTATGGTAGGTCTGATTAGCTTGGATTAGATTTAACAGCATGACCAGAAATGTGCATATACACTACATTTTTGTTATGATTTTTCCTTAACAAGCTTCACAGATACATCGTGTATGATGTAGCCCAAATAAACCTGAAGTATCTCCTGAAGATCAACTTTAATTACAAAACTTCCTTGTGGTGAGAACACTCCTTGAGTTTGATTCCCTGCGGCGATACCCTCGGCTAAAGGATTGATGCTAATCTCTTGTCACTTTATGCGATTTTTCAGCAGATTTACTGTACTAGCGTTGCGTTTATTCGGTACTTGCATATCCACTCGAGGAAGGTCAAAAACAACATAGCAAACCTTTGATTTTTAGGTAGAAAAGACATAGGAGGATAGATTTGTAGGAATTTGTGACCAACAGCCACGTAGTTACTCACTCCGCCCACTTAGAATACTGTATTACATGTATTAGTATATATTTGCATTGTTTCTCTGCAGCTGTCTTCCCTTGCAAAAATAAACAATCTTTCTACAAAGGGTCCGTCTTGTATTACGCATGATTTGCAAAGAATTTGGCCACCTGGGGTGTTAAGTGAGACATATCTTGTATGTGTGCTATGTGGAGATGTTGCAGCAGGCATCCGTCTTTGTTGTGGGGTTCCATTCTCTGTGGTGATGTCAGGGTCTTGATGCCACTGCATAATTTGAAGCTACACCTTTTAAGTCCTACCAAATGTTATTGTATATCTTATGGTTGTAAATCAACTTTTGACATTTTGACAAGCCAACTTGAATTTAAACACAAGTGTGTTAATTTTCTGTGAATTGCGATACTCCACTTACGACACAGTTACAATGCACCAGAGCAAAATGCAAGTACTAGACATTTCCTCCACCCCAGGTCTGAGGCTTTCCGTTCGGAGTTATGCAAAGTTATTACGGGTGATACCTGTTTAGGCTGAGTCAGTAAAATGATATATAATGTTATTCTAACGCTAATTGGTCGTACTAGTGCAATTTGGTCACACACAAGCTTGTTTGAGTTCGTCAACTAGTCCTAAGGCAGCGTCCCGACCCAGAATGCATTTTGACAAGCTCTTTGAAAAAGCGGCGCGGCTGATTCAAGATGGCGGAGATGGACCAGCTGTTAGACGAGAGTGAGTAACATCAACATAAATTCAACCCAGTGTCGCTTTGTTATTACCCATTAATTCCACCGTTGTGGTCTTCACGCGCAGCGATAACCTACCTACCATTTGCGATGATCTTCATTTCTCACTAAGTTTGGAAAGTATCTTTACACGTAGTGAGATACCGGTATGTCCGTGTAGGCTAACGCTTGTTAGCACGAGAGGCTAACGAAAGCTAATAGGAGGAGTTGAGCAAGTTTCTTTAGTTCCATTGGGTAAACAAATAATGTTAGCTTAGCTACCGGCTAGCAGCCGCTAATAACAAAGGGATCTCCATAGCTTCATTTAGTTGATTAAACCCTCACGCTAGCAAAGCTTCATATTAGTACTGTTTATGATTGACAACTACCACATTAGTTTATCGTATGTATATTATTAATTTATTACAATGTGCTCAGGGCAGCAGGTTGAGACGGCGTATTCACGCAGAACGCAATTGAGTATTATCTTCGGATTTGTGACCTTAATGCTGCTTTAATTTCCCACCATTCGCCCTCTTCACTCAGCTGTCGCTATAATGTTACCCGCGCTTGACAGCTCTATCTGGGGTGTAGGCCTCGCTTAAACCAACTGGCTTAATGCCTGTCTTTTTCTTGAAGTTATTTAATACACATTTTATTCTAATTATTCATTTTGCACCGTATTTCCTCAGGCTCCTCGGCAGAGGCACTTGTCAGTCTCAAAGGTATGTTGGTCAAGAATTGTGCGGATATATTGTTGACATTATTATTACACTCTTTTTAACCGCTTGTCATATTTTGCTACACTGCTTGGTTGTATGCATAGTTTAGTTTTCCCGTAAGAAGGTAACTGAAAAGCAGTCATTTAGTTTTGCTACGTTATTGCCAATTAAAGCGTCCAATCATTGTTTTTATGTCATTACCAATACTATCCACAGCCTCTAGGGGGCATGTTAAGCAGGGCTTGCCACTATAGGCTATGATGTGTTAAATCATTATGGTTTCCCACCATCATTTCTCATGTTCACACCTATTTTTTTTCTTTTAGTCATGTTGTGGTTTGTGATGTCAATTATTTTTCTTTGCTGGTATGATGTAATTTGATTGTAGTGAGTGAATAATTACGATCACAAAATAGTCAACGATCTCACATACAGTGGAACCTCTGGTCGAACACAATGTTGCTGAATGTTGGTTGAGTTCAGAATTAGAGGTTCCACTCTACAACCGTTGCTTTCATGATAATTATTTTTATATCATAATTTTCTGAATTTGACTTTCCACAGAGGGTAGTTTGTCCAACACTCTGAATGAAAAGAACATCTTCCCAAGAGCTCACAACACCAGGGGACGTCAGTCCTCCCTCACCATGGACATGGTAATAGACAAAATGTTCCCTGTTATTGCTAGACAAACATTCACCCCCCCCCTCCACATAATTAAATTTGGCTAAACTCCACGTTGCATCTGACAGTCCACCCGAGGCTCGAAGAGGAGTCGGTATGAGGATGATCAGCCACAGCAGCGTCTTCCTTCTAGATCCCCTAGAAGAAGCCAGAGGGTCAACACCACACCACAGGTAAACAAAAAAAACCCTTCCTCGTCCTCCTCGCTATGAAATATATGCTACATGGTTGAAAGTACACAGTACATTGTGTGATTATTGAATGTGTCAATTTTGTGTTGCAGAAATTTACAAATGTGGTGACTCCAGATAAAAAGTCATCTCAAAGAATAGGGCTGAGATTAAGGAACCTTCTTAAGCTTCCCAAAGCTCACAAATGGTGCATCTATGAATGGTTCTACTCCAACATTGACAGGTAAACTGGCCTTCACTGTACACTTCATTTAGAAACTGCTGGGAGGAAGGATCACAGTCATTTTGTTAGCCGCCCACGTTGTGCACCAGTGCGTTGCGCATCAGCAAGCGTTCTGTGGGCTTTGACTTTGAGGATTATTTGTAGTAGTGTTGGGCGATATGGACCTTGGCGTATAATCACAGTATTTTTGGGAAGTATGATGATGTAAAATGATATAAAATTTCAATTCAGTGGAGTCTTGTATAAAAAGCCACAAACCTGAAGCTATATAATGAAATACACTTGTTTCAAAGCATGAGTCGCGCACTCACACAAACACAACTACATGGCATCCTAAATTTAGCTAACCCCTGCTAGCCTCTATTCACACTTTGTACAAGGAGATTCAGCCAACGTTCGCCTGCGTTCATCACCATTTCAACCTGTTTAGGTCGAGAGGTCCGAGTAAATACGGACGTTCCTTCTCACAATGACAGCATTTGATTCATCTTATGTATCCACCGCGACGCGCAGCCATCAGCTCGGCTTTATCATTTATATCGGTATAAGTCATTTTGTTCTCATTGGAAGAATCTATACCTGTATACCGGTATATAAAGAAATATCGCCCAACCCTAATTTGTTGTTGTTGTGGTTGTTTCTAATATGCCAGGTGGCGGTTGGCATTAATAACTGGCTGGAGGAACAGCCGTATTGTTTATGCAACACATCCAGCTGGGGCATGGAGGTTAACGACTTTATGGTGAAAGTTTAAACACTGCCCACAAATGTTAGCAACTCGTGCAAAAACATGGTAGAATGTTGTAATCATCATCCACAATCCTCACGTGAAACTTGAACACACGTCTCTCCCTTTTCTGTACGTTCTAAAGAGAGTAAAACAGCATGAGGGAGCTAACAATACTACAGTGCAATTTCCTTTAAGATGACATCTGTTTAACAGATACTGCAGTTTTGATTGTCAAAGTGATGGCTTCAAAATTGCAATCAGCATTTACTTTGTTGTATTGTAGTTATCACTCTAAAATTGCGTTCTTTTTCTATTTGTCTCCCAGGCCTCTCTTTGAGGGAGACAATGAATTCTGTCTGTGTTTGAAGGAGTCTTTCCCCACCCTAAAAACACGGAAGTTGACTCGAGTGGAGTGGGGAACAATCCGTAGATTGATGGGAAAACCCAGACGGTACACATCGTACTTTGCATGACGCAGTCAAACTTGAAGGTTGTTTTTGTTGATATATATATTTTTTAATTCAGGTGTTCATCTGCATTCTTTGCTGAAGAACGGACTGCACTAAGACAAAAGAGACAGAAGATGCGCCTGCTGCAGCAAAGAAAACTGTCTGACGTGTCTACCTGCAAAGACCTACCTGATGAGATCCCACTTCCTCTCATCATAGGCACCAAAGTCACCGGTAACCCAAATTTTCAGGGCATATGTCCTACGTGTTTGCTAACGTCGAATGTCGTGGTCTCAACAGCTCGACTTCGAGGTGTACACGACGGATTGTTTACTGGGCAGATTGATGCCGTCGACACGAGTGCCGCCACCTATCGTGTGACCTTTGACCGAAGTGGCCTAGGAACACATACTGTGCCTGACTATGAAGTTTTGGTACCCAACATCTCTATTGATTACAATTTTTTTCATACTGCAGTGTATACAGTATATTATACACAACACACTGTAAGACGCTGTCATCACTCCCTCTTTCAGAGCAATGAGCCCAATGAGACGATGCCCATTTCAGCCTTTGCCCAGAAGCACCGGACAACACGCTACATACAGAACCTCATGACTCCACCCAGAGGCCCCTACCCATCTGCCACCACACCCGTTCTTATGGTACAGTACATTTTTGCCCAATGCTACAACTCTTCATCACATTCTTAGGGTTGCACGTCAAGATGAATCATGTCCATGTCGCTTATAACAGGACCATGACCCTCTTATCAACCAGTCGACGTGGAGCAGCAAGCTGCCAGGTGCAGACGGAGACACCCTCGGTGGATTTCCTGTCAAGTTCCTTGTCCAAGTGGTAAATGGATGTTCTTAAAATGGCGTTCTGATAACGCTGCAATCTTAGCACCGGCATCCTAACCCTGACATATCTTCATCTTCTGTTACAAGACAAGGTTGTCTAAGATCTTGATGATCAAGAAAGAGCATATCAAGCACTTAAAAGAAATGAACACAGAAGCAGAGAAGCTGGTACAGTGCACACATTGAAAGTACTATGACTTAACTGTCGAGCTCTACTCAGACTATATGTATGTGTTTCAGAAGTCCTACTCCTTGCCTATTGACCGTGACTTCCAGAAGCGCTACGCTACCACAGTGCTTGAACTGGAGCAGCTCAATAAAGATCTTAATAAAGTGCTACACGAAGTTCAGCAATTTTGTTGCGAGGTAAGTGATTCATCCTAACAGATTAAAATCATTTGAACATTATGCTGTTGATGGTAAACATTTTGTCTTTTCAGCTCTCTCCAGATCAAGGCATGCTTCCTGCCGACCACCCGGCTGACCTGCGGCGGCACTGTGACGACGAGGCCCAGCAGATGCTGCAGCTAAGCGATTCCTTCAAGGACATACAACAGAGCATGTCCAACTCCAACCTCACGCACCTTGTGTCCCGCCTCACAGCTTTGCTGCTACAGATCAAGGTCAGTTCCATCAAACAACTGCTTGTTGCACAGCAGATATTGGGTTGCACAATGTATGCCCCAAAAGTTCATGTATCATTAATGATAACATGCCAAATATCGACATCCCCGAAGGCCTATAAGGCAAAAATGATTACCACTCCCAACTTTACTGACGAGATAGAGAGATAGCCTTCCTTTATTGTCATTGCAGAAAAATACAGCAGTGAAATTGCCAACGAAATGTCGTTGCCTGGCTCCCGTATTACACCAGAGACTAAAAAGATAAATAATAATAATAAATAGAATGAGTAGATGATGAATAAATAGATCTGATAGACCCTGCGGTTCCAAAATAACAATGCACCCACTGTGGTTGCTCGTGCACGAGCATGCATCATACACTGTCATGAAGAGAAAAGAATAGAATAGGAAGAATAACAGTGCGACCTCACAGCTAGGAGACCAGGTTTCAATTCCACCCTCGGCCATCTCTGTGTGGAGTTTGCATGTTCTCCCCTGCCTCTCGCCCGAAGACAGCTGGGATAGGCTCCAGCACCCCCGCGACCCTTGTGAGGAAAAGCGTTAGAAAATGAATGAATGAATAACAGTGCCCTCTTCTGTTTCTCGGGGTGCCCCACCTTACTCTTCAAGAATCAATAACATGCGTGTTGCCAAATTGGCTGTACCTGCTGTACCTATAAGTACTTTCAACCCATTGTACCTTTATACACTCACAACGCACCACTCAATACCTTTTGTCTGAATTTGCTATCCAGTGTCTGGCAGACGGAGGAGACCTGAATTCATTTGAGTTCAAATCTCTAACGGACTCCCTCAATGACATCAAAGCCTCCATTGATCCATCCAACCTCAGGTAGCTTTTAAATTGATCCTCTTCATGTTTTATTCATGTACTTTTAAAAGCCACGCTTCCCAGCTCACTTCCTTTATGTGTTACGGCGCTTCTAGTTGCTTCCAGAATAATGTGGAGATCCACGTGGCCCACATCCAAAGCGGCTTGAGTCAACTGGGCAATCTGCACGCATTTGCAGCCAACAACACCAACGCCGTCTGAGTGTGTGGTCTCTCCGCGGCACAGGTGCATGCACAAACACTTCCAGATACCAACTGTCAACACAAGCCCGAGTGCATGTATATGCCATCCCTTTCGGATGCTCCAATCCAATGGAAATAGCTCAGTGGGAGGATGTCCTGAATAGTTTTACCTTCCAGTTTTATTCTATGAAAATGTTTGTGCACCACACACAACACAAACTTGGACGTCTTAATGGTTTTGCCACACAAGTCACATCTCCAACCTCTCCAATGTATTTGTCTGTTCCACGTGCCAAACATTGAGTCTTATAGGTATTTATTTATTTTGAGTGTTGGTGTGTAATGCTTATGGAAGTATGGTAGATTCCCTGCTTTTTGGTGTTCCACTGATGGGAAAGCACAGTGCAGGCTAAAGAATGTTTTATAAAGTGTTTATTGTAGATACTTGTACAATATATGTCATTCATTTTGACTGTTGTCAACATTTCTGGTGTATATATTCAGAAATGGCTTTTGTAATTTTTGTGTGCACTCACAAAAGAGACGTTGCTATTTTTATAAAGGAGAATTCCGGGGTTTTAATGCCTTTTATTCCTCAACATGATCTTAGCATTTCCACGTTAGGCATGGCTGTTGCTGCGTCCACCACACATAGCCACTGATAAATATTTCATAGGGAATCTCTTTTTTTTTTCAGTTTTGTAAAGTTATATATGAGCACGCCCCTCGGGCAATTGTATATACGTGTTTGTCTTTTTATATTAAACATAATATTGCAAAGCTATGAGTCACTCCCACTTTGTAAGCCAGGGGTGTCCAAAGTGCGGACCGCAGCACATTCGAAAAATACCAAAAGAAAACTAATGAAAAACGAGGGCAAAAATGGGGAAGATGCAGGATGTTTTATAGCCAGTAATCCCACGTTTATCGCTGATTTCTGCGAAATAGATTTTAGTATACATACAGAATGTTTTCATAGTTTCATAGAAAACCTGTATATGACTTTCTCAGTATTGGTTTTAACATTATTAGCGCCCTGTCACATTGTGCAGGAGTTTAAATGTTTCACATGGAGTGGATAGAATGACAAACAAGACAAAGACTTACCACTTCCACATGGAATGAGAGGAAAGCTTTTTTTTTTAAACTCCATGTCAGCCATAGTATGTCGGCTTGGCGCTGCTGTTTACTGATGCCTAGTAACCAGAGTACTACATATTACTAGTCTTTCAATATTTTTGGACTAATAATAAGCCATAGTCAACCATGAAACGGTGATCACTTATTTCCTTAAAAATGTCATATCGAGAGACGACTGTTTAATTTATCATATCTACATTGGATTAGCTAAATATCAAAATGGCCCCTGCATTGCTGATTTTTCAGTATGCAGCCGTTGGCGGAAAAAGCAAAAAGAATATCATATTTAAGATGAAAGCATTGAAAAGTTTATTACTATTTTACAATAAATAAAACAACTGTATGTCATTTCTTATGATACAAATCTCTGTAGAGCACATTACATAAAACCACCAAAGCCAACCATGGCCTCACTCTCCCAATCGGAGTCTGAATCAGAAAAGTCCGGTGTCTCAGCTCCGTGGATTGGAGAGAAGCTACTGAAGCCATCCCCCGCAGCCCTCACTTGGGGGTACTGTATCTGGCCCCCGGCGTCTTTGGGCGATGACCTGCTATAGTTATTCTGCGTGGGAATGGGCGGAATCACCACTTTCATCTCGGGTCCGATGGTCTTGTTGGGTGGGAAGTTGTCATATTCCACCAAAACCTTGGGAGTATGGTTGCCGGTCATGCCGGTTTGGACTTTGTGCCGGTGCTCGTTGGGGTAAAGGAGGACGTTGCTGGACGGGACGTTGACAGTTAGCTCGTGGAGCTGCATCTGCTCAGGCTTCACTCGGCTGGCGTCTTTGTCGTACACACAGGATGCTGATACACCAGTCCTGTGCTGATCTTCTGCATTTGGGTGCACCGGGGGTCTGTAGCTGTCCTCTAGTCTAAAAGCAGATGTCCTGTGAGCCTCCGTGCTGTGGCTGTTATCGTACACTGCTAGAAGAAGACAAAAGGAAAAACTCAGTACAAAACAAAGACGGTTTTAAATAACTGAACCAAAAACATGGCTGTCAATCACCTTTCTCTGTGGCCATCCTGTTCTGGAGTTGGCTGAAGGATGCAGGCGGGTTGGGGGCCTTCATGGCTGAGGAGCCTACTTGCCGACGAGATTTGGCTCTCCTGTTTTGGAACCACACCTGAAATTGAAGAAGTGTAAGATTATTTTAGTGAAGCCCTATTTTAGCATGTTCCCCATTTCAAAACGGTGCCTTCAAGGCACAAAAATGAACGGGAGCCATGGCATTTACCTGAATTCTGGACTCGGGCAGCCCGGTGAGAGCCTCCAGCCTCTCTCTCAAGTAGATATCCGGATATTTGGTGTCAGAGTAGACTTTCTCCAGCACTTCAATTTGCTGCTGCGTGAAATTGGTCCTCTTTCTTCTGTGGGTCAATATGGCCACGCATTTATCCACTCTTGGCATTGAAGCTGCAGAAGCTAGGTAGTTGGTTACATCCGTGGCTCTAAAATCTGTAAAAAAAAAAAAAAAAAGAAAGAAAAAAAGAAAAAGACAAATATGTTAGTTTGTTTTCGAGTAATAGTAAAACTTTAGTAATATCGAGAGGAACCAACCTGCATTGACGATGTTGCTCATCTGGAGGTTGCCTTCGTGGTACATCTGGAAGTGATTCAGATCCCCAAGGGGCGGATTTCCATGGACTGCAGACATGTTTCCTCGCCGCGATATACCCACAAACTGATCTTGCCAGAGCCGGGAGAGCCCCGCACTTAAATGAGGCAGCGATCAAAGGTGACGCGGAGTTGCAAAGTGTGAACGACGCGGCCATCAACGCCGGCTGGCACTGCAGTGGATCCGCTGCAAACTTCAGACGTCTCCGGAGGTGTGAAGGCGTCTCACCTTGGACGCTGGCCGCAGGTCTCATTTTAAAAGAGCTTTTAATGGAATCTGCACGTTCAATACACATCTGCAGAGAAAACATTTATCCGCTTTGGCGTGGGCGACGCCATAATGGACCTGTTACCTTCAAAGACCGTCGGAAACTACCACTTTCCTCTCCCCACGACCTCCCAGGTGTACTAGAAAATGCCTTTGTACTCCAACTTTTGTACAAATACAATTCTCTCACGATAAACTGGAAATATAACACTAAAGGCTCGTAATTCAAACATGACACGTTCGGAAATTGTAAAAACAAAAACAAAACGAAAAAAAAATGCAAGCCTAAAAACAGAATGTTAACTGAAGTTAAATATACATGTTTTAAAGTTGTTAAAAACATGTATCTAACATTACTTTCAATAACCAAGTACTTCCTGAAAAGTTATTGCTGTAATTATTTGCATAATTACATTACAAACCACCTAATGGTATTAATAGTGGACTGAACAAACAAAAGAGAATTGCTGTTTAAATCCAATATTAATCAAATTGGCTTATATGGATTACATGTGCAAAAATCACTTCACTGCACATTATCACCAGGTTTGCACAAAACTCTGCATATCATATAAAATGTTATCATTTTACCATTATTTTCAAATTTGTGCAAAAAGTGTCATTTAATGTGAATAAAGGCGGAAAATAGCCCAAGACACTTTTAGAATGTGTATATAAAGGCAATATATTGTAATATCTGGTTTATCTGTACATTTATCCATAATTGTTGTTAAATACCTAGCAAATCCTCTCATTAGTTGCGAGAAGTCATTGTTATTTGCATAATTACATTTCATAGCCACGGCACAACAAAGAGAGCAATAGTATTAATAGTGGAATTAAACAAGAGCAATCATGGCACTCAATTCACTTTTTGTACATAGTTGGTTATTTGTCAGTATTAAATTAGATATTTGACTCCTCTAGTGTGTACTGATTACTTTCCCAAGTCCCTCCATTGTAATTCACATTCTCACTAAATCTGGTCTGATGTTTACATTCAAATGACTACATTTATTATGTCTGATAAATGATATATTATGTCTGAATATAATTGTCTTCCCATTGGTGGCATGCCTACAGGATCCACAAATATGACACGGCTCTTCTTATTAATGTCTTTTAACGTCAACTCAAGTGAGAGAATCTTCTTCCTCGATATGCTTTGAACTTGGCTGCACGTAGGAAGTGATTCACCCTCTTTGCCCTTCGGTGACAACAAAGTGTGTCACAATACACAAGTGTGCTTCAAAAGTACTCAGGGGGTGCTTGGCGCTGAATGGGCCTCATTAAATTTCACTGGGGGATCATGTCAAGAGGTAAGGCACCTCTTTTCTTCCTGTATATTTGGCCAAGGGACATTTTGGAATGATGTCTGCATGCTATATAACATGTTGCGTATGGTTTTAGGCTTAAAATGGAGGCATGATCACAATAGACTAAACTATTCCCATTCATTTTTGTTTGGGTTTCCAATATACTGTCAGACATTTAGCATCGTTTATATACAGTATGATAAGATGCTAGGTACTGTAGGTTGTAGGTACTTTATATGTGCACGTATCTTTCCTTTTGCACAACAGAATAGCACTTACCCAACTGTCATTTATGCCAAAAACAGAATTCAAAGAATCTGAGAAATCAGAGTAAAATCTAATTACATAAATAAAAAACTGAGGTATATTGTGTAAATATGCCCAACAATCTGCCAACATAGTAATTTGACTTGCAAGATTGTTTTTCAAGTCATATTTTGGATTTTAGTACATATTAAAATAAGCCAACAAAATACAACAAGATAAATGTTGCTAGTCAGTCAAAAATAAACATTTTGGACTTTTATTTCAGTTACTTTCAATGTGAGGACTACATAAGGACATGCGCAAGTGTAAACTTAAATATCCCAATATTGCTTTATTCTTCAAGTGGTTTATGTTGTAGTGCATTTCTATGCTAGGATTTTACAACACGAGAAGGCATCCCACTGGCATCCTGCACCTTGACGCCATTGTTTGTTTCTTCAACACAGTTCACATGTTACATTTGTCTGATGTTCCTAATTGGGCATTGTCTGTTGTGCAATGCTAACTAAAACCAGGCTGATGAAGTTCCTGATCTTTTAGACATCGTCACGGTGTTACAGGACTGGACTGGAAGGCCGTTGTAAGGTTGTCCTGTCAAACATCAAACACTGAAGACTGAAAGGAAGTGACCTCGGTAGACACAAACACGAAGACACCTTGACACCTTTTGGGATGCACCACTTCTTTTTTTTCTTTTCTAGCCTGACCACTATACATTTAACAGACAGACAGGTAAATTATCCTCTCCCGTTTGCAGGGATATGTTAGCTGTCTTTGTGTATTTGATTAGACTGTGAATGGGACACTGAGCTTCTCATATAGTGTATTTTTTTTGGGGGGGGGGGGCAAATTGAGTGTCTAAGCTGTTGAGCCCTCTCTTATGGTATGTGTTATGTGTTGCAAGGAAAATTAGACGTCTGTGCGTGGTTATTCCTCTTGTATAACAACTTCAGTCATTAGTACTGTTGTGCATATCAGCAATTCAAACTATATTTAAGTAGTAACAAACCAACAAAATTTAATCTTAATCATGTGTAGATCTTTTGAAATACGTCTGAAGTTATTATTTTTTTGCAATATTTAAATATATATTTTTTAAATAAAGTTGCAATAACACATATAAACAGGTAGATACATTAAAATATTAAATCAAATATAACAAAATAGACAATATGTGAATCAGTGTAGTAACAACACTTTTATGGTGGTGGTGGAGGGGGGGGGGGGGTCCTGTTTGGAACCTATGGGTAAAAAGTGTATTTATTATTATGATTACTAGTATTATTATGAATGAAAATATTCTAACGCATATGTCATTTTTCAATGCATTTTAAATGTTTTTTTTAGTTCTACAAGTTGACTAAAAAGCAGAAAAGGCACCCAGAATGTGGTGTTCCAGTTAGATAGCATTATTTAAATGAGCGTCTGATTAGTTAGATTATTTCTTGCTCGAATAATTTAAAGTAAAATAGGCATATATTGTATTGGAGTGTATTTGTGACTTATTTATAGCTTACTTTGATGTTCTACCGTAATGTATTGTGAAAACGTTTGGAAAAACTGAAAATATCGTATTGGTGTTTCAAGTGTATATGTAAATGGTGGACATCGATGACAGTCGTTTAAATAATTTTTGCAGTCGTTACAAAAATATACATATCCCGGAAGTTCCGGGCAGTGAAAACGGAAGTAGGTACGTGGCCGCTTCAGCTGACAGTTTCTCCATGATGGCGACGGAGGTTCAGAGCGGCGACCTCGACAGTGCTGCTTTCAGCCGGCTCGAAGTCTCCCTCGATGGCCTTACCCTCAGTCCCGATTCGGAGGGCGAGCAGGGCCAGCCCGAGGAGCTTCAGCCCAAAGGTTTGGAGGAACCCGACAGCGAAACACCGGTTGCCACTGAGGGCGAAGATGGAGAGACTGCCAAATCTGCCATAGAGGGGAAATGGGGTTTTCCCCTACATGAGCTATACGGAATGGCGCTTAAATTCTTTAAAGGTATTTTACATGTTATGTGTACATTTTTAATGCATTAATCTGCTTGAAAGTACACCTTGAGCTTTAAAAACGAGCTAGCTGCAGCTAGTATAGCTATGCTAGTTTATGCTAACTATCACCTCACGATGTTGCTACTTAGCAAGCTGCAGTTAGCTAGCTGCTAGCTGCAGAAAAAGGTGTAACACACAATTCCGGGTTTTTTGTTTGATAGTGGACTGCTTAGTTCAGGAAACATATAGGTAGATTTGATTGTAACCCAAAGCCGGAGCTGTCATCTCGTCGTCCGGCGTGACTTTTTAAGGGAGTGACGTTTACCATCGTACTTTCGCACAGGCGTTAAGCAGCCATTACAATCACAATGGCAATGTATGGTGCAGTGTTAAGAGTAGCATTCGTTGTCGCATCCTGACGTCTCGTACGTGCTTGGTAGTGTCACTGGCTTTGCGTTGTTTGTTGTGATTTATGGGAGCTTGCAAACACGCCCCATGGTGCAGCTATTCAAATACTACGCATCCCATATCATATTCGTTTTATTTCTGTAATCCACTGTGCTGTAAGATAGTGTAAAATAACGCCTAATTCAAAATAATTTCCTGAAATTGAATTTGTGTGGGTTGGTGCTCCAGGACAAAACCGGTTTTTGTACTCTCAGCACACCGCATAAGTGAATGGAATCTTTCTCCAGTGTTGATAAAGTTATGACATTCAAAAGACAGCAATTCAATTTGAGCCAACCTTAATGTTGTGACCGTTTTTAATCATACCTAATAGAGCTGCAAGATTGGGTCGATGAGAACAAGACAAGATTAGATTTTTCAGAAACATACTATGAAGAAATATGAAATTATATTGCAATCTACTAATATAATTTCTGCTATGTTACACACTTTCCTTGTGTGTACACTACCGGCCCCGCCTCCACCCCATGAGACAGAGACTGACAATAGGGCTCACTCTGTTCTTGTTGTTGTTACTATATGGAACAACCACATGCACCAAGGTGCTAAAACCAGTGCATGTGTTCGTCCATAATAGTGGCCAGGGGATGTTTATATGAAGGTGTTGATTTTGATTTTCAATGGCCACTTGGTGACTGTGACCTGGCATATAAAGTGGAGGCTACAATTTACATATTGAACTTTTTTTATTTTTTTTCCCAAATACTGCCTGGGAGAGGATTTATTTGTTCATGTGGACATGGTGTCTATTTGAGTCGAGGCCATAGTTTGCTGAAGTATTATTAATGGTTGTATGGAATCTCATTACATTGTACTGGTATCATTAATGAGGTGTTTAGTTAGTGTAAAAATACACATTTACCAATAAATGGGTATATAGTATCCTCGTGAGGACACATTTAAAATGTCAATAGTTATAATGGTGTCGCTGTTAAAGTCATCGCAAAGTGCTACACGTCTGCTCTCCAATTGTTTCCCCCTCAGATAAGGATGGGAAGGCCTTCCACCCCACCTACGAGGAGAAGCTCCGCCTGGTGGCCCTGCACAAACAGGTGCTGCTGGGCCCTTATAATCCCGATGCCTCCCCCGAGGTCGGCTTCTTTGATGTCCTAGGCAATGACCGCAGGTAAACCCCCACAAAAAGGCCTGCATGGGCTTGTGACCTTTGAACCCTGTTACACAGATCAGTTGCTTGACTTTTCATTCATGCATTCATTTTCTACCGCTTATCCTCACGAGGGTCGCGGGGGGTATCTCAGCCTATCTCAGCTGTCTTCACACACACATTCATACCTATGGACAATTTGGAGTCACAAATTAACCTAGCATGTTTTTGGAACGTGGGAGGAAACCGGAGTCCCTAGAGAAAACCCACACACAGGGAGAACATGCAAACTCCACACAGAGATGGCCGCGGGTGGAATCGAACTCCTGTGTCCTAGCTGTGTGGCCCACACGCAAACCACTAGGCCGCAGTGCAGCCTTGACTGTTTTTATTTGTCAGAAAACATGCTGTCCGTATTGGGTGAAATATTCCTGTGGTAATTTAATGAACAGTAATGTTTTGATTGAAAGTACTGTACGCACAGAAAATCAGGTGTTTATTTGTTGACTTTGGGGTCTTGATGGGGCCTTCATTTCTACTAGGCATAGACATTGACCACATTGATACAAAAATGTTGCAAATACAAAAAATGTTATTTTTTTATATTAAATATATGTTTCAATTGAATTTTAAGTATATTTTTGCACATGTTGATCAACATAAGAAATTTGTGCCAGAGTTGAGCATGAATCAACAGCGCCTCTGTTGGTTACAGCCAAGTATTACACTCCAGCTTTCTACATTTTCACAAACTCCCTAATTTGTAGAAATGCATTTCCATAATAACAATAAGTGATGACAGTAATAGTGTTACATCGTTAAAACATCATTTTCACCAGCTATAATGATACTGAATTTAAAAAACACCCCTTTGGAGTACATTTTTTTTCCCACATATGCTGTTGTTATAATTTTCAGTTTTTTTAATATAAAAATCCATGATTTATTCCTTGCCACAGGAAAGAGTGGGCCTCATTGGGTAACATGGAGAAGGAGGAGGCCATGGTGGAGTTTGTGCGTCTGCTCAACAAATGCTGCAACCTCTTCGCGCCCTACGTCACCTCACACAAGATAGAGAAGGAGGAGCAAGAGAGGAAACGGTATACTTTTTTTCTCCACTTGTAGTCTGCAGACGCAGAAGACCGTGCATCACATTTCTGCTTTGTTTTACAGAACACAAAAATGACATGTTTCATTGTGTTGTATGATTATGTTTGCTGTCTTGACAGGAAAGAGGAGGAAGAGCGTCAGAGGCAAGAGGAGGAGGAGAGGGAGCGACAGAGGCAGGAAGAGGAGAGACGGAGGCTTGAGGAGGAGGAAAGGCTGAGGCGGGAGGAAGAGGAAAGGCGGCAGGCCGAAGAAGAGAGGCTACGGATTGAGCAGCAAAAGTATGTCGTAACAATATCCATCTGTGCTTCCCTTCCACTTCCCGCATAGTCTTCCTTACTCTTAACTTGTCCCTGTGACGTCCTTTTCCCAGGCAGCAGATAATGGCGGCCTTGAACGCCCAGACCGCAGTGCAGTTCCAGCAGTACGCTGCTCAGCAGTACCCAAACAGCCCCGAGCAGCAGATCGGCCTCATCCGTCAGCTCCAGGAGCAGCACTACCAGCAGTACATGCAGCAGCTCTACCAGGTCCAACTGGCCCAGCAACAGGTTGGCTCATTTCACTAGCAACACTATCTGGTGTTTTTTTATGACATTATTACAACACTGTTTCAGACTGGCTCATGTGGGATTGTTTGTACACAAAGCCCTGCCTCTAGTTGCTTGATTCCAAACTTATAATAGATCATATGAAGAACATAAAGAAGATAAACCAACTGCTCTTATCCCAGGCGGCCTTACAGAAGCAGCAACAGGCTGATTTGATGGTACACGCCCACCAGGATGCAGGTGCCTTCTGCACCGGTGATCCAACCGTGGCCTCGGCAGCGGGGCCGATGTGTGCAGCTTCACTATCCTCGAGTGAAGACACCCCCACTGTCAATGGCGGCCACTTGGACTCCTACATGGAAAACACAGACCGAGAGCTGGAACCGGAGGCAGCAGAGGAGGTCTCTGAGAATGGGCCGTTATTAGGTAAGTTGGCTACGCCGTTTGTTTTTGCCATGAAACTGATGTTTACAGTGTAGTGAGGCCTTTATTAAACATGAAACCTGACTCCCACCTGGCCTTGTTGATATCACCTAAAGGGCATGGCTGGCTAGATTTGAGCTCAGTGCTTTTTTAAAATTTTAGAATTTAGAGGGGTCTGAAAATTCAACATAATGAAGGATTACTGTATATCCAATGTATTTTTGCAGATAAGTAAAGACAGATCTCTTTATTTTTCATTATAGAGTTAGCTTTCACATACATATCCAAAATGTTGTTTGCAAATGTGTTTTGGCACATCTTCATCACAATATTCTATTGGTGATGGTAATTGTAATGTGCCTCGTCCTTTTAGCAGCAGACTCTCCGCCAGTCATCGCTGCACCCTCCATGTGGACACGCCCGCAAATCAAAGACTTTAAAGAGAAGATCCGCCAGGACGCCGACAGCGTGATCACGGTGGGCCGTGGCGAGGTGGTGACTGTGCGTGTGCCCACACACGAGGAAGGTTCCTACCTGTTCTGGGAGTTCGCCACAGACTATTACGACATTGGCTTTGGGGTCTTCTTTGAGTGGACTGATGCCGCGTCAGCCTCGGTCAGCGTGCACGTGTCTGAGTCGAGTGATGAGGAAGAGGATGAAGAAGGTATCACTTTTAGACAATCTAGTGTAGTGTGTATACTGTATATTTGCACCTGGGAATTTAATAATGGGATGCATACTTTATATTTCTCTTGTCAAATACCTCCAAATAACTGGACTGTAATACACATTCATACACAAATTTTCCTTCTCCTCTCAATGACAGTATTTGATTCACCTTATATGTCCGCCACGGCACGCAGTCATCAACTCGGCTTGTTTACTTTTATCACTTATACCTGTATGAGTCATTTTCTTATCATTGGAAGAATCTATAGTAGTATACCGGTGTATATAAAATATATTGGCCAACTCTACTGCCTACACACCCTGCAGTGTAAACACTAGCCAGATCAGAGTTTACTGTGACAAATAGTACTCCACTGTTTGACGCTAGTTAATGGCTTGACTGTATTGGACCAAGCCGAGGAAGATATGGAGATAAACTTGAGGTGACCAAAAAGAGTGAAACTTTTCAACCTGTGTGTTCCAACTGTACCGCTTGTAACGCCACCAACTAAAGTTGTCTATGTATTTTTAGGCGAGCCTCAGAGCGAAGAGGAGAAGGCAAAAAAGGGGGCGGGGAAGCCTCAGGTGGACGAGATTGTGCCGGTGTACCGGCGGGACTGTCACGAGGAGGTGTACGCCGGCAGCCATCAGTACCCCGGTCGCGGGGTGTACCTGCTCAAGTTTGACAACTCCTACTCACTGTGGCGCTCCAAGAGTGTTTACTACAGAGTCTACTACACCAGATAAGCCTGAACCCAGGAGTGTGTATGTCAGTATATATGTCTGTGTGCGTATGTGTTTGTATGAAGGCAGCAGGTGTGTGTGTTTATGGCAGGAGACACTGAGAAGAGCGATTCTGAAAGCCACCACCAGAGGGTGACAAATCACACCTGGAGCCCTGTTTTTTTCTTTTTGGTGAGGGGACCAATGTATGGGATTATTTTTCCCAAGATGGAAGAAGAGTTTCCATCCGCATCATATATCCACTACATGTCCTTGTCAGTCATGTTTTATTTGCTCACTTTTTAGCCTGGAATTCTTCCCTGTTGCTCGGTGAAGCTACTCCTCCCTGGAAGATGCTCCCATAGCCACAAACAGTGATGCCCGCACTCTGAGCCAGAGTCTCCTTTTTGCTGTTAATCAAAGGACATTGATATTTAAGCATACTGCAGTGTAAAGTGTAACAACCACCACAGTTGCCAGGCAACAACTTGGCACAATTAATGAAGGAATACCATCCTGCAATTTTGGGTCTTTTCCCAATGACATCATGTATGATTGGTTGTGTTGTTGGCTCATGAATCTCACTGTACAAGTATACAAACACGTGAATGAATTCCAACAACAAAAATCACATCACATCTAAACACGTATTTGCTCAAAATATATAACACCATTTATCCTAATTTAATTGAATGCAGCTCTTACATTATGTTCATTTTATTGTGTCCATCTGCAAAGTTCCTCTGTCTTCTGTGTGATTACTCTCGTTGTTTCTCACCAAATGGAGTTGACTCCTTTTTTTGTATGTAAATAATTCTATAAATAACTTTATGTATGGGTGGGTTGGCGTGTTTTAGACTCGGACGAAAAGGTTAATGCACTGTTAAAGTATACGGTAAATTAAATACACATTATACATTTTACCCCACAAATGAACGTCTGCGAGGAAAAACTCTAAAGTGAGGTATATAAAATCTGTTGGGAGGCATTTTTTGTATTGTTTTGACTTGTTTGGGAGTTCTAGAAGATCTTTTTGGGCATATATTTAATCTTGATTAAACTTATGTTCATCTATTCGACCTGACTAGTTTACTTTGCTTTATTTTTTTTCTTATTTTTGTTACCTTTTCACATAATGTGCAGCTTGAAATCTGTTAGTATACTACTAATTGCAAATATTCGAATCCAAATGCAGCTTTCTATATTAGATCTCATGTAATGAGAGATAGTGTGTGTATATTTGCATGGATGTCTCATTCTTAGCCTTTAGGTTGCTGTGAGTACAACACACCGCAATGAAAATACCACAGGGAGACATCGTCAACTGGGCAAATAACTGCTTTTAATTTGCAGCTGTGTTATTTAAAAAAAAAGGAGCACGGTTGTCTCTGCTATGGCGGGAATGCCAGGTGCTGCAGTAGATAAACACATAAATCAAGGCAAGAATTAAGAGGATGCAGAGGGGGGAAAGGTATGATATAACTGATATAACTAACTTTACTTTGGCCGTGTTATTTCTACGTTAAAGCCATATCGTGAGCTAGCATTTGAGTGGCCAAATTTCCACGTTAACAACCGAAATTAATAAAAGCACGAAGCTATTGACATGTTAGCTTCGTGCTTTTATTATTAATAAAAGCACGAAGCTATTGACAACGTCGTGCTTTTATTATTTTCGGTTGTTAACGTGGAAATTTGGCCCATAATAAACGTAATATATACATATATGTCTAACGTTTGGCCTATATGCTGTTTGAGTCCTGTGTCAGCTTAGTTTGCTAATTTAGGAAGCGAACCTGCTAGCACCGCTGTTTATCTTAATGGCAATCTTAATTATCCAAATAGTACTGCTTCAAAAGTGTACTATATGTAATATATATTAAATATATAATACATATTCGTAATAAATATTAGTTTATCCTCAAATTGGTGGACGTATGCCAGTTTCAATGTATTCCAGTCCTGGTTTTCCCATCCGCGTTGCTGTGAGCCTTTTGCAGGTAAACTTTTGCTTTCTGGCTCCGAATCCATTGTCTACAGGTGGTTGGGAGGATTCTCCGTGATTTAGCTTTTACCCCTCTTCACTTTTTTCTGGTGTGTGTGTTTTTTCTCTTCTGTCCCCAGCCTGTACTCGGTCCTAGTGTGTTCTTTTGAATTTGAATAGACTGGGATGTAACGTCTGTTGTCGTCCAGCTGCACAGCGTGCTGTGGAAATAACAGCAAGCAAGCAAAGAAACATGGCGGGATTGAAGGATTATGTTCAAGCAACAAGCGCCGATTGGTGCAACATGTGTTTCGAGTTCGTTTCAAGCCAGTAGGATTTGGGTTTTTTTTCAAACTTGTACCGGTTAACTGCTTTTGACGTAGTAAAGATGCCGTTTCCCAAGAGGAGTATTGAACCGCGGCGTGTGAGCAGGTTACCGGCGAGAGGTGGCCGGACACCGGTGGACGATTCGCCCAGCAGGCGCAAAGTGAAAAAGATTGTTTTATTCTCATCGCTGGACGAGGTTAGCTGTCACACCCTCACCAACATCATTCACCAACTCTCCGATCTTTCCCGGCTTGCCAGCGACATCTTCCTGGGCATCGAGATGGAGGCGGGGATGGTGTTCAGGAGGTCCTGTAGGATCCAGGGAAGGCTGCACATGCTGCAGAGTCAAGTCCGCAAGTTAGACCCCAAGAAAGTCCAAATCCGTAAGTCCATGCACAGCTATGCACGCAGTAAGAACATACGGCACAAAACAATGTGTTTATTCACACCCTACACCCTTAAGAACGCTCACTTCATGCTTCTTCATTGTTTCTCTTGTTGCTTTCCTGTCAAACTCACATTATCCTGAGCAAGGAGAAACTGCGGATGTTCCCAGAGTTTAAATGCACATTCAACATTTTTAGACCTATAACATACCATGTGACAAACACAGCATAGAAGTATGCAGTGGTGTACAGCTAACTAACTGTACGGTATCATATTGAGGGGTGCCTCAGATATTTTGGTTTCCGTAATGCTGATTTGTCAAAACAGATTTACAGTAGAAAATTATATGAATATCTATTCCATGGTCAAACCGTCACCAGGAATGGGAATAATGCATTCATCACCATCGTAAACACTAACATTCTTAACTCATGCAAGTGCAAAAAGAAGTTAACCTCTGTACAAACAGCATGTGATGATGCTGGAGTTTTACTGCTTTGAATGTGAGTGAATGTTATGGGGCTTTTGAAATGCGTAGTGGCAAAAAAAGCAAAACAGTTGTTGCTTTGTAGTTATTAGAGATTTTAGAGGCATATTTTCCACAAATATTTTGGATGAACGTGGAATTGCATACGCAGTCCAATGAGGAGTGACCGGTGTCTCCCGACCACATGGGTCTGTTTGCCTGACTTATGCTAATGGTGCCGTTGACTCCTGTCAGACATGATGGATTCCCTCCCAACCGACTGACCATCTGTGTCGCTGCCTTCAAAGGGCCGTCGAGGGGCGCAGGAAGCCACGGTGTCGTCAGTACACACACTCACATGAGACCAAAGTTGTGATCATTCTTCCCCCCGTTGTCAGTTCTGTAGTTTTGTGATAACAGTCCCTCTTTAAAGCTCCTCTGCTTTCAGCGCGGTTACACATTAACTTGGACTGGCACAATGGGGAATGTGTCTGCGAGCTGAAGAACGTGAGGCATGGACTGTCAGTCTGATTCATGGCGGGCTCACAGGAGAGCCATATTATTACATAATATTACATTCTATGCAATTTTGATATGATCATTTGTATGCATACAGATAGTATGTTCCTCATTTCCCCAAAAGTGTGCTCTAAAATGCACCTTGCACATTTTAATTGTGTATTTGTATTCCTGAAGATGAGCCACCCCAGTGTGCTGTTACATGGTTTCTTGTGTTATGCTTTGCTCTGAACCATCAACTCATTTGCACTAGAATTTCCATGCCGTAGTTGTCATCGATTCTCTACAGAGGATTCTTTTGTTGAATAAATTTGCCTTGAAAGTATGTTGCAAAGTAGGAAGTCCATGTATAATTCCACTGAAGTTCTGACTCATCGTCTGCACTGCAGTTTCCTTTTTTTTTAATTTTTCTTACTGGCTTGCCTTCCAGTCTCCTCTGACTGTGACTCACGCAGACACACAATGATAAGATGGGCAAACAGTCTCCAGAGACCAAAACAAATGTGATGCATGATGTGAAACCGATTGACTGTTGCACCTTTTAAGATGTGTTTAATGGGGAGCCCATTATGTGGCAGCCGGTGCACGTTTAACTAATCTGCCGTGTTATCACGTGGTAAGACTTTGCTACTTCCATTATCTATTTTTTTTGGTTTTTGATTTTTTTTATAAAGTGAGCGCTCCCACGCTCGTTTCAAGGCCAGTAGAAGCCCTTTCAGATTTGTTATGACACACTCTTCTAGTGTTTGCATCTGTATGGGGTCATGTACATACAATCATAGGTATTTTTTGCACAATTTTGTAATCAAAATTACTTTTCGGCAATTAGTATTATGCTTCTTCCACTTTTCTGACCTATAAATTTAGCTAGAATGTTATATTCTCGTGTTAAACAATGCCAAAGTTTCAGATGATGAGGTTTGCGCATTTGGAAGTGAGCCGTGAAAGAAGTTTGGGATGGCTCAAAACTCGCGGTTTCAGAGGGCGTTGCAAAACTGTTCCTTTGTGATGTCACAGAGGAGTGGGCGCAAGTCAGGGGTCTCCAGCCAGTAGCTCATGAGCTGCTAGTAGCTCCTAAGCACTTTTCAATTAGCGCTCCAAAGACTTTATTAATTTATTATCAACTCCTTTTCCCACTAGTTTAGAAAGTCGGGTTCATTTGTAGTTAGGAAGCACTTTGGGCGTGTGACCAATCACAGTGGCGTAGGTGGAATAAATTAAAACAGACCGTTTTGGCAGGAAGCACAAATTCTAGGAAAAATTAGCATAATAGCTCCCCTTTTTCAGAAATGATCAGTTCCTAGGTCTAACTATCGCCATCCTACAGCACAACAACTAGACATGGGTCGGTATGAGATTTTGACGGTATGATAAACTTGGGATTGGCTGGCGACCAGTCCAGGGTGTACACCACCTTTCACTCGAAGTCAGCTGGGATAGGCTCCAGCATACCACCATGGCCCTAATGAGGATAAGCGGCATGGGTGGATAGATGGATGATATACTTGGGCAGCAGCTTAAATCCCTTCACATAAACTGTTAACTATGGTTACTAAAAGCTCTGTGTGTACTTTATCATGCATTTCCATGATAGTGTTCATCTTATGCCACTGCTGCTTGTTGTGTTTTATATGTATAAGCTGTTTAGCAATACCTGGATTTGTGATATCAAAGCCTAGCCCGTTCATACATGAACCCATCAGCTTCTAATCAGCATGCTGCAAGACGACTACGGTCATCCTTGTTATTATTGGCGGCTGTGAGTCCAGATTCCTACTCTAACTTCAGCTTTGAGCACGTATCAGGTTGCCGGTCAGGATAGGGGTGTGGGGCACCACTATAAGAGGAGGGGGGGCCGGCATTCAGAGACGAGCATATCAGTAGTGGACGTTATCATCACATGGTAGTTACATGGTAGTAAAGTATAATTTCCTCTCCTTCCTTGTGTATTTTCATTCATAATCTATTTGATTGTTGACGTGCAGGTCAGCAACAGACCCTGGAGGTCAGAGGTCATTCTCTCAGAAGCTTAGAACGGGGTAACACCTGATGCTCAGGAGTCAAAAGTTTACCTAAAGTAGTTTGTCTTGCTTGAGTTTCTACCGCGGGTCTGCATGGGTCACCTGAGCGTTGACTGGGCACTCAAACACACACACACACACACACACAGAGCAAACAAAAACAAGAACAGTGTGTATCAGTCCTGAGGAGACATGGGGGGTATACAAAGCGAGTTTAGTGAGATAGTTTAGTGACAGTATTGCTTTTGGCAGTGAACTCCTCGTAATGCTCCATTTTGAAGCGGTAGTAGAGTAATATGACGTCATACGCTCATCACTCTTATGTTAAGTTGATCCCAACAAATTCAGGTTTTGTTGAGCACAAAGCCTGAGTTTGTGGAGCCACTTTTACCATATTCCTCCATAATTTGTGGAGATCATTTTACTGTGAGACGACAATCTTGCACTCACAGTGGGTTTCATTGACAGACAGCGCAAGTTCAATTGTCTCTTAATGACGCCTGCCATTACTATTACTCATACTAATAGGGAGTGTGCTATTTTTACGTCAAAAATAGGTCACGGCTGTTGTAAAGGTTAATTGGTTGCTGGGAGACTTTTGCCTCGGTCCTGTCAGAAACTTGCTAACTGTTGTGCAGCCGTTGTAGTACATAGTAGAGGTTTAGTCAGAATAAATACAAACAGTGTTGCTTCCTGCTGAGCTGCTTATACCATCATTGACCATCATTGTTTTATACACACAAACTGCCAGTGCATTCCTCCCGCCATCCCTCGGGTATTTATAGATAGTATGTCTGTGGCCCGACAGCAGACGGCCCTTCATGTGAAGCATGCTGTCATGTTTAGCGTGTGACCGCTCATTCACACTTGCCCTATCTGTTGATGGCTGGTTCTTGCTCGACTCATCAGCGATATTAATCATTATTGATGCATGTGGTACACAACAAACCACGTCTGGATGAAGTCATTGCTGCAAAACCTTCCTGTTTGTGTACATAAAACTACCCCCTTTTTTTCCCTTTGACTACCTTCTTACATTTGTACCAATACAGTGGAACAGCACATTGCACAGCGCACCCTTACAGACTTCTGATCAGTTAGCATTAGCTTGAGTTAACAAGAACACAGTTGATTTAAGAGACTCACCATGACAAATGTACGTATATTGTGTTTTATATATTAAAATAGTAAGGCATCAATTTATCTCGTAGATTAAACAGAATTAGTCTTTATTTGTACAACATTAGTTTTGTAAGTACAGTCAATGTAGTTTTGGTACATGAGGGTAACTTACTTTTGCAGAAAAAGTCAACTCACTTTTGTGAGTACAGTTAACTTGTAAAGGATAATTTGACTTTACTCACAAAAACGTGGAGTTACCATTATGTGCAAAAGTACATTACCCATCCGTCCATCTTCTATGCCGCTTATCCTCACTAGGCTCATGTATGTATGCTGGAGCCTATCCCAGCTATCCCTGGGCGAGAGACAGGCTACACCATGGACTGTTCGGCAGCCAATTGCAGGGGACATATGGACAAACAACCATTTGGAGTGTTTTGTGCATGTTTTTTGAAATTTGGGAGGAAACCAGAGTACACTGAGAAAACCCATGCAAACTCACAGACACACAGACATGCTCAAGCGTAGATTCGAACCCAGGCCCACTGTGTGGCCCACATGCTAACCACTCGTCCAAAAGTACATTGACTGTACTTATAAAACTAATGTTGTACAAACAAAGACTACTTCTGTTTGCGCTACATGATAAAGTGATGCAAAAATAATTTAAAGTAAAAGCAACCCTGTATTTTTATCGAGTGTAAGGAGCTCAGGCATCTTTCCAGCATCAAGTCCGGCCTCCTTGGACTCCCTGAACCACAAGTGCTCTGACCCGCAATCCACATGTTAGTTCCCACATGGTTCATTCCCTGGAAAAGAGCCTTGCTTGTGAGAGGAGGTCGAACTGGTCCCACCAAGAAACAAAAGAGCCAGGTCAGAGGGACTGATGAAAAATAGGGAAGGGAGTAAGAAAAGGCCTGCAGCCTTCAAACTAGAGAAGGGATCCTACTTCCATTGGACAGTATCTGATTTGTGTGCGTGTGTGCTGGCCTCTCTCACGCCTCTCCCTGCGCAACGCCAAGGATGCATGCGCTGTCCTGGCGAGGGAACAAAGCGGTATTAGGGAGTGAGAGCTTGACAGATGCCTGATGCATGCAAGTGTTTTGTCATGCAAGATAAGTTCATGCAAAATATGGGTTGGGCTCTGCAGTTTCCACATTGACAGGATTTCTAGTTTCCTGTGCCAAAATATCCAATTGATTTGCTGTTTTCATTGCCTTTTTCTGCACCCGTTCTGCAAGATGGCAGTTGGAGTAATCAAGTGTTTGTTCTGGCGGAGGGTTTAAGATTTATAAACGTAATCCTCGTGACCTCTGCTTGGAGGGAGATTCACAGATGTACATCTCACTGACTCCACGAATCCCCCTCGTTTGCATGTCTTATTGTTTTGGTGGGTGGGGAAAAATGTCCTCAAGTCCCTGATGTTTTCCTGCAAATTCATTTCCACTGGAGAAGCAAATAGCGTAGCTTGCCACAGTGGAATTTGTGCGCCAATTCCCCAGTCAAGATGAACAAAAGAGAGACAACATCTTTACAGCATGTGTCTCTGTCTCTCTCTCTCTCTTTCTCTGCCGCTTAAACTTTCCTGTCTTCTCAGCTTCCTCTGTTACAAAGTCCACTCTCTCACACCCCTCACGCCTGTGTCTTCCTGTTATTTCATATGCTCTCCAGACCTTTTCCTCCCTCCTCATCCGTCCATCCTATTCGCTTTGATGTCAGCTCTCAGTGGTGGGGCAACCCACTACAAAGACCAGGCACCTGCTCAACCTTAGGCTTTCATTCCCCTTTTGTCCCCTTGCTCATCTATACATCTCTATTTTCTGTTAGTTACGGCTGTATGGAACTTGCCGTGTGCACTGTGGAAGAGAAAAGGCCCTTACTAAAAGTGTTACCATTAAATACCAGCTGAAGCAGGTGGGAGCTCATGTTGCAGGGGCATAAAGGTTATTGTTATCCTCCATATGCACTAAAGTGCATGCAAAGCCTGTAAAAACATACTGCACGTACAGTATATGCACTGTATACCCTGGATTGATGGCAGCTTGTGGAAAGATAAACAGCATTGTTGCTGTCACATCTGTCATGTCTGCTGCACAATCCCCTTGATTCTTATTTGACTTTGTTGAAATGTGTCTCAATGAAGTGGACCCACACTGACAACTGTTTTTGGATTGTAAACGTCAAGTGTCAAGTCAGGCTTCCACAGCTGAATAAATAGTTTAGTTAATTTTTTTTAAATACAAATTACTATGTTGCACAATTGATGGTATTATTATATTCCTACGTTATACTAATAACTCTTTTTTTTGTATGTTTCATTCATTTATTTTCTATCAACCATTGGTTACCTGTTGGTGCAGAAAAGTGGACACAGTCTGAGCTGTAGTAATGTTTTACACATATCATGCATCTCACTTAGTGTGTGTGTGTGTGTGTGTGTGCGTGCGTGCGTGCATATGCTTTTAGGGGACACAGCATCTGCAACATACTCCACACAGGCATCCCCTTTTGAGGACCGACTCTTGTTATGTCACTGCTCCTTCCATCCATCTCCACAGAGACTCCATTGTGTGTGTGTGCGTGTGTGTGTGTGCGCGCGCATGCAGACAAACACACTGTCGTGACTTGTAGGTAAATTACTGCTGTCGAAACACTGTTTTCATAGTGTCATGTTTTGTTTGTGGTTAGTGTTCCACTGTTGGTTGTCTGCAGGACTTGTTTATGTGCAAAACATTTTGTAGTTGTCTCTTAATGTTGGCTTAGTGGCGCACGTGGGTGTGTCCCTTTTAGGTCACATGTTCAGCTAAGGTGTACTCAAGGTGTAGCACGTGTTTCTGGTTCAGGACAGAACATGTGATAGAGGCAGAAGAGACACGCAATTGTTGCACAAATGTACTTGTACAGGATGGGCTCCGCCCCTACTTAACTGACATGCGAATGCGAATTTCCCCATGGGGATGAATAAAGTATCTACCTAACTACCTACCTTCCTACCATGCATCGGGGTGGAGGTCATTTGAGGTTGCCAATTAAACATGGCCCCAAGGTAAAAAGACAAAAGGACACACCCTCATATCCACATTCACGAAGAATAATTATGGTTCATCACAAGTCCACAAAAAGTGCGAACCGCACCTGTAAAGTTGTCAGATGCATTAGCTTAACCACCTTCCCCTTACGGGTGTATCAAATGTGTGCACGCATTCCCTTGACACTAATCCACAGAGTATTGTTTTCACCGTCCAGCTGTTTTGTGACATGAATCTGTGTGCGCATGCACAAGACAGCACCCTGAGGGACGCCCTCCCTGTGCCACACAGCGATAGAGAAAAAGAGAGCGAGAGAGAGATGAGCGGAGGGGATTATGAGAAATATCATTCCATGCATCTAGAGAATGCTTAATCGCGTCAAGCTCTCTTTAGGCCGCACGCCTTTCCTGTCCCTGCCCGCTTCATAGCGCCATGTGGGCGTCTTACCTGTCGCTTTCAACGCACAATAGCAAAGGAGCGGCCAGTTATGGCTATCATGGATATTATGGCACGATCTTCACTCTTTGGAGGGTACTTGGGAGAGAATTGTCAATGTTTTTAGAGTCAGTCAAGTCACTACTATTGACACAGCTGTGTTTTCCTGTACTTTTTCTGCATACGACCCTGTGGGACACCATCACAGCTGAAGGGTTAAACATGTTGTATGTTTCAGTAAACAACAATACAGTGCAGCTTGTTTATACGTAATAAAATATCAACATTATTAATGACAAGCTGAAACAGTCCCAGTGCATAATGTATAAGCTGTAACAATGCCCATCTTCTAAAGTAAATGATTTGCTTGCATTAGCTTGGTGGAAGCAAAGTGTGAGGATGTTCAAATTGAATTTTAACACATGAAATCGGATTATGTGCATTTGTGGAGTTCTTTCCTCAAGTCAATAGCACTGTTCCGGTTGTGTAAATGTGCTAATATGGCCCTCCGGTTAGTCTGTATCATTCTGACAGTACAGTGAGACGAGCGTATTAGGTGACTGCTATTATGCTGCTGTCTGGAGCATAGTTTCACTCATTGCATTCTATGGTGCTTATGACAGATCCGATTCCTCCCTTTGAGCGATGGGTACTTTTTCTTTTTTCCCGGTCGCTGTGTGAATTTTGTGCAATCCATTTCTTCTGCTGCCGTTGGATGCCGTTTCTCAATTTGCAGTTTTTATATAGTGGAACTGTTTGGAGTAAAACACTCTCTAATTTTATTGTACTAGCAAAGACATTTTCCCATAGCAAATGATGTAAATACAACTTAATCTTGACCTCTTATACAGTCGTTCCTCATTTATGGTGGTTAATTGATTCCAGACCCGACTGAGTTAAATACATTTTAGCTATATAAGGTTCAATTTTAATAAACAGAATATTTTCAAAGTTTGAGCATAGGTAAGTTTATGACTTTCTAAATACAAAGGTTTTTACACTATTTTGCCCTATAGACCTGAAATAACACCATTAGAGTTACCTATTATTATTATTATTTTTATTTTTTTACACCACATTGCAACTCCTATACTGGAGGGACTCCAGACAGCCGCATAGTTAGCAAGCTACAGAGCTAAAAAGCTAGCGAGCTAACCAGTTAGCCTCAGATTTATCATAAACTTTAGAAGCCAAAAACTTACCACTTCCACACCGGATAGGAGGACAACCTTTTTTCACTTATGTTGGACATGCCATGGCTGCCTTCATGGCTTCATGCAGTGTTAAGGTAAGGCAGTGGGGTCGTCTCCCTGGGGAGGGAGGGGGGGCTGTAGTGTCTCAAAATAGGCGGTAAGTCCGAGCTATAGCGTTTCGCCTCTGCAGTATTGTATGACGATATGGTGATAATTGCTTCTGCTAATCTGTTAACCTCAATGAGGCCAAAAGTAGATCAGTCATCCTGGTATTAATGGGAAGACCCCCCCCCCTTTTTTTATTTCAAGCACCCTCAGCCCTGATAGAATGACCCAATCTTGGGACTACAAATTCAAGTTGTTTTGAAGGTTCAAAAGTACTTTGTGACTTTGGGCCAGTGAAAGTTGCCACTATGGCCAGTTAAGGCTCTTTTGGGTCCCAGAGACCCTGGAGATCTGGAAATGAGACTGAGGGTCTTTGTTGTGGTAAGACTGAGAGAGCGATGCACTGGATGGAAATGTCACATCCCCCGGGGGCTAAGAGGAAAAGAGCGCTCCATCAACCAATGCGACATCAATCTTTCTCTTTTATCAATCTTTTATGAACAAGCAGTGTCATTGTCCTGCATTCTTGTACTTGTTTTTCATTTTGGTTTGCACATTGATGTCCTCTTAACTAGCTTGAGTGCGCTTTTTGACACCAGCGTCAACAAGTACCTGGCTGAACTTGACTTTGACATGTTGACACTTGACACATTTCTTTCTACCTCCTGCCCTGAATATTTATATTCAAGCCTCCATTGGGTAATATGTGTTCCTTGGAGGTTATACAGGGCTAGTCACAACAGAAAGACGAGAATTAGAGACTAATTCACCCTGGCAGCGCTCTGCAGTTACACGCTTAACATCCCAAGTATACACACACTGACTCCTACATACAGACGCACACACCGACATACTTCCCGGCAAGATGACCATTCAGCAGCAGTCACGTCTCAGTGGCTCTTTAGAATGACGGCTAGCTATGGAAGGGAGGGAGAGGAATTTGAAAGAAGTGGGTAAAATAGGAGTAAGCGACATGACTCTTTTTAATAGGTGGGTAACTCCCAATATTTAGCGTATTTATGACACAAGACTGCAAAATGTATGAGTCTCTATTCCAAAGAATTGAGTAGGATTTTGTGCAAAAAAAAGTGTTTCATTAGTCAAAAACTAATCCGACTGAAATAAGATACGTAGGACGAATGCGCATCTATTTATCAGTGATCATGTAAAACATTTATCAAAATTTTACCATGCAAAATACACTTGTTAAAAAACTTACGATCAAATTAATTAACCAATTAATCATGTTCAGTATTTCAAGTTAATGACGATGTGTGCAGGAGTAGGGGGGTACATGCTTCAAGTCAGAAGTGAAAAGTTTGGGAAATTTTTTTTTTTTTTTTACACCTCAGAGAGGTCGTTGCTTTTTAGTGACCACAATGAGCGAGCTGAGAGCGATAACAACAAATTTTAACACACCTGCTCCCCATTCACACCTTAGACCTTGTAACACACAGGGAGAAAAAGTGTCTAATTGGGGCCAATATGAGGTGTACTCACATTTGTTTCCTGTGGTTTATTGGCTGTTTACAAGAACATTTCCAGATGGAAAGGGCAAATAATTTTTATAATTTCAGCTTTTCATCCACATGGAAACAGCGTTTTGGGTGCCCTGAAACAAAGTGGAAAAATTTGTCAACGACAAACAAACCACTACTTTCTGCAGATGTTGATGTCACCGCCCCTTTGCCACATGACAAAAAGTGAGCGACCATCCAAAATAATATGAGAATAAACCCCTGTCGACATTCTCCTGATTATGGTTTTATGCTCCAAAATGACTTTTTGCATGTGAACGAAAGAAGGGTAAAGTTTAGGAAAACAGCTGTCTTTTGGGCGTCTTAAGTGAGAGGCCAATAGGTCACCCCATAACCAACTACCTTCCACGCACACACGTGCGCGCCCTCTCGTCTCCTCACCATATGGGAGCCCAACCCAGTAGTCCTTTCATGTGGTGGCGGGCGGGGGATGACATGGGCAGTGAAGACATTTTCAGAAGCTGTGAAGTGACACGGGTTCTAAGAAGGTCTCATCCTCTTGTTCCTAAAAGTCTTCTGAAGACATATACAAGTTGAGATGCATATTTTTTCCAGAGATTAGATTAGAAGAAGCACATTGGTTTGGGCGGTCTGGGTTTTAACCTCAATCATTTGCGAATTTTTTCTGCCGTTTGTATGCCTTCTTAAGTTTTGCCACATGTAATCAAAGATTGCACCCCCTCACTGAAGTTGTACTGCGCTGCATGGTTTATAGATTTTGAATAATTTTCCTCTAACTTTGATTCACTGAAGATTATAGGTGTTGCTGTAATTCATCTAAATTGACTTGCTGAAAAAAAAACATGACTAGGCCTGTCACCATAAACGGTTGGACGCTAATTTATTCATTCATTAATTTTCTACTGTTTATCCCCGAGGGTCGCGGAGGGTGCTGGAGCCTATCCCAGCTGTCTTCGGGCGAGAGGCGGGGTACACCCTGGACTGGTCGCCAGCCAATCACAGGGCACATATAGACAAACAACCATTCACACTCACATTCATACAATTTGGAGTCGCCAATTAACCTAGCATGTTTTTGGAATGTGGGAGGAAACCGGAGAACCCGGAAAAAACCCACGCATGCACATGAAGAAACATGCAAACTCCACACAGAGATGGCCGAGGGGGGAATTGAACATCGGTCTCCTAGCTGTGAGGTCTGCGCGCTAAACACTCAACCACCGTGCAGCCTGGACGATAATTGTCCTACAAATTATTGCAGATAAATATTATTGTTATTTTGAGACATTTTTTTCATTTAATGTAATGGTAATATGTGGCATAATAATGCATTCATGCAATAATGCAATAGTATTTAACATTATAATGCTAACATTAGCATGCTAACACATAGGAACACATTCCTAAAAACCACAGAAGGTGGTTTTTGCCCCAATAGACTTTTTTTAAAACTTTTTTTTCAAATTACTTTGCCACTGTTACACATAATGTTGCACGCTATAAATTGCACACTACCTCTCTCCTCTAAAAGTAAGGCCCATACACTTCCTTCCCTCCCTCTTTCCTTCTCCTCTTATTTAATTCTTCTCCCCAATTGGAGCTCTCAACACAGAAGCCCATTGTATGAGCGTGCATCTACCAGACCCTCGTATAACAAGGGCAGCTTGAAATATAAGACCCCCACACTCTGGGGCCTGTGTGGTTGGAATCAGGTCACGTTTCCATGTACCACTTATATTTCATGTAATTCCACATTATTGGAATCAGGTCATGAATCCTTTATTGAATGAACATTGTTTTTAGTCTGATTTATATCTTTACAAACATAAACCTACATCATCTACTTACATTTCCTTTCCAGTGTTTTTTTTTTTCAATTTATTTGCTAAGTGTAAAGATTTCCAATAACACACAGCTAACACAATGTTGTGATGTCCGTGACTGGCTCATTCATCGTAGCTTAGCTTGAGTGGCGTTTATCACAAAAGCAGATGGCAGAGAAAATAATTTGGGCCGTGTTGGTGAAAAGGCAAAATAAAGCCACCAGATAGTAATTAAAATCAAGGAGGGAAATGACACTGCATACAGAGAAACAAACGTCGAGTGCTGATGTGATGCAATCCCATCATCGCACTCAGAATTATTAACTAATTACTCCAATTTGCCCGACTAATGATAGTTAGGAAATCAAATTCAGATAAGAACATCATTTGCTCATTGACGTTATTTTGTTGCACAACAAAAGCTTCCTCTGACTTATTTGGAACAGACACTTAAGTGCAAGTTTGTTTAAGTTTGTGCCATGAAATCCCCCTTGAGGCATTCTGCTGAGTGTTTCATGTAAACAGTGAACATGCCGCAGATTCCTGTACAGATGTGATTAAAAAACAAAATGTAAGAACCACAGACAGATCTAACACCTTGGTGTCATGTCAGAGACGGGAATCTTTGTGTCTATTTGCTTGGACGTTGCTCCCTTATACATAGATTAAAAAAAAAATATATATATATATATATAAAAGTACACAGGCCGCACTGTATTTGCATCTGTCAGATGCCATGGGGATTGGAACAAGCTCCGGGCAGCCGTCATGATGCCACAGTTTCAGGTTGGAGGTGAACATTTGGTGCCACTAGCACGCAAAATGAAACCATGAAGAAATCCCATTCGATCAACGCCATGTTTGTTTACAAGTGAGTCTGCACACGTCACAAGCTGGAGAAAAGGAGCCCTTGATTTGCTCATAACCCATCGACTGCCTCAACTGCAAATCCTAGTCCCACAAGCGGTAGGGTTATGTTCCGACTCCTTATCAGACCTACTGAGCAGTGTAAATGTGTTCTACTTCAATGTAACTTTATCATTACCACTACCACAGTTCATGAAGAAGCAACTTCAGTACTTTGGTGTGGTTTGACAGCACCTTAGACATGCCATCCATCCATCCATTTTCTATGCCGCTTCGCGGGTATGCTTGAGCCTATCGCAGCTGTCTTTGGGCCAGAGGCAGGGTGCACCCTGGGGGCAGGGCACATATAGACAAACAATCGGCAATTGACCTAACAAGCATGTTTTTGGAATGTGGGAGGAAACCAGAGTACCCAGAGAAAACCCAGAGAAATTCAAACCCAGATCTTCCTGATCTCCTGACTGTGTGACCAACCATGCAGCCCTGGACATGATATATTGTTGAATTTTCCTTTAAATAGTTTTTACCTTTGCAACATGCTTATATGTACATACTTAGTGTGTTCATTGACTGTGCATGCTAAGAATATTGTTGGTGAATGTGAGGTGACATTGGAAACCTAGAGAGGAAGGAGGAAAGGAAATGCATGAAGAATGAATGGAAAGAGGAAATCCTTACTCTGTTATTTGTATTTGCTTGAGTCAGTGAATGCCCGCTGTGACCTAAGCTGTCATGAGACCATAGCTTTTCCAAACCTCCAGAACAAATACCTGAACAAATACCAGAAAAAAATCATATATTGCTGTCCGTGCTTTTGAACTCCTGCCCTACACCATCCCTTTTTGTCAGAGGTGTATTAGCCAGCTTCCTGTGGGTGATGGCACTATCGCATACATCCTGCTCCATTTCCTGTCCCTGTCATCGACCTGCGTGTACCCTCCAGGATACACGCAGGTCTCGTATTGTACGGCCGTCCCATCCTGTCACCTCCTGCTAAACATTCCTTTTTTTCCATTCGGGTCACCAGCCACCAAATGCAAGACCACTGTTTTTGTGGTTCAGTGGATGATAAGAAGTAAAGGAAAACTGTCAGGCAAAGGAAGACAAAACAATATTGTGTATTGTGCACAATCTATAGAACCCATAATGCTATCTACTTAAATATAACAAGCTTTTTAAGGCATAGTATGACATTAATTGTAATTGTTAAGATTCAGTTTAAAATACCACGTAGAAGTCGAAGCTGGTTCCACATATTGAGAGTCGAGCCAAAAGCCCAGAAGCTTCGAATCGATGTCCAGCGTAACTCTTAAGGCATCAGGGAGTCGGGTTTATTAACGTACTAACTGTATGAAACCCCAAAATCAAATACACACACTGGACCAGCCTCTCCTTTGACCTTTGACACACATGAAACGAACCAGCACCATTTCTTTGGCGTGATTGCACAGCAGATTAGCCCTTCAAAGCACCTCACATCGCACAAGTGTGTGTGCTCATCCGTGCGTGCGGCGATGACCCCCAACTTGATTCCTGAAAAGGGGCTTAAGGACGGCAGTGCGGTCCAAGCCGTGTCGCCTCGGCAACTACTGACAGATACTCTAGCAGTTGTATCACCGTAGCAACCTCGGTGTCGGTGGTGTGATCACCAATTTGGGGTACTCCCTGCCTTTTCACGCGCACACCCCCCTCTTTCATTGTGACAGGTTTTTGATTGGCCAACATGTGTGGGGTCTAGACGCATGCAGAGAGGCATCGCTCACTTGTGACGGAGAATGGATGTGTGTGTGTAATGTGGTTTGGTGTTGCTGCCAAGTATCTCATGTTAGACAATAGACTGCATCATGCCCATTAAAGCCATCAGGATTTGGACCCGGAAGCAAAGGAGGAACCCTTGCGCAGGTAGAAGTGCAATTTGGAATTCGACTAATTCAAAGTAAAAAATGTCATACAGTAATGGAAAAAAAATGTAGGCCGCCCTTTTTCTTCAGTTTGTTGGTCCGTTTAACTGCCTGGTATAACTAAAGGTGCATTTGTTTGGACAGATATAATGAAGATAACAAAAAATAGCTCTTAACAGTTTAATTTAAGAGTTGATATCCAACAACTTCTGTGGTTTTCTTGGTAAAAAACAATATCACTAAGTTCAAAAAAAAATCAAACTTGTATGAGCTATTTTGGGGCAACGGTCATCAGGATAACAAAGGTACCTTTAGTGGTGCCAGGCATTAAAATGAACAAGAAACTGAAGAAACAACTGTGGAACGTCGATGTGCATGACTTGACATGAGACATTAGCATACCACACAAAGGTTTAGTTCAGCGGGAATCAAAGGATTAACTTGTGTGCTTTTTTTGTGACAATTAATATAAAGGAAGTAGCAACCTCAACAAGGGGTGTTAAGAAAAAGGAAGAATCTTTCTACATTTTAGAGTGGCTAACTTCTTTTTACACTTGTGTCACAATTAAGTATATTAAAGGCAACCCATTATGTAAATTTTCTACTTTTTCATTGAGTTGTGGGCTCCTACAGAGCAGCAACACACAATAAGCCGCACATAAAGCTCTCATAGATCTTATAGATTCCGAATCCCTTAGTGCAGCATTTCCATGGATTTCCTGCTTCCGACCCTCCTGTTTAATTTATTTGGGCTCGCATCCATGCACGCCCACTCTGCTGTGATTGGTCACAAGCTGTCTGAAGTGGAAAAAGCATAATGGGTCCCCTTTAACACATGGCCTACTGTATGAGAGGCACATCTGTGACACACCTTTCATTTGGCCTTTGCAAAGACTGAGAATTGTATCCTTTTCATTAATACTAACAGGGCTAACTTCATTTTACACTTGTATACCAAGCGTGCATTTCAGAATGATTTCCAGTGTTTATCATCTTTGGTGACCTTTAGCGCAGTGTCGGACTAAACGCACTTGATGAATAATTCAACGTTCTGTGTTTCATTGTACATTACAGCCAATACCTTGGAACAATTCCTGTGTAAAGAAAGTTATTTCAATAATTTTGCATGACCAATATAATGGAGAATTAAATATATCCAGAAAAATGCCCATGTATTTATTTTTCCATAATTGAGTATTTCATTGAATTTTTCTCTTCTCTCGTTCATGGGGATTGGCCCTCCACCTGACCTCCACCCGATGTCACCTTTCCTGTGCACTTCAACAGGTAAGTGCCTTTTTTTGATCCATTGTACATTTCATACGACATGGTACAGTGTGAAGTGTGTGGAAAAATACACAAGCGCTCTGACCCAATGGGTGTCTTCATAACATGGGAACAAAACGTGAAACAGTGCCTGGTGTGTGCATGTGTGTGAGATCATTAACCTCAGTGTTTTGTCAGCGCTGTACCATGCAGAGCCCACAGGCGCCGATCTGTTTTTCTCTCCCTGTCTCAAACACACACACACAGGCATTGGGAGCGTCTTTGGTAACCACCCACTGAGGCTCACTCACTTCATGTCATCCAAAATGTGTTTTCTCACTCGAGTCGTCTGACCTGCTCTCACACCCCTGCGAACCGTATCGCTTACTTCTTCCTCACGGTGCTCCGCTTTCTCCGTGGCGTTCAGCCCGTAGCTACAACTAACTGGGCCAACCGGTCCAACGGGCCCACGTACAGTAGACCCCAGGTTCTTTAACTCTGCTGGGGAGGTCATGCTTTTATTGTTTGTTTGTTAGTTAAATTGCGCATAAACTATATTTTTCTTAGTGATTCATTCCGAAAGGTCCAACAAAAAAATGTTTTTTAGGAGACAGTATTAGGAAATAATGTAAATGAAATTAATCCATTACAGATACCGACATAACGACATATTTCTAGAAACATGCGGAAAGCAATGCGAAATTATTATAAATAACATATGGATGGAACTTATTGTGGAAGTGGTTTTATTGTTTCAATAGTGTTTCCTTCTTTATGAAATTGCTGGCACTTGAAGCATTCTTTGGCCCCATGGCAAGTTATATAGTAGGCACATTCACTGTAAAAATGAATGGACAGTGTGCTTTGTTTGGGCAGTCGAGTTTGCGAAACGACATAGGCCTAGGCAAGTAATCTGTCCAGGGTCCAGGAACCAAGTCTGCCTGGAAGCGAAATATAAAAATACTTCACCTTAAGGCTCCATTATTAAGTGTAAAAAGAAGTTAATCAGTGTAAAAGTACCGGTACCAGTAGCTATTGCCATTTTTACCTTATTTTTACCTCCTCAGAAAGTATGAGCTCTCCCCTCCCTATCCTGTTATCCTTTACGGCGTATAGCTTTTTTTTGGATTCTACTTATCCATCAGCACACGTCTTTACAGCTGTTGTTGGTGCAACCCGCTGTTATTGAAAGTGTCTCGTAAACACCATGTACAATGTCGCCATGACCTTATGGAAACACGGCACGCCCCGGCCCTCTTACACATACTCAGAGGATCAGTCACTAGTAAACACAAACATTGGGTGATCCTTGAAAAAAAATGACACATTCTTATAAATAAATACAAATAAAAATGACACATTCTTCAGAATGTTGTGTATGAATGTGGATCAACAGTACTTCAAAAAGTGAGCAAGTATTAGTCCTTAAACACATCAATGGGCTTGTAGCGCTCATGAATTATATTTATTTTTCAAATATTCAGTGCGGTTTATGCTCCTTTTGAACGAGTGAAGCTTGCATGCTGTTTTCTGGACCTGCTGGACGTCGGGTTCATCTTGCTCTCCAAACTTGTATCTGGCAACCCCGATGAACCACATGTACTGAAACACTTAATACTGAAGGGATTTGACACTTAGCGTCCGTAGAACCTGAAATGTTACCTCTGCTTCTTTCATGAGATAATCACTGATGGCCTCCTTAATGCTTAAGCATTTCATGTTTTGACAGTATCTTCATCAATGTTGTGATTATCAGAAAGGGTTATAATGGCCTGTCACGAGGGTGGTACCCCCAAAAATGACATGACTGTCCTATTTTAAGCGCACACTGGTATCATTGTTGCCATGGAAAAGGTACAGATTACTTTGCCTTCATATAATTAAGTCTATGGGGTACAATAATGAGGACAGTAATGGGCTCTTTTATAATGCTAATTTAAACACAAAAAGGTTTCTTTCTAAAACAGGCCCCAAAGGATAAAATATATCTATAACAATACCTGTAGGTGTCATTTTTGTATTCTTTTCCCATTTTTCCCCTCTAACAACGGTAAACCAGTCAGGACAAGCAACATAGAAACTCTAGCCAATCTAGCCGTCCACAGAGATAGCTGGTAAAAACACAGTATGGTTATCGTTCCCTCGCAATACTGCGGTTTTTGAGGAAGAATTAATAAATGGTCGCTGTTTTGTAACGCATAACTTTCTAACTAACTAACTAACTTTCTGCTCACTGGGTGGCCGTAATGACGCAAAACAATGATGAGACGTTACCTTACATGACATTACCTTAACACTACATGTCCACCATGATAGGGAGAGAAAAAGTTCTCCTCCCATTCTGTGTGGAAGTGGTAAGTTTTGGCTTTTTAAGTTTAGAAGCAATAAATTGGTATCCCCGGACTATGATGCTAATACCACCATGCAAATATCTTGCTGGTTGTTTGCATGGTGGATGTGTGTTGAGTTATTTTTAGTGGATAGTAAATCTATACTGCGATACAAGCTGTACACTGACTACTCTAAAGCGGAATTCCTGTAGTGTAGAGAACATATACTGTAATACAAATGCTTGCTGAAATGTCTGACTGTACTCACTAGGCACATGGATGCTTGAAGACAAACGTAGACCCACAACTGTGGGATGGCCAACCCGGAAAGTCCATGCTGGGTGGGTGGTAGTGGTCTGCGGTGGCTTCAAGTCCGAGATGGACTTGGAGTTTGTGGTCTTTACCCCTTCCACACCCAAACACAAAGGCGATTGATGATCAGACGAGGAGGCGTGTGTCCTCATTGGAGGGGTGTATTTAGTGTTTGAGGGAGACAAAGAAAAGCAAGAGAGATGTGACAAAGATGTCGAGATGGAGAAAGACAGATGGGAAAAGGGGGGAGAGAGATGGAGCGTGGCCAGATGGAACTCGGCTCTCAAACTTCTGACAGCTTGTGGGAGGATTTCCTTTGGGGGGAGCGGGTGCGCTATTTCTGTTGGATGCACAATATTAGCGCGGCCAATATGAACGTCCTCATTGTTGACATTAGCCCGCGTGGGCGTACCCCACGTCGGGACTTGTAATGTGCCTTGAAAGCCTTCACTGACTAACAACTGGAAGTCGGCGCTGCCAGCTGGTGCGTGATTCTGCTCTTAAATCCCTCCCGAGCAGGGTTTGCTCACTTCTTGATTCCCAGGCTAAGGAGGACCAGTGTGCTTGAGTGAATTAAAGCTGGTCTCATTCCAACCTTTAAAGGGGCTTTGTGTTAGCTTGATGCAAAGCACTAAGCCAAAAGAATAGTGAATCATTTTCCCTGTGTGTGTATTGTGTGTGGACGTGTCTGAGATTCAAAGTCAGCCTCTATTGTCACCGTAACGGTCAGCCTGCAGTTTGCATCGTCAGCATAAATCTCTCTCTCTCTCTTTCCTTTGCGGTGTTTTCATGCTCTGCCTCAAACACTTCCTCTTTTCATTTCCAGGACCACACACACTTTAACATGCACACCTTGACAGCATGGCAAGGCTGCTGCTACCGTTATTTCATTCATCCTGCCTTTTTATTACATTTTCCTCCCACTTACACACCCGTTAAGTGTCTTTATATGCGTAAAAACGCTCATGCATCTTAGCAGGTCGTAAACCTGCACATGCTGATCCAAGTGTGTTGTGTCTGTAGTTGTTTTTTCCGCTCACACACGTGGACGCACACGGACAGCACCACCTGTAGCGAGGCCGTGGCTTTTGGTGGCTGGGTCAGCAAATGACTTAAACATGTGGCTATGGCGTCCTGTCTCTATTTGTTTGGACCCAGTTGAACTTTCGAAAGAAATTACATGCCAAACCATTTCTGCAAGCCACATCATCGACATTTATAAATAAATAAATAAATAAATCCTTTGTGGAGATAAAATCTCCACAAAGGAATGTTGCTCCTATAACAAAAAATAATAACCAGTCACAAAGTTATAACATCAAGAATGTTTTTAAATTGTTACAGAAGAAGTTAAGCATGCAAACATGCATGACGCACACAAGTTATGCATGCAAAACAGAATAATTCCCTGCAAGAACGTGGTATCTTTTTTTTGTAATTTATCTTCACGGAAAGTAGCTTAAATATTTACACTTAAGATACCGCGATAGCGTCACTATTTTAAAGCTGGATGGACTATGTGTTTATGTTGAACAAATTAGACACACAACTGGTGTTTTGAAGACAAGGCATTATTATTATTATAATGGTGGCAAGACAGCAAGGTTGTTAAGTGACCAGCTCCGAATGAACCGCATTGTTTTAAACACATAATGTCAGTTTGTTAAAGAAAAAAAACAAAAAGCAAGTCACATGGAGACTGCATGGACCAGAGACTAGGATAACTATATCTAGCTAAATAGCTGCCGCCAGAGAGACAGTGGAGCCTGGCCAAATGTGTAAACAAAGATGGTAGAATAGTCGAACTTACAATTCGATCACATGTACCCCATCACATGTTTACACACACACACACACACACACACACACACACACGTAGTCATACGCAGGAATTGAATATTTGTTTTTGCTCACAGCAGAGCGATGGGTGTGTTATGTACACATATTCCTGTATCAGCTTCTTTCTTTGTACCTTTTTTGGATTCTTGTTCATGCATGTTGAGTAATACTGCACATTCCTGACAGGCCTTCTACTCCTCTTCCCTCAAACAGCTGTTTGTCAGAATACTGTCACCATCCTTTCCGGGGATTCTTTTTTAAACTGGTTAGGCCACATTTCATGAATCAGCAAGCCAAATATTGTACCTGATAAAACATTCTGCCTGGACATAATAAGCTCATAAGAAGCTCTGGATATTTTCAATTATACATTTTATGACTAAACGGTATCCAAATCTTAGGTACAATTAGGTAGCTAATGTAGCTACACACGCCAAAAATGCCACCTCACTATGAACCATATAAGGAAGTCAGCCCCTCTGTGACATCACAAACGAACAGTTTTTACCACGTCTTTTGAAACCAAGCGTTTTGAGCCATCCCAAACTTACTTCCAAAGTGCGCAAATCTCATTATCTGAAACTTTGGCATCGTTTAGAAAAAACACATTTATACGTCAGAAAAGTGGAAAAAGCATAATAGGTCCCGTTTAAGTAAAATCAACTCCTAGTCCACCGTGTTTTTTTGTTAGCAATGAAAACTGCCCGCTTAAGTTGATGTCAACATTGTTGGTCGGCCGCTTTTGTTGATATAAAATTTGTCTTTCTGCCCAGTGCAAAGTAAGTTCAACTTAAACCTAAATTATTATATTTGGAGTGAATACAAGCAATTGCAATGACAGCACTGGAGAGAGCGATTAGCCACCCAGCTAATGTCTAAAGGCTTTGTGATTGTGTGTTATTTCTCTGTTGTGGACAAACGCAAATATGATGCAGTACTTATCCAAAACAGAGTGGGAAAATAGTCCATCTGGTACAGATTGTGTTAGCTTCTAAAGGTTCTACTGTAATTTGTAGCTCTTAACTCTTGCTTTGTACTATTGGTACAGTGCGTCTATATGCAAAGTGATTCAATACTGAGCACATCTGGCATCACGTCTGCTGGACCAGCTCCCTCATTCAGGCACGACTGATCAGGAATGTTGAGCCGACCGCACCCTTTTCTCCCTTTCAACCGCTGGACGCAAGCCTCTTGTGGGTGTGTATGTGTGTGTGGCGTGTGAGTGTGTGAATTCCCTGCTCATATTACGTTATCGTGCCACTCCTCTCTCAAACTATTATGATGAATTTTCTTTTGTGTTATTCCAGACTAGTCTCAGACACAATCAGACAAATAAGAGATGTCAACATGCCTTACACACAGGTCCCTTTATCCCCCGGAATTAAACTCAGCACTCTTTTGTCTGCTCCACAATTTTGGAATCAGCTGCTGCTTTGGTTCGGGGGTCAAAAGGTCAAAGGTCAATACCTGCTGAACATTTTCTCTTGTTGTCTGTGGACAAAAGCGCACACACACATACCGGTAAGTGCAGGAACTCAGGAGGGGAGTCGTCTGAGAAATGTTCTCTCAGCTAAGCCGGCAGCTTTTCCTGGTGAATAATAGAATTAAGTAAGACATACACACACATAAAGAGCACTGTCTGCTTGGAATAATGGAGCACGTGTCCACAGGAATGATGGGATTTGTCTTTTGAGCAGAAAGAGCTGACAAGAGTGGACTCCAGGGCTTTCGCCCCAAGCCTAGTATATACAACGATATGCCTTCCCTATTCCCTGGTGTCTTATCTACACCATAGATTTGTTATCTCTTCACACACATAAACACCATTATTCCCAGCGACTCTTCAGAAGATGTGGTGTTTATTGAATGCCGATAGTAAAATGTTGGGCAAGTGCCCAGACACAAATAAACAGACCATTTTCTGGCCTATTAACCTAAAGAGAGGCTGCAATTCTCAGCACTTTGGTTTGTGGCGCCCTCTCGTGGTACGCAATACTACTTGCAACTCCAAAAAGCATCACTTATATGTGGAATATATGCACTTTGCATAAGAAAATGAATGAATACTGTAACATCCATTAAGCTTTAATATTGTAAAGAAAGAGTAAATAATTTCATCCATCTATTGCAATATGTGTTTGATAATATAAATAATAACAAATGGATAAACAATGCATATTGAGACATACAGATCAACCAAATACTAATTTATATCGTTGTACAATTAGTAGAAAATACTGTATTGTACTACAGAATAATGTAGAAAATAGAGCACATTCATAGCCTCCCTTTGCCACACCCCTTTGTGGTTTGAAGCTACATAACATCTGACCTGACAGTGAAATTTCAACATAGGCAATTATAGTAATTATAGTAATTGCTTTTATCCTGTAAATGAACACATTGTGCTTCTTCTACTGGATGCATTTCACAAATACTGTATAAATAAGATGACAAAAACAGCAATACATAATAAAAGGGATAGAAAAAGGGCCAAAATTCTGCAAAAGACTTTGAGAGATTTTTCCTGATATGTGATATTAGATTAGAAGTATTGATAGAAGAAACCCCCCCCTTCCCCACATAACCCGCACTTGTCATGTTCTGCGAGGTGGATTGGGTAAGAGGTCCAAGTTCAGAGTTCACCACATGACAATTCAAGCAGTAATGTAATGTTTACTTTGATGGTGTGATGAAAAAAATAGGATGCACCGTGAAGCCGAGGCCAGGACATCACACTGATGCTGTGCCAGTGCGTAATCTGTTTGTTTTGGCCATACAGTATCCCATAACTTCTTACCTCAGTGCTAGTTCTAAGGCTTTGTGTGGCTACTCCGGTATCGGTGTCACACGTTGAACAGGCGTGATGCCTGATTGGGTTACTCGAACCAGACTGCAAGCTGTGACATGAGACACAGAGCGTGCCTATAGTGCATTTTTCCACTGCGTCGGCCACATACTGAAAAATGAAAGAAAACAAGGGCCACCTTGATATTTTGTAAACACCAACACATGTACAGTAGATATATTACAAATTTCCCCACTGAAGGACAAATAAAGGCATATCTTATGCTAAAACTATAGTGTATACGTATAGTATATATAGTAATATATAAAGTGATCTGAACGCGGTAAGTGAAAGCAAAGTATGATTCCCTCTTTAGAAATGGAATATACTTGTAGTTATGGTATAGAAAACCTGTTTACCTTCTTCTAAATGCATTTTTTAACATTATTAGAGTAATCTAGACATGTAATTTTACCCATATAGTCACCTTTACATTCATATTACATTACATATTATAAGAGGCCATTTAAGACAGTTTACCTTATGCCCTGCAATGAAAGTCGTTTTTTCATGTCTGGTGGTGATCTCACCTAACAATTATGGACACCTAGTGTCCAATACAGATACTACATTCAAAACTTGGTGGTCATAATGGCTTATATTATATTTGTGCTTTAATTTAATTTATTTAGCTTTTTTTTTTTTTGCTTGAAGGTGCTTCATTTGGGCAAAAAACAATAATAATGCGCCTCTGCCAATCGAGTTTGCAAGGTGTTTTTGGGAATCGGACATAAATATCTTTGTCCTATCGTCTCATGATAACTGATTTGGCGTGGCTCTTTGTCTGATTGTTTGTCTCTTCTCTTATCATATGGGAGCAGAATGTCTCAAAGTGACATACTGTAGGTAGCCCATGATGTCTCATTGCTGCTTTTCTCGGGTCAATTCACTTGGCATCTCTCTGACTTATGTCCTTTGGTTAAATGAGACACAAAGACACAGTCAACTGCAGTGGACACTAGCAGATTGAAAGAAGCTTTATAGAAGTAATGAGTGGTACACCCAGGATGCTGACCTTTTGACTTTTTAATTCCCCTCGGGAACTACATTGGAACAGCTTTTCTTGCGGAAATGGAGAAATCAATTGGACGGAATGACGAGCATCGTGTTTCCATTTGTCTATTTTTTGTCATTAAATGAAATTATTTTCAGTGTACATTAGTCGTCACCAATCGGTCCTTATCACAAACAGGAATTGCTGAGTAGGAAGATATCCTCTTGTAATGGGACAAATAAAATGAGTTTGGGGACATTATTGAGCGTTTGGGGGGTGGGGCTTAAGAGTCTCACTTTACACCACATCCTCACCACAAACCCTTGGATCGACTTTCAGTTGTGTAACTTATCCTCAAAGGGAGATCTTGGTGGTTTGAAAATCAGAAGCTACACTTCATTTTGAGTTTAATCAGGAATTAATTAGGATTGTGTTTTTTCAGTCGGAATGCGTCATACTCATTAATAATAATAAAAAAAAAACATGGGCACAAACAAACACAAAGCGCTGGTTGTCACACACCACCCTAGTGTAACCACCTCCCTAACAAACACCAAGAGGCCTGTAAAAATGTTGTTTTTGTCCCTAAGGGCATCTGTGTTCTTGGCGACTTCATGTTTACTTAGTTTTTTTATGTCAATAGCTCTGCTTATAGTTGGAGTATAATGTAATAACTTTGACTGCAAAATTGTTGTACAAACAGGCGCCAGTCTTTTGTAGTGTTTATGTTCTTACATGTTCGACTGCTCCTTCCGAGAAGTCGCTTCTGGCACCTTGAGGCAGCATGTCAGCGCCTTCATGAAAACCTCTTGAAATAGATGCCATTCACAACAGTTGTGTACGTGCCCTTGTTAATCCTGGTGACCTTGCGAGACCAACAATATGCTATAAAAATCAACTCAAGTACACAGAATATTATATTTATTTATGTTCAAGACGACATCTCAGATACAGGAGCACGGATGTCCAGGGAGTTGTAGACATGGGAGTTAAGTGTAAGGGAGCATAGAAGAGCAGCAAAGAGGAGTGGTTGCCATGCCGGCAGATGGATGGAGAGGCGGGGCCTAGGTCACAGAAAACAGACAGCGCAGCAGGGAGGGAAGAAGGGACGGACTGACTCGGGTTTCAGCACCGTGGCGACCAGAGTTGAGTGGAATCCTAACCTTAAAACACTCAGTTCTCAAAGACAGACTCCGGGGGACTAACCCAAGTCCAGGATATAGTTCAGCCTGTGCGTCATGTTGGATTCCTGCTTCATCACCTGGGCTTCTTGAAGTTGGCCTCTAACTCCTGCTTGTCTAAACTCGGACCTTATTTGTCTCCACTCCATCATCAGCCTGACTGCCTTGTCTTCATCCACTGGTGACAACTGAGCTGGAAGGAGAAGGAAAGTTTTCTGAACCTTGATTGCCTGCAGTCAGATGGATGATAGATCCTGGTCTTCATCTTTAGTGCTGAGACTATGCAAGTTATTTAGTGGGTGGGTCATGGACGTGAATTGGCTGCGTGTTCTAATGTCAAGAAATCACCAGGAAATGTTTGTTTTTTTTTCTGAAAAGTTCTCTGGACACAAGATTTCTGGATTGCGGAATGATCTCTTCAGTGCAATGGAAGGATTGTTTTGACAGTTCTGGCCAGAAGATGTGGAAATGAATACTTGAATGATTGCTGAGCTGTAGCATGGAATTATTTTTATGCCCAACATGGAATCATTTGGTTTTGGTTTTGGATCTGCGTAATTTTCCCAAGAATGTTTGGAATCTCGTGACCAGTACTTTGACCTTCTGAGGATTGCCATCACTAAAGAGGACCCCAAGAAGATATCCACAGACAAAGATATCTATCTATCTTGATCTGTTGAGAATGAGAGGTGATAGGAGGTCATCATCCTTCCAGAAGGAGAAACCGGCCGGTTTATCGCGGGCTTTCAGTTGGCTCAGCGTGTCCAACCTCTCCCGACAGAGCCGACACATCTTTCATAGCCAGAACGAGCTCCATGTGGTCCACAACCGCCGCCCATCCTCTCAACACCCGCACCGCGACCGCCATGCGTCAGACGAGAGTGACGACAATGACAACTGGGTGTACCAGCCTCAACACAAGATAGGTTGTTGGTTCATTAATCCTGTTCCAAAGATACTGTATCAGAAGACCTAGGAAACCACGTGTCGTGGTGACACAGGCCAACTTTGTTCTCTAAACAGGAAGACAGTGAATGACTTGTTTACATCCACATGTGAAGCAAAAAAGAAACTTTTCATGGCCTCTTGTTCTCCACTTCCTTGTTGCCATAGAGAGCACGTGGGAGGTGTTGCTGGGGTTTTAGCGAGATGCTTAGGGGGTCAAAGTGCCTCGTTAGGTAAACAATGCTACTTTGCAGTCAGTGGAAGTAGCTGATGTCATGGCCATGATGATCTTACAGGCTGGCGGTATTGTGTGGGTGTTTCCATATGTTAAAAAAAACAAGTCCCCAGCTATCACGTTTCCATGATTAAGTTGATTAGTTATGGATCAGTTAGCTTGTAACTGTAGCCTAACCTTTACCTGAGACGGAGAACAGACGTCTTCCTCATTAACTTGGACCTTGTTTGCCCGTCATCTCTGGTTCCATTTGCTCATTAGCCTGACCTAATTTGACACGCAAATTCGTCAATAACCACCCATATGGAAATCAATTCAAATCCCGTGCTACCTGGGAGGCAGCAGTAAAAGCAGCAGTAACTGGATTGTTAGGATCATGACACATTCTGCAGCAGTGTGTTTGCCTACGTTGCTCATTTGAAAAAAGATGACCAATGTTGTACTGGAGCACGAGTGGAGCGGAATGGAGTTCAGTCACATTCCGTTGCCTCCAATCCAGTTTAGTCTTGTCAGGTTATCTAGGCTACAAGATAATTCAATACAGTAATGCACTTTTCCAGTTGTAATGTGCAAGTTAGGCAGAGGTGATGAAGAGGTCTCAGATTTTCAAATAGTCCTTTTTGTTGAGTGTTGACATTTGTGACGGGCATGTGTGAAAAGACCCTCGGTTGTTATGAACTGCTTGACCGTATATTATATATGCACATAGAAATTTTTTGCAAAGCGATTCCCTTGTCACACTATAATAACCCATCTTATTGCCTCACTTCACCAAGCATCTGCACCTCACGTTGTTCTTGAAGTTTATCTCATATCTCTATCTGTCACTCGTGAAGACAAACCCCACCCCTTCCGAAAACAGCACAGGGATGCACATGACCAAAATGCTTTGAGGTCCTGACATTTTTTTCCCCCTCACAAAGTCAAAGGACACAAGTTGCCAAGCTCAGATCAAACAACCGTCAGCCGTTTGGGAAGGTCATCGTTTATTCTCTAGTTAAAGTCTAGCGTTGGTTCGCTTTTAAAAGGAGGAGCTGATTGGTTGTTGCATCATGGATGACTGTTACCCCAATTTTATTACAAAAAAAGCCAAAGAAAAACCTAATAGTAACTATTTTGAAATTAGCTAGGATTTTGCCCTGGGATGGAAGTAAAACTCGATTAATTGATTCTGACATTTATCAAATCTTGAAGCAATTGAAGTAAAATGGAGTTCACTACTTGGCTGCAACCAGCAAGGGTGCCGCTGATTTTACCTCAACGAGTTTGCTGTCTAAAGAAGTTTAACGTGACGTCAACTATGGGGAGCGTTCAGAACATTCATCCATCCCTGTACACATAATTGATAAATAGTCCCATAGTCGATCCGGGCAGGTATGAATGTCACATTGATTTTCTGGTACTTCATTAATGATCTTCATCCATATTGATCACATCCATGACAAATTATCACCACTCAATTGTTGAGGAAGGGGGGGGTTATTGATTGGCTGATATTAGCTAATGTGCATCGAACACCATAATTACTGGAAGCCTGCAGCAAGCATTATACTGTACTTATTTATATTGTTTTTTCCTGGGCTGCCAGATCAGCATAAACATCATGGTAGTTATCCGACACACAAACACATAGCGCACATAAACTGTTAAACACCACACAGAGGAAATGTCTCATACCAATCCAAAGTATTTATAACATCTGGACAGCACGCCAGCAGACCATTACAAGACGCTTGGTGTAAATATAGCCCTAAAATGAGCGCCTGTGGCTCCTAAACCTGCAATTTTCACGCACTGTCTCCAGTACGACTAGCTGGCTTGGTGCTTGCCTCGGTTGCCACGGCGATGTGCATGCAAGGAAGCGTTTTCCTCATTGGGTCCAGTTTGACCTGCCTACCGGCACGCCTCAGGGCCAATCAGGTGTGAGAGAGCCATCTGGAGCGTAAGCTGCTCACGGCACTGCTGGTTAAGGCTGGTGCCAGCAGCAAAACATGGATAGGAAAAATGACAGAAAGTAATCATTCCCCGTATATTCTTTTATTGCATTTAATTTAATGATGGACACAATAAATCTGCACGTTTTGATGTGAATAATTTGCACATACACTTGTATGATAATGTGGAGTTAGTGCACTCCGAATGCATTTCCCCCTCAAAACATGGGCCCTGGAAATACAATTACCCTGAAGTTGTAATAGTGTTTCTTTTACGAGGCCTTTCTGTCTGGACCTGTCTGGATTTCATTTTACTTTCTCCAGTTCTTTCTCGCAGCAACTGCGGTACAATGGTGTGCACTTCTCTGCTGCAACCAGCAGAGGCGCTGATGAGTCAGTTTCAACTAGTTTGCTGTGTAAAGAGCAGGGTGTATCAGAAGCAGTCGAGATTCAATGCAGAATATAGCTTTTTCCCTGGCAAAATTAATTAATAAATTAATTTCAAGGTTGGTTAGCGCGCAGACCTCACAGCTAGGAGACCAGAGTTCAATTCCACCCCTCAGCCATCTCTGTGTGGAGTTTGCATGTTCTCCCCGTGCATGCGTGGGTTTTCTCCGGGTACTCCGGTTTCCTCCCACATTCCAAAAACATGCTAGGTTAATTGGCGTCTCCAAATTGTCCATAGGTATGAATGTGAGTGTGAATGGTTGTTTGTCTATATGTGCCCTGTGATTGGCTGGCGACCAGTCCAGGGTGTACCCCGCCTCTCGCCCGAAGACAGCTGGGATAGGCTCCAGCATCCCCCGTGACCCTCGTGAGGAAAAGCGGTAGAAAATGAATGAATGAATGAATTTCAAGGTTAGGCATCACCACCATGTTGGCCATGTTTGTGGAATATATGGCCGTATGATTCAATAGTGCAATGTGCAAAATGTTAAATGGCAATCAAACATGAAGTATGTCCCCGTAGGGATGTACTGTAAATACTGTATGTGCCGAATTTCAAGGCCAAGTGATGCAATAGACTACACTTTAGGCGTGTTGACTTGAGACTGAATCCCTGTCAAGCCTGTATGACAGCCAGTGTAATCTCTGCTTTGCATGATGACTTCCCTGCTTCTTCCTACAGTGTATGGTGTTTCTGCGCAACTGAATGATCCTGATTTTCAAGCGGGAGCCTGTCCACATGTCGACAAGTTTGGAGATTTAGAGATGTAATATTTAGAAAGAGTCTTCAGTGTACAAATGTGTGTTTGTGTGTATTTGACGTATTTAGGGCAACTGCATATTGACCTAAATATTAACCCTACCTTGGCACACTAGCATGCAAAGCAGCCACAACCGGGACTAGCGCTCATCTCACACTAAACGTTTTTAACAAGCTGTTTATGAAGGGGTTGTTATGTATGTTCTTCTCGTGGCGTTCCTCAGAATCTTAGGCTGTATGGTGTGATGCAGACGATACGCAACACTTGCATAACAATTTTGGTGAGTTTTAGTACTGTAGTACCTGGCTGATACAGGCAGCATCCTTTGCGGGTTCGTGTGTAAATCCAGATTAGCAGATGATCATTTGCCCTGAGGAAGGATGTGATGTTTAAACCAGCAAGTCCTCATTAAAAAAAAGACATGGAAATCTGGTCATATGGCCTGGAGCCCATAGTCATGTTGTACTTCTAATCAAAATACCCTTCATTAAATATACTTATACGTTTTTCTCTTCTCTTCTATGTGCTGATCATGGTACCGCCCTCTTCAGGTAAGTGCCATCATTTCTGTTTGACCCATATTACGGTACTACACTTTCATGTCTCTTTTGGCTGATCCCAGATCAGTCTTGCAGTATGCTGAAAAGCCCTACAAAGCCTATATTAAATCGCATTACAGCCCGTTTACATCCACTAAAAACCAAATCTCTCACTGTTTTTTTTCCCCCGCACAGTTCGTTTCATGCTTCAAACACACATACGTGTCCTATTATGTTGGTAGTGTAGAATTTCATTCTGAAAAGACTTGATGAAAAGGGGAGGATTAAGTTTGTGGATTTCATTTTGCAAGACGCTCCAGGTTCATGTTGATAGGATGCACACCCATGTTGGCCCAACACTGTCATAGGAATTCAGAAGTGACGTTGATTTCACCTGCGCTCATCCGTACTCTCATCTGGCTGTGACGCATAGCTTCCGACAGTAAAAATATCAACATATTATGGTTGAAGATGTACGGTCAAGATAAGATTGTGGTTTGCCGTCCAGCCGAAAGTCGGTTTCAGTAGTTTATCAGTCATGTCTTCTACTTGTTGTGCTACACTACCTCACTAGTTTGTGTAAGCTGACTCTTCTATTCTTTGACTGTTCCACACAAATGGGTGAAGATTTGTCAAACATGCACATTTTTCTCACAAATACTAAACCCTGTATGTCGCATTGACTTGAAATTTCTCACACAGTTCATTGTGCTCCACAAAAAACCCAAGCACCACAAGTTTGGTACACGCCTTTAAGGGATTGACAAGCACAAATGTCTTTTGCAGGGGTTTAGCAACAAATTGGCTGACTGTACTAATATCATATAACATGAATAAAACATCCCGCTTGTCAAGGAGAAGCCATTAATGTTTTAAATATATCTCTTGAATCATTACAAAACTCACATTGGCTGAAATAGCAAGACCAATTGTAACATGCAAACCTTACAAAGTAAAACATGAATAGACACGAACAATTCTTAGTGCTAAGGATGTCCGATATTGGCTTTTTGCCGATATTATCAAACTCACAATTTCCGATTCCGATATCAACTGATATATGTAACATCACACATTTTTTGGAGGACAGACATTTTTTTGTGCCACTCCAATTTGAAATTAATTAGGAATGTCTGATATTGGCTTTTTTGCCGATAACCGATATGCCGATATTGTCAAACTCACAATTTCCAATTCTGATATTCATTCATTCATTTTCTACCGCTTTTTCCTCACGAGGGTCGCGGAGGGTGCTGGAGCCTATCCCAGCTGTCTTCGGGCGAGAGGCGGGGTACACCCTGGACTGGTCGCCAGCCAATCACAGGGCACATATAGACAAACAACCATTCACACTCACAATTTGGAGTCGCCAATTAACCGAGCATGTTTTTGGAATGTGGGAGGAAACCCTAACCCTAACCCTAACCCTAACCCACGGGGAGAACATGCAAACTCCACACAGAGATGCCCGAGGGTGGAATTGAACCCTGGTCTCCTAGGTGTGAGGTCTGCGCACTAACCACTAGACCGCCGTGCCGCCCCAATTCTGATATGATATATATATAAATCCACCATTTTTTGTGGCAGATTTCATTAGGATGGAAACTAAATTCCATCTCATGTGCTTTTTCCTCCTCCCTGGACGGAGAACGAGCAGTCATTAGGCAGACCTCAGAAGTATTTCTTCCGAGCTGGCGGTTTTATAGCTGAGGTTAATGCGAGCCACTTTTGGTCCAATTAAGGTGGAGGACTTAGTGAAAAGGGGATTTTATGATCTGGTATGGTAGCAGCTTGTGTGTTCGATTTGTTGAGTATTTCCAGCGATGCCTTTTTTTTTCTTTTTTTTTTTTTTTTAACACGCTAAGCCCATAACTGGCGACATCTGGTCTTGGCAAACATGTCACAGCCTGCAAGCAATAATAGGGCTGAGATTAGCATGTTCATGACTCACATATCTCCTCCTCTTTTACAAATATATTTGAAACAGCAACAGTAGCATCATATTACCTGTGTGTAAAAAAAAAAACAAAAAAAAAACAACACTTGATGGATTTGATAGTTTGATGGATGACCTATTAATGCAGGAGCCACATTGGAAATCAATATTTTGTTTTTTAGCTATGTAGTCGGGAGTATCTGCAACAACTAGTTGAAATGTGCTTGGATTTCTTTCTGTATGTGACTGAAAATCTTTTAATCATGTACAGTAATGGAACAATAAGGGGTTGCAAAATATTATTGGGTAACACATGTCACTATTATGGGACTGAGACGATAATATGGGACCCTAATACCTGCATGGGCTGTTCAAGTATGGAGAATTTGAGCTGCACCAAGCGTGTCGCTGTTCCAAAGAGTTGAACTGTGGGGATTAAAGTGATTATATTTGATCAGGGCACAGTCGGTTGACGTCAAGCCGGCGGCCCCCTGCCTCATTGTGAACTGCTGACTGTCCAGATTCTCTAAAATAACAACCATTTTCCTTTTGTAATCTAGGTGCCGTTTGCACAGGACTATTTTTAACACATGTTTTGGGGGCTGACCGTCTGCTGATTTTTAACTGTTTAAAACTGCGGGGAAACGCTCACGCTAGTGTTTACATCAGTCAAAACAACAAGTGTGATAATAGCGTTTGTAGCTTATAATCTTCCAGAGCCCGCCCCTACCCAAAGTGGCACCCTAAGTGACATTTTATATGTCGGTACTGCTTTAATAGTAATTACTCATTTCAGTATGGAGGCACGTGCCTGTATTGCCTAATGGGTCAGCTGACTCCATAACTTTTCTTTACATGTCACAAACAAATATTTTTTGTGTAGTAGTGTACTGTTGGTTTTGTTTTTTGTGCACATGTGACAGTGCACATGTGTTGTTCTTATTTTTACCCATTTTATTGTCTCATAAATGTATCCTGACCCTTAGACAATGCAAAAAAATGAGTTTTTAAATGTACATAAAGAAGAGCTGATGTAGCTGTTAGGGCGACAGTAGCTTTGAGCCTTTAAAGATCAACATTGGCAAGCAAATGAGAGGTGGGTGGGGGTGGGGGGTTCCTGTGGGTGGGGGGGGGGGTGCAAAGCAGTTTCCTGCGGTGTAGAAGTTGGCGTGTTGCCGCTCCGAGCGTGTGTGTGTGACTGGAGGAGACGGAGTGGGAGGGGGCGATGGCGAGCAGGAGTCGCCGGGAGAGATGAGCGTAAGTGTCAGTATCTGTGAGTGTGAAGAAAGGAAGGTGCTTGTTTCGTGTGGATAAATGTGGAGTTAAATAAGGGGAGATGTTCTGTTTGAGAGGTAAGTGTTTGCAACTAACTTGGGTGTTTTTGCAGGAGTGTGTGCGTGTGTGCAGGGGGGGATTTTTGCCTCTGACATTGTGAGACAAAGAAAAGTTGAACTCCATCCCTCCTTTGTGGAAACTAATGTGTGTCACACAGCAGTTGCCTTCCCTGTGCTTTTTTTTATATCTCCCGTCTTCTTTTCATCATTCTTTACTGTGTCCAGTGACCAGTTCACTGAGTGGATTCCTTCCACTGATTTTTCCTCTTCCCAATGGATTCAGTCCTCGTCAAAAACATAATAATGTTTCGCTCATTTATGTGTGTTTTTGGCTGCTGTGTTGTTGCATTGTGACCTGCATGTACTGGCTTGCATGGAAAAAAAAAGTGCAGTAAAAACGACTTTCTTTAATACTTCCAGGCTTTGTCCATATTTCATTGAAACTGTACACGGGCAACATGACGCCTCTCTGTTGGCTTCAACTAGCCACTTCATCACCTCTGAAGAATGCATGTGAAATCATGATGATGGTCATGTCACAAGGATTTAAAAACAAATATTTACCCTCGTTTGTAAAGAGACCCCTTAAAAGCCCCGATGAAGTATTCTGGATCATGTTATCCTTGCGTTATGATTGTTCTTTCTCTTGTTTCCAGAAGTGATAAAACAGTTGTTACTGTTTGGGGTAAAGCCCAGCTGCATGCAATAACACATGACAGTTGGAGTTTCCACACTAAGTCACACATCAGGCGCACAGTATGACTCGAAACAGATATACCACTCTGCAGATCTATGTGTTTTTACAAAATTCATTGATTGATTTTATTGATTTATTCGTGATGTGTGGTGAATTTCTTTGAATAAAACCTTTAGTGATTTTTGGGGAGTAACATTCCAACTTTCTCATGTAAAATTGTGTTTATGTAACAACTTATCTCAAGGCGCTTTGGCGAAACACATTGAAAACTTACATCCCTTTAATGAATGTAAACTTACCCTTACTGGGAACTTATATTCCCGCTGATTGTTCCTGGTCTCGGGGCGACAGCGATGAAAAATGTTTCAACTTTCTGGGATCGTGTCGCAAGCCAGTGTATGTACTATAACAAACACAAACTTTCACACGCACAAATTTTGCGCGTCGCTTGGCAGGATGGTAACCCGCAAAATTCGCCTTATCGCACAGTTTCCATTGAAAATGAATGTTGCCTCCTGTGTCTGGTGTCCATTAATGTTGAGGCAAAAAAACTTCAGTGTAAAGGAGAAAATTGGAGGTAGTTTGTGACGCTGACTAATGCAAATTAATTTGTAAGTGCAAAAAGAAGTTAACCACTGTAAAATTATAAATTCATCCAGAATATGGCTTCCTTTATGTAACTTTCTGAGCATATTCCTCTTACGTTCTTTCTGAATAAGAAAAGAATCCACAATAAACCAAAGAAAAAGCACAATAAAACACATGTCGTTTTGTGGGACTTTAAATATGTTGGCTGAATTCCAAATTGTACGACATCATGCTTCCTTCGTCTTAAAGGGCAACACAAGCACACCTAATAACCGGAATAATTATTCTATGCCAACATTTTTTGATGATCAATTAAGGGGATTTCTTCAAATGACCATCCTTAACATAAAACCGTCCAACGAGCTCAGCAAACTGACCCAGATTCTGTGCATGACATCGCCCACCCAGGAGCCGACCAACAGAGTCGCTCTCGTGGTTGCCAAAGATGCAGATTGACTGTTATGATTTAAACAAGCTGCCCCCCCCATCCAACTCTGGTCCATGTCCTTTCCGCAGCCAGCAGGCTTGACTGTTATGACTTTTAGCGTAAGCTTCTTTATGGATGTCGAGACGGGCTCTTAATGTGGCTTTGTGGATGTTACATCAGCTATTTCTTCATCTGAGGAGCACATGTAAGCCCACAAATTAAAAACCTGATCAGTCAAGATTCTGAGTCACAAGCTGCAGTGAAGCCCGTACATTTATTCTTCTTGTAAGGTCACTTGATGGTGATGTTAGCAGGCGACGCCAATAAATGCTACAATAAATATTTGTGTAATTCTTTGAAATAGTAAGGAAACTGTATCCATTTCTGTAACTTAATTGAAAGTTTCCAACAAAAATTTCCAGATTGACTTTGTCACCTTATTCCACAGAAACGCAAAAAGTGGTTTTTAGCTTGTATTTTAGATTCTGTTTGAAAATGTCCTGTGGGATACCTTGTTGTCGTCTACTGCCATGTTTTTCTTGTTAGAGTCGGGTGCCTGGTGAAGTGGCATGCACTGGATCGTCTTTTAAATCTATTTCTACTTTGCAGAAGCTATATTTGTCCACTTGGTGTTTGAAAGTCATGCTAGCATTGCGGCATATGTGTGTGTGTGTGTGTGTGTCTACATGTGTGTGAACTGAATTCCAAGAATGTGTGTGCATGCATATATGTTTTCCACACGCTCTTTCGGTCAGGTTAGTTTGGGATGGCGGGGCAATGACCTGCATAGTTCTATATGTCTAAACCTATATTTACCCCCAACTCTGTGGTGGCATGTCACTGAGGATTTACGCCTTCTTAACTGTACACACTCGATATAAAAACTCCATAATAGGCGTATTGTGGCTGAATCTCTTGTATTGGTTCCCATTAGATTGTGCAGGTGTACCTAATGTTGCATCAACACATTTTAGCACCCTGATTAAAAATGATGCCAAGAATGATCCCTCGTTAACCTACTTGAGTTTGAGCGGTAGCCTTCATACCTGAGCACCGCACGTCTGGAGTAAGGTCATGACCCTTTTGACTCCGGGGTGACCCTCTTGCTTGCCCTCCGGCTTTGTTGGTAGTGGCGTTGATGGATGCTCCCACACTCGAAGTGACAGGATGACAAGGTAGAGAAGTATTGAGTGTCTTGACAGATCTGGTAAAAATTTAATTAATTTTACCATCTCTATAAAGCATTTCTCTTCACGATAAGACCAAATTTAGAATTTAAGAAATGAGGAGGATTAAGTGCACAGAATGAAAACTTTTGAACGGGGGTGACGTTCTTGGGGAAGACAATGGCCGTCTCCCTGTGGAGAAGACTAAAACACAGCATGCAGGTGCTCCTCTCGCTCCATTCGCATTTATGCGTCGCCATAGTTACCATTGTCCCTCACCCCAAAGCCTTCCGCTTTAGTCCTCCCGCTCATCCCCCTCCCCAGCACACACAATCCGTGTGGACATGTGAGTGAACATCCGGCTTGCCACAAATATGCATTGTTGATGTTTTTGTCAATGTTTGCATGACTTCTCTGGAACCCCTAATGTTGTTGTACTGGATGACCTGCGAGGTTATAGACATTTATAGGCTGTGGTTGGTCCATTATGGTTTGTGTTTGCGTGCATGTGGTGGTTTTGGCATTTGTAATCAGCTTGTGTGTATTGGCTGACTCAACACTGTGGAAATGATAACTGTCGTTAATGGTTCTTTCAGCCCCTGGCTATCTGTTCAGGCTTTGGCTGGATTGCAACCAACTCTGTACACACACACACACACATAATAAATTCTAATAAGAGTCGAACGCAATCCGTTCCAGGACACTGGTTAACCTCCCAGTTTGTTCAAATTCAAATGCATGCAAAGTGAAAATATGGGAATAATCAGTTACAGGGTCAAACTTGTGCAAATGTAGAAATAAGTTACCCACTGTTCATTTTAAGACAAATGTAGAATTGTTGGTGGCATTCACCTTGAGAGGCTCCTCTGTCTTTGAGTTTGGTAACACCACTAGAGGGAGACATTGTCCCTTAACTGCTGCCAACTACCCTCACCGGTCAAGTTTGGGGCCATTTCCGATTGTGAGATATCCTTTTTTTATCCGGTGTCCACTGTGTGTACATCTGTCCATGCTAAGGTGTTACCATCTGTGCCTCACTATTGACAGTCAGCTACAATTTCCACATGTCATAGCTTGTTTGTTTTGTCCACTTAAAGACATTGTCATCCGAATGCATGTATTTAGTAACAACAGTCATTTACGTCATGGTAAACAAGCGCAGAAGTTGGTTATTTGCACTTCTTGTTATGACACACGTTTGACTGTTTCAACCACATCTGAGTACTGGCCATGAAGTAGGTAATTACTAGCAGTATGGTGTCCATCTGTGTTGACTGTTATAGCGGAGACTAGGCCTGGAGGCTGGATAATCTGGGTTTACAGATTGAAACAGCAGTGTTGAGAATCAGAGGAACAGGGAGGAGGGGTGTGGTGCTAGAAGAGAAGGCCATGTGGGAGCACCGGACGATGACGACTTGAATGGACAGAGGAAGAGGACGGAGGATGCTGATTTGCTTCAAACTTGTCTCAACACTTCTGTAGAGGCGCTGATCCATGGTTTTCCTGACTTTTGGGGGGGACATTGTTTTTGAAGTCATTGTTGGAGACAGCATGGTTAAAAACACGCTGCTGTCATGTGTTTTGCTATTTGTTTTGTTTAAATCCTCGTTTTTGAGTCTGGATTTCTGTGGTCATTTTTGGAATTCCAAAAGCCAGCCAGGATTCTGTGATAGCCTTTTGCTAAGAGTTGTGGTGAAATGTTTTTTTTTTAGTTCAAATTTGTAATCTGAAACTGTGCACAGGCCTTTGTCAAGCAAATCGATGCAAATCAATAGGATTCCCTGAGAGAGGGACAGGAAAGACAAAACTGTCAAAGAAGAGAGAGGAGGAGACCCAGTTGGAGGGGGGATTGGGGTCCCCTGTGGGTTGCAAAAATTTCCAACCTCCCTCCACGCTCCCACCCTTCATCCTCCATCCCACCACCTCAAGTGGAGGCTCCGGAGAGAGAGAGGGTTGTGCAAAAAGGAGGAGTTGGGGGGTCTGCATAGCCCAAGGGAGGTGGGTAGCTGATTGGTGTTAAGGTTTTAGCAAGGGGATGATCACATATGTGCACTGCCTCTCCTCGAGGCCGGTGGTCAGCTGCTGGCACAGGGCCTGCTATGAGGAACCCCCTGGTGAGAGGCGAGCTCCGTTCTCCTTTCAGTCCCCCAACAAGATGGGGAACAGCCTCCATTCTGAGGCCTTCCCTGGCGCCAGGCCACCTCGGACCGAGGGCTACCTCCGCAAACGTCTGCTGTCGGTGTCAAAGGTCCACCAGAAACAGGACTCTCTCTGGACACCCAAACCTCTGCTTGGTCCCTTTGCTAAGAGCCCATTGGGGAAGACTCAAACTTTCCAAGACGACAAAGGTACAATCCCTAGTGTTGAAGTTGTTAAAAAAGTAGCATAAAACTAACTTTGACCCAGTAGAGATTTTAGTCTAAAGACTTCTTTTGGGAAGGAATGCTCCAGGTAGTCTCTGCTACAGTATTGATTGCATTAGTTGACTGTACTTACACTACGTCATCTGAGCTGTTTCTTCCATATTGTGCCCCTCACAGTGGTGCCTTGAGCTCTTCTCAAGCTGGTCTTTGTCTCTTCCCATTAACTGATTTCCATCCCCTAGTAATCGAATGATCCGTGCCGTCTGTCTTCTCTGCGTGTGTCAATGGAGATTGGCTTTGTGACCTTTGACACTGCTGGTCTTTAATGTAGTGGAACATGATCATACACGTCTTTCTCTTTTCTGTGCATTCTAAAAACAGAACAAAACAGCACGTCACGACACACCTATTTCCACTATAAAGCCCTGTTCCCATCAATGGAAAGGATTAATAGAGTGGTGAGGAGTTACATGCAATGGTAGCGCCCACACACCAGCTGATTCTTAGCTGTGATCATGTTTCACATGAGGATTGTCGATGATGGGCAAAATCAGCCATATGTTCTCATATCCCTTTTTTAGGAGCACTTTAAACATCAGACCACATCAAACTATGTAATGTCATTTTACAGTTTTGTTGTTGTTTTTTTGTTTGTTTTTTTTTACAAAATAAGACATCTGACTTGCAAGTCATGTTGCCAGTTTGTATGTTTGTAAAAATTGAAATACCTAAAAAGCAACTGGCGGGCCGGATTCAAACGCTTGGTGGGTCGCATGTGGCCCCCGGGCTGTAGTTTGCTCACCCCTGCTCTCGTGGGACCACCCTTGGGAACCGGAGACAATAACTAACAGCTGGGGGTGATGGCCCTGAAGTTAACTGACTGCGTGACAGGGTGATGAGGTGACCCAATTTCACTTCTACCCGCTACATAAAGGAGCCGTCATGACAATATGGGGATGGTATGGTGCTGAGGAATATGTACTATTCCAACTCAATGATCCTACTCCCTTCCCCTGCTATCCACTCAGTATCGTATATACTGTAGATTCCCGTGCATTAAGCGTGACCACCAGGCGCACATGCTCCATCCTCACACCCGCTTTGACTAACGCATCATGACAGCTCAAGATGTCCTGCCATGAGTACAGTATTGTTTGATTTCTTTAGGTTGGCTCAAGCATCACAGTTGCTTTGTGATCATGCCCTGCTGTGGAACAGATGATTTCCATATACTAAAACAGCCCTAATCAGAATATTGAAGTCTCTACATTGGAATTGTTCTGCTAAGTGGGAAGTGTGACAAACATTTGTTTTATTCAATGTAAAGGGTGAAGCAGGTGTTTCCCCCGATAATCCATTAGAGGCAAGCTATTGACCAATCAGTGCCAACATCTCTCAAGGGACAGGCACCTGAGGGGCCTTGTAACCAAATGAAATGGATTGGAAACTGGTTGAGATAAATAGAATTGTCCTGGTTTGGTCCGGTTTTCAGCTACATGACAATGCATTTTTGAGCTAATGGAACTGTTTTTTGCCCTCTCCTCGACTTGTTAAGGAGATTTTCTTGACCAGTAAAGGAACTCTCCTAATCCCTCATTTGCAATTACAAGGAGAATTGACAAAAAGCTTTTCTTGTCTAATTCTAAAATCAGTGACACCAGCAAAAAGAAGAGCTCAGTGACACACTGGCAAGTTAACTAGTTTTGTAAGTGAATAAGTATACACACAGTCCTAAGTGTTTTGCGGAACCCTCTCCAGTTGTCGGTTGGAGGAACAATGGACCAGAGAGGAGATTCCACAGACATGCACAGTCACTCATTGTCGGGAATGGGGGGTGTCACGGGTTTAGTGATGATCACTCAACTGTAAAATAGGTTCTGTGTTTTCCGCCGTAGCAGCCTGGTCCGCTGTATTCTTTTCTTGCAGCCTTTCATCAAGACCCTGTTAGCTAGACTTGTGCATGTCCTAACACCTCTGCTCTCTAGTGCATTAGGACATAAGGCAATGGAGGTGAACAGTAATCTATGCTTAATTGCAAGCTGTGGTTCTAACAGACAGACAGACAGGGGCGCCGCTCAGCTTGTTAAAAGCTTAATAGACAGTGGCTAAACATGCGCTTCAACTCCTCCATCAAACAAACTCAACTAGCTATGACAAATATTGGGGCGGTAATCGAGTTGTTTGGTGTTCTCCCTTGGGATGTGTGGGTAATTTGGTTGACTCACTCAACATTTTGTACATTTGAAGATAGTCCTACAATTGGAAAATGTTTCTCTATGTCTGCACTTCTCGTGATGTCCTCCATGTATTCTGTCACGACTCCTATTGCAGTGGTTAGTTAATACAACTATTGTGTATTCTGTAGTTGTTATGGTCTGATTAAAGTGTGCCTGGCCTCAGCTGGCTGTACTTTAGGAAGCCGCGGAGGACGAGAGGGTGTTTGGAGGAAGGGATCAGGTGTATTTGTGTGCAACTGGGTTTTTCGCCAACAGCTTCATTATTACATCAAGCAGATAATGATTATGATAGCTGGCAGTCACTGTGCATCTCTTTCCTCTTTGTTTTTTTATTTGCTTTATATGTAAAAGTATGCTTGTCTTTATTACAGTGATCACAAATACCCGATACCTGGCCTTGCATGTGCACCTAGACAGTGCCTGTATAACTACGAATATATATACTATATATTGCCTCTATATTGAGCCTCCATTACTGTACATGCTGTCAGTTCCTAAGTGAGAATTTATACTGATTTACTGAGATACTTGGACCTCTTTGCACTCACCGGTCTTTTTTCTGTCTGTGCATGTTGCCTTATCCATGTTGTACACGCTACAGTGGTTTGCAATGAGGTTTATTTTCATTCATAGACTTTAATGGCCCGCCTCTCCATCATCAAAGCTCTCCTTCTCTCCTGTACTCCATACTCTACCTCTCTATCTTGCCTGCGTCCTTAAAAGTTCCAATCAGTTGGAGGTTCCGTTAAGCCTCTCCTATGTTCTCTCATCAGAAATAAAAGAGAGACACAGCGAGAGAGAGAGAGAGGAGAGAGGGGGGGGGGGAGTGATTTAAAGAGGCTCTCAACATTTCTGCCATTGATGAGTAATCTTCTCCATGACGATTTCCACCGCTTTTTTTCAATGGTTTAATCCTTCTGGCAAAGAGGAAACAACTTTAAAGCCACTTAGAGATACTAACTGGTGTGTTGTGTGTTTAAAAAAACATGACATTTGAGCAGAAATGACAATATTTGCTTGTTGTTGCTCATTTTCACCACAGTGTGGCGTTACAACACAGTGAAGCAACCGCACTGTTTGTCTGGCAGGTCACAAAGTTGATTATCTGTTAAGTAGCCTTTTAAATGGATTGTCGAAATTACATTAGTGCACAGCAAAAAAAATATTTAGTGTCAATACAATCAACATGCTGATGCGTTTATGCTAATTTCTAAATGTAATTTATATTGAATTAACTGCCTATCACACTGGATGTATTTAAGACCAAATGACGCATGAGGTGTCATGAGGAATTTAATTTGGCTTTTAGGGTCTTAAATTTGGTGGCTATTGCATTCCCTGGGGGGCTTATTACAAACGGGGGTCCCGCTCTTTGTGCCCAAAAGAGGGCCACCCTCTAATAATAACTCCTCCACCCTGCATTATTGCTCAGTAGAGACCAAAAGGGGAGGGGATGTAGAGACAGGCAGCGGTGATTTATTCAAGAAGAAGCTGGACGAGGAGGAAGGGGGAGGGGCTTAAGTGGGCTTGGGTTACTTCTTTGGGGTTTCGGCGTAGAACCTATCATGGCGGGAACCTCCTTTTAGCACACGTATGTGCGCATTTGTACACACATCTGTGAAAATCATCTAATAACACAGCTGACACCCCCACTCAGTCACACTGAGTTGGATTTGTTTTATAGTGTATTATAGATCATGCAGATCCACGTCAATCTCTCCACACTAAGCTTCTCCAGAGACACATTTAAACCTCTCTTGGAGGATTACAATTGTGTAGAATATGTAAGATGATAGGGACACCAGATGAAAACCTATTATTTGACTTGGGTGATGAATGGAGGCTAAATTTCATAATATTCATATTCCAATGGAAGATACCAATGTGATGCTTTGATGACATTCTGGAAACACATTGTTACAAACCGAGACGGAAATGAACATCATAGGAAGCCATGATTACATCTTTTTTTCATCCAGCGGTGCGCTCATTCCAGTAATCGATGACATCCCCGAGAACTTGCATCTGAGTTGTGATTGAACCAACTGCCCCGAGCCTCATAGTCTAACGCACTTCCTGCATTTGTGGTCATTGGTCTGATTGGATGATATAGTGTCGCCTCCTCCTTCTCACCCCTCCTGGTAATGACCTACTGTTATGCATCAGTGAAAATGAGGTGTAATACAGGAAGTAGGTCAAACGCTATCATGTCAATTACTGTATCTGGTCATTTTACAGGAAGTGCAGATGAACATGTGCACATATTGTCGTCGGTAGGGCTTTAACCCACTTCCTATTGACACACTCTCTTACTGCATTCCTCCCTGCACTACAAGCTAGCCCCAGGTGGCTTGTTGCTACAGTATGTGCCCTTGAGCTTCTTGAGGCACTTAACCTAAATTAGCTCAGTCTGTCGCAGATAGGACCCCCTCCTTTGCATGCAGCTCGAGAGCAACACCGCACAGCTTAATAGTGCCATTGTTATTCTTCTTTTCATTCAGGTCATTGAAACAATGCAATAAAGTAGTTATGATATCTGATAACAAAGCATCATAAAGAAATGGTGTTGAGATGTAGGTAGAAGGTTTGCATCCATGTACTTGTCAACCTCCATGTGCAAAGTGCAACATGTGATTAGGTCAAGTGTGTAAATGCAGTTGACAGAAGAAACAGCTGCAGGCGTACATGTGAACAATAAGATGTACCTCCACACATACAATGAAGTAGAGTGGTGTCCCACTTTCAGGCATCTATAATGAGATGTCATCAATATACCGATGACACACACTCAGACGCTGTTAAGTATGCCTCATGGATATCGATGCTGCGATTCCTCTGAGGTTCCGCTCAGGAGTGACAAGGGGCTTTGAGTCAATGTGATTGGAGACAGCATGGCTGGATGGTAATGGCCTAATGTAGCCGGAGGGCATCCAGGACTTTAAGTAACAGTGAAAAGTGCTTGACTGATGATATGGACTACAGCATGATTTGGTTTATTCTGCAATTTACTCATGACTGCCGCCCTACTTAGCCGCAACCAGGGTCTCTACTAGTTGCTGCCTAAAGAAGATGGCTACTGTTTGTTTTTTCCCCTACAAAAAAATTAAAGACAAGTCATTTCATATTTGGGTTCTAGAGATTTACGCATGCAAAACAAATGTATCGCAGCTTTTCTTCCAGTCACTCACACAGACCACTCAAACCCTCAAAGGTTGGACAAGTTAGCAACCAACAGAGGAGAAATGAGGCAGAGTCATTAAAAAGTTGTTTTTTTTTACTGCTAAAAGTCTTCATTTTGTCTTTCCCAAAACAAGTCTTGAAGGAGAGGGGTTATCTTCAATGGGTCAGTAATAATATCCATGACCACACGTTCCGCTGATCTTTCAAGTACATAAAGCTCAGAGTTAAGCAGGGAAAATTAGTTTCAAAAGTCAACACAACAGGCCAGCATGCACAAGTGTTGTCTGGCCAACTTGGGGGTGGGATTTAAAACTTGTTGCCAAGGCACGAACAGGCGGTTAGCTACAAATCCACCTGAACCAAAAGTAGACATAAAACACTTGACGCTGGCCACAAAACTGTCCTCCCCGACGGTAAGCGCTTAGGAGATGAGACTGCTTATAAACCTTAACAGGTGTGTACGGTTTAATGGAGACTGAAGGTAGTAGCACCAGGCTGTAAAAGTCGATGACTGAGCTGTTGGGGACCTTCCAGACAGTTTGGCTTCCTGCTCTCGTTGTCACGGCCATTAGCTGCCCTGCTTTTCATTCTTTGGGCTTCACGTCGTCTCTTTAACATCTTTCTGCCCACCAAGCTTTCAACCGAGGTTGGATTTCAAAGACGGGTCACTCGAGAGCTCCCGAAGAAAATTAGGCATGACGGCCAACTCCTTTTTTATGTTATGGCCTTTTGTTGAAAATCTATCTTTACGGTGCCTCACCTTGTTGTGTAGATCTACAATCACGCTCCATCTATCTCACCTGTCCTGCAACAATTGTTCCCTCACTCCTCTCTTTCTCTCTCTCTCCAGCCCGTCTTTATGTCATTTCTCTCACATTGCTGCCTGTCTTGCCTCGCATGGCTGCTCAGCAAAAATGGCTCCACATCAAAGTGAACATCTATGCAGCCCATCTATATTCTTCTTGTCCTTTCTGGAGGTCTTTTAAGCAAAGTTTGCTCCCGATACAATCTGTGCCATTGTCAGGAAACTTTCAAAGGCAAAGCGTTCTGTTTAAACAGAAGAGCAGGCACACCGCCCGGTTTGAAGTTACCATGCGTGCAAATGTGTCTTTGCCTTTTCCATTGTTTGTTTGTTAACTCGCAGGGTTATGCAGAAACCCTGTAAGGGATTTCCGTGAAACTCTGTGGAGGGTTGGCAGAAGTGCTGAGCAATAGCCCACAAAATTATTTGTACTTAATACCAATAAAAAATGTGGATACAGAAATTGTTTGTTCACAATGAACCCACACAACCTCTCCCAACCATCCAAATGGCATATCTGGCAGGAATGGAAGTTTCTTTTGGTTTTTGAAGGGTTATGCATACCGTGCCACCAATGCGTGTTTACCAACTGCTTGCCTTACCCAAAAAGTCAATTTGGGCCAAGTTTCATTTCTATAAAATTATCACTTGAGAAGATATAAATGTGTATAACCTGCTAACAGATGGTCAACCATTCAAAGTGGGCTATGAAATGTTTTGTAACGCAAATTTCTTGGGTTTATTTAGTTAACGTCGTCTGAATGTAATACCTAAAAGGAAAAACTCTCCTGTCTTTGCAAGATGATTGTTGTGTAAACGTATCCTGAATGTACCACTGTTGCATTGTGTGTGTGTTGTGTTGTCTCTGTGAAGGAATCCCAGCTACATAGAAGGTAGGACAGGGGATTAGATTTACCCAATAACCTCGGCTGCGGATGAACCTTTTTGGTGTGAAACTTACCCCTTGTGGTTCTGTGTCAAACGCACAATATTGTAAGATTCCGTTGGCAAACTGACACCGATCCCAGTTAGAGTGGCAGGAAAGCATCACACCAGATGCCAGTTGTGTTTGTCAAAGTTGGAGCAAGTTGGACCAAACCTTAGAGGCAGACAGAAGGGCTGACTGGGACACAGCGGGTGAGTTTGGTGTCAGAAAAAGGTCATTCAGCCTGTGAGGAGGATGGGGAGGTGGGTGGCGTTGTTAAGTTGAGTTTGCTGGAGTGTAATGGACGGGAACGTTGCCCCATGTTAGAATCATTAGCGCCAAAAAACCCCCAAAAACACTCATTACAGATTGTTTACTCAGCCTCGCCCTCCGTCACTTGTTGGGCTTCTGTTCTGTGTTTGGGTGAGAGTGGGTGTTTATTCAGGACTCCATTCAACTACTCCCCCCCCTGTATTTTTAGGGATAATATATAATATAGTGGATGGATAAGAATCTGCTAGATGTGAAATTTCTGTCAGTTAATTTAGTTGATGATGATTATATTTGTTCGGATAATGTGTTACCCAGCATGACTTGCGGGTTATAAAGTATTATTGCATTTTAGTGTGTAAGTGTTTATTTTGATACCATTTGCCATTGGTTGGTGGGCTACGACCGCAACGCAATAATCTACTGTATAAATGAACATAAACTATGGATGAAGCAATAACTGATGAAATTTACATACATACATTGTATCAGATAATATGGTTCTCAGTGTTATTCTTTCTTATACCTTGTAAACACCATACAGTATGCTTGTGCTAACTGTTTTTAATGGATGTCTTCATTTTCTGAAACAGCCTTCCTGAAATCCTAAGTAGTCGATGGCCCTTTTACACATATGGTCTTAAATCCATGACGTTGTACCACTATATAAAAGATAAATAGTTAAACAGTATCATGAGCCTTGCCTCTACCACAACATGGCTTTACATTGATTACAAATGATTTGGAATCAATGATCCCTTGGCCCCAGCTCCAGCATCTCTCTGCCAATGGATTATTCATCATGCTTTACTCTGCATGCATCTCAGTGAAGACCAAAGCGATCAGGTTCCCCGCTGACCCCCACCCCTGAGGCTTTGCTTTCATTCACCGTGTAGCGATAACAGATAGTAGAGAAGGGATGAAAGAGCATGCATGTACCTAAATAATATATGTACATTGACAGAAAACAGGGAGATGCACAATATCGCTGTGTTATATTTTAGAACTAACATGTTTTTCAGTCTGTTCTTCTTCTTTCTATTTCCATTTTTTACTCAAGCCTATAGGTCACGACCAGTTTTAAGGGCTCCTACAGCCAGTCTACGTGCCAAAAAATGCAAGAAACGCATATGGAATGCTGATTTTCTGCATAATTACACACTTCTCCGTACGCTTTTGCTGTTGTCAAGTTTTGCAAAATTAATTCTTTTTTGTATGTTGCACTTTTCTGTGTGTGTCATGCAGCCAATGCACGTTCATATTTTGTACCTCCTCCATGCATGTTGAGTTCTTACTCCTTCATGGTCAGCTCACACGAACAAAATAAAAACAAAAAACTCAACGATTTGAGGAACAAAATTCAACAGCCATCAAATAATTTAGCATATTATAAGTTAATGCATGTGCATCATATGAACGTACAGTATGTTGTTCTTCTCCTTTCCTGCACACATGAAGCTTTTAGCTCACCAAATTTGTGGATTCAAAGCACTTCAAAGCCCTAAAACATCTCTTTAAACAGTCACGTGTTTGGCTTCAATGGCTCTTGAACATGCAGACACGCAAAGTGTTTGCACACTCACGTGCCGTACAAAATACCTGGCCCTGCTTATCTCCACCTGGCAGACTCCCCAACACCGCGACAGTGTGCACACGGCCCGAGCATGAACCACATGCACATAAATAAAAGAAAGACTTCAAGTGGAAGTGTGGAGCGTAAAATCAATACAGGCTGGATCATGTTATCAGCCATGAAAGCACTCACGACTGACAGTAAAAATTAGTTGATAGAAGGACCAAAGAGAGCTTAACATTAGAGGATCAGGTCCGGTTGAGGGGTTTAGGGGCTCGGCTTAGCTCTATCCAATCCAATTGCAAAAATAAAAGCAGAGACATGTCGAGTGAGGATGGAGGTGTGTGCATCTTTTTGTGTTTAAAAAAAAAAAAAAGGTTTAAAAAGTCATATGTGGCATCTACTACCCCTGCCCGTCAATCTCTGCCTCATGCCTATTCATCTTCAACTCTTAATCACAGCATGTAAGCGCTACAAGAAGTCTTAATAATTCATATATGCCCTCCATTTTCCTTCTCCGGCAACCATGTTAATATTCTTTCACCCAAAGACATAACAATGAGGTAGTGCTATGGACCATTAAACAATCATTTGTGTATTATTGAACGATAAATCAATAATTCATGCTGATATGACCATTTTATTAAAGTAATGGGGCTCGTGACTGGGTTACATAGTACTGTGGAACCTCTAAGGTCGACAAGGTCCATTCTGGGATGGCGGTAGACATCACATTTCACATTTTTAATATGAAGACATAATGCAAATGTGCGTTCCTCAGAGGTGTGTTGTTCATCTCGAGGGTCTTTAACTTTCACTCAAAAATGACAGACATATTTAATTGGGTTGACATTGTATGAGGCGGCCATTTTTGTCTGTAGATGCAAATAATCCCCAAAGTGGCCTACATTTGAGGCTCTAGTTCTGTGGGTGGAACTGTTGACCTATGTCTTTGTGTGTGTGTGTGTGAGAACAATAGGCTCTCTAATAATGACTGATCCTAATACTGTACACGTGCCGCACAGTTTAAGTCAGGCATGACCCAAGCAACCAAAACACACACATTGTATCGTGTTGTGAACTTTCATAGTCCATTCTCACACCACCACTGATATTTCAGCATTTAAATGATTGTAATAATCATTTTTTTTAATATTAATAATTCTATTCTGTGTCATTTCAATTTGATCAGTACCAGGGTCAAATCTTGCACAACTTGCACAAGTGTAAAAATAAGTTAACTGTTATATGCATGCATTTGAGTGGAATTTTGGAGCACCTGAAGGGGGCGCTCTGTTGAATTTAATGTTGAATAATCGCATCATGACGCAATTGAGGTAAAATGGAACACACTATGTGGTGCTGTTGATTGAGTCTGGTTTGCCAAATGTATTGTAAAATTAAATCTTATTAAATCTTATAAAATTGAAATGAATAATAAAAACGTGTCTTCTGGGTCTGATGTTCAAGAGCGAGGGAGCTTTTCGGTTTTAAAACCCACACATTCAAGGATCATTTCCAGACCCATTCAAGCTCTTGTTGCTGCCCACAATCCCCCACCCCACCCCCTTCATTCCCATCAGACAGCAGTCTCCTACCATTTGGGATGAAAAGAAATACGGTGGCAGAGGGAGGGGCGGTGGAGGTGCACGTTGTGTGTGTCGGACAATGGCGAGGCTTGTATGTGATCTATATTCATGTGACTCACATTAACTCATTTTTTTAACTAAGTTACACCTCTAATCCGCTCTAAATAATGCACTGTGAGACCGTTTGCATGCAGGTGGAAAGCTGCATCCTCCTGAGAAGAATAGCTGAAAAAATCAAATGAAGAAGGGGGTGATTGCCAGTTTAATGAGATGCATAAACATTCCCAAGACGAGTGTGCTGGAGTGGTGAAAGCTTGTAAATAAAATAGAGCATGTTTAACTTTAAGCGAGATGATGAAATGATGAGAACTAAAAGGAGAGGCAGCGATGGCTCCTTGGTAACCAAAGCACATCAGAACAACAGAGGGGCCGGTCCCACACCCCTCCCACTGTGTGTGTCCCTGAGGACCGGACTGCCTCGGGGTGGAGTGGGGAGTTGATCGTGTTTAGAGAGAGATAGAGGTAGAGTCTCACTTGTCAGCATAGTGGACGCTCACACTTGCCGCGGAGTATGGTGAGAATGTGAGTGAAGCCTTCATCAGCCGACGCTTTTATTACCTGGATCTGTCCACGACTGGAATAATGGTGTTCATCGGGACCTCACTAAAATCTGTGATCAAATACTTCAAAAGAAAGGGTAAGTTGTGTTTTGTAGGCTAAATAACAATCAGTAATTTGTTATGCTTTATATTTCAATGATCTACACCAAGGCTTTTTCTACTTAACACTTTTTGTTTTATAATGCGGGGGCGTGTACCCTTCACTCTTTCAATGTGGCATCTTGTAACCAGGAAACCACGCTGCCAAGACTTTGTAAAGTTGGCAGTCAAGGGGGGGGTCTATAAATTTACTATGACAAATATTTGAGCCTTTCCCTTGGCACAATTTCCAGGATGTGTAACATTTTTAATAGAAAGTGAACCGATTAGCATTAGGAGCTGTAAGTTGATGCAGGCTTTCATCGATGGCTGCTTATGAAGCATGTGAGCCGCTCGTGCCACGTTTAATCCCAGGTGTATTTATAGCCTGTGTGTTTGTGTGTGTGTGTGTGTGCATGTATGTTGAAGTCGAGGCTCTCAAATTATGGCCATCGATCATTTGCTCAGCACTTTTTCACATGCCTGCACTTTGCTCCGAAACTCAGCCTTGTGTCTGCGTTTAACGTGGGCGCACCGCTCTTGGAGGGCGTTAATGGTTAACTTTCATTATTGTAAAGGTAGTGTTGACCTTTTTAAAAAGTGTAAATTGTCCAAAATGAAAGTTGGTTGAGTCTATGGATTGGAGACAACTAAGACGTTGGGGATTGTGTCAAGTTGCAGTATGTTGAGGAAATATGTTAATGTCTGATTGTTTTACCATGGTCATTTGTGTTTGGGGAATGGCATTAACTGAATTGTAACTGGGGAATTAAAATGTTTTGTGGTTGTGCTATATATCCACTATCCGTATATACAGTGGCGGTTTTAGCTATGGGCCACATGGGCAATTGCCCAGGGCACCATTCCAGGGTGTACCCTGCCTCTCACCCGAAGACAGCTGGGATAGGCTCCAGCACCCCCGCGACCCTTGTGAGGAAAAAGCGGTAGAAAATGAATGAATGAATGAATGAATTTAATTATAACACATGTGAGTGTGAAGGGATGTTTGTCTATATGTGCCCTGTGATTGGTTGGCGACCATTCCAGGGTGTACCCCGCCTCTCGCCCGAAGAGGGATAGGCTCCAGCACCCACTGCGACCCTCATGAGGATAAGCGGTAGAAAATGAATGAATAATGATGAGCGCTCACCAAATCCTCATCGATTCAGCACATGGCAGACCTCTACAGGCCGTGATCAAACATGATGTTGAACTGAAGCTGTATAGCAAGGAGGCGAATGCTGGACCTCAACCTCCAGATAATTATAAGGCAAAAAATTGAACTGACAACAGTAATTGCACAAAAATAAAACGTTTAATTGTTAATGTCATAAATTATATTGCTGACCAAGAGCCTCAAACATGGTAATTGTGAGTCGATATGAGTTGATATCGTCACCTTGAAGTTCTTGTGTTTCAAGTACATGGGCCAGACGTGGCCATGAAAGAGGCCGGGGGGGTCTGGTACCGTGTAGTACCGTCACCTTGCCTGTTACTTATGTGACGGTAGGAGATGATGAGACTAGTGCTGTTCATTTGTGTGAACAAAACATGGAAAAGACAGTCAAAGCCATCAGGTGCACAATTCAGAAAAAAAGAAGCGCTGGTGTAGGCGGGGTGGGAGGCACAGGATCGATACGGCGTTGATACGTCCAGGGCATCATTCAAGCCAAAACCGCCACTTAAATTCTGCTTTTCTATTTGTTAATAAGATGGGAGGATCCAGTCTCTGGGTGTTTTGAACTCCTGTTTCAATTCCAAAATCGTATTAAGCAGAATATGAGTTGTGCCAGTAGTGGAGCTCTGTATGGATGTCGGTCAAATGCCCATACATGAGGTCATGTGACTTCTTTAGACCGCAAACATCTTACATCTTACATCTTCAAGTGAACTACACTTGAATTTAATAGCACACTTGAATATACAGCAACAAAGTCATACTGTTTGGATCTTCCAAACAAGTCTACAGAAAACCATTTTACTTTTAGCTCTGACACAACTCTTGAGTTCTCGCTTTCGGGAGAACTGAAGCTGATGAAGAGCAGGATTAGCAGACGTCTGAAAGATCCTTTTGCACAGCGGTCCAGCAGAGGCTCGCAAGAGAGCGTATTGTGGCCGCTGAAAGGCCTGATGCGAGGACTGATGCAGAGACACAATACGGGCTTTGTGTCCACGCTCCACATGTCCTTGGTGTGTGCCTTTAGTATAGACTGAGGCCTTTTTAGGGACCATACTGTGAGATGAGGGTGGGGGAGGGTTACCTGTGCTGAGTGTGTGTTGCAGAGCGAAAAATGTTCCAAATATGCGCATATGTTTGGGTCTGATTGTTGAGATTTCAAAACATGCAGTCGTTACACAAATGGGGACGTTAGTTGAAACGGGTTGGAAACACCATTAAAGACAGAATTGGCTATTGTTTGCCTTAGCCTCATTGTCGCTTTTCAATACATTGGGAGTGTAGCTTATACTACACTCACTTTGGTGTCTTGCTCAAGGCCATCCTCTCCCAGTTTTGTTTTTTTCTGGTCCCCAGCTGTCCGGCCGACCCATCAGTCACCAAGTCATGTCCCCATTTGCCCCCCAATGAGATGTGCTAAAAGACGATATAAACTGTATTTATTGTTTTTAGTATAAATCACCATTTATCATCACTACTACCTCATTTCCACATTCACTTTTTCAATATTTTAAATGATGAATATCAAATGATCACTTCCTAAACATCCAAATACTAGTTTAAGGCAGTTGCCGGCCATGTTTTTTTGTTTACATTAGACTGGAGCTACTATTGAGTTTTAAATTGCAGATTTCCCAGTCTTTTTGCATGTAGCATCATACAATTAAGAGCACTGGACGTTGTGCTCTACTAGCATGTTGCATGTATAATTGTTATTTTTGTCTGTGTTGTGAAAGCACAGGTTTTAAACATGTGCTGAGACTTGAATGCAGACTTGATGAGGACATGAAGAGATGATAGTTGGTGAGCGTTGACATCAAAGAAGACATACGTTGACTCACACTTTCTCTGTCAGGACAATTTCCAGTTGTATTTGGGCCTCCGCCCTGAACTTTCCCACCTCCCCCAACCCACCCACACACACCACACACCCACCCACAGTAGCATCCTTGCAGGGCTCATTAGCACCTGTGAAAAAGCTCTCCACCGGCAATTTCATTGCCCTTCCTCCTCAGTCCTCCACATTTCTGTCCTAGCCAGACACATCAGTTGTTGATCTCCAGAGGACACACTTCAGGTAGAGGTCTGGGTTAGAATTAGGTTCCACCAAATGGAGTTAATCCTGCACCCAAGATCACCTACTTTGTCATGGATACGCTCTCTTGGTAAGTCGTGTTGACTGTGATTAGACATGGACTGATGTTTCATGAAGTGTTTCATATTACATGTTCTTGGTTGGAAAAGACAACATTGCTCTTGCTTCTTTGCTCACCTCTCTTGGTTCATTTTTAGAGCAATTTTGTGCAATTTTAGAAACTAGTTTACAAGCTAGTCAGATTCCATGGGCGTGTGTGGCCTCTCATGCAATGTCTCAGTTAAGTGTCATGTTAATGGTGCAAAGACCAACACCTGGCTTACAAAGACCCCTCCCCCCCTTCCTCTCAACACAAACAAACCTCTGGAATAAGGAAATGTCCATAAAAGAAAGGTTCCTAGAGGATCTCACCGTGGTCTGTTTTGTCTCTGCAGCGGTGTCCAACCTAGATGAGGAGAGCAAGTGGACGGTTCACTACACAGCTCCATGGCACCAGCAGGAGAACGTCTTCTTACCAGGCTCCAGGCCACCTTGTGTGGAAGACCTCCACCGGCAGGCCAAAGTCAACCTGAAGAGCGCCCTACGAGGTAAGCAGTATTTTGGCATCAAGAGTATTTTGGAGTCGTGGTGCATTTAAGTGCAACTATAGAGTGCTTTATTCTGTTTTACAGTGTTTATATAAATGATAAAAAATACTGCTAATACTGTTCTTTTTCATTCAGTAAAACAACATTTTAATGGTGTATTAATAATTAATTATCGCAATGGGCTAACTTCTTGGAAAATATAAATTTTTTAGCTTTTTTTTTCTTTAAAAAATTCTTTAATTTCTATAAAAACTGTTTAGTCAAAAAGTACAGTCTTGTAATATTTTATAAGTTTGTAAAATATTTTCTTCCAATATTATTTTTTCCCTCAAAACTACATCTGGACATTGTAAAAAAAAAAATCCACAATAGTAGACCTGACCGTGTTTTTTTTGTAATATTTCCCAATAATTTTTGGTTGTCATAATAATAATGATTTCATTTTCATGTATTTTCATTCACTGTTTCTCTAACATGGAATTCCTGGCGGGGCGTTACTTGAATAATTTAACAATTTTTCTTGAAGGATACAGACCGTTTGATGTGTAGTTGATTTAATAATTGCGAATACTCGTGATTGACATCAAAGCAACCACATGAAATCCACAGTGTTAAAAAAAGTCCAATTGGTGTTCCACACAGTGTTTTTGTTTAACAACACAGCAGTGTTAGATCCTTTTTAGTGTGTTGCGCACACACACATGCGCACGCACGCACACGTACACAAAGCCTCCCGGACCTCTTTTCAAACAAACACGGTGCATTGACTCACAGCACTTGTGTTTCGATTATCGCTCCCTCGCTACATCATACTACATTATACTACATTATACTTATTCTTGGCCTAAGTTAAACTTTTTTAAACCTAAAATGTGTTCCACATTGGCCACTAGGTGTCATCGTCAGGGAGGTGAGGCATACAGTGTATCCTACCTTAACACACAGTCACTTAGGGACTCGTATTTCTTGTGTAATATTGATGTGTACACGAATACCACCTGGGATTTGGGATTAAATAAGACTCCCTCCCCCCGCTGTCATCACCACCCAGCCCCGGGGGTCGTCACTGAAAGCTAACAGGTGTCAGATGAGAGAACCTGTGCTGTGTGGATGTGACAAAAGGTTGCTCCACTCCCAGGAAGTGGGAGGGTTGAAGACATACACAGGCACCCTTGTTGAGTGAAAGCAGGACGAATGTGTGTGCAAAATACACGTCAAGTAATGCCCACTGGGGTGCATTGTGGTGTTCTCCAACCATATTGTCCTATTTCTGACTTGTTCTGAATCAGGAAAAGAAGGTTAAATGATTTTTGTAGGTCTATAATTTCTTGAAATTTACTAAAATGTTTGTTACTGCGCATTTTTTACTTCCAAAAATTTGACAAAAATACTCATACCCATCAATTATTCTCGCTTGGGCCCAGATCACTTGCACCGACATGTACAAGCAAGGCACATGGAAGCACACGCATTTTATTACTGCTCCCAAAGCAGAATAATCAATAATTCATCAACTGGTTGTCCTGCCCTCAACACAGTGGAATTTGTCACAGGGGTGTAGTTTCGCAATAGAAAACGTGCAGGAAGTTGCGCAACACTTCCATGATTGCAGTCGATATCTTCCATGTATTGTGTAATAGTTCAATCGCTCTCACTGTTGATACCCAAGGGTATAAGTTGTGATGTCGTTAACACGGTTTACATGCATTGTCGCACGAAGGCTTATTCAAATAATAATGTTGCGTTCCGTGCCATTTCTGCTTAGCAACAGACAACACAGCTCTCACTGGGGACTCATTTATTTATCAACGGCAGTCATCTCATCGCCATTGTTAGCGCCATTATGACAGTAATGAGGTTTCCTTGCCTCATTGGAAGCATGATGTCTGTACGATGCATGTTTATTGTAAATGAGTCCAATTAGTCATGCAAGGTCTGCCTGCACGTGCATGCATGCATGTACTGTGCTGTTTAATTGGGGAGAAGAGAGTCTTTGCCAATAAAGTCACTTACTTAAAACAGCAACGCAGAACAAAGACAGACGACATGCAAAACACACTTTGGGAGATTGGGGGGAGTAGGACATCTGTGTGTGTGTGTAACCATCACACACAGCAGGTGGTGATGAGAGGAGGTGTGAGGAGTCCTTGGCAGCATCCCACAGGGACACACACACACAACATTGGTGTGTGGCATTTTAATGTGTTTGTAGTAAGACATGCACTCAATAGTAGTTTGAATGTAGTCAATCACCTTAGCCTGTGTAAAGAGACTTTATCATGCTAATGTGTTATAATAGCATGTTTTTCTTTTTAACCATCAGAATGTGACAAGCTGAGGAAAGATGGTTTCCGCAGCTCCCAGTACTACTCGCAGGGACCCACCTTCTCTGACCCGCTACAGTCCAACAGCAGCCTGCAGGATGAGGAGGACGAGGATGATAAAAAGGTGCGCACACAGGCAAGCGTGCATGCAAATACAGGGCCATGTTTGTTGTGGTGCTCCCTATCATTTATAACATGACTTTAGCCAAATTCATTCAAATTTAACTCTTGAGTTGGTGAAAGTCTGTTCCTAAAATGTGCTGCAAGTCCATGTGCTGATTCAGCACTATGAGGATGCAATAAAACGGTGCTAACCTGCCCCCTAGTGGTTACAACTTTCAACACGGGAGTTCTTGCAGTCAGCGCTGCAATACTTTCCGACATACTAATTTACTGTTTGCTGGCAAAGTACAAAAACTAACACAAAAATGTAATTTTGTCTTCCTTTGCCGATGCCCCACTCCTCCACAAAGTGCATTCCAATCAATCAAATGGCCATAAAAACATAATTTAATTGGCTTTTACATGGAGCTTGTGTGTTACCATGCATTTGGTCAATGGGTTGTTCTGAGAGACAGTTCGAGATGTAGTAGATCCATTCACGGTGCATTCTACGTTGCTCATCAACCAAAACAATCACACGTGACATGTGGGGCCCCGGAGAGGCTCATCACTACATGTTTTGTTCCATCCATTGCATTCTCTTACGTGCACTCTTGACCTTTTTCTAAAGTGTCCTCTGCGATCCCTCGTTAACACACCCTCCCCGACCCGATCCAATCCCCGTCCTCCGCCTTCCACCATCACAGTGAGGCTAACGTTACCTGACAGCAGCTTCCAACAGAGAATCCATGCTCCTGCTCTGCTATCATGCAAAATAACAAAAGTTTCTCTCCTCCTCTCACTCAGCATTGTTGCCTGCCCTCAATTATCCATCCATCCATGCACGGTGGCTATATAAAAGCACCTCGTCTTCTTTCTAGTCACAGTGCTTCTTCAATGATGGGGCTTGTGCAGGAATGAATTAGCATTTGTGCAAACTGGACAGAAATCTGGTTTAATTTCCTAATGTGTGCTGCTGACCAACTATATTGGATGCTGCAACATAACAAAACCTTGGAGTCTGCTTCCAGGAGATCCAGTCTGCACTCTTTCCATGAGAGATGGTCTTCCTTTAACTGTTACTACTGTCTTGTCATCTCTCCACACACTTTTGTATGTGTAATAACAGAGACAAGTCTTCACAGTAGTTGAGTTTAACAGTCAAATCTGTTTTTCCCCCCCCTGCAGTCCATAGCCTCATCACCGGATGATGATCAGTCTCAGCTCTCCATGAGGTCCCAGACGCCGCTGGCAGAGAGCGAAAAGGGAGACAGTTCCGAGGTGGACGGACAAGGCGTGGTGTGGGCCAAACCGGCGCCCCTCCCGACCCCGGAGGAGAGAATGAGGCAGACGGCGCAATCTGTGCCCACTGACATCGTCGCCATCAACGTCACAGGTAAACAACCATTCCTGGAGGTCCATTTAGCACAGAAAAGGCAACTTGTATACCTGGGTACATTTCCCCTCCTCCCCTTCCCTTCCAGTGGGCTTGTTGCACTTTAACCCCCCCACCTCCCTCCATGTGCGTGTGTGAGCTAGCGTGTGAAAAAGCGTCCTGACAGTCTCACCGAAAGGGTCAAGGCTTTCCACTGACCTCATGTCAGGCGGGCCCGCTTGTGTTGCGTGACAGATGAACACGCAGCAAAAATATGTCGGTGCAATTCCCTTGTTTGTGTCTTATATATATATATATATATATATCTCAAAGCTATACTTGTCCAACTCTTGAAAACGCTGATGTAACATCTCACTCTTGACATTTCTGGGCGTAAGATAGGTGGGAATACCTGGTGCTGTTAGGATATGTGATATATACAGTATACAGCAGATGACACTGTAATATTACATCACTGGCTGTTTCTTCATTATTCCGCGTACTTTTTATTCCGGACTACTGTATGCTGTGTGGGAAAGCTTGCTTGAACAAGTCCATCACATTTTAGATAAACTAGAATGACGAGTATTTAGTTTCATTACATTTCTTGATTATTGATTTTCTTCATTAGCCAAATTGACATTTTAATATTAAAATATAATCAATGATGTCAAATATGTTTGATTTGATGTAGAACTGATTGTTACAGACTGACTATTCATTCAGTCTTTCCTAGTTGGCAGATTATTGGGCTATAGGTATTTTTATACATGCCTATATGCTTCCTCCATCTTGGAAATGAGACACTACCATGGGTTTTGGAATGTGTGTGTGTGTGTTTGCATGTGTTCTCATCTCACTCATATGTTTGTGGTTTCCTTTTCCTACATATTGGCTGCCGTTGCTGATATGTTATTTTTTTAACTTACTGTGACCAAACACAAAGTAGTGGTATATTGTAACATTATCTTTGGGACCAAGATCAGATAGTTACCTCAGGAATAAGCTATGGTGTTTGCAGGTTGTGTCGACCCCCTCCCCTGGGTTGAAACCACCATTTTGTAAACTTGACCATCCAGCCTCACTAAACTGTCCAAACTTTGCTGCATGTCTGCTTGAAGATAAACACACTCTCCTGCATGTTGTTTGAGCGCGTGCCCTCCACACTAACTGTGTGCTGTCTTGCTTGTGTGTCCGCCTGCCTTGCTCTCGCCCCTCCTCCTACCCCTCCCGCCACCTCCTGCCGACCAGGCGCAGTGTTTGACCGGCAGGCGAGCATCCGGCGCTCCCTCATTAACACTGACACCGTGTCCCGCCGGCCCAAGAAGGTCAAACGCAGAAAGACAATATCAGGGCTGCCTGACAACCTCAACCTGGAGCTAGGTATGCGTCACTGTGTGGGTGTGTGTGTGGGGGGGGATGCCGCCAACTGCTGCCCTCTGCTGTCCACAGAACTGTACATCCTTCTACTCTAGCACTCCTTCCTAAAACAATACATGCTCGTGCTGTTGCTCAGTGGTTGTTCTTTTTCCCATTTTTTAAATCCAACTGTCCTCATTTACTTCCTAAAATAAAGCCAGGAATCCTGATTCTATACGCTCTACTTTTTCCTCCTCCAAAATCTCACAGGACATATTTTTGTATTTATCTGTGGCGGTCCCAACTCCACGATGTAATAAGTGTCTAGGATTGCGGAACTACACTGTGTCAAACCTGAGAACTGTTTGTAATAAGCTAGTTACTTATTGACACAATATTAGAAAGACCTACAACAAGAGTGTCCGCGCACATTGTAGAAATAATGTTAAAAATAATATATATATAATATAATAATATAATATAAAAAAGGCAAAATGTAAAGAGAAAAGTCGACACTTTTATGAAATGAAAAAAAAATATAAAAGTATTTAAAATAATACAAATAAAAACAACTTTTATGGTACATATGCAGAGCCTTATACTGTTATTGTAAAGGTGCTAAAAGTGCTGCTGCCCCTTGGCATATTCTAAAATGAAAATGAATCCATTGTTAATAATAATATTAATAGACATGACATCAGTTTGCTTTGTCCAAATAGCTTCACATATGTTGACATACATAGAATTAGTTTTAGTAAGTAAAAACTGTATCAGAGTAGCCCACAGCATCCTTCAATGTTTCTGTATGCAACTCTCTGTGGAAAAAGTTTGCCTGTGTTGTTAGTGGGATACACTGCCTACCCAGTGGGATACACTGTTGTCATCTACAAACATGCATTGGTGCTGGATTTTTGAACCAATACACTAATTAAATATCCGACATCTCCGCCTGATCTCCTCACAAATAAAGGTCTCTTCTTCTCAAGTGACCTGTGCCATGCAGCACCACCGCATGCTTAATGATTGTTTATGCTCCGCGTTCGCCGTAGCCCGGCCGCAGCGCTTAAGGAGAAAGTCATTTCTCTTTTGCGATAGCATCCCGGCGGAAGACAGGCACGGAGCTTTAAAGTCTTGTTAGCGGCCAGCGGCTGACGACAGCCTCTGAATGCCTTGACGCCTAATTGTCCTGGCGCTTCATCGCTCCCTCTCCTTTGCACCAGCCGCTGACTTGCCAAGCAGAACCGCAGTTTAATCTATCGCAGCAGCAGCTGCAGAGACAGTGTAGAGTTGATGCGTGTTTTAGGGAGGGTGAAAGAGGAGCGAGTCTATGTTTTGGAAGGCGAGTATCGCAGAGGAGACGATTCATTCTTCAAAATGTTTTATTTATTGTGTGCCTATTGCATATCCTGCATGACCACCCGAGTGTTGTGTATGCATGTGCATGTATCTGCATGTTGCAAGCTAATGACCCCAAGGGAGTATTTGTCCTTCCTGTAGACAAGGCTAAACTTATTAAGGAGTCTCTTCTCATATCCTTTCCTCTCTAATGAGCAAGACCAGAACGTATTATCACATCAGACAAGGTTGCAGAAAATCTAATTCATTAGCTTCCCAGTGAAGCTAGTGTGGAAGTTGGAGGGAAGAGTCACAGGTAGTTGAACTACCAGAGAATTGTTATCAAGCTTATGATATTTTTTTGTTTTGACAGCAAAAGGACGTGGTGGAGAACTACGCCCCCATTCCATGTTCATCCCAGGACAGTACTCCACTTTGGGCCGGGTCGGGAGCGTCAACTCCACCCTTCGACGTTCCCAAACCCGAGATTCAAGCTGCCAGACAGAAGAAGCGAAAGTCGTACCACCGTCCATGAGGAGAATTCGGGCTCAGCGAGGACAGGGTATCGCTGCCCAGTTGGCTGGCATTTCTGCTTCCTCCTCAACAGGAAGTATATCCATCTCCAGCAGCGACAGCTCTGGGATCTTGATGCTGTCACATCAGCATAACGGAGACCCGTCCCGATTTCACAGTCTGCCCCGTCAGGGCGCTCGGGTGTCACTCAGCGCCGATCCTATCTACAGCAGCACTCCCATCAAGTCCGAAGAACAGAACACTCTCCAGAGGCAGATTGGAAAGCTTCAGGCTGACGATACAGTTGTGCATATGAGGAACGTCCCAAGGACGGGGACCCTACCCAGGCCCAAGTCGCAGGAGGTGAGGCGGACGCGGTCCAGCGACTGGGGTGGCGGTCAGGCCTGTGTGGTTTCGCCGCATGCCGCCTATTCCACCTCATTCATCCCCAACGCCACCCTGCCCAGCTCATCCGAGGTCATCACCGTCAACACTGGACAGCATTCCCACTCGCCATCCTCGGCTTACCCGACAGCTCGGCGTATTGGTCTAGCCTCCTCTACTGATTCCCTGACCTCCAGTCCGGCCGGCTTCACCCACAGTGCCACCTGTCCAGCCCTGGCCACTTCCACTCCTGTTCACACGCCACTAGAAGGTAGTCAGGGTGCAGCGGCACCCGACAAGGAATCTGGGCGGGTATCGGACAACAGCCTGCACAGTCACAGCACCTTGGCACCCACGCCACCATCGTGTCAGACAGACGAGCAGTGGATCTACGACGCCCCGGAAAATGTGGTAGCTCCCCACCACACTCTGACCTCTAGCTCCTCCACTCCCATCAACCAGCTGTACAACAGCCTGGAGGTGTCGTCCAGGACAACTACTGACTCCAGCTCACTCTATTCCCAGGACAATGACGGATATTACACGTCCATGCACCTGGATTCAGGCCTGCGCTCACGCAGCCACGGTAGCGGACACGCGGCGGGCGCTGGACGGGCCACCAGACACAGCATGTACGAGTGCCGCGAGATGTCCAATCAGGACGAGTACGGAAGCTTTTATAGCGATCGCGCCCTAGCCCGCAGCATCTCCCTTCGCAAGTCCAAGAAACCCCCGCTACCTCCGGCTCGCACAGACTCCCTGAAGCGAAGACCTGGACCCAAAAAGCCTCTCGGAGGTGTGAGCGCCATCAGTGGCAACGGCGAGCCCAACAACGCCATGCTGAATGAGACTCTGATTGCCACATTGCAGCAGAGTCTCCAGATGGGGCTGAGACCTGGGAAGGGGAAAGGCGCCTCGCCGTCCTCGCCGTCACACAGCCCCAGCAGCGACTACGATGACCCTTGGGTGCTTCGTCCACGGAGTCAGAGTAGCATCAGCGCAGGGAGCTCCGCGACATCGCTAGCAACTAGTGCAAATGGAATGGGTGTGTCCAATGCCTACTCGCTATGCCACGTGACCCCCGCTCACAGTGACACCAGCAGCTTGCGTTCCGACTATGCTGATTCTTGGGGCTACTACATGGAATACCCTCGTAACCACGGGGACCAGAGTGCGCAGACGCCTGCAGCTCATACAGATAACATGGCAACCAGGCCTCCACCAGGAGAAGTGCGGAACGGAACTGAGATTGATGGTACCCACCAGGAACAAGAAGCTCCGGGGCAGGAAGAAAGAGTGGAGGTGAAGCCTAAAACATCTCCAGAACGAGTGCACAGACTCACTTCCCCCTCCAGCGGCTACTCCAGCCAGTCCAACACCCCCACAGCTGGAACACCGGTGCCATCTGGCATCCGGTCCATGTCTCCCTCAGGCAGTCGACCCAAGCCCAAAGTTCCTGAGAGGAAATCATCTCTCATCTCCTCCATATCTATGTCCTCTTCCTCCACCTCGCTTTCCTCCAACACCTCAGACTCTCTCAAAAGCTGTGGGCATCCCGCGCCACCACCTGTGCCCGTGACCTCGTCGTCAGCTCCAAACACCCCCCTTAGCCCACCGCCGCCATTCCCTCCTCCTCTGCCACCAAACATGAATGTACGCTCCCCCGCTTCTCCTCCTCCACCAGCATCCACACTGCTGCACACGCCACAGGCTCAAACCCAGACCCCGCCACTCGGTTGCTCCATTTCACCGGATTTCCCACCTCCTCCATCCCCTGAAACTCTCATTCACCCCAGTGTGTCGCTCAATGGGAGCCTTAGTCCTCCACCCCCGCCACCACCTCCTATGTCTCTCACAGGACCCCCACCACCTCCTCCACTGCCTGCTGTTGTCTCCTTCTCTTCCACCCCTTCCGCTGTCAAGAAAGCGCCAAAAGCTACCGTTCCAAACAGTCCCACAAAGTCTCCCATGCCCCTCATCACGCCTTTCGCTCTACAGAGTGTTCAGCTGCGATCAGTCCGGCGCCTGGAGGAGGCTGACATCGACCAGGAGCGGTCCAAAGCACAGGAGGAAGGGATAGACAACCTGGATAAGTCTCATTCCGTGGTGCTGATGAACTCATGTGCTCTTAGTCCCTCGCCTGTGTCCAACCTTATGGAGGAGTTGTCCTTAGACTGTAGCACCACGGGTGACACCCCCCATTGTCTGGGCGATGGAAAACCTGAAGATGGCTGTGTTCTTTTAAACGGAATAGAAGACGGCGAAGAACAGAAAGTATTCCCGAGTCTCTCTACCAAACAGAAGCCTCCGATCATCGCCAAGAAACCCAAATTCTCTTTTGTCCCGCCGCCAAGCCCTCAGCCGGTCCAAGCTGAAGACAAAGTCGTCCATGCGTCCCAACCACAAGTTAAAGAAGAGGAGCTCGGGGAGGATGAAGAAAGTTTGGAGAGCTCCGAACCACAAGAAGAGAGCAGCGACACGTCCACAGACATCCAGTCTGAGTCTCATATCTCTGCGGTCCAGAACGCCAGCCTGGACCAAGAACAACACCAGAACGGGGAGACCCCTGACGACAATGACGATGACGATGAGACGAGTAGCTCGACGGGGTCCATCAGCTCCAAGGAGGAGGATGCAGGTTTGTCATTTAACTTGATTGCTATTTATCTAAACGCTGATGCAGCATTAGTTTAAGCCCATTACTTTAATCCTGCAGTAGTGGTGTGCCCACTCTGTGTGGACAGCTGTGAAATTCATTCTCTCCGCCTATAGCAAAGGAAGCCAAAGTTAAAGCCACTAGCTTTTTAAGACGTGGGGGCGGGGGGGTAGTGCTTATCAGCAGGAAAGCAGAGCCTACACACAAACTCCTCTCCTCTCATCCACTGGTATTGTAGTACTTCATGTAGTTGACGGAGTTGTTGCCCATCCACAGTCACCCTGCCTTCCACTGTCAATCAGCCCAGGGTGCCCCCCCCCCCGCCTCGACCCGGAACTGGATAAGCAGTATAGCAAGTGGATGGGTTTCATTCATCCCTGTTCCCAAATCAATTTTCCATGTCTACTATCTAATCCCTTCCCGCTCTTCCCTATCTTTCCCCCTTCCCTCTGAGGTAAAGAAACACGGGGGGTGGGGGTTAACATCCCAGGGGCTTTTCATGGTTGTAGCGATAGGGGGGAGGGGCTCCACGGCATCACATGGAGGGAGGCAGGGATGAAGGGGAGGATGAGAGAGTGTAAAGTGAGACCGCTCGCAGCCGGCGGCTCAGGCGCTCGGGAAAGACGCCAACGAGTAGGTTGGGAAGGAAAAGGAGGAGAAAAGCTGGAGAATGGAAGAGGACGGCCCATCAGAGGAAGGCAGACATACGGCGGCGGCGGAGACGCACACCGTGTAACCGGCATGTGTTTTCCTCGCAGGTGACGTGTTTGAATCCAACACGGCCGAGTCATCTCTCAACGGGACTCCGGAGGGGAGCATGGTGACCCCGACTCCCACACGGACTCGGACTACAGAGGACCTCTTTGCTGCCATTCACAGGTACCGTTCCCGACTCTCTATAAATGTTCTGAACTCCTGTTTCCATGAAGGTTACTATTACTATTACAACTACACATGATCAGTAGGGTAAAACTAACCTGTCCCAAGAGGGTCTAGACCCAGATCACGTCCCCTATTAGTGTATTGGCGGAATAGCTCCATTTACCATAGCTTTACATTGGTCAATCAACAGCGCCTCTGCTGGTTGCGTTCAAGTACTGCACTCCATTTTGCTTAACTTGCGATGACTCACCGATCAATTGATGATTATATTGCGTCTTACTTCCTATATACACTTTGTTGTGGTTCTCCTGGGCTCCACCGTGCCATCATTCCTCCTCCTCCTCCTGCTCCTCCTCCTCACAGTCGTAACTTACGCCAACACTGTCCCGTCGCCGCATGTCTAGCATCTCTCTTTAGACGACATCTCACCATTTAGAATACACAACGCGAGCGTCTTATTCTCAGACACGCAACAACAAAAAGACTTCATTCATTTTTTAAGCCAGTCGACACCCGGTGGGCTTCATCTGGGTTAGAGGCCACTGGAGAGGGGATGACAGACAGCAAGCGGCTCGTGCTTATTCTCGCTCGCTTTCTCTCTCTCTCTCTCTCTCTCTCTCGCTGACATATATTGCTGTTCAAAGTCGGGGAGGAGCGAGGGGTGGTGGTGAGGGGGTGGGACACACACATAAATTTCTCATGCGGCGCGCCGCTTCGGTTTTCACGCTCACGTGCCGCCGCAGTTTTGGACTTCACGCGACCGAGCGCAGGAAATTCATTTCACGGGATCACATTGACTTTATGTTGAAACCGTGAACACATAAACACATCATGGGAGACAGGATGAGCGTGTGTATGTTTTGTTTGGATGTTTCGTGATCGATTCGGCGACCTGTTAAAGTGAAGACAAAGGGCTGATATTTAAAAAAAATGGTAAATGATGTTGAGGGTTCATATTTTTTATTGTTGTATATAAGACACAAAGCAATGTTATGAGTATCCACTTTTTAGCATTTTTGCTTTGTTTTTAGTAGGGATGTCCGATATGGCGAACACCGATATTGTCCAAACTCTCAATTTCTGATACCGATATGTGTAACATGAGTACCAAACATGAGGAAACGCTCTTGAGAGCTAACCGTTACTTTTGGAGTTGAACTAGCGAGATGAACATCCAATCACTCGCCACTTCATGGAGAACAGTACTGGATAAAAAAAATATATTAAATGAGTGGCTTCGCTAAACATAAAATAAATTCCAGTACAGTACCTACAGTGTGCTATAATGTAACATTTACAGAATTTACGACCTTAGCCAAATTCAACGCAAACAAACTTAACGTTGTACTTAACACTAATTTTTTTCATCTTAAAACTGCACCAAACATGATCTCTTCAATTGAGGAGTTGCATCATCACCTATTAGCATCTTTGATAGTGAATAAGTCCAAAAAATACATCAAATTAGCTTAAAGATGTCCATTTTCTAAATAATAATCAGAGGAGCATCCGCCAATAAAAGCATAGCCACGGCATCCCGACATTCCAGCAGTTTCGTGCCCCGCTAACCGCACGGCTCGTCTGCATTCAGGTGTGTGTGTGCTGGTGTGTGAGGAAGCGCTTATGTAACTCTGCGAGGTTGAATGTAGGGCACGAGCTCATATTGGAGTTGACTGTCTTTTTTTTTCTCTTTCCTACCCCGCCCCCCAAACCGACTCATATGTACCTGGTTGACCTTCACACTCTCTTTTGGAGATGTAATCTGAGGATTAGGGATTGCGTCTCACGCCGTCCTTCAGTTCTCCCCTTTTTAAACACGTTTTTCCCGTGTATCATTTCCATCCCCGACTGCACCTTTCTCCTGTAATTAGTCGGCCATGTTGACGTGGTTGCTTCAGGATTAGCGACGGGACCCTCTGACATTAATAAGGCTGATTCACTGCAAGCCCTAATCCCTTGTTTGCTGCTCGTCGTGGCTTTATGCTGGCAGGCTGAGTGCAGTCGCTAAGAGGGGGGGGGTGAATGTTTTTTTTGTGATTAAAAACGCTTCGGGCACGTTTGTAAACACTTTCATTTATTTCTCCATCAAATCTGATCAGACGCGCTCCATGATAAATGTATCCTCACCCTCACAGTCGCTGCATATTTCAGGCTCAGTGAGTGATGGCTGGGAGCGGGGCGGAGCGGGCATATGGCAACATTTGGGCCAAAGATTTGGGGGGGGGGGGGGGATGTGGGGCCAAAGTGATTGCGGCATAATCTTTTGTGAAAAGCCACCAGCACACAAACAACTAAAGCACTCGTTTAGAGCACAGGCCCAACAGCGGGGCCAGACCCTGGTAACCTCCACAAACCGGTTCCCTCCAGTCCTGTAGGTGGCAGTAATGGACAGTTCTACAGTTAACACTAACACTGTCATCCACAGGTCCAAGCGCAAGGTTCTTGGTCGCAGGGAGTCTGAGGAGGACAAGTCCCGATCGGGGAGTCACTCTCAGTCCCCACCCTTGACGCCCACCAACGCGGCGTCCCCGGGTCCAGTGTCGCCGTCGCCGCGCCAAGCGGGCTCCATCCAGCGTCACCTTCGCAAGTCATCCACCAGCAGCGACACGTTCAAAGCGCTCCTCCTGAAGAAGGGCAGCCGCTCAGAGACCAGCTTCAGGATGTCCGCTGCCGAGATGCTGCGCTCCACAGACCCCCGCTCCCAGCGGCCGCGATCTGAGGCCGTGTCGGACCCTCCCGGGTCTGCCGCTTCCCCGTCCTCGCCGCCCACTGTCTCCAGCCCCTGCGCTTCCCCCAGTCGCAGTAAGAGGGCGGCAGACGAGTGGAACCGCTATGATGCCCTGGCTCTGTCCTCTCCGACGTCCACCGCCTTCCCCGCGTGCGGCAGCAAGTACGGACGCTCACGCACGCCGCCCTCGGCCGCCAGCAGCAAGTATAACGCCCGCTGTCGGATCCTCAGCAGCCCCATGACGGTCATCTGCGAGCGAGATGGTGAGATGGCTGAGAGCGAGTATGGGGACACAGCGGAGAGCCTCAAAGACTCCAACGGCACTTTAGCAGACGATAGATAAAGGAAGCAGAACCTCAATCAGCAGGCCAGCAGCAGGCCCCGCCCCCTTAGGCAGGCAAAGACACTCTGATGTGAGGTTTTGGGACTATACCTTTTTTTCATCTTTCAAACTCAGTTTGTTTTTCATTGTCGTTTACTTCAATGCTGTCACAACACAGTGCTGCCACCTAGTGACGATAGCCTCAAATCATCCATCAGTTGACTTTATTGTAGATGTTGCACTGTGCATAGTTCTTCTTTCTTTGTGTGTTTGTTTTTAAAGAATGTTTTACTCAAAGCAAGCAACGTCTGTGTGGAAGAAGTTATCCTTTTCTTACCTGGTCATCTCCTCGTGGTCGTCGTGGTTACCAAAGAGCCAAACAAATGAACTGAAAAGCTGGATGTAAACACAACATGACAGTTTGTCCGACCCGCCAATACCGCTTCTAAATGACCTCTATGACCTTTAAAAGTTTATCCTACTACAGTTTTATATTTGTTGTGTATGTAAATAAATAGAAAAGGAATGTTTTAAGTGACATTTTGCCTGTTTTATGGATTATTTCATTGCTTCTTACATCACTTTAAATGTTTTCATGAAAGGCCTCAACCTGAAGGGCACAAAAGCAGCAAATAAAGATGCCAGCACTTGGAAATAAAACGCAGCAGAGCAACAAAAATAAGTTGATATTGTTCAATGAATCCTCCTCTATTATCTTTGTTGCCAGATGTACCATAATTATGATATTTATGGTATGTTACTTGATAATTTAGCCTTTTGTATAATGACTGAATGCCATGATGTAGGATAACTTGGCAAACATAGGATAAATGGTGTACTGCGCCTCTTCACAGCCAGGTGAGGGCGCTGTTCTGCCAATTGCATTTTTCCCGAAAGAAGTTTATATTTAAAGTAAAACGCCTTCATAAGCTAAACAAAAAGGGGGTTCTGGCAATATTTTACTGTAAAAAAAACAGTGCTGAGCAACGTCAAATCGCGTATCTACGACCATTTTCTTCAGAATAGTATTTAATGCTTCCGGTAGATTATTTTCCAATTCAACAAGGTCTTCATTAGCATACTATGTCGTAGTCTCCTTTCGGCCCTGCAATCAAGTTAGCTTAATTGCGTCACAACAGAAAGGACGACAAAATAACTCAATCCATTTCAAAAGGATAGGCCTCAAAACATACATGTTAAAATATACAAGAATAAAACTTTTAGTTTAATCTACCGCGGAGACGCAGATGGAGCAGTTGCACCCGTCAGGTCTGCAAAGACCTAGCAGAGGGCGCTAATGATCCCAACAAAACACTGTTTCACTAAATACAGTATTCAATACTAGTACGGTTTATCGCGTAGTTTGTACATAAATAAAATACCAGTATAATTAAAAATATTTTAGAATGACAAGTAAAGACAGAAATACAAAAGTTTTAAATAGGACTTCAGGGAACGATAATGGAAAAACGATCTACCACACACGAGGGTGTGCAGTTGCACGTGCCAAGGTCTACAATAACCCAGCAGAGGGCGCTGATTCTCCCTAAAATGTCCAGAAGAGGGCGCTAATTATCCCCAACTACTAACACCTTTCACTATAGACAGTACTAAATAGTACAACAGGCTCCAGCATACGACACTATTGAGGATACATAGATGGAATAGAAATGGATGGAAGTGGTTTGTACATTAAAAAAATGGAAAAAATACTTAGAATGACAAGTAAAGACAAATACAAATGTTGCCAAGTGGAATCATTAGCAGAGCTAAATAGACTGGATTTTTATACATTAGACATCATTGTACATTATGGGAGGCGGTTTAGGGCGAAACACATCAGTGCGTAAATAAATTCATAAATTCAGTGCCCCCGGAAGCTCAGGTCTGTGTAACCGGAAAGCACTTGATGCTGCAGATACTATGACTTCCCGTCTTAAATTTCAGAATAAAATACAGTCAAACATGCTAAAACTCTAATTTACCCAGCAAGTGAGTCGGTTTGTTCTTACAGAATGTAAATTCAGGCAAAGTAATGGACAATGTGTCTCTCAAGTATGAAGTTTTTATAGCATAGCCTATAAAAATGTATATTATAGAGAAAATTATCTTGAAGCCGCAAAATCTGAGGTAAAATCGGAGGTTTTCGGTGCCTTCCTGAGCTTCCGAGTGCACTGAAATTATTTTCCCCACACACTAATATAAATTTACACAGACAAGAAAACTACTATGCCCGTGTGAAAGGTCGGTGTGTGCGCCCATTGTCAGTGTGTGGGAGGGTGACTATGTGTACAGGTGTGTCATGTGCTTTGCCCCGTTTCGGTGCACATGTGCCAAAATCAGTGTGTGAGAGTACATTTTAAGTGTGTGTGCAGATTTCTGATGTGTTTGGCCCTAAACGGCCTCCCATACTCGTATGCAACAGCAGCATAAAGCACTTACCGTCTTGCACGCTGACTCTCATCCCGACACTCTCCGACACTTCCGCAATCTCTTATTCTACCCCCTTTCCTCCAAACGCTTGCTCTAACCAGCATGCTGAACGTGACTGCCCTCTATAGCCTACACATGAAACAGCAGCTTGGAACAACAATATACCTAACGCTACAATATTTTAAGGTTTTGGTTCAGCAATCAGGGTTATGACTGTTTATTATTTGTAGTTTTAGTTAATGCACTTTGTTGCTCATTTCAAGTCATCACACTGAACAAACGGTGAGTGCTGATAGTGATTTTTTTAATGTTGAGAAAGTGAAAAAAAAGAGCAAACATAGCAAACGTATATAGTAGAACGATGTGTGAAGCATATAGTCTACAAGACTCGATGCCAGCACAACCAAAGCACACTAGAATCTGTCAGTATATACACACCCTGTGAGACGTTCAAAGGCAAGACTTGTTTCTCAATTATGGCCATTTGGCAATTTGGAAGAATTTTAGCGGGGTGGGGGATTGTGCAAGCTAAGACGCTTTGACCCAAATGAATCACTTCATTTTAAAGATGATTAATTTAGCTGAAGTAACTGTGGTAGCAAGATAGACGTATGCAGACAGAATAAAAAAAAATCATGTTCACATTGATGTAAAGCAGCCTCACCATGTCACACTTTTCACAGTCCTGTAAAAGTTTGTGGTAGAAAGTAACAGCAAAGTAAAATTTGGGGGTGGGGTGGGGCTACATTCAGTGAGTAAATTCCACTTAAAGACAAATAAATAGATTTTTATCTATATGATACAGCTTTTAGGAGAAGCTAGCATGGCGCGTTCATGTTTTCATCCACAGTTTCAACAAGCAGACTCGACTGAGACACCACAACACACTTCGGTATGCAGAAGGGGAGGGGGGGGGGGCAGAGAATGACAGCTATTCAACAAGTAAAAATGTTAAAAATACACTTTTAATACTGACTTAAGGAAAATACGGCTCTTTTGTAGCTGCTTTCTCTTTTAAACATTACCCGACTTTAGAAGTGAAAGAAATAAGCCAGAGTGAGTTTTCCTTCGACGACTAGGCTTTCCTCACAGAAGAGAAGCAGATGGCTGTACTGTACTATGTAGTACTGTACTGAGCTGTATGGGAGAAGACAACATAAAAGAGAACCACTTAGTGGTAGCTTTGTCCCACCACGGGACTGCAAAGGAGGCGCAGTCCTTGGTCTGTCCACATGAGGCAGTTAGAGGCGGGCTGCGGCCGAGGGAGGGATGGAGAGAGAGAGCGCCCGCTGCCGGTCCTTGGCTACGAGGAAACCGTGACGGGGTTGAGAGAACCGTTGCGGCTGTAGAACTTGGAGAAGGCCTCTTCAAGAACGGACGTGAGTCGGGGCTGATCACCCTGGTGGAGGTCACGGAGACATTTCATTTAGCTTTAATTCCATTCAAGCATACGCGATCATATGCGGTCAGATTTATGAACGGCTGTGTGGTGTCTCCTGGAGAGGACGCCACTGCGTGATGCGTGATGAGTTTACCTCGCTGATGAAGCCGAGCTGAACGAGCTCCACAGCCAACTCTTGCACATTCTCATCTGCAGGACAGAAGATCATGCAAATACGCACGCTGGTCATCATTGTACTATAAAAACACAAGCACTTTGACTGGCGGTGCTATTGAAGTGATAAGATCTTACTTGGTAACAGGTCACAGCTCAGGTGTCGGTTGAGTTTGTCCTCAAGTTTCAACAGCAAAGTCAGCTGAGAGGAGCGATGTCCCATTTTAGTTGCAGAAGAAGAATAAAGAATTTGTCGAGACAAACAAGGTGACTCACATGATGCTTGGCGCCTTCGTCCACCGGCTCAATGTTGCACTGCATCTGGAGGACCTGTGGATGGCGGATGGTGGGCGATGGAACATCAGTGCGTCCGCAGGGGGATGCGAACTTGCCCAGAATGAGCGGATGGCTGTGCTGTCTTACCTTCCTGGTCTCAAGTTCTGCAGGTTCTGGAGTGGGGGTTTTGACAGATGGGGGCACGATGGGTGACTTCACCGCCTCCTGCTGAGGCTGCTGTGGACACGGAATCCCGAATGCGGTCAAAGGATAGATCCCGTTCCTGAAACAGCAAAAAGAAAGGTGGAATTACTTCAAGAGTCAGAAGTGCTTTTGCCATATAGCTAATGGAAACACTAGTGTTGTTTATAAATCCATTTAAAAACACACCTGTCAAAATATTATGACAAGTCATAACAATACAAGGGGAAAATGGATACCAATTATTTAAGGAGGAAGGGGGGAACAAAAAATGTATACTACTTCTTTAGAAAATATCAAAGCGGCCCATGTATTCTTTCATTTTTTAGTATGAGGCCCCTGCTGGAAAAAGTCAGAACACCCCCCGAGTTAGGCAGTACTTGTCTCCACAGGCTCATCCCTTACCGGACGTCCTCCAGAAACTTGTCCAGCTCAAGGGCAGGAAACTGTGAAAGCCTGAAGCAAAAGAAGCCAAATGTTAGTCCAAGCAATAATAAACCAAAGCGATGTCATGTGATAAAAGCTTTCGGCCTCACTTCATCTGAACGCCCTGCTTCCCTTCAACAATCACCAGGTTGGGGTCCATGTTCTTTGTCATCTCCTCTAAGGCGTTTTCTGGAATCATGTCTACGAGACAACAGAGGCTGGCTTTTACATACGCCGACGCCACATAAACAGGAAGTTGAAGTGTGGAGATATCCTCCCACTTACGCTGGTGGCTGACGATGCAGTGAGCGGCCAGCAGCTTGAGAAGGGGCACCTCGAACAAGGCCTGGTGGAACAAGAGCTCCTTGGCGGTGGGCCGCTTGCTGGGGTCCACCTCCAGACACTTCTGGATGAACTCCTGCAGGAACAAGGAGGGAACATGAAGCGATGGAGAGCGTCTCTATGTGTACCAAACACCCTCCCATGCTGAGAGGACTTACCCGTTGCAAGGGGTCCTCTAGGGACTGAATGGCACTGTTTATGGCTTCTTGAGAAACATACGATGAATCTCCATTACTCTGGATTTCTAGCACTGCCATCTGTCAAAGTGATGAAACAAACAGGTTTATAACAGAGGTCTCAAACAGGACGTCCTTACTCCCAGTTTCTCCCACTTTGCAAATGTGTCAAACAGCGTGCCCATGTTTCAGGAAGTTTGAAGTCTCTTCGTGATGCTTTTCAAATGCACCGTGAGGTTGGTTCTATTAAACTTGCCCAGTTCTGCGCCACCATAGTAAAATTGTGCATGACAGGTTTTTCATTCAGCTGCAACATCTGCCTGTCGACGGACATCACGCCAGCTCCTTGGTCAATATGCTAGCATAGTGCTGTTGCTGCGATCACGTGGGCGAAGATATAACACAAAACTGGTACTGCTGCTACTACTATTACTACAGGAGCATAACAAACAACAACTATGTTAACTCCAAACATGTAAATTTAGTTCCGCAAAGCATGCTGGGAGGTCGGAAGCACTCCCAGCGACGTGAATGATGTGGATTTTGGTTGTTGCCCTATGTGTGTACTCACTAGCTGTCATTTTTGTTATGTTTGCACCGTGATTGTAATAAGTGTTCTGTCCCCCAAGTCCAGTGGTGGTGTCATTGCTACTGACAGAGCACTCGCTTGTGTGGTAGCACAAATAAGCCTTGTCATCATGTGGCTTAAAGAGCCAGGAGCAGACTGAATGCAAGTTCTCACCTCTAAGGCGCACATTCCAAAGGAGTAGATATCCACCGCGGTGGTGACATTGGCAACAGCTGGGGGGGGGGGATGTTTTGTGATCAATGCAATACAATAACAATAGGAATAACTGCACGTGAGTCAAACAGTTCACCAGCAAAGATCTTACCTCCATATTCTGGAGCAAAAAAATGAAGGCTTTTCTGTTCTTCCCGACATGTTTTGACATGGTTGTTGATGGTGTCTGGGGCCACTAGATTGGCAGAAGTGAAAATATAAACTCCAGGATTTTAGCATGACCATGACTAAGAGCTCCTGCTGCCGTCAGTGTCATCTACCTGAGCCGATCTTGATGAGGCCGTTGTGCTGGATGAAGATTGTGTCGCACGTCAGGTTGCCGTGAATGATGGGAGGCTCACAGGAGTGCAAGTAGCTGAAGAGTAAAATAGGGCTGTTAGCACAGGTTAGCATAAATGAATATGTCAGATTAATAGTAACAAACAGTTGCCAACCTGAGAGCAGAGAGTATTTGTGTGCACCAGCGCTTCCACGCCTGGAAGAAATATCACCATATGATTATGAGTATAAATTGAGTATGAGTATAAATAAACACTTTTTCCCTCTCCCTTTCCACAATACCTTTTCATTCATGGTCTTGTGATTCTTCTTTGTCTTTTTCAGAAACTGTTTGAGACTTCCAGATGACATGTACTCTGTGATGAAGATGACCTGCAGAAGGACACGCAAACAAGTCAACATCAGACTTGGAATGCAAGCGTACGACAAAAAGTTGAGTTTTCTATCTACCCTGGCTCTGTTCTCTTTGACGTCAGCCCAGTACTTGTGAAACTTCACAATGTTTAAATGCTCCAACTGGATCAAATTGTCAAAGACGGCTTTGACTTTCTCCTGTAGAGAGAAATACAAAGTCAGCACAATAGCATATAGTGACAATACTAAATATACTACACATGCATACAATTGCAACTATTGAAATATATATGAAATATATGAAAAGACTAATAAAAGCCAATTAATGCCCCATCCTCTTTCCTCTTTTGGTAAACACTCATTTACACAAAAAAAGGATGTGGGGGACAACTTTGATACATTTTGTGTATTGAAGATGCTAATGCAATGTAGGTCAATGTATGCTAAGCTCTCCGATGGACATCTTAGCTTTGTGTTGGTGATAAAGTACATTAGCATAATATCTATTACTATATATCAATAATAAATGTCATTTATTTTAAGAATATGCCAAGGGCCAATAAAAAACTAGCTGGTGGACTGAAATGGTCCCTGGACATGATTAATTTATGGGAACAAGCAATGCAAAGGAAGGAGGGTGCGCTAGAGATACCGCATCTTGAGAGATAATATTTACATTTCCTGGCAATGGCGTGGTATCACTAATCAATTACTACTTTGCACTACACAATACTGACAGATATCGCCAAAAAGGGAATGTTTTTTATCATCCGCCCCTAACAATCACCAGTGTGATCATCCACAGTGTTCAGCAACAGTCAAGGGCAAACGTAAGAGCACCCACCTCTTGTAGTTTGAAGTTTTTCCTTTCTGAGAACATGACTTCATTCCACACCACCTCCACTCCCTCCTCAGTGTCCATAGCCAGGTAGGCGTTATCAATGCCAGGCACATTACGCTGATTCACCTACATGGAGGACAAAGTAATAATTTATCAGTGCAATGTAATGTTAATAACATGACTTCTTCTGCATGGATAAATCGGCTACCTACCTCTTCTCTGCGCTTCTGCCAGCGTCCACATGGACTTTCCTCTAAAATCTCAGACTCATCCTCGCTTTCTTCCTCCTCATCCTCCGTGGCAGCTGCGGCAGCAGCAGCAGGGGGCTGGCTCACCACGGACACAGGAGGAGACACGGACGACACGCCTTGACCTGCGGGCGCAGCGGCCATCGGCTCTGGCTTGGCTTCCTGGACAGTGTCCGAGGCCTGCTTGCTCTCAGAGCCCTCAGACATGTTTCACGCCAAGCAGCCCGCTGTGTGACAACAAATCCCAGGCGTTTTAATCAATAGTCGCACACCGAAGAAGCTAGCGTTTCTCCATGAAACGACTATGTGGCAGCTAGTACAGCATTAGCAACCGGAATGGATAACAGCTGGCGTTTGACAAAATGCTACATTAGCGCCACAAAGGCGTAACAACGTTAAAAATACGACTAGTCGTAACGCAAATGTAATACTTACGTGTTAAAGGAGGAAATGTGACGGTACCAGCTCCAGTTTAACTGACTTTTGTCCGGCCAAGCTCCGTAGCTAGCTTCGTTAGCCCACAAAAAAATCTTATGGGGTTCTCAGTGAAGTTGCGGCTAGCTTCCTGGCGATGCTAGCGCCTTAGCTCAAGATAACCGTTAGGACACACGTGCCAAAATAACCAGGACGAACTTGGAACAATATGAATAACAATTAAGTCAAAACAATTCAATTAATTGCCAATGTAGCTACTTAGCATTAGCATCCACAAGCAGCCAACCGCTCCTTGGGTTAACCTTGCTGCTACTCAAGATGTGTATTAGTAACAGTTCATATAACTACAGCATTACGACACCGCTAAACGCATTTACAATAACCTAACATAGCAACGTTTCATTTAAAATCCCACAAAGAGGCGTAAATGATATAATTAAGTTGTCATATTCAAGGTTTCTAAGCAGCTAGTTTTCACACTCATCCGGATACGATGGCGACAAGTTACAGATGCACACTGCACGGGTAGAGCTGGCGCGTCAGAGCCACGCGCTTGTTGCCAGATCTTTGAACACTCAATCCCCGCTTTGCTCAAAATGGTCCACGGTTTAGCAACATCTGCTATCTGCAAACACTTTACCTGCCATAATAACGAAATTTCACTCAAACCAACCACGAAATATGTACTATATATTTGCACGTTAAAACGATTTCACGATACCACGTCTGCCTGAACTGACCAAACAATGAATTACAGACCGGTTTCGCAAACCTGGCAACCTTAGTTTGACAATCCTCCTGTGTCACACAATAGTATTTCGTATCAATTTGTCAAAGTTACCACTAGATGTCGTTGTAGAAATTCTGCACTAATAAAATATATCCGATATACAAAAACTATTTGTCTACAAAAGATTACAATCTACCATTCTGATAGTATACTGTATTTTCTATATAGTGTACTCCACTGCATAAAGTACCAGACGTCTTTTAGAGGTAAGGCATATATCGAAAGGGCCTATATTTTCTTATTATTGGCATTTTTGTAGTAATATTGACATTATAGATAGTGTACATCAAAAGTCCAAAATGTCACCAATAACATGTACTGAAGTAAATATGATTATAGCAGGGATTTCTATATTGTGAGGCAGGCCTCCGCTGGGATGTATTAGAAAATTTCAGGGGCGGTGCAGCAGCTTGACAAGTATAAATAAGAAAAACATGTGTTGTAGTCAAGATGGTATCAGATAACATAGTAAAGTTAATTAGAGGCACAAGTTATTTTTCCCATGAGAGAGGTTTGACATTTTTTCTAGTCGAGGCCATATTGCAGACATACTACGTCATATATAAGATTGCTAACTAATCAATGAGAAGGTAAAAATTCAGTATCTGAATTGCTTTGTTGGTCTGGATTGTTCACAAATGGATGTGTATTTTTGGAGAGAGCCTACCAGAAGCCTCCTCCCCTCCTTGTAAGGGTTCTATATTTAGGCCCAGCACCCAGGAGTGTGAGAGTTGACTTGGGTGTCACTGTTTGCAGCTGATAACTTCAACTGAAAGTGATCACCAGAGCCACGTTAGCACACACACACACACACACACACACACAAAAAAACACTTTATAGCTTGTGTTGTAACAAAAAGATGGAGAAGCATCACCTAGTGCCTATTGTTGAAGATACCAACGTCAGAGTGCTCCACGACACAGAGGCATCACTGGGGCCTGATGAGAAAACAGACTACCCCCTGGCCGGGGCCAACTCCATTTACTCGGCCATCCTGAGTAGAAACGAGGCCGTGAAGGATGCTAAGCGTCTCAAAACCTTTCTGGAGCTGCGGGACAAATACGTGAAGAAGAAGGTGCTGTTTGAAGACCCTCTGTTCCCCGCCTGTGACTCCTCACTCTTCTACAGTCACAAACCTCCCATGAAGTTTGCATGGAAACGTCCGTCGGTGAGTATTTGGAGCACCATGATGATGTGTCTACACGTGACTCTTGGTTTCCAAATAATTTTGAATTTATTTTTATGTTATAATTTATGTTCCCAGCAGATCAAGCATGCACTTTTAATTGTTGGAAAGAAGTAATTGCGCTATTGTTTCTACTATATATTTATGATACAATTATAAACATTATATGAATATCTCTTTGACACAAATTATTCTTTTAACCAAATTAGATTATGTATAGTATTTTGTCCTGCAAGTTCAGTTATAATAAGCACTACAAACTGCTTTTAGCTAGTATCAGTATTTCACATTAATTACATGTGACCTCTCTCTCTGGGAATTAGTGATATCGGAGTCCCATCAAGGGAATATGTTCTATATCTGTAACATCAAGCTTCATTTTGACATTTATGGTCAACCATGTGCCTCTCTGAATGTGTGTATGTGTGTGTGTGTTGCAGTGTAGTCTTAAGTCAATTACGTCCAGTGATTTCAGGCAGCGGTGACAGAGATGTATAGTTAGGAGGTGAGAGCCAATCGGTATTAAACACAACATTGAGGGGGATTCGAAGAGGTCGCGACCTGCAGAACTGGAGCAGCTGCTTTGCTGTCAATATGTGACAAATGTCGGAGAGGGTTTCAAAGGTTCCCAGCTGGACGGACCGACGGGGTTTCAGTTGCAAGAGTTATGTCCTCGTCTTGTCAGTCACGGCAGATGTCATATTTAGATTTGTAAACACACTTTGTGTGCAACTGATATTGTCACTGCTGACTCATGATTGGTCACAAATGTATTTATCTTAGATTTTGTTGTCGTGTTATAGGGTAAGGAACCATATTACCATATTTCCTTTCGCTCACCCAATCAACTACATTAAATATATGAATCATAGTAGTAATACTATTTCAGAAGATAATTTTTGGTACATTTCTGGGAATTGGAGCTGATGACTTATATGCAATATACAACATATTCAAATATGATCCATGAAGGGCAGCACGAGTGGTTAGCATGTAGGCAATCGGGAAGACCCGGCCTCCATTCTCCATCCTGCATCTATGTTTGCATGTTCTCCGGTTTCCTGCCACATTCCAAAAACATGCATGTTAGGCTAAATTGTCCATAGGTATGAATGAGAGTGTGAATGGTTGTTTGTATGCCCGGCGATTGGCTGGCAACCAGCATCTCGCCCCAAGTCCAGCATATCCCCACGACCCTAATGAGGATAAGTGGCATAGAAAATAAATGGATGGATTAATGGGACTAGTCAAAAATGTGCACCAACTAGGTCAAATACATTGAGCCAGCATTTGAGTAGAGTATTTTGATAATTAATTAATAATTATTTTGACTCATCTACTGGGTTAAAATGGACCAACCCAGCATGCTGGTTCAAAACAACTAATGTTGGGCTGGTGCTATAGTAACCCTTCGGTTGGGTTAAAGCTGGGTTGACTGTACTGTGCCAACATATTTCTTCAAAGTAACATTTTTTTTTCTCTTTCCGATGACAGGAAATATGTGAAAACCCTCAATTCATCGTGGATGCAGCCACTAGGACGGATATCTGCCAGGGAGAATTGGGTAATTATTTTCCATATTATGATGCACAATATGTGCACAAATGTACCTAGTTTATGTCTTCCATCTGTATCTGCCATTTAATGTCTATATTTTTGCTGTTTATGTTCCATTTTATGATGTTCTACCATCTACACTCTCCTGAATGGCCTCATGTATATCACATATATATATACACATATCTAAAATAATAGACTGTATATGTGAATCTCCTGCTGACAGGAGACTGCTGGCTGCTCGCCGCTATCGCCTGTCTGACTTTGAACGAGAAGCTCCTCTACAGAGTGATTCCTCCAGATCAGAGCTTCACAGAAAACTACGCCGGAATCTTCCATTTCCAGGTTTGTTTATATCACATACGGTGTAATGATAAGCGCTCTTTTGGTGATAATCAGTCTAATTCCAATACACGATGTCCTCAGTTCTGGCGTTATGGGGAATGGATCGATGTGGTCGTCGACGACCGCATCCCCACCTGCAACAACCAGTTGGTGTTCACCAAATCGTTCCGAAAGAACGAGTTCTGGAGTGCGCTTCTGGAAAAAGCTTATGCCAAGTAAGTAAGAATAACAAGCAGCTATAGTGAGATGTGTCCAAAGCATTGACTCCAATGCCCCTCTTTCAGGCTGAATGGCTCTTATGAGGCCCTGAGAGGAGGAAATACACTGGAAGCCATGGAGGACTTCACCGGAGGGGTCACTGAGTTCTTTGAGTTGTGTGAGGCTCCTAAAGAGCTCTACCACATCATGAGGAAGGCCCTGCAGAGAGGCTCGCTGATGGGCTGCTCCATTGATGTGAGCGCTCATGCAGACACGGTTGTTAACATTTGTGGGGCAGCGCTAAAAACACATGTCGTCATGCAGGGACATTAAGTAGTAGCAACACTGCATGCAAAACATAAATACACCTTTTTCTATGTACTACTAGTGAATGTACTGTATCTGCCAGGTTACCTCAGCCAGTGAAATGGAGTCCCGCACTGAACTTGGTCTAGTCCGGGGACATGCCTACTCCATCATAGCCTTGGAGGAGGTATCCACTCATATAAAGCAATACATTTTTGTGTTTAAACGCTAACAGAAGGTGTTTGTGTTGTTTATAGTGCGACGAGGCCGCAAAGGAGAGCAGGATCCGCCTGATCCGCTTACGTAATCCCTGGGGACGGGTGCTCTGGAAGGGACCCTGGAGCCCAAAGTAAAATCTGGAAAAACGTTTGTGCCTATAATTATATTAGTATAATATTTCCAGCTGTTTTGTTGACATATTCACTAATTATATTGAATGAATTGCAAGCATTTATATATGATATGGTCCATAACAAAATACCCTTTTCTGGATTTTGACAGATCGATTGAATGGTCCACCATTTCTATTGCCGACAAGGACAATCTTAAGAAACAAACTGTTGAGACAAGTGAATTCTGGTAATACACCACAAATGGCACTAATACACATTCTTATTTTTCTTTCTTATTTATGTCGATTAAAAGTGCAATTTAAATACACAAATTATTATAAAGGAACAGTCAGTCAGCCCCAAAAAAGGTTATATACTGTTTCAGTTTTATCTCTGTTCTAACAGTAATCATTGTGAAATCAATGTTCATGTGCAGTAGTTTTGTGTCCTGGCTGGTCCACCAGTATTGCAGACCATTAAAGTAGGAGATCTCGGATCAGTATATCGACAAAGCTGCTCATGTGCTTATTGTAAGCCATATTGGATCAAGATCATATTGATAAACAAAGATACCTGTCCCACCCAGGATGTCCTTTGAAGACTTCAAGAGGAACTTCACCAAGCTGGAGATCTGTAACCTGACCCCCGACACACTGCAGGGCGAAGAGAGGCACAGCTGGACAGTGTCAGTCAATGAGGGACGCTGGGTGCGAGGCAGCTCGGCTGGTGGCTGCAGAAACTTCCCAGGTGAGGAAGGAAAACACACACATTTCCGTCAAGTTAATGTACTCCTAGCTGTCATAATCATCTGTTTCACAGACACCTTTTGGACAAACCCTCAGTATCACCTGCAGCTGTATGAGGACGAAGACCCCGATGACCCGCAGGACTTCTGCACGGTCGTCGTGGCTCTCATGCAGAAAGGCCGTCGCATGCAGAAGCATGCAGGAGCTAGGTTCCTTACCATTGGGTTCTCCATCTACGAGGTAAGTCATCATGTGACCTGGCCCCACACCCCCAGCAGACTCTTCGGATAAAGTGACGGTCCTGTTTTGTTTTCCTGCAGGTGCCAGAAGAGGTACGGTTATCTGGGAGAAGCAAGTCTGTAATGTGTGCCTCACACTGTAGCAAAAGACAACGGAGAGACGGCATCAATATAGTCGTACTATACAGTAATTATACAGCATTATAGTGAAAGTTGTAAACATTTTTGTTGAATACACAACCAAAATATGTCCTTTTTTCTTTTATGGGGGATAAAAATACAAACATTTGGCATTTGTGCTTTTTTCACTAGAGCACCATCTGCTGCATTTGGAGTGCAACTGCACCCTAGTGTGCAAAATAACCACTGACAAAAAATGTTCTGAGTTTGAATATTTATTTATGATTTATGCACCATGGACTGGTCACCAGCCAATCACAGGGCACATATAAGCTATATAATAACATTTTATATATTCTATAATATCATTAATAATTATTATCCCTCCCGATCAAGTTTTTTCAATAATTAAATTGCGGTTTCATGGTTGACAACTGCCCATTAGTCTGAAAATTCTAATTTAAGGAAATGTTATGTATTCTTGGAGACTAAGTTAAGCATTTCTAAGCATAAAGATGTTCTAAAATAAATAAATAAATCAACTAAAATACAAATATAGTTTGAGGCAATACAAGAGTCATCTTCACTGGCCACTAGGTGTCACTAGTAACACAGGCCAGACTTGATTGCTAACAACAGGTTAACTATAGGGGTGCTATTTTATGTCTAAAGGGCTCTAATAATGGTAAAAATTAACTTTTAAAAAATCCAGTTTATTAATATTGAAATGTACTTTGTGGTAATTCACTTATCGCTGTCTGGTCTGGACCCAGTTAGGGTGTGTCATTAACCTACCATTCTCATTTTCTCAAAAATAAAAACTAATAAAGTATTCAATTCTGTTTGTAGTACTAGAATACTAAAAATGAATAGAACATAAAAAGTACACAAATAAGCAAGCATGTGTCTTTCCCACTTTATTCCCCCTGCAGATGTGCGGCAGGAATAAGCATCTGCAGAAGGACTTCTTCCTGTTTACCGCCTCCAAGGCTAAATGCAAGCATTACATCAACTTACGGGAGGTGACGGAACGTTTCAGGCTCCCTCCGGGAGAGTACGTGGTCATCCCCACCACCTTTCAGCCTCATCACGAGGGAGAGTTCCTTCTCAGGGTGTTCTCCGAGAACAGGAACACGTCAGAGTAAGAACGTGTCAGTATGATCTGTGACTAAAATGAGATCAAGGTCATGTTAATGAAAGTGTTCTTCACAGGGAGGCGGAGAGCACCATCGGGTCGGATCACCTGCAGGTTTGTCACATAACACATGAACTAACATCATGAAGTGACAAAAAGCTTTGAAACACAACTAATACGCATCAAATCATTACCATAATCAGGACAGCTCGGACTGGAAATAATCCACAAAGTCAGGGAAATTGCTGAAATGGTGTAAACTATATTTTCCCTCATCCTTATTTCATGAATGTGTCTAACCCGTTTCATCTCATCTCAACCGTCCTCCAGCAAGACAAGAAAAAGAAGGACAAGGTAACAACGCATGTTTACATCCCCACCGCCATGTTGCCAATCACATAATGTTAGCAATAACAATGGCGCCGTGACCTCCTCAATGTCTCCTCCCTTTCTGTCTTTTAAATAGCCTATTGTGTTTGTGTCGGATCGAGCGCACGCCAACAAAGAAATCCAGCATGACGGCATTCAGGGTGAGATAAGGAAGAAACCAAAGGTAATTGTGTTGTATAGCTGTATGTCAAACATAACATGGCGCAGGTCAAATAACATCACTGGGAATAAAAGAAGTGACCTCCATGCCAACAGCTGGGTTTTCCCCTCATGTGTTCGGTTCTATCAGAGAGAAAGGCATCATGCATACACTCGAGTACTATTTATAGCCTGTGTGATACACAGCAACATTTTACATTACTCCAGAAATAGGTTGGAACCGATCACATGGGAAACAAATTGTTCAATAAATAATTTTCAATACAATATGACAAAATGTAAGGCAGCAGCTGTAGCGTTACACCACTACAGTAGGTGTATTCTGCTGCTTGGTGTCAATAATTGTGGCAACGTGCGCAGATTACCGTATTTTCCGGACTATAAGTCACACTTTTTTTCATAGGTTGGCTGTTCCTGCGACTTATACTCCAGAGCGACTTATAAATGAAAAAACGGTTTATTTTTACATAAACACTGGACACCTTTTCTGTTCGTGGTTATTTTTATGCAGCTGAATAAGCATTGTGTTAGCATATCTTATACCAATTCAGCCTATTCTGTATTCTTTTATTGTTAGAACTTGCCTTCCAAGAGGACGTAATGTCTGTTTTGGTCAAGTAGTTTGTAAAATAAATTACCTGCAAAAATTCCAATGATTTTCCAGTGCGACTTATGTATGTTTTTTCTACCTAATTATGCATTTTTGACTTATGGTCCACAAAATACGGTACTCCTCCTGCCTCAGGCTGATCGTAGTATCGTATTGTATCCACCATCAACCCGAATATAGGACAGGAATTGTTTTTTTTACCCTAAAAAAAAGTTAGTTCGGCATATATCATAAGCAGATCAACTACCAGGTCCAGCAGGTAGGTAAGGTCGGTAGATCCAATATGGTGAAAATATAAAGAATGTTATATTTTGTGTCCAGAAAAAACTCCTAGAGCCCGAGGAGGAAACTGAAGAAGAAAAACAGTTCCGGGTCATCTACAAACAAATCGCTGGTGAGGTGAGTCAACGACAAGGACTTTCACTTTGGATTCATCCTGTGAAATGATCATCCATCCTATCAGGACATGCAGATCTGTGCCAACGAGCTCCAGACCATCATGAAGAACGTGCTGTCAAAATGTGAGTCAAACACACGACATCCGATGTCATGTGACCCCCCCCCCCCCCCCCCCACCTCACCGGAGCTGTGCTTCTCCCTATCAGTGGACGATAAGAAAACTGAAGGTTTCAGCCTGGAGACGTGTCGTAGTATGATTGCACTGATGGATGTATCCTTGTACTGCACCACCTAACTGGCTTGCATGTAGAAATATACCGTAAGATGATCCAAATTTGTGGACCACCACAAATGCCATAAGTTTCTTCCATAACTGAGCCAAATTTTAGACAGATGGAACAGGAAAACTAAATCTTCAGGAATTCAAACACCTGTGGAAAAAGATCAAGCAGTGGCAGGTATTTCTCATTAAATTAATTTATGCTATTTTTTTAATTGCATTTGTCCATTATCCATGGCTTGTCATTTCCATTGACTGTTTGCAGGTGATCTTCAAACATTACGACAAAGACCAAAGCAAAGCCATCAGTAGTTTTGAAATGCGAAATGCTGTTAATGAAGCAGGTGACAAAAAAAAAAATTGTTCAATTTGGTGCCAAATTCATAATAACGTTCACATACAGTATGACGACGTCTTCCTAGTCTATGCATTGACTCCTATAATGCACACAGCCACTAGAGGACATATTTGCACCCCAAGTATCTACTTATGATATGCAGAGTTACACTTCTTCCTGTTTAAGGCTTCCACCTGAACAAACAGTTGTATGACATCATCGCCATGCGTTACGCCAACCAACACCTCAACATCGACTTTGATAGTTACATCTGCTGTTTTGTCAGACTGGAGGGAATGTTCAGTAAGTATACTGCATGGTATTGTACACATATGCATATTTTGCAACTGTACTTATGTAGTGTTTCCTGCAGGGGCTTTTCATGCTTTTGACAAGGACGGAGATGGATTGATCAAGCTCAATGTGCTAGAGGTTAGACCAGTGCTTTTTTTAAACTCTCATTGCATGTGTGAGAACAGACGGTACATCAGAGATACTTTTTCCTGTGTTTCCGTGTGTTTGTTTATGAAGAACAAATACTGTTGGGTGATGTTTCTATTGTTCTCTTTTAGTGGCTTCAGCTGACCATGTATTCTTAATCATCTCCACATCAAGTCTTAAAAGGAAGTGGATGTCACGATTAGGAGCTGTTATGTTATTGATTTCATTCAGGTGATATATGACAAAGGAATTAAAAATAAAAAAAATCTGTGATGTTCCAGCTTTTCTTTGTATCTTTTATTCCTAAAAAGACAAGCTGCTGTTTATGTACATTTAAATTGCACACTAATGTGCACTACTTATGTACTCAATACATAAATCGGTTGACATTATTAAGAGCAATTTCGCCCTTTTAACGTCTCCCGATTGTGCCCGACACAAAACAAAACTGATTTCAATATGTGTTTGTTATGAGGAGGGGAGTCAAAAAATCATGCGATTGAAAAATGAGAAGAAAATGCTGCATCAGTCAGTCCTCACTCACATCTTGCTCTCCGTATTCACATGTGTCTGCATGTGCTTAGGAAGATCCTGGAGAAATCAAGAAATACACGTAAATACATGATGATATGAGTAGAGACATTACCTGATGGTCGATGTATTACCTGCTTGACCTCCTGCTGTGTGGAGAAAAAAGCATTACAGCCCTTCCAGCGACATTTGACCGTCTCCAGAGTGGGGTTGGTGTGGTCTCCCACAAGGTGTTGGATGATATGTTCTGCCATGCCGAAAATCAGAGAGCAATTTTGCCACTGCCAAAAAACACAAAGGTGAGAAATATGATGAAATCTTTATTTAGTTTTGCCCTCTAGCAGGCCTGTATGTTGTTGTCACCATGAGATGGACACTTTCAAGTGCCACTTCCTTTGCTAAAGAAGTTAGTTTCCAAGTTACTCAACCACGGAGAGCACCAGGCTCTTATTAACAAGGTGAGGCATTCATTTGTACAAATGAATTTGAACAATAATATTCAATGAAATCCTATACTGTGTGAGGAAATGCACTAGATCACGTTGTACTTTCTGGTGATTTTATGTAAAAATCAAGGTAAAAACATACGTCCTTTTAACTTCTAGAAGAACTAACTCCTTATTTCTAAAATCGCAAATACTTAAACTTGCTGATATAGTTAATTTCCAAACAGCTAAAATAATGCATAAGGCTAAAAATAACCAATTACCTAAAAATGTAATCCAATACTTCTCTACAAGAGAGGAGAAATATGATCTCAGGGAAGAACTAAATTTGAAACACTTATATGCTAGGACTATGTTAAAAAGCCATAGCATTTCTGTATGTGGAATCAAACTATGGAATGGATTGAGTAAGGACCTCAAACAATGTACAACGATGAGTGAATTCAAGAAACAATACAAGCAGTTAATGTTTGCTAAATACAAGGATGAAGAGTCTTGAACCAGTCATGATGTGCTATACATATCACTATATTGACAGTTACTATGGTACACATTATGTCATTGTATGGTCATATCACTATTATTAAAAAAAACCCCAAATAACCTTAAACTGTATTATGGAAAGCAGGAAGTGAACAAATGTAACAGTTACTGATTGTAAAAGTACCAGATGGAGGGGTAGGATTTAATCAGCTTTGCTTCTTCCTACTCCTTTTGGACATGTGGAACTGTGAACTGATTATGTGATGCATGTTCAAATGAAATAAAACCATTACCATTACCATTACCAACATGAAAAGATGTTCTCACCCAGCAGCGGTAGTTCTTCATCAGGTTGAGTTTGGCAGCTTGGATGCTTCCATCGTGACAACCTGTGTAGATCTGTTTTGACAGCAGCATATATATATATATATATATAGAGAGAGAGAGAGAGAGAGAGAGAGATAAAACAACATGATGGTGACTCGGGAAGAAAGTCAGCCATTTTCGGTGTCCCCTTACCACACTCTTATGGACAGCCATGCACATCACCATGTCACTGTGACCACCGTACACCTGCAAGCGGTCATGGGACTGAGGGGGGAGAGAAAAAAAACAGCCAGATGACTTTATACATATAAAAACAACTATTTCATCCACAAGAAGGCTCTACTACCTGGAGCTCATATACTCGAACCAGCTTGTCCAGACAGGCGGTCACCATCACTTTCCCCAAGATGACAATGGATGTGACAGCGTGACCGTGACCCTTGTAAATCCGTATCAACTCGCCCGTCTACACCATAGAGGTCATAAATAATGGCATGAAAATGTATGTGGCACGATGCAATAACAATAATACAATGGCAGGTCCAGCTTTGACACTTACATGGATGTTGTGTGCATGAACAGACGTGTCGCTGGAGCCGCTGAACACCAGATCGTTCACCACCTGGCAGAGGCCAAGTAATATCAAAGACGCAAATTAGAATTATTATTACTCTGTGGTAGCCAAAAGTTACTAAAATATGCTCAAGACATAACCTTTTGATGTGCTCGCAGATTCCATCCTTTAAAGCAGGGGTCTCAAACACGCGGCCCGCGAGTCAAATGTGGCCCGCAGGACACTAGTTTGAGGCCCCTGCCTTGATATGAAAGTTTAATGTTAGTGCGGCCCACGCAAGTTTGATATGGATGCTGTACGGTATCATGTACCCGGAAAAAATTATTACGTTCGATTAATGTTCATGTTAAAGGTTAAATAACTGTTAATAGTTATCCTCCCTATCCGTGTGGAAGTGGTAAGTTTTTGGCTATTTAAGTTTAAAGGAAATAACTTTAAGGCTACCGTTTAGGTCGCTAGCTCTCTAGTTTACGAGTTAGCATGTGTCTCAAGACCCTGCAGTTGCGCAATATGTTGTAAATTACTATAGTTGTGTTTTGTCATGTCTACAGGGCTCTAATAATGCTTTGTTCATTTTAATCTGAAAAAAATTATTTGTCTACCCACCAACTATATGTGGTTTCTTAAGTTTTTATTTGCCGTTTTATTATTATTATTATATTTATTTATTACTGATTGATTGATTTTCTTTATTCTTGATTTGTTTGTTTATTTTTATTCTTATTTTGTGCGGAAAAATAAAAATTAAGATATTTGAGAACAGTGGAATGTTTTATCAGAGCTTTTATTGTAGAAAATCGGAACCAAAGCACTGAAAAAGTTTGTATATTTTTCAATTTTTAATAAATGCGTTTTTTTGGGGGGAAAACCTGATGCGGCCCAGCCTTGCCCAGATCCTAGCTCCAGTGGCCCCCAGGTAAATTGAGTTTGAGACCCCGGCTTTAAAGTATTTTGCAGCAGCTGTCTCCTCACCTTCATACAGAGAACCGTCTTGGTGTGACCTTCCAGTGAGCGCAGCAGCAAACCGCTCTTAGCGTCCCGTACGCTGATGGTGCTGTCGTAGGAACCCACCAGCAGCACTCGGCGGGCACCCTCCTGTGCCGTGCCCAGGCAGCTGACCCCTCGGGGGCCGTGGCACTCGAACACATTCAGTGGTTTCAGAGTCTAAATCCAGGGAGTTTGATTATCAATAACAACCAGCATAATAATAATGCAAATAGCCCAATGTGTAACATGAAGGTGGGTATGACATACCTTTAAATCAAAGCTGGCTACTGATCCATTAGCAAGGCCAGCAAACAGAATGTTCCAGGCAGTTTGCAAGCACAGCACTCGGTCAGGGAGAGTGATAGTTTCCAGGCATTTTTTAGACTAGTAGCAAAGCAAAAACATTAATGATGATTCCAAGATAAATATTTTTTATATAATTATTATAATTATATTAGGAACAGCAGGTGTTTTGTACCTTTAAACTGTAGCAGCGAATGGTCTGATCACTGGACCCGGTGTACAGTCGTGCCGGCATATTGAGATAGGAAGAGACCAGCAAACTGTTGACTTTGCTTGTGTGACCCTCAAACACTGCTTGGCATTCCCTGTTCTGTGGGTGAGGAAAAATGAAACAACGCAAGCGTGATCTTCATGAAGATCATGCATGGATTAAAGTAGGAGCATCTACGCCGTGTCTATTATACCGCCAGACTGTAAGCCCGCGCCGTGTTGTCTGCAGAGCACGTGTACAAGAGTCCCTTGTGAACGTGAAGGTCGTGAACGGAGCCTGTGTGATTAGAAAATGCTCCCAAAGATGGCTCCTCCTCCTCCTCCTTCTCCGGAACCGCAACAACCACTGATAAAAGAATTACAAACTTGGCACGTTTTGGCAAATAAATTCACTTTTTGGCACCTTTTAGTGTGGGTACCAACTGCAGTGGTATCCTACCGATTGGCTGACAATAAAATAGTGGCAATAACCATGGCACCCACCTGGAGGAATACCGGTTTCAGCTACAGACACAGGACTTTCAGTTTGCCTGTGGGATAATAAAGAGAACACACTTAGTGACCGACCGACTTATTCCTAATCGGAGAAGAAAAAGCAAGGTCACCTCTTAATTCGATTGTGTTGGTGATAAGTCTGTGTGCTTGAAGAACTGCACTCCACACTGACACCCTTTTGAGGTGCCTCTTGTGGACCTGGTCCCTTTGATGGTCCACTATCAGGTGGTTCCTCATTCTCGGATTCATCAATGTCGATGACCACCGTTTTGGATGTCTCCATTACCTCCACTAAATCATCGCTATCATCTCCTTTGTCGCCCAACCCTGCTGCATTAGATGGTAAAGAACCAATTCCTACACTCTTATTTACTTTCATTGGTTCGGTGAAAATATGTTCTTCATGTTCATCTTCGGAATCTATTTGGATAAGTTGCTTTTCTGACGAACGCTCCATCTTGACTGGATCCAAATGACTGACAGCCACTGTGGGAGGAGTCAGAGCATGAGGCGCCTCAAGAACAGGGGTCACAGTTGGAAGAGCCAAAATAGGAGGAGTTGGTTGCAGCGAAGGGTAGGTCTCTGGTGCCTCCTTGCCGTTCATCTGGACATGCAGCTGTAGAGAAGCTGGCCGGCTTATGACTTCTTGCTTAACCGTAATGGTTGGCGTCGGGAGGGAGGCGGCTGGGGGCTGGCTGATGGAGGATGCCGGACCGGGCGTTTGATAGAGGTTGGTGGGAGGAGCAAAGGCGGTAGTAGATGACCTCTCAGTGGATCCTGATGATGCGGTGCCAACCTGCACCACATTAGAGCTTGCAGAATACACTTCTGGAAGGGATCACAAAATTACATTGAAGACATTTGCAAGTAGTTATGGTATGGCAAGTAGGCCCAGGTATGGTACCTTGCAGCCCCTGTAGAATTTCAATACGTCTGGCTCTCAGACTGTCCACCTCGGCAGTGCACTAATAAAGCAACAAGGGACAAAATCAACCAAACTTGAGGAAAAGACAAAAATTAAGCATCGGAGCGGTACCTGCTGCCTCAATAACACAAGTCTTTGCACTTCCGTGTAGGCCAATTGTAAGGCATTCCGGGCCAGAACTAGTGACTTGTCCAAATCTTGCAGGGAATGACTCAGCTCCTCTTCCCGGAGGGACACCGCTAAAAGCTGGTCCATTTGGTTTTGGTCTAAAAAATTTGTTTACAAAAAGGGTGTTTAGTTGATATTTGCATTACTGAAGGTATAAGGCAAGAAATATTAGCATTACCCTTCTTTAACGTTGTCTTCCTCCGTTTAACATTTGCTTCCTTATTAGAAACACCGTCATCCTGCAGAAATATATTTACACATTATAGTCAGTTTTGTGTGTGTGATAGGAAGAAAGGCTTTGATTCTCTTGGGAAGAAGAGCCTGGCGCCACCTGCTGGCTTAAATCTAAGACCCCAAATACAACAAGCAAAGCTTTTTTCCAGACAGGAAAAAATACCGCCTTATATTCACATAAATATGGTATTACATTCTTAAAAAAACTGACATGTGGTTGTTGGCATTTCCTCTTGTTGGCATCACTATTCTCCTCCTTGCGCTCCACTTTCACAGTTAACGCTTCTATCCTTGACTCCAACTGTGTCTCTGCATTGGGCGCACTCTCTGGCGTGTCTTGGCGAGGAGAAAGAGAAGCAGGAATAGCAGGAGGAAGGGGCATGCATGGACTTGAGACAGACTCCCAGTGGAAACCCTCTGAGAGGGGCAGGTCATCAGCGATGTTTGTAGATTGGTTGTGCTCAGGGTTCAGCAACTCAATTCCAAACCTGAAACCAAACAACAAAAAACATTTTGTCACCATACAAGAGCGTATTATTTGTTAAACATATGATATACAGTATTATTGGATAGCCTGCATCATGGCCTTTAATTTGAGATATCACTTGACATGGTTGCAAATTACTATTTTTCATCTGAACTTCTTTGCAACAAACTCTGAAAGGATATGATGCCAAAGAACCAACAGTACATGGCAGAGGTGCACAAATTATTATTATTATTATGATTCCCTCACCTGGGCAGCCCTTCTTTGTCCTTCTGCTTGTTCTTATTCATCTCACTGTACTTCTGCCTCCAGCTCGGTTTACTTTTAGGCCCAGACAAAGCGGGTAACATCGGGATGGTCTTCACTGGGATGTCACCCGCTCCTTTGTGAGCAATCCGAACCTTGCCTCTACTCTCCCTGTTGGACTCGACTGTGGATGTGGAGCTAAGCAACTGGTTTGTCTCTCTCCTGACTGGGTCACCAGTGTCACCATGAGATGTTTTGATGCCCTTATTGAGAGTTGAAGAGCAAGGCTCAGACGGCTGGGTTCCTGATTCGGAAGCGTTCTGCTTCCGAGCTTCCCGATCTGCCCTACATGGCTCCCTCACACCAAGCGCCCGTCTAATTTCCTTAAGCATGGAGCTAACGTCCATGTCCTGTATGGAAACCGGATTCGCCATGCTCATGTTTGACTCTGGAGCACTTTGCTGTGGTTGAGAAGACCCGCTATGCTCATATTGGCTGAAGATGATGCTTCCTAAATGAGGAAGCTGATCACTAGTGTAGTCGGTTGTGTCCTCAGTCTGGTACGGCCTGTTGTGATACTTGCCCACCACGGGGATATTGGCGCCACCTGATTGGCTGTTTTTGGAGCGGTTGCTTGTGGTGTCAACGCGCTGATGCAGTTTGTTCTCCTTGTTTTGGAAGACAGAGGTGTGGTTGCCTTGCTGCATCTGGTTTCCTTGTTTGAAACTGTCAGTACTAGCTCGTGTCTGCATTGCTTGTGGTTGTCCATTGGCTCCTTGTGGCATTGTTGCACGTTTCTGCCCAGCCATTTGCTTATTTTTCTTTCTTTTCTTTTTTACTATTTTTTTCCTGCAAGTGGAACAAGAATAATAACTCTTTCATTCTATAAACAAATAAAAATAATAGGTGAAAATCTTACTCCTCCTTCTTTAAGCTCTTGCTCCACTCCAGGATCCTGTTGTAGGCCTCTTGGGGGAGTGTAGCAGAAAGTGAAACAGCCTTCATGTTCTTCTTCATCAGGCTCTTTAAATTGGTTTCATGTTGAGATGTAGCAATGTGCTTGGTGAATTGATCCAGATCCATGGAGTACACCTTGCACACCAGGCAATCATGACAGTCAACGCTGTTTAGGAACACAAGACACACAAGAAATGACACAAAAACACCTTTTGGTGCAAACTTGTGTGGATTTAACTTACTTGCCCAGCACTAATTCCAGCTGTTTGTGGTGGAGTATATTGTGCATATGCTCGTGGGATCTCTATAGATGACACACGTACATTCATCATCCACAGTAACTTCAGGAGAGCATAGTGGTGTATTTATTAGCACAATCAGTCGCCATCATCATCATCATCTGTATAGACTTTGCGTTAGTTATCTCTGCATACTCAAGCGTCTTCTCTTATTCAAAACAACTAATAGACTAATAAAGGCACTAAATTGTGTGAAAGGTTGTTTATGTGTGTGATCTGTATTTGCCTGGCAACCAGGGTGTACCCTGCCTCCAGCTCACCTTTCACCCTAATAAGGACAAGCTATATAGAAAACGATGGAATGACTTACATTTTTCATGTATGAATTACGACACAAAATGCAGAAATGACGTTTGGGTTTCCTGTAGTATGTCATTTGTGGCTTGTGTTTGTTCGAAAACAATGGTTTGCCCCCCGCATGTGGAGGTTGAACCGTTGCCATGTCTGGAAAAGAAGAAAGGAATTAAGTGATTAGGTCGAGCAACATATGTAAATGAAAAATCGCATTTGTGTGAATATTAGAGCAAGGCAACATGCTATTTAAGTACACAGTAATGTGTGCAGGTTGTAGTAAATACGCTTGGACTAAACAGGCAATGAAAAGGGCATATACTCCTGCTCAAATAAAGGAGGTGGAAATACGTACATTGTAAAGGGATTACACTTACCCGAATGACGTGCCTGTGGTGTTAACGCTGACAAAAGAAGAGGAAAAAAGTTCACATGGTGCTTAGATTGAACTACTGCAGCTCCGCCATGTTTGATGACGTCAGGTTCCAACACATGGCTTCAAATCAAAGTTGTTTTTAATATAAACCTAAAAAAAGTTTCACATTAAAACATTTAACAAAGACAAATTAAATTACTGTATTGTAATTTTGGAATTATAATATTTTTAAGCAAAGACGGGAAGTTGTGAGGCGGAAGTTGTGTGCCCGCCATTGTTATTTTTAGATCTACAAACCATATGGACTCCGTAAAGACCTTTAGTTTTGCTCTCCTGTAGTGAATATGCGTTACAGATTGAGCAAGCTAGCAGGCGGCGTTTTTCCATGCGGAAGAGGATTCTATGTACTGTATACATGTAGTTGTTTCCAAAGACTGTATACAATTTATTTGCTTTTTTTTAAGTTAAAATGTGCAACGGCTGTGTGCAAAAAGAGTACCCCGATCGGGTAGGTTAGATTCTACTACTGCTGCTGATATCATTGCATTGTGAACAGTAAAACGCTTATATCTTCATTATGTAACATAAATGTAATTTCTGAATTGATAATGTTATACCTGCTCAGGGGAACACTTGTTTGGAGAATGGTTCTTATCTGATGAACTACCTGGGCTGTGCCAAATGCCATCACAGGGACTTCGTGTTGATCTGTAATAAAGCTACGGAGGATGATGATGGTGAGGAGATAGTCACCTATGACCGTAAGTGTCTATGATATATACTGCATATCACTATCTTCTATATATCTAGTATGTCACTTAATCCACACAACGTATTAGGAAACGCATCACAATTATACTCCAATGTGAGTTACTGATCTGTAAAAGAATAAATGCAATGTTTTATCAACATTTAATAACCACCTCATTTTCCTCCCCTTCAGATATTTGTAAAAACTGTGACCATGTCATCGCCAGACATGAATATACATTCTCTGTTGTTGATGACTATCAGGTAAGGATATGATACAGACATTAAAAAAAATTGTGAAATCCGAAGAACCTCACATTCTGCTCCAATACACACGCCTAGTACTCACTGTAGTTGACTATACTTTTCTGTTACAACGTGCATTCATTTGAAGTTAAATGGTGGTGGTTTTGATGTGAGTCCACATGTGTTTATGGGATGCTCTCTCACTTGTTGATTAATGTTTCATCCCTTAGGAGTACACAATGCTTTGCTTGCTGTGTGGCAAAGCAGAGGACTCCATCAGCGTGTTACCAGATGACCCCAGACAGAACGCCCCTCTCTTCTAGACCCCATAATACACCAACCAATGCTGCTGACTGCAACTTTTTTCCCATCCTCAACATAATCATCACTTCTTGAGTATTTTAAAGTAACAGTATCCCTCCCAAAAAGGTTTGGGTGATAATGGCGACTGTATGCACGCTTGAGCACCAGCAAGTTTGGGCAGGTATGAGAGATAGCGCTGTATTAAACTACTGTCTAATACCATTATATACATTAATGTTTTTAACATATTGTATGTACTGTAAATAAACTTGACATTTAGACCTTCTTGCATTTACAACAAATAAAAAGTTACAAAAAAAAATGTCTTGCTTATTTAATACTACCAGCCATATTTTAAGTTTCCTTCAATTACAATTTATTAGAATATACAGTATAAAGTATATTTTCATGATCAAAAGCAGCATGACAGAAAAACATACGTGTTGGTTGTACAAATAATGTATTTAATATACAACTAGTAACTTAACTTCCAATTTATTTCATTTTTTAAATGTGATATATCATACTAGACCTCAAACGCAACATACATGGCCGCTGGAGGTAGCATCTTGGCTGCACCAAGTATTTCACAAAAAACAAAACAAAACAAAAAAAAAAAACAGATCCAATCTTCTCAACCTTTATTAACAGTTAATAACATGAATGGTTCTTCGGAATATAGGCCTTTCTTGCCTACTTGTTTCTGACAGCACTAGCGCTGTAATGTTGGATATTATTGATTGTATTGCAACAGCAAATTGCTGATTGCCTCTTAAGACTGCTTTTGTGTGTGAACGTGCCCTACAGAAATTTTCATGAATACCAGTCAGCCGTGAGTGACCAACTTATTCAGGCCTAATGACAATTTACACCACTTTTTATGCATTGTAACACAAGAGTTGTGACAGACATTTTTTATTTAATCTGTTCTCTTAAACCACTATTGGTAACATATGCTTGCTGGCGGTGATGTTCTGAGATTTTGTTCCGAGAAGGTGTCATTTGGAGACAAACATACATAGTTGTGTATTATTGCCCGTAGTAGTAGTTTCCTTATGTATTTGCTTGTTACATGTGCTGTTGTCATTTTTGTGTTGCACTGTGATTGTGGTTAGTGTAAAGCGCCCTGCTAGTACAGTCTTGCCCGTTAAAGAGCTTTTTCCTTTAAACAAGCCCAAGTTCTCCTGACCATCTCTTAGTGGACTCCCAACAAACATCTCAGTCACATACATAGTGTCTATGAGGGTGATGCGATGTGTTACTGTCAGGAAGACAAGGAAGCAACATGTCTCTGTGGTCTGATAGTGTTTTTTCTTACATTCTTGTCACAGAAGCATAAAAAGAAGTAATGCAGTGATGATGCTCATGCATGTTTACAATACTGAGCAAGGAGTGCACTTGGCAATACATTCCAATATACAGCTAGTCATGGCTACTGTTTTTCTGCTTGTTGATGAATATTAGTGCTTTATCTTATGAATGTGTATCATTTCCTCAATATCTACAGTTTTTTGGTCTCATAATGGGCTGATATGGCATCAATTATTTAAAGATACATGTGTGGCATTGAAGACATGACAACTCAAAAGAGACAAAAATAAATCCCTTTTTAGGCAACAGCAGCATTTCAGAGCGGATTTTTTTTGCTATCTTACCTACAAAATATAAATATATATTTTAAGTTGACACAGGATTGACCCTCCTTTCTCTTAGTGTTCTTTCAGGTGTCAGACTGAGTGTGTACCGTATTTCCATCCGTTTAGCATGATAATTGTTCTCCATAATCTAAGTTCTCGATAATCTATAAACATGAACTCATTGTATGTCATATACAAATACACAAGTGCACAATGATTTGATGACATTCCCTTATATGTACATGGATAAAACTCACAAACATGCTGCTGGCTTTTAAGGCCGCAACCAGTGTGCAAAAATCCCACTTGAATTTTGCAGCCTGGTTGCAACCATTTTCATTCCTGAAGTGTGCCTATTTTAAGGGATTCTACAATGTATGGATTAATGTAAGCTAATGTAGCAGATAAATAAATAAATACATTTTTTTATACATACAGTATACATTCCCTTGAAGCGAATACCGTATTTACACATGCTATCCGGATCAGTTTTTCTTGTTCATCACCGAGTCAGTTTTCCTGAGCCTTTTCTTTCCTGGCTCAAGCCCCGCCCCACAGAGCGAGGCCCCCTATGACTCTGTCCGGTGGACCTGGCTTGCAGAGCACCGTGCCGAGGCGGAGGGGGTGGGGGAGGCATCAATGGCTGTGGCTGTGGTGGCGGCGACCCGGAGAAGCTAGACGGGGAGCGGCTGCGTCCCTGAGAGACCCTGACGTTGCGGGGCTCCTGGCGGGATGGCGAGCAGCTGAGCGAACGCTGCAGGAGGGAAGAGGAAGAGTTGCAAGGGCAAGGAGGGGGCGTGCTGATGAGTACACCGCCGTGGTCCTGTACCAGTTGGCTCAAACTGGACAGGGAGTCGGCGTCGCTGGTGCTGCTAGCGCGTACTCTCAAGTGCCGCCGCCTCAACGAATAAACAAGACAATATTAATATCATGAGCTTTTACGTTATTTCTTCAGTTAACAAGCTAAATATTTAGCCAGTTGATGGTGTATATATGTCATACCTGTGGTCGGCACAAGGGCCCGTGGAGGGTTTACCAGGAGGTGGATGAGGCATAAACCTGCTGGTGAGCTGCTCAGGAACAAAAGTGGCGCTCATGGGTCGTGGGATTTTACTTTTACTGCCCGAAGAGGAGGACAGGGAAAGAGGGTCTTCCCCTCCACAGTCCGACCTCGAGCCTCGCTCAGAGGAGAGCCGTTCTCGGGGCAAAGTAGCCGGCAGGTTTTCACAGGACAGCGACGGAGAAGGGGAGTGCGTGGGGGATCCGGGGACCGGGCTACTCCAGCGATGCCGTCTGTCCCTTTGAAGGTTCTTGCTCGGAGAGTCTGGGGGAGTGTTGGCATCTCGTATCGGGATGCGGCTCAGTCTAGGTGAGGAGGGAGAGTCTTTTGGCCGTAAAGAAGCAATGGCTGCAGAGACAGTTTGAGGCTGCTGGTTCAGCTCTGAAGAGCAGTCAGGCAGACCGGAATCGCTCTCTGGGTCTTTAGTCAGGAGAGAAGTGGATCCTTTAAGAGGGCTTGATGGAGCGAATTCAGTCTTCCCTCCGTCTTTCCGGAGTTCATCAGATTTACTGGACGGGGCCTCTACAGGCATTGGATCACTCTTCTCAAGAACAGGAGACGGTGGCGTGTAGCTGGAAGACTGAAAAGAACAAATGATTAGATTTATGACAGGAAAGAAGGAAAATAAAGGAAAGATAAGGAAAATAAAATTTATTTTCAAGTCCCTTTGCCAGTATTCATTCATTCATTTTCTACCGCTTATCCTCACGAGGGTCACGGGGGTGTTGGAGCCTATTCCCAGCTGTCTTCGGGCAAGAGGTGGGGGACACCCTGGACTGGTCGCCAGGCAATCACAGGGCACATACAGACAAACAACCATTCACACTCACATTCATACCTATGGACAATTTGGAGTCGATAATTAACCTAGCATGGAATGTGCAAGGAAACCAGAGTCCCCGGAGAAAATCCACACATGCATAGGGAGAACATGCAAACTCCACACAGAGATGACAGAGGGTGGAATTGAACTCGGGTCTCCTAGCTGTGTGCCTGCGTGGTAACCACTCTTCCAAAATAAAACTCTGGACTGACTGACCTGATCCATGTGGGGTCTTCCCAAAATGACTGAAGGCATCTGTCCCAGCATTCCTGGGAGTCTCTTATGGGCAAGTAACCACGAACCCATAGAGCGGTGTGACAGAAGGGGACTGCCCAGTGGAGCCGGACCATCCTGCGACCCACACAAGCGGTTCTCAGGAGTGCCGCGGGTCCCCCCTGGCTTGTCATCACGTTGGGCTTCAGCTGAAGCCTTGATGGCTCCGGAACTAGTGCCTTGCTCCAGTTCCAGCATCACCCAGTCCTGGGAGTCTCCCTCTTGGACCACAGGACTGACGTTGACCGCAACAAACCCACCGCTGACTGCGCCTTCCTCGGGGTCAGGGGTCCCTGTGCCAGAGTGTTCATCAGGCACAGCTTTCTCCCCAACCTGAGAAAGGGCAGGTGGTTTGCCCCGACTGGACAAAAATAACAAATAAAAATTAGTGTTGGACAGAAGGCTTTTAAATGGATATTTTCAATTCCCTGATAGACACTTGGTACTCTCTGTAGTTTAGTAAATAACCATGCATCAACACTAAATAAGGAAATACACTACCATATATATTATGTCGGAATTACAAACCAGGACTCAAGGAAACGTTCAATAGTAGGCTTCGGTTCAGGTGCTAGCCTCCTTTCAAACGCCAAGCTCTGGCTCTGTCGCATCTTCCGCAGCAGTGGCACAGCCCGGTCCAGGAACATGGTCTCAGATCGCACACGTCTCGGAGAGCTCTGCATAGACCCAGCCGGGCTCTGGTTGACATGGTTCTGACTATGCTCGTCCTCAGTTGCCACCTGAGTGAGATTAGAGCAGAAAGTGTTGGTGTTTTCATTCAGGCATCAGACATCCTCCAGTTGTTTATAATGCTCTATATAATGTATGCATATTTCCATACATTTTTCCAACAACTAACCTTCCTGATCACCGGCTCAACATGTTTTTGGTTTTGTATGCGATCCATCTCTTCCCATATGTCCCTCACAGGCCCAGAGGGGGTGGGCATAGGTGGGCAATTGTCGGCGTCACTGAAGCGTTCCCCGAGCATGAGGACATCCTCAGTGTTTTCTTTCTGCAGATCCACTGGCAGCACTGAAGCATTGGCCATGCTGTGGAGGAAGGGAGACAAAAATGTCAGAATTTCACACAAGCAATGAAATATGGAATCAAAGTGCTTTAGCAAAAGGGTGAGGAGTACCCCAAGTGTGCTGGTGTTAGGCGGGTGAGCTCCTGGCCAGTCGGCACAACCGCAGTGATAGTCAGCATGTCCTCGGAGTCGCATTTCTCCCAGTCGTAGGGGTCATTGTGCAGCACATTGTGGCTTTTCATAGCACTCTCAAACACTGACATCAAGAGCTGTCACAGAGGAAGCGCATGCGTCAGCTTTTGGTGCACACAAAAAAATATGTGCACAAAGCAAGCGATGTCTAACCTCGTAGTCTGGCTTTGTGTAATAGTCCAAGCTTAGGATGTGGTCCAGGAAAGTACTGAACTCAGATGGCAGGTGATTAAGCATCAGACGATGGTCATATGATTCTTTTAGATTTCCGACTTGTTCCTGTGTACAATACAGTTATATACTTATACAGTCATATACAATACTGTTATATAATATCTCATAAGTGAGTCCATGCTGTACATACAAGTATACAGAAGAATAGCGAAAATCTACAAGTAATTGAGATGCCCACAAAAATGTCTATGGTGTATTTCTAAGCACACAGCTCGCTTCCAATTCCCCTTCTGTTAACTTGATGTTCTCCAATTTCAGATCAACATTTGCAAAAATAGTTAATGTCAATATACAGCTGTACAAATTTACTATGAGCCAAAAAGGACTCGCACAACCATCATTGTCGAAATATACCTTATCTTTAAATTTCCTCCATGGCAGCTGACCAGACATGAATTCAACCAACATGTAGAAGAGGGACCACAGATCATCATGACGACCTATTTCCTGCACAGTCATAATCACACACATAAGAGGGACAGCGCATACCAAAGCAAAGCCTTGTTACAAGCACAAATAATGCATATGTAGCTTATTAATTACACACATAGAGCACAATTATTTTGGAAAAATAAGTATGCAACCCGAAGGATGCACAGGGCATCTTTGTTTACACATTTTGCCTGTCTCTCACTGGCTCTCTGGCAGCAGCTCGCTAGCTTGTTTTCTGTCCCATAGGCGAGCTACAAGTGGCTATCACATTTATGGGGTGCATGCTAATTTACTTTTTTAAAGTGTCACTTAATCTTGCTCTCTTGATTTTCAAAACACTAGATGTGTGTCTCAGTTGTTCAACAAGAATACGTAGCATGTCCAGCTTTAAGATAGTGATGCTATCACAGGGATCTCCAAGATCTCCTTGCTCAGCAGCTGATGTTGACGAGCTCACCTATTACTATTTTTATAACTCAAAAGATGCCTCAAGTCACCTTATTTCTATGAGTATTGATGGAAGCGTATCGCACGGTTCCTCTGAAGCCTGCCACAGAACGAGGCTGGAAAAGATGGGGAAACACCGTGAACACCGTTTAGCCGTCAAAATCACATATTTTAGGGCTCTCTGGGCGTGCTTACTGGACGCAGTTCCTGGGTGGAGGTCATATATTGTCGGGCCAAACCAAAGTCCAACATGTAGCAGCACCTACAGGTACTTGCTAGTCTTCCCATTGCAAAGTTAGCCTGTGATTGACAGAACAAAGGTGTGAAAGTTCAATCATTAATCATGGTACTGAAATGTGTCACGGGTAGCCAAGGCGACTGTTATTTTACCGGTTTAATGTCGCGGTGCAGGAAGCCCACTGAGTGGATGCTTTCAATGGCTTGTAAAATCTGCTTGCCGAGTCTCAAGGTTGTTGAGACGGAGAATGTTGCACGGGCCCTGCTTCTGCGCAGATCTGCCAGGTTCCTCCCCTTTGGATAGTAGCATTTTACAGTTAGATTCAAACATTGGGTAAAAACAAAGATCTTGGGCGACTTCAGCTTAAAGATCCTCTTAAGCCTAAGTGACTAAAAATTAAAAAAACACAACTACTTTGGTGTCTGAAAAAAATTCAGAGTAATCAGTACACATTAATGCCCACACTCTCTAGTGTGGATTGGTTAAATTTACATTTGTGTACATTTGCTTGAGTTTAGTTTGTGAAATAAACCAAGATTTGGGGATTTTTTTAAAGAAATTCTAGCACCCTGTGATGGTGAGCCTACCTGGAGTTCCATCACCACAAAGTTGAAGCGCTCATTTCTTCCAGCGCTGACAAAGCGACAAACGTGATCCTTGCCTATCAAAAGACATGAACAAGTCAAGACATAATCATAAAATAATCCTATTTGTGGCAACATTGGAGCCTATCCCAATTGAATTAGTAAGTACATCCTGCATTATTCATCTCTAAATTACAGTACAGGTTGTGCATCGAAAATGTTGCTCACCCTGCAGCTTCTTCAACACGGCGGCCTCTGTCCTCTGCACCGGTTTGGGATGTGTGGCAGACTCCACCTTCATAGCGACAGTGGCTTGGCTAAGTAGGTCCAAGACCTCATAGACCTCCCCAAAGCCACCTCCGCCTATTTTTCTTACCTGCAGGACAGTTCTGCATTACCTATCTGCCAGCCTAACCTGATGGGATTGACGTCAATGTATTTTGGGTGCCTTTTTTTTGTCTTACCACTCTCCATCTGTCTCGAACCACATCTGCAGTTGACAGGATGTCTGTGTGCTCTCCACTCATGGTGAGTGATCTCAGCTGCAGTCACAAGCTGACATCAGTGGCACATACCCGTCACTGCAAAAAATAAATGCATGCATCAGCCCTTATACTGTACCACACTGCTTGTAATGATCGGTAAAGTTAGATACCTTCCTGTCAATTCTAATCACTTGCTTAAAGTGACTGATTGTGCGCGGCTCAGATCAGGAGCTAGCTTGGTGCTCTTGATAGCCGCGAGAGGTTAGCAGCTAGCTTTAGCTGATTAAAACCATATGTCAGAAACATAAAAATGACGCAAAAATGTGGAATTGGGGGCGACATTTGGCTAACATTAACTAGCCAAGGAGGGGGGGGGGGCGCAAGGCAACAACTGACCAAAACGGATAGCTCCAAACAAGCTAAAATAGCATGTTTACTCCCCCGCCTGTGACCTCGTCTCCGAGTTACCTCGCTCCGTCGCACCGGTGAGACCCCGAGAGAGAGTCTCCATGGTCCCGTTCTCGACTGCCACGTCATTCCAACGGATGCTTTATCTTGCGGATGAAAGGACGGCGACGGGGCATACCTTAAACGTGAGTTAAGCTAACCAGCTGATTATACCCAGCGCGGTCCTGCGAGCGGCGGTGATGACGTCATAAAAGCCCCCGAATGAGCCGCAGAATCACCATGGCAACGCCCCGCCCTCCCCCAACCCCTAAACGATACACAACAATGTTAGCAATAAAATCGCCCACAGCCCAAACCGAAGCTAACAAACACATTACTCAATCGTGGATTTTAATACACCATTAGATATTAAAGATTGTCTAAGTCATAGTCTAAACGAACATGACGTAAATGGCATCACTTTTGTCATTTTCGCAGGAACAAAAAGGAGGATTAATGCAACAAAACATGCACTACAACAGGTTTTGGCATTGTAGAAGAGTGTTGTCGCATCGAAACAAGTAATGGCACTGAACAATGAAACACAAACACAAAAATAAAGCGCTGACAATAAAAAAAATATGATTATTAAGAGGAACTCTGACAGTATTGGCATTGACATTTCATTTTTCGATTGACTCTTTTTCAATGCTTCAGTACTTATAAAAAGTACTTTTTCTATAATGCCAATATGTATTTTCAATTCATTTAGATATAAAGATTGACATGAAGGGGAAATCTGATACTGAAAAACATAGTGAAATAAAAAAGTATGTCATGTTTATGTCTGTATTTTCAGTTGAATCTTTTTCAACACCAAACATTTCAAAATGAAATGGCAGTGCTCTGGCTTTATACCTAGACCTTTAAATCTTCTGATTTGTATTTTAATAATAATAAAAACATTAATATTATTAGTATTTCAATGTTATAGCATAACTGCTCGTGCAAAGCGCGTGACATGTTAGGTAACGATATGCTAGAATCGACTGCACCATTGACTCCGCCACCTCGTGCTGACCGCGCCACCAAAACAAGCCTACACGGATGCAGTTGTGGGCGGGTCTAAGTCAGCAGGTTGGAAAACAGGATAAGCTGTGATCTGTTTGGGTGAGGCATTGCGTTCGGGGCTTTTTGCACCGCTTTCTGTCCGATTGCACATTTTTTTTGCGTGCGTTTGCAGCGTTGTCGTGCGTTATGTTGCGCGCCGTGAGCCACCGTCGCCACTTTAGATGGGCGCGCTTCGACTGCGCAATGTTCAAATGTGCGGAAATCGCAGTGTTTCCACACGCCGTCGCCGCTGTGTGAGGAAAGTCGGCCAAGGGGAAAAAGTTGTGGACGTGTTTTCCAGGAAAACGCAGCAGCATTTCGCCTGATACAATGCGGAACATTGTAACTACAGTGTAAAAGAGCAGTTGCAGCAGCAACGGCTTTCGATTATTTCACCCTTGTAAGACTTCGCCATATTTGTGTACTGGGAAACTCCGTGGAGAAAGTTTAGTTTAGAGTTGTGACATTTGTTGCGCACAACCCGCTTTCATGGATCTGCATGACTTTGATCGTAAGCAAAGTGAGTCATTGGAGCTGGCAATGGAGAAGCAACCGTCGTGTATATGAGGTAATATGTTCAACGTGTATGTTGTGCATTGCCTAACCTAGCAATGCTTCCAATGCTTCCTTATTACTGCTTTTTCAACACAGTCACCACTGGCTCTATACGCATGTGATTGAACTTCATTTCCTGTATTTCTTGTTAGGCCAAGTAGCAGCTATACTTTCCTAAGGCCCGGCATTGTTGCTGCGAACTGCATTAAAACGTCATAGTTTCTGCGCATACAAATGATGCATAGCTTTTAATCATGCATGCTCTTTGACCTTTCTGGGCTATTTGCAGGCCTCTATTTCCTGTGTGCTGTCCTTCAGAGGTAAATAAAGTTTTTTTTTTCCTTCCTACAAGGTGCGGCACACTAAAGAGGATGGGCGTTGAACATCAGTGGTAATAGCGCCACAGCATTTCCTTTTGGATTTATAGTCCCGGCTTCCACAAAAAGTCAACCGCAGGAAGCAAAGACACGCTTGTTTTGCATCACAATGAGTCTACCTCCTCAAATTAACCCGGATAAGAGTGGCAAGCATCGTGCAGCAGCCATGAAGGAGCCTGTGCAGCATTCAGGGGAGGTTTATTACGGACTGGGACCTCCATCTTTGGAGTCAAGCCAGAGTGACTCAGCTGGCAGCTCTGGTGTTTATAACCCAGAGAAAGCGCCTCAGGTTCTGCCGCCCTATCAACAGGTTGCCCCTGTAAAGTGGCTGCACCAGGACTCTTTACAAGCCCCCACCGGCTGGTCTCAGGAAGCCCCCGTGCCTGCATGGGGACAGAACTTTGGGCCCTACATGGGCGGCGTGAATGCCCGGAATCAGATGGCATTCCATAAAGGAGCTCACAACCCTCTTCCGATGGCGGGTGAGAATCAACTGCAGCGGCCGGTTGAGGTATACAGAGACAACACACGGGTTCCAGCCCAGGGTCGGGGGCTGGAATGGGAGCAGCATGCTGCGGCTGCAATGCATCAAGCCCAGCTGCAAGCGTACCAGCATGGACACAAAGGTGTTGAGCTGCAAGGTCCACCTCACAACGTGCAGGGCTCCATGCTGCAGCCCTTCCAGACAACATTCAGCAAGCAGCAGTTCTCGTCGGGATATTACCCAGTTTTTCCCAGCAACAAGGGAATGCAGAGTTTATCTTATGGAGAACAGCCAAAAACACAACAACAACAACAACAACAGCAGCAGCTGCTGCACCAGATGCAACAGCAACAATTGCAGCAGCAACAGTTGCAGCAGCAGCAGCAGCAGCAGCAGCAGCAGCAGCAGCAACAACAACTTCAGCTGCAGCAGCAACTTCAGCAGCAGCAGCAGCAGATGCAACAAATGCAGCAGTTGCAGCAGCAGCAGTACCACCAGCAGCAACTACAGGAGCGACAGCAACAAATGCAGAAAATTCAGCAAGCACAAAATATATCCAAGCAAGAGATTCAACCCACTAATTTCATCACTTATCAAGCTCCTGAACCATGCCCACCTGACAAAAAGAACGCTGCACCATCACTGGAAGGCCCACTCAGGGAGATAGCACCTGTCCCTGAGCAATACCCGGAAATGGTCTCCATGAACCCCGCGGAACCCGCTGACACAACACCGGCCGCTCCGAGACGCTCACGCCGTCTCTCCAGAGACGGACAGTCCCCGCTAGCCCCGCCATCTGCTGCAAACATGTGGACTCAAGCTCCCAAAGAAGCCTCCCAGAATGGAGTAGCAGGCGTTCAGGCAGCCGCCAGAGGAGCGGACGGCGGCCAGGTGGCGACGGGGGGAGTCATCCAGAGCACCCGCAGGAGGAGGAGGGCATCTAAGGAGATCAACCTGGAGACTCTGGCTCAGAAGGCTTCAGAAATGCCCTCGCTGCCCGAGTCCCTGTCAGCGCTGAAAACAGAGGTTACAAAGCCTTTATTACTTCAGTGGTGTTTATTTCTAGCCTGGGAAATGTAGTTAGTGTTTGGAAAGGCAAGCTGTAGTTTAAAGAGGAAGGACACCGCTGCCGCCTCTCTGTTTCTGTCTGACACTTCCTCCAACTCTTACAAAATCAATTTTTCGGGTTTGTTTATTTTATGACTTCAACAGTCTCCTGTGTGTGCATGCACATAGTGCAGTGTTCCACACTACAACTAAATGGTCGCATTTTAAAAGTACCTGTTTCGTATTAACTTGACCAGGGACGTCCCTTAGTACAAATGAAAAATATTATATGAAATGTTGTCACAGTCTAAGCCTATCCCTTACTTATTTTTCCCAGATGTTTTATTTTATAATTATTACAAATTTATTGTTGTTTCAAATCAACTTTTGTTGTTTCACATTTCAGCCCAGTAAAAAATTAGCTAGTTTGCCAACCCACACTAAATCCTAAAGAGGAAGAAAGGAGACAAACACTAAAGAAGGAAGAGAAGGCCGGAATTTGAGTGATAATATGTACAGCTATGGACAGAAACTGTGTGGATAGAAAAGACTGTTGTCATTTATTGTTTGTGTATTTCATGTTGTTTTATATAATTTGCGTAATTCAGTAGTTTACTTCGCAAGCCTGTTTTGTTTGCTTGCCCCTACGTTTTCTGCGTGCGCTACTAAAATTATACATAAGGGGGCCACTCTGCTCCTAGTTAAAAAAAAGAAAAAAAGAAAAGGTAGTGTGCAGCCCTGTATTGTACATCTCCATGCAGCAGCCATTCGTGCAAACTGTATGATGACTTGAACAATGCAATGCCATCCGCAACTGTATATCCCAGTTCCCAACAAAAATATCCCATTGCAAAAAAAACACAATTATTGATGTTTTATATTGACTAACATAATTTTCAAAGACATAAATTCTACCAATTAAACACCATATACTTTGTGACAAATTTCAGTTTGAAAAGCAAAAGTACATACAGTACACCATACTAGTTGTTGTTGTTACCACAACACATTAACAAACAATAAATGACAGGATACTCCATAGTGCATTAACTAGTTATTATGCCCATCCTTAGTTTGCAATGCAGCACTGCCTCAATAACTGCTCTGTAGCTTTACTACCTTTGCAAAGGGATACTGGGTTAGATTGTGCTAAAGCTAATATGCTAACACTCTTTAACAGACACTGAATCCGCATTGACAGTGAGTGCGGGTACGCCATTTATACGAGCGCTGTCGTGCACAAGCGTTCCAGAGCGGCTGCATGTCTGCACACCTCCACATTCCTCACACTCTTTCTCAGGCACTCCAAGGGCGGGGCCACACTGTCAAGCTGAACAGTTGCGCTCCTGTGTTGTCTTGAACGCACTCAAGTTCGTTTTCCTACACGGTTAGCTAGTTGTAATTAGTTTATCATCTGATGTCTTTACTGTGCTTAACAAGTTGAGAGCGATTGCCCTGAAAATTGTACCAAAGGTTTCTGAAAATGACACTAGTATCTGTGGAAAGTTGGATTTTCAGGATGTATAAACGTGTAGCATCTTTACTGCCAGTCAGGACATGGAGGGTTTTAATGTCTGCTTGGGCATCTCTGTGTGGAATTTGCATGTTTTCTCCGGGTACTCGGATTTCCTCCCACATTCCAAAAAACATGCTTTTTAGGTTAATTGGTGACTCCAAATTGTCCATAGGTATGAATGTGAGTGTGAATGGTTGTATGTCTATATGTGCCCTGTGATTGGCTGGTGACCAGTCCAGACCCTGCCTCTAACCGGCTGGGATAGGCTCCAGCATACCCCTGCGACCCTGATGAGGATAAGCGGCATGGAAAATGTACTGACCACTGGTGTGAATGTGAGTGAGAATGTTTGTCTATGTGTGCCTTGTGATTGGATCAATCGAGGGTGTACTCCAAAGTATGCTGGGATAGGCTCCAGCTTATCCATGACCCTAAGTAGGACCAGTGGTATAGAAAATTGTTTAGTTAGAAGTCATTGACCATTCCTACAAAATGCTTTACTTTTATTTTCCACATTTAAACAGCATTAATGCATTCATTTTCTACCGCTTATCCTCAAGGGTCACGGGGGTGCTGGAGTCTATCCCAGCCGTCTTCGGGCGAGAGGCGGGGTACACCCTGGATTGGTCGCCAGCCAATCACAGGGCACATATAGACAAACAACCATTCACACTCACATTCATACCTATGGACAATTTAGAGTTACCAATTAACCTAGCATGTTTTTGGAAAAACGGAAAAAATCCATGCATGCACGGGGAGAACATGCAAACTCCACACAGAGATGGCCGAGGGTGGAATTGAACTTGAGTCTCCTGGCTGTGAGGCCTGCGTGCTAACCACTTGTTCATCGTGCAGCCCTCTTTAAACAGCAGATCATGAAAAAATATCACCCCATATAGTTCCCATTCACGTTTAATAACAAGTGACTTATTGTATGGATGACTATGTGCACTCATTTAATTTTGCCACTATTGCTTCTTTGTGTGATCCAGCAGGGAGACGGTCCTCGAGGCAACATGGTCCCTTTAGTCATCCCTGTGTCGGTGCCAGTGCACAGGAGTCAAACATCACTACAGGGCGCTTCCACGCACGGACAAGTGGGCCAGATGGAGCGTCCCACGGTGCCGTCCGACTGCAAACCGTCTGTCATCGTGGCTCGACGGAGATCCCTCAGAAACTCGGTGACAGAGAGCTTTGAGCAGGTTACTAGCTGGGACATTAGCATTGCTTGTAGCCAAGGAAATATGTACGATTATTAGTGGTAATATATTAATATTAATGGGCATCTGTGTGATTATTTTTTTCACTTATATTGGGAGGCCACTATTTGAGGACATTAGTGTCCTATAATTGTCCATTCTCCATCCAGGACGGAGAAAACGATCCAGGTGTAGATGAGGAGGGAAAAACCAAACAGAAGCGTCGGCCTCGGCCGGAGCCCCTCATCATTCCTCCGCCCAGACCCTCCACCTTCATCCCAGCATCTGTTTACTCCAGCATCACCGCCTACCAGAGCAATCTACGCTCTCCTGTACGCCTACTGGACAATCCGCTCGCTTTGCCCCCCTATACGCCCCCGCCCATCCTTTCTCCTTTGCGAGAAGGCTCAGGACTCTACTTCTCCACTTTCCTCACCAACTTTGCCGTGAGCAACCAAATCCTCCCACCGCCAGCGACTCCCAAGACGGCCAACAGAAGCCTCTTGCGTTCCAGTGAGTCCTGTCTTATATTGAAAACATCTTCATGGGTACCAAACCTGTTTTATTCTATTTTGCAGCAAGTTCAGATATCACACCGCCGGTTCTGCCCTTAATCACAGACGCAACGCCTGTTAGCCTCGAACCGTAAGCACCAACGGTTGACCAATGTTCACAAGCCAAACGTGAAAACAAGCGACCACTAACCTGCTGCTCCTCTTCGTGTCCAGACGCATCAACATCGGGCAGCAGTACCAGGCAGATATTCCCGAGTTGCAGCACGAACACTCGGCCCAGTTGGACCAGCACAAGGCTGACCTGGTTTGGCTTCCTCTGGGTGACACACAGCTTCAACACACAGAAGCGGACAGTGGTGGGTGACATCATTTTTCACCTGTATCGCCATCTGTCTGCTCACTAATCCTGCTCCTGTTGTCTTTCTAGTGGAGAACCTGATGAACATGGCGTGCTCCAGTGTGATCAGCGGCGGAGGAACCAACCAGGAGCTGGCTCTGCATTGTTTACATGAAAGTGGAGGGAGTTTTCTTGTAAGTACATAATTAAAACAGTCAAAATAAGGGGTGCCTGAAGTGTGGCCCGGGGGCCATTTGCGGCATCCTTCACAAGAAAAAGACCAAAGTAGAGTAGTAACTGTCATAATACATATTAACTCATCTGCTAGCAGACATATTTATATAAAAAAATATATTTTTTTCAGACCAAACACCATATCCCAAAGATGTGTTTCAGCACAAAAGGCAAAAAGAGGTGATCACGCAGCTGCACAATAGAAGAAATCATGTTTAGTGCAGTTTTAAGCTATAAAACCATCCACAAGGTGGCGGAAGTGCACTTTATAAACGCTTGGCATGCATCTTTCCCATGTGATAAATAAAGCGCTCCGCAGAAAGCACAAAGCCGAAAAGCATGGAGGCATGGAGCATGTACAAAGTTAAAGGGAAATTTTAACACATGCACACACACAGTTGAGTTCCTAATGTGTCGTAGTTGTAATGAAATTATTTTCCTGTAAGACAACTATTTTTTGTGTTGTTTATGTTGTGGAATAGTTAGATAATTGGGCTAAATGTATATGGCTAAACTGCAATTGGCTAGCGACCAGTCCAGGATGTACCGTGCCTCTCACCCAAAGTCAGCTGGGATAGGCTCCAGCATACCCCGGCGACCCAAATGAGTATAAGTGGCATAGAAAATGGATGGATGGATATAGTGCTAAATATGTGTCAGAGTGCAAGTTATGCTTGAAATGTATTTTCACAAGAAATGTCCTCCCTTTTTTGTTAAAAACTGACATTTTGCTGAAACCTACCTATGTTCTACTCCTGATTTACTAAAGAACAGGAAAACGGGAAAGATGAGAGTCTAATCTTCATTCATTCATTCATTTTCTACCGCTTTTTCCTCACGAGGGTCGTGGGGGTGCTGGAGCCTATCCCAGCTGTCTTTGGGCGTGAGGCAGGGTACACCCTGGACTGGTCGCCAGCCAATCACAGGGCACATATAGACAAACAACCATTCACACTCACACTCACATTCATGAGTCTAATCTTTCTTTTGGTAAATACTTCATACAGCCCTAGAACACAATAATTTGTGTGCCTTGAAAAAATGGTCAGTATCGCCAAAAATGGCTGGGATTGTTAAGAGGAAAAGTATCGTCATTTTTGTAGCATAATGTTGGAATACTAAAGAAAATGAGTCGTAATATGAGAAACAAACTAAATGAGTTAAGTTGTAATTTGTGTAAAAATTAAGTTATGGAAAAAGTTATATTGTTACGAGAATAAAGTCAAAATATTATGGAATAAAGAAAATGTACTGTTGAAATAGTTTTTACATATTATTTTCATTGAAAAAGCATATTTGCTCTTATAGGAGGGATACATTGTGGTTGTCCTCAGCCATGTATTTCCAATTTCAATTTTCCTCAATTGATGTTTTTCACATTGTTTTAGGAGACACTCGGACGTTTGCTGCTTCAGGAGCCGATCTTCCCCAAAGGCCATCAACTGGCAGGTTATCACTACTCAGGTAAGTTGAGCCTTTCTGTTTATACGAGCCGGCCACATTAGCTTGTTAGGTTGTCATGAGTCCACACTTCCTCCTCTTTATTTCCTGGCAGGCTCTGACAGTTGGAGTGTAGAAGAGAAGCACTACTTCAATAAAGGGATCTCTGCCTACAGGAAGGACTTTTTCTTGGTGCAGAAACTGGTACACTTCTTCATTTCTCGCTCTCATCTTCACAAAGGTCATTCTGTACACCTTTTTAAAGTCAATACTCTGTATTGTACTGCCTCTAAATGTAAAAAGACATGGCCACATTTAGCAAACAACAAAGTCGGGAAATACCGTTCAATTGCACATTATGGAGTAGCCTTTTATTGTGGCCAGCCTAAGGCACACCATGTTGTCTAATCAGCATCTTGATATGCCACACCAGTGATGTGGATGAATTATGACTGCTCACTAAAACATAATTAGACACATTTGTGGACACTCCACGAGGAAAATAACCCTTTTGTGTACACAGTACAAGTTTAAATCCTATCAAATAGCGTGTCCTATTCCCAACCTCAATATCACATCATGGATCATACAGAGCAGTGGTTCTTAACTGGCTTGCCTGCGGGACCCAGTTCTCAAATACCTTATATTTAAAGGAATTGTTTTCAATACCGCAGACTCACAGCGAGGAGACCAGAGTTCAATCCCACTCTCGGCCATCTCTGTGGAGTTCTCCCCGTGGGTTTTCTCCGGGTATTCCGGTTTCCTTCCACATTCGAAAAACATGCTAGGTTAATTGGCGACTCCAAATTGTCCATAGGTATGAATGTGAGTGTGAATGGTTGTTTGTCTATATGTGCCCTGTGATTGGCTGGCCACCAGTCCAGGGTGTACCCCGCCTCTCACCCGAAGACAGCTGGGATAGGCTCCAGCACCCCTGCGACCCTTGTGAGGATAAGCGGTAGAAAATGAATGAATGAATGTTTTCAACACAGAATGAGCTACAGCACTGAGATGCTGTCTATGTATGGCATGCTATTCTCCAGCAGATATCTGTGGCTGTGTGTCGGACAGACGGCACAACAGTCACCCAGAAACATGGCATGCACCTCACGGCAGCGTAGCAACCCAACCCACAGGTTAGAACCACTGACCAAGAGGAAAAACTGTAGGAATTTGATGGCTGTGTTGGCTTACCTCACCCCTTTCCCTCGAAAGGCTTCCATTTGAGCCATAAATCTGGTTTTATTTGACCCATATGCACTTTGTGTGCCAGATTGTGGATTCCTTAAGAGATCCTACACAAAGGGCCATGACAAGATATAGCATTTATTTGACTATGCCAGACCCCACATAAGCAGGCAGGATATTGCTGTGACTTTCACACACCCACTGATACACACTCAGTATTGTTGTACAGCAACAATTACTTTCAGCACAACAGGACAAGAAAAGTGACACTTAGGGTGTAAAACGATCTGCGCTAGTTTGGGAAACAACCTGTCACACCTCTTTTACAGCTCCAATGCTGGAAAATTGCCGGGTCAGTTTCATATCTGCCTTTCACACGGAATAACGACAAAGCCAGCAGAAGATTTCTGTTATGGCTCTGATTAGTGTGAAGGTTCTCAAGATGATTATTGTTTATGAGCACGAGATTGCAGACCAGATCACCCAAGTACATTTTCCTACTGGCTGCCATTGAAGGGATGTGTGACATGTTCCATTCCAGGTCCAGACCAAAACTGTGGCTCAGTGTGTTGAGTTCTACTACACCTACAAGAAACAAGTGAAGATCGCCCGCAATGGGATGTTAACCTTTGGTCCTTCCCACTCACCTGTGGATAAATACACAGAGGCTGTCGTGGACTTTAAGGTAAAATCATATTGGTACATTTTCACAATTGCTGAATAAAACATATTGTATAATAGTACAAAGAATAGGAAACAAATAAATGAAATGTATATTATTATTAGGGATTTCTGATATTGGCTTGTTTGCTGAAAAGTGATATGCCGATATTACTGTCAATTTACGATACCGATATGTATTTATATTTGAGTATTTTAATTGGTCCAATTCAAATGTTTCTTTAACATTAATGTTGTCATTTGGAATATTTTTTTCAAAGCCAAAGCTGGTTACAAGTAAAAATTGCAACTCTTTTTGTGTAAATTTGCAGTTTTCTTTTTAATCCTGGTCATGTCACGTTTGCATAGTCTTTTGTTGCCAGGCAGGTTTCATTAAAAATAAAAGTGCATTGCAAAGGAAGCAAAACAGTGCCATCTGTCTGATGTGGGCAGGAACTGCACCAAACGCGGAATTGCCTTTCAAGTCAAAATGCAACTTTAATAGATTGTGTCATGTGTTTTGTGATTCATTAGAGTTCCCAGCAGTTGAAACCAACTCAGGTGGAGGAGAAGAAGGAGACGTCCTACGACCAGGACAGAAATCAGCAGGCCATGGTGGCTCAGTCTCTACAAGCTCATGACTATGTGAGTGATGGTGTTGGTTGCCAGCAGTCAGCTCCTAATGTGTAATAATCATAATAATAATAACAACTTGTTTTCCAGGCGGGAAACGTGCTGACACTCAAAGAACCAGAGAATGCCATCAAGGAGGTTGCCTACTCATCAATGCCGCCACAAAGGCCTCGGACCGACGTGGCAGCAAAGAAGAGCAAAGTGCCCGTAAAGCCAACACAAGATCCTGATGCGGTATTTCCATGCAAGAAGTGTGGCAGGTAGGTACCAAGTCTACACAGCAACTCTTCTATCAAATATGACCTTTGGCATATTATTAGTCAAAATAAATGCACATTGTACATATTTTTACCAAAAATGAGGCATTTTCGAGCATAAAAATAGCTAAATGAACTAAAATACAACAACAGTACAAGCCATAAAGCCCAACAACTTGTGAATGTTGTATTTTACATTGGTCACTAGGTGTCAGTATTTCTTAGCTGAGACCACCACCGAAGCACCAGACTTTAACAACCAGCTTTTATGGTTTTGAATGATAAAAATAGCATAATAATCATAATCATAATCATAACATGGGCCACTGTTGAGGCCATAACCCACAACAAGCTAAAACCCAACACTGAACCCTTAAAGGTACTATTTTCTATTATTTTATTTACTATATTGGGTAATAAAAATGTATAAGTGACTATATGAGTGTTATTTCTTGTCTAGATGGCTCTAATAATGTTTTAAAAACATTTAGAAGATTGTACTAAGCTTTGCTATGCCATAACTACGAAAAAAGTCAATTCACAAAGAGGGAATTTATCAATTGATGGTTAAAGCTATTGTATGCGGTGGAGTAGAATAACAAAAAAGTATCCCTTAGTGCACCAAAGCATACTTAAAGTGACTGTAACCCAGACTTTTTTTTATATGGGCATGCCCAGTGGAGTAATGGCTACCAGGAAATATTTTTTTCAAAGCTAATTTTGTTTAGCTTTAGGCTAAGACAGAAGAAGATCAGGCAGAAGTGGTTGGAGTTTCCGATTCCCGGCCAGCAAGAGAAAAAATATGCTCATCTGTCAGCTGCTCTTCACATGGGACTGTTTTGCAATCTGCCAAACTGTTGCTGAAATACTTTATGTTGAAGCGCAAGCTGCAAGCAACAATTTATCAGTGTCCTAAATGTGTTTACTTCGTGTAAGTAATCGAACAAAAGGGGTTCAGTAGCTGTCCGGAAGTCCTCGGGAGCGTGACCAATCACAGGAGAGTGGGCTCTGCGAGAGTCGTGGAGTAAATGACACAGCCCGTTTAGGCGGGATGCTGGAAAGAGTCTGGAATATCTCTATAGAAGTCCAGAACTCAATACAGAGTGCCCATTAAAATATGCCTCTAAATAAATCTGACTACATTAGCATTCCTGTTATTGTGGTCTCCTGGCTGCATGACCTGCAATGTGTTGTCTGACAGGGTGTTTAACAAAGTGAAGAGTCGGAGCGCCCACATGAAGAGTCACGCCGAACAAGAAAAGAAGGCTGCAGCTCTTCGCCAGAGGGTGGCAGAGGAGCAGGCAGCGGCGGCTGCCCGAGCCCGCAAGGAGGCCGCGCTGGCGGCGACGGCAGCATCTCATCAGGACGGAACTGAGAATCAGGCAGAGATGAGCAGCCAGGACGACTCGACAGAGGGAGAGGACGACAACGACGAGGACTGGCACTGAGACAAAAACTGATAACAGGCTTAAAAAGGGATGCATGAGAATGATCAATGAGAGGAATAAGCACAGGAGAAACCTTTCAAGGGTTTCTGCAGACCTCTTGCACTCATTTCTTGGCTGTCACTGTTAATGTCCAGCTTTAAAGTCCCTCAGTCAGGCCGGCACTCCACATTTTTCACACATTTGTATCTTTTAAAATATTCAAGAGAACTTTATTTTTTTCTAAATGCACTTAACTCAGTACGCTTTTGCCAATGTTGCCTTTTTATAACCTTTATTTAATTGACTATATGTCATTTTCAGTACATTGACCTGCCTCGGGTGTTGGTGTTTCATTATCAGGTAGCCTGTTCAACAATAATTAGCACAGAACAAAGACAAAAATTCACGGCTCATTTAAAAAAACAAAAAAACAAAATGAGCATTGTATTCCAAATATGTTGGTGTGAATGTTGCCCAGTTTGGTTGTGCACTTCTTTTGTACAGCCTTTAAAATCATTTGTACAAAAAAAAACTATATAAATTGTTGTATTTATGCATTTTTCAGTGATTTTGTTAATATAAACCAAAAAAATCTGTTGCAACATTGCTTGAAATTTAAATAAATATGTAAATTATAAAGTTGCGTTTCTGTTTCCATGTGCAAAGAATGCTGTTATAGTTGTACTCTATAACAAATAAACGTTTTGCACAAATAAAATATATTTCCAAGGTACCTAAATGTTAAAATGGGCTTATTTTCCAACCGATTTGCATATTTAAAAAGGTTATTTATTGTCTATACCTCTGGTTTGAGGCAAGAGAAGGGGAATTGTAGTGATTTTTAAAAATAATTTACAGTAATAATCCACAAAGGATGAGGATGCAGTACGTTGGACGACCAACAGATGGCGACATTGGCGTACACTTTTAAACTAAAACTGATAAACTATTTCCTAAGGACCTATACAGTATGTTATGATGGTGGCATGACGGAACCAATCAAACATGGTGGCTCCGTCCTCTTTGCACCCACTTTTAAGGACATCACCGTCGTTGGAGGACATGCGTAGTAAAGGATAGGCTGTCGTCCTCAGGAGATGAGCTCCAAGAGACATTTCCCAAGGTCAGAGAGAATAATGTGGTCCTCTACTCATTGTGGTCATCTCCTCATTCGTCACAAATTGGACACAGATATTTGTCCCTCGAGCAACTATAATGGTCAATGATGTATGTATATGATCTTATTACCATATCGACCCAATTGTGTGTGAGTGACAGGAAGAAAAGCTATGAGATGCTTGGGGAGAAGTTAAGTTCCACCTGTTGGTTTGCATGAATAAATTATGCAATTTACAGCCCGCAGCTGTTTTTAATTGGCATTCGGGACTTTCTACAAAAAAATGAATAACAAGAATAAATGAGATATATAAAGGGCTCAAGCCAAAAATCACTGTGTGGACCAAAAAGATCCAATGTGGGGACTCCGTAACCAGGAAAAAAAGTTGAGAGAAACAAACAGATTAAGAGACTAAAGTCATAACATTAAGAAAAAAATTCATGATATTGAAAAAAAAAAAGTTGCAATATGAGAAACAAAGAAAAAGTCACAATTTTGGGGAAATGTGAATATTTTCACGATATCCAAGTCAAAATATTATTAATGTTAATATAAAAAAATATATAATATTATTAATATTAGGCAGCACGGCGGTCGAGTGGTTAGCGTGCAGACCTCACAGCTAAGAGACCAGGGTTCAATTCCACCCTCGGCCATCTCTGTGTGGAGTTTGCATGTTCTCCCCGTGCATGCGTGGGTTTTCTCCGGGTACTCTGGTTTCCTCCCACATTCCAAAAACATGCTAGGTTAATTGGCCACTCCAAATTGTCCATAGGTATGAATGAGAGTGTGAATGGTTGTTTGTCTATATGTGCCCTGTGATTGGCTGGCGACCAGTCCAGGGTGTACCCCGCCTCTCGCCCGAAGACGGCTGGGATAGGCTCCAGCACCCCCGTGACCCTCGTGAGGAAAAAGCGTTAGAAAATGAATGAATTATTAATATCATTAATGTTAATATAATATTGTGGGAAAAGGTACAAGAAGAAAGTTTAAATACATGTAAAAGAAAAGTGTAACGTAATGATAAAAATTGTGTACCGGCCCACGGTGGAAAGAGTAGAAAATACTACATCATATACCAACATCATCTCTCCACTGTCCTTGACGATAGGAACCCAAATGACTCCATGTAATGACTATGGAGGCCATAGCAGTGACAAGCCACTCAAGCTTCATTTCAATGGTCTTGACTGATGTTATGTGCGTCCGCCCCCGCTGACCCCTTGACCTGTGACACCTATTGCTTGATTGCTTATCCGTACATCGTCTTGATGCTCTGCAATTTAAAGACGAGAGACGCTTGGCTGTGGACACAAGAGTCCATCCTCCTATGCTGACTAACTTAATGGAATTAAACAGCCCCCCCCCTCTCCCTTCGCCCGGTCAGTGTTTTAGCTCGAGTCAGCAGCATGGCTCTGTCAAATGGTCCTTCGATTGCGGCGCGCTGACTGACGCTGACATGTTTTCAAAGATTTGCCTCTGCTCGCTTTAATGGAGTGCATAGATTTGCCTGGCTACCGCATTTGAGCGGACATCATCATTTCCACGCTGTCAACACTGCTGCTTTAGCAGTATGATGGAGCCCTTGACATGGAATCAAACATCGGGGTGAAGGATGAAGCAATGGGAATTCAATTTGAATGGAAACAGTTATGAGTCAATCACTGTAGCAACGATAAATCGTGTATAGTTCATCACTGCTGGCTCTGCATAAAAAAAAGAGAAGCTCCAGAGGCCACCTTGATGAGATTTGCCGTGCCAAATTCTTCTAAGTGCTTTCGATTGGCGTCTTATTTCCTGACACTTCACACTGGATGACAAGAGTTGTTGGCCTGCTTGCTTTAACAAAGTATATAATGGAGGATAAAGCAGCGGGTCTGTGGACAAGGACAAGAGTGTCTACACTTGACTTTTACCCCAAATGCCACCTCTTGTATAAACTCATTTAATCAAACACTGTATTGGGCCGCATATAAGACAACACTTAATATAAGACCACACCTGTCTTTCAAGACCTGCGAATAGACAAGTTCTATTTAAGATACCTTCCGCTTTATGTACTCTATATACAGTATCTGTAGATCAAAACATGCATGCTAGGCTCATTGGCGACTCCAAATTGTCCATAGGTATGAATGTGAATGTGAATGGCTGTTTGTCTATATGTGCCCTGTGATTGGCTGGGATAGGCTCCAGCAAGCCCGCGAGCCTCATGAGGATAAGTGGTTCAGAAAATGAATGAATGAATGAATGAATAGACCAAATGTTTTCAACTGAAATATGTAATATACAACCAAGCAATACTTTAGTCATCTTCCTGTATGGTTGCATATTTATTGCACATTTATTGCACCGATATCAACAACACATATACAACATATATATGTTTATTCCACCACAGGTATCAGTATCGGCTGATATCCGTATCGGAAATTGAAAGTTGGCCAATATCGGCGTATCGCTTTTCTGCAAAAAAAGCCAATATCGGACTGGTTATAAGTGAAATATGTGATTTTGTGGTGTTATTTAGTGCTATTTTTATATTTAGTTTCAATTCATGCATTTTTGTTTGCAGTTACATATGTTCTTCCTCATTTTCTTGACAAAATGCCTTAATAAATTCCTCTAAAATACATTTTGGACATGTGATTATGTGTATTAATGTTTCAAATGAGAGCATTGGTGATTTAAGAAAATACATTTTCTTAAATGTGACTTAAATAAAAGTATAAAACCAGTTGAGAACCCCTGCTCTAGTCTATTGTCTTTTTAAATGAAAGAAATATACTATTTTATAGGTATCATCACTTCCTGCCCTCAGTCTCCTCTTGGATACAATTTCTGTCCTTATCGGAAGTAAATACAGGAGCTTGTCCTTCTACTTCATTGTTGTCATTTACTTGCGTGTCTAATTCCAAATGATGTGTTCAATTCAGCATGGTTTTTACAGTTTGCTGATATGAGTCAGTCGAGCAAAGAATTTGTGCTCATGTTGATTATGTTTTCAGCTGTGCAAGTATGGGCACGGTATCTGTAAAGAAAATAATTTCTATTTGTACTTTGTGCAGATCTGCATCGAATGTGTTGCTGAGGACAGCCTGAAGTAGTCGTGTCTTCAGTTTCGCTGCTAGTCCAAAGCCCAAATCATAATTTCCAAATAAACGAGATGGCGACATTCAATCTCTCTGACCCTGGCTGATAAATTTATGAGGTACAGTCGTATTCTTAGAGGCGCTCATGCCGCCTTGCCTTGACCCTCGTCAGCTCATCCAATGATATAACACCCTCTTGAAATGACAATGATATTCACTCAGTGCTTTGTTTTTCACCCTCAACTCTCAGAACGAGATTGTGTCTAGTATGGATTTGTTGATATCGAAATATATATATTTTTTAAATCAGCATATCATGCACTACTGTGACTACTCCAATGCATTTTTACCTCAAAGAAATCAATCCTGACTTTTATATCAGCATATCAGGCACTGTTGTGACTTATTGAGTGCCGTTTGACTCCATATGGGCTGCAAACAAATCAATCCTGACTTTTAAAGCAGCCTATCTTGCACTGTCATGACTTGAATTCCAGACAGGCCCCAACCAAATCAATCCTGATCAGCATATCTTGCACTCTTGTGACCAATACATTTCCACTCCAAACAGGCCTCAATAAAATGAATCCTTACTTTTATATCGGCATATCAGCCACTGTCCTGAATACTGCAATGGGTTTTTTACTCCAAAACAGGCTACGACCAAATCTTTAAAGCATATTGAGCATATCATGCATTGTCTTGAATATTCATTTTCACTACCAAAACTGTATTGGCTTATAAATTTGCATATTGTCCACTGTTGTGACAATTTTTATGCATTTTGTTAAAAACAAAAGGTCTCAACCATGTTTATGCTGAGTTTTAAATCAGCATATGATACACTGTTGTGACTATTTTGATGTATTTTTACTGGAAATGGACCTCAACCATATTTATGCTGATTTTTAAATCAGCATATCATACACTGTTGTGACTATTTTGTGGCATTTTTACTGGAAACGGGCCTCAACCATCCTTATTCCCATTTTTAAATCACCATATCGTATACTGTTGTGACTATTTTGATGCATTTTTACCAGAAACAGGCCTCAACCATCATATTGTCCACTGTCGTGACATTTTTTATGCATTTTGTTCAAAAAAGTCTCAACCATGTTTATGCTGAGTTTTAAATCAGCATATCGTACACTGTTGTGACTATTTTGATGCATTTTTACTGGAAACTGGCCTCAACCATATTTATGCTGAGTTTTAAATCACCATATCATATACTGTTATTACTATTTTGATGCATTTTTACTGGAAACTGGCCTCAACCATATTTATGCTGATTTTTAAATCAGCATATCATACATTGTTGTGACTATTTTGATGCATTTTTACCGGAAACGGGCCTCAACCATGTTTATGCTGAGTTTTAAATCACCATATCATACACTGCTGTGACTATTTTGATGCATTTTTACTAGAAACTGGCCTCAACTATATTTATGCTGACTTTTAAATCAGCATCATACATTGTTGTGACTATTTTGATGCATTTTACTGGAAACGGGCCTCAACCATACTTATTCTCATTTTTAAATCACCACATCATATACCGTTGTGACTATTTTGATGCATTTCTCCAGAAACAGGCCTCAACCATCATATTGTCCATTTTGCATTTTGTTCAAAACAAAAGGTCTCAACCATGTTTATGCTGAGTTTTAAATCAGCATATCATACACTGTTGTGACTACTTTGATGCATTTTTACCGAAAACGGGCCTCAACCATGTTTATGCTGAGTTTTAAATCAACATATCTTCTACTGTTGTGATTATTTTGATGCATTTCTTCAGGGAATAGGTCTCAACCATATTTATGCTGACTTTTAAATCAGCATATCATACGTCGTTGTGACTATTTTGATGCATTTTTACTGGAAACGGGTCTCAACCATTCTTATTCTCATTTTTAAATCAGCATATGATACACTGTTGTGAGTCTTGCATTGCATTTTTACTCAACCAAATCTATCCTGATTTCTATAAACAGTATATAATGTACTATTAGGACTACTTTGCCACATACTCACACACTGTAGGTTCAGGTCAAAAGATATTACCAAAAATATGCTCCACTGAGCCCAGTTGATGTCATCAGCGTGTTTCTATTTCCATGAGGATGTTTCTTTCAAAGGCCTGAGCCGACACGCTGCAGCTGGCTCTTTTATGATCTCACTCTGCTCCATCATCACATCAGATGGATCCTGAACGTGTCATCCATCAAAAAGTCATCAGCATGCAGCCTTCTCTTCTCCGATAGGAAGGTGATGCAGTGCTCTGGATTGCAGAGACACTTTACACAAGCTTTCTTAGAAACTCATTCAAACGCTCTCTGTTGCCTCAATCTCTCCACCAAGTTGTGTTGTTGTGGAGGTTCTGTTTATGGTGTAGAATACATCTTAAATGTAGCCATGTGCTGCCTTAGAGGCATTCACACACACTTATGTCAGTTTGATAAGTATTTGTATTGATTACTTCTATTTTTCACAGACAGTTTTATCTTATTGGAGTCTTGGCGACTTCCGAGTTCACCTAAACGGGGTAAAGCAATTATAATACGACATTCCCCTCATAACAAGTATTTATTTATTTGTTTTGGCAACAGTGCATGCACAAATGGAGATGGCGTCACATAAATCGTCTTCTGTTATTGTACACGGTGATCAATCGGGACATTTTCGATGAGGCTAAATGAGAATTATTGTCCTCCTAAAGACCACAAGGAAAGCTGTTAGTACAGTTTGCAGGCTATATTTTACACCCTGTATTGTTATAAGACATTTGACCGCCTCAAAGTGCTTCCTTTGTTTACATGCTGGCATAAATACACTGAGCTGACATGAACATGTCACGCTACATTATCTTTAGCATTATTTACATCTTTTTTTAAAGACGATTTGAGAGGAAGCATCTACTTATAACACATTACCATGTGTATTTGTCATTAAAATTGCATCAAAAACATAGGTGAATTCAATATAGGTTACTAGCCTAGCCCCTGAAGTCCGTATGTGCCTCAACCTGGAAGTACGGTGGCCTTTAAGGCATAAACGGCCCATCACTGTCACAAAAAAGTGTCGCGAGTCTCTCAAGTTAGCAAAAACAGAAGAGGTGTTAGTTGATTTTAAGATAATGATGATCGATAAACTGAGCAGTCAAACAACAGTTTTCATCAGCAATATGGAAAACATGAAAGATTACACTCTTTACACTACATGCAAGGTGCGTTCAGGCACACTCTGACACATCACAACAACATCTTTAGTTTGTGTGTAGAGAAAGACAAAAAGAAAGACAAAGACAAACAATATGTGGATATACACTCACACACAAAATACAATTTGCTGCTAAGTATGCTCAAAAATCCCAGAAAATACACCCAAAATATGCAAATTCAATTTAATTTACGTGGTGTCTTTGAAGGCAACTTCTCATTGCTGATAATAACGCTGTGAAAGTGTAATTCAAACATTAATATTGATTACAAATTTCAGTTCACTTGTAAAAACGGTGATTAATTTTGCCTTTTTCCCCTCCAACGAAAGGTGGTCTTTTTTCAGGGTTGTCTTACATGTCGAGTTCAAATTCTAACCTTCCCAGCCTCACTTGTCCTTTCCATTATTACCTTGGCCAACTTTTAAAGGAACCTGCTATACCGTCCTATCCGAATTGAAATAAAGCGTGCAGATTAATTATTCACAAGGTCATCTTATTGGCTAATCACAGCCATCCCTGGGGGGTGCATGGCCAGCAAAGCTGTGGCCAATTGCTCGCTGAATAATGACTTTGTTGCTTTAAGTGCCTTTGGTCTCACAGCCGTTGGAATGCTCTTTGCAACTGATACTTGGCACCGTGAGCACGATATGGGCAAAGCGACCTTGAGGGGAGCACTTTTTTTGTGTGTGTGCTTTGCTGATCATGGCTGTAAAAGTGATTTTTACAGCCGTAGCAGCAGTGTTATCGCACCATAACACTAACTGTTCACATTCTGCGACTCGACTATGAAAGATTTGCTAACAGCAAAATTCCCCTATAGAGCTGCAAGCAAGCGGTCATAACAGTAACATCGTCCATTAACTTAATGATCGATGCTCCCATCCCGTCAGTCTGTTTAATCACTTCCGCCTGAGGATTGTTCAACACTGCCGGACAAGCAGCAGTGAAGACAAATGACCGCTAGGGTGAAAATGACCACCCAGAGAGAGATGAAGCTGTATAAAACCAGTTTGGGCCGCAAGGCGGGACATTTATGAATTCAATAAAGCCATAGATTGTCATAGATTTTTAATTAGGGACACTTATTGATGCTGCAAAAGGCTGAGTCGGCACTATTGCGTGGTGCAAGGGGATGAGTAGGATGATTTAATGCGTTCAACTGAGGTAAAATAGAATATGCTGCAGTGCCTTTAAGGTGCAGTGCTGTATGTGGTCCAGGTAATACAGTGTAAATATACCTTATTATTTTTCCAAAAATCAGTGTTTCCCAAACCACAGGTGTCATCAGACCAGAGGTGTCCCAAGTATGGCCACTTGCGGCCTCGGTTGTTTTTTTATTGGTTAATGACACAATCTAAAAATAACAAAAATAACAAAAATAACTTTACAAAAAAGTCATAATTTTAGGAGAATAATATTATTATTAGGAAAAACAACTTCATTTTAGAAGCATACATTTTTTAAAAAGTTGTAATATTACAAGTTTGTTTAAAACAAAACAACACATGAAGTTGTAATTATTGGAAAATTAGGTTGCAGAAAAACTTATGAGAATAAATTCTAAATATTGTGGGAATAACATAATGAGAAAATTCACAAGAACAAAAATGAAATGGTTGGACGATGAAAAAAAAAACCAGCAAGAAAAGATTTGGAAAAAAATTATGTCATTTTCAGATATAAAGTCAAAATATTAAAAAAAAAAATGTCCAAGAAAAGTTGCAATTTTATGAGAATAAACTATTAGGAAGAAGAAGAAGAAGAAAAAATATAATATAAAATATATAAAAATAATATAATTTCAGTGGCATAGAGTTGAAATATCTTTAAAAATTTAGCCGTAATATTATGAGAAACAAACAAATCAAAATAAAGTTGCCATTTAAATTACGCTGGGGAAAAAAGATATAATATTATGGGACAAAAGTCATAATATTACGAGAAGAATATTTACAAAGACTATTTAAAAAGAAGGTTTGGAATATTTGGAAAATTAAAAAAAAAAACAACAGCAAAAACGTCAAAGCCGAGATGCATTTTTTTCACTATGTGGCCCTCAGTGGAAAAAGTTTGGACACCCCTGGTGGAGACAATAAGCTGACTATGAATTACATAATGCTGTAGCCTGGTGAGTGTCTATTACAACACATCAATGCAAATGAAATGAAAAGGCATGTTGAAGGGGATCAGTGTTGCCATGCAGAGCAGCATGTTTATCTCTTATTCACTACAAGCCATCCTTCCTGCCTGCCATCTTTTTACTGCCTCCATTAAAATCCCGCTCTATCCACAGTGGATAGTGAGTGTTCATCACTGGCGCTAAGCGCCACGGCACCACCAGTGGAAGCTATGAACTGGACACTTTTTTTTCAATCCAGTTCTCCTCACTTGTGTACATAAAACTGCAGCATCTGTGAACATGTGGCGTTCAATCAAGGCCTCACGATGATCTTCTGCTGGTGGTGTTTCTTTGACTGATGGCCATAATGTATAATGTAACATGTCCGCACAGGCTAATTGAAATGCTGCATGCTTTTAATGGGAAGTTACTCCCAAGAGTCCAAGGCAAGGTGAAGACAGATTTACTGTAGGTCCTGATGACTGATTGGACCGTACTTCTACTTAATAGTGACGTATTAGTTCTATTTCCGCTTCTTTCTACTCCATTTCCCACATGTACATGCAACGTATAAATCCGGTTGGAAATAGAGCACCCCGCAGGTCAGCGACATTTTTTTTCAGTGCCTTTTTTTTTTTGTTCTATATGAAAATAGAAACACAGTCATAGTAAAAATAACACTACTGTTCTTGGACGCCCCTTATTCAGATTACAAACCCCATTTTGTACAGTAGACAGTACCAGGGTCAAAGCGTCATCGGAAAACATGAATGGACTGCTCAGACAATGTTTGAAGTGTAATTCAAGTGCAAAAAGATGTTAAGCACTGTCAAAACAATAACACACTCCTTTGTGAGAGTGCTAAAGGCCAAAGAAAGAAGACAATGTGCCGAATGGAAGTCTCTTGAGATTCTTGAATTAGTTACATGAAATTCAGAATTCATTCATAGATTTTCGGTACTTAAAGGAAAACTGCACGTTTTTTGGGGGGAATTTTGCCCATCAACCACAATCCTTATGTGAAACATGACCACACGTCTTTGTCTAACAGGACACACTTATTTCGACTAGAAAGTGCTAAAAAAAACAAACAAACATGTATATAAACCAAGCTATAACGGCATTGTTATTGTAGCAGTTAACACGAAGAACTATTTTTCTGGCATAGTGACACAATGCCTGACAGTACAAAAAAAATACACAGAACAATAAAAAGAACAAGTATATGAACAACTCTGAATGGACAACCAAACGATGTGTACACTGTTAGCCCTAGTTCCATGTTTTGTTTGTACACGGCTAGATGGGCTGCGCTGTAATATCATATGCTATGTGCTCGATGTATCACAATCAATATCCTAATGACTCGTCCGCCTGGTCCAGCTGGTTTGGGGCGTCTTTTCCAGTTTATTTTGGAAAAAAGTTTCTATTCCTGCAGGGTTTGTTAGCAAACTTTTTGCCACTCTGTTGGCATGTCTGCTGTAGTTAGTATTAGCAAAAAATGTCCTTGTTAGCTCACTCATGCTAACTGCTAACTCAAAATCCTTATGTGAAACATGAACACACATCTTTCCCTTTTCTGTGCATTATAACACAAGAAAACAAGTTAATATGAGCTAGCTAACAAAGCACATCATTAGGACACACCTATTTGACTATGAAGCCCTCTAAATAAAACCTTGATATACATGCTGTGATCATGCATTAACACGTTGCACAATTTTGCCATATTTTGACGATTTAAAACACCTTCTTTCCTCAGTGCATTGATACTAGCTAACTAACACAACGCCTCGCTGACCACTCGTTTCTCAAAATTCCCCCCAAAAAGCAGTTAGAACAGCACCATCTGCTGGATATAGTGGTACACTCTCCCACATGGACAGACAGCTATATAATATAGACAGAAAGACAGATAAACAACAGTAATATAAATGTCCATCGGAATACACCCTGGGAAACTACAACCACCGGTCTTTTAAAGGAAAAGCACAGATAAAAGTTAATGATTTTCCTTCCTTGCCAGTGGTGAAATGGAGCGCAGTGTAGCTGACAGAAAGTCAATTGTCCCGTCACACCTTTCATCCCGCTGACTTAATATCCCGCCATGCCACGCGTGGATGTGGATTAAGACTTCATTTGAGCCAACGCAAGGCATCGCCACGTCACTTCAGCCTTAATGTAATGAAGCGCACTGTTTCGTTGGCCTTAAGGGGCCACGTTTGATACACAAGTATTGTAGGGTCATTAATGCACTGACATTTGTGCTGACACAGCAACTGTGACCTTTATGGGTAAATGACCTTTTTTTCTCTTCACGGTCACAACAAAAAGCGTTCATGGTCAAGTTTTATTTGTTCACAGCAAGTGCGGTGTGCTGGCTGGTCCACTGAAGTAAAAGTCAGCATTTATGTTTAATAATGATGACACTTATGTCACATTTTAATTGAAATAAATTTCATTTTTTTCAGGTAATTTAAGTTGTTTAAGTCAATAATAATAAAGATTCAAAAATAAATACCTGCGATTGGCAGGCGACCAGTCCAGGGTGTGAAGTCAGCTGTGATAGGCTCCAGCACATCCCCGCCACCCTAATGAGGATAAACGGCATAGAAAATTGATGGATGGAAATAAATGTATTGAAAATTAGGGATGATATTTTTGCTGATATTAACCGATATCAGATTTTTATGCTGATACTACTAAAAATAAATGCATACTACAAAAATCCAAGCATGAAATCATTCATTCATTCACTTTCTACTGCTTTTTCCTCACGAGGGTCGCGGGGGGTGCTGGAGCCTATCCCAGCTGTCTTTGGGCGAGAGGCGGGTTACACCCTGGACTGGTCGCCAGCCAATCACAGGGAACATATAGACAAACAACCATTCACACTCACATTCATACCTATGGACAATTTGGAGTCGCCAATTAACCTAGCATGTTTTTGGAATGTGGGAGGAAACCGGAGTACCCGGAGAAAACCCATGCATGCAGGGGGAGAACATACAAACTCCACACAGAGATGGCCGAGGGTGGAACTGGCTGTGAGGTCTGCGCGCTAACCACTCGATCGCCGTGCCGCCCAAGCATAAAATTGAATTCAACAAATATATTTAGGAGAGAATGTCATTGTAAATATTGTTTCTATGTCAAAAATTATGTGATGTTGTGTATGGTATCGGTCAATAAGTCTATTGTGTGCTTGGCTGCGGCGAGAAAGACTCATTATCTGTTATGCAGACAGTGCTGCATCATCAACATCATCATCTCTGACTCCGTGCAAGGATTCTTGATGCCACAGCTTTGCCCACAATCATCCACTAAAGATGACGCGTTTGACCCAGAGAGCTTTTATTTGGGCTAAGTAAAAATCAATGTTTGCTTGAAATAGTCAATAACAAGCGTTTTTGGTCAAGTTTTTACTATTTTTCTGAATGAATATTTTGTCAGGACAGAATATAATGCACATCTTGCAATTTCAAGGTTTGCATCGATTCACGTCTGACCAACTTTTGGGGGTAAAAAGAAACAAAGACCCATTCAGGAGTCCTTTAAATATTTGTCTCTAACTGCAGTTAAAATATTATATATTAATATATCAATCTTTTAAAACTACTTCAGCTTGAAATCTACATCCAAAATATTAGTTTAATTTTAGTAATTTGACTAATACATAACTAAAAAGTAATTAGAATAATGATAACAATTTCCAATCTATACATTTCAGAAAGTTTTAGGCCATGAAGTGGGTCAAACTGGAGCTACTAAAGACAAAAAGTTTCCCCAAAACTATTGTAAATATAAAAAAAACTAAGCTTCACTTCACATCAGCATTTGAAATCGATGGGGGCCTCAAATATTAATTCTATTTTTTTACTTGAACCCTTTAAATGTCAGTATGTTAACATAATTTTACAGCTTTGCTGCAAAACAAAAACAAAGCTAAAGTAATAATAAATAATACAAAATCAGTGCATGTTCTTGCATTTCAGTAGTGAGACAGAAATTTTGCTGCATGCTTTAAATGGGAAAAAGTAGTGCCATCTGGTGGAAGTAAAAATGTAACGCCAGTAGTGCAAATTGAGAATTGCATTAGTTCATCTAGAGATACATCTGGGATAAACAATTATATAGTATATATGATATATATATTATATGTTATATATTATATATTATAATGACTGTGGGTCATTACAGTAAGTGTTACAGTAAGTCATGGCGACACACCGTGTGGACCAAGCAGTATGCTCGTCTCCCGGGTGGCCCACGCCTGATAAAAGAAACCCCAGTAATCGAAATTCATTTGCTTCCATCAAACCTTAACAGCTAATCTGTCCAGGTTTAGGAGGCGTAATCAGCTTTGGTGTAGCCTGTCAGATGATATGAAGGGAAAGAGTCGCTGACATGAATGAAACAGCACACTTTCAATAAGGTTTCATTGAATTCATTGGGAGTGTTTTTATTGCCAAAGTGCCATAAATTGGCTGCGCATAAAAATGCCTTGCATGTATTTATATGTATTTTATCCTTCATGCAGTCTGTGTAGCGTCAGTTAACTTAGATGATTTAGGCGTCGCTCTTGTCCCTTTCAGACTTTTGCAATTCGCGCAACTCTCCAGTTGAAGTAAGCAGACAAATCGATACAGGAGATTACTTTGAAAAAACATTAACATTAGGGCCCCGCCGCATGCATCATTGCAGTTTTCTCAAGCAGAAAATGGGCTTTCAGGCCTCGGAGCAAGGTTCACGTGATTCCCTGGTGGCGGGAGCACTGTGTATTTTACAAGTTGGTAGAAAAAAACAAGGAAACTGGTAGGAATATGTTTTTGAAAGAGACGGGAAAGGCAGGATTTTAATTTTGAGGTTCACAGGCGTCGATGTTGTCCATGTCGACGTCACGCAGGCTGGAGGCATCTGTATCGTCGCCTACGCTGCTGACACTGTTCCTAAAAGTGATATCCCCAATGAAAGGATACACGCTGTCAGTGAACAAGTCCCGAATGTTGTAATAAGAGTCAGGGTCTTGTCCGTCTTGGTTAGGGACACAGTGCACCTCCATGGCTTTGTTCCTTTGGTAGTACTTGGAAAACTTATTAAAAATGATGGTGACAGGCAGCGCCACCACTAAAAGTCCGCAAATTATACATAAAGTGGCCACTATCTTCCCCGCAAGAGTCACCGGGCAGGTGTCTCCGAAGCCCACCGTCGTCATGGTGATTGTGGCCCACCACCAGCCAGAAGGAATGGTGCCCAAATCCGTGTCAGGCTCCTCCTTCTCCGCAAAGTAGATAAGAGCGGAGAAGATGGAGATGCCCACCGAGAGGAAGAGGAGGAGTAGTCCCACCTCGTTGTAGCTGTGCCGCACGGTGGCCCCCAGCGCTCGCAGCCCGATTGAGTGCCGGGCCAGTTTGAGGATGCGGAGAACCCTCATGAGGCGGAGGACCTGCACCACTTTCCCCATGTTCTCTATGTCCTCGTTCTCCTCGGCGCTCTCCTCGTCAGCATTTTCCAGGGCCAGAGTGGCATAAAAGGGCAAGATGGAAGCAACGTCGATGATGTTTAAAGGGTTCCAGAGGAACTTCCTGCAGGAGGGAGCAACGATAAGTCTGATGATGAACTCGGCGGAAAAGCAGATGATGCAGATCACCTCCAGAATGGCAAGCACGGGGTCCTCAATAGGTTTGTCGTTGTCGTCCAAATGCTGAAACTCGGGCATGCTGTGGACACACATGGCGATGATGGAGGTCAAGACCACACTGAGCGATGCCAGGGCGATGATCTTCGAGGCGCGGGAATGGCCCGGATCCTCCAGCCGGAGCCAAACGTAACTCCTGACCTCCGCACACCAGGCACCCTTGAACTTATCCAGCTCCTGATCCAGCACTGACAGCTCCTCCATGGACGAGTTGAAACTGGGCTGTTGGCCGTCTTCGCTCTTAGCGTCCCAATCCCTGTGGGTGATGTACTCCTTCCTCTCGTGGTACCAGTTGCTGCAGCAGTTGGCTATGTGGAACTCCTGGATGCCCCAGTACTCTATCTCCTGGCTGAAGGAGAAGACGCACAGGTCCTCCAACATGTGGAGTCGTCCTGTTTTGTAGTAGTTGAGGACGCAGAGGAAAACCCGAGGGTTCCTGTCAAAGTAGTACTCCCGGTCGGCGGCGGAGTAGTCGTCGCACAGCTCCAGGATGGATGCTTCGCTCCGGCAGCACAGCAGGCGAGCCAGGCGCGTGTGAGGGAAGCGAAGCAACATATCGCCATCCACCTCATAGCGAAGACCCCCCACGTTGAGGTGAAGCCGATGCTCTTCATAGCCGCACTTGTGGAGGATTTCCCCGTACCCCATGGTCCTGAGGACAAGCAGAAACCAGAAAGTCAAGACTTTGAGTGCAACATGCTCTGTTATTGTGGAATACATTAGTCCTCTGGAGCAAAGAAATCAATAACACACACACACAGGAAATGCTTTGTGCAGGAGCAACGCAGCATGAGAAACTGTCACTTCATGGTGAGCTCAATAGGATTATCACCAGAGGTTCTCAGTTACAACTCCAACACATTCAGCCTGTCCTTTGAAATATACTTTAAGACAATTATTTCCGAATGTTTAGCATCCACTGCTGTTATTCTGTCAGGCTGTTTTCCTTGGGAAACTGTGATAAAATACACTTTGCATGCATTTATGTAAAAAGCAACATCTCCTGCCGACTACATCCAGCTCATTACTGACGCTATTAACTTTTAATTAGATGTCAAGTTACAAAACATGCAAACCTACCAGGAATTCGGTCACTTTCCATCAAATCAAACTTTTAAGCACTGACATGCCTCCGGTCACATTCTGGTCGAAATGCAGCTCTCGTGGGAGCGAAGATGCAGCTTCACGGAGAGATGGACGCGGAGCAACTCAGCGCCTCTTTGATCCTTTTTACACCCTTGCAGGGAGGGGCCGGGAAAAAGGAGAGGAGGCAGGAGGGAGGGAGGAAGGAAGCGGCTGTTGATATGTGGGATGATGTCACGGCCCCTGTGACCTCATCTTATTGGCTGGCTCATGAAATGCAGGTGAGTGTACACGAAGTTTCCGTTTCCATTTTGCAATTGGGGCAGTGCCCCACTAGCTATATTTTTGGATGCCAGCTGATGCAGTTGTGCAGATATACGTTGATAAACCTCACTGTCAGACACCTTAAAAGCCGAGTGGGACAATCAAGTTGCCAGCTTTTAGCTTGATAGCTAGCGCTCTTGACTCTCATTTGTCCTTTCTCCCATGTCCTAGGGCCCTGGGCATGTAACACTACTCACAGTTGAATGCCGTCCCTGGGGTGGTATGATTAAGAATGCAGGAAAAATATAATCTTATATATATATTTCTCAGAAGTTAATAAATGAATCACTGTTCCATGGTGGACTATGCGGTCTATGATTAGTCAAAACATATGAAATACAAGTGATGCATAGTATTCAGGTCACTAGGCGACAATTATGACACAAACATTGATGAGACATTACCTTACATTACATATCAACTGTCTGAAATAAAAGTTCTCCTCCCATTCCTTGTGGAAGTGGTAGGTTTTTGGCTTCAAGTTTAGAAGAAAAAAATTTGAGGCTATCCCGCGACCCTTATGAGAATAAGCGGTAGAAAATGAATGAATGAATTTGAGGCTAACTGGTTTCGAGTCTCGGTCTCGAGTCCCTGCAGCATACAATTAATCGCAAAATATTGCGAAATAAACAAGGGATGACTGTAATAAAATATTCATTCATTTTCTACCGCTTATCCTCACAAGAGTCACAGGGGTGCTGGAGTCTATCCCAGCTGTCTTCGGACGAGAGGCGGTGTACACCCTGGACTGGTCGCCAGCCAATCACAGGGCACATATAGACAAACAACCATTCACACTCACATTCATACCTATGGACAATTTGGAGTCACCAATTAACCTAACAGGGGGAATCAAACTCGGGTCTCCTAGCTGTGTGCCCAACGCGCTAACCACTTGGCGCCGTGCCGCCTACAATAAAATAAAATCAATAAAATATATTAAAAAATAAATTAAACTACTTATTATTAGTCATTCATTTTGTACTGCTTATCCTCATGAGGGTTGCGGGGGGTGCTGGAGCCTATCCCAGCTGTCTTCCGGTGAGAGGCGGGGTACACCCTGGACTGGACACAGAGATGGCCGAGGATGGAATTGAACTCAGGTCTCCTAGCTGTGAGGTCTGTGCGCTAACCACTCGCTCACCGTGCAGCCCTTATGCTAATAAGTTAGCATGAACTTTGAAAATTGAAAATGATATTATGACATGAAAAACTTTTACTTTTTGTACATATAGTTGCATTTAGGTATTTTCAAAGTAGTTTAAAAAAATGTTTATGGTCATATAGGGCAGCAAAACACACACTTGCCACGTTGAGCACGCCTGGTGTATTTTTGCAACGAGCTATGGGGAACAAATTATGGTTGGGCACAGATTCTGCCTAGCAACATGACCAGGAAAGGGGCAACATATAGACATAAAGCAATATATCTTCAAGAATAGAGGGAAATTGCATATAATAATAGCAAATATGTACTCCTACAGAAAAGGCCTGCCACTCTGACCTTCGATCCGAGCTGCTTAAATCATTTTGAAAATGAATAGAGTTCTTACTTTGATACAATATCCCTAATTTTGAGGAAGCAAGGGGCATCCGACATGTAATTAAAATGGTTTAAAATGGGAATGTACTAATAAAACATAGCCAGTATTACACATTCTGTGGTACATGATAATAGAAAGAACATTGCAGAGGTTTGCTCTTAACTTATTCTTACCTTAAAAGGCCGGTGGTGCTTCAGTCAGACGTCCAATCAGCTTCTGATTGGATGCACCTGTGTACACCTGGGTGTTGCAGTATTTGTACACCAGCGACTGGCCTCCTTGCTGTCTGCAACGACAGGGATAGTGTGGTTCTTCAGACCCACTCTTTGCACCATGGTTGGCGTGTTCATACTGGGGTTTGTTGTTTTGTTTTGTTTTTTCCCCCCTCTGCATATTTTACATGTTGACGCTTCCTGTGGTTTGACAGTGCGTCTGTCTTTTCCAGGCTTTTTCTCCTGTCTTTATTTGGGAGTATAGAAGCTCAAAAGACACAATCCACAAGTAGGGTCTTTTTTATTTTTGAAATTTCCACATTCTTAAGCATTAATTTCCTGCACCTATGTTTCCCCTAGATATTCAGTCCAAATGTTTGGGAAATATCTTGCGTGTGGATGTCGGTCCACTTCGAGGGAAGCTTTTGGAAGTTTCTGCTGTTGTTGGTAAGCTGTTAGTCTCGTTTATATAATTTTTATTTTTGTCTCATATTGTCTTTTCTTAAAGGTAACTCTGCCTATAAGCTTACGCAAAGTTTGGCAACACAGTGCGGCTTCAGTATGAAGTACAACCAGCAAGAAACCATTGTGATCTATGCCTCCATTCATAACTGTTTTGCTCAAAACATGGTAACCACAATGCAAAGCTACATGTCATGAAGAGCTGTGTCTCAATATGGGCCTCATATTTTTGTTATAGGGGGATTCTTTCAGAACAGTGTTAAATCTCAGGCTCTATGGTAACCAGATGGTTCAAGGCGAGGTGTATCAGGTGGCTGAAACCTGCAGCTATAGCACGCCGGCCTCCAGGGAAATAATCTGTGACCGCAACTATATGGAGGTAAGTGAATGTGTCACAGGCTTTGGGTGTGTGCAAGCATCAAGGTTGGCACATTAGATGTGACAGCAGAGGGCACGAGTAGAGATGGATGGTCACTTATACAGTGAGCTCATTTCTAGGTGTCCGTGAAAAGGGTCGTTCCAGATGATTATGCCAAACCTCGGAATCTTGTGCCAGGGACCCAGTCGAAGTCTGATCATGGACGGGCTACTGAGGTTGGATAAACTTGGCTTTTGTATTAAAGTAGTCTGTTTTTTAATTTTTTTTAACCCTCCTTTCAAAAGAAGCTAATTGACTCTGGATACAAAATCTCAACACTGGTGCTCAACACTCCCGAGGAGAAGAAAATGACCTTGATGGAGGCCCAAAGACATGGCTACAGGATTGCCAACACACCGACGAGACTCGTTCTGCGAAGTTCCAAGTCTGCGCCTGACACATACATACAACATGTGAGTTCATTGAATGTTGAGATGCCATTTTGGCCTGTATACAACACTTGGCTACTTAGAGGGTGCCAACATTCAAATGTGCTGAAAGAATTATCTAATAGCGTTTTGGCAAAATTTAGCTAAAGTATGGAATGTGTAGCCTCCTGTAACATGACAAACTGCTACTTTCAAATTGAAGACTATAATTCCAATGTGAATGTGGTTATAAAAACAATTTCCCCCATTTCATACACAACTGTATAATATCAATGTGTTGTCCCCTGACAGGTAGCTGGTGTGCCGATGGCCGTGCTGCAGGCCACCACCATCTTTAAAAAGAAGTGGCTCACAACTGAAATCGAGGCAGCTGCTGCTTGCCCAATAGTGGACGGTAAGGTTAAAACAACAATGGGTTGTATTGGGGTGAATAGTGTCATTGCTTATGGCGACACAAGATTACCCTTTAGTGTGGACCAGCCAGGACACCTCATGTTGCTGTCCAACAAAAAAGTTGTTTTGAAATAAGTGAATTTTGAAGATCAATGCTTATCATTGGAGGGAAATTTTCCTTTATAATAAAACCTACAGTGATTTCATAAATAAAAAAATAGTGACATTTTCTTTGTGCAGAGTCAAAGTGGCCTTCATTGGCCCATGGAGCAGTTAGACTTGAAGTGCCTTTTAATATAACGCAATAAGAATTGCATGTATGCTCTAATTGTGTCATTTCCTGCGATGTCCGTCTAGGAAGTGTTTACATCACAGAGAAGCTGATCAGCTGGTTCCTGCCCACCCGTATAGACCCGCTCATTTCTTCTGGCAAGTTGAAACTTCTGGAGGTGCACGTGGGCATCGATGGAAGGAGGTTGAATGGCGCGGAGGTGTCGGCCCGACGCTACAACATGACAGTTGACCACATGTACATTGCGGTCCATATTCCTATCGGGGCGCCTGGTGGATTCTTTAAGGTAGATCTCGAAGGGAGGTTTCGAGTATAAATGAGGTAACAACTTTTTTTTTTTTTTTTTTTTTACTCTGGCAGAGTGTGGTCCAGAATGGTCAGTACTTTGTCTGTTATGTGATTGAGCCTATGCTTGAGTTGCTATGGATGGAGGATGCCACCAATCGGGACACAAGATACAAAGTTCTCTTCCCCATCACGACACCGCCAATGTCTCAACCCGTGCAAGTGTATGACAGTAAGTGTCCGTGTTAGACTTGTGCGTGCGCTCAAACATCATCTAAAGTCTAACATTGTCTGCAGACACTGTTGTCCAGCAGCAAGTTTTCAACGTGGTGATCGGGCCTTTTGCGCCTGATGTGGCTCTAGCCAACATTACGTTAGCCGAGGAGGTTTTGACGGTGATGGACTCCACCAAGCGAAGCTTGAGTGTGCAGGAGCATCGTGCTCACAACAGCAGCTTGAAGTTCTTCGCGCTAAAATTACCTTTCACAGACAAAGCAGTCTTACTGAAGGTCTGTATCATACTTCTTGCAGATGTGTCCTGTATTCAGGAATCCTAATCCTGTTGTGTCTAACAGAAAGAAACAGGGGTTACAGTCTACTCGCTAAAAGTGACTCTTGGTCTGGTGGTTCTGCCAGAGTTTGCACCATTTTCCTACTCCACTAATCTGAAAGCAAAAATGGTTAATGCAGGTAAGTAAAAAATGTCAAACTGACTACACTGCTGAATTTGATACCCTAGAATGGCTTTGTTTTTTTTTTTCCTCTAAAGAATGCAGGAATTAGTTGATGCTCATAACTATAGGATGGCTCTCGTCTGGGGGGGGGGGGACTTCACTCTGTAAAATGAGTTGCTAAAATACAATAGAGTGGGGTCTCTGCCAGTCAACAATTGGATGGAATGACACTTGTGGCGTATTAACTCACTCCATTGTATGACCTGTTTGGCCATGCTGCAGCTTTAAGAGAAATACTTGGGATCCTGTGCCAGGCCCCTCAGACTAGCTAGTTATGAGGCGAAACACCACTACAGTTTTCGATTTGACTTTGACAAATGTGCTCAAATTGTATTTCCACCTAGGCAAACCTTCCATCAGTGGCATCTGCGACTCCCGGAACTTCTATATTCTCGTGCAATACGGAATGCAAGGCCACACCTTCCGAACGACCTTGGGAAAGCGCCTTTTGACGCAGAGTGTGGCTCAGGAATACGGCTTCACAGAGAACGGAACCCACTTCAGTGTCGTGGTGCCCTTCACATCCCAAGATGTTGCCTATGAGGTAGTTGGCTTATGTTAGCTTTAGCAGCTGAGGTCTGTATTTCCACCAGGAAGCGCATTGGCAAGGATATCATTACACAACTTAAAAATATTTCTGGCTTGGTTTTTCATAACGTCAAATTTCTTTGCAGGCTATCGATGTATCTGTGAAAAAGATCGAGGGGTCATTCATCAAAGGCAGACTTGATGTCATGTTGCAAAATCCCGAAACCAACCACAATCTCCAAGCCTTTACTCTGACTTGTAGTTTCCCCGCCACACTGATTGGTTTGTTATAACGATTTGCACTTTTAGTCTAGACTGTGCATACACTGACTGCCGCTCTTTCAGAATGTTTACCCAATGGAACCATGACTGCTCTCGCCGTCAAACTGGAGTCTGTTCCTAGTCTGAACCCCCGTCAGCTGACCCTCAGAGACCCAGCATGTGTTCCCGCCTACAGCAACGACCGCTATGCTTATTTTGTCTTCACCGGTAACACGTGTGGGACCACCAGAAAGGTAACATCTGACTATACCTCCCCCCTTCCCAATTCGGATCTAATGTCGCTGCTCCTTTTTTTTTTTTAAGTTTTTGTCCAATGTGATGCTGTATGAGAATGAAATCTCTCTACCGGATGCACTTCTGAAAAGAGGCGCCCTCGATGAGCCAGAATATGAGTGAGTGAATTTTATCAAGCTATATTTAGGTTACTAATGCAAATAAAAATGAATTACGACAACCTTCAGTGTAACCTTGCACGACACATTACAGCTTGCCAAGGTGACCGTTAAAAATTACACCCGAGTCATAAAAGTCGGTGTATCTTTAAACATAAATGTGACAAATCACTTTTATAGTGTTAAAAAAAAGCTGAGCTCACTGAAAGCCAATGAAATGGGAGTTGAACCATTTTTTTTTTCCTTCCCCACCCTCAAGGTTAAAGGTTTCTTGCTACTATGACGTCAATACAAGTCGTGCCATGACCTTCCATACCAGGCCTCGCAGGAATGAACCATATGCAGAAAATGGAAAAGGCGAGCTCCAAGTGGCACTAAGGCTTGCAGTAGGTGTGTAGCATATGATAACTTTGTATTATGGGGCAGTCTAAAAATATAAATGATCTGGATGTCACCCTTTTTGTCCATGTTCTATCATTTTTAGATGACTCCTACAATGAATTTTATGGTGACTCAGACTACCCGATATCAAAGTACCTGCAGCAGCCGTTGTATTTCGAAGTGGAACTCGTGAGGTCAATGAACCCTAAGGTGTCACTAGAGTTGGAGAACTGCTGGGCCACAGTGGATGAAGACAGGGCATCCCAGCCCAGATGGAATCTAATCATAAATGGGTACAAATTGTGTGGGGGGATATTGATACTTTTGCCGCTTGCTCATCTAGCATTTTCTGTCTAGCTGTCCAAACCCTGTTGATCCACACAGTGTGGTCTTCCACCCTGTGTGGACAGATGACAGAGTGCAGTATCCATCCCACATCAAGCGCTTTGCGGTCCAGATGTTTGCTTTTGCTGAAGACCAGGATAACTTGAAGAAGCAGGTAATTTTTGTCTTGAGTGATGGGAAGCTGGGAATGCAATGCTTGGATGTAAAACATGTCTGACAATTAATTCTAAGTGACCTCTTTGTTGCAATAGAGAAATGTTCAAATTGAGTTATGATTGCAGCTTTACCTCCACTGCGATGTGGAGATCTGTGACCCCCGTAACCGTCTGAGCGAAGTGTGTAGGAACAGGCGCTGTTCCAGCCAGGACAACCGGATCAAAGGTGGGGATGAGGTTTTGCAAAATGAGCATTTTGAGTGGGGAATTTTCCACTTTTTTTTTTCCCCCTTTTTTCTAGTTCAAAAACGAGCCACTTCAGATTTGGACCTCAGACACGTGTCTTCTGGTTGTATACTTGTAAAGTGATAACAATAAAGTTACTTTTAAACATGACATGTGTGCTTGGTGAATCTACTCTTCAAACACTTGGATTCCAATACAAATATACCAAAGGTGGTAAACATTTAAATATTGAACAAAGCAAAACTTATTCTCAATCAGAAATCACTCCACACTCTTTTATTGCTCTCTGGTTCTACCATATCTAACTTATTGTGTGGCAATATGGGGTAAAAACTATAAAGGCAATCTTCACTCGCTATATGTACTGCAAGAAAAGGTAGTAAGGATAATTCATAACGCCGCCTACAGAGAGCACACTAACTCATTTTCTTGTATAATACTTCAACGTGCTGATAGTTAATCTTCAAACGGCTAAAATAAGGCTAAAAATAACCAATTACCTAAAAATGTAATCCAATACTTCTCTACAAGAGAGGAGAAATAGGATCTCGGAAGATCTAAATTTGAAACACTTATATGCTAGGACAACGTTAAAAAGCCATAGCATTGCAATATGTGGAATCAAACTATGGAATGGATTGAGTAAGGACCTCAAACGCTGCACAATGATGAGCAAATTCAAGAAACAATACAAGCAGTTGTTTGCTAAATACAAGGATGAAGAGTCTTGAACCAGTCATGATGTGCTATACATATCACTATATTGACACTTACTATGGTACCCATTATGTCATTGTATGATCACATCACCTTGTACTTGGATAGTGACAAAAAATAAAATACAAAAATAAAAAATTATATTAAAGGCAGGAAGTGAACAAATGTAATGGTTACTGATTGTAAAAGTACCAGATGGAAGGTAGGATTTAATAAGCTTTGCTTCTTCCTACTCCTTTTGGACATGTGTGAACTGATTGTGATGCACTCAATTGTAATCTGATGCATGTTCAAATGAAATTAAATCATTACCACATGCAACATGCAAACTCCACACGGAGATGGCTAAAGGTGGAATAGAACTCAGGTCTGCTCGCCCGCCGTGCAGCCCTGTCAAATCATATAAGGCAAAATAACCCTAGGAAGGCATGAACGTGACGGTACATTTTTCTCTAGTACTTGGAGTTGCTGTCATATCTTTAAATTTACCAATTTGGATTTAATAAATTAAGCGTCAAAGTAGGTTATATGATGTATCTTATGGTGGTGGTTCTGGCTTGAATGGATGTCCTTCAAGTACACTTCCCAGCCCCCCCTTCTAAACCAACTTTAACTTTTTGCCAACTATTAAAAGGTGCGTATTTCACAAACTCAATTTCTCCTTAAATTGTAATCGACTTAAATCCACATTTACACTTAAAACTCTTTCAGGAATAGAAATGAACAGCAGTTAGCCTATAACCACCAAGTAGCGTTAGCTTATTTCATCATATTCATTCCATAATTTGGTGTACATGAAGCGATGCTATAGTGCCATACCTTTATCTTTGGGCCCCTTTCTCTCTAAATTGTGCACCTGGCGGCTTTGACTGTCTTTTCCAAGTTTTGTTGACAAATTAACAGCGCTGTCACGTCACCCAATTGGCCAAGGCTAAACCAATGAAACCGACGTAAAATTTCCTCATTTCATTCCCTCAGTAAAATAGCATGTTTCAGACTCTTGGTCTGCAATATATGATGTTTCAAAATGTTTCATTTTTTGCCTTGTTAACCTGAAAGCAAAGGCACCCACCCCTTGGAATAGTCTTTGGTTTCATCCACATCACATGGTGGACGTTTGACCACGTCTGGGGGCGCGAGTATCACGCCTGTAGAGGGCGCCAGTCTGCCATGTATAGATTTGCCATAGATTTTTTAAAGGGGAAAACTGCAGGAATTCACATTTTACACTGTTGTACCTCGTGGAGGCAGTAAGAGGTTTAAAATGTACAAATACATGGAAAAACCCTTTGGAAGAAACCGGCTCCACAGGTACAGCCTCTTAAAAAAAAAAAACAATGTGTCCATGTCCGTTAATTTGTCTTGAACTTCTGTTTTGCTTCTAACAGACCAGCTGCAAAGCAAAGAAGCTAGGCTGTAGTTATGGGGCTGAGTTACTCCATGTGAATAAAATGTTTTTATCTACAAATGAGTGCAAGGTTATATTTGCCACAATTTTTTTTTACATTTTTGTATGTGGCTCTTAAATTGATTGCAAACAAAAGATTATGAAAGCAACTCAACTTTAAATTCAGCCAGCAGATACAGTAACTTTTGCAGGTCACTTTTTTTAGTTCCAATGTTATGCAATATAATTTGTCATTTTAATGGTGGAGCCCAAGAAGATAAGCAACAGCTGTGGAGCGGACACTAATGGGAATCTAAATAAATAAAAATATACTGTTTTAACATGCTGCCAAAGCCCCTTTTCATTCCAGGTCCAGGAAACCTCCTAAACCCTGAATAGGGTTTGCTTAAGGAATTACTTTGTACTCACCTCTCTGGCTCTTACAGCATCTGAAAAAAGTGAGTACACTGATGTTGTGGCCTTGGGTGTAATCATCCCTCATACTTCAGTAGCCAGTTCACATCTTAGGTATAATACTCCAGAAAGTAAACTTGGATATACTCTACATGTGTACTTTGGACTGCAGTCATGATTGTCAAAATAGCTAGCAACATGAGTCGCAAGACAACTGCGTCTTCCTTATAGCCAACCAGGGTGGTGGCAGTGCTGCATGAGTGCCACCAGCATCGAGGAGCTAGGGTTCATTGAGAGAATCACCTCATTTTGGGTACAATATGGACATGCTCAGTACTCACTTGTGTTGCCAATTATTTAGACGACTGTGTTAACACAGTCATGGCATGTCAGTCATGATGGTGACATGTTCTCCCATTGCATGTGGAAGTGGTGTTTTTGTCTTGTCTTTCCCCACTCTGTTCAAAAAGCTTCAAGTTTAGAGCAAATTGGAGGATAGGTCAACTTACTGAAAGCTATAACTGGCGGCCATTGCTTATGTTCCTGCAGTCATTCCATAGCCTGCGCAATGTGATGTAAACAAAGTGTAAAGTTACTATAGGGGTGTTATTTCACATCTACAGGGCTCCAATGCAACAGTGTATAAATTTATGAAAATAGTTTGACATTGAAGCAATACCATTTCAGATTTGTAGACGTCGAGTAGACTGCTCAAAGGTTGATAGAAACCAGTGACATAACTCGTTTCTGATACAAGTAGCTGCATGACTACTGTGACACATGTTGGACTACCTTTTTTGGGGCAAAAAAAAAAAAAAGTTCAAAGAAAGTTTAAGACTTTTATTCAGAGTTTTGACTGGTGGTTAAATAGAACAATTGGTCCCGATGAGATTTGCCTTTGCCGGAGAGAGTCTGTGCTTCTTTGTGCTGAAAGAAGCCAACATTTCATTAACTGCATGTTTAGATTAATTTTAGCCAAGAATTGTTGCAACTCACCTCTTCTCAGTCCTTTGAGCCCTTGCAATGCAGAATTACGGGGGCTGGGATGTTTACACTGACCTCTGCAGGCATCCTCTGCTTGGCTGTTTGCGTCACATACCACGACATCACAGTGGACATAGATCTGAAGAGAATTTAATAGTTTAGTATCAGATATCGGCTGAGTGTTTAACACAATGGAAACAGGCTGTACCTCATCTTTGAGAACCTCATCGTCTTTGGTAAAGGTGAACATCTTGACTGAGAAGCGTTTAAAGTGGGATGGGATGTCTACTCTGGTGTCAGCCATGACGGGGTGAAAGAGTGCAACATAGCTGTCGTCGAGGTTCCCACAGCTGTATCAAAACAAAACTTATAGTAATATACGCTAATATAGTATCAAACGCCAGTGAGATGATCTTACGTGTCCACAATGATGTCCCAACTGGGTAGAGATGTCCTGTCTGAATGAGCGGTGGCCCAGCAGTTCTCCAAGATGAGCGCCAAGTTAGGATCACGAGTATCCATCAGCTCCACCTCAAAGTAGAGAGGCTCCCTGAGGTACTTCACAACTGGGTAGTCTTCAGCTTGGTAGAAGTGGTCATAGGATGTATCTGAAGAGGGGGGGAGACCATTTAGAAGCTGTTTTACTACGCAACTGTAAAATGCAGTCTTACCCTGCGCTAGCCTCATTTGCACAGAAAGTTTCCCCAGTCCAATCTCAGCGACGGGGTAAGTGCTGCGAGCTTTATGGCCAAATCCAACAGTCTGGGTGGCGTTGATCATGTAGTAGCAGGAGATAGTTTGCCTACAGGAAAGAATGCGTCAATGTAGAAACATGTCATGGCCATTAAGATGACTGCAGACTTACCTATAGTCAGGATCAACCGGTGCGGTGTAGGAGGCACCTTTGGTGTTGTAATAGAGGCCAATCTCGTTTTGGTACAGCATGTAGTTGTCAAAGAACTGTCAACAACATGTAGTTAAGCGCACATGACACCGTCTTGTGGCGGTACTTTTACTTTACCGATCTAGTGGTGCCACAGGAATCCACACTGAAGACGAAATAAGCAAAGCGGTCGTTGCTGAAGACCGGCTTGCAAGCCTTGTCCCTTAGGGTCAGCCAGTTGGGGGTGAGGTTGGGAACAGATTCCACTTTGACAGCCAGAGCAGTCATGGTGCCATTGGGGTAGCACTCTGGCAATAGGGAGGGGAGGTTTGTCAAGTCCTGTTTTTTTTTACGTCTTACACTGTAGTATCAGTTGTGTCAGCACTAAACATCATTTTAAGAAGTGTGGCAAAGCAGATTTCCATGTTTTTTTTTTAACAAGATCCCATCCCTACCAGTTGTCTTCAAGGGGAAGTTGCAGCACAGGTACAGATCACCAAGCAGCCAGTTGTTGTTCGGTTCCCAAAGCATCATGTCAAGTCTGGCCCGGACTGAATTGGATGTTATTAACTGCAAAAAAAGGCAAGTTATAGAATGTAGCCAGGGGGTCTGGATCAAGGTTTGAGTATCCCATGTACCTCATACACTGTGTGTTTGGCAGAGAAGGGCACCACAAAGCTGAGGTGTGTCTCATTCTCTTGCAACTTGAAGGTTTGGGCCAGCTCGGGTGAGAGCTCCTGATAGCCCACCAAAGTCTGGAAGTTCTTGCCTTGATTTCCGTATTTGACTTTGACATAGAACAGGTTGTCGTCACAAGAGCCTGAGATTGTAGGGAGAACTGGGAAGAGTAGAATTATGAATTAGCAATTTCATCTCAGTTTACCATAACACGTTAAATGAATTGCTTATTAAAATATGCGTACATGTTCAATATGGAACAGATTGCTACAGAAAAAAAAAAGGCAAATCTGATTCAAGTAAATTAGTGGAACCATGTAGTTCAACCACCAGATCCCAAGGCCCCACTAAAGAGGTAGTGTTCTTACCAACATCCTGCAGAGAAGCCTGCAACTCCACTGGGTGAGCAAACGGCGTTTGTTCCGGTTGGACCACAAACCCAAAGACCACAGTGAGGGTGTAGGTTGTGACCAGAGGCTCAGGATTCTGCAGATTGGTCGAAAATGAGCCATGTTCGCATACATATGGATTTTTGTATTTTTACATACATGTTTAACAACTTCAGGGACATCAAATGGGATTTGCAGAGAGAAGCTCTTTAGGCCACCAGGATGGCGAGTCTCCTGTACAACAAAGCCTCTCGCTTCACACTCTTCAAGACTGAGGGTGTCTGTAGAGAAGGTGATGTTCCAGAGCTCCACATCATCAAGGAAGGTCCCCACTTGGATACTGAACAAACGGTCCTCAGCTTTGCTATCTGAAGAAACCACAATGAGCAGTGTTGGTAGCTTGAAGTTCTAACCTGTAAAAGATTGTTCGACTTCAAAGGGCTGTGTGGCATTAAACCTGGTGCACTTACAGTCAACAACTTGGGGCAGTCTGGGCATCAGGGGTGTGGTGATGGGGAACAAAATCTTGTATCTGGTATCTTCTTGGGTCTTGTCTGACCGCCACAGGACTTCAAGCATGGGCTCCACAGTGTAGGTAACGTGGTACTGGTAATCTGGGGCATGGCTCTGCAATTATGTATACACTTTTAAATAAGTCATGAAAATGGACATAAACAGCAAGTCCTGCATATCAGATGCAGCGTGGTCCAAACCTTGTTGTAGCCACTAGGACAACCCACGGGGATCTCTACCACAATGTGAAAATCCGTCGTGGATAGTGTGTACCCCCGTGCCGCCATCTGAGGTCGATCCAGCCGCTGTCCGTTGATTCCCATGTGCATTTCTAGGATCTTAAAGCCGCCGTCCAGAAGGGGTGTCACACGGCGAGGAATGTGCCAGGAGATCATATCATCTGTGAAGAGGACGCCACCTGTCGAAAGAATAAAATGGAGTGAGCTGCAGCTGAGGAAACATGCTATGCTTGAAGAAACGCACCTGTGGGACAAGCCACTGCCATGTTCTCTACAGTTAAACCTTGCGGCGTCTTGTGGTAGGTGCTAACCTTGAGGACCTCCATGGGGACTCCAGCCACCTTAAATTAGCATCATTATAAAAAGGGCAGGCGAATGGATGATTTAGTATTTAGTGTGCCACTTACATCCTCGGAGTAAGTTTCGGCTGTATTGTATGGACTTCGCACAACCAGGCGGTTGGTGGTTGCCATGGCGCTGTATCCCGCATGTTGGGCCTCACCAGTCATCATAACCACTGGCTCGGGGGTGTAGAACGTCATTTTCCAGATTCCATTTTCTACACCATGAGCCTGAAGAGAAATTTGTTTTAATTTCATCAAGTACACAACATAACAATTGAGTCTCAATCCACATACAGTGGGGACATTCTTGGAGTACTCATCACCCTTGGTACCTTGAGCAGGAGCAGCCATGTAGTGCGACACCTAAAGAATACAGACTTGGTGTGACCTCTTAAAAGTACACAAATGTACAAAAGCTACATACTTCCATGTAGTTTCTGTCACAAAGAATCTCTCTGGAGGCCCAGCGGGCGTAGCGGCAGGTCTGCATCACATCATGAGAAACCACGTCTGGCAGATTCTGGCTGTACATTTGAAGCCTGAGGCCAACATTAAAGGTTGTGTCATCCTGCAAGAGGGCATACTAGTTACTTTATAGGCTTTACAGCACTTGATGCATGGCTGAGGGAGACCTTGTGAATAGTGCTTAGTGTGCTATAAGTTATTACTGAGATTAATCTTTCACGGCTCAGTTGAGTGTCTGACATCCAGCTTTTTGTGCACTACATAATGGCATCTTAAAAATTTAATGACAGCCTTCAAAAGACACAATAGCAGGTTGCAATGTCCTGTTGCCAAGTTACTCAAGATTCTTTGCAGTTAACATTTGCTAGCCAAAGATTGTCAATTTTGCACAAGAAAATTCCCAAGTTTAAGCATTCACAGGCCAGATTTGGGACACAATCCAAGAATGAACAGCCCAAGAATAGTAGACCAAATGTAACTCAAGGAAATCATTACACCATATGAAGGATATGTTCAAAATGCTACTGTAAAAGGTAATTACTGAGTCTTTTGGTTTCACACATAAGCAGGAATATAAAACATCAAAAACATACATTGTTGTCCACATAGCAGCCCATCAGAGAGGTGTAGATCCTGGTGTTACCCCATGGGTCAGACTCCATGCTGTAGCCACACTGAGCAGCCAAGGTGGGTGTTAGCACAATGTGTTGGCTGCCATCTGGAAATATATATATTTTTTTACATAAGTCGCAAGCCACTGCCTGAGAACTACTTTGTTCAATTAACTCACTGATGGCCTCCACTTCAAGTTGGTTCCCCACAGCAAGGGCCTCATCCAGTGTTAGCCTCATCAAGTTACCAAAACACTCAGATGTTAATCCTCTGCCTGCAAAAGACAGTCATTGATCAAATGTGAACCAAAATACACACCCCCCCCAAAACCCTGAAAAATGGCTTACGCGAGTCTGTTCTGCCTCTCATATTAGGCCTTGCTCCATTACAAATCACAGCAAGCAGGCTCCATATCAAACTGAAATACAGGTAAGTTAGACAGGAAACACATGATACTTCAATATATACATCAATATACTCACATGTTCCCAAGACTCCTCATATTGCAGTTAGTGGGAGTACAACCATACAACCACATAGAAGAACAACAACAACAACAACAACAACAACAAAAAAAAGGAACCAGTCACAGGACTCCAACCACTTGCAGAGATTGGCACTACAAGACCAGCGCACACCCCCACCAACTCTGAAGTGTAGAAGGGGCTGACTGCTTTCTTCAGGCCTTGCCACCTGTTTTAATGGCTCTCAATTACAACACACAGGTGAATGGGATCACTAATCAACCCACACTTTACACTGTTTCGATGCGGCGTTCAAATTCAAAAGTCAAAATCTATTATCGTCATTCATGTATGCAAATTAACTATGTGGTGAAAGGCCTTACATTTCTTTTCCACCTTTTGTATGATTTATTTAGCTACTACTTTTTCTGTTCAAATTAATTTTGACAAATGATTCCATCATTTTTGTAAGTGCAGCAAATGTCATTTTACTTTATTTTGTGTACAACAGTGGTTCTCATCTGGTATGTCAGGACCCAACAGTGGGTTGCAGGTTTTTGACTGGGGAAGAAAATAATAATGTAATGAGCCAATGTCTGTGAATGCACCTTACATTTGATTGGTTTGCTATACGCCACTGCGGGGTGCATACCATGTTTCTGGGTGGGAGGAAGGACATCAAGCTGTCCATCCGACACACAGTTGCAGAGATCTGTTGGAGAATAGCACGCCATGCAGCTCGTATTGTGTTGAAAACAGTCCCTTAACATATAAGATACACACCAGTTGTCATTGAGGGGTGTGGGCGGATCCCACAGCCAAACCAGTTGAGAACCACTCATGTATAGCACCGATATTTTTCTCTTTTGTTATATTTTTTTGGTGTTAACATATGAGCAACGTGTAAATTAATTATACCAGCATGTTTGGTTCATTGTAGAGAAATTGTCAGTGTGTCAATGGTGGTGTACCCCATCTATGAGTCAGCTGGGATAGGCTCAAGCACTCCTGGAGGCTCAAACAGATGGGTCATTATCTACCAAAGGAACAGACGTCAATATCCTCTGTTTATTTTGTCCTGTTGGTCTAGAAGAGTGCGTTCAAGGCCAATTTTAGCATCCTCAAAATCTTCTTTGAGCTTTAAAGCTTGTTGGAAGTCCTGAATGGCGTTGTCAAAGAAACCTGAAAAACATTTAAAACAAAACGTGACAAGATGCCACACTAGATGCATTTCCACTTTCTAGGCAACTTAAGGCGTCCGTATGATGTTGATTCTTATATACACAGCGCCATCTAGTGTCCTCGAGAACACATCACCTTACTGCTATATTCAGTAAACCGGACCTCTTTTATTTTGAAAGAAAATGGATATTTGTAAAAGGAGGTAGATAACTATGTTCTGGAAAACACAGATAATTACACATGATACACAACATTTGACACCGTTTTGGTATGACAGTCAAAAGCTGAGAGTAAAAGTGAATTGTGTTAGTTTGAAGGCCGGATGTAGATGATGGGAGCCTTTCCTTACCGAGTCTATAGTGTATTAGTCCTCTGTTGTAGAATGGCACTTCAAACTGGCTGTCAGCCTGTATTGCCGAGGTGTAATCTTCTACTGCTTCATTAAAATCCACTCGAAAATACTTTATTTGTCCGCGGTTGTTGTAAGCAGTGGCCAAATGAGCGGCTTCACATTCCCTGTGAACACAACATGACACCGTTTTACCCTCAATTGCTGTTAGCTAGCTTCGTTACCACATTTAGACAACAAACAACAACCTGGACTGTGCGCAGAATGAAATGAACCTGTTATAAAGCTCTTCTGCTCGTTTAAAATTCTGTTTTTTAAATTCAAAGTTGGCCGTTTCCAATATTTGTATACACTCGTCCGCCATTGTGGCAGAAACGCGGAAGTGACGTCGTCCAATAGCGTCCAGCCGCTGTGCTAGTGGGCGTGGTTTATAGTGCTCAACCCCTTTTGTTATAATTAACAGACTATGAACTTATTAAAAGATCATTAATTACATGGCGATTACTAGAATTATGAAACTATATTAATAATTTTATTTTGTGTATTTTATTTCATGTTCACATGATCTTTGTGGAAAAGTGGAGAAGATGCAGAGGTCACCCAGGGTCGTGCATGCACTTCCTTTTTTGTGCATCATTAATCCCCAGCCTGTGTGAAACCCAAATAAAACCATTTTTCACAGGGCTGCAAGGTAATGATACAATACCATGCAAATAAAACACAGAAGTAGTGCTTTTGCAGTAAAATGAAAAACACACAAGGAAAGTAAATGTTGTCCATGGCTCCAGGCTCATGCTTTAAATGTCTCTCTATGCTGTGATATGCAGTTACACGCTGAGAGACTTAACACAAAGTATTAAAAGTCCAATAGTTCCTGGGAGACAACCATCCATCACACACCTTCAGTCAGTCGTCTCTTCCCTCATGAGGGTGACTGGAGTTCAAGGTACACTCCCTTGTTTTTACCTTCTATTTCAGCTACATATATGATATACAGTATATGTTATGTTAATGCAAATGAACATTTTTAACTATTTTTGGTACACATTTTGGAATACTAAAAATGGCAGGAAAAATGCAAGTTTGTTAGTTTAAATATGAGTGTTTTAACCTAAATTGCTGCATGATTTATGTCTTTAAAGTATCTTATTGGATGGAAAGTAATATTTTCTACTTATGTTCATTAATATAAACCGAAAAAAAAAGCTGTAACGTGGAAAAAAGTCCCATAAAGCCACCTATGCAAAGGATGTAGCGATGTAGCGCATTGCAGGAAATCTTTACAAGGTTTTTTTTCCTCTTCACAACGAGGTGTCAGTCATATTCGTCTTCCTCGCCCCCTGACGTGGCGGCGTCTTCACCTTCAGCGTAACCATGGTAACCATGAAAGTCAAGTGAAGACAGCAAACAAACATAAAGCAGCTGTCTCATAAAGGAGAAGGCGCGAGTAGACTGGGAGGTAAATGTTGACTCTTGCATCGGCAAGGACTACACAAGAGGCGCTCTGTTTTCAGCTCACTTTCTGGCAAACAAGCCAAGTCGTTGCAGAGGTCACGCAGTAAGACCTGCTGACCCTTTTTGTCCTTAGCAACAACCAAAAACGTCAACGATGACAAAAACATTTTGAAAGGAAATATTGTTTCATTCTGTGGTACCTCAAAACAACATTTTCCACGGAGATCAATTTGATTCGACCAGTCCAGGGTGTACCCCGCCTCTCCCCCTAATGAGGATAAGCGGCATAGAAAATGGATGGATTTGCAGCTACATAGCTGTTTAGGCTAATAGCTGGAAGTACAAAAAGTATCCCAAAAAGTGAAATTCATTCATTAATTTTCTACTGCTTATCCCCACAAGGGTTGCGGGTGTGCTGGAGCCCATCCCAGCTGTCTTCAGGCGAGAGGCGAGGTACACACTGGATTGGTCGCCAGCCAATCACAGGGCACATATAGACAAACAACCATTCACACTCACATTCATACCTATGGACAATTTGGAGTCACCAATTAACCTAGCATGTTTTTGGAATGTGGGAGGAAGCCGGAGTACCCGGAAAAAACCCACGCGTGCACGGCGTCCCACCATGCAGTCCCCCAAAAAGTGACATTAAACAGAAAAAAGCTTCATTCTTGAATTCTTACTGAGACAGGCTTATATGATTTCAGGTTGATTTTAGGCCACGGCTGTTGCGAAATCACACCTTCTCAAGGCACTGAAGCGGCACTTTTACTGTCCGGGAGGAGGACCAAAGCTACCACATGTTCATCACGGGCCCCGGCAGAAGCCATAGATGGGAATAAAAACTGCCACTTTTTGGACAGGTTGATTTTCTGAGGTTTTTTTAGGTGTTGCAAAATTGTGCTTTCTCAAGGCACTAAAACAGCACTTTTACGGTCTGGGAGGCAGACCAAACCCACTACACATTCATCAGTGGTCCCAGCGGGACCCGAAGGTTACTTAACACATTGGCTGTACAGTTAACAATGGTTTTATGAACAAATTATTTCTGGGCTGCACGGCATCTCTGTGTGGAGTTTGCATGCTCTCCAGGTGCATGCATGGGTTTTCTCCGGGTACTCCAGTTTCCTCCCACATTCCAAAAACATGCTAGGTTAATTGCCGACTCCAAATTGTCCATAGGTATGAATGTGAGTATGAATGGTTGGTTGTCTATATGTGCCCTGTGGTTGGCTGGCACCTCTCGCCCGAAGACATGCATGAAATGAATGAATGAATATACAATATGATGTTGTAAATAGTAAAAAAAAAACTGTCCTGGGACAGATTGCCTTTGAGCTGTAACACAAAAATGTCTGACTACCATATTTACCTTTCTATATTGACACTGAAATATACAGTGTGTACACTTATACAAGACAGACAGATGTAACACCTCTTCAAAGTCAAAAGGGCATGTTTGATATGGCTCAAGTGGGTAGAATTATGGTTTAAATAAGAAATAAGAATACAAAAACATAGAAGTGAAAGTAGTAATAGTCAAATGATTCACAAACAGACACCAAAATCATTTTTTCATCATTTATGCTTTTCACAAACACTGTTTTTGTGTGTCCACTACTTTTTTTTTTTAAATACTACTTATTGTATTTTCCTCATTTCTCCATTCTGTATCTATTTTAGTCATTTTTATCAATGGTTATTATTTTTTTCAATTATATTTACATTATTTTCACAATTAAGCCTTCACAAATGCTGAATCCACACATAATACTGTTTAGTGGATAGGTTAAAGGAAAATACATCATATTCATCATGACTTTATTAATCATTTTTTGCGAACAAAACATACATAGTGTACATATCAACTCATTATATTCACAAACAAAAAGGGATTAAATAGGCTTTATTTAATATATCATTAAAAACATAATTGTTAAATCACATACAATAGAATAAATGCATGCAATGATAGTTCACCAATAATACAAATAACAACAAATCATATTATATACAATATGTGGACCCAATACTGATGTTGTGTGGTAGTTTAGGCAGCAGACAGCACTGTTGATGTGATTAGTGGCATCATAGTCCACTCAGGTGTGCTGCAAACGTGACATCCACCCAGCAGCTAAGCGAGGAAGCACATGTGGGTTTCAGCCATCCGTGTCTCCAACACCCACTGGAAGCCTGCAAAGAGTAAATAAACCAAGGGTCATACTGTGTGGTCGCTGGGAAGACTTTTTATTTTTTTATTTTTTACTGCCCATCTCCCCCCAGCGTCAACACTCACCTCTTTGTCAAACCTTTATGCTCGACCCAGCTCGTTCTCCAGACGTTCTATTCTCGCCGCCACATCAGCTAGTGGCCTCGGTCAAGGAGAGTCTGCAAAGGCATTCATCCATACGTTCCTCCATTCATTCTTTCATCCTCTAGCACAGGGGTGGGCAAACTTTTTGACTCGTGGGCCGCATTGAGTTAACAAAACTGTCTGGGGGGCCAGAATATATATTTAACACACACTAAACAGTCCACCTTGAATTATTTGTCTAAATTTATCTGTAAAAGTGTCATACTATTAGCTCTGTGTTCTAATGTCCCTTTTTTTCTGGAGCACTTTAAACATCAGACCACATCAAACTTATCCATTCATTCATTCTCGATCGCTTATCCTCACCAGGTGGGGTACACCCTGGACTGGTCGCCAGCCAATCACAGGGCACATATAGACAAACAACCATTCACACTCAAATTCATACCTATGGACAATTTGGAGTCGCCAATTAACCTAGCATGTTTTTGGAATGTGGGAGGAAACCGGAGTACCCGGAGAAAACCCACGCATGCACGTGGAGAACATGCAAACTCCACACAGAGATGGCTAGGCGGTGGGATGGACCACATTAAATTAAAAAATAGAATTTTGCAGTTTTTTTCCCAGTTTTTTACTGAATAAGACATCCGACACACAAGTCATGTTGCCAGTATGTACGTTAAAAGTTGAATACTTAGAAAGCAACTGGTGGGCCGGATTCAAACACTTGGTGTGCCGCATGTGAGCCCTCCGGGCCGTAGTTTGCCCACCCCTGCTCTAGCAAATGTTTGTCCATTTATTGATCTATCCATCTGTTCATACAATGTATGAGTACCAAAGTATCCATCCATCCATCCACCTATTGGGAAGGCCAACAGTGGAACTGTATCGCCCCCCGCCCCAAACTGGAAGGATATGTTTGGCAGTGAGCTGCTGCATGGTGGCCTGCGTCTGCTTCTGGAAAGCCAGTCTGGCTTCACATTTGCAAGGGTCCACCACCACCTCGGCTTTCACCTCTTCGCCGCAATGAAGACACATCACTTGTTTTTAAAGCCTAATACCGTATGAGGAGTTTTTAAAAGTGAAACAAAAGCGCTTACGTTTCAGGGAGCATGTTCTCTGGTCCGCATTCAGGATGTAACCACTGCGGCACTTACAGTAAAAGGAGGCATTGCTGTTGACGCAAGTGTGCTCGCAGTCATTTCCAGCGGCACAGGGGTCCAGACCTAGAATGGGCCCAGATAAAAGGATGGGGCTGTCAACATATGCTAAAAGTCATTCAACTCTTCAACTCTTGGTTCTAGTGCCGACATCTGCAGTCCATGTAGGGCTTCATGTGTATTCTATTGAATTCTTAGCCAGCTTTTTAAAGGGTTTTACGGTGATATGCCCCTGTTAGACTGTAGATGCCTCCTACCGTGCGACTAGAACCACGTTAACGGTACAAGAAGGTCTCTTGTCCAGTCTTTGTCCTACCGCACAGGGTCTCCCGAAACTTGGAGGTGAGCTTCTCGATAACGCCATAGGTTTCCACATAGAAGACATGATCATCCAGAGGTAAGCTGGCCATCTGCCTCAGAGACGCCATGTCGGCACGGTCCACCCCAACTGCGTAGATCTGGATGCTTGCGGCCCGGGCGGTAGCGGACACCTCCTCAACTTGGTCCTGAGGTCTACCGTCCGTCACGATGATGGCCACTTTGGAGATGTTCCTAGATCGAGGTCGGGCTCCGGACTGCTCGGTGAAGGCTTGGTTCAACGCCGTTCTGATGGCCAAACCCGTCATGGTACCTGAGGCCAGGGGCTCGATCCGAGAGATGGCCTTCTTTATGTCGGCTTTGCTGAAGTGGTCCTTGAGCAGGAACTCTATCTTGACCGTGCTGGCGTAGTTGACCACGGCTACTCTGGTGGCATCCGAGCCCACTACCAATGTGTCCACCATGTCCGCCAGGAATATCTTCACCTTCTCAAAATCAGCAGGGCGAATGCTACGCGAGCTGTCGATAATGAAGACCAGGTCCAGGGGGCGGCTCCTGCACTGAGAGTCTGTCTCTGGTGATCAACAGAAGTCACACATTGACCAAAACACTAAGATGAGGACTTTGAGATGCACAGAGAACATTCCAGCTTTGTGCATCGTCTCCAGAAAGTGGTCGAACGATATTTTCATCACATTTGGATGCCACACAAGCTGAACAACATCTAAAGACAGACAACGTCTTGGGAGTCATTGTCCACCCATTACTGACGTTATTCACAATGAAGCAACACAATTATGAATGCAACTATAACCTTTTTCTTCCATTGAAATTTGAGACCAAATTGAACAAAAATAAGCTATACACATGGTGTTGCATTTATAGTTGTGTTGTGCAAACATGCAGGTTTGAAACAGCCATGCCATGGATTTAATACAGAAAAAATGTCATGTTTAATATGTCTAAGTACATTTGTCGGTCTATGGCAGTGCTTATGAAATAATGGGGTGAGAGGGGGGAACATGAGAGTATATTAATATAAGATTTCTTCCAAGATTGACAGGTCTGGTAAATGTTTGAAGTCATCGAATGGTTTGTAGATTAAAACAATAGAGAACCACTGGTGTACGGGGCTGTTTGTGTTGAGCCCTATGAACTCCGCCCAGCAACAAGAGGCCAGGCAAACCGGGAAAAGTGTTTTTTTTTCCAGATCAAACGCAGTAATGGACCATAGCTACATACAGTACGTTACTTTGTGTATTAGCTGATATGCAATAAACAAGAATAAGCTTCAATTGAGCAAACCTGTCTGGTAATATTCTACCTGTCTCCACAGGACTGATGGTGGTGATGGGGCCGCTTTGGGTACTGACCGGCACTGGAGTGGTGGTCTCCACAGCAGGCGGTGCAGTAGTGGTCACCAGCAGCATGGCGGTCGTTAGCGGCGCCGCTGTCGTCAGTGGCAGAGTCGGCAGTGTGGTTTGCCGCAGGGTAGGAGGTAGAGTCGGAAGGTACACCACAGGCGGGGTCGCAACCGTGGGGTTGGATTTTGTCGGGCAAGGGCCTTTTTTTGAGTGGTAAGGTAAGAGGCCTTTGAGTTTATGCTGGGGATGGTGCGCTACAGGACCTTTGTAAATATGGGGCACCCATGGTACCAGTGGGCCCTTGAATGTGTGCTGATAGGGCCACTTGGGGGCATTTGGGTGTCTGTGGTAAGTCACTGGAGGAGATGGAGGAAACGGTGGATACACTACCGGTGGGGGGATCCTTGGTGGCTGGTAGTGGTAGTGATACCCTCCTCTATACGTGTAGTCACTTCTGTGAGCTACAGGGCCACCAAAGAGGAGATCATTAGTAGAAGGAAGGGGTGCTCAAAAGGGGAGTTGACATGGTAACAGTAAAGCCATATTTTCACCAAGAGGGACAGCTGGGTATATTTTAGGAAATCGTAATCTGGCTTGCATTTCTGCTGTTGAACTGCCAAAAGAATGGAAATGCTACGGTATGGTTCAAAAGTCCACTGTGGGGTGTGTAGTTTGGATGGTCAAACCATACCAAAAGGATAATAAACAAAGGTAACAATACCAAATGTACAGGCCTCACAGCTAGGAGACCCCAGTTCGATTCCACCCGTAGGCATCTCTGTGTGGAGTTTGCATGTTCTCCCCGTGCATGTGTGGGTTTCCTCCCACATTCTAAAAAACATGCTAGGTTAATTGGCGACTCCAAATTGTCCATAGGTATGAATGTGAGTGTGAATGGTTGTTTGTCTATATGTGCCCTGTGATTGGCTGGCGACCAGTCCAGGGTGTACCCCGCCTCTCGCCCAAAGACAGCTGGGATAGGCTCCAGCACCCGTGCGACCCTCGTGAGGAAAAGCGGTAGAAAATGAATGAATGAATGAACCAACTGTCTTATTTGGTGAAAAAAGGCTTTAGTAACATGTAGTGACATATAACATAGTACTGTGCAAAAGTTTTAGGTCACCATTTCAACAAATATGAATGTTCTTAATGCTAACAATTTTGCTAATGGTGGCCTAAGACTTTCTGCACCTTGGGGGAGGTAACCACCCCCATTGACTTTCTTTAAAGCACAGACTACAATTAGTGGAATAAGGAGTGAATGTTGCTGGGTTGTTTGCATCGAGTCAAGATGTCGTAAACACCCCAGTTTCAAAATGTCGCTGCCCAGTGAAAAGCAGGAATCACCAATGGATTTCAAGTACAAAACAAATTGGGAGATACAGTACATGCTTTTCATTGGCCAGCGAGGAAAAGTAGATACCATGCTGTACACAAGACATTGTCAATATAGTCATTTAAGACTGGTGAGAAATATCATTTTCCATGATGACATACTTGGAAAAAATAGTATGGTATGGAATAGGTTTCAGACACATACAGCATGTAGTGTAGTACAGTAATATTTTAGACTTAACAGTACAGTAGTGTTTCAGACACTGTATAGTATAATAGTGTGGTTTGAGATACATTTGCAGTGTAGTAATATGTTAAACATACTGTATATAGTACACACAGTATAGTACAGAAAGGTTTCAGGTATATGTAGTACAGTAAGGATTCAGACATTCTATATTACAATACAGTTTGAGATACATTGGTAGTATAGTAAGATTTTAGACATATACAGTACAGTAGTAGTAAAGTAAAATTAACAGTACAGTAAGGTTTCAAGCCCATGTATAGTATCGTAGTTTCACATATGGTATATTTTTGTATAGTATAGTATCACATACATTTAGTACAATATAAAAGCGGGGAGTTTGTATTTTAAAATCAGAATGAAACACTGATGAAATTCTAATTACAAATATTAGCGTTACTAAATATTATATATTACTGGTGAGCATGAGTGAGTATGTGAACGTACTTGCCAGGTTGAGGGTCCGAGTGGGTGGTCGTCCATTATTTCTGCTCTGTGCAAAGCTCTTGGCAGGTAAGACCTGGTAGGTGGCCGACACATCGACCAGGAGCAAGGGGGCGCTGCACACGATGCTCCACAGCCAGTACTTCATTGTCATCATCCTCATCCTCCTCTTTGGTCTGTCTGCTGTCTCTTCTCGCCGTCTACTGCTGGGCAAGTGTCTGCTGTGCCTCCTCATATGAGGGGGCTTACGTCCAACCTCGTCACTCGTGGTGGGGGAGGATCACATGACCTCCTGACCTCATGCAGGGTGGTCGAGCCAAAAGAGGGAAATTCTCACATAATATACATACTCTGGGAAGGAGGGGGCTCATGCCAAGTTTATACAACTGTCAACGTGGACCATGTACTGTATATAAAATAAACATGAGCATTTTAGAGGTAAGGCATTTAATTACACAAATAATTATTCAATTTTAATGTACTATATATGTTGACAAGCACAACTGAATTTAGTCAGTTTTACATGTAGGACCCCAAAGGCACTCTTGGCTAAGTAACACACATTCTTAAGAAGTAAGGTGTTTATTTGAGTGGATGCCTTTACTTGTACAAATGCTTTGTATGATTTTATTCCACAAATAATGGTGCTTAATTTGAATGTAAACTGTAAGGGACATAAGGAATCAGGCACCTATCAGGGCTAAGGCATTTATTAGGGAGGAGAATTTCTGTATCAGGTGTTTGAGGAATAAGGCCTTGACTCGTATTTATTTTCAGAATACATTTCTTCCACAAACTATAGGTACTTGTGGCTCAGCAATATACGTGGTAAGGCATTTATTAGCGGAAGGCCTTTATTTGTACTATAATGTATTTCTTCCACAAACTAGGATAGGCACTTGTGGCTCAGCAATCGGCGTGGTAAGGCATTTATTAGTGGGAGGCTTTTATTTGGACAATGCACTTCGTCCTGAGAGATTTAACTGAAACATTTTAATAAATCTAACCTCTAGGGCACCAGGCACTCACGCTTCAATATTAGGTATCGATGACGGCGGGTAAGGTGTTTAGTGGGATGTTTTTATTTGTACAATGCGTTTTTCCACAAAGAGTGGGTCATTAAAATACTTACAAATGCAACATTTGCAGGAACTAGGCCCTTTTGGGTCAGTAAAAGAATGTTTAAGGTAATAGTAGACGGACACTTAATTCAAATAAATGCACCCTGTAAGGGTATTGGGTACTTGTGGCTCACTATTAGGTGTTTGAGGGGTAAGGCCTTTACACAACTCCCACAATAAATGGGAATAGTTAAAAGAGCCTCGGTGCTCAGCTGTCTCTAAGGGGTAAGGTGTTTATTGGGCATCTTTTACAACAAAAGATAAAATGAGTCAATTGAAGATCTAGCTGTTGTCAACCCTTTATTAAGTCATTCAATTTGGGTCGAATGAAATGGAACCAAAAAGCATGTTAGGGTCAGTTAAGTGGGGGAGGCATGCAACAACAAATCTTCACAGGTTGCTATTAGGCTGGTGGAAAAGCAGCTTCCCTCCTCCCTTTCTTGTACACAGCTGGAAAACTAGCTGGCAGCAGAGTGTGATGTAAACATCTGGGCTGGTGATGGTGATGGTAGTAGTAGTGAACCGCAGCAAAGCCATGTAACAAAAATGGTGCTGCGGTGTGCTTCCCGTAACCGAGATGCAAGTGTTTCAATGTTAAATAAAGACAGGTCAGTATTTCGGGGAGCTACAATGAAGTGGATTGTCAGGAATGCTGATGGATTGTTGACTGCGTTTCATTAAAACAATGAGACTGGGGTCAGTCATTCGATGCACACACAGATCAAAGATCCCGTCTTTGCAGAAAATATATACAGTAGATAAGAGGCGCTCGGAGAGGATTAAAGTGAAGGAATGTAGAAATGCATTTGGCGGTGGCAGGTGTTGTGTCCACAGTGGGGCTGGTCTTTAAGATGGCATGTAAGGCGGGGGAGGGTCCTTGTCGGGCATGTTTACTGCCATCTCGTAGGTTGGCAAGGTGGACTGGACAGGACAGTAAGCAAGAAAGGAAGATTTCAAGTCACTGTGTACACATTTGTTATTATATGTTATAATACTATGCTACACCCTCGGCCGTCTCTGTGTGGAGTTTGCATGTTCTCCCCGTGCATGCGTGGGTTTTCTCCGGGTACTTCGGTTTCCTCCCACATTCCAAAAACATGTTAGGTTAATTGGCGACTCCAAATTGTCCATAGGTATGAATGTGAGTGCGAATGGTTGTTTGTCTATATGTGCCCTGTGATTGGCTGGCGACCAGTCCAGGGTGTACCCCGCCTCTGACCCGAAGACAGCTGGGATAAGCGGTCAAAAATGAATGAATGAACGTTTCAACGCCCAGTGTGGCACAGTCCATTAATACGTGTGGTCTGTATGCCCCCTGCTGGTGAGGCCTGCGCATGACACATAGCAGAGGAGGCTTGTCGCCGGTGTGCACTTCATTAGATACGCCTCCACAAACTATTATTGAAAAATTAAAATAAAAAGCAGTATGTTTGAACTACACTGCATTACGTCTCATATTTTGGGTACCATATTTCTGTTTATGAACACTACAATTTTTTATTATTTTTACTATTTGAAGTGCGGCATTTATCGAAGTGTAATGTCCACTGGATCAGTTTTTGTTTTGGCTGCCCTTACTGCTAAATACAAAATTTAAGACACTGTTAAATACAAACTTAAAAAGCATTTAACCAACAAAAACATGACCAGAAGCTGGTTTTCCGTTATGCTTGCAACATGAGGTGTTCTGGTGAGTCCACCAATATTAGTATTCATGGGTCACCATGCAAATAGATATTCAGGGGACCAACATAATGACCTCGAAGCTCTTTTTAATGTCACATTATTCAATAGTGTTTTATCAGTCTGAGCTGGTTTACCAACCTGGAGCTGATTCTCAAAAGAGAGGAAGACAGCAACATCTGGCTTGTTCCTGTTGATGATATACTTGTAGCAGTTCCACACGCAGTTCATTAAGTATGCCTAGAATAACAATGTACATAAATATGAATTAAATCATGCCAATAAATAATCACTCCTGCCTCCAAAGACAACTACAATACAAATAAACAGTAAAACTAAAGTAATACATTGATGTATTATGACTGATTCCAAAAGCACCATTGCGGTTACAGAGTATGAAAATATGCTACTTGAAGCATTAAAACGATGTAAGTTATTTAAAGTTGAAAAGGACAGGATGGAAGGAGGTACCTTGAGGACAATGAGGAAGGTAAAGAGGACCAGTACAAAGAAAAACAGGAACCTGGGGTCCAGAGACAACAGGTTATCCTTGTAGGGAAAATCCGGCTGAAGAAAGGTGGAGAAAAAAAGTGTTAGGGGAAAAACAACCTCAACCACCAAACAGCTCCACCAAAATAAAACACGCTGTCAAGTAGTGCTTCATGGCAACAGTGACTATGAACGAACCAGTTGGTCCAGGTACTCCTGTATCCTGGGTAGGTAGGTGAGGGAGCTGCAGGCCACCAGGCAGCTTAGAGCAAAGTCAAACATCTGGTAGCAAAAGAAGGGGATGAGCAGCCCACTGCGATGCTGGAGAAATGACAACAGGAAGCAGCTTTTATTAAGCAAAATGGGATCGTGAAGACAAGCGGTAGAAAATGAATGAATATTACAGTAGAACCTTGGTTTGCGTCAACAATCCGTTCTCGAACGGCCGACTTTTAATCGAAACGGAAAATTTTGGTTGTCAATTTTCGACGTTAACCAGAAAACATGCTAACAATCGAGGTTCCGCTGTATTTGTACTGAGAGCCATGCTGAGTTATTGCCAGCCTTGTTAGCCACTTCATTACAGACACTTGCACAATGTAATGGCCTTGACACCATAATACTGCTGTTTGCTCTTTTCATTGAAAGAAATACGCAATACATTTTAACAGCTGTAGTGTAGAAATTGTCTTGTTTATAGAGCTAAATAAGGCAGCCTCAATATAGTATTGAATAAAATATGTACTTGTGTTCTATTGATTTACACATGCTAAACAGTTGGTGGCGCCAAATGACTTTTCCACAAGCAATTCTGGGCTTTTTTTCCTGTCACTTCCACACCAGTCTTATTTTTATACCAACCGACTGCCAACCCCAAGCACAATATGTGTTATTAAAAAGGGACAAGAGCTCATTAGATTGTAAAAGTGTAATCTGATGACTGTAGACTATGTTACCTCAAAGCACCACACCCTGAAGTGCGGCACTCAAGTTTTAAGAAAAGCGTTGTGGACTCTAGCATTGGCGGGAGGGAAACAGCGGCTCTGACTGTACCACTATCCCGGCAAAAAACAGGGGAGAGTCTACTCTGGCTGGTGTATGTGCTTCTTGCACCAATGAAGCTCCACATTTGCACAGACTACTGGCATGCACCAATGTGCGGTTAACACATTTAGCTGTGCATCCATCTTTTATGAGCGGCTTAATACAGTGCCGTGTCACAAGGCTATCAATCCTGTCAGCCTCGGTGCTGTCAGGCAGGCCTGAAAAGCAGGAAGGAAGGAAGGAATAGTGGGAAACTCTTCGGGAAATCCAGTTGTAACATACATAGAGGAAATAGGCAGTTTGCGCTATACGGTATTATGCTTTCAGTGTGTTTGCTAAATAAATGTACACTTACAGTAATGGCTCCATACAGCAACATAGCGCTAACAGTCACCATCAGCAGAGAGATGGCCAATCCAGCTCCGGCATTCCCTGGTGTGAAACAAGTAAAACACAAGGTAAAATTATTGTATGCATGCATGTATTTTAGTCATGGTTTTGTCCATCCTAATGTATTTTTGACCTTGAATATAAGACAAGACCTGTTTCTTTGTTATTTGCAATATGACTAATTTTCTTAAAATTAGCATCACAACTCCTCTGTTGTTCACCCACAACCTTTAAGACACACTCATGACACTGAGGTCTTGGGTGTGTGTGACGGGAAGAAAAGCTCTGTAGTGTGCTGTAGACATGAAGTTCACCCTCACCAAAAAACACTGCTCATGTGTTTGTCTGATATTCCTATCGGTTCAGAATTGGTAGCACCATGAATAAAACACTGTTCCATGAATATTAGGAACAACCCAACTAAACTAAACTGTAGTCATGGATCCCATTAGTGTCTGTGTGTGAGCCTAATGAAGTGTCCACTCAACTCCACCTACCTGACATCCGATCAGATGTTAAATAATGGTCAATGACCGCATACTGCAAGTTGACGGAGGGAACACTTTCTGGACGGGTCGCCGCCACTGTTAGCAGAATTCCCATCAGTAGGTTAATAACCTGGGGAGAATTTATTTTAAAAAGAAGTTGGATGGATATGTTTTTTTAAAAAAAAAAAAGTGACAAAAAGAAGAGCAAACTGAGTGGGATTTATTTCCAGTCATCCCTTGCTACAGCGTTTTCCAAATTTGTGTTGTGGTGTTGTCACGTGGTACAGCTGATAGGTTATCAGGTTGTACAACCACCGAAAATAAATAGGAGGTTGTACTGAATGCAATTATTTGTATAGTGTTACGATTATCTTTAAATAGAAAGCTGAATGGCAAGAATGCTAAACACCGGAATGCTAAATAGTTAAATTACTTTCTACGGAACAAACACATTGTCACAAAATAATGTAATACACTGTACAGACACACTGACGTGGACTTGCCACAGATTTCACGACGAATAAATACTAAATATATATTTTAAATATAATATTTGATTTCCTCAGCTGGTATTTTGGGGTGTTAAAGTTAAAAATGCATTATAAATGAAATTTCCCTTTTAAAGGAAAAACAACGCCAACACTGAAGCCAAGTACCAATTAGCTTACTAGCTATGGTGCTATCTGACCAGTATTTCGTTACTTACCATTTATATTCTCAACAAACCGCGTCTAACCTATCTATCGTCGCCAATTTGCAGTGTTGTCCATTTTCGTTTGTCAAAATGAATCAACTAAAACAGTCACCGAGAAGCTAGCATGCTAACATTAACATGACATTCAGCTACCGTTTACGATTGCAGGCCATTATCCGGGAGAAATAACGTTAACAACTCACCAAACCTCGCCAAATCGACGTTAATTCACTGGATATGTCGTATAATGGCGGCTAAACGTAATATATGCGACACTAATGTTTCCAAAACACTGGCTTTCAACCAATCCGATCTAATCCATATTACGCACCATGTACCATGTTCCAAGGATGATAGTTCCCGTCCGGACGTGGCAACATCCGCAGCACCTGGTGCTGTACAGTTTGTCGTGGCCTAGTTTAAAATGCTGCATGCCCGCCACAAGAGTGATGAGAAGCCAAAAGAGTAAGAAATTCCGTAGAATCAACAGCGATAGAGACACCTTCCTGTCGCTCTGCTCTTGGGTCTCAATAAAAACAAAAAAAAACAAAACCGGAAATGAAAGTAAGTACGGCACGTCAGAAACGTCAAAAAGCGATTGAGAAAAAAACAAAACAAAAACGTAACTCCTTTGCGTTTACTTCAGACAATTCTTGCAACAAAAAGATTACTATTGCAATAACATAACATCAGTGTAGTGAAACAAGTGTTTTAATCAAGTCTTTTTTCATTTTGTTCAGTCTTAAAATCCACTTCATAACTCCTCTGTTATTTGCTAAGTCTGTGTCCCAAATTATTTAAAAAAAACACTAAATCCAGTTAACCTTTTATTCTTAATGACATATCGCCGATAACGAGTATTTCTGCACGCAAATTTGAACATTGACCATTTGTGCATCTCCTCCTGTGCGTTCAACGTAGCTTTGATTTGCTCTGATACACCAGAGCACAGCCGTGTGTGAGTCAAATCTCAAATCTGATTGGTTAATGAGACAACCCATTGCGAATAGACTTTACATGACATCCACCTACAATAGGAATCTGAAGGATCTGGGCAGATTAGATTGACATAGCAACACATACAAGATGAAATCTGATTGGACAAAAAAAGGGAAGTGGTCAATAGTCATTGATATTTCTGACTCATTTACTCATTTACATAATAGCTTATTGATAATCATTAGGTATTTTTTCGTGCACCAAATATTAAATATTTGTATACAGCAATGTTGCTAAAATTCAAGTTTCATATTTACAATAAATAAAACAGAAATATATTTAACACACATGTTCAAACAAGCTATGAAAACAAATCAACCTCTAACAATCTCACAATGTTCTCTGCTGGCCCCGAGCGTCTCTTCCATTAGCAGTCTTCTGCCATTTGTAGATGAACAGAACTGCCAGTGCAGCAAGCACCGCACCCAGAACTCCCCCTGCAAAAACACCTGTATAACCCCCCCAACACACGTACATATTTATATCCTCTTTTTTTAATATACCACAAAGTGAGTACCTGCAACAATGTCTTCATTCTCCAAGAAGCTGTTGCCTTTTGTCTCAATAAAAATGGCTGGCTCTGTGTCTTCTGCAAGCCATTTTAAATATTTCAAAGTCGGTTTTGAGCCACCCTAAACGACAGATAATATAAGATAGAGCAGTAATTTTAGCTGGGAAAAAAATGAGTCTTACATTATCTTTAGTTTCAGTTTCTCCATCATTGATAGTGCCACCTGCTAAAGAGAAGGGGAGATATTAGAACAATAAACAAAGTATATGAAATGGATTATAATTTAGCAGGACTTACCTGAGCTTGATCCCTCCAAATCTTCTGCTGAGGCCCCCAACTAATGACACGAATGATGAACAGGAGACCAACATGTGGAGAATTGTAGTCTATCAATCAGGACAAGGAAAAACTCCACCGGATGCCATTGTGGTTATTTTTTCCCTCTCCTCGTCTCTATTTTTTTCGACACATCCTCTTTTTGAGGCAAGAACACTCACTGCCGACAAGATTAGCTCCAAAAAAAGTGTATCGCAAATGTACAGATATTAAAAAAATATTGACATTTTGAACGACACAAAGGAACAGACACTTCCCTTCGCTTACATTATTAAATGTGGAAAAAATATTAACAATCATCAGTATGTATTGTCGTTCTAAATCACTGCCAACTACATCAAAAATGAATATGATTTATGTGTACTTAAATTAACGCCTCGGTGAATCCCGGAAGAGACGAATCTGCGAGAACGAAATGACTCTAGACATTTAACTAAGTGGAATGTCAAAATTGTGACTTAAAACTTACCCATGTGTCGGCTGTAAATATCGACAAAACATAAATACTGATAAATAACGTAGTTGACGGCTCCCTCATGTTTGAAATCAGCTGATTTTGTTCCGCGACCTGGAGCTCATGACATAAAAAAACGTTTCACTTTCCGAAGCCACGCCCAATATTAGAGCACTCTGAATTCAACTTCCCCCCCTTCAAAATAAGTCATTATTTTAATTTTATAAATAAAATTAAAATACATTTGTACAAAATTAAGAACATGTGAAATCAAATTTAAATATAAAAAACAAGTGCTACAATTTTCTGATCAAAATACTTAAGACTAAATAATGAGGAATACAGCAATAATAAATGACACAATGCAGGTGAAATGTTAGAACAGTTTAATCATACATAGTCACAATTCTGCCTCCAAAAAAATTGAGTTGGTTTTCTTCATCTAACATCTGGAAATGTACATAAGGCCACCCGAAAATGTACATGACTGACAGCGTGACAAAACTCATATGTTCATATTTATATAATTGACAATATTTTACAATGCTTTTTGCTTACAAGGTAGTCGCTGCTCCAAAATACAGCACTTTTTCTGTACAAAAATATTTCTCATCATATCCTGTGAAGTTAGCAGAAGACTAAAAGGCAGCCTCTGATTTTTTTTGTTTGTTTGTAAATCCATTTTAAAAGTGTCACACATCAGAAAAGACTATCAACAGTGGATGTTACAGCAGCTCCGGTACAAATAGAGGCTGTCATTCCCCCCCGCCCCCGTAAGAGAGATTAAAAACAAAATACATGCCCGATTGTGAAGCCTTAAAAATGATTTTTTTCCTCATTAAAACAACACTTGCTCAAATAAAACTGTGTACATTATATTCAAAAGAGCGGGAAAGGAGTGATGAATATACACACACACACACACAATCAAAAAATGCACACTTTTTAGCTTTTTTCTCCCCGCTAAAATGTAAAAGACATCCATTTACAGCATCAACGTTTACAAATGTACAACTGTACAGAGGGAATAAAAGCATCACTACAAGTTTGCAAGGCCTGTCAAACACCACAACTAGATTTTTTTTCTCCTCAGTTTAACTAATAATAATAAAAATCTTACACTTACCGACTGCACATATACTACATATATTCTACAATTCATATGAAGCAAAGAAGCCATCACTACCATTATTACAGGACAGTTGTATAACTTTAAGATGGCCCCACTGGCCGCCAATCAACTCATACCCAAAAAGATGACACCCGCCCCCACAACCCGACCAAAAAAGCAACACAAACACCAGAGCATGAAAAACAGACGTCCCTTCCGAGTCCAACTGATTCATTCCATCTCATGTACAACACTGGGATAAACTCCCCTTTACATTTGTGACGATTACATAGCGGCGGTGGTGGGGTAGAAAGTGACAAATCACACAAAAAGATGCTACACTAAACTACTTAGAAGTCCGAGATGGTTATTCACTACATAATGTTAGCTATGGGGCAGTGTTCGTGTGACGAGACACTGAAACGATTAAGAGGGAAGAATAATAACCCAAGGATTATAACCTGCCACAGCATGCTGCCAAGCCCCGCTTACTATCCCATAAAAGTCGCTTCCGCTATGACCCATCAAACGCCTTAACTTCTCTTGTCATTAGTACCTGTTAAACACATGATTAATGGAAGGGTTTTGGTACCAAAATGATTCAGACTGCCAACATGGTAACAATAACTCTTCTAGCAGAAAGGAGGGAAGGAACAAAACAAATCAAGGCAATCCATTGAAAAACACTACCGTGGATCTGCATTCAAAGACCAGTGAAAGCCCCCCCCCCACCACACCATCCATACAATGCTGCTTTGGTATGGATACCATTGACTCTGCATGGGATCATCTAGAAATATCAAATAACCTCAACTTAGATCAGCCGGTTCAAAAAGCAAAATGGAATTTTGTCATTCAGTTTTAGCTTTAATAAGTCACTTGCTGGTGTGAATTGTAAGAAGTTTCAGCAAATGTCTATTTTTCCTCTACAAAGAATTTACAAGGTAAAAAAAAAATGTACAATATGAAAACCAGTCAAATACATCAGTTACATAATTAACAATGGCCTTGTGCTTTACGCAAGAGAATAAGCCTGCTGACATCTGCCGCCCCCGCAGTTGGGGCTCTTACCGGGGGGGCAGTACAGTGGCAGGAGTCAGTTGTCACAGCATTTGAAGAAGGTGGAATTGACTTTTTGTTCCCCCCCCCCCCACAAAACTGGTAGAGGGAAGATGTTAACAGAACCTGCGTCTTTTAATCGAGGATCCGTGATGTGGGTGTGATTACATGAGACCGTTTGCAGGGCCGCCGATGGGCCCCAACTCAGATCCGCTCTTCATGTAGTATTTCTCCAGCTTAGCCAGAATGTGTTTCCCATAAGTGTACTTGCGCAATGTGGCAATGTGAGGCCGGATCTATGAGGAGGAAAACAGACGACTGTTACTTCTCATGACAAGAATAATGGATATCCCAAAACCCGGATGGATTATATATGGTCAAACGACGATGTTAGGAAGATACGATCCAAACTACAAACAACTCTGCCAGGTCAGGTCAGTCCACTTCCATGACAACAAGCAGCAATATGGTTATGCTTTGTTGCAATGGAAATATCACATTTTTTATTTACAGATACCACTCATCGTGAATAAACAGTTAATCCATCCATGTGCCATGTGACTTTTGCCAAAAACATTCAATCAGCTCACCAACCTTGTGCATGATGATTTTACGCTGGGCAGGTTCAGCCATGTCGATCATTCTTTGTACGACATAGTTGGCGTACTGGTCCTTCATCATGGTGTACAGGGCGCTGTGGGGGCCGTCCTTCTGGCAGCACACCTCGTCAATCAGCAGGGCTCTCTCGGCACGCGAGGAGTGTATCACGCACTTCTCGACGACGTTGCTGCGTGAAGGAAATTGCACGGCTATTAGCAGTTGGCGAACATGCCACACCCAAGGCATACAAATAAAAAAGACTTGGTATTATGACACAAATGGCAGATGAACCAACCTTTAAACAAACTGCAAAGAAATGTATGCAACACCAATATCAGCAATGACTTTATAGGATTCTGAATATTTAATGGCTGCATGCTGTGTAGAGGAGAATAGCCATTTTCAATATTACGACTGATATCCATAACCTTTTGTATTGAATTCATGTGGTCTATTAAATATTTTTACAAATATTCATGTACTCTGCGGCCCCCTGGTATGCACAGCCAACATAAGTCATTCTGGATCTAACAAAGGAGAAAGTACAGTTTCAGGGAGGGAGGAATACTCAGATAAGGCAGCCTTGAAGGGAGAGTAACTCCTTTCTCAGGTGGCTAATTAGGATATAAACCACATTGAAGAGAGAGCAATACACACTGATGCTTAGACGAGTATAAAGCATTCTTTTTACGCTTGTTCTTTGCCAGATGGCTGCAGTCTGCCTAACATGCCACGTCCATGTATAAAACTGGAAGCAGGTGATAATTGGAGACAGGATGTTATTTCTGAAATGTGAAAGTTATATATACAGTCATGGCCAGGACGTTGTTTGATACCAATAATTTTGGTCATGATTATATTCACATTCACCCAATTTTGTTTTTACTTGAATGATTTGGAGTGCATGAGAAATCAACAAGAAACAAAAAGTGTTTTTATTTTCAAAATGTATGTACATATAATGCCATTTTGCTTTGTTTCTTTATAATGCAATTGTTTTTCATTTCTTTTTCAGACTGGTGAGTATGGCGCGCTCATTGTGGAAACGCTTATCAAAACAAACGCATCTGTAACTGCAACACAACGAGCGTTCCGTTTGCACTTCAATCTTGGTAGACATGATCCCGTACCAGCTCGAAACGCCATCTTGTTATGGGTTACCAACTTCAGAGCTACTGGATCTGCATTGAAACCAAAATCAACCGGCTGACCTCGCACCGCCAGAACTGATTTAATTTTTAAAACATAATGGCATTATATGTACTTTTCAAAAATAAAAACACTTTATTTGCCTTTTATTTAACCTACAAATGTGTCAGATCATTTTGCCTGACCCTGTATTGTGCACAACACAGCAACAACAGAACCAATGTTGTAATAGCGGTAAGGAGCAAACTGCTTAATTTAAAGTGCATGCAGAGGTATATAAAAAAGGTGCTGGATGCTGACCCCCGATGCTGCAAATGCAGCTACTGGCATCTTGCGGAGTTAAGCAACATCTTTGCCCACAGCTACAGTCGTTAATTTCAACTTTTTTTGACCCGCCTCTAATTCGACATCCCGGTGGTTATTTGGTTTTGTAGATAAAGCACTCAAGACAATATAGGAGACTCAGTGCTCAGTGCGTAAGCAGTGCCAATGTGTGTAATGATGATTGCGCCTGCTGCTGAAGTTTACAAAGAAATTTAAAGAGGATTCCGCTCTAACCAGACACTCTTTACAGTTTGGAACAAACTAGAACAAAACGAGTTTGTGACTGACCTTGCAAATTTGTGTTGACTCAAGAGCAGAACCTTTCCACGGACTTCTGCCACTATCTTGCTCTTATCTTCGGGTCTTCCATGCTCTAATACATGCTGAATGACGTAGTTACCATACTGGTCCTGCAGGGGAAGGTAGCGAATGTGCAAGATGAACATCTTCACACGGTTTAGGTTCAGCACAGAACGAATGAAACCCATTCATCTGACACACGTGCACTAACACTGAACCAGTGGACTTGGTCAATATGAGGTAATCATGCATGGTGGTGAGATAAGATGAGAGACACCCTCGAGTTCATGTCTTACAAAGACCATGACGTCATCACTGCGGAAGGTCAGACAAAACCAATGCTGCTGGTTTTGTTGAGAATGACTCAGCAGGCCACAAAACCAGCAGCATCTCTGCCCCTTCGGAAACGGGTGATGGACAGTTATGGGTGTGAGTTAGGTGTGAGCAGATGGCGACAACACCACTGGGAATTCATCTATTTTAATAAAAAGTAGCAATTAGATTAGAGGGCAGCTTGCCCTTACAAATAGTTGCTCTCATATGCATTTCCTGTCAAATCGGGTTCATGTTATTTGCTTGCCATCAAATAAGTCAAATTCACACTACATTAACTCCAGAGAATACTTAAGGCGTGTTTATTTAATTAATTAGGTTTAGGAAGATTAAACAGGAGACGCTGCGGGCAAATGAAGTTCATTAGACAGAAGGGAAGTCATGTGAATCCTCTGGAACCAAGCAAGAAAGGGGGAAGTAAAAAAAAAAATTAAAAAAATAAATTGGTGGGTTAGGGGCCCCTAAAAATTGGGGATTTCCAATCTATCTAAATGTTAAAATCAGTGAAAGAAGGAGAGAGGGAGAAGAAAAGGAGGGACATCCGCAAAAGAGAGGCAAGTTGCTCTGACCTTGAACAGTGCATCACGGGACACTGTATAATATGTTTTGGGTGTCATCTCCAATGAAACGCCTTGATATTTCTGGATGGAATAGGTGAGGGGGGGGGGGGATGTTTGAATATTCACATGTCAGATGTAATGAAAGCTAACACAGCATAGATACATTCCACTTTACACTTAGCAAACACAGTGACTATGACATGTAGCAGACATGCAGATACACATAATGATGATGATGGCAGGCATAATACACAAAGATTAAAACAGATGCTTACCTGACCCAGCTGCTCAGAGTGCTGATGCAGCTCTTCCAGTATTGGCAAAGTCTGCTCCTGGGTGCAGTGCTCCAAAATCCGTTGGATCACTCGGCAGCCGTAAGGGTGTGTGGAGAGGACAAAAACCTGCAGAAGCAGCAGTAAGATTAACACATTATTAAACCTGTATACGGTTGCATTTAACAAGATCAACCTTGACATGAATTGTTGTGGAAGAGAATCTATTAGAGTGGAGGCCATCATTAGAGGTTCTTTGGTACCATACTTTACATTGAATATGACAAGCAAGTTTACCTGGCCTTGGAAGGCATCTATAATGAACTGCAGGGCTTGAGGTTGGACACACTCAATGCACTTCTGCACCACATGGTTCCCATTCTGGTCCTTCACACACTTTAAAACATGGCCATCCAGCTCACGGACGATGTCACTCTGAAATAAGGAATATAAGGGTCAGGACTGATATTTAAGTGTAATTTAATTGTGTGGGATTAAAAAAAAAAGAAGAAGAAAACAAAAACAACCCAATAAAACTCAACGGTAAAGAAATTTTGAAGAAAATCTCACTTACAATTACCTGCTGGTCAGAAGAAATGGACTCCAAGGCTTTCTGAATTACCCTGCAGCCGTACATCTGTAGAGCCAGAGGTAGGACATGACCTCGGATACGAGTTGCCAAAGCCAGCTTCTGGTCTGCACTTCCAAACTGAAACAAAAAAAAAAACATTGTTGAATCTAATATGTCCACGGTACAAAAATCATGAAGCAGTCAATGCCTACCTCAAAGAACTTCTGAATGACATAGTTCCCAAATACATCAGTCATCAGTTGGTAAGCTGCTTGCAGAATCTCTCCAAAAACCATCTGCCTCTCAGCTGGACTTGCTCGCTCCAGCTTCTGCTGGATAAATCTGAAAAGAAAAAAACCCCACATATGAAACCTTACTTGTGCGCATTCATGTGGCATTTTATTATTAACCAGAATGATTATTTCAGCAACCTGGATCCATGCTGGTCTTGAGAAAACTCCACCATGTGTCCAGGCAGGTCCCGGAGTTGAAGGTTCGGGAAGCGGTTGTTCCTGAAGTCTTCTAGGAGCCGGCTGCGGCCGGAGGGCATGACGTCAGATCGGCTGTAGCGAGGGCGAGACGGAGGAAAAAGCTGGCTGCTGGAATTAAATAGACTGGATGTCCCCCCGGTGCTTCGGTACTTGGCTTCAGCTCCAGGTGCTGCAGAGATGTAACGCCCGCTCCCGTTTGTCAAGCCTCCTGGGATTGCAAGATGAGAGTCATGAAGTAGATGTTTAGATGTTTGTTGCACCTCTAATTCAATACACAGCACAGAATGATCTTACAGCGGAACATCCTGAAGTGATTAAGTGTTCTCACCTAGGTGGAGGCTGGAGGAGGAACCATGAGAGGAGGGTAGAGAAGGCGGAGGAGTGAGGGGTGAGTGGCCAGGGGTGAGTCCAATTGGGCTGGGTGACGAGGAGTAACCCAGGCTGTTGTAAAAGGGCTGCCCAATGGGTGTTAAACTGCTGTTGCCGCGCTTGTAAAGATCAGAGCTTGTCAACAGGGAGTCCCTGCGAGACACACTGCTACTGGTAGAGCTGGATACTATAATAAGAAAAGAAAAAGAGTAAGCATAACAAAAGAATCACAAACATCTTGAAAAGAACTTCGAAGTTTTCACCACACACCAGAAGAGCCGAACCCTCCGAGAGCAGAGCCGAGGCCCACACCAAGAGAATTGCCAGCGCTGCTAAAGCCCAGGGAGGAGCTCTGGGGTGGAGGTGCAGCAGAGGTGTGGGAGAAAAGTGAGCTGCTCTGAGACGTGTTGGAGACCGATCCAGAACCGTAGAATGAACTGGAGGGCAGGCCGCTGCTCGGTGGCGGAGCCTGCTGCTGCTGTGGCTGCGGCTGAGGTTGAGGCATGGAGCGGTACAAGCCGTTGGCTGGGGGGCCTGACATGTTGTTGCCGGAACCTGACGCCGACACCGCAGCTGCTGGAGATAGGTGAGAGTGTGTGAATTAACTTTAAACAATTACACCAACTATGAGGCTGATTTGTGAAGAGGTGAAGCAAAATGTTCTTTGGTGAACTATTCAACTTGCAGCTAGTGAGCAACTGCTGTGGGAGACCACTGTGATAGCATCACTACCTTAAAGCTGGACACACTACGTGTTTATGTTGAACAACTTAGACACACAACTAGTGTTTTGAAGACAAGCCAAATACATAATGACAACAGGAGACCAAGATTGATAAGTGACACTTCATAAAGCTAGCATGTACCCCATGAACGTGATAGCCACTTGTAGCTTGCACATTAGTCTGTGACAAGCTGTTGTCAATTGACTTTTCATTCTCACTATAATAAAAAGTCAATGTAAACACAAAACGGGTCGCTTACTTTTATCTGGTCACACATACGCCAATGCCAACAGGGTAGACGCTATTTGGGTCGCTTATCAAAATAAAGTGCAGTGAAAACCAATTGTGGTCAATGATGTACAAATAAGTTACATATAAATATATATGCACTGTTTTCAACTCATCCCTCATATTTAATGTGTGGCTGCTTTTATCTTGTCAATTACATGTAGCAGAAAGCCTACATGGATCCATATGCAATTATAGCTAGATGTTTACATGCACTCACCATGGCCATTAATGTCCCTTTAGTAGTTAATGAGTGCTGTCAAAAACTTTAAAACTTAAATTAATAATTTGAAATTTTTAATTTGATGTTTCTTGTACAATCGTCAATTTTTTTTAATCATTCCACCATAAAAGACCCTACATGATTATGACTTTTATGCCAGTGATGAGTATATGTAAACAGTCCGCAACCGTATTGGCTTTGTTCTATACTTACCAGCCTGTGCTGCTGCAGGATTAATGAGGAGAGGGGTTTGAACTAAACGAACTGGGCCACTGAGGCCAGTTCGGGCACCTGGGCCCATCACCAGGGCCCCCGTCTGGTCATAGTAAGCTGCAGGAGCCAACACCTGATAACCTGAAATGATGAAGGAACTAATAGCTCAGCATTTATGACAGCAAAACAAGATCTGCATTTGCACAAGATGGTTATATGAAGTCATTCACAAACCGGGCATTCCTCCTGTGTATGCCAGTGCAGGGTTTGCAGCAGCTGCAGCAGCAAGAGATTCCTGCTGGCTTTGTTGGCCTTGACCGGGTGTAAGAGGACGTTGGTTGTTTCCTGTGCGCATCACCTGGTCGCATTGAGGACAATGTCATATTGACAAACTGCAGAAATACTTAACTTGTGCACTGCATTGCTGGGAATGCAAGAACATTCCTTTATGCCAGGACTAACTTGAATATTTGAATCCAAGGAGTCGATCAAGGTAAAGCACTGTTACCTGAGGTTGGCCTGGCCCTGGTCCCTGATTTGATGCTTGCTGATTAGCCGAGTGATTGGCAGTAGATGCAGCCTGTTGTTGGAAAAGATTGGCTGGGTACACACCCCAAGGAACGCCGTAGTACTGGGGTGGAACCACTGTAGGGCCTGTTGTGAAACAAAACAATAGGTTGAGGATGATAACTGTTTGCAAAGTTGAAAGTACACATACAAACAGTGAGGTGCTTACCTGCAAGCGTGGCTGCTGCTGCTAAGCCTGCCGCAGTGTACGGATCAGCTCCAGGGGGCGCAGCATTAATGATATAAGGGTTTGGCACAAAAGCAGGAGCAAGGCCAGCTACATTTAAAAAAAAAAAACACACACACACACAGCAAGGTTAATTGTATAGTTTCCAGAACAGGGGACAGTTCAGCAGGTGGAATTTTTACATTGCATGCTCAAGCATGGATTTATTCTTAGGTGTAATGGCAGGGTGATTTGGTCCCATCATTCCATGTCAAGGTTGTTTACACATAAGAGCAGCCCAGAAACAAGGCTGGCTTTAAAAGGGCAGTGAAAATGGGCTAGAGCTAAATGTGCTGCAGTCAAATCTGTTAAGCTAACTTACCAAGATGCTGCTGCTGAGCCGCTGCAAGGGCATACTGTTGCTGCTGGGCTGCTGTCAGCTGCTGAACAGTCAGGGGATTGGACCTCTGGAATAACTAGAAACACAGCGAAGGGGTTCAAAAACTGCAACAAATTGAGAGTTGATTGAGAAAACGTGGCGAGACAGACCTGCTGCTGAGAGTTGTAGTCGAACAATCCCACAGGGGTTCCAGATGAGTCCACCTGAATCTGGTTCCCTGCGTAGTCAAACTGGAGGGATTCCACGCCGGCTTGTTGCTCCATACCGCCCATGTTTTGTGCCTCCTGGTTCTGAAAGTCCTCCACAGGGCCCTTGTTGTGACTGTGGTTCTGCTGTTGGAGGGCATGGACATGGTGATGCTGGCTCATCATCTCCAGTCCTGTCTGGTTGGGGCCCATTCTCTCTACCGCTTCAGTGGGAGAAGCTTGACGGCTTCCCGGAGTTGGACTGTCGTGGGGGCACACAAGTTACATTTACCACATGAAGAGGCGCACAAGTCAACTGATAAATAGGAGATTCATACTTGAAGTCTTTGCAGTCTCTGTCCATGCCGTTTAGTAAACTTCTTCCATTGGCTTTTGCGGGATCATTCTCATCTCCCACCTTCATCTCTGGGCTCTTGTCCTCCTCAAAGGGAGACACCTTCTCTTGGCCATCGCTCTTGTCTCTCCCGTCCTGGTCAGTATCTCCTCCACCCTGTTGTCAAAACACCACCAGCTAACACTATGTCGAGGACGATTCTTTGCAAACTTTCTGAGTGTGCAACAACTCACATAGGCGCCGTTCCTGTAGCGGGCGTCCATCTTGTCGCCAGGAGACGAGCTCAGGACGTACTCCACCATGCTCACACCCAAGCCACCACCCTCTGAGCGGGGCGAGAGCACAGAATTCGCATCGCCATTCCCGTGAAAACCCTGGCCTGGCCGTCGCTGGACCATAATTGGCTGGGACACAGAATGGTCTGGAAAAAGAAGGGCTATGATGAAACATCTAGAGTGGGCTATATACCGTACAGTCAATCTAAAGAGATTCATTTTAACGAATTAGCATCAAAATCTATTTCACTTACGCGATGATCCCCACGCGTTGTCCCTCCACTCCTCTCCGAGCAGCATTCCTTTTCTTCCATCCTTCGCGAGTTCATCAGAATCCCACAGCTTTTTTGCTGGCAAAAGCTTCCAAAACAAAATGTGCCATTTTATTGTGAAATCAATGCATGATCGCCTTTAACTGTTCAAGTGTACATGTGATATTTATATATATCACCAACTTCAACTTTGAAATAAAGAAACCATCAACATTGCAGTTGTGTTGATATTACCATAGATACAATAGTCAAAGCTGGTGGTGTAATAATGTAATAATGTAATAAACATACCTCTCCCATCCCTCTCGACTCCAAAGCAAGAGCTTGAAAGTCGTAGTTCATGTCATCCACAGCACGGACCTGAAACAAAGAGGGATTCAAAAATATAAGAATTTCTTATTGGTCCAAAATAAAATGCATATTAGGTGTGTCCCCATCCAATCTATATGATCGAGATTGGTGTCATTGGTGTATTTTTGAAGATTGGATAACATCGGCTGTTATGCAGGTTGTTTTTGTTAGTGTCTTTTTATAAGATGAGATAAGATAGATATAAGATAAGAGTCAAGAACTGTGATCTTAACTAAGGCCTCTAGTTCTTTGGATGGGTCTTGGATGACTCCTCTCTGTGCTCTTGGGGTCATTCTGGTTGGCCAGCCACTCCTGGGAAATTCACCACCTTTCCATGTTTTCGCCATTTGTGGATAATGGCTCTCACTGTGGTTTGCTGGAGTCCCTAAGCTTTTGAAATGGCTTGATAAAATTTTCCAGACTGAGATCTCGATCTCAGTTCAGTTATGTTTTAATAGGAGCAATTACGTTTTCACACAGGGCCGTGTAGGTTCTCTGATATTTAAATTTGTTTAATGATCTGAAACATTCAAGTGTGACAAACATGCATGAAAATAAGAAGTCAGGGAGTGGGAGGAAACACTTTCACATGATTGTACTTAGGATATACATTTTAGAGTAGTCTGTGTACAGAGTGTATAGCAGAATAGATGTACTATGCAGTGAAAACTCCGCAGCCATTGGCAACACAAGTGAGTAGCAAGGTAAGAGTACACAGTTATGGTAGCATATGCGCTACGTTGAGGACATTTCAACATGGATCACAGCATTCTGAAGCAGCGCATGAGCCACTCCTCTGGGAAACTGGGTCGCATCACAGCTTTACAACCGCATAAGGAGCCCAAACACATCTCCAAGAGGACAAGTGCATTGCTGAGAAAGGTGAGGGTGAACAGTGTGAACACACTCCACTGAACTCATCACCATTCGGTCACCAAAATGTGAGCAAAAACAGATGGTTAAAAACAAAAAGCGGAGTGAAAATCAGCCAAAAATAAGAATGAAAGATATGCTTAGAAGCGCAAGTACACATTTCAGATATAATATAAAAAAGAAGGGAGAGGTGAGCTAATTGTGTTTTATGTGACTGCCAACATTTAAATTGTACTTTATTTACAGCTCCACTCAGTGTGCCCATTAAATACAGGTATTTGAATGGAACTTATGAGTTTCCTGTTGGAGACCCGTCAGGTAGCATCAATATCCTAAAGCTAGAAACTTTAAGAAGAAGTTTTTGTTGAACTATTTAGACACACAACTCACTTTAAAACGTAAGTTAGCATGTACCACATAAATGTGACAGCCACGTGTAGATCGCCCATGGGACAAAAGCGAGCTTGCTACCTGCCACCAGCGACGTACTGAGAGCCAGGCAAAATGTGTAAACAAAGATCCCAGAAAGTTGAATGAGATTGAAACGTAAGTGATAACACATTTGCAGTCTGATTGTGGTTTGTTACCTGATCAACATGATTAGGGTCCCCAGTCGGCCAGCGATGTTTGCTGGGTGCGCAACCTCCAAGCTGTTCTCCGGGCTGCCTCTGAAAGAAGTAGCCCACTGTGGCGTCATCCTGCGAGCGACCACTCAACGGAGGCTGGGGTGTTCCTGGGGTAGGATTGCCACCCCTATCCATGCCCTGCAAGTGCGGGCCTCCAGGAGGCCCGGCAACCGCAGCTAGGGGCCCTCCAGTGTGCACTCTGACACCTCCAGCCTCAGGAGCACCGTTTGCATGCAGCATCCCACCTCTCGTCTCCTGCCAGGCCACGTCATTCATACCTAGGATGCTGCATGGAATGCTCATTCCACGGGAAAACCTGAACACAACATTGTATTTGCGTTAAATGGTTGTCTAGTCAGGAGTATAACTGTAAAATGGAATCACAAATTACTAAGTTTATAACTGAGGTTGTAGCTTGTACTAATTTGGATAACTTTATTTAGATGAGAAACATTATTAGAAATATATCAATATAATATAGTGCAGTTGTACACTATTTTTTACGCATTTATGGCGGTGTCAATAAAAACGTATTACAATTACGTATAATATATATTCAGTGTGTTTCAATGATACAATAGGCTATACAACTAGTTCAACTGACACTTTATTACATTCCAGCCCCTAGTTCAATAAAATGTATGTCGACTCAAAATAAATCTGCGAACGACAATCAGTAAAAGTATAAGTGAGCACAGAGAGAACAAAACGAGTGCACGACAAGACGCTTGTTAGCATTGTCGTTGGCTTAGCTTGTGGCCAATACAAGTGATGTTCATCTAAACACTAGTTGTGGATCAAGTTAAGGACTTATTGTGTAATTGCCCACCATGAACACATTTTGTATTCAAACGGGGCGGTAATGGTTAGCATTTACACACTGTAAAAAAGTTAAACAACATATAATGGTCGACAGGCGTTTCGACAGACGAGCTAGCTAACGAGTTAGCTGACTAGCACATCCAAAAATTGTGCAGCTAACAGCGGCTAACTGGTGAGTTTACTTGACTGTTCCTCCATAGCGAGTATATTTTGGTTTTATTAACATGTATTAGTTTGTTGGTTAATCTTTAGCATAACGACTATATGTTTAAGACTGGACATGTATGCACTGTAATTAGCATTAGCTAGCTCCGGAGCTAGTTGCGTCAGGCCTGTTTATTACGGCTCAACATCAAAGTTTACTTGATAAACCAGCGCTGCGTTTTCACAACGATTGTTGTGTGTAGTCTTCGACAATGAGGTGAGTCGTGTGGTGGATTCTACTGTGGATTTTCCCACGAATATACCACAAATGTCGTACTGTGCTAGCGCTGCTAATTGTGTCAAGTTGTGCGAGAGCTAGCGAAACCATCAGGCACTCAGCAGCAGCAGCGGCGGCTAAAACAACATGGCACCCCCTTCAAGTCCCAAACAAGAGGGGCCTTAACCGCTAAACAAAAGAGGAAATGCTCGCACAAACGACGGCGTGCAAAACACAGCCACTCGGACTCTCTTGGACAAAGAAACCGGAGTACTTACGCGTTGTCGTATGCAAGAGAGGCTCCGGGCTTGAGGCACACGCCGTAAACCAGATTCTATATTGTTTTGTTTCCTTGGAGAGAGCGCTGATTTTTTTGCAAGGCTTTGATAGCCTCTGCTAACGTTGTCCCCGTGCTGCTGCCCCCTACATGTAAATAGCATTAACTGCAAGGAGACAGCGTTAAAAAAAGTCTCCTCCCAACTGCATTACCATGAGAGATGGCGATACTAAACAATTTGGTATCGACAAGAAGTAAATAAAGGTACAGTAATCCCTGTACTGATACCGGTATAATTTAAGCTAATTGAAAGATTTCGTGATTTTTGCATTTAATTTGTTGATTGTTATTATAACTGCAACAAAACACAGATCAACACAGTTTAGAACAACTTAACAATATTGTTGTTCCTCGGCACTTTGCTGTTCGAATTCCACGGCTTCATTCTATCACGCTTATGCTGTTCCATGGTTTACCAAGGCCTATTTTTAGTCATAAATATGCATTTTGACCAGATTTTACGTAATATTGACCTAAATTAAGCATTTTCAAGCAAAACATACAAACAAAAATACAAAAGATGAGGCATTCAGAAGACACAAAGATGTGAAATGTAGTATTCTCCACTGCTCACTAGGTGTCAGTAATGTTACATTGATTAAACAACCGCCACTGCAGGAAGTATGCAGTGTCTGGACTATATATACTGTGACTACAGTGGTGTTATTTCATGTCTACAGGCTCTGGTAATATTAAATATTCTGAAAGTCGCCAACAGGTTTTCTATAAAAATATTACATTTATGAAGGAAGAAGAAATCCTACCAATTACTTGCGATCAATGAGAGATTATCTTATGTCACACATTGAGTGGTTCCTCAGTTTTTGTTATTAGTGTGTTCCAAAAAATCTGACAAAAACCAAAATGTAAGAAAACCAAGATATTTTTTCCAATTGGAAATCACTTAAACCTAATTAATCCATTCCAGACACCCCAAAATATTAGCAAACAAATAATTTTACAGACAATAATTGTAGTTTTTACATGCAGAAAAGCATGTTTGTAACAAAAAGATGGAACTCAATGTTGAATTAAATGATGTTTCTCACCTTCAAATCAAATTACTGGCACTGGTAATATTCTTTGGCCCCATGGCAGGTTATTTCACAGTGGCATAATGAAAAAAATGCGAGTGAGTGAAAGCTGAGGCAAATGTTTTTTATGATGCAAAAACTGAGGCGTATGAAAGCCAAGTTTGGACTGTACAACATGTATAAAACAATGTACCAAATTGACCAAATAATATGATTATTACCTTTTTTTTGACATATAATTGTTTGAGGAAAATAAAGCTTAACCATCCATACTCAATGATTGAATAGAACTTTTGCACAGTCACACCAGGTGATATCCCTTGCAAACACACAACACACGTGAATAACGCAAGACAACAGAAAAATATCGAGCTCGTCGTACCAGTATCGATTCGAGGCCGATACCACCCATGTATCTCTAGCGTCGATATTTGGTGCGATCCTCCCACCTCGAGTTACAACGAAAAAAACACTCGATCATTTACTCTGAAAGATAAACAGTTAATATATAGTTACCGGTAATTGCAACATGTCCGTTGTTGAGAGGTACATTGAATTTTTATGTTTGCTTTGGAATGGTTCAATCCCGTAAAACTTCATGTATGTCCCTCCTCTGAAAGAAGAAGCCAGTGAGGTCCAATCACCAGTTGCTCCAAAATCCCCTCCCTATTTCCGATTGGGTAGCTATATTTAGGAAGGCACCCTTTGCTTTATAAAGTGAACACGACGATTAGGGACACAAAGAAAGAGTTCAACATGGGCAAGGAGGCGCAGACGGCGGCCGACATCCGCAAGAAACTTGTGGTGGTCGGGGACGGAGCGTGCGGGAAGACATGTCTCCTGATCCTCTTCAGCAAGGACGAGTTTCCGGAAGTGTACGTCCCCACCGTTTTCGAGACGTACGTGGCGGACATCGAGGTGGACAACAAGCAAGTCCAGCTGGCCTTGTGGGACACCGCCGGTCAGGAGGACTACGACCGCCTACGCCCTCTGTCCTACCCGGACACGGATGTCATTCTAATGTGCTTCTCCGTGGACAGCCCGGATTCGTTGGAAAACATCCCGGAAAAGTGGGTCCCCGAGGTGAAGCACTTCTGCCCCAACGTTCCTATCATTCTGGTGGCGAACAAGAAGGATCTGCGTAACGACGAGCACGTCAAGAACGAGCTGTCCCGGTTGAAGCTGGAGCCGGTGCGGCCTGAGGACGGCCGCGCCATGGCGGCGCGTATCGGTGCTTATGACTATTTGGAGTGCTCAGCCAAGACGAAAGAGGGCATATGGGAGGTGTTCGAAACCGCCACACGGGCAGCACTACAGAAAAAAAAGTCTCAAAAGGCTAGTTGTCTACAATGTTGCGTTTTGATGTGACTCTTTCCACCAAAAACCCGCCTCGCCAAGGCCTAGCCAGGCAGTGTTTTGGACACACATGATCCTCGTCTGATTTGTTTTTGGACATTGAATCGGACTCATGATTGTGACTGTTTCAAAACACATCTTTTGCCTTAAAACTTCCCAGTCTAGAGACTGCATTTAGACCACTGCCTATCTGCCATTTTTAAAGCAGTAACTTTTGCACTTGTTATTTATGTCCATTGGGTAAGTTAAGGCAGTTGGGAGGTGTTGTTACCCAATGGAGTTTGGCACGAAAACATGCCACCAGCACATATTTCTGTGATGGACTGTGGTGAAAAATGACACTTAAGCAATTAATTGATTATTTATATTCATTTTTTTAAGGCCACGATATTTGTATTGCAAAAATCTTATGTGGTTTGTCATTTTTTTCCCACCGTATACCTATCACCTTTTTAAAAGTTACATTTTTTGCTTTGCAGGTACTCTGTTTTCCTTCCTCTGCCTGACATCACATTTTATCTGCGAACACGTGGCTTGCACTTGCATGTAACGTACTTGAGTATGAGGTGAGTTAAACAGTATTTCATCAAAAATAAGAAGGCTGATTTTTGCTGGCTGCAGCCGATTAGTGTGCAACAATCATGATGATGCCCATTGGATGAATGAAATTCAGTTTACAAATGTACAGTATGTGTTTCTATCCCTTGACTTTAAATGTCAATTTATCAGTGAAATTAGGCTACAAAAACTTTATTTTGCAGCTCAGTGCCAATTTTGAATAATATAGAGGTATATATTTCCATCTTAATCAGGTACATTTAAGCACATAATTGTTGTCACTGGTAACCTGTAAGGTGTTTTGGGAGATTCAGTGCCCAATCTTAAGTTGTATAGTTCAAGGGATTTTAATGTAATGACGAGAATATAAGACGACTTTATCCTGGGCAATATGGTATGCTCTGTCACAGTCAATCACTTATGTGGAATTAAGCCATTTGATGGCTATCATGACATTAGAACCAGATTAAGTAGGGGTGTTGGTTAACAATATGAAGTAACTTGTTAAAGGTATACCTGGTGTAAAACCACCAAACTGTCAGCACAATGACTGTGAATGTATTGCCTCATTTTGGAAAGAAAAAAACAATCTGATGTGCTCACTGTGCCTTTACCTGACAAAGGGGTGCTTCTGTCTTTAATTTTTTAAAAGAGTATTAAAACCCAATACTGCCTATAGAAATCATTGTCAAATTAATGTTTGGAAGACTATCTTTCAAAATTACAATGATGTAAAAGGCACATTCCTCCCTGCCATTCGTTGCCGGGCTTTTTTTTTTTTTTTGCTGACTTCCAGGACAGGAATGCATTGTGCTGGACCGCCTGATTATTCCCACACTGGCTCCCCTCTTGTGTCCCTAATTGTCAGTATATTTAAATTGATGGGTCTTACTCAGATGGTGTACTTTTCTACAACTGTGCTGAGAAAATGTGCTGAATGTGCCAACTAATCTGTTAGTGGTATAGGCCACCAATGTATGTTACATTGATGTTTCATAATGCATATGTTTTTAATGGAATATTGGGAGCAGCTTGTTTTTTGTCAACCAAGATACAGAACCTTTTTTGGATTAAATTAATAATAAAAAAAATGACGTCAATACAATGTCTCATTTTAATGTCCAGTCATACCTGGCCACGTTGAATTTCATGACTTCATTCTATCACAGTTTTTCAAAAACAATAAATCATGCTCTTTCATGGTTAAATACAGCCACTTATGCACATTTAAGCAAAACATTTTCAAACAAATAGTGACATGAACTGAAACTGCCTTGTTTATCGCCATTAATGGGTCCCAGACCCGACCACCATAAGTGAATTTTCACAAAGTAGACTGCAGAGACGGTTGCTGCTAGCATAGCAAGCTACCGAGCCAACTAGTTAGCCTCTCCAATCACTTATTCTGAATTTAAGAATGTGTTTCAAATTGCATGGGAAAGGACAAAGTACAAAGCCAAGAGCTCACCACTTCCACACAGAATAGGAGGAGAACCTTTTTTCACTTTTGTCATGATGGACATGCCATGGCTGACTACACGCAATGTGAAGGTATATCGGATCTGGGACCAATTAACTGTGATAAACGATGGATCACTGTACTCCAATTCCTTTAACAGAAACATTTGATTAAATCTGTCATCCATTTCCTGCTTTTGAATCAATAGATACGCATACTACATTTCACTATGACAATCTTGTGCACCCCCTTGTTTTGTTTGAGTACACATTTGATGTTTAGTAGTGTGAAAAATGCACGTATTGTATCAATATGTTCTAATTCAGGGGCCCCTCATTAAAGCTAAAATGACAAAACATGTTTTTTTTTACTTCTGCTATTTTTTAACAGCAACTGTCAAATGACTGTATTTTTGGGCTTTTCCATTGTTGAGCAATACAAGAATGTGTTTCAGTGTCTGCCTGATTTAGAAATTAGCCTTGAAATGACTAATACTGTGCATGAATTGTTGGGCATTGTTTAAAGCCCACTTTTTTGATTGTCTTTTTTCCCATTTTTCACAGGGAAAAGAACAATATACCCCTGAAAATGTTGCATTAGAAATGAGATAAATTGATGAGCACAAATTATTGTCACCACTGAGTTAAAAAAAAAGTACAGCATATACAGGACCCACAAACTATATGCAGTAAAAACTGTTTTTATTTAAGCCATCAGGTTTTTAAATAGTACAACATACAATGAGGCAAAATAGGCAACAGCTGTGAAATTATGAACAAAATGTACCATATATGACATAAAACAACAGAACGACATGGTGGATTAGCGTTGGTTAGCCATGGTATTTAGGCGAACTGGGCAGCAAAGGGAAAAGGAATATCAACCTCCATCTGTCTGTCACCAACTCTCACAAATTGTTTAACTGTGTTACTCATCTCCTGAAGGACTCTCATGACATGGATATGGAAAGCATTGACGCGTTTCAACATCAAGTCAAATGAGGGCTGGATGTCTGCTTGAAGCTGTTCAATAGAGATGGCAGCCACAATGCTCTGAAGTTTGCTTGTGACAGTTGTGAGGTATTCAGTAATTATCCTTTGGACCATCTCAACCCTCTTGACAGCATTAGCAAAGACCCGGGAGTTAATGGCGTCATTATATGTGTCGGTCACAAAGGGGAAGAACCTTGCTACATTTTGGGATTGTATAATTTTGAGAAGCTTTTCCATTTTTTCCACAGCAAAGGTCATCAATTCAGATAAATCCCCCTCAGTATTTTTCCACAGTGGCAAACTTTCCACAGTGGTAACTATTTGTTCCCAGGCATTCGTTAGAGCTGTCACTAAGCTATTAAGGATGTCTCCTCCACTGACAGTATAGTCAGACCCAGGAATTGTGAATTTAATGTTTTCAATGACTTCAACGGCTTTTAGAAAACCAAAGAATTGGATTTTTGCAATTTGCTCAAATGTATCCTCAAATGTTGTGGTGACATATTTATAACAATTCTGATAGATCTCAACCCCTGACAGCCTTTGTGCATGCCCCGGGATTAGGAACTTGGTCTCTCCCAGGAATTTAAACACAGCATCAAGAAAAAGGTCAATCCTTTGTTGGTATTTTTTAAGCATAAATGAAGTCTGATGTGCGATAGATGTTATGACGTTGGAGGCATTAACTGCTGCAATGTTGTCAACAACATTCTTAAAAAACTCTGCACCCTGGTTCTTAGCCTGTTCGAGGGAACGCCCAAGGCTTCTGGCGTGACGGTTCATTTTCTTGTACGTCATGATAGCAGGAGTAGTGACTGTTTGCACGACTGCAGGTACCCTCTTCTTCGCTGCCAGCATCGCTTCATAAGGCATCTCCATGTTCCAGGAAGTCTGAATGTTCAGCGTCTCAGGATTCATCACAGACATCTTCAGGGCCAAAATGTCAATGTCTGTTTTTGGTTCAGTCTGCAAAAAAGAACACAATGATCCCAAATATTTTAACACATTATATTCTTTGAAGTTTCAATTGAAAGGCAATTTCAAGATGCTACTCACAGGATAGCGGCCGTAGAGTCTTGCTTTCATTTGTGCTGGGCGCTTGATCTGCATCTGAACTGCAACATGTCCGGCAGGTGGAATGGACAGAGAGGAAACAAGACCCTTTTCTGGGTTTCCAGTCATCTCCTGGTAGATTTCCAAAGTCTGATCTGGCAGATTGATCTTTGCTGAATTGCGGATGGAGACGTCAGCGTTTTCATAATTTAAGGTGACAATGCTATCATGGCTTCCTTCAACCACTGCGTGTTTTAGAGACAGGACAGAGGCCATTTTCAATCCGCCAACTACATCAACATTGGTGTTGCCCTGAATTTTTCCCGTCAGAAACTTGCACTCTGAAGACGAGGATGCATCGAGTTTGACGATGAAGCTGTCGCGATTGAGAATGCTGGTGTTGCTTTTGAGAGTGATCATCGGTGTTTTCAACGAGAACTCATAGGTCAGATCACCCATCTTTGGAACCCTTATGCTCTTGACTTTGGGCAGAGTGATTTTGGGCATGGTTAACTTGCTGATTGCTGATGGGACATGCAGAGCAGGCATTGTGAGAAGGGTGGTGTCTGGGAGGGGAAGGGTGAATGTTGACAGCTCGACATTGATAACTGGTACTTTGTAAGCAGGGATTGTCACTGTTTTAGGCAATTCAATGCTGTATTTGTCGTAATTTGCCTGTGCTTTGCTGTACGATGAAGCCAGCAATGCAGCAGCCTTATCTTTTCCAATGAGCATTTTCTTGTGTAGCGTCTTGATGTTGCTGTTAATGGCAGTGATGAATGGATCCACATTAATGTTAATGGTGAGCATCTCAGGGTTCTTCATGTACTTCATCTTGGAGCTCATGTCAAAAGTCTGCTGAGTTGTGATGAAGAAATATCTCAGGCCAGCATCTTCCCACAGTGAGAATTCAACTTTTGGTGTCCTCATTTCAAAATATGGCACTCTTATTTCAGGAATAGTGATTGGTAGCCTCAAGAGATCAATATTAGCCTCTCCATTGATCTGGGAAACAATATTGATTTCTGTTTCACCGTTATCCATTGTAAAGGAATGGGAATATTTGTTTTGTTGGAATTGCGCCATTCCTGTCCAGCTGGCTTGTTGTACTTCAGAGGTCAGCGTAAGAAGCATGTCATTCTGGAATTCCATCTTTCCAGGCAGCTGGAATGGAAAGTGGAGCTTGGAGTATCCCCTATTCTTGGTGTCAAACATGAGCTTGGTAGGTGTGATCAAGGCAAGGGCAGAGCTTGAAAGGGTTCCACCATTTAGTTTAGCATCATGGGATGCAGTGAGATCTATTTGCATGTCTTCAGCCTTAGCTTGGAACTTGAGCAGCGCAACACTGTTCATATCAGGTCCTTCTGTGTCAAATTTAGCATCAATAATGGCATGGCGGAAAATGCAGATATCTGCGATCACATTCTGACTGGTTTTTGCAAATTTGCTCCCTGTTGCACCAGTCAAAGTCACTTTGGCTGTGTGGAGATCCATAACCAGGTCCATGTTACTGTTGTGGGTTACCTCATCTGAAAATTCCTGGATTGTGTATTTTGCATTAGCCAGATTGTTCATCTTCACACGAGCAGAGTCTGCTTCCAGCGTAAGATTTGTCTTTTGAGTTGCTGTTACGTGAGTGAAAATGTTGAGGGGTGGCATGTTGAGGTCATGGTTGTAGTTTGTGTTTACAGTGGCAGAGAGTCCATCTTCCATGGCAAAGAACATGTTGTTGACGAGATCTGCAGAATACAACTCTGTCGCTATGTTCACAGTTGTGTCAGCAGAACCTTGGCCTGCCAGGCGGTAGACAGCCATTGTTCCCTTGTGGTCTACTTTAAAGGATGACTGATCGATCTTAATGTACTCCGATACCGCCAGACGTCTCATCTTGGGTAGAGCAACATGTGCACTGGCATCTATTTTAAACTGGAGGACTTTCAATGTAGATTTGGCCTGAGAATAAAGGTTCAATTTGAACTCTGGCGTTACTGATGTCGCTGTGGTGTTCTCGAGATCTGCAGTAGTCCTCAGTTTGTAATGTGGCGAGTTTACTTTGAACTCTCCGTAGAGTTTTCCAAAGCAGGGAATCTTGCTCATGTCTGCCACTTTGTCTTTCAACGCTACTGTTAATGTGTCATAATCAAAGGATTGTATTTTCTGGACCATTCCGATGACATAATTTTTGATGTCATCAATCAGCTGTGTGAAGTCAAAGGAATACAGCTCATTCACAAGCTCCTTAATGGGGACTAAAACCTTTTGGATCAAAGGCTCGATGTCAACTGACTTAAGTAGAGCAAAAACGGATTGAATCTTTTCCCTCACCTGATACTGCTTCATGATTTTAACAACCTCATCCATCACTGCCCCTATCACCTTCTCAGCCTCATACTTGGACAGAATTTCCTCCACTTTGCTATAAATGACATTGAACCTATTAGGGATGTTGTGTTTCTTGATCCAAGCCATGATGGCCTCCTTGATTGATTTCAACACATTGATGACTTCTTCTACTGGCAACTTGGCTGTCAGGTTGGTCAAGACATTTTCAATGGAGTTGATAAACTTTGTCACATCTTGGACGAAGACTTTTATGTCAAAGTTGTCAATGACCACCTTCAGTTCAGATACTTTGTTCTGAAACTTGGTGCTGATCTCATACTTGGTGTTGATGTTTGTCAGCAGTTCAATACTGTTGTCCATCAGCGCCATCATTGTGGATTTTACATTTTCAATAACGGCAGGGAGGTGCTCGGTGAACGGGATCTGGATGAAATGGCTGTCAGTGTTCTTGTCATACTTGACAAATCCAGAAACACTATAGTCCTGACTGTCTTCACTGAAGAAGTTTGTGGCCACTGTGCCTTTCATCTCAACAGCCATTCTCTCTGCATTGTTGTAGGCACCCACTTCCTGTTCAAAGGTGTTGTCATTGACTTTGGATGTCACTTTCAGATTGAGACGCTGCTCTTGGAGACTCAATGTGCTGCTGAGTTTGTTGTCCACGTTGGTTTTGATAGTGGGTCTGCCTTCAATCTCATGAGTGCTTGAAGCTCTGTACTCAAATGAATGCGTGAACAGCAGGGGTTCAGCTTTCAGGAGGAATTTGCTGTACAGTTCTCCACTCTGCTGTCCGTAAAAAGACACTGCACCATTGGAGTTGAACAAGGCGTCAATGTTAAGAGAGAAGGGTTTAGCAATTGCGTTGATCTTGCTGTCAAGACGAAGAGACTGTGATTTGTAATCGGCAAGATTGTTGAATTTCATCGTTAGACCGGCGACCTCCATATCTGTGTTATGTGTGATCTGAGACCCCAGGAGTTTACCGTTGGTGTTGCACTTGGTAGACAGGGCCATGTCCTTGAACTTGACTTCGTAAGTGTGCTTGAGTTCATCACCTGACAAGACTCCTTTCAGTGTTCCCATCAACTCCACATTGTAGGGCTGTGCCGTGAACCGGGCATCATTGTTAAAGTTGATCTCCATGATCTTCAGATCATTTTTCACCATAACTGTGGCTATGAAACGCTCCATGGTAACTGTGATGTCATGCATGTAGGAGTTTTTCTTGTTGAGGATGTTGTTGCTCTTGGTGTGGAGAGTCAAAGATCTCAGTGTGAGAGAAAGGGAATTAGTATTATCGGTCCTCATTTCGTCAAAAGATCCAACTATACTGTTGGATACGATAAGGCCATCTTCACTCACTCTGAAGTTCATTGTATTTCTCGTATTGACACCTAGGACATCGCCGGTAAAGAGGCCATTGAGGTAGACTTCCGAGCCAGCAACCTTTCCTTCCACATTGAACTCAACTTTGTTATCTTGAATGCCTCCCTTTGTGGTAAGAGACATTGTCGCGCCAGCAGCATCAAGTCCCCCGTGGAAAATATTCTCAAAGGTCAGTGCTCTATGCTGGGCAGTTGTAATACAACTGGTGGTCAGGCCATTCGTATTCAGGGTCAGGGTTGCCTTGTGAGAAGAAAGGCTCGAAAATATGGTAACGGAAGCATCAGTATTGAGCTCCAAGCCAGAGGGATTCATGGAGCCAGTGAGCAAGGAGTAGACACGGTTTACTGTGTCATCAGCCTTATTTTCTATACGGAGGTTGGCTTGACCTTCAGAAGCGGTGAATTCCACATGGTTCTGAAGTGTTCTCTGATTAGCCTTGGTCATGGAGTTAGACTTGATGGTAAGCTTGGCATCCTTGTGATTCAGGCTCATTTTCGTCGAGTGCTTGATGGGGTCACTGTTGATATTAGTGTTGGAATCAATCAGAAGCTCCTCATTTGCATACACAGCCTTGATCTTGTTCGAAACCTTCAGGATATCAGAGTTTGCTCTCAGCGTGCTTTCCAGTCGGGCCTCCTTCTTTGTAGCATCAACTGAAAAGGTGTTGAGATAGGTGGTGCTAGAGGTTAAAGATCCAACACTGACACTTCCATCAGCATTGGTATCTCCAAATAGCTTGTCTGAATCAAGAGTGAAGTGGTTGGTGATATCCAAAGACGTTCGCAGGCCAAGCGGGGTGGCAGCGTAGATGTTGTAGATTCCGGATGACTTGACAGTGTCGGTGACTGCCATAGTTTCCTCCACATTGATCCTTGTACTCACAAACTGGTGCTCCAGGTTGCCATTTAGGGTAAATTTGATCGTGTTCTCGTCTGTATCAGTAACTTCTGTGGCTCCTTTAAAACAAACAAAGCAATAAAACATCAATCACTTTTGCTTAATTTGTGTTAAATGCCCGACCAAAAAATAATTAAATTTACCTTCAGTTGTAAAGGAGAGAAGTTTGATTGGACTGTCAGCCTTAACTTTAAACTTGGCCAGGTAGTTTGGAGATTTCACAGAGTTGTTGCCTGCCGACATAGTTGTCTCCCAGTTGTAGTAATTGTTGTTCACCTTGGCAGATACTTCCACCATTCCCATAAGGGGCAGAGTGATTTCTCGCTCGGAGGGGATGGTAAATGTGGGTATGTTTATCTCCCGTGGGCTTAGCTCCATTCCCAGCTGCGGCACAGAGATGCCAGGGGATGTGACCATGGGAGGTATCCTCAATTCCTCAGAGGATCTCCCTCCAAGAGGAAGAGGAATACTGATAGTCAGATGGTCCTTGTTGAACTGGTATCGGAATTTGCTTTCCCTGATGACAATATAAAATGAGAACTCACCAAAAATGCAGAGATAAAACTGTCACAACTATAACTATAAGGTGTCTCTTACATGTTCATGAACAGGTTCTCGGGCATGGAGGGCATTTCCAGCTTTGTGATGCTGTTCGTCATTGTCTCCACATAGGGGACATCAGATGAGATCTTGTTCATCCAAATCTTGCTGGCCTAATGATAAAAAAAAACAGCCATCACTGCAGTAATCTGGAGGAATCAACCCAATTTAAGTCAGTCTTCCAACCAAGTCAATTCACCTCAAGGGCCTTGTTGACAATGTGACGCAGTTTCATGTCAGTGTTGACAACCTGACGATCCATGGCATCCGTAGCAAACTGCCTGACCCAGATCCTGAGTGCTTCAGAGTAAGGCACGAGAGCTTTGCTCTCGGCATTCATGTTTGACAACAGCTTAACCTCAGCTTGGTCCTCGCCTGGAATTCAAAATACTGGTTAGCCTCTGAGCTGAAAGAGTGTGAATATAGTGACTTAAAGACGTACCGTATTTGAACGTGACAGACTGAATGGATGAGGTCTCTGGGAGCTTCACATCACTTTTGATCTCAAAGGTGACATCTTCAGCTTTGCTCATGGTAGCAGAGATGGTAGCATCTGTCCTCAGAGAAGGGACTAACAGCTGAACCTGCAGCATTCCGTCAGTCATAGCATGAAGCCTGAAATTAATAGACAATGTATAATTATTGCCTGATCAAAAAATCCAAATATGAGTTTAAGTTTGTGCTTTGAGTTACTCACTGGGCACGACCAGTCAGAGTGAGCTGAGGCACTTTCTTATTGGTGAGCTCAAGGATGATGGCTTTGCCTTTGTTGCTGCTGTCAGTCAAGCCCAGCTTGACTCCGGATTCCACATCAATGTCGGGTATATGGAGTTGGCCGGTGAAGACATTCCTGTTCCTGTTGTATTTCATGAGGGCCCAAGCTTCAGTAGGTTTAGTTCCTACGGAGTTGGGAGATTAGAGGAGTCAATGGGGGTATATCACAGGTGATTGAACTCTCAAAATTGATCTTTTTCTAATGATTATTACCTTCGGCTTTCAGAGTCATCTTCAGGGAATCAACCTTCTGGCGACCATCATTACCCTCACTGAGGAGATTGTATGTAATGGTGGCTGTGTAGGCTGACACCTCTTTGACAGGCTTGATGTCAATTGCAAACCTGATGTGAACAGTACAAAGATTAGCTTTTCATATATACATTTGAATACAATACAAAATCCCATTACAGTTTAAATACTGGTAAAATGTCATGTATACTGTATTTTTCCACTTACATTGTCTCTCCGTTCAGGGGGAAGTAAGGCACATTCTTTTTGTTATGAAGGTTAACTTGAAGTTTTTTAGTGCAATAATTAAATCCGAGCATGGAGTCACAGTTTACGTCACCCATGTTGTGTGGGATTTCGGCAGTAATGTCTGAGCCCACGATCAGAATGGTATTGCTATGAAAAAGAAAGAATAGAAACGTAAGTTACATTTTATGATTACAGCATGACAATTGTAATCAGCCACAATGCAGTGTTATTTTTGTTGTTACCTGATTCTAAAGAGCTTTGTCGTCCCTGTAGCGGCCGGGATGGAGAGTTTGACCTGGTTGGGTTCCATGGTAAGCTTAGCATTGAGGCTGCTCTCGTGGTACAAGCTGGTGTGCATTTCAACAGCCGAGTCAACAAATTCGGGAACATGGACTCCCATCTGGGTCACAAACTCCAGTCCAACAGAGGGCATGAACAACAGCTCATTCTGTGAATGAAATACATGATGTGAATGAATTAGTATAGTGAGTATGCGGGAGTCTACCCCAGCTGTCTTTGTGCGAGAGGCAGGGTACACCCTGGACTGGTCGCCAGCCAATCACAGTGCACATATAGACAACCATTCACACTCACATTCATACCTATGGACAATTTGGAGTCGCCAATTAACCTAGCATGTTTTTGGAATGTGGGAGGAAACTGTAGTACTCGGAGAAAACACACAGGGAGAACATCCAAGAGATTCGAACTGTTTGTTGTAAGTTTGTTGTTTCTACGATGAAGTCTGGTGCTTGTCTCAACAACCACTTACTGACATCTAGTGACCAATGAAGAATGCTACATTCATAATAGACCACATTCAACCACAAAAAAGTGTGATTTATTAATGACATATGTTTGAAAACTGTGAAGCTGCGAAATTTGAACAAAATTTTGTTACCATGTTTGGGGAAATGCTAAGGCCCCCCTTAGCTCCGGGAGCAAAAATGCCAGACAGAGAGAAGGTCAGAGGCAAGCCAGGTGCCGTTGGGAGGACAAACTTGTTGTCCATGAACATGTAATGGATAAAGATCTCATTGTCCATGCCGGACATCAGTTTAGACACAACCTAATAAAAAAGAAAAAAAAGAATGACTTTAAAAGCTGTCATTCCGTGGTCATGAAATGGTCAGAAGTAAAAATAGTACCTGGGTAGGGAGGACCTTGAGGAAAATGTCTGCATACATCTTTGCATTATCAGCAATAGACCTCAGTTCGCTGGCCCTGATGAAGCCCAGCTCCGCTCCCATGATCTTCAGGTAGGCCATGGCTTCTGGGGTTTCTTGATTCTGCAGATCTTTCATCAACTTGTTGAAATTGCGAACAATTTCCCTCATAAGATCTTCAGGAACCTTGGGGGAAAAGGTTTCTTTTAATGCTGACATAGCTCAAAATGGGAACTACATTATGAATGAATGAATGAACCTCAATTGTACCTTCTGTCCTTGTGTTTTCAATGGAACAACCCACTTCTCCAGAACTTCCTTTATCTTGATTGGCATCTTGTCCTCCGCCCAATACAGAGCCTTGGACAGAGTGTCTGGGAAGAAGCCATTCTTTCCGAACAAAGCCTCAATAGTGGGCTCAAAGCCTTTCCCTTCGATGCCAACCTATGAACGGGATTTAGTCAGTTTTTCTTATGGACATTTCTATATTTATTTATCATGTCCTGCAGTGCTACACACCTCCCACATATCCATATTGTAGCCAAAGGCTTTCAAGGTAGATTCCAGCAGGATTTCTCTGGGCAGTTGGTTGCTCGGGTCAAAGATAACGTTGCCCTGAATGTTAGCCTGCATGACCTCATGCTCCAAGCCCAGCTTGTAGTTGCGAGACTTTGTTGTGTAGTCATTGTGAGTGACCACGTCAGTGTCCTGCAAGGCGTCCATTATTTTCCTAGCAAGCCTGGAGCAAAAAAGAATGCGGTTATATTTGGTTTGATTATTCAGTACATGTTATTTTCAGGAAGGAATCTTACTTCTGGGTGTCAGAATCGGTGGAGGAGATGATGTTGTAGACGTGGGAGGTCACAAAAGATTTAATTTGCACGTTCTGCTCCTGATTCAGGATCTTTTTCACCATCTCAATGTCACTGTTTTGGGGGTTCCTCATCAGAATCAGGTAGGCTGCAAGGCGTTTCTGCACAGCACCCTTTGGATACTGGCTGACCCTCTGAAGGTTAGCGCGAACCTGGACGGAAGAGTTTGTTAATGCCGTCCATGAAATGATTCCCAGTGGAATTGAAATATTTTTTTCCTGCTAGTTACCTCATCTGTCAAAGACATGCGTCTGAACGCCTGGATGGCTGCAAGCTGAACAGACAGGGTGGTTGTTGGCTGTCTCATGCACTTCAACAGCGTGTTCTTGATAGCGGGGTTGGCATCTTCCAAGACATCTCCCATGTTACCCACAACCTGAATGGAAGTGCATGAAAAGAATGGTATAAATAGAAGAATAGAACCTTACTGGAGATGTACTTTCTTAAGGTAGTACTGGACCGAGTACTGGTTGCTCGAGAGATGACAGTTTTGTGCATGTGTGAGGTTTAAATGTACCAACCCTCAAAGTCAGGAAGGTCAGGTCTTTGTCCCCAGCACAGTCTGGGCCCAGAAGGGAGGCCAGGAATTCAGAAACAGCAGTGATCTCCGGAGTGACTTTGCCCTCAGCCTGGTACAGTCTAGTGACAAAATTCTATATAAGAAACCACCACTGGCATCTACAGAATCAACAACATGAAAACAGTTGTTTACTTACTTCTTGGCTGTATTACTCAAAGCATACATGATGGGCTTGCTCTGCTTGTACTGAGCCATGGCCAGCATGTCATTGACCATGAGGCGGGAGGGGTTGGGCAGCAGTGCCAGGGCGTATACAGTGGCATCAACTGCAAAAGCAGTTTTGTCGACGGTCCTGAGTACTTTCAGCACGGCGCTGATGCACTCCGGAGTACCGCACTGGACCAGAGCTTGCATGGTCAGGGAGTTGGACATATCCATCATCTCAAGGACGGCCGATCCCAACACATCAGCTTTCAGGCCACGCAGTTCAGACACCAGTTTGTGGAAGATGGAGGCGCGCTGCTCGCCCTGACTGGTCTGGGACAGGGTGTTCAGCTGCTGCATTGTGGCAATGGCGGCATCTTTAGATTGCACAGGGGACTTGTTGTCAATGTGGTCCATTGGCAGGAAGCGGAGGTTGGCCTCATCTGTTGATTAAAAAAAGCAAACAAACAACAAAACAATGAATGGATGGAAACATAGTTATGCAGAGTGAAGCATATTCTAAAGCATATTCCCCTATTTTTGCTTCTTTTTAATAATTTCCCAAATTCTTCTTGAATAATCTTTGAATATTTTCTTCTTATGATGTTATGATTTTATTCCCATAGTATTTTGACTTTATTTTGAGAACATTATAACCACCAATATTCCAAAAATGGTATCTTTATTAGGGCTCGAGCACTGACCAGTGCGAAAGCCCTATTGTAATCGTTCCGTTTTTTATTCTGACGAAAGGACGGACATTTTGAGGGCCTTAACATGCCCGAAAACTCACCAAATTTTGCAAGCGCGTCAGGTCTGGCGAAAATTTCGATCTGGTGGGGGTCCCGAAAACAATGTTCCAAAATTGACTCTCTAGCGCCACCTTTAATTTTTGAAAAAATTGGCCCCCGCCACCAGTTTCACCTATCGTCACGAAACTTGGTGGAGACGTCTATCGTGACAGGACGGACCAAAAAGTCTCAAGAACCCATATTGGAAAACGAACAGGAAGTCGGCCATTTTGGATGGCGGCGGCCTTTTTCGTGCCAGAAGTTGGGGTCGTATCTCGACGAACTCCTCCTAGGGGGTTTGACCAAATGAATCCGTTGTTGCATCAACGGACACTAGACGGATGGCCGACGTTAAATTGCGAAGGATTTTGGGATATTCCATACGATGTGGGCGTGGCACGCCCCCAAATTTTGCCCATTTTCATATGTCCGGGCCTTGCACGCTGAGCGTAACTGTAGATGTGAATAACTTGGCTCCACGTGGTCAGATCTTCATCATACTTGGTACATGTGATCATGGCCCCGCCCCGAAGGTCCCCGTAGGTCACTTCCTGATTTCGTCGCAGCGCCACCTTTTGGCGACAGGCTAAAGGCGTGTCATCTACATGAGGCCTTTTCTGCCAGGAGATTCATCAGATGAACATCAGGGTCACAAGGTCACTGCCTGACAGCCTGGTGAAGCCTGTTGATGGACCATGATGCAGGAAAAGCACACGTGGTGGGCGTGGCCTGGCGGCGAATGCTCAGGCCTCGCCATTTACATAGAAAAGGTCATCATTCGCCCGCAAAAGGTCGCATGGGCTTGAAAGCTCATAGGGGGGGTCAGAATCCAGGCCTGAGCGGCCTGGTGTGGCCCCCATATGAAACCAAGCCAAATTGACTCACTAGCGCCACCTAGAAGTTTTAAAATAATTATCCCTCGCCTCCCGTTGCACGTATCGGCATGATTTTCGGAGGAGACATCACTCGTGACAGGACGCACAAAAAAGTCTCAATAACCCATGTTCTAAAACCAACAGGAAGTCGGCCATTTTAGGTGGCGGCGGCCATTTGGGGGCGGATGTATGGGTCGTATCTTGACGAACTCCTCCTAGGGGGTTTGACCGAATGAGTCCGTTGTTGCATCAACGGACACTAGACGGATGGCCCACGTTAAATTGCGAAGGATTTTGGGCCGCTCCATAGGATGTGGGCGTGGCACGCCACCAAACTTTGACCATTTCATATCTGGCCCTGCCTGGTGTCTGGCCTTGCCTTGAAGCAATGTACATCAAAGTCAATACACAGTTTGACTGACAGACTGATGATGTCAGTTGATGGACTATGATGTGTGTAAAGCACATGTGGAGGGCGTGGCCACGGCAAATGGTCAGCCTTCGCCATTGACCATCAAAAGGTCATCATTTGCCTGCAGAAGGTCACAGGCTGCTGAAATCTTAAACGTGAGGCCTTAATCCAGGCCTGAGCGCCCTGGTGGTGCTCCCATGTGACACCAATCTAAATTGACACACTAGCGCCACCTAGAAGTTTCAATTCATTATCCCTCGCCACCCGTTACACGTATCACTATGATTTTCGGTGGAGACGTCTATCATGACAGGACGCACCTAATGCTCCAGAAGCCATGTTCAAAACACAGCGCCACCAACTGGTGGAAATGTATATCTGCCGTAACTTCCTGATTCATGGTCAGATTGTCTTGAAATTTTTTTTGGTGTGTTGGGTCAATCTCTGGTCTGTTATACTGTGTGTACATAGACTCTATAGCGCCACCAACTGGTGGAAATGTATATAGCCGTAACTTCCTTCCACATGGTCGGATCAAGCCCAAATTTTTTCTGGTGGTTTGGGGTACCCTCTGGTCTATGACTGTGTGTGTACATAGACTGTATAGCGCCACCAACTGGTGGAAATGTATATAGCCGTAACTTCCTTCCACATGGTCGGATCAGGCCCAAATTTTTTCTGGTGGTCTGGGGTACCCTCTGGTCTATGACTGTGTGTGTACATACACTGTATAGCGCCACCAACTGGTGGAAATGTATATAGCCGTAACTTCCATCCACATGGTCGGATCAAGCCCAAATTTTTTCTGGTGGTTTGGGGTACCCTCTGGTCTATGACTGTGTGTGTACATAGACTGTATAGCGCCACCAACTGGTGGAAATGTATATAGCCGTAACTTCCTTCCACATGGTCGGATCAGGCCCAATTTTTTTCTGGTGGTCTGGGGTACCCTCTGGTCTATGACTGTGTGTGTACATACGCTATAGCGCCACCAACTGGTGGAAATGTATATCTGCCGTAACTTCCTTACGCACGGTCGGATCGGCCCCTAATTTTTTCTGTTGGTTCGGGGTACCCTCCGGTCCGTTACCGTGTGGGCCAACCACTCTATAGCGCCACCCACAGGCGGAAACGTATATCCGCCGCAAGGACCTACCGCGTGGTCCGATCGTCGTGAATTTTTTTATGGCGGTTCGCGGTGTCGGACGGGACGTGACCGCGCACCCGCCTCGCCGCCGCTGTCGCCCCCTCCTGGCGGAAAATTGCAAGTGCCGTGACTCCCTTACCGCTTATCCGCTCGCCGCGGTTTTTCGTATGGCGCGTCCGCGCGCCCGTCCGGTCGCGCGCGCGACCCCGACCCGCGCGTACCCCCGACCCGCGCGTACCCCCGAGCGCGTCGGGGTGCTCGAGCCCGCTCATCACTGCTTGCAGTTTTAATTTTGTTTGTTTCTGAAATATTACACTTAAAAAACATTTTTTTTTCTGCAATTGGCTGCCGACGAGTCCATAGTGTACCGAAGTTAGCTGGGATAGGCTCCAGCATACCCCCATGACCCTAGTGAGGATAAGCGTTATAGAGAATGAATGGATGGAGCGCATTTTGTCTTTAATATTTAAACTTTGTAAAATTATGTTTTTCCTGTTAGAGTATGTATTTCTTCTTATGAATGTTCGACTTTATTCTTGTAAAATGACAGCTGTTTTTTCCATTCTGCTGCTGTATGTAATTCACATAATATTTTGACTTTATTATTTTTTTCACAGCCAGATTTTCCACAAATTACAACTTTATTTTTTGTTTTGTTTGTTTTTCATAATATCACAACTTTTTTTTAAGTCCTTCTGTAATATTGAAACTTTATGCTACTAAAACGACTGTATTTTCCTTATAATTTTTGGAAAAATACTATTAAATTATTTTTCATTATATTCCAACTTTCTTCTCTGTAAAATTACTAATAAAAAAAAAATTGATGTTAAATTAGATTTTTAGAACGTGCTGTAGGCCAAATGACAAAAATGAATAAAACAGCCGTGAGCCACAAATGGCCGCCGGGCCGCACTTTGGTCACCCTTTGTTCTAAAGGCAGAAACACTCACTGTGGTCAAAGATTCTGTCATTAATCTTGGCAGTCTCCCTGAGAGTCACAGTCTGCTTCACCAGAGTAGAAATTCCATACTCATTCCTAAACGGGACACACAGATGATACACCATAAGAAACTCTTAAATCTTTTGGTTAGGATTATTAGAGGATTAGGATTATTATATTGTAACACTTACTTGTGGGAGAATGGCAGGAAGATGTGCTTCTCTGTGCAACTTCCACTAGTCATGTGCTTCTTCTGGTTGTCAAACTTGTAGTTGCACGTCTGTTTGCTGCTGATCATTTTGGACAAGGGGTAGTGCTGAAGGTGGAGAGACACCCATGGTTTTGCGTGTTTATACAGTATCATCAATTCACCAATTCATTAAATTCAGTGTTTTTTTTATGTGCTTCCTATGTGATTGAGGATTTTACCATGCCGGAGAAGATCGCCAAGGGACTGGTGGTGTGTCTGTGAGCGCTGAAGCCGTCACATTCGGAAAGATCCCTGCTGATAGTGACGTCGGTGGCGATGTCTCCTCTGGTGTTGACTGCGAAGTCGGTGGCGCAGACGCCATACACCGTGGCCTGGAAAAACAGTTACACTAAGTGTCGTTACTGAGTACAATGGAAGGCATCACCAGATGGCGTGATTTCTCTTTCTTTGTAATAATATGTTGTATTCCATAAAGAGCAGTGATTTACAAAGAAACCATTTCAGAACCCCTGACTTAGACTGTACAAAACTGTAAAATGACACAATCATCAGTACAGTACATACAGTTAATATGTAATGTTTAGGATTTGAATATTCCAAACTTTATTCACAAATTTGATGACTTATTGGTTATTTTATTAATCAATGCGCCCTCAAAGTGTATGAAAAATATAAATCAGCATCATGGTCATTAGGGATTGTTTAGTATATGGCATTTGGGGGCTGCACGGCGGTCAAGTGGTTAGCACGCAGGCTAACATGCTAGGTTAATTGCTGACTCCAAATTGTCCAAAGGTATGAATGTGAGTGTGAATGGTTGTTTGTCTATATGTGCCCTGTGATTGGCTGGCCACCAGTCCAGGGTGTACCCCGCCTCTCGCCCGAAGACAGCTGGGATAGGCTCCAGCACCTTCTGCGACCCTCGTGAGGATAAGCAGTAGAAAATGAATGAATAAAATGAATGAATGGCATTTGGGGCACAAATGATTGAAGTCTGACCAGCAACAAGTTAGTGCAATTGTGTGGACTAAGGGATTCTCTAGTTAAGTATACAATGAACTAGATGATTTCATCAGTCTGTACGATGTTTTGGAAGATAGATTGGAATTTTAAAAAAAGCACATCAGACAGCGCTGCAGCGGTAAACATGTTTTCTCAACCCAAATCAGATCCTCAATCAATACGGCTGATTAAAGTCTACTACATGAGCTGGTGACGCTATCGCGGAGATAAAGTTATCTAGGACTTTGACCCCGCGGTGGTGATGTGGGAACATGCACTGACTGTCATGTCAGCTGGTCCACTTTATCTGGTCATTGTGCAACGTGTTTATCTTTGGATGAGTCTTCACCACAAGAAAAAGAAAGACCATGAACAGTTAGTCCTCTCACCATTTTGTTGTTTCTGTCCTCTTCCATGGCGGGAACCAGGAGGGAGGAGACGATTCCCCTCTTGATGTTCAAGATGTTGATGGGCTCGTCTTCCTCTGGGAAGAGTTTCACATCAGTTTGTCCCTCCACGGTGATCTTCAGTGGGTTCCTGTTGACATGGACAGATGTCTGCTTACAACCTGATATTGCTTGCTTCGTCATTAAAAGTCAAAGGCTTCGTACTTGGCCATTGCAGTTTTGAAGGCCTGAGCTCCAGCAGCAGGGCGATACAGCGCGTTCCCCTCTTCGTCCACAGCAAAGATCTCGCTCAGGGAACATTCTGTGGCACGCAGGATGAAGCTACAGGTCTGAGGCACTTCAAGTTCAACCTGTGCAGTTGATGAAACAATGTTTAGCCCTCATTATGAAAGTATACCCATTGTGGTTCAGGTCGGGCGTGAGACATACTTTACAGGAGACTTTGGGGCCTCTCTTGTTGTTGGTGGCGCCGCTAACGCCGTTGAAGGTCTCGGTCTCATAGTCGTACACAAAGCGTCGGAAGTTCTTATACCTTTTGGCCACTGAAATGTGTTTCAAACATGGGTTAGACAAATATTCTGATTTGCAAGAACCACAGTTGGTACTCCTACCACTACTAACAATTTTAGCACATCTTAAAGTATGTTTGAATTGTGATTGTATTTCAATTTATACCAACTTATACCCCCAGCGTAATACAGTTTGAGAATCCCAGGGGAGTCCATTCATTTTTACATTCTAAAAAAAATAACTGAACAGGAAAACAATTGGAAAAAAATTGAAAAATCATCAGTAATTTCCCCCCCAAATCAAGTAAAAAAAAATAATTGTAATTTAATCAGAGCTTAATAACAAAAAATAACGTCATTTTAAGTAGCATGAAGTAGAAATATAAATAAACAAATATAATATAAGTTATTATATTATTAGAAACAAAATGACAAATGAAGTTGTAATGGAAAATGGAAAATTAACAGAATTATAAGAATTTTAATAATAATTACGAGTAGTAGTTGAAATACTTGGGTGGAAAAAATTTCACAAGAATATTCAGACAAAAACTTGCAATTTTACAAGAATAAACTCAAAATATTATGAAGAAAAATAACGTCATTTCAGTAGCACGGTAGCAAATATTAAGAAAAAATAGGTTGGGAACAAGTTATAATATTATGGGGACGATGTCATGATATTACAAGAAAATTTATTATTTATTATTTAAGAAGAACGTTTAAATATTTTTCATTCTAATAATAAGCTTATTCATCTATGTGACAAAGCTGAGATACCGTTTTTTTCTTGAACTACATATAACCAACATAGCATATCTACACATACTTGACAAAAATATCAGCGGCCCTTGCTATTTTGAAGTTTTGAAAATTTGGACACCTCTGTGCTAGACTGTGGACATATTTCGATTTATTGCACAAATCCCAGCAACGTAGGATCTAAACATGAATAACACAAATAAACCGATTTCCCTCTATCAATACCTGACTGACTGTCAATAAACGGTGACAACAGCATGGATTAGAAAAACTGAGCGTATGGATCAGTGTCTCAAATATCTTGCAGTCGTTACTATTTTTACTGAGAATAAAGGGGGGAAACTTACAAAAGCATGTTGGAGATTGGTCATCCACGTTTCCTACATCTTGCTCTGGAAAGAATCGCCAAAAAATGCACATTACACATACTCCATATAGATTGTAGTTAAGTAGGTAAGACATGTTATAATAATATATGTGACTTTGTAAATGGTTATTAGCAGTACTTACGAGCTAGTGTGTATGTGCCCAGGAGCAGCAAAAGGCAGAGCCTGGCACCCCCCATGTTGGGTTTAGCACCTGGAAGCCTTCAGGTAAGACGAGTCCTCCTCCTTGAGTGAAGACTAATCCTCTTGCTTTGATTTTTAGGCTTTTATAGTTCTGTCGTCTGCCTGGACGCGATTACCGGGACTTGCAAATGTGTTGCCCTGGTTCCAAAGTCTGAGCAGTCCTTGTGGCAGGCCAAAGGTAAAAACTGTTTCACAAACCATCAAGACATGATGTCAGCACTGGGTGGGGGTGGTCACTGTGATAATGCTGAATATTCTGATTTGCATTTGTTGGATAGGACGAGTCAACCAGCAAGGAAATGTAGTGTTATAGGTGACACAGCACACTAGTGTAAAAAAGAATGAGTTTTAAGAATGAGTTCATTTCAGAGGGCCAAGCTGCTAGTGGTAAACCTGGCCCCCGAACCGCACTTTGGACACCCTTAACCCTGTTTGTACAGGAGCATTGAAGATAACTTAATCAGACAGAAGAAGACAGTCTTCTATTGCATAAGGGTGGGTGACGGCAACCGGGCTCCGACTCGGGCAGCACGGTGGAACATGTGGTTAGCGCAGCTGTCTCGCAGTCGGGTGGTTCTGCAGGTTCTTTGTCAATATAGAAAAACGTTTTGGTCCGGATCAGGACAGTGATCCTCCTGTTGATGATCTATAGTATACAGTAGAGTGAATAATCAACTGGTTGACTAAAGGAAAGCATACGCTTACATCCAATAATACAAAACTACAAAATGCCACAGAATGCCAGTACTTCAACAACAGGACATATTACTGTAGTTCAATAGGTCACATGACATTACTATCAGCCTTTGTTTGGATCAATAATGATCAAGAAGCCTCACAATTTGCTGTGATTCATGTGTGTGTTGTGTGTGTTATATGCTAATATCATAACAAACACTCACGCTTACTATAAATAGAATATTTTCATAGTTAGCACATAGAAAACATTATTAGAGCCCTCCAGACATGCGATAACACCCCTATAGTCACCTTAACACATCATTCATTCATTCATTTTGTACTGATTATCCTTATTATCCTCCACATTCATACCTATGGACAATTTGGAGTCACCAATTAACCTAGCATGTTTTTGGAATGTGGGAGGAAATCGGAGTACCCAGAGAAAAATGCAAACTCCACACAGAGATGGCTGAAGGTGGAATTGAACTTGTCTCCTCGCTGTGTGGCCTGTGCGCTAACCACTCGTCCACCGTGCAGCCACCTTAACACTTGTATTCCCAAATATTGTAGACATAATTACAGAAAATAAGGCATATCAGAAATAAAGAATAGGCCAAGAATACGTAAGATTTGCTTAAATGTGCATACTTTGGACAAATAATAGGCCATAATCAACCACAAAACTGAAAGAATGAAGCTGTGAAATTCAAACTATTGTTTGTTATTTACTTTTGACTCATGCTGACCGTGTCAATGTGGAATTCTAGCTCCCATCCATCCATCAATTTTCTATGCCTGCTTATTCTCACGAGGGTATGCTGGAGCCTATCCCAGCTGTCTTTGGGCGAGAGCCGGGGTACACCCTGGAATGGTCGGAATTTTAGTTCTAGTACTGAGGATTCACACCACATTTTTTATCCCTGAAAGGCCACAGTAATTAGATTTACAGATTTGACTATTTGCTGAGGGAAAACACAATGATCAAACTCACAACTCATATCTGCATTTGACCGATGGATAGTTGGCCAAAGTCCAGGTTTTATATAAAGATGTGTATATTAAGATGTGTAGTGAAGCCTGTTTTTAAAATGTATTGTATATGCCCCGGTCATTAGTTCCCACTGAGTTCTTCAGTAATTACTGTGTACATTATTGTAAAGGGAGACCAGGATTTCCTTTGTGAAGCGGTGAGCTCATACATGGGAAGGGCTCAAAGGTTTTTCCTTCACAACATCATGAAATCGACCAATTGACCTTCTCTACCTTCTCTACCTTCTCTACCTTCTCTACCTTCTCTACCTTCTCTACCTTCTCTACCTTCTTAGGATCTGAAAATGAAAAATATAAATTAGCATCATGGTCATTAGGGGTTGTTTAGTATATGGCATTTGGGGGTTGCACGGCGGACAAGTGGTTAGCACGCAAATTGTCCATATTTATGAATGTGAGTGTGAATGGTTGTTTGTCTATATGTGCCCTGTGATTGGCTGGCCACCAGTCCAGGGTGTACACCACCTCTCGCCCAAAGACGGCTGGGATAGACTCCAGCACCCCCGCGACCCTCGTGAGGATAAGCAGTATAAAATGAATGAATGAATGACTTCTGGGTTCAATGATTAGGAGTCCCCAAACCAAGTATTTACATATTGTTTCATCATATTGTTTCATGTTAAAGTAATTAAAAAGTAATACTATGGCCCAGAAATTACTATTTGCTCTATTTTCACACACTGGTTTGTGTATGAAATTACATGTGTGCGCCAAGTGAAAACACCGCACTTCAGTAATGAAAGCGGTTATGCTTTTAGTTCGTAGTAGAAATTTAAATTTGTTTTTAAGGTTTACACTGCTATACTGTAATTGTTCAAACACAACCCAATCAACGCAGTTTGGTTTACCCTATTAAGGTTTTCCATGATATTTATAGAAAAATAAGCCATTTGTGGTACATTTTTATATACTTTATTGACAATTTACAGTTTTTCCAGAAGTAGTATCAGTCTTTGTGAAAAACAGGTTGAACTGCAACTCTCAGACATTGAATGTCATAAGCATGGCTAACTGTCCATACTCCTTCCAAAACAGGCGGGAGTGTTCTATGCTGAGTCAGTTGTTTCCTCACAGTTGGAAAGCGATTGGAAGGTCAATCTCAAGCCTGTCACGTGTGACTTTCACTACGCTTTGAGGTTCTTGTAAAGCTTGTTGCAAGCATTCAAATACAGTGATGTTGACCTGGTCGGCTACAGAAAGGAGCATGTCCAGAATGTAATCGAATACATCGTAGAGATGCTCTGTACGAGTCAGTGCAGCGATACGATCAACAAAGTTTTTCATGTGTCTGACAAAGTTGCGATAGATGTTGTTGATATGAATCAATATTTCATCTAAATAGTCAGACTCGATTGAGTCGATGAACTCCTGGGACTTGTCGACAAGAGCTTTCAGGGTCTCGCCAATCTTCACCAGCACTGTGTCAAGACTCTCCATGTTTTTCACAGAGTCCACCAATCCATCTAAGATACCCTTCACATATATCTTTAAAGTTTGAAAGACCTGGGCTACAGTAACTACATCACCAACCGGCATGCTGACTTTCACGCTGCCGATTTTCTCCACAAAGATGTTGTAGTAATCTGCCATGTTCTCATAAACAATCTGGAGGGTTTTATTCAGTACGGCAGCAGTGCTGTCGGTAACCTTCTTTAGAACCTCAGGAATTGTTGTTATTTCCTTAGACCCTGGCAGTTTGAACTTGGTTTCCCTCAGGATTTTGATAATAGCATCCAAGACAGACTGGATGGTTTTCTGGTATTGGACGACGCTGTTTCTGAAAAGGACTGACAGCTGGCTCATCTGGACATCATAGCTGATAACGGTATTATAGACATCACCGACGTGGTTTACGACAACCTTCTTCAACTGCTCCATGTTCCCCGTGATCTCATACTTGTTAGCAAACTCAGTGAAGGCAAAGATGATGGAGGGGAGTTTCTTCCGGAGTTCTGAGAGCATGAGTGCGGGTGTCTCCCTGTTGTAGACAATCTGGATCCTGTTGGCACCCTTGGAAGAAGATTTGATGACCAAGATGTCGATATCAACCTCTGGAGCAGACTGTGAGAAAGTATGAGGAATAATCACTTGAGGAATACAATGATTTGAGTAATTGATTTAACTTGCAGGTTAGTCCACTCACAGGATAACGGCCATAGACTCTTGCATTCATTTGGGATGGAGCCCTGCCATTGAACTGCAAGCCCAGAAAGCCAGTGGATGGAGCTGACACCGATGCACTAAGACCATCTCTGCGAGCAGCATAGCGAAGGTTGATATTGGTGAAAGTCTGACTGGTGATGTCCACATTGAGGGTTTGGCGATAGACACTGAAAGAAGATGGGAAAACATTGTAGTGCTGTTGTGTATCAAAATATAGCAAGAAGGAGATATTGTTACCTCATGGCTTGGTCAATGATGTGGTTGACATCCATGTTTAGGTCGGCATGTGTCAGGACGAGCTTGTTGATCATGTTCAAATCAGCATTCTCAAAGGATAAGGTTGAAGAAGCTATTGGGGAAATCGTGTCGTGAGATGAGAAATATTGCATCAGAATGTTGAAAAAATAATTTCATCAACTCACCATCCATGTCATAGTCCAAGATGGCAAAAGCGGAGGTAGCAGAGGACTTTAGCGTACTGTTGAAAACAGGAGCATTTCCCTCCAGTTGTACTTCCAGGTTTGAGGTATACAAGGGGCTCACAAACCTCCCCTTAGTAAAGATTTTCTGTTTAGCGAATGTTACTTCGGCCACAGTTTTGTCCACGATGAGGAAATCACCCAGGCTGCTGGGCTGAGACAGATTCATCTCAATATCAGCAGTCAAGGAAGAGATGGGTGCAAAATCAATTGTAGCCTGGCCAGTATGCTTCCCGTTGGTGTTGAACGTGAACAGGTTGAACTCGTTGTTGCTTGTATGCTTAAGCACAGCGTAGACACGATTGACGGAGGCTTGCAAGTCAAGACTGTCAATTAAATCGAAGTTGATCACTTTGGTCGTACCATGGTTAAGCTTGACATCTGCAATGACCTTGGAGGTAGAACGCAGGCCGTTATTCAAGAACAGGTTAGCGTCACTATCCAGGACTCCTAGTACTTGATAGCCATCAAGCAGCGTGCCATCCATGTTTGCCTTAGTGAACGCTTCAATAGAAATGTCTTCCCTGGTTCCCTCCAGCTTCAGACTGTATCCGCTGTCTGCTTTTCCAACAGCCTGGATCACAGGGATGTTGAAATCACCCTTAATGTTCAAACTGGCGTGAACCTTGGCTTTGGTTTTGGTATCTGCAACCAGTTGTTGGTTCAATTCCAAGCTAAGTCTAGGCAGTGAAATGCGTCCAATAGAAGTCGCTGAAGCTGCAGTTTCCAGAGTGTTAGTGTTCACAATGACGGTGCTGTCATGAGTTCCTTCAATGTGACGATTTTCCAATGATAAGGAATTGGCCAGTTTGATTCCTCTTTTAGTGGTCAAGCTGGTGGTGCCGTCAAGCTTGGCTTTCAAGCTTTCAAACACAGAGGCGCTGGTGGCTCCAAGACGGAATACAAGGTCATCTGAAGCATACATGCCGGTGTTTACATTCACATTAATGACAGCGGACTTAAAGGACAGCTCTGTGATCAGGTCACCCACAGGTGGAATCTGGATGAGACCCATTATAACAGCAACGGGAGCAGCCTGCTTTTTCTGATAAACAATTTTGCTATCTACCTGTACGCCAGCGTTTTGATCAGTTGTAATGAAGAGGTGCTTCAGCCCAGTCAGTTCATACAAGTTCACATCACTGATTGCTGGGGTGCGTAAGTCTGCAAAGGGAATTTCAAAAGCAGGAATGCTGATGGGCTTATTGAGGAAGTCCAGATTGGCATTTCCTTCCATTGCGACAAAGACACCGGCCTCATTTTTGTTGTTGTCAATGGTGAAGTTGGAGGTCATTGCCCACTTATTAAGGCTAGCAATGTAAATTGTGTTCATCCTCTGGTTGTTGGGTGTCAAAGCGGCTGAGTAATGGTATTGCAAATCGATCTTAGCAGTTGGTGCTCCAAAGACTTTAACGCGGCAATTGACTGTGTTTTGGAAGTCTGTGATGAATTGGAAGGGAACGACATCAATGTTAATTCCATTAGAAATAAGTCCTCTCACAGATCCAATTAATTCCGTGTCATGGTTTGCTTTCAGCTCAAGCTTCATCTTTTTGAGGTTGATACTTCCAGTGGCCGAAATCCGACTGTTCTTAACGATTGGGGTCTTCATCTCATTTTGGAGATTAAACGAGTAGAGCATAGGGCTAATTTCAGAAGTTACTTGCTGTTTCATTGTCAACAATTTCGAGTCTGTGTCACCAGAGAAGGTTAGTGTGGCAACACTTGGGCTGAGAGAGAGATAAAAGGTGCTCTTGTGGTTTCCTTCCTCAGCAACAGACTTGCCATTATTGTTAACAGTTAGAGTGATGGTGCATCCGTTTTGGCGCACGATTGCTTTCTGGTTCATGGTGGCATCACTTCTGACCCCGATGGCTGGAAGATCCACAAGGTGCTTGTAGGTTGTGTCAAGAGAAGCAGACATTCCCCCTTCCATGGCAATGAATGCTACGTTCATAACATCAGCAGTGTAAATCGGACTGTTAAATTTCACTGCGGTTTTTGCTTGGGCCTGGGCTGAGAGACCGTACAGCGACAGGGAAGCCTGGTGGTCAACAGCAAGAGCAAGGTGGCTGATCTTGACAACCTCTGCAAGGACAATACGGCTCATTTTGGGAAGTGCGATTTGGGCACTTGAGTCAACTTTGTAATTGAGAATTTCAAAGCTGGGGGATGTGGCCTGGGAAGTAATGATGCCTGTGAACTGGGGATTCAGTGCTGTTGTGGTTGAGTTTTGGAACTCAGCAGTTGTCTTGACAGTGTAGATGGGAGTGTTGAACCTGAACTCACCATGGAGTTTACCAAAGCATGGGACGATAAAGTTGCTTGAGATTGCTGGCAGTTTCATCTCAGGAACCTTCAGAGACTCAACAATCTTCTCTATCGGGAATTGTGGGATGGTTGGGAAGGAAAACTTAGGGAGAGTGATCTCTTGGAAGTTAATCTCAGGCATGGAAGGAAAGTAGTTCACCCTGAGGTCTCCAAAGAAAGTATCAATATCAAATATTTGAGTATTGAAGTTCAGGATGAAATCAATAGCTTGGAGAATTGTATGTTTGATGTCATCAAAAGAAATGGTGGTGGCTTTGACAGTATGGAAGCCCAAGATGGTGAATTCAGGGATATCCAGCTGTGTGGGGATATCAACTGGCAGATGTTTATCCATGCTGAAGGTCATGGATGGTACCACCAGATCAGTGAGAGGAATGGTGAAGGATGGAGTATTGAGCTTGCATTTCTTCAGCTCAGCGATGAGTGCATCCAAGATTTGCTGAATCTCACCGATGAACTTTTGCTCAGGTATCACTGTCCTTATATTGTCAATCACATCAGTCCATACATCACTGACAAAGACCAAGACTTTGTTGTAGTACTTGCGCACCGACTTCAGGAAGAGGGTTATCCCCTGTCGAGTGTCGATTTCTTCAACTACTTTTTTCATATTTTGAAAAAAGCTAGTGATATTTCCAAACACAGCCTGGTCCATCAGCTCCTTTACATACGTAATGATTTGGGCAACTTTGATTTCTCTCAGACGATCCATAGTGTCTTTAGCAGAGGTGTAGGCAACATTCAAGACATTTCTTACTGCTTCAAGTTTCTGGGGAATTTTAAGAGCCCGGACGAGATCATTAATGTAAACAGTTTGGGCAGCCATGATATCATTGACGTAATCTATAAACTTGTTATAATGCAGTGACTTCAGCTCCTGCACCATAGATTCAATATAGGCCTGGAGCTGTTGAATTATATCCTTAACCTCAGTGGATTTTAGGTGGTCGATAACACTTTGGAAGGCTTGCTGGAATTTGGTTGGAATGTCTGCATCTCTCACCATCTCGGCAACGGCACTGAACGTTTCCTCCATTCTAAGCTGCTTGACAACCTCCACCAGTTTTTCCAAGAGGGCCTGGACATTTTTGTCAGCTCCCAATGTTAGTATGATTTCCCTGAGCTTGGCATAGAATGTATTGACATGGCCAAGGATATCTAAGTCCCTGATCAGTTTCTTGATAGAATCTATCATCTCATTGAAAAATGCTGTTGGAATTTCGCTGACCAGATACCTGATGACAGGCTTAATGTGTAGGGATGCGATAAACTTTTTGAACTCAGGAACAATATTACCAATGTCAAACTTTTTCATGTCATCCAGATTATACTGTATATAAGTCCTAATTTCATATTGTTTGTCAATATTATGCAGGAATGCCAAACTGGTGTCTTTCAGTTGTTCTAAATCAATCTGCTGGATCATCTTCTTCACGGTATCGATAATAAACACAATTTTTCCCTTGATGTCATATTCATCATCTATGTCGTTAACCAGATCCTGGATGTTTGAAAAAATGGTTTGTGACAGGTCGCTATTGAAAATAATCTCATTCATCATGGCAACAAGATCTTGAATGTAACGGGCCGCATCACTGGTTCGCTTGCGGAAAATTATCTTCAGCTTTCCGAAGGCAGTACTCACATCCTCCAATGAGATGAGATGATTTGGGGTCAAATCACTCAAGTAGTCCTTCATCCGGATGACTTGGCCCTCAATGTTAAGTTGAGTCAGAAAATCATCTAGATGCTGAGCAAGTGCCTCAAGCCGTGTCCTTATCTCCTCATTGCTGAAGTAGTCCTGCACAGTTTCTGCAATAAGCACCACAGCATCCTTGATGTCTTCCAAGAAAAGAGGGACATTTTCCAGGAGAGGGAAATAAATGAGGTGACAGTTTGTGTTCTTGTCATACTTGAGGGAGCCTGAGACAGCAAATTCCTGGTTTTCTGTGGACTCGATGTTGACAATGTTTGTAAGAAGAGTAGTAGAAATGTCCATGCCAATTCTCTCAATGGTATTGTAAACACTCATGTCATGATTAAAGGCATGCTCATTCATTTTTGACTTCAAACTAAAACTGGTCTTCTGTTCATCCAGGGAAAGAACAGTGTCCATCTTATTGTCAAACGTCGTCCCCAAGGAAAAGCCATTCTCTAGCTTTTGGGTCACCGAAGCACGGCATTCATGTGAGCTGGCAAAAGCCAAGGGCTGTACTCTCAGGAGGAACTTGCCATACATCTGTGCACTGTGCTCTCCATACAAGAACATGTCTCCATCAGCGTTGAATAGGGCATCAAGATTGAAGTCAAAAGGAACGATGCTGGAACGGAGAGAATGGTCAAAACGCAGAAACTGTGAGTTAAAGCGAGCCTCATTGTTGAGCGTGGCAGCGAGACCGATAATTTCCAGCTCTGCGATATGGCTCAGGCGAGTTCCAAAAAGTTTGCCAGTTGTGCTGCACTTTACGTTGGCTGTCATATCGGCATAGTTAACCTGATATACGTGCTTGATCTCTTCCTCGTTGTAGGTAGCTTTCAGGGCTCCAGTCAGGTAAAGCTTGGAAAGGTCTGCCTGCAGCTGAGCCTTATTATTGAAATTAGTCTTGAGAAGCTTCAGATCGTTGTTGACGATTACAGATGCCGCATTCAGAGACAGGTCAGTGATGATATCGTGGTCATAAGATGCAATCTGACTAGCCTGGGCCCGAGCCTTTGAGTTGAACTGAATGCCGGAGAGGGTCATGAGCAGATCGTTGCTATCAGAAAACATGAGGTCAAACAACGAAGCCTTATTTGTGATGGCCACAGATGCCTTTGAAGTGTCCAGCCCAACGGTGAAGGTGTTTTCCAGGGACAGCGGGCTCTGGAGGGTGTTTTTTCCTGTTGTGGTCAAACCGTCCTTGTTCAATTTCAGTGTGAATTTGTGCTTGGCCTCATTCTCCAGAAGCTTAATGGTGGCGTCACTGTCGACAATCAGGCCACTGACATCAAGAGAGGAAGTCATCAGAGAGTATACCCGGTTTTCAGGATGGTCTGCATTTGTTTCAATTCTCAGAACAAATTTTCCAGCTCCAGCTGAGACTTCAGCTTTGTTTCCGATGTTCATACCGAAAGCAAGTGCACTGGAGCGACATGTCAGTGACAATTTGCTGTCTGTGATAGAAAGCTCAGCAGAATGCTTCAGGGTGTCTTTGAAGGCATTGGTGTTAGAAACAACCAAAAGCTGACCCTTAGCCAAAGTTGCTTCAAAGGTGTTTTCAGCCTGAGCAAGAGTTGAGTCAAACTTAACTAAAGAATCTATCTTTGCTTCTCGTCTGAATGGAAGGACGTTGAAGGACTGAGCTGAAACGGTCTGGACATGGAAGGGTCCAGCCTTGATTTTTCCATCAAATTTGCTGTTGATTAAGATTGTTTCCGTGTTGATTCCAGTCAAAGAGTTGTGATCCATGTCCACATTGAGGCCGAATGGGCTTGTGGCTACAATCTTGCCGCTTGATTTCACATTTATTTTATCAGTGATGGTTGTATCCTCGACAAAATTGACACTGGCTTCGATGAACTTGTGGGACAGAGAGCCTTTCATCTGGGCCTTGAGTGAATCAGTTGTGGCCAACATGCCAGAACCTTAATGAAAAAAAAATTAAGTCATGATAGTTTTAGACTGTAGGTCATGTAACAATCACAAATTTGGTTGATTAAAGACATAATCTATGAAATACCTTCGATCTTAACTGAGAGGATTTCAAAAGGCGAGGTTCCTTTTACGGCAAACATGGCAGAGTAGCTTGGCGCTTCCACAACATCTTTACCGGCTGCCATTGAGGCTTCCATGTCGTACAGGTTGCTTTTCATCACAGTTGAAACCTCAGCTTTTCCGAAAAGAGGAATAGTTAAGGTGAGGCTCTCGGGGAAAAAAAGCTCTGGAATCGTAATCTCCCTGGAGACGATCTCCAGCCCAAACTCAGGCAGAGACAAATGAGGTGTAGTTAAAGCCGGTGGGAAGTTCAGATCCACGGTTGACTTTCCTCCCAGTGGCAGAGGGATGGTGATGGTAAAACGCTCTTTGTTGAAGTAGTACACAGCCTTTGTTTCGCTGTCAAAAGTACACAAATGTTTTCCAAATAAAACAATTAGCAATTCATGTGACCCATTTTTAACCCACACTTACGTGTTCAGGAACAGTGTCTCTGGCAGAGAAATCTCAGGCATGTCTGGTACTCTGAAGTTCTGAATGTAAGGGAAGTCATCACCATATTTCTCCATGTAGTTGTTTGCTGCCTAATAGACAATAACACAATCCAGCTTTGTTTTACGCAATCTTAACACATTTACTACTTATAATAGATTGGTATCATACCTCCCCAAACTTTTTGAAGATGTGCGACACCTTCATATCAGTCTGGCCCACCTGTGTGTTGAGCAATTTGGATGTGTATGTCTCAAATATATCAGAAATCGGCACGATGGTGGCATCGGTTTTCGCATCAGACTTGAACTCGACTGAAACCTTGCTGGCATCTGGAGAACAAAGAATAAACACTTGAGGTTGACTAGCACTTTAGGATTTTTCACATGCGGAACCGAACTCTTCTACTATTGAATCACTTTATACAAAATGGTGTGTCAAATAACGCACCCTGCCATGCCCCGCCACGCCCCGCCATGCTAAGTGTGCTATTATTTTACTGACACATACACCATAAACCTCAATGTTTGACCTTCAAAAGTCAGATCGACCTGAAAATTCTCACACACAGTTCTTAACTCTTTTACCCACTCTAACTTTATGAAATTTGGTACACGAGCATGTCTTAAAACAATGTTGTATTCTAGGATAGGAATCATAAGGACAAATATTTTACCATATTTCATTGTGAGCTCCTGTTTGGACGCAGCAGTCATGACCTTCATGTCACTCTTGAGCTTCAATTCCAACTCTTTGCGTAGCTTCACGTTAGCTGTGACCGAGGCATCAATGTTGAGCAAGGGGACCAGAAGCTGAATTTGCAGCATGCCTTTCTCACTCTTGGGGTCAAGACTGGAAAAAAAAAAACAAGACTTAGAAAATGTAAAATATTACACATGGTGATTGTCCATTAGTGCTTGTTTTCTTACTTGGTTCGGCCAATCAGGGAGAGCTGAGGGATGTTTTTGTTGATGAGATCCAAAGAGACGGTGTTGCCATTGACAACACCCAGTCTCAGCCCTGCTTCCACATCATAGTCAGGGATCTGGACGTCAGCTGTGATCACATTCTTCCTTCTGTTGTATTTCATGACTGCTCTGGCCTCTGTGGGCTCTGTGCCTTCAGCTCTCAGAATAAACTTCAGAGAATCCACCTTATGCTTGTCCTCTTCTCCCTCCTGAAGGAGCTCATAGGCAAGAGTGGCGGTGTACTCGGTGACTTTACCGGTAGGATGGAGCTCCAGTAAAAACCTATCCAAAAAATCAAATAATGGATGAGTAAAAGATTGCCACTGTGGGTGAAGACCTGCTAGCCTATTCAGTACTATATGTTAAACAAACTTACAGATACGGTTTAATAAAGTTTCAAGAAATATTCAATGACTTATGAGCAATTAGCTGTTAAGTCCCACCCATGATGTTGTGGTTGATAGTGGCCATGTTTGTCAATCTTCATAATACATTACAGACATGTACTTGTCAGACCTCTGAAGGCGTGGACCAAATTTTGTGTTGATTCAGCTAAACACCAATCCGTCCAGTCGGTGTTTTGTATATCACATTGAGTTGTGTGAGAAATTTCAAGCCAATCCAACACATGGAGTCAAAGTCAGAAAAAGTAATACAACACGCAACTCAATAGTTGTGTGTGTGTTTTTGAAAATCTTAATCTTGAGTTTACGCATACAAAGAAATACATAAGTAAATGTATAGTAGATGTTTACTCACTTGCTGTCACCAGTGAAGGGGAAGTACGGAGCTGTCTTTTGAGAGAATGCATCCATGTACTCAACAGCAGTGCAGTATTTCATTCCAGCAAAGAAATAGGTGCATTTGCTAACGTCAATCTTGTTTGTTGTCATTGTGGGGAGACTTGTGACCTTCAAGCCACTCACTGCCACAAGATTGTTTCTAAAGATATGATATATATATATGATACAGATGAGTTGAAATCATGAATTGAACAGAAACTTTATTTGTAGCTTACGTCATTTTGATGAGCTTGGTTGGGCTACTCGGAGCAGGGATGGTCAGCTTGACATTGTCCCGTCCCATGGAGATCTTGGCCTGAAGGCCGCTCTCATGGAATATGTTGGAGTGCATCTCCAATCCAGAGTTCACATATTCGGGAATGTAAGCTCCAACGTGGGTTGAAAACTCGATGCCAGCAGAGGGCATGAAAGCCACTTCGCTCTGTCGGAATAAACACAGAAAGATAAACACAAAATCTTCCTATCAAATCCTTCACCAGGCACTTACCATGTCACGAGCGATCTTGATTCCAGCCTTGACACCAGGAGTGAAGGTTCCAGACAGTGTAATTTTCAGAGGAACACCGGTGACGGTTGGCAGGAAAAAATCATTGTCCATGAAGATGTAGTGGGCAAAGATGGTGTTGTCCGCCTTTGTCATCAGTCCCATCAAGAGCTGTACAAATAGAAGTCAGACTTAGCCCACGTAGATAATAAACCCCAATCTGTTCTCCTCACAACAGGTTTCTTTCCTTACATCTGTGGGGAACATCTTGAACATGCTGTCAATCATCATGGCAGCACCGTAAGCCATCTCTTCCATTTCATTGCTCTTCAGATATCCCAACTCATTTCCCAATAATCTCAGATACACCATTGCCTCCGGAGAGTTTGAGGTTTTCAGTTTTCCCATGAGCTTTTTGAGGTTCTGCCCAACTTCTCTCATCAGGTTCTGAGTGACCTAAACACAGAAAATGATTTAATTTTCTGATACATCTCCAGTAAAATTATTTTCAGCCTCAAGTACCTGTTTCTTCATCTCAGCATTCTTCAAAGATGGAATGAAGCGCTGCACGATGTCTTTGACTTCGAGTGGCATGTTATTAGACACAAAGTACATCGTCTTCAGGGCAGTGTCAGGGAAGAATCCATTCTCCCCAAACAGAGCATCAACGGTTGGTTCAAATCCTTTACCCTCCATTCCGACCTGTAAATGTTACCACAAATCACAGCTTAGGTAAACTTTCTCTGACACTATTTCAATCTTGATCACTCACCTCCATCATGTCAATGTCAAAGCCAAATGCCTTAAGTGTCATTTCCAGCATGACCTCCTTGGGTAGGTAGCTAGTACCCTCAAAGATCATATTTCCCTCCACAGATCCAATGCGGTAGTTACGGGAGAACTTCATGGGGTCCATGATGGATCCAATTTCATTGTCCTGGACAGCATCACGAATCTTTTGTCTGAGTCTTTGCGAGAAAACAAACATACAGTTATACCCCTTGACCAAAATTATTTGTTTGGTTTGGTTGCAGTCTGAAATCACACCCAAGAAATGATCACTTACTCTTTGCTTTCAGGCTCATCTGAAGACAAAATATTGACAATGTGGGACACCACAAAGCTCTTGAACTGAGTATTTTCCTCAGTGGGCAAGGCAGCGGCCAACCGCACCAGCTCACTTGGCAGGGGATTCTTCATAAGTACAAGATATGCAGCAATTCTCTTTTGCACGGGGCTGGTGTTGTCCAGAAGGACCTGAGTCAGGACTTTTCTTCCCTGTGATAAAACAATTACAAATTAGCACACATTACAACCACTCTTTAATACTGTATCCACTCAAAATACGACCCTTTTTTCTGAAGACCTGCTTTTGGAATACAGTAATTATGCTACACCTTTCATGTCACTGATGTGTATGTAAGTGACAGGTAGAAAAGCTTTGGCTCTTTGCATGTTGACTTGCCTCATCTGGGATGGGAGTCAGCCTGTAAACCTGGATGGCGGCTTGCTGCACGGCGAGGGAAGCTTCTGGTTGGTTCACACACTGGAGCACTGAAGCTCTGAGGGCAGGACTAGCAGGAATAACAGCGGGAGCCATGTTCCCAATAACCTAGACCAATACCAATAAAAGTTCTTATTGTAAAGAATTCAAATGCAGAGACGCTTTGTGTAATGGTTTGATGTCAGACATGTCATTGAACTTACCCAATAGGTCAAATACCTACCCTCAAAGTCAGGAAAGCGTTGTCACCTGAGCAGTCACCCAAATGGGCTGCCATGAACTCAGCAACAGAGTGGATCTCAGGGATTAGTTTGCCTTCTGTTTTGTAAAACCTGCCATGTCAAAATAGATGTTTAAAGCATTTTTTTTACACTCCAGCATAACTTGAATAAGGGTAACATCTCTCACCTCTTCACAATGTTGCTCAGAGCGTACATGATAGGCTTGCTTGGCTTATATTTGGCCATTTGCAGCATGTCATTGATCAGGAGGGCTGAAGGGTTAGAAACGAGTCCCAGTGCAAAAACGGTGGCATCAACTTCAAGTGATGTGGTTTCAAAGCCCCTAAGAATTTGCATGATGCCACTGCTGCACTCTGGAGTTCCACACTGGGCCAGAACTTGGTAGGTCAGGACACGGGACACTTCGAGTGACTCGGGAATGGCGGTAGTCAGGGTTTCTTTCTTCATTCCACGGACCATAGCAACGATCTGATGGAAGAGGTGTGCCCTCTTGTCACCGTCGGTCTCAGGCAGAGTGGCCAACTGTCTCAGGAGATCCAAGTAAAAGCCTTTGTCCTGGACAAATGTTTTGTGCTCAACAGCGTCCATATGAAGAAACTTGGCATTATCACCTGTGAGAGCATTGTTGTAGTCAGTGGTTTTGCTTAGGAGCTGAGAGTTAAATGGATTCAAATTTTGGTTTACCGTGGTCAAAAACTCTGTCATTGTGAGTAGACACCTGAACCAGGGTCAGTTCTTGCTTTCCAATATTGGTAACACCATATTCTCCCCTATAAACAACAAAACACTACTTTGGGACCCATATGGAGGCATTAAAAATGCTATACTAGTGAAATATATAATGGTATGCAATGAAAATTCAGACTTACTTATGCGAGAATGGGATCAGGATATGCTTCTCTGTGCATGACCCAAAGGTCATGTGTTTCTTGTCGTTGTCAAACTTGTAGTTGCAGTTCTGTGAGCTTCTGATCAACTGAGCGAGTGGGTAATGCTGAAAATCAACATGACAATATCAGTTTTGAATGGCTATTGTTTGATCATTTCATTCATTCATTTTCTGTACCGCTTAGGGCAGGGGTCTCAAACACGCTGCCTGTGGGCCAAATGTGGCTCGCACGACACTAGTTTGAGGCCCCCGCCTTGATATGAAAGTTTAATATGTTTGATATGGATGCTGTATGGTATCATGTACCCAGAAAATATTATTACGTTTGGTTAATGTTCATATTAAAGGTTAAATAACTGTTAATAGTTAACCTCCCTATCCGTGTGGAAGTGGTAAGTTTTTGGCTTTTTAAGTTTAAAGGAAATAACTTGAAGGCTACCGTTTAGGTCGCTAGCTCTCTAGTTTGCGAGTTAGCATGTGTCTCAAGACCCTGCAGTTGCGCAATATGTTGTAAATAAAAAGAGTATAAATGTGACTATAGTCGTGTTTTGTCATGTCTACAGGGCTCTAATAATGCTTTGTTCATTTTAATCTGAAAAAAATAATTTGTCTACCCACCAACTATATGGTGGTTTCTTAAGTTTTTATTATTTGTCGTTTTATTATTATTATTACATTTATTTATTACTGATTGATTTTCTTTATTCTTGATTTGTTTATTTATTTTTCATCTTATTTTGTGCAGAAAAATAAAGATTAAGATATTTGAGAACAGTGGAATGTTTTATCAAAGCTTTTCTTGTAGAAAATTGGAACCAAAGCACTGAATATTTTTCTGTTTTTAATAAATGCGTTTTTGTTTTTTGGAAAACCTGATGCGGTCCAGCCTTGCCCAGACCCTAGCTCCAGTGGCCCCCAGGTAAATTGAGTTTGAGACCCCTGGCTTAGGGGTATACTGGAGCCTATCCCAGCTACTGTCCTTTTAATGGACGTTGTTTTTTTGGATGTCTTACCAAACCAGAGACGAGCGCCAAAGGGCTGGTGTGATCTCTCACTGGGATAAATTTGTCACACGAGGATAGATCCCTTTCCAGGCTGATGTCAGTCGCAATGTCCTGTTTAGCGTTGACGGTGTAGTAGGTCCTGCACATACCGTGGATTGATGGCTAAAACAAATACACAAATAGATGGCATCGTTGATTTAATTTAACATTAATTGTTTTGCCAAAGGAAATCACTGTACCACGTTGTTTTCCTTGTTGTCTTCAATCATCGGCACAGCCAGCGCAGAGATGATACCCCTCTTGATGTTCAGGATGGTGGTTGTCTCACCTTCCTCAGGATAGAGTTTCACATCAGAGGAACCCTCAATCACAACTTTCAGAAGATATCTAAAACACCACAGAGAATGCATTTGTCTCAATATGTTGACTTCGCTCAGAAGCAGATGTTATTGTTGCAGCCCTTACCGCTCCATTTCAGCGGCAAAGGCATCGGAGCTCGGGCTGGGGCCGAACACGGGTTTGCCGTCTGAATCCATGGCGACCACCTCCATTAGGCTACACTTAGTTGTGCGTACGATGAAACTGCAAGTCTGCGGAACTTCGATTTCAACCTGCAACAGGAGACATTTTGTCAAATGTCACATCAAGTGAGGATGATCAGCATCAGTGGCCATTTTTGAACAGTAGAGCAGAGATCCAAACAAAACTGAACTGGATTTCTTGTACCTTGCATGTTGCCTTAGGTCCGTTCTTGAGAGGCGAGGCTCCGTTGATGGCATTCAGAGACTCGGCTTCATATTGGTATTCGTACTTGTGCAGGGTCTTGTACATTTTGGCCACTGGAAAAAAACAACACAGCATTTTTGATTAAAACGGTTATTGTTATTTTGCCATGATTAAGTTTTCAGCAATTGGTCAGATGCAACTTACACAGGCAAGTTGGCGGATCTTCATCTTGGGCAACTGTAAAGAAGAAAGAAAATATTCATACATTGTCATCAAAAGTTGCAGGGTGGTTAGCGTGAAGGCTACACAGCTAGTTTGATTCCACCTTCGGCCATCTTTGTGTGGTTTTCTCCGGGTACTCCGGTTTCCTCCCACATTCCAAAAACATGCTAGGTTAATTGGCGACTCCAAATTGTCCATAGGTATGAATGTGAGTGTGAATGGTTGTTTGTCTATATGTGCCCTGTGATTGGCTGGCAACTAGTCCAGGGTGTACCCCGCATCTCGCCCGAAAGTTGCATAATTTGCGATGAGTCATAATCTATTAGTAAGGCACTTGCTTAATGAACGGTTAGTGTAAAGCAATGGCGTCTAATTGTTTGTATTGTTCTTTAAGTACAATGTACATGTAAGTGTCTAATTCACTGTCATATTTGGCTCCTAGATGGGATTTCTAATGGAAATTTGCATCTAGCTAGTGTATTTTTTAATGCATTTTGTTTATGTTGAATGTGACAGAGAAATTATTTATATGTTATATGTTATGTAAGTCATGACTGACATGCTTTATTTCCATATATTCAGTTTCACTGGGGTTAAAGGTCATGGCTCGGACATGAAACTCAACTGGAGTTATTGAGTTATCTGTCTGCTGAGCTAGCGTGGAGAGACCAAATTTTAGCCCCCTAAAATTAAGAAACACTGATACCACATATGGTACTCAGCACGTAAACAACGATAAAGACACACCTTGAATGTAATAATGCTACAAAAAAAATGACAATGAAATCAACAGTGTTACACTCTTCCAAATTATTTTTTAGTCATGCTATACAGCAATATAGGGGATAGTCTTTATAAAATAAATACTTTCCACCACAATTTCATGAAAAAAAAAAACTTTGAAATTACAGTAAAGCTTCTCATTAGGATATCCTACCAATAACCTGCTCATGTACTGTATTAACTGTATTATCTCTCCATAACATATAAACAACCTACCAGCCAGAGCCGTGGTGCTCAGGAGCAGCAGAAGGCAGAGCTTTGAGTCCCCCATGATGGGCTCCTGAAGCTCGGTCCCTCAGACAAGACTGGGTCATCCGGATGGGCTCGTAGTTTTTATACCCATCCCTTGTGTGTGTGTGTATGTGTGTGTGTGCGTGGGGCGGAGTCAGGGGTTCGGGTCGGGGTATACTAGGAGGTATAACCGATTGCTTGGAACACTTTCAAAGTCCAACCCGCCACTGCAGTGTGGAGGGACAAAGGCAAAAGGTTTTCAAGGATACTAAATTGCCCAAAGCAGATGCTTACAACACAGATAACTCAGAAATCGTTCAATATTGTTTGACTGTGCCGTGTGTCAAGAAGTTCATTGCTGGTTTCAAACTCCAAAATTGAGCTGTAGGCTCATATAAATATTATTGGTTATATGCAAAAGTCATGACATCTTATCGTGCTGCATTGCCCTGTATTCCTGCCAATTCTCCCTATCCTTTCCAAGCCGTTTGGGCCAGCGGGGTCCTTTTCTATTGTTACCGAGGAGACAGCGAATTCTTCCTAGCAACAAGTGCAACAATTATGGTGGGATGTTGGGATGCCTGCTTGCAAGCGACGAGTGTGTAGTTGCATAATTACCTGTACATTGGGCTTTTTTCACAGTTGAGTGTACATAAATGACACCCAGCAAATGTGATTGGTAAGTGATCATTGAAGCTTGTGAATGAGGTCACTGATACAAAGTGAGAAGGTTGTGTCATTTGTGTTGTGAGTGATCAAGGCATGCTCCAGACTCAAAGTCCCGCAACGGTGTGAAAAAAAAACATGATGAACTTTATCCGTTAATGATTTCATACATAATATAATTTAGTATATATCTGATATATATATTATTTACACATGTTATGCCCAATATTTAAATGATCACATAGGAATGAAAATGTGTTTTTCCTGCGTGTAGTGTGCAGTATTATAGTGTACTGTGTTAGTTGATTCCCCTGCTAAAAAACAAACCCAAAACAAAAACAACCTCCAAACTTCAGCAATGGCCGCTTAATGAACTTTGTTCTACAAATATTCAAAGGTCTTTATTTGCTGTGCAACCGCTTAACTCGGAGCTGAACTATGTTTTTAATCCTGGGCTTGGTTGCCTAAGCCAAAAAGTCTTTTATCATTTTTGCATCACTTTTGAAAATCTGTTTAAGGTAAAAGACATTTGTAAGGACTGATATGCACATGGTTAGCGTCCAAAAAAGGGGGTTTGATGGTGATTTTTTATTTCCCTTATTATATTATTGTAAAATAGCCTTGACAGACCAATACACTGAATAACATAATTAATACTGTACCTGAATTGACTTATAAAAAAACATATTAAAAGGGACTTATTATGCTTTTTCCACGTTTCTGACTTATAAATGTTGTAAGAATGTTGTATTCTTGTGTGAAATGATGCCAAAGTTTCAGGTTTGCGCATTTGAAGTGAGCCCTGAAAGAAGTTCGGGATTGCTCTGAATGCTCCCGAATGCTTATATGGGCGTGCACGGGTACAAGCTGTAGGCTTTGCATGGGTGAAGCTGGGTTATTGCTGGAAAAACTGTTGCCGAAGTCCGATGGCATTCCAATGAGAGTCAGAAGCACAAGCTGCAAGTAACAATTTATGAGTGTCCTAACTGTTTATTTTCTGTAAGTAAGCGGTTGTCTGTGTAGCATTATAGAGTGTGCATACAGGGAGCAGGCTGCATATTATCAGCTCACCAATGTCTAGATTTGCTAATAGCCTTTTTCCACCACAGTCAGTGGTCTACCCGAGTTTGTTAAACATGGGTAGTCCCACAAAAACAAAAACATGTAATGACCACATTTCTACTACCAATGTTGTAGAACACCTGTTTTACCACGCTTTCAATTCATACACAATAACTCAGGTGTCTCCAATCAGTAGCTCATAAGCTATCAGTAGCTCCTAACCACTTTTCAAGTTACCCCCCGAAGGGCTTATTATCAACTCCTACACCGATAAAATTAGAAAGTGGGGTTTGGCAGTAGTCTGGAAGTCCTCGGGAGTGCTTTGGATTGTGACCAATCACAGCGGGGTGGGTGAAACACGTTAAAACTGATGGTTTTGGAATGCCAATGAAATTCAGCTGGAATGGGTACGGATTCTGGAAGATCTGGAAAGCTTTTTGTGTGGGTTATCATGTGTCCAGGAATCCACATCTCAAGACAAAGGACAAAATGAGCATAATAGGTCTCCTTTAACCTGACTGTTGTACACTGGAGTACATACAGTAGACAGACTGTAGGTTTCTAATACCTAAGATATGGTTGGTGTAGATTAGGCAAACATCGGCTGAAAGTCCAGACACAAAAAAGTCATGCACAGGGTATCACTATGTCATAAAGCACAGTGCAGCCCCCTGGAATTATACATGTCTACTTTATCAGACATGAAGTGATAACACTTTTAAACCCATCGATAACACCATTCTCATACAGCAGACCAAAGTTGATTATGATGATGCAAGTTATTGTACACATATTGCATACTAAGTACAGTATATTTGTTACATTTACATGCAAAAAAACATTGTTGTGTTTTATTACATATTATATTATACATATATTCCCATTATTAGATGTTTGTCTTATATCATAGATACAAATAGTCCTTTATGGTGTGTTTTAGAATAGTCGCCTTAAGTGATAGGTAATGATAATTATAAAAATGGCGTAGAAAATAATGGTGCAACATTTTTAAAAATACATTATAGCTGCATTTTAATTACCGTATTTTCCGGACTATAAGTCACACTTTTTTTCATAGGTTGGCTGTTCCTGCGACTTATACTCCAGAGCGACTTATAAACAACAAAACTGTTTATGTTACATAAACACTGGACACCTTTTTCTGTTCATATTTATTTTTCGTTTAGCTGAATAACCATTAACCATAACCATATCTTACACCTATTCAGCCTGTTAAAACTTGCCTTCCAAGAGGACGTAATGTCTGTGTTGTAATGTCATAAAATAAATTACCCACAAAAACGCGACTTATACGCTAGTGCATTTTTTTCTACCTAATTATGCATTTTTGGCCTTCTGCGACTTATACTCCAGAGCGACTTATAGTCCAAAAAATATGCTTAAATAATACTTAAATAATACATTAAATAGCTCATGGGTCCTTTATAGGAGCATTTAAAATAAAATAAAAATATGTGATGAATTAAAACTGCAAGCAGTGATGAGCAGGTTCGAGCACCCCGGCGCGCTCGAAGGTAAGCGCGATTCGGGGGCACGCGCGCGAGCGGACGGGCACATAAGAAGAAACAACGTAAGAAGAAACATTACGATTACAATAGGGCTTTTGCACTGTCAGTGCTCGAGCCCTAATAATAATATAATTATGATATAAAAATATCATATAATATATTTGAATTGCATTTTTGTCACTTTACCATTTTAACAGGTAGCTTTAAAGGCATATGTCAATACCACAAAGAGAAATCATAAAAGTCATTAACTTTTCCAGAAATTTCTGGTATGTCTCGCACAGAATTTCTGCTGTCATCACGGCACAATCAACCATCACAAAGTAGAGCAACTGTGATACGGTTCTATTGCACATGTACTGTTGCTTATCAGCTAAAGTGCATGCAACGCTTATCACTGTTCTCGCCTATCAATAAGCAATATATATATATATATATACAGTATGTATTAATAATGCATATAGTTCAGTGATAAAATCCAAGCATACTGTATGGAATATCAAGTTAGGATGTGGTGTTTTGCAGACATCCATTAAAATACAGGGACAACTTAGTAGAAAGAAATGAAATATTATTTAGAATAGCAATATTTTCTGCCACATTTGTGAGGATAAGAGTGGTGTGTGTTTTAGAAGCTCAAACAAAGCAAGCAGTATATCAATTACACAACATGTCTTGGCTGAAATGAGACTGTGCCTGTTGTCAAAACTACAGCATTTTGGACAGGTACACTCTCAAGGCCTATACTATGGTTCTCTTGATACCCTCTAGTGGACTGTTTTTTTTCACCAGTTATTTTGAAAAAAACAACAAATCATCTCACCTTTCTTCATTATGGTTATGGTTAATTCACATGAACTACGTATAATGTTCATAAACCGCCATGTGGAATTGTCAAATTAAGTGGAAAAAATGTAATAAAATAAAATGTCTACCAAGGCTAGATGGCGGTTGAGTGGTTAGCATGCAGATCTCACAGCGAGGAGACCTGAGTTCAATCCCACCCTCAGTCGTCTCTGTGGTTTCCTCCCACATTCCAAAAACATGCTAGGTGAATCGGCGACATAGGTATGAATGTGAGTGTGAATGGTTGTTTGTCTATATGTGCCCTGTGATTGGCTGGCCACCAGTCCAGGGTGCACCCCTCTCGCCTGAAGACAGCTGGGATAGGCTCCAGCACTCCCGCGACCCTCGTGAGGATAAACGGTAGAAAATGAATGAATGAATGAATGAATGACTACCAGCTGCAGTGTTTTTACAGAAAAGAAGGTTAAAATCACTTCACAAAATTATTTCATTCATTTTCTACCACTTATCCCCACAAGGGTCGCAGGGGTGCTGGAGCCTATCCCAGCTGTCTTCAGTTGAGAGGCGGGGTACACCCTGGACTGGTCGCCAGCCAATCACAGGGCACATATAGACCAACAACCATTCACACTCACATTCATACCTATGGACAATTTGGAGTCGCCATTTAATCTAGTATGTTTTTGGAATGTGGGAGGAAACCGGAGTACCTGGAGAAAACCCACGCATGCACGGGGAAAGCATGCAAACTCCACACAGAGATGGCTGAGGGTGGAATTGAACCCTGGTCTCCCTTCACAAAATTATATCATAAAAACATAGAATCATTCTAAAATAATTCAACAAAATTCCATAAGTCATTCCATAAAACAAGGCAAAACCCCCAAAAATAATTGTAAAAAATGAAGCTGAAGAGCCTGGTTCTAACATACTTTGGTGCAAGACGATGAAACGACTTGTACACAAGCAGATCTCTTTTAAAGTCTATTCTATGAGTGATAGGAAGCCCGTGCAGAAACCCAAGTACAGAATTAAAATGCTCATATTTTGTAGTTCGAGTCAGGATTCGAGCAGCAACATTCTGTTGGACAGCCGGTTTAGTGAGCCCATGTGAGAAGGCCCGTTACAGTAGTCTCACTCCAAGATTGGGTTGTACTCCTGTGTCCCATGCCCAATCATGAGTAAAGTAGTGTACAACACAAGTGTAAAAAGAAGCACCCCTCATCTCCCTAAACCCTCCTGCACCCGTTCCCTCCCCCCTCAGGTAGAGCGAGATAAACACACCATGTGCTTATAGGAACAGGTGTCAGGCTTCAGAAACACACACACACAGACGCACACACGCACGCATGCACACAGTTAATAATTGATCCACTTACTTGAAATGCTGACATACAGGCCGCACTTCCTGTGTCACTGTAACCTGCACAAGTGATGATACACTTGCATGTGCTTAATGGGTCAAAAGTCTGGAGAATAAAGAAGAAATGTTCCTACATTGTCTTGCACTTTAAAGGAACTGGTGTTAGATTATGAATTAAAAAAAAATCCAGATTGTTGTCTGTAAACGTGAGTTTTAAAGTAGAACTTTCTGAATAACATTCTTCACCCATAAAATCGGCATTTTTTGCATTCAGATGTTTTTTTCTCAGACGTGTATTTCAGATAGAGAGCTAATAATAGTCCCCAGAGATAATTTTCCACCGGACGCTGAGACTTTTTCTCCGATGGAAGCAACTAGGAGAGAGTGGAAGGAACCACTCAGTTTGTAGAGGGGTGGCGCCTGGACATATGACACACGTACGAGCAAGTAAACCATCAAAATTGAATATTTTTGACAACTAAAACATCCACTCTCTCTATTTAATATTGTTCAGAATGCTATAGGAGTACAGTTAATTCACAGAGATGTTTAATCGACGTGTAAATGACGCGTCCACCCCATTGTTGTTGTATGGACAAGCGGGATGAAAATCGAGCTCTTGTCACATCTTCCACTAACCGTCCAAGCTTCAGCATCGGCAAGACACTACGGTAAAAAAAATAACTACTATATACAATTTTATCACCAAAGTCAGCTTTTTAACACATTTCAGAGTGTATTCTTTTATATTTTGATCGTCAGAAGTTAAGGACTAGCTGCTGTGAAGACGACATAAAAGTGGACCGACCAAAGCATACTTTTATACCGGAAGACTCTTACAGCACGTTCTAAAAAAAGCAAAGGTATTTCGTTCTTTCTTTTTAAACAAACTTCTTATGACATAGCAACTCTTAGGAAGTGTGTCGTGACAATTCAAGTGACGACAGGAGGGTAGTTTGAGGGTTACACCCATTTAAGACCGCATCACATCCTTATTGCAGTCTTGGCTGTGTTGAACACAACACACGTTGGAAATCACTATTCTCGTTATTTTGACGCGAAATTGGCTGCGTGGAACAAATATAGGTGACAGAGGATATTCTATTTTTTAAATAATTATTTACTGTGTTTCACATTCCTGGAGGCAAAAAATGTCCGATTGAAAACCATTGAAAATTCAATGCAGCTGAAGTGTTTTGATTTCATATATGTCCACCAGGTGGTGCTACTTTTTCCCATTTAAACCATGCAGCAAAATCATTTAAAGGGAATTTTGCCCATCATTTACAATCATTATGTGAAACATGAACACATATTTCTTTCCCCTTTCAGTGTATTATAACACAAGAAAACATAATATGAGCTAGCTAACAATGTACGTTATTAGGACACACCTATTTCGACTATGAAGTCCTCTAAAAAAAATCTCTTAACAACGTTGCATTGTTTGATATACATGCTGTGATCATGCATTAACATGTACACTGATGATAATATATAATATATACAGCGACAACACTTAAGATGTCTGCGCTCTTTGAGATGGCTGTGTCTTTCAGCACAAAACGTGTGCTCCAGTCGTCAGGTAAAAATGCTGATGGCAAATGAGCATCTTGTACATCTTTGTAGCGATATTGAGAGCTCGGTATCCACTAGAGGGTTGATGTCGTGTTAGCCCGACATATAAAAATAGTTCTTCATGTTAGCGGCTACAATTATAATATCGCTGTAGCTTGGTTAATATACAAGTCAGTTATGTAAATGGAGCACTGTTGCCGTTATTTTTTAGCTATTTTTGTGAGCATCAAAATAAGTCTTTCCCATGGCGTCCGTTGTTAGCTAGCTCTTATTAACTCTCGAGCTAGAATGCACAGGAAAAACAATTCCCACAAAAAAGTGCAATTCTCCTTTAAATTTGCTACTGAAAGAATGCGTGTTTTGAAAGGTGTATGTGTAAAAAATATATAATAATAACATGTATGAAAACAGTGATTGTGGTTGGTGAGGCACTGACTTCTTTGGAGTTTTTTTAATGTCAATAGTGGTTACTCATGAAAATAAAACAAAACAAATGCTTTTGATACTTCTTAGACCCAATTATTTATTTTGCTTAATAAACATTTCTGTTTTATTTACCTTTTATTTGTACATGAAGTACATGCAGCCTTTCCTCCTCCAGGAAAGGTTCTGATACTTTGTTGTAAAACTCTGATCACCTCTTGGTGAGTTTGGCTACATAATTCTCCATCTTGGCAGTCAACTTCATGCATTCATTCAGTACATTATATTGATTGCTGTGTACTCTCTCAATTGTTGATGGGAATCATAACATTTGACGTTGTGTAATCGTGCTCACTAACTGGCTGCTGGAAAGGAATACTGTATAGTAAAGATATGCGCAGTGGAAAATACAACACAACAGTATCAGGCTGCCCACACATCACACCTACATGAGTTTTCCACTAAGCAGTGCAGTTCTGCACAGTTTTTGGGGGGCATTTCAATGGTCAAAAATTGTAAAATTGTGAAGCAAAGTAAATGTGATAATAGTAATAAATAATAGATAGTAATAATCGCAATAATAGGCTACCGAACGGTGGGAATGTGGGCTTTTATGTCAGAATTCCTACGCTTGCACTCTTCTGACGTTGTATGAGATGTTGGCGTGTGAGGAACAGTTGTGAAGTCAGAGGTTCACTGATGTTGCGTAGTTCATCCCCCAATGTTTGTAATCGCTTACTACATGTCTGATTATCTAGCACCCCGGATTGATGGTTGCACTGCCTCCCTTACTTGAGCTTTAGCACCACTATGCCGTTGCCTTGGCAACTGGTGTGTCAGGGGACTTCATCCTGATCCAGTGCGTGATGTTCTCCACGGTACTTCAGAGAACCAGCACAAAAAGCATGAGAAATAACTAGAGAGCTCATTTCTTATTCTCTCTTTGTATCATTTTTAACCCGATGACACCACATCGGTTCACCCCTTTGATGGTGTCTTTATTATTACCAGCACACACAAACTGAAGAGTCCTCCTGCTCTCTGAGCTCATGTTTTGTTTGATTTACGTCCAATTAAAAAGCATGAAAGAGTGCTTTAAAATGTTGGCTGTGTTTGCACAGGTGTGATCGCGGGGTAATGATGTGTGACCCTTACCAATGTTAAATGAACAACCAGATTTAAGTGAGGGCTTTACAATTTTTTTTTATAGCGGAGGAAAGGAAAAAATTGTTTGAGCTGAAGAAAGTAATCCCACATATTCTGAACCGTATTTCCTCTTCACAGGGGCATTGAATTACTCACCAGGTGTTTATTATGGGGGACATTTTTATAAATACAAATACATTTTCTATTCATTTTACTAGCATATAATTTCATTATTTCCCCAATTCTTGATTTTAAGAAAGGTGCAATGAAAAAATATGACAATTAGGGATGTCCCATATTGGCTTTTTTGCTGAAAACCGATATGCCAATTGGCGATCAAGTGGTTAGGGTTAGGGTTGGGGTTAGGGTAAGTTCAATTCCACCCTCGGTCATCTCTGTTTGGTTTTCTCCGGGTACTCCGGTTTCCTCCCACATTCCAAAAACATGCTAGGTTAATTGGCGACTCCAAATTGTCCATAGGTATGAATGAGAGTGTGAATGGTTGTTTGTCTATGTGTGCCCTGTGATTGGCTGGCCATCAGTCAAGGGTGTACCCCGCCTCTCGCCCAAAGACAGCTGGGATAGGCTCCAGCACGCCCGCGACCCTCCTGAGGATAAGCCGTATAGAAAATGAATGAATGAAAGCTATGCTGATATTGTCCAACTCTCAATTTCACATACCGATCAGCCGATACTGATATGTGTGACATGACATATTTCCTGTGGTGGAATGAACATATGTGTTGTCTACAGTATTTTGAAAATATCAGTTTCCATGAGCGAGAAAAAAAATCTAATACCAACATCAACCGATATCTCAATTTATACTGATATCAGACAATCCTAATGACAATATTTAGCATTTTACTAATTTTATTTCACAACATTACCTTGCATTGTGCTTAACGAGGCAGTATGGCAGACAAAATGGCTCACTCCATTCATGCCGTTGTTCTATGAAACAAATGAAACATACTCTTCCTGCCTGTTTTGAGACGAGGAAAACTGAAATAATCGAGTTCTTTTTCATTTATTGTGTGATTAATTCTTTTATTTTTCATCCTCCCGGGCCTGGCTGGTGCCCACGAGACAATTTTTTTATCTTGTGACAACCCTGGTATATGTATATATTACATATATATATACTATATGTATGTATATATTACATTCTGATATTGTTTGGAAACCTCAGTCACCTACGATACAGCATCATTTCTCACTTCCATCTTTTTATTTGTCGAAATTTCTACTCCTGTTCTTAGAACTTCACTGCAAATTTCAGCTTCACGGAAATGCTGCAATATAGATGTAAACATGGGACAATTTACGTCATAATATAATATGCATTTACATAATGTGTTCTATTCACATGCAGTTACAAGTCTTATTGGGCTTCTCTGTCCAAGTTCCTGTAATTAAACGCATGCACTGTTGTTTTTTTTTTTTTTTACCTTACATAAAATCATTTGCATCTGGGGAGAGAGCGACTTTGTTATGACATAGTAAAAGAGGTGAGCCTGACAGGCTGCAGTGAAACTGGCCTGCTGCTCCGTTGCAGCCTTCAGCGTGTGAAGCGGACTCATTAGGCGGGGAAGCCACTGGAAAAAGAGGACCACGCAGCACATGGGGGTTGGGAATGAGGAATGGCAAACTGGAGGGGCTCTCTGTGCCCTACTGGGCAGGCAGAATGTTCAGTCAACTCAATCTTAAAAAACGTCATCAATGCCAGTAATGTGTTTTCTCAAGAGATGACCTAATTTGGTCAAACAACCATTTACGGTAAACGTTAGTACAGCATTTGTCATTGATAAGTTAGGGACATACAAGCTTAATGGCTCGTCTAGTTTGGGAAAATACTATACTCGGATTCCTGATTTTGATGCAAGGAGTTAGAGTTCAGCCTCCAAGTGTGGCGATCACACTTAAGAAAAAAAAACAGCTGTCAGATTGTGTCACCTGCTGTGTGAGTTCATACTCTTGCTAGCACAGAAAAGCCACTTATTGCCTGGCAATGCATTTTATGTTAACAAAAAAGGGGGGATCTTTATTTACTCAACAGCAGAGAGCACCAGGCCTTTATTAGGAAGGGAGGTTATGCTGTACATGACAATACATACATACATAACAATTTAACATTCCAAGGAACAAAAAGTTTGTATGATAGTTCGAGCATAGAAAACCTATTTAAGACTTTGTAAATGTGATTTTTACTGCAAAATAACACCCCAATAGTCACTGTTACACTGTTACTGCCGCTAGCATAGCAAGCTACCACTTCCACACTACATGAGAGGAGAACCTTTTTTTTTCAAAAGGAAAAGTTTTTAATATTTTGTTTTTATTGTTTTTAATATTTGTGTGACAAAAAGAAATATTACAAATTACATTAAAAATAAATAATAGAATGAATTATACACATTATAAAATAATAATAATAGAATAAGCACTGGTCGGCCTTTGAAGTTTTTATGTTACATACTCTAGGTAGAGAATCCAAACATTCATTCAGTCATTCATTCATTTTCTACCGCTTTTCCTCACGAGGGTCGCGGGGGTGCTGGAGCCTATCCCAGCTGTCTTCAGGCAAGAGGCGGGGTACACCCTGGACTGGTTGCCAGCCAATCACAGGGCACATATAGACAAACAACCATTCACATTCACATTCATACCTATGGACAATTTGGAGTCGCCAATTAACCTAGCATGTTTTTGGAAAGTGGGAGGAAACCGGAGTACCCGGAGAAAACCCACACATGCACGGGGAGAACATGCAAACTCCACATGCAAACTCCTAGCTGTGAGGTCTGCGCACTAACCACTCAACCGCCGTGCCGCCCAGAATCCAACCATCAATCTCCCAAATCAGCACTACTGCTACTACTACGGGCGTATTGAACTCGTGAATTTCATCCAACAAAGATATTAATGACAGTTGTCTGTCCCCTGCAGGAGACAAGGAAGCGGAGTGGTCATCTAAAACAAAAGCAGTGGTAGTGTGGAGCGCTAGCAGGGATACTGTAGAAACACCAGCCCAGCTTCATCATGGGAAAACAGAACAGTAAGCTACGACCTGAGGTCCTCAACGATTTGAGAGAGAACACAGAGTTCACCGACCACGAGCTGCAGGAGTGGTACCGCGGCTTCCTTAAGGACTGCCCCACGGGTCACCTGACCGTGGAGGAGTTCAAGAAGATCTACGCTAACTTTTTTCCCTACGGAGACGCCTCTAAGTTCGCCGAGCATGTCTTCCGCACGTTCGACACCAACTGCGACGCCACCATCGACTTCAGGGAGTTCATCATCGCGCTGAGTGTGACTTCTCGTGGTGGGCTGGAGCAGAAACTGCGCTGGGCCTTCAGCATGTATGATCTGGATGGGAACGGCTATATCAGTCGGGCTGAGATGCTGGAGATAGTCCAGGTGAGGGCCCTTTTTCTACAGGTACTACCTGATACAAGGGGTCTATTTAATTATTCGTAGTACCAAGCCGTGCCGGTTTCCATATTATAAAAGGGTTACATTTGAGCATCACTATTTTTGACTTGGATGACTTGAGACACGCAAAAAACCTGCTTTCGGGGTGCATGTCGCACGGTAGATGTACTGTATGCCCTTTCTGTGGTTATATTTATTACTCCAGTGTGGTGAGCAGAGCTGCCTGCTGGGTCGTATCAATATTGGCTTTAGCCTGTTGTGTTTGCCCATAAGAAATGCATCAATGCTTTTGTTGCTCTTCAGGTGTTTTTGCCCCCATGCTTTCTCCTCGTTCTACCAAGACGACCTTTCTGAAGAGTACAAAACATACCATTCAAAATGTTAACAGTTATAAATGTCTTGAGTAAAAATAACCATCCTTTTGTAGGCCATTTATAAGATGGTGTCTTCAGTGATGAAGATGCCCGAGGATGAATCCACACCGGAGAAACGTACGGATAAGATCTTTAGACAGATGGATATCGACAATGACGGTGAGTTTCAGCAAAAACATATCAATAACACTGCGCCGCTTCGTCACCTAACATGTGTTACACAACTACCAACAGAGCGTGGATTATTATCTGTTCATGGGAAAGAAACATGTTACATAAAGGCATATGTTTCATACACATCTGACCTAACCCTGAAAGTAAGCTACACACACACAATCACACAGCTTTTGGAGTTTTATAATTTGACAATACATCACCTCTTATTTAATGACAATGCTCATGGTTTTCATTTCATGGGCTTCCCCCATTCCCCCATTTTTGGACACATGGTGCCTTGCAATTGGTCACTTGATCCCAATGACAGTCATAATACACTATGACAGCAAGCCCACAGCACCACCTGGTGGCCAACGTGCCAACTGGCTGTTCCTTAAGTGTGCTGCTTTTGTGCCGTGTACCGGACAGGTCGCTTGTCCTTGGAGGAGTTCATTAAAGGTGCCAAGAGTGACCCGTCCATCGTCAGACTCCTGCAGTCCGATCAGGGAACCTCTCGTCAGTTCTGAGGCTGCACTGTTGTTCACCTGATTTAAAGGGGAAAAACATGGTCCTGACATGTACAGTATAGCACTCCACGTCTTATGTTTACATTATCGTGGCTTCTTTTCTGTGGACTGATGGGCTTATTCTGTGTAAATGCATTTCATCCCCCCTCTCCCCCCATCCGCTCAAGTGCCATATCATATATTTATATTGACTGGATCACTTCTAAGTATTATGACTCCAGCTATGTTACATTAAGAAATGAATATTAAATTTTAACTGTGGAGAAGTGACTATATGTTGCTCAGGAATGCTCAGTGGCTGTTCTATACACAAGATGTATATGCCTTTAGTATTGCATGCACTCTGTGGAATGCATTTTTATGTGACTTTCAATACAGAGACTGTGGTTGTTTAAGGTTTTATTATTGTAACAAACATGTTTTCACACAATTGAAATAAAGTTTGTGTAAGAAAAATCTACACAACATGTTGCGCATGAACCCCCCCACCCCTGCCCAACCCACCGAGGGACTCACCCATTGGATCAGAACAGAAAAAAAAATTCAGAGGTTTAACATTTAAGTATTTTGAATCCACATTTTAAAATAGGCGCTTTGAGAAAGAGACAAATGAACAATGGAAAGATTACAATCAGAACGTCCTGCCCTCCTTTCTAAATATGCTCCATTGTTTCAGCAGTTAACTGGGGGATGAAAAGTGCCCCCCACCCCCCACTGTGTGACAAACGATGTGAGAAATGAGGCGCCTCCTCTGGAGTATTTCAGTAACTGCGACCGAACGGGCCTTCCATCCATCCACAGGAGAAGGGAAGGTGAAGGTCGTATAGGACCAGACCAGATCCAAGCTTAACAGTCTGGGTCGGATCCTGGTCCCCCTCCTCCCCTATTGTTTTTTTTTTCTTCTCATAACTCAGTTTTGTCATAGGTGACATCATCAAGTTCCACGTCACTAAGGTCATAGTCCTCCTCCTCAGGAAGCTGGGTGATAGAAAACAACACAATGAGCATGTTTTTTTTATGTTTCTCTTAAAAAACTACTTTCAGACGATGCCATTTAAAAAGTACTTTAGACAATTATGCATATATTGTAACCTAACACTAACGTCATAACACTCTGGTCATTGAAATGTTGCCCTCACCTGACCATCTTATATATTGTAACCTAACACTAACGTCATAACACTCTGGTCATTGAAATGTTCACCTCACCTGACCATCTTTACCATCCCAGGGTTCAACGGTGTGAATTTTAGGCATGACTCCGCCTCCCAATGTGGCGGTGGAGCCTCGACCGACAGAAAGCTCCCTGCAAAAAAAAAAAAAAAAGTGTGTTATTCCTTGCTGCTTTTAAATGTTCTTTCCGTCCTTTCTCAAAAATGCAAACGGAGCATGCAGGCCTCACCTGAGGAATTCGTGAATTCCGGTGTCGCTGAAGGAGCCCCTGAGGAGAGCGAATTTCATCTTGCGTGTGTTGATGGCGGCCATGGCCGGGTAGCCGAAGCCACCGATACCCAGGGAGGCCTCAAGCTCCATCTGAGCGCCAGCCTCGGTCCACAGCCAGCTGATGAAGGAAGGAGAAATCTGTTAAGTCATTTCTCCAACGAGATTCCGAAGACTCTAGACCACATGATGCAGTCCGTCAGTTCTTACCCCCACATCTTCTTCTTGTACTTGTCCGCCATCTTCATCATTACGTCCAAGTAGCTGTTTCTACCAGCAGCACCTGTTTACATAAAAAGTACAGACTTTAGATGCACTCAGATATTTAGTACGGTTACAGAAAGTGCAGTTAGACAACATTGGGTCTTGTCAAAGCATCTTCCTGCTAGAAAATGTTGAGTGAATTAACTGAGCTGTTTTATGCCATCAAAACCTACCTATAACCTACCGCCTATTCCCAATTTAAAGAAAAGAAACCAATACGCAGATGTGTGTGTCTCACCTGTGTCCAAAATGTGCGGCAGGACGGAGATGATGCACAGCTGACTGTCCTCACACGTCTTCTTCAGGGCGTCTTCATTGATGATCTGCACGACCGACACATTCAGGCTGTTATTTTTCAACTTCCTGTGTCTACATACTTTTGTCTTGACACCAACTGACCTCTACTAGTTCAGGAGCTGGGGCGTTATCAGAGAACAGATCCAGGGCCCTGGCGATGATGTCGCTTCGGGAGCGTCCTCCCTGGTAGTCCTCGGGCTCCTCGCCCTTGCGGAATATCTTAATGGTGGGAAAGCCTCGGATCTGCACAGGCGGAGGAGCAGGTATTTTAAGTTAAGAGTGCACCGCTTGATTGCAATGAATAATCAATGTGCTGTACTGCACGTGCATACATTCATGCTGTGATACTCACCCCATAGCGGCTGGACACCCCCTGATGTACCGTTGCATCCACAGCTCCGAGGCGAACCATGCCCTTGGTCTGCTCCTTGACGGCTGTAGCGGCGGCTGCCCACTCAGGCTCCAGACTGGCGATTGCACAAACAGGAGTTCAATGTTTTTTGCAACTTTACAACTGTTGTCTTCCCCAAAATTTCTGTTTAACTTGTTCATTTGTGTGACATTAAGGGTTCATTTTTTGTTGTACACACTACAAAAATCACTTTCCAAGAGTACAACTCACTTCTTGCAGTGTCCACACCAGGGGGCGAAGAACTCCACCATCCACACTTCGTTGCTCTCCAGGACCATCTCGTTGAAGTTGTCGTCTGTGAGCTCCACCACGTCCTTTTTGCTGCCTCCACTGTCACCGCCACTCTATTGACGATTGAGAGGGAGGGGGGTGACACTCAGCTTTTAATAAGCAACATTAAAGCTCATTTGAGTCATCTCATACCTGTCTGTTGTACCCAGAGCTGCCAGACTTGCCGCTGAGACGCTCTTTGACAAGAGTGCGTAGAGCGCTCATAGCTCCGTCCACGATAGCCTGGCTCGTGCGTCCACCTGAGGGATGCAAGGAACTTCAAATGAGTTGACATCGCTTTTTGAATGGAGCTCAAAAATGAGGTAGAACATGCTCTCCTTGAGTACCTTGATAATCCTCTGGTTTGTTCTTGTTGGCACCAAAGATCTTGATGGTGGGGAAGCCTCTGACGCCATATTGGCCTCCCAGAGACTTGTGCTGGTCTGCGTCTACTGCACCAACCTTCACAATACCCTTTGAGGCGGCACAGGAAGGACAACATTCAAGCATGTCCAAGTGGAGACTATGGAGTACAATACTCCACCAACAAGGTACGCTAACGTTAATGTTTATTTTGGCCCATTTTAGCCTTGCTTATTCTCACGAGGGTCGCGGGGGATGCTGGAGCCTATCCCAGCTGTCTTCGGGCAAGAGGCGGGGTACACCCTGGACTGGTCGCCAGCCAATCACAGGGCACATATAGACAAACAACCATTCACACTCACATTCATACCTATGGACAATTTGGAGTCACCAATTAACCTAGCATGTTTTTGGAATGTGGGAGGAAACCGGAGGACCCGGAGAAAACCCACACATGCACAGGGAGAACATGCAAACTCCACAGACATGTCCGAGGGTGGGATTGAACTCGGGTCTCCTAGCTGTGAGGTCTGCGTGCTAACCACTCGACCGCCGTGCAGCCTCCATTTTAGCCATGTATCCTCAAATGTTACAATAGCCTAAAAAGTGGCACGGAATGAGACTCATTATTCATGTGTTTCATCCAAGAAGAGACTGAGGGCAGCATGACAAGAGCTCTGTGGCCACTTTGAGACTGTGGAGTCAAATACTGAAACATCTGGGTAAGGCAACATTCGTATGTGTGTAATTTATAGACATATACACTTGGTACTTGGTACTAATAGCCAATACAGAAGCAAATAGAACCTTACAGCAAGAAAGTGAACATCCACAATTCCACAAGCTTCTTAGTATGCATTTCCATTAAACTAAATGTATCCTTATAGCACAAACGGTGTTTACCTTGAGGGCTGTGGCTGCCTTCTTCCAGTCTGGTGTCAGATTTTGACAGTGTCCACACCTGTAAATGTCATGTGATGACTGTTAATTTGCTATCAATCATTTGTGCGTACAAGTAGCTCAGCATGATTTAGTTCTAGTGGAACACTCCCAGCCCAGGTGTGTGTTCACTCACCAGGGAGCATAGAACTCCACCAGCCAAAGACTGTCGCTTTGGATCACCTCGCTATTGAAGTTGGATGGGGTCAATTCGATGACATCATCGCTGGAGGAATAAAAGGCGCTGATACACACAAGCAGCGAGCAACCCAACGACACTCCTGCAAAAATATGTTATATATATATGACCAAATACAACGTACTGACGCATAGCAGAGCTATAGCAGTCAATGTAAAACACGAATAATATAAATTATATGATACGGCTTAAAAAACACTAAAACGAGTAATATAACATGAGCACGTTGTTGCTTAAAATTGAGGTTTGTATTGAATTAGAGGGGCCTCCAAACATTTGGTTCTGCAAGCTAGCCAAACAAAGCTAATCTTTCTGAAAAGCTGTTCTCAAACAAACGTCACATTTGTAACGTGTCAAAGAAGTTACGAAAACTACAGCACAAGTCAGACTCACCAAAAAGTTGTGATTTCATGGTTTGAGGCTCTCCCACGACTTATTCTCTTGCTAGCAAACAAACATACAACGGTTGCTGCTGTAGCGCCGAGCAGAAGAGTCAATGGACGAGACTCACCGTGGCCCACGCCGATTGGCTGAAAATGAGCGCTCCTCGCAGCCGACCAATCAGAAGGCGCCGTGTAAGGTTAAAGGTAGTGCTACGTTCACCAACAATTTGGTGAAACGTGGGAAATGACGAATACCTAAATGCCGAGTTCCCAAAATAAATATCTAAAAGTTGTTTATTTTTAGAGCGCAATAATACTTTTCGAAAAAGTGGTGGTGAAAGTCCACATATTGTGCTTTCCCGAATTGAAGCTTAACATTTTGGACGCTACAAGGCAAGTAAACGCATGATCTCAACACCACGACCACCGGTTTCAGAAAAAATAGTATCACTAGTAGTAATTTAAAGTATTAAAATATCACAGCAATTTAATTCAAATAGTTAAAAAAAGTTAGTATGGTTACAAGTCAAATGAGGACTACTTTTTGTGGGAGTGTGGCAGATTAGGCACTAGGTGGAGACAAATTACTTCTATTGTAAGTACCAAGCACGTATTAAGTCTTTTAAATGTGTTTCCCCCAGCTTGTATCATTATCTTTTTCGTATTTACAAATGAGATTAAGAAGATACAGTAAAATAATTTACTGTATTTCGATGGCCCAATTCTGACAACTAAATTATCAAGCGCTCACCAACAGACAATTAGGTAAACATGTAAGAAATCAATATAAATATTCATTTTATGCAATGGCCATACTCGTCGTTCGTGCAAACGTGATCAATGAATCGAGAATATTCTACAACACTGTTCAGAAAGGAAATCAAGTCGAGCCTTCAAAGTAAAATCCTTATAAATACACCGGAAGTGAAAGGCTTGGTTGTTTCTCACTTCTCACCCACACTCGCTTCATATCCAACTTAGTCTGCGCGCACAGCTTCCAAACGCAGGCAGACTTCTCACAGAAACGACGTATGACTTTCATTTTTTTTTACATGTTTTGAAGTACCCTGCTGACTTACTTAGACTTGTCCAACAAGTTTAAGAGAATCACCCCTCCTCATAACGATGTGGGGGACCCACAGGAGCAGACACGCGGACTGGAGCGGCTCCGAAGCCAGCAGCGACTACTCGGAGATCGTGGTGAACATCGGTGGGGTGAAACAGGTGTTTTGCGGGGACGTTCTCAACCGCTTCCCGGACACCCGCTTGGCCGAGCTGGTGAACTCAATGTCTCACCAGTCCACGGAGGATATCGCTACAATGTGTGACGACTACGACCCGGATAACGGAGAGTTTTACTTTGACAGGGATCCAGATGCGTTCAGGTGCATTACTGAGCTTTATTACTACGGGGAGATCCACGTGAAGCGAGGCATCTGCCCCATCTGCTTCATGAAGGAGATGGAGTTTTGGAAAGTTGGCTCTGATTACTTGGATGAGTGCTGCAAGAGCAACTTAAAGGAGGTGGAAGAAGAACTTGCAGAGATTGCAGAGAAGGTGAGGACTATCCTGGTGGACCGGGAAGGAGATCCAACAGCAAGTGGCTGGCAGCGATTCCAGACGTGCTTGTGGAGGCTCATGGAGAAGCCGGAGTCCTCCTTCCCTGCACATATCATCGCCATCATCTCCTTTATCTTCATCCTCATCTCCTCTGTGGTGATGTGTGTAGGCACCATCCCGGATATGCAGGTGGAGGACCAAGAGGGCAACCTCATGGAGCACCCCACCTTGGAGATCATCGAGACGGTGTGCATCGGCTGGTTCACCATCGAGTACATCCTACGCCTCATCTCCTCGCCCAATAAAGTCAAATTCATGCTAGCCTTCATGAACATCATCGACTTCATGGCCATCATGCCCTTCTTCATGGTGCTCCTCCTGACCTCTCTGGGTGCAGGCATGATGGAGCTGGCCAACGTGCAGCAGGCGGTGCAGGCTTTACGTATAATGCGCATTGCGCGTATTTTCAAGCTGGCGCGCCACTCTTCAGGACTGCAGACCCTCACATCTGCCCTGAAGAGCAGCTTGAAGGAGCTGGGCCTGCTCCTCATGTACATGGGCGTCGGGGTGTTCCTCTTCTCCGCACTGGGCTACACCATGGAGCAGAACCACCCGGAGACCTTATTCACCAGCATACCGCAGTCCTTCTGGTGGGCTGTCATCACCATGACTACGGTGGGCTACGGAGACGTGTACCCCAAGACCACTTTAGGGAGGTGCAACGCCGCCATCAGCTTCCTGTGCGGCGTGATCGCCATCGCCCTACCCATCCATCCCATCATCAACAACTTTGTCTTGTTCTACAACAAGCAGCAGGTGCTGGAGACGGCTGCCAAGCATGAGATTGAACTGATGGCCTTGCGCTCGGGTAATGATGGCGGGCAGGTCGACACCCACAAACACGTGTGTCACGTGGGGGGGCACCGACATGTCGTCGCTGAAGGCCCAGGGAGCGGCGACCACCCGGACCCCCAACATGGACACCAGCTTGGGGAGCACAGCTGAAAGAGCAGGGAGGAGGGTGCAATTTAAAAATAAAAATAAGTATATATATAGTGGAACCTCTAAAGTCAAACAACCATGAGGTCTTAAAGTCTGCAGTTTTCATGAAAATTCTTTTCATGCCCCAAATGCTGTACAAAACACAAAAAAATCAGCATTAAAGCGCATTTTTCAAATCTTTCTAACATGAAATTACAAGAAGTAATCTCATATTCAAAGCACTCCAACATCACATAGACTATTTATTTAGTCGTTTTTAATGTAATTAGCTTCTTTTTACACTTAAAATGTTGAAAAAAAACGTGACACATGACTCACTAAAAGGTCAAACAAAAACTTTGTGTAATTCGGAATACATTCGTCCCTCGCTATATCATGTTTTTTCAGAAATTAATTCATAAACGATTGCTGTTTCCTGGTCTATTATTTATCAAAATATTGAAATCAATCTGATATGTAGTATTCTGGTCACTAGGTGGCAATATTAAATATTACACTACCTTAATGCATGAAGTTAGCTATGGCATGTCTGACATGATCGAGTGGGAAAAAAAGTTATATCCTCATATCCAGTGTGGAAGTGGTAAGTTTTTGGCTTCTTAAGTTGACAAAAAAAAATAAGTTCAAGACAAACAGTCTGCTAGCTTGCGAGCTAACAGCCATCCCCTGCAGCATAACAGTCGCAATGTGGTGTAAACAATGAGTGTAAAGGTGACTAGGGCTGTAATAATCTTAAAAACCACATCTAAAAGGTACGTTTTTTTATGCTCTAACTAAAATTCCGAATGATATTTGTAGTTAAAGTTCAAGTCTGACCCTTTCATTGTGTTAACATTCTCATGTAACATTCTCAGTAGACTAAGAACATTACCTGTACAGTTCATAAAGACGACAACAGTTTGACCCTGGAACAGATTATTTATAGTTCCATTACTTTCTATTGGGAAACTATTTCAGTTTTTAACCTCATTAGAGGTTCTACTGTAGTGGAAGTCGTAATACTTAAGCTATCTTGTTGATTTTTGTTTACATGATGTGATGTGATGTGACTTCTTTAACACCGTACTTGGACATGTTGTCAAAAAGTCTGAAAACCGCCGGCATAAAACAAAGAAACAAACCCACACTACACCTTTACAACTAGGAAAGTATGATTATGAACAGGAAACCGAAAGATCACTTGGGAAATTGTCTCTTATAGGTTTTAAATGAGTTTGAAGGAATCGGTCCTAAAGGGACGTATAGAGTAAGGATTGATCTCTTTGTGCAGCGAGTCCCTGCAGGTGGATAAAATGTGACTGGACAACTTCATCTTTTACGTTTGTGCTTTGTGCTGTACTTTATTGCTGTGTATAAATGTTACTTTCAGTGTTATTATTGTACCCAAAGGGGATACACTGAATTCATTGTCATTTCATATTTTATGTACAAAAAAGGTCACCCTCTCAATTCTAGATGTACATTTCTTAGATGGTCAAAAGTGCACCATTTTCCCCACTTTGCATATTGGAAGACATCCATTGGGATGCATTGTGGTGGTCTCCATTATACTGAGAGCGATTTTCCCGTGTAGCGAACCACAAAAACAAGCACATTGTTGAATTCATACCAAAGCATAACATTATTATCAAGTGTGCCTAATGTTGTGGCCGTAAGGGAGTGCAGCAGCTCCATTTACACTCACAGCTGTCCGTGGTGTGTCTTGTCCTGTCACTGTAATTTCGGACACTGCATGACTGCGTGAGGCAACGCATCAGATATAAACTCCATCCATGCAGAGCAGGAATGTTTCAAAGGTTGTGACCTCTGCATGCAGGCTGCTATTCCCAACACAAACTTCACAAAGGCACCGTATGGATTGATTTCATCGTTGTGTTGACCTCTCAGTCTTTGTGTGTAACTATGGGGTGCAAGGCGCAAAGTCATTCTCTAGAAAAGCAAATAAACTGTAACTGACTGTAAATGCATGCAATGCGGGATTAGCTAAATTTAATATATACCCATCCATCCATTTTCTGTAACGCTTGTCTGAGTATATACTGCATTTAAATTAAAAGGAATAAAAAAACTCCTTATAATAAAGGCAGTTCATTCAAAAGGTACAGCGAAAGTAATCAGATTACTTCAGATACAACAGGATTACTCTATTTCAACATGCTCGAAAAGGAGCAGGAGGAAGCAGAGATTTAATCCCATTCATTAATGCCACTTTCAAATTGGGAGAGAAAAAAATACATAGATAGCTTATGAAAAAATTGTATATATCAAAATAAGTTTGCAATTAAATACAATTAACTAAAAAAATTAAATTAAGAAAATCAATTGTATTGTTAGAAAAAAAACGAACATACTAAACAGTATGGAAGTAAATGGAAGTAAATAACATTGGAGAAAATATACAGGATCGATATAATGGTGATGCTGTTCCACCCCAGTCCTGTAGGTAGTGATAATGTACCATACCAAGTGAGTCACTGCCTCCTCTCGGCCCTGATGTGGACTGTATTGGATAAAAGTTAAAATACATTTCTCTCTGGTTTCTTCTTCTTCTTTACGTGTGACGTACGTTTAGGTTTTCCAATGTATAAGAAATTTGTTCCAATAAATATTGTAATGACCCTTAGGGGTGTTATGTGTTATGTGTTGTATTTGCATATGTTGCCATGGAGATACATGTTCCGGGGTTGGGAAGGAAAAGGGGTGACGGACAGGAAGTGAGGCAGAACCGGCATGTTAGAGAGTTGTTAAGTGTGGGTTAAGGCTGTGACAGTAGCGCTTGTTAATAATCATTGCTCTTGGACATTAATTAAAAAAACGGCTGTTGTGTCGTAACAAAGCAAAATATGGTGATACAGAGTATTGAAATAAACATGTTTAATGAAGATCACGGTTGAAAATAAAATAGATTGTGGTTAAAAATTCTTTAAGGTGCTAGCATAGATGCTAATAGGTGTATAAATGAGGATAGCTTGGCCACCTCTCAGTAACAGCTGATTTCCGGCGAAAATCGTGTGATTGGCATATGCCAACAAAAAGAACCTGTGGCTAGCTAGCACTAATATTGCAGGCGCAGCGACCTTTTCGTGCAGTGTAGTGTCTTTACCCTCACTACCATCTTTGGCAGTGTCGCTGTTCACGTCTGAGGTGTGGAATCTAATCTACGAACATACTGGTGTAAAAAGAATATGAAGAACAACACTTGGCCGAGTATGGTGAGTTTTTGGAGGCTCCCGTCAAACGACAGCTAAGCCATGTAGCTAACACACACCATTATGTGTGTGTGACAGTCAGAAAGCTATAGAATTCAACGGAAGGGAGCAACCTTTCTGAACGTGGAAGTTCGCCAAAGTCTCCTTAAAGAAGCCGTCCCATCCTCTGGAAGTTTCACGACTTATCTCCAAAAAGTAAGTCAAATATATTTTTGTGTAAATTAAGGTGATTTTATGGTCCGTTTTCTCATATAACCTCCCCTCCCCATTTATTAATTAGTAATTTTACTAGTGAGGACCTATTTTTCGGGGCCCCTGGCAGTCAAGGGACCTTGAGATTGTCCTGATTTCCCCCTTTATACGGCATCTCTGACCAGTAACACTCATCGTGAATAAATTGAAAAATGTATAATCAATCCACGAGTGGCAGCATAATATGGAGGACCAAAACTGCCAAAATAATAAATAAATAAATAAATAAATAAAAGTGGAAATAAAAACAAAAATGAAAAAAAGAAATCAAAAAATTAAATACAAAAAATAAATATAAATGGAAATAAAAACAAAAATAAAAAAATATATAAATAAATAAATAAAAGCAAAAATAAATACAAAAATAAAAAACAAGATTCAAAAATTAAAAATAAATACAAAAATAAATATATAAATAGAATTACATATCAATAAATAAATAAAAGCACTCTGCTCTCATATGTATTTATTTCATGCTGCAGACAATGTCAGCTTGAAATGCAGAAGGAAAAACTATTCAAATGAGGGGGCGGTCCTAAGTGTGCCTTGGGTTGAACTGTTCGCCTATTGGTTGATCGACATGTGAGTGCGAAAATCGACTAGGTATGCCTGCAAACAGCCACAGCAAGAGGAAGTCACCACACCACTCTCAATGGCGGGCAGATATTTCGGATAATGCTTCCCTGGATTACCTGCTTTTCCGGGTGGCAGCCTTATTGGAGCAGTTAATTCACACAAATGAAACAACAGACTCAGAGGGCGACGCTGTTTCATACTTACCACGTTCCAAATCATCCTAACGATTGGCAGCGTCCCTGAGAAGCTCGGACACCGACTTCCTGGTGGACCCCGCCATTATTGTCCCGGTAAATGTATACTTTTCTCCCTGTATACTTCCTCTTGCTGTGGCCGTTTGCAGGCATACCTAGTCGATTTTTGCACTCACATGTCGATCAACCAATAGGCGAACAGTTCAACCCAAGACAAACTTAGGACCGCCCCCTCATTTGAATAGTTTTCCTTCTGCATTTCTATGAGGACCAAAACTGCCAAAATAATAAATAAATAAAAGTGAAAATAAAAACAAAAATGAAAAAAAAAATCAAAAAATTAAATACAAAAAATAAATATAAATGGAAATAAAAACAAAAATAAAAAATATATAAATAAATACAAAAATAAAAAAACAAGATTCAAAAATATTTTTTTTGTTTTTATTTCCATTTATATTTATTTTTTTGTATTTAATTTTTTTTTTTGTTTGTTTTTATTTCCACTTTTATTTATTTATTTATTTATTATTTTGGCAGTTTTGGTCCTCCATAGCATAAAACACTAATGCTACAAATACACACAAAGTTGGTGCTTATGTTGTATATGGAGACACTGCCATCTACTGGCAAGGCATGCACATGACACCTTTTTGTGAATATAAACGTATTCCTTAGATCAGAGGTCCGAAGTGCGTCCGGGTCCATTTGTGGCCCTTGGCTGTTTTTTTATTGGCCTGTGGCACATTTTATTAAAATATTATTAAGCATGAAAACTGATTTTTTTTAACAAGAATAAAGTCAAAATATTAAAGGGGACTTATTATGGTAATTTTTCAGAGTCGTGGACTCCTATCGAGCAGCTACACACGATAACCAGCACATAAAGCTTTATAGTTCTTCCAAAATCTGCACCTATTCAGCTGTATTTATTTGGATTTTGTAGTTCCCGCAAAAACAGTCAGTTTTAATTTATTCCACCCACAGACCGCCTGCAGGCACGCCCACTCCGCTGTGATTGGTCACACTCGCTGCAAGCGGTGTACTGTATAGGAGTTGATAACAAACGGCGATGTATCTTTTTAAAATGTTTGTTTTTAATTTCGGTATTGGATTCCGAATCTGATCCGGAATCTATATGCCGATATCAATTTCTGATACCGATACCGATGTGTAACATGACATATCACTTGTGGTGGAATGAACACATATGTTGTTTACAGTATTTCTGATACTGATGTCAACCGATATCACATTTTTATGCTGATAATTATCGGACATCCCTAAAAAAAAGCTTTTTCATCTATCTGATAAAGCTGATATGCAGTTTTTTTTGTATATAACGTCTTAGCATATGTACATGTGTTGCTTTCGAAAATATCAAAGTGGCTCTTGCATCCTTTCATTTGTCACTTTGTGGCCCTCAGTGGAACTGGTTTGGACACCCCTGCATTATATCGCTGTCGATATTGGCCTCTCTGCCTTCACACAGTGACCTCCTGCTGGCCACTGCTTGTTTGTTGCACCTCCACTGGGCTGCAGGCTGAAATAAAGATCACACGTGAGTTCAATGTACACACGCCGTCCGCCCACTCGTTTTCCAAACAGGACCGGACTATCTCGGCTGACCAGCAGCCTTAGAGAAAGGCCTTTGTGCGGTGTGACAGGTGGAGCCGGAATGTCAAAGGCCCACATTGTGCGAGGGCGGAGGGGGTAAAGGTGCAGGGGACATTATGCAAATAAAACATGCATCTTCAGGTTCAAATATAGATTCACAAGCGCTCGTTACAAGCATCGCCTCCAGTGCACAGTAGCATGCATGTACGTGTTGGATAATCACTATTTTCACACCCACGTGTTGCTCGTCTGAGGCATTCTGTGGGCGCATAAATATATACTTTCAGCCAAAAATAATCATTACTGGAAGATAACGTTGCTGTTCATGTGGCACTTTCCAATCGACATAAATATAGTTCTTGTGACAATATACTGACAGTGTGCTTCATTGGACACTAAGTAAAGCTATCTTGAGTTACAGGAGTGAGGGTGGACAACAATGACACAGCAGCATATTTGAAAAGCAATGTTTGCCTACGTAGGCAATATAATTCCTGCCAGCTGACCTGCACCTCTCATTGTTTTCTGATGATGACACATTACCACGCTGTGTGCATAGTCACATGACAGCACTTTACCCCCTGTCTCGTCTTACAGGACTGTTGTTGCAATGGTGATTTAAAGACACGTTTCAAGCATAGCTTTCACTTTGGCACAAATTTATCCATATATACATGTAATGTGTAAACAGCATAACACAAAAAGTGGTTGTTTTACATGACATAACACCGCAAACTATGTACATTTAAAAAAAAAATTGCTACTGAACTGAGTTTGGCCCACGCTCGTGCGCATTAAAAATTCCCTTCAATGTGTAACCTCCTTTACACAATACGGTGAGATGCCTTTTCACTTCCTGGTTGCTGCAGAGCGTGTATTTCAATAGGAAATATGCAGGCTGAGTTCTTATATAATGTACCATACATGCTGTCTTCTATTGAGGAGTTGTATCATCGCCTCTCTGTGCCTCTTGCGCAAGAAAATGGAAAAGATGTATAAATATGGCTTTGGTAGCAAATGGGTTGGAAAAAAAACTTTTTAAAATTATATAAATAAATAAATACAATTTCTTTTAATTTTTATGGATTTTTGGAAGGTTAAAATGACTTTTAAAAAATATATAATTATTTATTTAGAGGGCAAAGTTTGTACAAGCGCTGTACCCTCACTAGTCAAGATAATGTTAGCACTGAAGCTAGCACAGCTTACTACTGTACTGTTTTATATTTTCTCTATCTTAAAATAATATATTTGTTCAATTTTTACGGATTTTGGGAAGGTTAACATACCTTTTTTTTAAAAAAAAAAGATCATTATTTATATGGCAAGATTTGTACAAGCGCTGACTAGCCCTCACTAGTCAAAATAATGTTAGCACTGAAGCTAGCGCAGCTTCCTACTGTAGTCTTTTATATTTTCTCAGATATATAAAAATTATATTTTTTGAATTTTTGGGGGGGCAGGTTAACATGCTTTCAAAAAAAAAAAAGATAATTCATGTATGCAGCAAAGTTTGTACAAGCATTTAGGCAAAAATAACGCTAGCACCGAGCTAGAGCAGTGTCTTCTAGTGCTGTTGAACATTTTGTGTAATATATGAGAAAGGCAAAAGGTATTGAATGGAATGTAATTTAATAAAAATAATTAAGGTTTACCTCATGAAATATAAATATATAAACAATTGGATTTTGATGTTCAGTTTGCTAAACATACACAATGCTCAACCAATATTACAGACCACTAAAGTAGGTGATCCAATGTTAAAGATGCTATTCCATCCTTATGGAAGTCATTTAAAGTGCAATTGTTACATAGTGCTGCTTTAATGAAACACATTCTAGTACTAAGACAAAAGATAAGATAAAAGGAGACTGATTGCTCTTCTCGTGAGTCCTGAGGCGCTACAAATGAGACATTTAAATGGATTCCTATCCATAAACTGGTCAAACACTTTCATTTGAATAATAATGTGTGCATGAATAGCTTTGGCAGCCTGCCCCCAAGTGTAGCCTCCGTTTGGGATTTATTCTCTGCTGTAGGAAAAAAAAAAGAAGAAATAATCACCCTCATGTCGCTTTCCAGAAGAATAGGATGAGATAGCGTGTTCCAGGTTGTGTACTGAACGAGTGGTTAAAATGTACCCTGGAGCAGCTTTGATTCCATCAGCGAGAAAACTATTACCAGGACTAATCAAGCGCTTGTGTAATATAGGAAAAACAGGATTGAAAGCTAAACTCATGAGATACGTATGATGCGGCAATCGGAAAAACAAATACATGCGGAAAATGTACTTTTTATGACGCAATTACGCCTCCATCCTCAGAGTTTCTCCTGACTTCCCAGGAGGTGGAGCTGGGGAGGTGTTCAGGGTACATCCAACTGGGTAGGAGACCTGTGTGTAGACCCCAATGGTGTTGCTGTTGTCCAGTCTTGAGAAGATACAGGTTCTGTAAAAACTAACTTTAACACCGGTGTGCTCACTTTTTTTTATCACTGCTTTCAAAGTTGTTGTGGGGGAAAATAAAACGTTCAGCCAGAATCATAAAAATCCACAGAAATGTGTGTTTGTCAAAAACATGATGGATCCCCACTGTAAAGCTGCTTCGCTGTTTACTGCTAACAGATTAGCAACGTTATATATGACCTCATCAAGTCTTCTTTTAATGAAAAAGATATGAACCTGTGGGGGACAAAGTGGCATAAGCTTGGTTATCTTCACATTCGGGAGGCGAGTTACAGCCTCATTGTTTTTTGTTTTTTTTTTACCCAGGCTGTAATCAAAGGAGGAATGAGGGAGCCTTTTATGTGAAATAGAGAATTCAAACTCATCTTGATGAGATTTGCTCGCGTGTAAACGACCTCTCTGCTTGCATTGACATGCACCAAAGGGCCCGAGAAACTGCTGAATGATTCCTTATGCTTCGACGATCTTCTCTTTGTGGTAGTTTTGTTGTTTACTAAACTTATCTTTAAAATTAAAGCATCCCTTGTATTGGACCTAATGGAGTGGCCGGTGATTGTTTACATTTGTTCATAAAACGCTTACCCTTGCAGCCCAAGAAGCAATTGTGCAAATGCAAAAGTCCTTGAATAAATAAGATCTGCTGGCATCATGCACTCATGAATGCAGCTCAGGTTCCTTGTCACCACTAAATCACATTATTTAGCATAGTGCCAATCTTTGTATATGACTCCAGTTAGCGACAGAAGTATTTGGACAGTGCAGCAGGCCTTTAATTGTGGCCAGCGGAGGATCTGATCGGCTGTCCATCAAGACACTTGATCATGCTTGGACCAAATGAAGGTTGATACTGGTGCCGAGTCCAGTCCAAAAAACATCAGATGGCACCTGAGAGAGAAGGGTCTTTAAAATGTCTTCAAAATTGAGCATTTGGAATTTGCACAAGAGCAAAATGTAATCTTGATGGTCTTAATTCCACCTGAGGTGTTATCCACACGCCATCATGATCCGGGATGCCCGTATGGTATCATGTACCCAGAAAAAATTATTACGTTTGATTAATGTTCATGTTAAAGGTTAAATAACTGTCAATAGTTATCCTCCCTATCCTTGTGGAAGTGGTAAGTTTTTGGCTATTTAAGTTTAAAGGAAATAACTTGAAGGCTACCGTTTAGGTCGCTAGCTTTTGCGAGTTAGCATGTGTCTCAAGACCCTGCAGTTGCGCAATATGTTGTAAATAAAAAGCGTATAAATGTGACTATAGTCGTGTTTTGTCATGTCTACAGGGCTCTAATAATGTTTTGTTCATTTTAATCTGAAAAAAATAATTTGTCTACCCACCAACTATATGTGGTTTCTTAAGTTTTTATTATTTGCCGTTTTATTATTATTATTATATTTATTTATTTATTACCGATTGATTGATTGATTTTCTTTATTCTTGATTTGTTTATTTATTTTTCATCTTATTTTGTGTAAAAAAGTAAAAAGTAAGATATTTGAGAACAGTGGAATGTTTTATCAGAGCTTTTCTTGTAGAAAATTGGAACGAAAGCGAAGTTTTTAAAATTTTTTTGTTTTTAATAAATGCGTCATTTTTTTTTTTTTTGGAAAACCTCATGCGGCCCAGTCTCACCCAGACCCAAGCTCCAGTGGCCCCCAAGTAAATTGAGTTTGAGACCCCTGATCTAAATCCAATTGAGAACATTTGGGGATGGATTGCAGGGGACGTTTACATAAATAGACATCAGTTCCAGGCAGCGGATGTCCTCCATGAAGCCATCTTCAACACCTGGAGCAACATTCCCTCCCACCTCCTTGCTTGCACTAAATTAAAGGCATTTTTTATCCAATCCCATTCAACATATATGTAAATAAATGTGGATTCCTCGTGTGTTTGTCCCTGTTAATTGCTTCAAATGTCAGCCAAAGAAAATGTTAGCTAAGGTGCTTTTCCTTATCTGACAGCAGGAGTGAACACCTTGCACCTTCCTGCCAAGAAAGGAGTAAATTTACTCTTTGAGGTCTGACAGCCTAATGAATCATTGAAAGCAGAGGCTTGTTTTAAAGCCACCTCGCTTTTATTCCAAAATCAATCCATCCATTGCTCGACTTTGTTCGCAAATGAATTTCATTGGTGGGATCCAAAGATCAGCTGGCACATAAAAGAAGGAAACGGCTCTCTTGTGCATCACAGCTCGCATACTGAACAGGAAATCACGCAACGGTGTCCTAAAATGAAAACGTTATTTCTTTCTTCTTGCTTTATGAGGACATCATCCATGTTTCAGCTGATATGTGTGTGTGGATGTCTCATTAAGGAAAACTGGCCTTGGAGACCAAAAGGGGGGCCAAAGAGAGACACCAGTGTGTCATCGAAGTGGAAAACGCCCTTGTTCAATAGCACCAACCATCACAATTAATTGAAAGCAGCATCTCTTAAATTAAAAACAATACTCAGCGAGGGCTTCATTAGACTTACTGTACCGCCCTCCCCTGGGATGGACTATTGATCTGTGTAGTGCAATTATTCTAAGAAGCTTTGTTTTCAAAGAAAATGAATAGAGCAACATGGCTTTGCATTATTGTTATGAACCATCGAAGTGACTAACTGAAAGTGGCGTCCTGCGCTAGCTAATTATTTGGATCAGGGAAACGGCAAACATTTGGAAACAGATGTCGATTTGTGACACTAGAAGTAGTAGTTGAGATTATTCTGGGTTTAGAGGACTAGGTTCAGAAGAAAGACTGGTTAGAACAATGATTACAATTACGTCTAGGGTTTTGGTTTGAATTAGGGTTGGTTTTAGGATTGGGTTTGATGTTTGGTATCGGGTTGAGGCTATTTTTAGGGGGTTAGGGTTTGTTTTGAGTGAGGATTAGGTTTTTGATTTAGTTCAGTTAGGGTTTTAGGGGAATGGTTTTGGTTTGAGTTTTATGGTTTAGGTTAAGATTTTGGTTTTAGAGTTGATGTTGTAGGTGTTAGAGTTAGATCTCGGAGTAGGGTCTTATTTTCAGTTCGGATTTCAATTAGAGTTTAGGTTTACATTTAAAGTTAAGTCTAGGATTCGAGTTAGTAACCACAAGCTTAGACCAAACTTCAAATAAATTCCTAAACTCGAATGCCAAACAAAACCCAAAACTTAACCCATGTCCTAACAAATAGACCTAACCCTAACGCAACCTTACCCTAATTTGGACTTTAGGGTGAGGTTTCATTTAGACTAAGTTCCATGATCAGGTATTGGTGTTGGGTTAAGGTGACATTTAGGCTTATGTTTCAGTTTGGTTAGAGCTCCAGTCAGGGCCAGAACAAAATCTAGGTTTAGGGTTTGGTTTGGAGTGAGGTTTGGAGTTACAGTAAAGGTTTCACTTAGGATGAGGGCCAACTTGTGCTTGGATTTACCCAACCCTTCCAACTACAGCCAACCTGAACTGATGTATGTGTGTGTGTGTGTGTGTGTGTGTCCATGGTAAAGAAGTGCATGGTCTGCATGTTAAGAGGTTTAAGACCAAGCCCCATGTCAGCATTGAAGAAATACCGTGTCCTGAACCAGGTCTTTCAAGCCACATGTCAAATAAAACGGATCAATATGCTGTTCAATGAATGCCCATACTTCTTCGGACCCTTTATCTCAGTCTGCCTCAGAAACATTGACACATGAGCTTCCTCTGTTGCCTTGACCTTCTTCCTGCGGCCTGGGAGCCAGTATAGCACGCTGCGGCATCAAAAAGCACAGCAGGCCAACAACAGGTGAAAGGTCTTTTATAGACGCTGCATAAAGCCCCTGCCCCTGCCGGATGATAATCCCTATCCCATCAGAGTGAAACAATCGTTAGCGGACCTAAATAACTTGTGGCACGGGATGTGAGGAGCCATGGAGGAGATTTAGATGTCAGTTGCCGATGAAATGCTGCGTGCTGACCTTTTTTTTAATGCTTGGGGGGTAATTAAAGTCTGTCAGGGCAGGTTGTCCCCGGTGTGGGTCTATGTGAATGATCACTCGGCTTGGAGAAATCAATGTCCAAAGACAGAATAAGTCAACATCGGTCACACAGGAACCTCCAAGATCCAGAATTGTATGCAACTTTTACAATGTTCATTAGTGTCAGTGAGGTGTCGCTGTAATGAACTTGTGCTTTATTTCTTACGTCGAAGTCCTGACAGCACAAGGTGAGCTAGGTTGGAAAATTCATGAAAACTTTAGAGCGGTATATCATTATGTAGGAACAAAGGGATTAAAAGGGCTCTGACGGCAATGACTGGTTCATTTATTCAACATTACAGTGGAACATGTAATGTTCCGTATGATTCGTTTTTTGCACCGGTTTTTGTTCCTTGTGTCAGTTATCATACAACATTGCGCAGAAAAACTAGTCCACTTTTCCTGTACTGTATGAAAAAAAATACAAAACTGTGGTGAGACCAGCCATGTTGTTTGGTCTAGACAGTGCCACTGAGGAAAACACAGGAAGCAGAGATGAGGATGCTGAGGTTCTCATTGGGAGTGACCAGGATGGATAGGATCAGGAACAAGTACATCAGAGGGACATTACATGTTAGAGGCCTTGGAGATAAAGTCAGTTATCGGCCAGACTGAGATGGTTGGGACATGTCCAGAGGAGAGATAGTGAATATATTGGTAGAAGGATGCTGCCAGGTAGGAGGCATAGAGGAAGACCAAAGAGGAGGTTTATGGATGTAGTGAAGGAGGACATGAGGGTAGTTGGTGCGGAAGACAGGGTTGGATGGAGGCGGTTTATTGTTGTGGCGACCCCTGAGGGGAAAAAGCCCAGACAAAAAGACGTATCATTTTGTGAATTCGAGCACCCAAACAAAGTATTTGTGACTCAGTTTTTTTTGAGTATAACTGCTAAAGGACCCACCACTTTCCTATTGTTTTCTGCATGTAAAACTATAATTATTGTCGATAGAAAATGTTTTTCTTCATATATTTGGGTGTCTGCAAAGGATAAATTGCTTCAGTTGTGGTTCAGTATGCATCAGTTTCCACTGTATGTTACTCCCCAAAATTTTTTACATCCACTTAAATTTGTTTTTGTTTTTGCAAAAAACTGGAAACTAAAAATTCATTCATTCATTCATTTTCTACCGCTTATCCTCACAAGGGTCGTGGGGGGTGCTGGAGCCTATCCCAGCTGTCTGTGGGCGAGAGGCAGAGTACACCCTGGACTGGTCGCCAGCCAATCACAGGGCACATATAGACAAACAACCATTCACACTCACATTCATACCTATGGACAATTTGGAGTCGCCAATTAACCTAGCATGTTTTTGGAATGTGGGAGGAAACCGGAGTACCCGGAGAAAACCCACACAGAGATGGCCGAGGGTGGAATTGAACCCTGGTCTCCTAGCTGTGAGGTCTTCGCACTAACCACTCGATCACCGTGCTGCCCGGAAACAAAAAATTAAGTCAATCAGGATTTTTGCCTGTCCAAATTTTCCGTCACATTGCCCTACCCGTTGTATTGCGGTTCAGTCTCCATCTTGGAGCCTTCCAGTTTCTCTCTTTGAGCCTTTTGACTGTCCGTATTGAGTCAATGAGAGTAAAATGTCTTCATTAAAGCTTTGTCCACGTGTCACACTCAGTCAAAGCAAAAAAAAAAACATGTATAGTTTTTAAACACATGCAGCATGCACCGGCGAACAGTAGCCTCCTAATGGCCTATTATTCCCTTGAGAGCCTTTATAATCATGCCGTTGTGGAAGCGACCTCGGTCCTCTGTGTCAGTAATGAGATAACAGCACTTTTTTTTTAAAGCCTCCCTTTAGTTTGTATTGTCAAGCATAGAGAGCCATGATTTATGAGCCAGCATGAATGCAACGCATGTAATGCGTTACAGTGATGGATGCACATAGAGGTTAATGCATGGGATGTTGTTGCTGTTTCCACACTCATCGCCTCCACTCCATGCTGCAAATGATTACAGCCACAGAGCGTGCTCCACAGCCCCTGAACACGCGCACAGGTTTGAGTCCCAATGTGTGGGAGGGTTGATCAAATATAAAAGGGACTCAGCGGGAACAAGCGTGCATGTTAATTGCGTCCATCGGTAGGCTGCCTCAGTGTGAAGCCTCTCCTGCACCTTCAGGTTACATTTTAATGAGCCCCTTTTCTCCTTTCAACCTGGATCGAACAGGAAAATTGTTGAAGGAAAAATCTAAGAAATGCTTCCTGATGCTTTTTAGAAGCAGTTGGCCGGTTTGGATAAATAGTAAGCGATGAGCATGTGTAACATTTTCTAACAGAAAATCCAAATATATATTTTTTTGGTCATTGTGTCAATATAAAAATATATAATGGCAAAATAATGGAATATTTAGAAAGCTCTTGTCATGGCCTTTAATATGAGGTATGACTTGGTATGGTTTAATGCAAGTAGATTTCTGACAACTTTTTCTTATAATGGTAATAATAAATAATTGAAAATATGCATTAATGTAAAATTCACAATAATAATGATAATAATTCAATAATAAAGAATGTCACTGTATTACAATGGTGTGTTATGGCCACATCAGGGAAAAAAATCTCAGATTCCGAGATTAAAGTCGTAAATTAATGAGAAAAAAGTCGTAAATTAATGGGAAAAAAGTTGTACATTAACAAGAATAAAGTTGTAAATTTTTGAGAAAAAAATGTGTAAATTTACGAGGGACTTTTGTGTAAGCAAGTGATTTTTCTCGTACATTTATGAATTTATTCTTCGATTTTTTTACGTGGCCCTGAGACTGCATAGCTCAGTATCCCTAATAAAAATATGTATATGTATATAGATATGTATACTATATAATATATGCGAAGGCTGCTGTTATTTTGTAAAAATATTTAATTCAGAAATCTTGTAAAAGAGGGAATTAGCGAGCATCTAAGATGTGTTATTTGAATTGAAAATAGTGGTGAGATGTTTATCGACAGGATTTGTACATTTTGAAACATTTTCATAACCTTTAGGACAAATTGTCTAAGCAAAACAATTTTCCAGCTGGCGAAAAACTTTACGTTTGACCTTTTCCCAACCTGGTGTCAGTCAGTCATCATCCACTGGCCAACGGTGCGGTAAAATGTCAGGAGGGAAGGCGGCGGCGTCAACACACTTCCTGCCCATTTAGTGCAAAAGCTGCCTGCTCATTTTTAGACAGAGAACAAGATGAAATGTATTGCCTGCCTTGCCACATGCAGCCTTTCTAGAGAAGGGGGTGCATGTTTGCTTTATGAACACCTCCCGCAAGCACCTTTTGCACTCACTGTACTCTGCATCAAATCATCAAACGCCCCCCACCCCCTGCTTTTTCACTGATGAATTTCATTTTCATAAGTGAGGAGGTTTTATGTACTTAAGATTTATGAATCGATCCTGTGATCAATTCTTGGGAGATGGTGGAAAGACGGGATTCATATTGTTAGAGAGCAGCAAAAAGAAAACAAAAAAAAAACCAACACACAGTCTTGAAGAGGTCAGCTGGAAGATACAGCCACTGCTCCAGCCCACACACACGCTCCCACACACTCATTAAAAACATCAGGACACACAATGCTGCAAGCAGGAGAAACTGGGAGGTGGTGATGTCTGATTTCCTTCAAGCCATCAAAAAAAATCAACTTTTTTTTTTCAATTTCTGACTGCATTTAGACAATTACTCCCATAGAAAAATAAATGAAACTGTCACCATCATATAGCATGTATTAAATGTACGGCAACAACTAGTCATATTACTTGTGATTATATACGTACATTGTGATCCTTTCAAGATAAAATATTTTGGGTTATTTCATAATCACATTAGGGCATATTGACAATATAGTTACATATCTGTAACATCCTCATCAAGACCTTTAATTTGACATATGACTTGATGTGCTTTGTTTACCTTTCACATTAGCCTGTTTTAAGATATACGCTAGTTATACCGAAAAAACCTCTACCTTCTGTGTCTTTCAAGTTTGCAGAAAAATTGAAGAAAAAAAATGGATAGTTTTTTTTACCACAAGTGGTCTTATTTATTAGGACCAAATGGGGGGGGGGGCTGACCTTTTGAGAATAAAGTCATACATTTACACAAATAAAACTTTTTGCACTTGTTTCCTGGAACATAAGGTATATTTTTTTCTTGTAAATTTGCAACTTTATTGTCGTAAATCTGTAACGTTATTCTCGGCATATCGGATTATTTTAATACTCCGTCGTAACAGGCATTGCCTGAGACAGACCGATGATTAAATATCAAGATATCACTCAATAAGGCTTATTGCCATTTTTTTACATAGTCGCCTTTTCACTGATCATTTTTCAGGTTATTACATCATCATATGATCATATATTGACGATGTAGTGAAAGATCTGAAAAGCCGTCGTCAAGACCTTTAATTTGAAATATGACTCAATATGGCTTGCTGTAATTTTTGACCTAGTCACTTTTGTTCTGATCATTTTTGTGGTTATTACGGAATTATATTACGTCATATGGACAATATAGTGATAGCTCTGGAAAGTCGGCGTCCAGACCTTTTTAATTTGATATTCATTTTGATATGACTCAATGTGGCTTGTTACAATTTTGTCACTTTTGTGTCAATATTTTTTGTGGTTATTACCTCATCATATGAGCACATATTGACAATATAGTGACGGATTACAAGAATATGTGTTTTGGCTTTTTTTGACCTAGTCCCAATATTACACATTTCTGGCAAGACTAAGTTCATTTTCCGTTAAGGACACCACCTGTCTGTTTTTAAGCATTTCGGGGCCAGTGCAAGTGACCTCATCCAAAAAGAAGACATTGTGAGGGTGGTCGTTGAGCCATCTCCACAGATACTCCATCTTCTCATCACAAAACCACGGGTTTCCCGTCAGAATCATCTGGAAAGTCGAGTTCTTGCCATCCAGCAGGTCTTGGGGTAGATTTTGAAGCCTGTTCTGGTTGAGAAGAAGCATCTGAAGGTGCTGCAGACCTGAGAGGAGGGTCGGCTGAAGCTCTGTGAGATGATTCTCTTGCAGGAACAGTCGTGAGAGCTTCCGAGTATTCTTAAAAAGCGATGGATTCAGGGTGCTTAGTTTGTTCCTCGCAAGGTTAAGAGTGTCCAAGTGGTGGAGGTTCTTCAATGTTCCTGCATGGAGCTCTATAAGGTTGTTGTGACTCAAGTCTAGATGTTGTAGGTGTTCCAGCTTGTGGAGAAAAGCAGACGGGATGTGGGATAAATGATTCCCTGATATGTCGAGCTGAATCAGGCTGCTGTTATCCATGAACCAGTCGGCATCGGCTTCTTCAAGGAGGTTGTTTTTAAGGAGGAGCTTGAGTAGTGACTTCTGCTTGAAGACTTTTGCAGGTAAACGTACAAGATGGTTACCCGTGAGATCCAAAGTGGTCAGCTGGGAAGCATTCCTCAGGAGATCCCAAGGAAGCTTCTCTAGTTTGTTGTGATATAGCTGGAGAGTCCTTAGAAGGGGCGCTGCCCTCAGATGAGCCGATTGGATGGTGCTGATCTGAGTGGACTGGATGGATAAGCGAGTGGTGTTTGGAGGTAAAGCGTCCACAGGAAAGTATGTCATGGAGGCGTCACTGCACTCCACTTCGGCACCCGAAGGTGAAAAGGAACAGGAACATAAGTGTGGGCAAGCATGGACGCCACATGTCGTCAAAGCACACATCAGAAGAAGCCTGAAGATCATCTTAACCAATGAAAAAACAAATATAAGAATTATTCAAATCTCAGTCAGCCATCGCTTATTTCTTACCTTAATGTCTGTTTTTTGACGAATGAGTCTGCGTTCCACGGGAGCAATGAGGACATGTGTCTGGACAAGATGTTGAAATAGACAAACAAAACTAAGCAAACATTTAAAAAGCTGTCGAAGGTCATCACATCTAAAGGCAGGATGTAGCCTGTTATTCTTACAGCTAGCTAGAGCAGGTAATACCATTAACATTGTGATACAAATGATGTTAAGAACGCATTTGGACTAATGCTTTTTATTAATAGATGTGATTCTTATTGTATGCTAATCAGAAAATGTATTCACGTTAACCAAAAAACCTGCTAACTGTGGCAGACGCTAACTAAAGCTTTATCCCTTTCTGGATGCCCTTCCTGACGAATACCAATGATGTTACTAGTGAAGAGTTGAACCCAGGGGGGTACTGTTTCATCCTTTTGTTTGTTTGTTTCTTTTGGCTTTTTCCTGATTTCGGAGTCGCCACAGCGGATCTTTTGATCCTTATACTGATTTTGGCTTGAGCACTCTATATTCCAGATGCCCTTCCTGACGAATACCAATGATGTTACTAGTGTAGAGTTGAACCCAGGGGGGTACTGTTTCATCCTAATGTTTTTGGTTTTTTTTTTACAATGCAAGTGTATTAATAACAGAACAATATGCGCTTCATATTGTACGCTAACCAGAAAATGTATGCAAGTTAACTGGAAAACCTGCTAACCATGGCAGACGCTAACTGGGGTGAATGGTACTGTTTCATCCTTTTGTTTTTTCTTCTTTTGGCTTTTTCCTGATTTCGGAGTCGCCATCTTTTGATCCACATACTGATTTTGGCTTGAGCACTCTATATTCCGGATGCCCTTCCTGACGAATACCAATGATGTTACTAGTGGAGATTCGAACCCAGGGGGGTACTGTTTCATCCTAATGTATTTTTTTTTACAATGCAAGTGTATTAATAACACGACAATATGCGCTTCATATTGTACGCTAACCAGAAAATGTATGCAAGTTAACTGAAAAACCTGCTAACCATGGCAGTGCTAACTGGGGTAAAACTAAAGAATGGTACTGTTTTATCCTTTTGTTTGTTTGTTTCTTTTGGCTTTTTCCCGATTTCGGAGTCTCCACAGTAGAGCTTTTGATCCACATACTGATTTTGGCTTGAGCACTTTATATTCCGGATGCCCTTCCTGACAAATACCAATGATGTTACTAGTGGAGATTCGAACCCAGGGGGGGTACTGTTTCATCCTAATGTTTTTTCTTACTATCCAAGTGTATTAATAACACGACAAGATGCGCTTCATTTTGTACGCTAACCAGAAAATGTATGCAAGTTAACTGAAAAACCTGCTAACCGTGGCAGACGCTAACTAGGGTAAAACTAAAGAATGGTACTGTTTTATCCTTTTGTTTGTTTGTTTCTTTTGGCTTTTTCCCGATTTCGGAGTCTCCACAGTAGAGCTTTTGATCCACATACTGATTTTGGCTTGAGCACTTTATATTCCGGATGCCCTTCCTGACAAATACCAATGATGTTACTAGTGGAGATTCGAACCCAGGGGGGGGTACTGTTTCATCCTAATGTTTTTTCTTACTATCCAAGTGTATTAATAACACGACAAGATGCGCTTCATTTTGTACGCTAACCAGAAAATGTATGCAAGTTAACTGAAAAACCTGCTAACCGTGGCAGACGCTAACTAGGGTAAAACTAAAGAATGGTACTGTTTTATCCTTTTGTTTGTTTGTTTCTTTTGGCTTTTTCCCGATTTCGGAGTCTCCACAGTAGAGCTTTTGATCCACATACTGATTTTGGCTTGAGCACTTTATATTCCGGATGCCCTTCCTGACAAATACCAATGATGTTACTAGTGGAGATTCGAACCCAGGGGGGGGTACTGTTTCATCCTAATGTTTTTTCTTACTATCCAAGTGTATTAATAACACGACAAGATGCGCTTCATTTTGTACGCTAACCAGAAAATGTATGCAAGTTAACTGAAAAACCTGCTAACCGTGGCAGATGCTAACTAGGGTAAAACTAAAGAATGGTACTGTTTCATCCTTTTGTTTGTTTGTTTCTTTTGGCTTTTTCCTGATTCCGGAGTCGCCACAGCAAATCTTTTGATCTTTTTGATCCACATACACTTGGCTTAAGCACTTTATATTCCAGATGCCTTTCCTGACGAATATCAATGATGTTACTAGTGGAGATTTGAACCCAGGCGGGTACTGTTTCATCCTTATGTTTTTTTGTACTATCCAGTACAGAGCAGTGATTTAACGGTGCAAATGTTTATTTTACAATTTAAAATCACAATTCCAGTCACTTCAAGGCGTTTATTCCTCAACATTTGTGTTAACTTGTATGATGATAAGAAAGCAGAACGGAAAATGTAGCTCTTTAACCACATGGTTGTTTATTAACAAGGATATTAGACAACACAAGAACAACAGAACCAATGTTGTAATAGCGGTAAAGCCCAAATGATGTAGCACGTTTTCATGACTAAGACTGAATGTTTAGATCACTTTCTGTTAGCGTCATCACAGCACGGGTCTTCAGAGACTGTGGACCAGAACATGTGATGGTCTCAGGAAGGAAGAGCTTCTTCTGGTACTTCTGGAGCCACCTGAAAAGGTACTCCATCTTACCGTCGCAAATCCAGGGGTTGGCGGTCAAGTCCAGTCCTTCGTCATCTAGAGACGTAAGGTGGTCCAGCAGTCCTGTGGGGATGCTGCTCAGCTTGTTGTCATCCAGGCTGAGATGTTGGAGCTGAGTGAGCTCTTGGAATATGTTCTCAGGGAGGTGAGAGAGCTGGTTCCTGGAAAGGAACAAGTAGGTGAGGTTACGGGTGCTACCAAGTAGAGAAGCATCCAGAGCGTCCAGCTTGTTGTTGCGTAGATTCAGGCGATCAAGCTTGGTGAGCTGATCCAAAGAATTTGCTGAAATCTTCTCCAGGAGGTTGTTGGAGAGATCGAGGTTCTCCAAATGTGGCATCTTCTGGAGGAAATCAGCTGGGATTTTAGTCAAGCGATTCCCAGACAAGTCCAGCCAAGTCAGGTTGCAGTTGTCCGGAAGCCACCTTGCGTCCACTACCTCCATTAGGTTGTTCTTGAGCACCAAGCTAGTAAGAGGAGCATGGCTGAAGACATCTGCAGGTAGGTGGGTCAATTTGTTGCCTGTGAGGTCCAAAGTGACAAGGTGAGGAACGGCCCTGAGGAGATGCGAGGAGAGGTTCCTCAGGCGGTTGCTGAACAAATGGAGCTCCTTCAGGTGGGGCGTGGCTTGGAGATCCTGCTCGGTGATGGACGTGATGTTGGTGAACTGAATGGTGAGGGTGCTGGTGTTCCTGGGGAGGCCCTCGGAGGGGAACGCCGTCAGAGGAATGTTATTGCAGACCACCTCAGCTCTTCTCGGGTAGCATTTGCAAAGCGGCGGGCATGCTAAAGAAAAATGGCTGACGTAGCCTAAGAGGAAGAAGACTGCTGTAGCACACGCCTTCATTACTAAGAGAAGAGGAGCTGATGCTTGAAGCTGGTGTGTGTCAGCCAGGCTGCAGATGACTGAGTGATCGGGAGTGATATCCCAAAGTAATCATTACTTACTATGCAAACATGCTACTCTTACCAACACAGTCAAGGACACACAAAACCACCATGTGACTTCATGTCAACACTGGAGGAACTTTCTGACCAATTGAAGATCAATACTATCATGTGTCAGGACCGTCAAACAAAGTGGAATGAGCGCTGTTTGGTGGTAGACTATGGTCTATTATTAGTCAAAACATATTGAAATCCAGGTGATATGCAGTATTCTGGCCACTAGGCGGCAGTAATGACACAAAACTCTTAGACATTACCTTCCATTACAATACCTTAACACTGCATGAAGTCAGCCATGCCATGTTTGACATGATAGAGTAGAAAAAAAGTTCTCCCATTCCGTGTGGAAGTGGTACTTTTTTTTTCTTCTTGCATAATTCTTCTGCATAATTACATTTTGTAGATTCTCCCTCATACTAGTATGACTTTGTTCCTATAATATTTTTATTATTATATTTTATTATTATTGTTTAACATTATTATTTAATATTTTTATTATTTACATAATAATTTTCCTCTAATATTCCAAAAATGTTTGGTTTATTAGTAATATAACGATGTCATGAAATTACATTTGTTAAATTCCTCATTATATGGAAAGTTTATCCTCGTAAAATTGGGACTTTTTTTCTCTAGAATTTTTGTGACTTCTTGTAAAATTACAGTCGTTTTTTTTCATTTTTGCTTTTTAAAAAAATATTTTTCTCATTATGACTTTATTCCTATAATATTACAATGTCTCATAAAATGACTCTCATTAAATTTCACCATTTTCTCTTTGAATTTTGACTTTATTCTTGTAAAAAAAATACAATTGATATTTACTTTAGTTTTAGTTAGTCTTGCTTAATAATATTTTTATAATGTCACATATAAGTGGCCACAATATTATATAGTACTAATTATGCAACAACTGTTACTACAGGTGCCAGATTCGTACTCCAAGTAACAATAGTTAAACTGTGGTACTTTTTTGTTTTCTTCTTGAGTTTAGAAGAAATACATTAACTGGTTAGCCTGCCAGCTAGCAGCTGTCTCGAGTCTCTGCAGCACAAGAGTTCTACAATGAATAATAGGAGTGTAAAGGTGACTATAGGGGTGTTATTTCATGTCTACAGGGCTCTAATCATTTTTTTAAAAATGCATCTAGAAAGTCGTAAACAGGTTTTCTTTGCTCTAAATACAAACGTATTACATTGAAGCCTTTTTCATTTAACCGCTGTAAACGAGGGACAAATGGAAAAAATCCGATGAGGATTCTATTTCCGCTGCAGGTCATACATTAGGTGGTCATTTAACCTAGCTATAAAGTCGTTGACTTTGATATAAGAGAACATACAGTACTAGATGAGCACTGTGAAGTCCAATCTTTAGTAGACGGGCAACATGATGAGCTATTACATTATGTATGTATGAGTTCGCCGGTTAGCTTTAGGCACTTCTGAAACATTCATGCATGGATGGCAGTCAAGCTCACCCACTCCACAAGAACCTCAATGGGAGATGGAACTATTCTGGAAAAAGTCATATGGTACCTGAGAAATATGCTTACATGACAGGAACTTCTACTGGATTGTCTGTAGCAGATTGTTTCCTGTTGTATGCAAAGGAAGCCAATGTAAACACAATGGAAACTTATTTCTGGGTACAATCATTTTATTAGATAATTGCAGAGAAAATGGGATTGTTTCTGTTGACTTTGCAACAAGTCTTAGGACCCAATGACATGGTGCAACGTGATGTGTCAACTCAGCATCTGCTCATAGAAATAATACAATCCACACGTGCTGAATGTGCTAGTGCTCTTCATTTATCCAGGTATACAAAGCACACACATCTTGCACCTCAAACATGAATGTGAAAGTCCTTTCTTTTGTGTTTTTTTGCTAGCTTGTGTGGGAAAAACCTGAATAAGTAGTGCTCTTCTTTCTCCTATTTAAAGTTCTTACACATGCCAGTGAATGTCTCTCATCTTGATTTGTCGCCACACTGCTGTCAATCATCCAAACAGACAATGTCTTTGCTCAGCCGCCGTTAACTGTAAAAGGAAGGGGAGAGAATATTCCATTGAAAAAGCTGAAACTATTGTTAATGGCCCACACAATAAAGTAAAAGAGTTGCTGTTATTCAAGTAAACAGAAACACAACAATGTCAGTTTTAGTTGTTTACTAATATTTCCTCAAATAGGAACCCCTCACTGATGCCTGGCACTCACTGCAGTTGACTACATAGACATCCCTGATGCTCAAAATATTACAGTCACTGCAAGCACGCATGCAGAGGTCAAGTTACCCTCCTTCCCCCCTCCCTTTTCACTTCTTTCAGAAGACCAAATCATCATCATCATCATCATCACTAGCGGTGTCGTCCAACGACCACCTCCAGTCTTTCAGGCCAAACTCAAGCAATCTGAAACAGTAAGTGGAAGGATCACTGAAGGCAGGCAATACACCGCCAATGACACAGAGCGGTGAGTGAACGGGTTAATTGGCAAGACCAGCAGGTGTGCAAGCTGGCACGTGGGGGCGGGGCGAGAGGGTGCATGGTAGCGCCGCTACTTACTGTCTCCCAAGCATGAGAGACGTTAAGAATGATGGTGTCAAAGGTGAAGAGGTCAGTGGAGGATGATGCGGAGCATGGGGCCGCTGCTGAGGGGCGAGAGCTAGTTAGCGTGTGGCTAACTGTGTCAACATGAAATCACATTAACGCTTTGGCAGCGCGACGGAAGAGGGGGTGCGCGCAAAAATCAAAAGTAAAACTAATAATAATAAATGTGTATTCAAAAATAATTACTTTTTTAAATTATCTTAATTTTTTTAAAACATTTTAAAGAGGTAATTCTTAAAATTATATGTAATAAAATATAAATAATAATTAATTTTAAATATTTGTCTAGTTTTGAAATCCTTCTACCATTTTTTCCTTTCAAGCATTAATGTTAAATACAATTCATTTATAATAAAAATAATTTTAAAACATTTACAAATATTTAAACTAAAATATATATACACATTTAATTAATTTATTTACAAAGTGTCCTATCAAGGGTTAAAATAAAATGTATTAGTAATAAAATGAATAGTAAAAATTATTTTGAAAACTAATTATGTAATATATACTATGTACTGTATATATAATTTTTTAAAGTATTTATAAAAAAAAATCAAATGTCAAGGGCTAATGTAAAATATCCATCGCATATCAGCACATTTATGAGCATATGCAGCACATACAGTACATACATGATTATGAATATCAGTACATTGCATAATAAACAATAAAGGGAAAAGCTAAAAAGCCTACCTGGCTTTGCCTGACTGCTGCTGCTGTCTGGTGGACGGAATCTTCATGGCCCCGCGATGTGGCGAAATCTGCGGCGAGCCTTTGGGCGACGCGCGCGGCGAAACAAGAGGGGAGGATCTCGCCGGCGCCACTTCGGGAACATAGGGCGGGGAGGCAGTGGCTGACGGGTGTTTCCTGGGGATGCGCTTGAGGAGGTGGCTGACCCATCGCTGCTGCTCCTCCTGGCTGTTGGTCAGCAAAAGCATCTCTTTGGCGGTGGACATGTCATAGCTCACTGTTCGGGAACAAGAGAAAAAAAAAACACGGGTTAACGCCGTCTCAATTTAAAAAAAAAACTTGTACGTTATATATACAAAGTTGTACGGTATATATACTGACCCTTGCAAGGCCCAATGACCTCCTCTTTCCTGTCCAGGTGGTCTTTGTGGCACTTGGTGTGACAGCGGCGGCACTCTAGGGCCGGCGGTGGCTTAAAGACGTGCCACAGGGGGCGTGTGCACGCCTCACAGCTGGAAGGGAAGTGATAGAGCGTGGGGATGAACTCGTGTCCTTTGTGGTTGATGTAGGAGGGGCGCTCGCCAAAGGATGTGGCGTCCATGACTTCTTGCTCGCGCTTACTCTCGCCCTCGTTGGCGTACAGGATCTGTGAGCATAAGACGATAATGTCGTCAAACATTTCTCAGACGAGCATGTTCTCAAATTTGAGTGTTTTGATGATTTTTTTAAATGGAAAAATGTCCTTTTAACAGCATCAGTGGTGCATGAAAACAGGCTTGGTACAGGGCTGAGCAAAAGAAAGAGAGAAAAATGTTTTATTCATGTTATTTTATTCCATTACCTGAAATATCCTTGGGATTTCTTTGGCATCTGCACGGTACACGTCTGTCTGAGTGACAGGTCGGACGTGAAACAGCTTGCTGCGGCATGAAAGAAGAGAGAAAAGCTCAAATAACAGCAAGAAGCCCCAAATAATGAAAGCAGACGTACAGTGAAAATCCAACAGTCTGTTGCCAAGTTGCCAACTCTCAACTGGACATCAAACTTTTACAGCTGATACCTCCTGAATTGACCGCTATGCACTGTTGTGTCCATCAAAACAAACCAGAAGCTGCAGGTTCTTGTCTTGGTCTCATTTCAGGTCATTGTTTTTCCAGCTTTAAAATATATTCCATTCTCAGAGTAAGAACTCTATTCAATGATTGATGACTGAGTGACTGCCGACCCAGCATGTCGGAGGAGGTAGCTTGGGGCAGGTGTCGGATCAAAAGATACGTACTTTGTACTTCAACTTTTCCATCATTCAGCCTTAACAATACTTACTCTGTTACATGCAGTCAATCTAGACTGAGAGCTCGGTGCAAGATCCAATCTATTTATCCTTTAAAAGGAGGGGGCAGGTCCAGACAGGAATGGTTTGGCTCTTAACATACGGTAGATAGAGTGGAGCTTCTGCCCGCCAATAGCAGTTGTTCGGTGCTATCACTTAGCTAGCTACCCTATACAGTCTGACTGGTGCGTGTCCCGTATAGTTTTTGATCATGAACTGATGGAAGGCTGAACGTCTGATAGATTATTTAATCATTTACAATGAATACGTGCGTGGGTTTTCTCCGGGTACTCTGTTTTCCTCCCTCATTTCAAAAATATGCTAGGTTAATTGGCGACTCCAAATTGTGAACATTATGAATGTGAGTGTGAATGGTAAAACAACCCGCCATGGGGTCAAGAAAAGTAGCGAATGCCACCAATTTGATCAAGATGATTAACGATATTTAATTTGATCTGAGCACGGTACGGAAAGCCTGTGTCAACAACAATTATTTTGCATTGTTTTCTGTATGTAAAAATAGAATTGATCTCTTTAAAAATGATTTTTTTCTCAATATTTTTGGGCATCTGGAATGGATTAGCATGATTTCGGATTGGGAAAAACGTCAAATGTTTTGGTACGAAATAACTCATTCACTAACCAGAGATGTATTAATAAGTCTTTTTTGCACGAGAGGCACAAAGAAGTGATGATGCAACTGCACACTAAAAAAGATCATGTTGGTACTCCGGTTTCCTCCCACATTCCAAAAACATGCTAGGTTAATTGGCGACTCCAAATTGTCCATGGGTATGAATGTGAGTGTGAATGGTTGTTTGTCTATATGTGCCCTGTGATTGGCTGGCGACCAGTCCAGGGTGTACAACGCCTCTTGCCCAAAGACACCTGGGATAGGCTCCAGCACCTCCGCGACCCTCGTGAGGATAAGCAGTAGAAAATGAATGAATGAATAAACTCACTCTATGTCCAAGGTCATGAAAGGGTTGGCCAGTTCTCTGTCCAGCTCGCTGTTGTAGAAGAGAATCTTTTTACTGCTCACCACTATGTACTGTAAAGGGAACGAAAGGGAGAGGAATGGGTTAAAGGATAAAAAAAGGATATTATACAAGGAATAATCACTGTCATTACCTTTTTGTCCCAGCCGAACCGCTTTGTGTGCTTGGTAGGAAGTGAAATCCAGCCCTCTAGTCTGGAGTCTAAAAGGAGGAAACGCCAGGAGACATTCAGTATATCTTGGTTTAATTAGGGTATTCTTGGAAGCATATGATTGGCCAAACACTACCTAACACCTGATTTATTAAATATGTGGTGTGACCCAAGACTTTTGTCCGTATTGTGCATAAGCGTCAACTGTGAGTGAAAGGGATTAAAAGACACAGCAGAAGCAGAGTAACCAGAATAGAGGGGTTAGCCATCAACATGCCAGAGCTACATTAAATGTATTTTTTAATGTATATATTTTCAATGTACACCATGAACCACCATGCAGGATCACCTGCATGTTCAGGCTCAGGCTGCTGGTAAGTGAGAGCCGGGGGACTCTGGCCCCGCTCTTCACATTCCTCTTCATCCTCAGAGTCCGAGTCAAAAAGAGAGTGTGCGGAACGTCGGAGGTCGGGACGAGTGTCGATGCGCACTGATTTGTGTGTGCGCTGGTAGGTGAAGGACATTGATTCAGAGGTATGTGAGTGAGTAATACGTACTGTGCCCCGGGGGGTCGAGATAGGGGGAAGAAGGAGCGGAGGAGAAAAAAGGTGGAAAAGTGCAGAAGATTTGAAGTGAAAACAGAGGAAAAGGAGACTACTAATTGTAGTACACGTTAGGCGGTACCTGGGTAGCCTTCACCCGCGTCCAGGTCGTTGGCACTGCTGATGCTGGTGGAGTCCAGAGAGTGAACGCTGAGGGAAGTGAGCTGGCACCGAAGCTGCTCGATGTCGCTGTCCTTGCTGGCCAGCGTCATTTGAAGCTCCTGACGTACCTGGTTCTCCTCCGCTATTAGCTACACGACAAACACAAACGTCATCTTATTGGTAGGAATTATGTACCCATGAAAGCATACCATTTTTATGATCAACAACCTTAGTGTCTGTTCTTTTTTTGTTGGGTTTTTTTTTTTACATTTTTGCATAATTACATTTTGTAGATTCCCCCTCATATTAGTATGGACTTTGTTCCTATAATATTATTATATTATATTTTATTATTGTTTAACATTATTTTTTATTAAATTTGTTAAATAATAAATAAAAATGGGATAAAATAAAAAAGAAATAAAATAAATAAATAATAAATTTTATTAAATAATTACATTTGTTAAATTCCTCATGATATGGAAAGTTTATCCTCGTAAAATTGGGACTTTTTTTTCTGTAGAATTTTTGTGACTTCTTGTAAAATTACAGTCGTTTTTTTTCATTTTTGCTTTTTAAAAAAAAATTTTTCTCATAATTATGGCTTTATTCCTATAATATTACAATGTCTCATAAAATGACTTTCTCATTAAATTACACCTTTTTCTCTTTGAATTTTGACTTTATTCTTGTAAAAAAAATAGTTGATTTTTACTTTAGTTTTAGTTAGTCTTGCTAAATAATATTTTTATAATGTCACATATAAGTGGCCACAATATTATATAGCACTAATTGCGCAACAACAGTTACTACAGGTGCCAGATTCGTACTCCAAGTTTAACAATAGTTAAAGTGTACAAAACTAAAATAACGCTACTTTAAAATGGCCTTGAAATGACAGAATGATCATGTTGACTACAACAAAGCCTGCTGGGAAACTGTAGCTTATTGCAACTAACATCCACGCTAAAACAACCATAACCATATATCCGCATCCGTCTCACCCTATCTTGCCAGGACACTCGTACTGTACTATTTTTCAGCCTGGTTAATTCAGGCACGTCCTCGGGCATATGAGTGTGCTACATTAATTAACCAATCATGATGATTAAAAATCAATATGGTTTGAATATGAAGACCTAGACAACCTAGGCTATTTTTGCACCTGATATTTGAGTCCTAATCCACTCGTATCTCCTGTAAAATCCCTGTTCTTCTTGTGGATATCTTCATGTATCATTCCGTGTCTTAAGTAGTGTGGGCGTACTCACCGCCTGCATTTCCGACAGCTCTCTCTGGTATTTGATGATGGTGCTGTTGAGTTTCTCCTTCTCTGATCTGAGCTCCAGCTGCAGCTTTCTGTTCTCCTTCTCCCTCCTGTGCACCTCCGTGTCAGTGCCTCGGTGTACTCCCCTCACCGTCTGCCTCCGGTTCATCACCTCGGCTAGCTTGTTGATGGCCTGGGTACAGAATGCAGTGTGTTCTTTTCAGATGACTTGTATATACATGACTTCCAATGAGGGAAAATGCAGATAAAAGCATTCCTTCACAAAACGTATGCATGTTTTTAAGAGAGGTTGGATCTTAAAAACACAAATTCAAGTGAGAGGAGCCTGCTGTTGCTGAAAATAACATTTCACGTTGAACACAAGCCTGCAGCCTGACACCATTTTTAGCAACAACTGTCTGGAATAAGAAAGATTTGTGGAAAAACATTCTTGAAAGTAAAGGAAAGAGTCAGAGCTTTTCCAGCCTTGTGTAGGCGGGGTAACACACACCTGAATTTTGAGCGTCCTTTCATTCTGCAGCTGCTTTTCAAAGGAGACTATGAGAGAGCTCATCTCCGTCTCCTCCTCCTTCGCTTTCTGGAGCTCTGCAGAAATAGCAAATAAAAGCTAATTTCAACAATCTAAAAGCTGTTTTGTTTTCTTATTTTGAACCTATTGGCTGTAGCTTGCAGCTTCAACAACCATACAGTGGTACCTCACTTTTGTTTGTAACTCATCATATATACCAAAAGAAAGATTATCCTCTCATCTTTCATCAGAAAAAAGTTTGGTTCTACATTTTTCCGTTCTTTACGAATCAGCAGTAGAACATAGCTAAGTTTCAGCTAAATTTCACTTCTAAAACCATTCATTCATTTCTACAGCTTATCCTCACGAGAGTTGCAGGGGGTGCTGGAGCCTATCCCAGCTGTCTTCGGGCAAGAAGCGGGGTACACCCTGGACTGGTGGCCAACCAATCACAGGGCACATATAGACAAACAACCATTCACACTCACATTCATACCTATGGACAATTTGGAGTCGCCAATTAACCTAGCATGTTTTTGGAATATAGGAGGAAACCGGAGTACCGGAGCAAAGTGCACCAACATGATCTTTTTTAGTGTGCAGTTGCATCATCACCTCTTTGTGCCTCTTGGGCAAAAAGACTTAGTGAATGATTTATTTCGTACCAAAACATTTGACGAAAACAAACATGTTTTTCCCAATCCGAAATCATGCTAATCCATTCCAGATGTCCAAAAATATTGAGGAAAAAAATCATTTTTAAAGAGAACAATTCTATTTTTACATACAGAAAACAATGCAAAATAATTGTTGTTGTTGACACAGACTTTCCGTACCGTGCTGAGATCAAATTCAATATCGTTAATCATCTTCTTGACCCCATGGCTGATTATTTAGCAGGCACATTCAATATATTTAGTTTGACTGTACTCACGTTGCTGCAGTTCTTTTGTCTGGTTGTTGAGCTCCTCTTTCTCGTTGGCCAGGTTGGCAACATCCACGGTGAGAGTGCGATTGGACTCTTCCAGCTGGGAATGCGACAAGTTAGTTTGCATCGCCATAACAACTATAAACTTTAATGTTCCAGAACAGTGCTGGACTGGAAAACACACATTCTCCTGTCCAAATTCATTTAAAATTCAGGACGCCAGTTGAGGATTTTTAATGACTTCCTCTTCTAATAAGTCCCTTGTTGAGTTTGGGATCACTTATGGACCACATGTGTGCAACTGGTGACAATAATGCACCAAAATACTCAACAAAATAGGATTAAATGCAGTGACAAAGAGAAATAAAAGTCATTTTTTTAATTAAGACAATACCAGTTCAATTAAAATATTCAGTAATCATTATTTCAAAATGATTATTAATTTATGTATCCATTGGGTTCTCACCGAGCTGATTGTGGCCTCCTTGTCGCCAAGTTCCTGCTTGTGTTTGGCCATCATGTCCTTGATCTCCAGCTCCTTCATGATCTTCTCCTTCTCCAGATTGGAGTACTGCTCCTCCACGATGGAGCGAGCCAGCTGTTCCGAGTCTGCCTTGGTCAGGCTGCTTTCCAGCTGGGATGCGAGCGATTCCCTGAAGTCGGGGCAGAAAAAAAACAAAACAAAATGGAAGTCATCAATTTAAACTGCTGAAGAACTGTATGAATGTATTACATCTGTTCTTTCATACAAGGACAAAAAATAACATAATGCTGATAATACAGTTAATGTCTGACTTAAAATATTAGCTTCAGAGTTTCTTCAGTTTTCAATTTCGTGCCACCCAGTAGCTTAAAATTAAATTACACTTCACAACTACAGGAGGAGCCCTGGAGCAAAAGAAAAAAAACAGTTACTCTTCCGTGGTACTTGAATATTCATGCAGTCTTTTACTCATCCGCCTCTTTAGCCTGCAGTTACCTTTCCTCCTGGTATTCTGCCAGTCGTTGCTGAGCCTCTTTATACAGTTTGTTCCTCTCATCACACTCCTCTTTCAGTTCGCGGATTTGCGTCTTGTAAAGGGTCTTACAAAAGGAGAAAAAACAGGATTTGCCATTCATTTCGTACCGCAAATTCACACATTAAGCGCTTAAGTAGTACTATTGTGTGCGGAGCAAAAAAGACGACATTTCTACCGTGAAATACTGCTCCGCCTCCAGCTGTTCCTTTAAGTCCTTCAACAGGCCATCAGCCTCCTGTTTCTCCCTGCAACAGGACCATCAATCTGTCATTCCCCTAGCGGTTGCCGCCAATCAGCCGTATGCGTGTGTTGTCGTCTGACCTGCGCATGTCGTTGTTGTGTTTGTCCAGGACCTGCTTCATCTCCAGCAGGTGGTTGAGCTCCTGTTTGAGCTGCTTCTCCGAGGTGCACAGGACGGTCACCTGCTGTTTCTCCATTTTCAGCTCACTCTGGGCTAGGCTGCGCTTGTGAATCTCCTGTTCCAGGCGCAGGCTCAGGTTCTTTACCTGCGTTAGTACTCATCATTAGACATGGGCATGATTTCGTGCAACTGAATGGTCATATTAATAAAGTTTCACTACTTGACAGCAATCAGCAAAGGGTGGAATTCCAATGTTGCTTAAACTTTTTCATAAAAACTGCACGGTGATGAGAGGTTAGCATGCAGGCCTCACAGCGAGGAGACCCGAGTTCAATTCCACTCTCGGCCATCTTCTGTGTGGAGTTTGCATGTTCTCCCCGTGCATGTGTGGGTTTTCTCCGGTTTCCTCCCACATTCCAAAAACATGCTAGGTTAATTGGCAACTCCAAATTGTCCATAGGTATGAATGTGAGTGTGAATGGTTGTTTGTCTATACGTATGTGCCCTGTGATTGGCTGGCGACCAGTCCAGGGTGTACTGCGCCTCTCGCCCGAAGACAGCTGGGATAGGCTCCAGCACCCCAGCGACCCTCGTGAGGATAAGCGGTAGAAAATAATGAATGAATGAAAGGACTGTAAACTGTATATTTACCCAGTGTACAGTATATACTGTATATTTTAACCACACTAAAATTACTATGAAACGCGACCCGTCCACTAATTTAAAAGTATGAGCTCCTAAGTTACTCAGGTACCACTGATGGCACACAGGCCACGAGTTTCAAAACTTCATACAGTATCCTGGGCTGCCTATCGTCACATCAACAAACCTCGTCAGAAACTCTCTCCTTTTGTGTCTGCAGCTCATCCAGTTTGTGCTGAGCCTGCTTGTAATCGCAGTCCAGCATGGAGTGATCCTTCTTCAGCTGCAGCAGCTTGGCCTCCACCTCCTGCTTCAGAAGGCGCTCCTCCTGAAGGGTGTGCTCCATCTCTGCAACACAAGGTAAGGAGCGGGATAAGAATAGATTTTTTGCACTGGGGCGCCCCCTACTGTTATAAAGTGTCATTTAGAGTTCAAACTCTAAGTAGGTGATCCAGGGTCACCATGGCAATGATGGAGACACTATTTCTCTTGTTTTCTTGATTCTCTTATTTGTGAGGCTGTTCATTACAATCCATCAATCCATTCTACTCTTCCTGTCGCTCACCTTTTAATGCGGCAGATTTTGCCACCTCGAGGGATTGATAAATTTGGTTTTCGTCCGCCAGCTTGGCTCTCGTGGCCTTGTGCTCAGTCTCCTCCTGCTCCAGGCTCTGCTGGAGCGACTTTAACTTAAATGTCAACTCGATCTCTTGGTTGCTCTTTTCCTGAACAGACAAAGCATATTTAAATTCTTATACTTCAAAATCCAAGAAACCCAAAATCTGAAACCAACCTTCTCAAGGTCATTCAGCTTCTCCTGTAGTTGGTTCTTCTCGGTCTGGACTGAGGAGAGGCATGACTTGACTTCTTTTACCTCCTCTACTAGACTAGACGTGCGTCCTGAGGTGGTTGAATAGAAAGAGGTTGGTAGAGTTGAATGTATAAAAATACATAGACCAGTAACACTATATGAGAGGGAAAATCATGCATATGGAAAACAACATGACATCCTCAGGTGAACCGTGATGTAATGCCTCCAATACATCCATCATATTTGTTTTCACTTTTACCTATCTCCACCCACTTGCATCGGTGCAAACAGGCTACACTTTGTTGTTCAGTGTCCCCACTCAACATTTAAAATGAAGTTTCCAAAAAGCATTTCACAAGAGGCTCTGGCGGCACTTCAGTTTTGCCATTCGTAGCCGGTTGCTTCAGGCTTTTTCAGATGTTTCCACCTATGACCTAAATATTTCCCCAGACCTGCTCCAATAAACAATTAACATCTTATTCCTTGTTTCGGCTCCAAGTGGAGCATGTGTTGGATTTTTACCACTGGAGCAGATGTTTGCATACATGAAAGGTTATTTGGTGTTTAATACTTCATAATGATAGTTCGCAACCACTTGTGTATATGAAAAAACAGCGACTCACCCTGTAGGTCTGCAATTATTTCTGTCTTGATGCCGCGCTCCCTCCTCTCCGCCTCCAGCTCGGCCCGTAGCGCCGTCAGCTGCTTCTCCAGCTCCATCTTGCCCTCCTCGAGCTGCCTGCACTTCTCCTGAGCCTCCCTGAGGTTCAGCTCCAGGCTCTGTGCCTGTTTCTGCATTTCCGCCTGGCTCTTCTTCAGCTTCGCCGCCGCGTCCTGTTCAGCTTGCAGCGTGACTGTGGACTCGTCGAGCTGCAGATGGAAATGAGACGTGAACATTTCACGGAAATGAACCTCCGTCGTCATGACCATCAGCACCCCTTTCTCCTCACCTGTTTCTGCAACTGGATGTTCATCTCATTGGAGATCTGTGAATTGTGGTTCCGCTTCTTCAGATCCTCTAACTGGTCCCTCAGGTTGTTCACTAGTGCGTTAGTATAAAAATTAGAAGAGATGAACAACCATTATCTAGCTATGTAGGCCTAAGCTGTCTAAAGCGGGTGCTCACATTCATTCTCCAAGCCGCGTTTCCTGTCCGTCTCGATCTCCACTTTGCGCTGGTTCTCAGAGCTCTGGTGCTGCAGCAGCGCTCGCTCGCGCTCCATCTGCCTGAGTGAGGCCTCCATGAGCTGTCTGCTGTTCATCTGACCACAGAGGGATGAAAACACACACAGACTAAGCGGAACAAACAGAGAATGTTGTTTTTCATGATATCAAGCAGCGATGGTATTCATCCTCACCTCCTTGTCTAATTCTTTGACCAACTTTTCTAAACTGTTGGTGGCATTTCTGTGGAGAAGATGCAGATTATAGAGTCAGAAGAGTTTCAATCATATTCTTGTCATCTTGTAACCACTAGTGACGCTGCTTTGAGGCCATCTCGGTGTTATTTCTATGCGGTTTAGCTCCTACCGGAACTTGTGCTCCAGTTCGTCTTTGGCCTGCATTTCATGGTCCAGCTGCTCCTCCAGTTCATTCACTTTTTTCTGCAGCTGCTAGCAAAGCAGAGGGGTGAGAAAACAATGTGATCCAATGCTACAACCATATCAAATACCAAATACCAAAACAGAAATTTATATTTTTAGCTGGAAATGACATCATGGGAGTCACAGCATCTTAAGAAAAACCTCAAACCTGCTAATCTGCCTTTCAGGCAAATAAATTTCATTTAGTTCCAGGGTGCCACAAAATATGCTCCAGAAAATCTGCTTTTGGGGCAGTGGGGGAGCTATATTGTTTGTTCAACATGCCATGCTTTGAAAATGAGAGGAAACAAAGAACAATGTGTCATCTCCAGCCCCAGGATACCACTTTAAAGTGAATAAATCATTTTGGGCTTCATTGGATCATGCAATCATCACTTTTCAGATTATTGTGAATTCCCCCCCCCCCCCCCCCCGTTAAATTCAACTTCTATATCCGAGTAAACACTTACTTCTTTCTTGTTGTCAGAGCGACGCTGTTTTTCCTCCAATTTGTCCTTTTCGTTATCAGAATCCTCTGAGCTGTTTTTAGTTGCCTTCAGCAGCCTGGGAGAGGAGAGAGGGGAAACGTCACTTGTAACATTTTGAGGGTGTTTTGCATTTAAATCAAGTGCCAGTCTGGGTGGGTTTATTTTTAGAGATATGATGATGGTAAGCAAGCATCTCTGGAAACCATTACATGGCCCTGCACCGTGTATTTTATGACAAATAAAGAATTTGAGACCAGTTTTTACAGGAAGAAAGAATGGTTTCCAGATACAATAGGCAGTGTGCACATCTTTGTAAGATTTTTAACTGATATATATTTTTTAAAAAGCTTAATTTTGATCTTGACTTGCACACAATAATATATACATCTCGCTTGGGAACTACAAGACAGGAAACAACAACAACAGCTAGTAATAACAGTACTCAGACAACCTCAAACCAAAATGGAGGTTGTGTTACATTTTTTTGAGGAATGCACTCTTAAGAGCACGCAAGCTTTAGGAGCTCATGGTGAGAGGCGAGAGCGGTTTCGGAACAAGGCAGCACAGTGTGGAGCGTGAACAGGCAGACAGTGTGTGAATGCTGGAAGGTTCTATTTAAGAAAAAAAGGTAGCCAGCTTGTTTCCTGTGTCAGAGGCCCTGTATTAACAGCACGACAAGTGATGCTTTTTGAATGGGGGAATAAACTACATGGAAACTGATGTGAAACAAAAAGTAAGAACTTAAGGTGTCACGATAAAAGACCAAACAAAACTTACTGGTCTTCCTTGAAGTAAGTGAAGCCAACAAATGGAAGCTGGTTGCCCACGAAGGCTTTAGGTGGCGGGAAAGTCTCTGCGGCTCCCTTATCATCCTCGATGTCATCAAAGTTGCTGGTATCGATGTCGCTGTTCAGCTCTGGCACAACCGGAGCCACAGCTGGGGAGGGACATTTAACATTTAAAGTCTTCAAAGGACCCTTTCACGAGTAAGCATGTTTTTTGGCAGGGATGCTAGTAGTAAAAAAAAAAAAAACGAGACATGGCCAAGGCTGCCGTGACCGGAACGGTGGTCACGCACAGTGCTCACTTTGTGCGCCCACACACACATGCATACACAAACACACACACACATAGCCTTTCACAAATACAAGCTACTCTCTTCTTAGGAGCGTACACACTTAAATTTTTAAAATATCATAGATCTCGTTGCATGAGTGATGCAAACTTCCCATATTTGTCCAGCCTTGGGACTGGCACCAGACATCCTCAATGGCTGGATGTTGGGGGCCCTTGCCGGTAATTGAACTCGGACCATGTACATGCAAGGCAGCAGAATGTACCATGTCACCACCAGGGAAAAAGTAGGCTGCACACTTTTATGCACTTTCTCATAATGTGAAAATAGTGGCCAAAGGAAAGCAGCCAATCAGGGTAAATGAAAAGCAGAGAAAAATAAAAAGCCAAAAAGTGGTGAGCCGGCAAGAGAAACCGGCTCACTCCACGGAGGCCCTTGTGGCTCACTTTCCCAGAATGCACCCTGATAGAGGATGGTTAATGACAGGCAGCCCAGGCCACAGTGACAGTGAGAGAGCGGCAACAACCCCACGACTGTGGTGCCCCCTCTCATTAGCCTTTGCCACACAGCTGGCCCCACCCGCCCCTAGGAGACTACCAGGAGGGGGGGTGCTGCCTACCATCCGTGATGACGACTTCTTTAACTCCAACCTAGGAGCTGCCACAGCGGGGGGCATTGTTGTTATTTTAAAACTGGAGAGTTCATGGAGCCATAGAGGACAGTAGTGGGTCATGTTTGCAGTGTGTGTGTGTGTGTGTGTGTGTGCGTGTGTGTGTGTGTGTGTGTGTGTGTGTGTGTGTGTGTGTGTGTGCGTGTGTGTGTGCGCAGCGTGTTGGTGGTTTCATATTCCAGACTTGCCAGACTCTGATCAGAAGTTGTGTGTGTTGTCATAATGGAAGCCAGGTGAAGACGGAGACATACTGCTGTAGTACTGTCATGTGTAGTCCAATGTTGGGTCTTCATAAATGGTGTTTACAGACCCAAACTGATATATTTGAAGAAGCTATAAAGTCAAACAACACTTTTCCTGTCGTCATGCAGTGTTATAGTTGGCCGTGCTGCAGTGAAACCACAACAAAACTGTGTTTACCCAATGCTTGCATGCCAGCTTTGATAATGGCCTGATAAAATGACATAATATTTGGCTCAAACTGTATTTGATCAGTGAGTCAGTGTTGCTCGAACACATTGCACTGTTGTGTCTCTGCTTTTAGTACTCCAAAATTAACTTTTAGCATATAGTCCTCAATTTCTTCCGCATCATGCAGGATGAGCACATGGAGATTGTGTGTGCCAAACATACATCAGATGGAGATCACCCATCAACTAAGACTGAAGCAGATTTGCCAACAAAATGGTCAAAACAGGTCATAAAAGAGTGGAATATATAAGAATAATTCAAAAAGACACTTACTCTCTCTGATGTTGTCAAAGGTCCACTGGTCGCTCTTGAAGAAAGGATGACATTTGATCTCCTCCACTCCGTTGCGGCCCAAACGAATCTCCCTGCACACAGCGGGAAGTGCCGTGAGTACCTCCCACCATCATCAACATGTCATCACAGTCACTTTTGAGTGGACTGACCACTAGGCATGAACCACACCGACCAGAGTGGACAACCACATGACCACTGGTGGGCGTGTAACAGAACCACCTCTGATAACAGAGGTCCGATCCGAGTGCGATAGCAACGATAATGAACTGAGCCGCCTCATTCTGCACTGCTCTGAAAACTCCAACCAACACTCTCTCTCCCCCTAATTGCCCCTTTTTGCTCCCTCCACTGCTGGTTGCATGACCAGAGGGGCGCGGCAGCTTGGCCTTGCCACGTGTGGGACATTCCAGACTCAAAAAACACAGAGGCGGGAAAAGAGAGAAGATTGAGCTTTAAAACCCCTGAAAGTATAAAAAGGGCAACAGAGAAATGGATCACAATAGAAGAAAAGACGAAAGGAAATCAAGTGAGCAGTAATCAGAGGAGATGATCTTTGAGTGGGTGAGCGTCAATGCAGACTTTTTCAGGTGTGGTGAGAGAATAGCGAGGAAGAAGGTAAATAAACAGAGTGAGGAAACCTGAAAGGCTCCTCTGTACTGAGGCAGAAATGGTCTTGGTTCAGTCTTTCCAGGGAGGGGGCGGGGTTACACATGCTCTCTTTATTTTTAACACTCAGATTAGTCCTTGTTTCATGACTTAACCTATTTTTTTAAATTCAGGGTGGGAGTGATAATTGATGAAGTGATCATTCTCATGAACTCTCATTACATTATAGTGGAATTTATAATGTGCATTACTTGGCTGCAACCAGCATAGGCGCTGTTGATTCAGTCTCAACTTGTTCGCTGTATAAAGTTGTGATTCGTGATACTACTGATTTTGTTTTCAAGCCAATACTGAGTAAAATGTAGGCCGGTATCAGTGATATCGATCTGATACTTGGTATAAATACACTGCATGTGTTTGGTAAATGACTACCTCAAATGACTGAACTATCAAAAGTCTTATTTTGATTTGAGAATGCATCATTATGTCAGTATCGACCCTCATATCACTACTATAACCTAGAAAACGTGGTCAGCGACAGGAAGTGGAGCCCCAGTCAGGAGTCGGAAAGAATGAAGGTAAAATAAAGTAGAAAAGAACAAACCTGTCAGTTAGAAAGGCACAGATGAGGTTTTTGGCTTCCTGAGACATCTCCACATCATCTGGGAAACGGAGCGAGTTCTTATGGTTCATGATGTTCCCGTAGGTTCCAACCAAAGATTCTGTATAGAAAGGAGTCTCCCCTGTGTGACAAAAATGATCATGATTATCCGTATCAAGTGTATTAGCGGCCATAATCCACAAGAGGTCACTCACCTACTAACAGCTCGTATAGGACGACGCCCACAGACCACCAGTCGCACTCCCTCCCGTAGTGACCTTCGCCACCCTGAGACTGGAGCACCTCGGGGGAGATGTAGTCGGGCGTGCCCACGGCAGTGTCTGAGCGCACCATGCCTGTCTTTGGACACAAAAATATGCTAATAACAAAGGAAGAGATAACAACTGTCATGTTTTGGAGCTATACAGATGTAAATGGCTGGGAGTTACTCCCACATCTAAACACTAGATGGTGGAATGGAGCTGCTAAAAACGCAACCGGCTCATAGCCTTGAGAACAAGGTGAAAGAGCATGAATGCCAACTTACAGAATCCATCTTCATGCATGTGCCAAAGTCGGTCAGCTTGAGGTGTCCGTGGCGGTCGAGCAGCATGTTGTCGGGTTTGATGTCTCGATGGATGAAACCCATGGAGTGGATGGCGTCTAGAGCCAGCACCACCTCAGCCGTGTAAAAGCGAGCCCACTTCTCCGGTATGTCGTAGTTCAAGGTGAGGTTGACCACGTCTCCGCCCGGCATGAACTCCATCACCATGTAGAGGTGGCGGTCATCTTGGAAGGCACAGCACAGCTACAAGAGGAACACACATTTTATGCACAAGTGTACCTGTTTCAACTCGACAGCATTAAAAATGTGATTATTGTACATATACCGTATTGGTATAAAATTGGCAGTTAGGAGGTGGGTTCTGTGTCATTTCTCATTAAAAAACTTGAAATTTGTATCTACATTGGAAAAGCATCACTAATATAATAGAGGGGTGACATTGCAAATTTAAGCACTTTTTTTTAATCCAGGACTGGCAGAATTTTCTATTTAATTAAAGGGTACACTGTTAACTGTTTACACAAAGAAGACATATTGTAAACTAGTACATACAGTAATCCCTCGTTCAAAGTGGTTAATTGGTTCCAGACTCACCGACGAGAAGTGAATTTTTGCAAAGCAGGATTTCTTCTTTATAAATATAAATATAAATGTTCATATTGGGCGGCACGGCGGTCGAGTGGTTAGCGCGCAGACCTCACAGCTAGGAGACTAGGGTTCAATTTGCATGTTCTCCCCGTGCATGCATGCGTGGATTTTCTCCGGGTACTCCGGTTACCTCCCACATTCCAAAAACATGCTAGGTTAATTGGCGACTCCAAATTGTCCATAGGTATGAATGTGAGTGTGAATGGTTGTTTGTCTATATGTGCCCTGTGATTGGCTGCCGACCAATCCAGGGTGTACCCCGCCTCTCTCCCGAAGACGGCTAGGATAGACTCCAGTACACGCGCGAGGATAAGCTGTAGAAAATGAATGAATTAATGAATGAATTAATTAATAATTAAATCTGCAATAAAAGCCAGCTCTCACCCAACAATTACTGACACCTAGTGTCCAATGGAGAATACTACATTCACAAGTTTAGCCATTGAATGTGAATGGTTGTTTGCCTATACTATGTGCCCTGTGATTGGCTTGGCTTATGCTTGAAAATGCTTAATGTAGGCAAAAAATACATACAGTTTGCCTTAATATGCATGTACTAATTAATTAATGTTTGGAAAATCGCACTGGAGTGGGGTCTACTTACTTGTGCTTTATTGACTCTTTTTTATTTATCGTACTAACTTTGATTCCACCACAATACTGCCAAACTGCAGTGACTGTAACAATAAGCGCAATAAAAAGTGTACATGTGCATACCTGGACGAGCCAGGGGCTGTTAGAGAAGGCCATGATGTGCCTCTCCTCCCAGAAGAAAGCCGAGTCGGACCGCTTGATCATCTCGAACTTGTTGAGCTGCTTCATGGCATAAACTTTGCGAGAGGCCTTATGTCGCACCTAGAGCAGAGGCGTGGGGAGAAAAGGAGACGTTTAGACAAGAGTGCGCTAGAACAACAAGATTATCACGATGTCACAGTGATCAGTATTACATGAGCGGCAAAGAAGGAGGCGGGAGGCCATAATTAAAGGCATAAGCCTGGAGAAAGACAAGCTGACACACGCCCCCCCCCCATCCACTCTCCTCTCTATTATTACATTCTCCTACACACTACTCCTGTCCAGACACGTTTACACTACAAAACATTCAGCAGACACCAGAATTAAGGTTGTTGTGGATCTGGATCTCAACTTCAAGGCATCACAAAATTAGGTACATTTTAACTTTGCTTTAATGCTTAGTTTTCATTGACACTGATAAATATGCATTCATTTAACAATATGTTTATTATTGTGGTGCAGCTCTTGCATTGGAAGCAGAGTTGGTTGTCCGGTATCTGGAGTGTTGTTGTGTCCTTGAGCAAGATACTCCATCAACATTGCCCCCAAGATTGGCCTACACAGGGATGGAGGATATTGACCTACAACCCCTCCCAACAGTGGCCGCCCACTGCTTCTCAAAGCAGACATGGATATCACTGTAGACTGTATATGTGATAAATGAAGTTCAATAATAAGATCTCACCAGCTGCACTTCTCCGTAAGCTCCTCTTCCGATCAGCTTCACCTTTTCAAAATCTTCCAGCTTAACCTGCAGCTCGCGCAGCTGGCTCACCGCCTTTTCAACTGTGAGAAGAGAAGATATGTAACATGGCGACATGGAGGTCAATCGTTTCAACAATTGTTCATGTTGAAAGAGGAGGGTCAGCAATTAACATCTGCATCAGGGTCATGTCAGTAAGGCGTTTATTACACTCCACTAAAATGAATGGGAACTCATTCATTCATTCATTTTCTACAGCTTATCCTCGCGAGGGTCGCGGAGGTGCTGGATCCTATCCCAGGTGTCTTCAGGTGAAAGGCGGGGTACTGGTCGCCAGCCAATCAACAACCATTCACACTCACATTCATACCTATGGACAATTTGGAGTCGCCAATTAACCTAGCATGTTTTTGGAATGTGGGAGGAAACTGGAGTACCCGGAGAAAACCACTCCAGGGTGGAATTGAACTCGGGTCTCCTAGCTGTGAGGCCTGCGTGCTAACCACTCGTTCACCGTGCAACCCTGAAATGGGAACTCTAGCAGCCAAATTGTGAACCTAACCAATTTAGGCTCCTGGCACAATAGAAATGTATCAACTCTATCCTCTAACTGACACGGCAGCTCTTACATCGCATCAAAAATGTTTCGATGTTCTTGTTCTTCCGCAGAGCAGGATAGTTCAAGTCGTGAGCCAAGGCATTTATGGAATCCTGGAAGGGAAAAAAATGGTTAGCATGACATTAAACATGAGTAGGTTATCCTATAACATTTTAAACTGTGTAACTTTCTACAGCTTGTTCTGTTCGAGGTCACAAGTGTGCTGGAGTCAGGGTATACCATGGGCATGAACAACATGCTATGGGAAGCTACGATGGCACATTCTTTTAGCTCCTGTCAGGGCCATCAGGGACTCTTACTTTCTTCTCGTAATGTTGCACCTACAGAATCATGGGTGGTCCTGGGATAAATTTGGGAAATTTGGGATTCAAATTTGGGGAAACCTTTTTATTCATTCATTAATTCATTTTCTACCGCTTATCCTCACGAGGGTTGCGGGCGGTGCTGGAGCCTATCCCAGCTGTCGAGAGGCGGGGTACACTCTGGACTGGTCGCCAGCCAATCACAGGGCACATATAGACAAACAACCATTCACACTCACATTCATACCTTTGGACAATTTGGAGTCGCCAATTAACCGGAGTACCCGGAGAAAACCCACGCATGCACGGGAGGACATGTCAACTCCACACAGAGATGGCCGAGGGTGGAATTGAACCCTGGTCTCCTAGCTGTGAGGTCTGCGCGCTAACCACTCGACCGCCGTGCAGCCAAGAAACCTTTTTATGTCATCTTTTTTATCGTACCTGTTGTAAAACAACACAGACAGGCAGTTGTATGCAGGGGGGGCCAGCGTGATAGCCTCCCTTGTGTCATCGTTTTAATCAGCAGCGTCGGGTTTCAGCATGGAATTAAAACAGCACGTCACGTTTGTCGGTGGACATGTGCCTGGGCCGACAAGAGGGAGCATCCGAAACAATTCCGCACCTTTAAATAGCGACGGTGAGGAGAGCTCTCCCCCTCCCCAACTGCAGACGGGTGGAAATAGACTGCATGCTCACAGGCTATTTATTGTGGGACAAACAGCTTATGGCTTTGGACTGCCATTAGACAGAGTGTGTGTCTGTTCATGCAGTGATGTTACCAAAATAAGACAGGAAAACACAATGGAGGCTGTCACCCTACACAAATAGTCCACCACTAAAATATGTCCACGTAAATCTACAGTGACACATTATAGTGGAACCTCAGAAGTCCCCTGAGGTTGAACACTGAAATATTGGGGGAAAATGATTTTTCTGTCATGATATACGACATCATTATACCTCATGCGGCCTCAATTCAGTATTTTCAGTATTTTTTGTATTTGTTGAGCAACTTAAACAAAAGTTGTTAGGCAAGTCATGTATAGATAGAACATCTGACCAAATATTCTTGAAATAGCTGGTCCAACTTTTTCCATTTTCCCAGCACCCTGACTGTATTAGACCCTTCTAATGCATTGTTGTTGTTACTTAGCTTAGTAGACAGACAAAACAAGATTAGATGGTTGTATGGTGCTGGTAAAACAATCATAACAACATGGTCATGTTTCTCTTTATTATAGGCATGTGTTATCTTGTGTGTTTATCCCTCTGGATCAACAATTAGAGGAAACTCTGTTGATTGTTTTTCCTGGAATCTGAAACAAATCTCAACACGATCGGGTAAGGTTGCCCTTTGAAAAAGTTGGGCTTTGACTATTACCACTTTTAGCCCACTTTTCAGGCCCAACATGTTTTAAATAACAGTGAAAAAGTATTATTTCTTTCACTAAAATGCTTCATGTTAGACTATGCTTCCATGGCGGCACTTATAGGAGAATCCAGTTGTTAAACATCCATGAAAAGTCCCCTTTTCTTCATCAATTATTAATACACAACAGCAACAGGTTAAAATCATGTCTTCGCTCTGAACCCTAACCACCAGTTCATTCAGAAGCACACAAAAAACTGCAAAATCCACCACTCTGTGGCATTCCTTCTACAAATAACAACAAAAACACCTTTTGTGTTGTGCAAGCAAACGGGAAAGGGACGATGCAGTTTATCGCCATCTCAATTCCAGGATGTGACCTCAGCTTCCTGTGTGGGAGCTGCCTTCCACCATTGTTAAGTTACATGGCGAACGGACATTGCTTCAAATAATAATGCTGGATGGCATGAAGACGTACAGTACAAGCAGCATTATTTCAATAGCAAAAGTGGAAAACAATGCAGGGTATGAGGAAACATTATCTTAAAAGGCTGAGGTTGGACTTCATAGGCTTTGATTGTATTGATGGATGGCAATCATGTAGAAGTCTTGCCCCAACATATCCAAGTCAGTTCAAATGAATAAATCAACTGTTGGAAATATAGTAGAATTTTGGGAGATCACGTATTGGTTTTAAATTGTCAGGGGTTGAAGTGATGCAGTATTCCTGATTAAAAGTTGTCAACAACAGTTGTCAACTGGCTCTGTATGGCATAGCAGTGCATTGATGAGTCACCAGCGCTCTCAAGCTAGCCTCCTTTTAAATATCGACACAAACTCGTAACAATATTAGTAGTTATAGTTAAAAAAATCACTGAATGTAACGTAAATAATAATAACATATTGTACTGAATGTGGTGTATCTAATTAGGTAACCAGGGTGTGTTTACATGTGTCAAAGGAGGTCACGTGATCGTAAAACCTGCTACGGTGACGAATGATTAATGACGTCATCACCGATCGTCGCTATTATGTGCCATCCTTCGTTTTAATAATAAAAAAGGAGAAATAAACTTACCAGTAGCGTTTCCAAGTTTAGCACCGACTCTGGGTTCCTCATGAGGGCCTCCAGCTTATTCAGCCGGCTCTCCAGCATGCTCTCCGCCCCGAGCATGTTTATTATTTGTCTTTTAATGTCATAAATAAATAAAACGAAGGGGTGAAAAACACCGGAAGTGTTTATTTTCCGACAAGTCTCTGGGCTCCACTACTCACGACAAGTAAGACTCCTCATATCAGCTCTCCGGTTCAAGTTAGTCAGGTTAATTATTCTTCATCCAACAGAGTTTCTAAAAGCCTAAAGTTCAAAGTGTCCAGAGACAGTCGAGTTCCAACCGGACTCTTCAGTACCGAACAGAAGCGAGTCGGTCTTCCCACTCAGGTGAGCCGAGTCTTGTCCCAGGTACAGCTCAGCAAACTGATCCGAGTACAGCGTGCGAGAGACATGAAAGACAGCTGAGGCGTGACATGACACTTCCGGTACAGACTACCAAATTAAAACTTCGTTCTTTTTTTCTTTTTAGCGAATTCAAACGCACACAGCTTGTCAAAATAGGATAGATAAGAGTTGGAGACAAAAATAAAACTGTTTTATCTGTTTGGGCAAGTCTGATTGTTTTTAATTCTGCGATAGTCCAAACAGCTGTTACAGAAATAACCCTGAAATATGATCAAACATTAGCATATTTTAGCTATTTTTAAGGTCAGCAATCAGGTGATATAACATGGTGGCTAGATTCAATTGAATACAAAACAGATGGGGTTAAATTTAGCAGTAGTATTATTTGTGGATTTAATTTCGAAGGTCTTTGACTTCCGGTGAGGTTTTATTTGTGCGGAATTGTCACAGCTTCCTGACCTTACCTCATTTCACAGGTTTTATTATTGGTAACGGTTTGGAGGGTTCTAGTCCACCAGTTTTGTTCATCCATTCTGCTCCATGTCGGGATACACCCCCGACACATGCCCCCACCAAGCCGGAATTCCTGCCCCCTTATCTCATCAATCTGTTCAAAGCCTCCACTGACTTTCAGTATTTTAGGAATGCTGATGCACAGCCTTGCAGACATGTTGCTGCTGTTGCTAAAAATAGATTATTTTTTTTATACCACAAAGGTTCTTGCTGCCATGTCATGCCTGAATGAGTTAATTAGCTAAACACACATCACAAGTAGAATACATGACACTTAGGATTTGACATTATGCTGCTGCTTAGAATATTTTTTTATTGATTTAACTTTACAAAGAGTTCAAATACAAACAACCCATGATATGGACTCAGACAGCGGGCTATATGAGCAACAAAACTGTGGCACTAAACTGTATTTAAACTGAACATCATGTGCAATAAAACCACTAATAGTCTTTTTTTTTGTCTTGTTGTTGGCCTGTGAGGTGGGGTGATGTGACCTGGGTTGCCACAGTGGGCTCACTCACGCTTGAGTGATGGAGGACACACTAATGGATGTATAGTTCTGGAATGATGGCACAAACGGGAGTCATGTCGAGTCATGTGACTTGTTCCATCAATAGGAGTGATGATCTTATGTGAGAGCGGTAAATGGCCTGGTAGAGAAATTATTTGGCATTTCATGGTGGCATCGTTAGTGTATCCTAAAAGCCAACAGGTGCAATATTTCCAAAGCATATACTGCTCTCTAGTGGGGACGCCGTGTACAATTAGGCCCAGGACTAAGATACAGTACTATAATTTTGCCTTCAATCGTTGTTTTACTTGACATCACTTAAGGTGTTGTATAAAGGCAATGTCCAAATACTTCTGGACTGAAGTCTACACATAAAATTCATTTAACACTATCAGCACTCATAATTATGACATGTGAGGAAAAAATAGACAAATGAAAGCACTTTTGTGAAAGTAATGTGTCATCATAACTTATTATAACATTGACGAATATCTCTGTGATGATCAACAAGAAAGTGTTGCTGGATGTGTTCCCAAAATAAGGGATTGTAATACTGATCACTGCATACTGCAGTATTTAACGCTTGAATATATACATACATATACATATATATATATATAAACACCACACTTGGTAATATTACTCCATTTTTTTCTGGAATCATCTTAAGAGTCATTTTATGAAAACGCCAGAATCCAGATCAGTTTAACTGCCTTTAGGTCAAATTCGGGATGGGGAAAATAATCTATTTAATTGATCATTGATTGAAAATAGAGTGCATGACTTGGCTGCTACCAAGTTGGGTTTTCTGTCTGAAGAAGAACATGATATCAGCTACGGGGAGCTGAGCTACATCCATGCTATGGCACAACTCCTCCAGACAGCATTATTCTGATCAACAACTGCTACAACACTGGCATTGGAAACAGGAGTTCAGAGAGACATTCTCCTGTAAAAAAAAAAAATCAACAATTAATCAATTACTGTACTGAGGTGAATATAAGACACACCTGAACATAAGACAACCCTTTTCAATACTTGTTTTTGGTAGACAAAATCCTTTGAGACACCTTTGGGTGTCCAGTGGGCCCATTTTTTGTGGCTGCATGGTCACTGGTGTAAAGGAGTGACTGGAAGAAAAGCCTGCTTGGTGCGAGGTGGTTTGGCGCCATCTTCAGGTTGGCATGGATAAATCTCTGAAAATAACGCGACTTATAATCAGGTCAATACAGTCGTTGTTGAATATTTTTTCCCCCATTAGTTGCTCAAGGAAATTTTGTGAGATGCTCCTCCCTTTGGAAATATGATTTGCTATACAAATGTTGATGGGCGGGGTCTTTTAAATGACACATTCGTGGACCCGCATCATAAGGACCACTAAAGTGATCACACACCATCCCAGCTACTGTGTATCAGTAGGTCAGTCTGTCTTATAATCTATGTTTTTATACATTATTTAACATGTATCTACAGTAGTAGACATCTTGTCATAAACTGCTCAGTCATCAGTCTTAACCAAAAAGCCCTTTGTGATGATTTTTAAAAAAAAATCTCATTTCTCCCTGAAAGGCAGAACAAGCGGGTTGTGGATAGTGAGGAACCCAAACCTCAGAATCCGAGTGTTGTGTATTTAGATTGGGCAGGGAGATGGAGACGAGAAGGGTATCCTATATTCCAAGCTGTCGGTCAAAAAAATAAAACCACCTCCTCCTGAAGTCTGAGCCCCCGTCGGCCAGGTAACCCAAAACCTGGAGTGGGGAGTCCGTGTGGTATACGGTGAGAGGAACAATGTGGCTCTTTGTGCAAGCTGGGCAGAGAAAACAAGCCGTTTCCCCTGGAAAGAGATCATGTTCGGGCTCCATCTGAGAAGACCACACAAGGCTGATCAGTGCCCTGTCTGCTCTGTGGAGTCAGGAGGCGGAGGAGGAGGAGGAGGAGGAAGACAATCACATCTGGGCACAGCAACACACTTCAAGGGATGGTCTGTATCAAACAGTCCTTGGACACAACACGAGCCAGGGGAACTTGTTTTGGTCCAAAACGTGTGATTGTGTTGTGTCCCTCCCTTCCATGCTCCAAGGAGACTTGTGATCATGTGGCCATGTGGGTTGCTTCCGGCTTTGGCAACCTGCTGGTCCACAGGCCGCGCAACACTGGTGGGCTGTGGGGATCAGGCAGGAAGGTGTTAGCACTGGCGTTGTCCACAAGAGGGCATGGTACTGAATCCGGCACTGCCATCCTGTGTTGAACAGGGGTGCTGTTCATTCATTGGGGGGGGGGGGGGACAGAAGGGGAGATGAGGATAAGTTTAAACATACCACATTTATTTGTTCGTCCGTGCCATATATACACTTTTAGTCTAGTCGACACCACACTGATACCTTACACAATCAAACCAAGAACATCTGGCCTCCTTCACACACACACACACGCACGCATATTAAATGCAAACAGGCACAAGCTCATGTGAAGCCAGTGTTCTATACTCCCCTGTCTCACTGCGTTTTAGTTTCAAAAGCTCAGCGAATACTCAAGTGGTGGGTTCAAATTACACAAGTCTATAAAATATCCCAAATAAACTCAAGGAAATTAAGACCCCGAGCCAAAATCCCCCAGTCGGGTGCCATTTGTGTCCGAATGAGAGATTTTTTAAAAGACATTTAATGATAGAGACAATAGGACAGGACGGTCGGTAATGCTCAGCTCGGAGCACAGAGGTGGCGCGCTAAAGCCATTCACATAGGGCAGCAGCCAGCTCCCATTACACACAACGCAGGGCTATAAATCCGTCTGCACGACACAGGCAGCATGCTGTGATTTCATATGTATCGGTTACTAAGGGAACACTTGAAACCACAACAAATGACAACACTCACTTTTTTAGTGAAAGCAAATCTTGCCGTGTTTGGGTCCAAAAAAAACAGTTGACTTTTCTGTGTCAATGGCCAGCATTTGAAAAGCTTTTATTAAGATGACTCTTGCCCTTTTGAGGGACAACATGTAGTGGAAGAGCAGAGCAGTTGAAATGAAAAACCAGGTCTGAAATATCAGCGGATTAATCTCAGGACATACAGTTGAAACGGTAACATGATCTCATTATGGCAAGGTACCAGTGGGCGCGGACGCACGGGTGGTGTTACAGGCATTTGGATTCCCAACCCAGCAAGTGAAATAAAGAGGGCCTTTTGATAGGTCCAAAGCAAGCGGCCTGTTCTCTTTTACTTAACATCTGGTTGGCAACGGACAGCAGTTGTGAGTGCAGATGGGGGGAAATAAAACAAAAGAAGCGCTATAGTCAGGCATACAGTCACTATGAGTGTCACTGTGACATCTATAATGGAAGAAGCCTCACAGCTGTTTCCCAGATGGGTCTTCTAGTCCCAAGACCTCTTCTGACTATCTCAACATTGACGTTGAAAGGTGACAGGGGTCGCCATTGAAGACCCTTGCTTGATTTGACACGTGACCTGGATAAAAGTACATGTTTAACACACATGCTACTGTGTGGAGTCAAAAGCATCCTGGCACGCAACCAGAGCATTGTGACTGTCAGGTTGTGTCGAAAGTGATCGCCTTTCAAAGTGACTCTCACTGCCCGTGCCCTTCACCTCCTTCCCCTGTTGTAACCCTAGAGCACGTAGGAGTGCCAGGTAACCAGGATTCTCTCTCTTTGGCGCCATGCTGTTTAGTGACCATGTGAAACCTGTGATTCAGTTTCCCCTATGGGAGTCTGTGCACACATTTTTCCGGTCCTTGGTCAAGTGATATTTGGAATCATTTGTGGTTTTTAATTCAACCGGCATGGCTCTCCACAATGCAAATTGATATGTTTGAGCATTAGCAAAATGTCTTTTGACAGACATGCCACTGTTTAATTATTCCCTCGAGCATGGGATTAGAATTTCTTACCTCTGTCCGTTATTTGTTTTGATCGCGGATGCGCAGACATCTTCTCTTCAGAGCTGGCTCCATGTCGGCAGAATTGGGTGTATTAGCGGGGCTTCGTAAGCTACCCTTGTCCCTGAGTTTGGGTAAGAGCAGCGGGGTGGGGCTCCCACCTGTCTTTGGTGCAGTGGGTAGGGCATAGGCGTGGTCCTCATCTGGGAAATGGGGGTCCTCTCCTGCCTCTGTAACTAAAGTCTCTTCTGACGGACCGACTGGACCTTCAACTCGTACAGGGCCGACAACAGAGCACTTGTTCTCCTTTATAGACTCCTGCTCTGTCAGTGCAGTATCTGTTGGGGGTGCTGATACTCTTTGGGGTATGGGTGAGTCTGAACTGCCTGTGGATTGTACGGAGGACATCCCATTTGGACCATGGCTCTGAGATTTCAAGACAGAAGACATGCCACTGTATGGGCTCGGTGGAGGTGACACATGAGAGTCCTTATTTTGGTTTACAGTGTCATGTGAAGGAGATTTGGGGGGTTGAATGATGTCATGGAACCCTGATTTGATACTCTGGACTGTGCGTGACTCCTCCAACCCCGAGAAGTCCTGTAATCCCCTGGCATTAGGTTCCAGCTTCACTTGGGTTCTTTGTAGTACCCTTTGTATAACTTGTCGTTCTGACTGCTGCTGTTGTTGTTTATAGTCTATGAGTCCTTCCGAGGTGCGCGTTGAGCAGGGTGATGTGTTGTACTGCGCTCCGGGGGATGGTGTCCCACTGGGGCATGTGGATGTTGGGGATGGGAATGGCCTCTCTGATTTAACCCAACTCATGTCCTTGCAATTCGGGTCACTATGTGACAAGTTTCCACCCACTTTTTGGTGTACATATTGGGCATTCCCTTCAGGTATTCCAGGAGATGGAACCTTGGCAGGTATGGATCTACATTTGTCTTTTCCCTCTGGGACAGGCTGTATAACGCCACTGTGGTTTAGAGTTTCATGATTTGTTTTTGGAGGAACTGGAACCGGGATTGGAATGGGTATTGGGACAGGCAGTGGAACAATAATGGGGTAAGGTACCAGGACAGTGGGATGTGGCAGGAGTGGACTAAAGGAAGGAATGCCAAAGTTCATTACGGGAGGTATTGGGACAGGGCCTCTTGGTAACATATTCACTGGAGGGGAGTGTAAGCCAGGGAAGTAGGGTCGAGGGAAGGGATGCATCATTCCTGGGGGGTTCATAGAGGAGGAATTGGGAGGTTGAAGGTGTGGAGAGTGGGGGGTTCTGTGGATAGGGCTAGAGGAGGGGCCTGGTTGTCTTGGATGGTTGGCAATGGGGCTTCGGAGACCCTGGGCATGAAGAGGAGGCCTGATGAAGGGCATTGGCATTTGAGGAATTGGCTGATGATCTAAAGTGGGGCGTGGAAGAGGAGGAGGGATAAGAGTAGGGTGAGGCGACACCACTACAGCAGGAGGAGGTTGTTGGATGGGCCTGTCCAGCGTCCTCTGTCCAGAGACAGGGAGTTTAGAAGAAGATGATGACGACTCTGACGGGGAGATGGAGGATGATTCTGTTGAGCCCAAGATTGGTGTAGGGCCCTTTGGGGACATGTTTCTATGATGCGCTTCCCCTGTGCTACCGCTGCTATTCCAAGATTCTGGAGTGAGAAGCTTTTGCCCGGCAATACCGGTGTCCGACCTCCCCTCCTGGCCAGCTCTAGCCGGACTGGAACACGTAAGAGCAGCACGGGCTTCTCTGTAGAAAACATCCATCTTGTACTGATTGAGGCATTTGGTGCTGCAGAACTGGAGTCGCTCTTCGCCAGATCCAAAATCCAGGTATTCTTTGGTGTGTCGGACATGCTTGCACCAATCACACACCTGCATTACAGGAGAGAGAGACTGTGGAGGGTCACTAAGAGATCCTATACCTGATGTTAATTATGTGAGAGTACACCTCTTACATTTCAGCAACCATTTTTATTATAGCATCATGTCAAGGGACATATTCCATTTATTAATGTTGAATCCTACGTTGTGGAAATTCACTTATTGCGGTCCGGTCTAGAACTGATTAACCACGATAAACAAGGGACAACCGTACTTTAGAGGAGTAAAATAGTATAGATTTACTATCTCCTGAAAATGCACAACCATTATTGTCTAAATAGTTTACGGCACAAGTGAGACAATTGACAATTGTCCTTACAATCAAACATTGTGGTGGTGGTATCATGGTCTGTGGCTGCATGAGTGCTGCAGACACTGGTGAGCTGCGGTTTCATTGAGGGAAACAAGCGTTCCAGCAGATGTATCCAAGTTCAATGTTTTAGTATTGTCTCTTGATAGTAAAAAGGTTGCCTAAATGTGAGATATTGTGTGCATGTAATTTTATAGTGTACTTACTCTAACATTGCTGTTTATCTTCATCACCAGCCTGGGTGAGTCATCCGTATGGGGGTGCTGTGGGGACCTCTCACCGTGGAGGTCTTCATCTCTGGCCTAATTGGTGAAAACCAACAAACATGAGTTCATATATGATGGTTTAACTTGAAACTTGTTTTTTTTCAAATCCAAATATACTGGAATCAATCCATGACCATTAAAATTGAAAGGCAACAACATGAAGTGAATCAAACGCTGAAGTTCAGTTCAGAAAAGGGAAATCATTATGTGGTGAAACAGATACACTTCTACAACCAAGCGAGGAAATGATGCAACTCATGTATTGTCATATTAATAATGTCTTGCCAGTATTAATATGGGAAATTCCTCTTGATTTGTGTAAGATGATCCGCTGTGGATCCGAGTGTGTTCCCCAGCCCACCGAGTCGTGTTGAGTTACGACACATGAGGCAGCTGAAGGTAAGGTATGCACTGAAAGTGGACACCTCGCCCCAGGCCTTCTGGCCTTCCTCTCAGACAAGCAGCAACAAGCCAACCGAGCCACTTCTCTCCCCGCCTCTTACAAAGTCGAGTTTGTTGCACACGGTCTGCTCAGCCCACTTTTGTCTCAACAATCTTGTGACTAAACCTCCTGCAGTATAGTCAACAGCGATAGTGAAAGGTGATATCGCTGCCTGTCACCCTTTAGCTCCAAACTGGGAATATCTATGTCTTAATTGAAGTTGAGAAATGATGATGTGTGCATCAGCCTAACCTAGTAGTAGTTGTTCTGGTTTGTCCCACACACTGAAACCACTCTGATGGCTGACCACCACCATTAACGACAACCTGATGCAGGGACACCGGTTTGACACTTAGTCGGGGACTAATTTGATTGGCAGAGCAGTGTAAATCGCAGAGAATGGTTGAATTTGTGTGAATTGACGCAGCATCACAAAATCCTTGAGATTCTGTAAAGGAGTACGCCTCTGTTGTAATGATATGAATATGTTCGCTCGCAAATCACCTTATTGCGCTTGAAGTAGGCCCGTCTGCAGGCGGCGAAACACTTCTCACTGCAGAAGCTCTTCAGCTCGGAACCCATGCATAGAGAGTAGCGCTTTACACCTTCCTTCTGGCACCAAACACACACTATCTGCACATTCTGCATGTCGTCCACTGCAGGGGAGAAGAGGTTTGCGGTTAAAATACAAAAAAAAACAGAAAATTTGCAAAGCTGCAACTTTGTAACCCTACTTTTACATTGTACACTGAAACTGATTCATTACAGTTTTCATAGGGGCAGCTATACTTGTGTTAGCAATAACATAGCTATACAACTATGTTGAAGTACTACATGAAGTACACTATGTTTTCATTGCATTCGGACTGCACGAGTGCAAAAACTCAATCCCGATTTTCTTGCTTAGAATTGAGATTTTGATATTATGATTATTATTATTGGACACTGCACTGTGTTGTTCTGCAAAAAGAAAAGGTTACGGTGAAAAAAATGCATCAAGTCAAAATGTGGCATGCTCGCTTACTCCACATATTAAAAGACAAGTCATGTGATTGCTTCCCCAGCAAGCTGATGCATGATAGCCACTGCACCTCAGTGGTCAACTTGGCCTAGTCAACTCGCTGGGCAGTGTCAGCCGTCATGCTAACAACACGCTGGATCCAACTATGACTAATCTGTTACCTCCAGATATATACAGTAGATATCCTCTAGTTGTAGACCATAAAACAATGAAGCACAATTAAAACTGTCAACTTCAAAGACTTTAAATCTTTACCTGCTGATGGTTTTATGAGAGGGACAATGACAGGTGCACTCTTGTGCTCCTTAGACGTGGATGTGCTTGTCGACGAAGAGGACGGTGACGATGAAGGGATTCTGGATGAATCCTTCTCCCCGCTCTTCATTGCATGCACTGAGTGACTGACTTTGCTGTCCGCAGTCTTATGTTTTGGCAAGGAGTTTTCTGTAAGACGTATGCAAAATGTGAATAAGAGAGTAGGTGCTGCAAATCTAAATGACTTAATGTCAGTAAAACCTGCAGAACCTGTTGGCAGAGTCATGTCCGATTCATTTAAACAGCTCCCCCACCTTTTAACACAGATACATGCTGGCGCCTCTCCCTGTAGTTCCTGATCTCATTGGCCTCTGAGTCTCTGAGATCGACTTTGTCATAGCCGTACCATCCCAGGAGTTCATTCATGGTGCTCTCAGCAAAAGTCTGCAAGAGTAAAAATGGGAAAGAAGTCAGGGATTAACATTGTTTAGAAACTTATAAGGTACCCGAGCCACAAATTGGATATTGTGTACCAGTTTTGATCCTATGCTAAACATAATCAGACACTACTACTCTGAATGAATGGGAGGGATTCTTCCTCAGCTCCAGCCCTGTTGCAGAAATGAAAGTGAGCACAGTGGAGTACAGTATGACGCTTTTTCCATGATGTGCTCATGTTGTTTACCCTTGCTAAATCTGAGACGGAAAGGTTTAAAACCCAACACCAGTGTGAGATCTATGAATCATCCTTTTGTTTATCTCTTCTAATTGGAAAAAAACTGTTCCCTACTGATGTGTGGTCTCCCCCTCTTTTTTTATTACGACCAGATTTAAGAAAAAAAAAATCAAAACACAAAGGTCTCTCTTTTTGTCCACCCACCTCTCTCTGTGGCTTTGGGAAGAACCGGATTGGAGGAGAAACCTGATCCAGAACGGGCAGAAATCAGAGCGGGACACCCAACACCGCGGCGAGGTCCCACGCTTCTCGGAAATGCCCCCGCTTCTCTCCCTTCTTCTTCTCCACATCCATCCTCCCCGTGTTCACCATCCTCCCCTCCACCCCGACACCTTCCAGCCCTGACACCCGACCCAGCCCTGCCTCTCAGGTTTCACCCTTTTCCAGCACAGCCAGTCTGCTGTGGTCTGTGTTGTAGTGGCGTGTACCGACTGCACATTCTTTCCCTTTGCTTTTCCTCACTCCGACCTCTGCTCTCCACCAGGGCCTCAAAGAAATGGATCTCTCCCTTGACTTGCTCACTTTCTGCTGTGTATGTGCAAGCGCTGGTATCATATCCAACTAAATATGCCTAACGATGATTAAAGTCAAGTATCCGGTGTCTGGTGCTACGCTCTGGGCCCAAAGTGGAGGGAGTGGGACCCAATGTGGTGTTGAAACAGATGTATTACAGAGACAACACTGGGCCGGACCTCGACAGAGTGAGAAATCAGTTATCCTGCCTTCCAGTGTGTGAACTTCTTTCCATCTTAGGATCGTTACACATTTACGGGAGAACTCAAGTCACGTCTCTACAGCATACACACTCAGTTAGGGATACAGTGGCCCGTCACTGGGGTGGGGTGGCTTTTGACCCTTAGGAACATACAGTACTGGTCTGTGGAAAGATGTGGGAATAGTGACTGTACTCCAATGAATATGGCATAGTATTATTATTACTAGGGATTGTACCTTAAGGGACACAAGCTGTCTTTTCTCGTACCTGTTTCGGACAAGGTTCCGCCAAGTATTGGACTTCAATTTACATTTTTTGACATTTTCTTGTGTATAGATTGTTATTATGAGACATGCTTTACCCTGATGAACGAGGTTTGGTTGAGGTTTAGTTCCTAAAGTGAGCAAAGCAACATTGAGCTACTTTGAAAACACCTGCTCTGGGGTTAATTATTGGATTGTAATTGGACTGTTTGCACTTTTTTCCAGAACCAAACAAGAGGTATGGGTTTGTTCTCACAGGGACAGACCTCTACACCCCTCGCAGGTACAATGATGTAGTGTTTTCCTCAGAGCGCCGATGCATATAAAGCTTTGTGTCGTTCATTCAACGGTTTTGTCCACCCACACTTCCCACAATGTTGTTTTTGTTTCTTTCTGGCAGTTCAGACAAACATCTGCTTTGTGAGAGTGACAGGCCATATCCTAAACCACAGGGAAAGTTGCGGCCAAAGCCAACAAGCCCGGGGCCGACCCTGAGCGATCCAACCAGGGGCAGGCTTACATGAAGCGAGGATAGCGTTTCACATGTTTTGATTAAAATTAGGGGAACTCGTAACACGACACCTCCCCTGGATATCAAAACTCCGCAGTCCAAACCACTTACAGAAAAAGCGCACATTTCCTCCCCGCACTAAATGCCAGAATCATCCCCTCCTTCCCAGCGCCTGCTTGAAGGAGCCTCAGATATCCCTTACCAACAGTCTCAAATAACCAGTGTCCGAACCCAAACAAAGCACACAATCCATGGATACATTTCCATCCAGTAATGTGTGCATAATGGAGGGAGGGAGTCACGTCTTTGACTGGAAGAACAACCTTAAAATCTTCAGTTAGGTGGTTGTGGTGTTCCACTCTTCTCAGCCACCCATTGTGAGGCTGATGCAGGTTATTTAAGGGGTACTCACGCCCCTCCACCCCCCGCCCCCCAGCCCAGCAGGCGCTGTGAAGAAGTGACGCACATCTGGATCTCCAGTGGACACAAGAGTGTGCATGTCCCACCACAGCTGGCCTGACATGACGTCACAAAAGATGAATGTTACTGTGCTTAACATCTACAGCCTATTTAAAACTTCTTGACTTCTTGATAGAGATGTTTATATTTATTACTGCTCGTACAAAACAATTCATCTTATGCGCTATGGTCACATGAATAAGAAACCCTGCAGTGATTTGTGCATAGTTCACTAAAGTAGGAAAAAGGGAAGTTCCCTCACCTTCATCTCCTGATTTATTTCCCTCTTTACGGGGTGTGCGGGTTTCCTGCTGCGTTTACTTTCTGGAGGTCTCCCTTTCTCCATCTCTGGCATAGTCCCGGTCTGTGGAAGTGGATCCGCTTTGGATCTGCTGTAGCTGTAGATGGGGCTTCACTGAGTCAGTGAAGTGAGTCCGAGTGAAAGCTGTCACTCGAAATGACAGCGGCTGTCATTCCCCGGACGTGTGAGCTCCTCATCTGGGGCTCCACGCAAAGAGACCGCGGGACATGTGTGTGTGTAGTGCGCTCCGTGCTGGAGGCTCCACTGTTGAACAAGCCCCCACTCGCTCCTCTTTACCGCCGTCGAGTTAGTGTCAATACCGGAAGTAGAATTTCAGACTAGTTATGTAAATAAAATCCCTCCAGCGGTCGCAATAGGTTACTTTACGCTCTGTTGTGGACTGTATCACTGCACAACAACAACAAAGATATGTAAAAACAAAAATATATATCAAATTACATTTAATCTACATCTTACTTTGATCCATAGTATAGTCATTATGGAATTAAGATTGAGAATGCTATTGAAATATTTGAAAAAATGAATTAATAACGTAAAACAATACAAACAAAAATGACTAAATAGAAAAATATAGAATTATGTGCAATTTAGAATTAAGTGTGAATTTCTATATTTTGTGAACCCAAATTATGATAACTGCTTTTATTTTGAAAGCTAACCCACCTATTCTTGGTGGAACTGCACCACTTGACGCTGCCCTCCCCCGGCCACATTTTAGGATGAAGGAGGGAGGGCCTCTGATTTGATGTAACCCAACACCAGGGCGCCCACCTCCGCCCCCTCTTCCCAAATCTCAGCAGATACATTTCATAAGGAATGCAAAGACTGTGTTTTATCTGAGGGGACACAGTACAAACACTGTATAGTCTTGTCCTAAAATAAGGAGACGAGAAGGCCACAGTGGGTTAAATGATACCAGGGGGAGTTTTTTTTCTCTTTTTGATCAGAGCATGTCCAGTGTAAAACACCTGAAATTGCCTCCAAAGTCAAGGTGTGTAAACAGATGAGAAAGTCAGGTGACATTGTCGTCTGTGTACGTCTTTAAGCATTGTGAGCTTTTAAGAGAAACATTTGTGCTGTGTGGTTATTCTGGATGTTAAAGGCCAGGCAGGGGAACCGGTCCCTATCGTGTTTCTCAGCCGCTTAGGAAAAGATGGAGATGATCGAGTTGCATTCGGCAACATAAACATGAGTGTGAAAGGCGTTGTGTTGCTTTTACGTGATTATTTTTACCTGGTTATTTTTACATAGCCTACATGTGCAGAAATAGAGTATATACTGCAGGAGACTTAGAGAGGACGCTGAAGTACACTATATAAATACATTTGGTATGCAGTTTTGATTGGAAAATAACATTTAAAGACATATTTCCCGCATGAGAAGTGTGCGTGAATGCTGAAACATTTATCACTCTCATCACATCATTTGTTGTTGTGCTTTCCCCATTATTATGGGCCAGTTCTGAATGAATTTGTGTTGTTTGTTATATATATTTTTTATATTATGTCCACTTGTTGTGTTAAATGCCTCTGCTGGAACACTTGAAGATATGTAGTAAGCTTGTTCACATAATTAAAAAAAAAACAACCCACAAGATTTTGGACTGTGGAAAAGCATGCCAAGATGGCAGTCAATCCACATCCTATCTTGCAGTCAGTATAGTTAAATCCATATTGTTTTGCTTGATGTATTCTACAAATCATAGCATGATAGTACGGGGTTTCATGCCAGGGCTAGATGAGCACCGATCTGCTGTTCATCGGTATTGTATTGTATATTGTATCATCGTCATCACAATATCAGTGAATGTTATTGTGCTATTGTTGGGAATTTGTCATGAGTTCATGGCTGCATTTGTCTTCATTCAGTTCCAGGAACGTATTCCGGTAAAGAGCGCCATTGATGATTGCAGTATGAAAAAATGTTTTCATCCATAGCTTCGGATATATAATATATTGAGGGTGGTCATGTTGGAGGTGTCCAAAGACAAAGCACCAAATGCTCACAGAATGTAGAGCTTGTGTGGTAACGTCTCTTGTGACATCACAACAGGAGGCCAATCTCCATCGTTTTGTACGGTATGCGTCCACAAAAAAGGCAGTTTGAGTGTATTTTTACACACTGTCTTCTACTGTACGTGGAACCTTGAGTTCAGAATGTTTGAAATATTAGCACATGGTTGGAGGTGAATGTCAGTCTTACTAAAATGTGGGCAAGCTTAGTCCTGTGAAGTACGGTATACATGACTAGTATAATAATACACCACTGCTGGTGTACACAGAAAATAAACTTGTATTTCAAATGCACTTAAGTGTGCTTAAAAATGAAATTTACATGTTATGGTCTAGTAATGAGAGACAGCCAGTAAGACAAGACTTTTCTCCTCTGTCTCCACTCCACTCATAACTGCTCAGTCTGCCCTGGTTGGAGGAATCCAGGCAGCACCGCTCGTGTAAACAGAAATCTGACCTCATGCTCTGGGTTTAGGTTTCGCTCCCTCGTAGACCCGCTGATGACACTCGATCCGACCCTGCTTTGGGAAAACTGGGCTTATCTGATGCCTTACAAAAGGCCCCCCCCCTTTCCAAATCTCCATAACAGCGCACATCTGGTGCCTCTGCAGGGAACGATGGTCCTTTCTGAAAACGAGACGAGGAGGGGGGGTGGGGGGTTAAAGCAAGCAGCCATCCACTTAGACAAATGACAGGGGACTGAGGCTGTCCAAGGGGATGAAGTTACAGTCCCCAAACATCTGGATTGAATTATGAAAACTCCATGGATACATGATAGCAGCCTGTTTACTTTCTCAATTTAAAGGATTTGGAACATCTTTGAGGTTGTCCTGACTCCTCAGCATAAAAAAGTAACACACTGTATTGAGAGGTGACTTACAGTTGCTTGTAATGACCGACAGAGGGCAGTGTCTACTTGATAGAACCCCATTATTTTGTACTACTACACTGCAAAACTGTGTATTCAGTTTCTTTATTTAGACAGGTAAACATACTATTGTAGACCAAATATCACTATCATAACCTTTACACTTAAAACTATGCTGTTTGAGATATAATGGGATGGTATAGTGAGACTATTAGCGATAACTAGCTAGTTCGTCACCGCGTTAGCCTGATAGATAATAGATACACCGATACATTGATTAAGATTGTTGAAAAACTGACAGCTAGAGATGTACTGTAATTCAATTTACGTTCTGTTTTCTGACCACTAGATGTCACTGTTGCCTTACTTTGTAGTGGCCCGACAGGGGCTGTTCAACAGGTTTGCATAGGCATTTTTTTTAAACCTAGGTCAATGGATATAAGGTAATTGCTTGAAATGTATTTCCAAATAAATACCAACGATTGACTAAATCTGCCTTTTCGACCGCAAAACATGCGGTCCAAACATGGCTTCCAACTATGGTCACCATGGCAACGTAATGACGGCGGTCTGGTACAGGTGTCAATTGTATTGTTGGTCCCTTTTCGACATGTTGTTGATTTTAGCCAGAATAAAAGTAAACAGTGACGTAATTGTAATAAAATATAGATGTTGTATGCTCAGCTGAGCCTCCCAATTGTGTTCAAAGTGATTCAATTAACCGCTTACGTAATTAATAACCGTACAATACATACAATACGGCGTCATGTCCGCGGTCTCGCCCTCCTCCCGCTCTCCCTCCTTACTTCCGGACTATTGGTGACGTCATCGGGCTGCGTATATAAAAGTAGTTGAGGGGCAGACAGCTGCGACACTGGAAGCAAAATAGTCGACAGAAGGAAAACGTTCTGTCCACCTGCACTGCTTTTTAACAGCAAGTTCAACATGTGCAAAATGACCATCGTCCACTTGGGAGTGATTGCCTTTGCTATTTGCTTATCAACACAGGTAAGCTTGCATTAATACTGAGTAGAATGTTGTTGTGAGTTGTGATGTTAATTGTATTTCTATGTCTAAAGTCTTTCATTTAATGAGGTAGAGGGGATTTTTAGGGAGTAACTTTACAACTAGGTAGAATTATTTTTTTTAAATACATTAAATACGTTTTTCATTCTCTATGCGTTTTTATCCTCCTTTCTTTACACCTGAGACTTGATGACTCAGATGTAATGATGCCCGCCCTGCACAAATGTGGCGAGAGGGTCTAAAGTTACTTCTGGTGTCAGAAGAAACCTGACCTAGGCGTACGGAACCCTATTGTGCGACTTCCTGATTAATTCATTTGTTTTAAATGCATTTGGGAAAAGGGATGGGATTAAACAAGGTCTTTACTGTCCTGTTCTTCAATGGACATATAAATATACATAAATAAACTAAACCATTGTCATACCGTGTGTGTTTAAAAAGTATGGACACTTTATTAACTTTTTTCCTCATGTTCTCTCCTAATTAGGTGGTCTCTCAGAACAGCACAGACCCCAGCACAGGCATGAACTACACCTCCAACAGCAGCACGCCCACTATGGCCACAGACACCTACAGCAGCTCGACCAACACCACATCCTCCACCACCGGAGCGGGCATCTCGCTGCACACTGCCTTCACCTCCTCTTCTTGCACCTTGCTCCCCATCCTCCTGACGGCAGCCTCTCTTCTGCAGAGCCTCTCCTGTTGAAAGAACCCACACTCGGTCCGGCCCCACTTTTATTACCTATCACAACACTGCACCAGACTAACAGGGATGGACCTCTTTATCATCTTAAGAATAAAAATATGTAATGCAAATCTTTCAGTGACATGGGCGGGACTTTAGCTGGAGCCCCCACCCTCCCCCCTTTTTGCTAAAAAGCAACTCTTGGCTTCACTGGGGAGAGGCTTAGGGCTGCACTTCACTTGTAATGTGGTCACAGTGCTGACCACTTGGTTAATTGTATAACTTCAGCTCCAAATGGCTTCGCTCCCATTTCCCGCTCAATTTGGCTCCTCGATCTTCCCAATTTCAGTTGTATGTAGCAAACAGGACTTTATCGGTCATGCCGATTACCCGCCTATTCTTTTACAGGTTGACCCAGGAAATGACTGACCACACGGGATGTGTTAATGTTAGTTTTCCTCCTTTATAGCTTCTATTTTGTACAAAAGAAAATGTGTTTGTGTATTAGTTGGACTGTAAGATCATGTACAATAAATTGTTAAAACTAAATACTATGGAAATTGTTTCATTTTTGGGTCAAAGGAGAACACAGAAGGATGGCGCTACAGCTGTGTTGGTGCTGCCAGGCAGTCTAGACGGGCAGCTGGTGGGCTATAATGACTCAGCATTCCCTGGTACTACCGTTGATCTCCTTTTGGATCAGAGCCACGGGGGAATGCAATACTTGCTATGGCCGTCAAGGGACTCAAAACAATGGTGTACGTCATTGCGAGTGAGATAACGTGTTTAAAGAACCTTAAGGCAAAGTCACATAGAAACCTTCAGCTCCCTCAGCGCATTTACATAACAGCCAAATAAAGACATAATAAAAATATTTGAATAATCCCGGGTAAATCTAAATGTTTGAGACTTGATGCCCAACCCTATTAATAAATCAAACACTTTCATAGAACATAGAATACCAGTTTACAACTTTCTACATCCATGTTTTAACATTAGAGCCCTCTAGACATACAATAGCACCCCTACAGCCGCCTTTGTACTCAATATAATTGATAAAATCAGAGATAATAAGCTATTTAAGACATAAATAATACTGCTGGTGTGTGTTTCAATACATGTCCGGATGTGTGGACAGGAAGTGATGTTGGGGATTCAGAGTTGAGTTTCAGCCAGAGTCCCTCCACAACTGTCCCCTGTGTGATATTATTTTTATGATAATGATGTTGATTATTAGCATAATTGTTATTGTGCCTGTTGTACGCTAATACAAACCTGCAATAATTGTGAATGGCGATGAAGTCTGGTGTGTGTTACTAGTGACACCTAGTGGCCAGTGTAGAATGAAATTAATCAATGTGGTTATTAACGTTCATGATTTCGGCTCATTTGGTCATTTTTATAAAGAAGAATACAAGAATACATACAAATTGCAAATAATAGGCTGCGGTCAACCACTAATCACAATGAAACCATCCACCAGCATTTCAGAATCCAAAATGGTCGACTCCTGTAGTTTCTAATGTGCTACACCGTGAAGCTGGAAGTAGCCAACACAAAAACAAACTTTAACACATACCTATATGATGATTTAAAAATTATTTTGTTTATAGAACCGAGCATCCCTTAATTCATTTAATACTCAGTTTGCAATGAAATGAAACATTTTCCGCTCTCTCAAGAATCAAAACCAGTACAGCTCCATCATCTTGCATCATTATCTGTAAACCAGGAAGTGGCCTGCTAATAAACAAATGGACAAAAAGATGTTAATTTGTTCATTCTTGCAGAAAACAATCAAAAATATGCTCCTAACTGTCATACAGACAACTTGTATTCATGTTATTGGAGACATCATAACAATGTTGGCTTTAAAGTGGCTGGACAGAAGCAAATGACACAGCCAGCATATCAAACATGTCTGTGGGTTGAACTGCATGGACGCTGTGATGGCAGACTGAGTAGCGTGCGGTTGCGGAAATGCCTCAGCACCAGTAAAGCCAACCTCATGACTCATTAGCCCGACCTATTGTCTGTCAATCCTCTCTGCACTATTAACCTCTGTTCTATGAAACGTCCCTTTTCTGGATGCATCCTTTTAAAACTTGTCCTCTACCGGTTTTCTCTCTAGGTCGTACTTTATTGTGTTTTTTTGTGAAGAATGACTCTCTCACAGTCTGTTCTTTAGATCACAAAAAGCATGTGGAGCATCAGAGTCTCAAGCAAATTTTGAAGTGTGTATCATTTGTGAATAATTCTTAAAGGACATCAGCGACTGGAATAGACCTGATGACCTAATTCGTTGACAATTTGAAGAAGGCAACCAGCATTCCTCCAATTTTTTTTTTTCACGAAATGACACACTTTCAAGGTTTCTTAATGTATTTCTAAGCGATGAGCGATGTGTGACTAACATACAGTCATCCCTCTGGCGACGTGATGTGTGACTCTCAACAAACCTTTAATCATTGAGTGTCGGCTTTGAATTATTCACATAGCCGCCACAGTTGCAGGGACAATGCCCCCCATGCATGTTCACATGAAAACTAGCATCTTCTTATACCTGCAACCCCTGGTCAATGGGAGCTAGGGGAACATGTAACGAGTAACTGAACATATAGGAGAACAGTACGCTACCTCGCTCGCAACAACAATGCAGCGTATGAGTGCATTCTCCTGCAGAGAAGACACTTGTCCACATGTAACTTCATTCATACGTCACATTAAAAGTACTTTGGGACTTGACTTCAGGTACAAGTTTGCTTGTGAGGTTCGTAAATAATTCAGGACTCAGTGTCACATGTCTCGTAATTAGCAAATGTGAAGATAGATGCTCACTTCAAAAGAATGGAATGGGCTGGAACATGTGTACTGCATACTGTATATATACTATCAATGCACATTTACTGTCTAAATAGCGAGTATTAAGGTAATTACAGTGTGGTCTGGGGCTGCACGAGTGGGGAACTGCGGTTCATTGAGGGGAAACATGAGTTCCGACATGTACCATAATGGCTGTGGAGTTTGCCTGTGCGTGTGTGGGTTTTTGTCCGGGTATTCCGGTTTCCTCCCACATTCCAAAAACATGCTAGGTTAATTGGCGACTCCAAATTGTCCATAGGTATGAATGTGAGTGTGAATGGTTGTTTGTCTATATGTGCCCTGTGATTGGCTGGCCACCAGTCCAGGGTGTACCCCGCCTCTCGCCCGAAAAGAGCTGGGATAGGCTCCAGCACACCCTGACCCTCATGAGGATAAGCGGTAGAAAATGAATGAATGAATGAATGAATGTACCGTGACAGTGTGAAGCAGAGCATGATTTCCCAACATGATGACGAGCACAAACACAACTTTTCCAGCCACATGGAATCAATAACATCAGCAGCTTTCTGTAAAACCTAAAAAAATCAAGCTAATAGTGTTGAAACCAGATTTCGAGACACTAATGCCTGTGTATGGCACGGCGGAATAGTGGTTAGCGCGCAGACCTCACAGCTAGGAGACCAGGGTTCAAATGCCATCTTTGTGTGGAGTTTGCATGTTCTCCCCGTGCATGTGTGGGTTTGCTCCGGGTACTCCGGTTTCCTCCCACATTCCAAAAACATGCTAGGTTAATTGGCCACTCCAAATTGTCCATAGGTATGAATGTGAGTGTGAATGGTTGTTTGTCTATATGTGCCCTGTGATTGGCTGGCCACCAGTCCAGGGTGTACAGAGGGTCCAGCACCCCCGTGACCCTCGTGAGGAAAAAGCGGTAGAAAATGAATGAATGAATGAATGAATAATGCCTGTGTATAGTTCAAGAAAAACTAGGCGCAAATGTGTGTTATTATTATGAAATTGGTCATTTTTGCTGTTTAAATTAGCTATCTTTCAGTTTTATGCTGCTAAGTCTTTCTGAAGATGTGAGAGAGGCCTCAACTTTGATAATGTTCAAATTACTTATATCACAAAGCTGAGATGTACAGGTTGTTTCTTCCTGAAATACGTGTACTGTATATACCAGTAACTTGGCCCTTGTATCCTTTCATTTTTCATTATGTGGCCCTCAGTGGAAAAAGTCAGACTATTCTCCCTCGCGTACTCTACCTGTGACCTTGTTGTCCGAATTTGTTTTACAAATCTTTGCCTTATGTTTATCTAGCAGTTTCTTTAGCTCCAGCCTGACCCAAGTCTTTCAAGTGGCTTCAAGTCGGGATGTTTACACATAGCCCAAGTCCATTTGAATGCATTTACATCATCACAAACCAACGTTGCACATTTGCAAGGCTGCCGTCACACTGCAAATGTTACTACATTACAACCACCACCACAGCCTTCTGTAATTTGAGGTGTAGCTATTGTTTTTAATCATTCATTCATTTTCTACCGTTTTTTCCTCATGAGGGTCGCGGGGTGCTGGAGCCTATCCCAGGTGTCTTCGGGCGAGAGGCGGGGTACACCCTGGACTGGTCAGCCAGCCAATCACAGGGCACATATAGACAAACAACCATTCACACTCACATTCATACCTATGGACAATTTGGAGTCGCCAATTAACCTAGCATGTTTTTGGAATGTGGGAGGAAACCGGAGTACCCGGAGAAAACCCACGCATGCACGAGGAGAACATGCAAACTCCACACAGAGATGGCCAAGGGTGGAATCGAACCCTGTTCCTCCTAGCTGTGAGGTCTGCGCGCTAACCACTCGACCGCCGTGCCGCCCTGTTTTTAATCATTAATTAGTTTTTAAAAAATATGTAAATAAATATGTATTTTATAGCTTGTTCACTGTAATTTTGCTTATGTAAACTGAGTTTACATTATCGTGATTTGACTTTTACGACACGCTCATGTTGCCTCTGCGTGATGTCGTCGTCATGGGATAAAAATAACACAACAACGTACCACGTGTGCGTGCGATGGACCTGCTGAGCATGACAAAGCACAGCATAGAGACTGACACAATAAATTACTAATCTTTGAGGTTTTATCGTTAAATGCTCACTTCCTCCTGGATGTTCTGCTTCTGCTAAACCCTGACCACATGTCATGAACACACCCCTGCTTCCTCGTTTTTTGAAAATGTCAGTTTTTCCGTTGTTTTTGGAATAAATTGAGACATTTTTGTATTGACCATGATGTAGACATGGAGCTTCAGGGAGAGTACTTCCATAATGATATCAAAATAAAGGTCAGGCTAGGGATCAGTTGAAAGGTTTTTCCTGCCAGATGGCCGCCGCTTGTACACTCGTCCCCCTCCCATCTCCCAGCGAGGAGGCACCAGGTTGCTGTATCAACAGACAGCTTAAGTGGATCATTGGTGGAGGCAGGCCTCATCTAATAAGTTGTTTAGATGGATGGGTTCCTCTCATTTCCACTAATCACAATGCCTTGACAAACAGGCTATAATGAGTTTGCTCATTTGGCAGTCCGCAGTTTCTGAGGCTTACAATCTGGGGTTGCTACGGAAACCAAACAAAAGGCAAGATGCTTGACGCCACTTGTGGAACGATGCTTGGTGAAGTCACACTGAGGTTGATTTGCTGATTTCACACAAGTAATTAAAAACTTAAAGTCATATTCACACCAGCAGTGTAGACACTCTCCCTTTTGTGCGCCTAACTTGACCTCTTTAGCAGGGAGCCCCAAAGAGCTAACCTGATTTCATAAGCAAATCAGGTTGGATGCCAGATTTAGAGCTAGCCCTCGTATGTCCATGGCAACCAAACCAAGTGTCCACAGAGAGTGGCTGCAAATCTAGGACACCCTCCTTTCTCCTCCTCAGAATCCTCGCGTCCCTGTGTGACCTTTAGGAAAGACACCTGATGCTGTGTAGCGTCACCTGTGTGCTGCATGGCAATATATTCCACCCGCATGGGAGTGTGTTATACTGAAAGAAGGCTATATGAGAAGGCAGAAACCTAAAGTGTTTGAATAATCCTCCACACAATGACTGTTGAATATTGCGTGAGAGTGAGAGTCTGTGGCGCCATCTGCTTTGTTGTCGAAGCTCAACTTACCTGTCGAAAACACCAAAACCGCACTGTGTTCTTGGTAGTTTTACACACGGCTATTAATAACCAATTGTATGTTTTTAAAAATGTTGCAAATCTCGACACACTTTATAAACCCTTGGTTATGGCAGTGGGATTCCTTATTTATAAATTCATAATTTTTTTATACCTAGTATAGAAAACCTGTTAATGATCTTCTAAATATGATTTTTAACATGAGAGCCCTCTAGACATGACCTAACACCCCGATACAGAAAATAAGTCATTTAACACATAAATAAGACTTGTGCTACTATAAATGTGTTCCCCTCAAGCAAGCTGAGGGATGGGTGAACAGGAAGTGATGTCAGGGTCCAGAGTTGAGATCCAGCTTTTCTGTTGTAAAGGCTGCAACAGTAGCCCTTGTTGTTATTAGTGATTATTGTGCCTATCGTGTAATAATTCACATGCAATAATTTGTTCCAGTGCATCAAAACCTTACAGACACCTTGTGACCATTACTGCATTGCAGTATCCTGATTGTCTTGAAAATGCTTACTTTATTTATTTTGTACTAGTAAAAGGTCGAATTCAACCACAAAACAGCATGATTTATGAATTCATATATTTAAAAAAAATGATAGAGTGAAACCCTGAAAATCGAAGCGTGACGTAGCTAGATACGACTATTTCTCAAAAAAAAAACCAGAAAACAGACCCTCTATTTCACATTATTTTATATTCCTTGCAGTAATTATTTTCCATGATGAAAATGTATACAGTATCTGTGCACCTGACAACAAAGTTACAGAACGAAAATAAATAGCCAAAGCCGCCCTTTTTTCTTAATGACAGCTCATTAGCAGCTTGACGCTCAGCCCCCACCCCACCGCCACCAGCAGGCAGTGACATTTGTATAATGAATGCGGTTCATTTTCACCACTAATGGGAAACAGAGAGAAAACGTTGTTGCACTTGGATAAGCAAGATGGTGACAAGATGCCGGGGTTAGGAATATATCTGCATCATTTGTGTACCACTCCAAATTGTGGCGCTGTTGTTTGCAAATACATAGAAATGAGGGCATTGTTAGAATTTGCAGACAAAATAATTCAAAACCCATGTTTGAAATACCACTATTGCCTCATATGGCAGTATGGTAATTATCCCACGTGAAAGTTATTGTATTGTAAAGAGATATTATCTATGGGAAAATAGCACACGTACTAAAGCTCCCTGTGGGTACAAAAAAGGGCTATTGCATGTTTTTATCAGCTGTACATGGTATACATAATAATATTAGCATCACAATAACATTGACTGAATGAACACAGTTAGCATAATGTTAGATTACTAGTCACTGCCACTTGAGGTTTCCTCCCACATTCCAAAAACATGCTAGGTTAATTGGCGACTCCAAATTGTCCATAGGTATGAATGTGAGTGTGAATGGTTGTTTGTCTATATGTGCCCTGTGATTGGCTGGCAACCAGTCCAGGGTGTATCCTGCCTCTTGCCTAAAGTCAGGGATAGGTTCCAGGATACCCCAGTGACCCTCATGAAGATTACAGATAATTAATGAATGAATACATTTAGATTCTACCTTCAAATTTCTTGGTTTAGCACATTATTGGTAGAAAGACTAAAACCAGCAATGTAGGATTCTTTTTATCCAAGCAGCAGTCAGGGGTAATAACTCGGCTCATTACAGACCGGCTGTAATGAGTCGGTGCAGACAAAGCACCCAGTTTCCAGTGTGTCCCAGTCGTTCCCCCCTGAGAGCTGTGATCATAATGATGGCGCTGTTTGTTGCCTGGTTTCATGGTGTATCATAATCACATAAACCATAACTCTCCTCTCACTGGAATAAACACACATTGTTTAGTATATCAAAAGCCTGTCCTTTTGGCGGTTTAAACAGGTACATGTCAATAAATGAGAACATTTTTTGAAAGTTAATTTGTTGCAGTACTTCATTTCAGACACTGAAACTTATGTTTTATAGATTCAGCCTGAAATTAACCCCTAACTCTAATTTATTGAGTGCATTCAAATTTAAAATAATGAAAAAATCTTTAATGATTTGAAATAGTTGTGCATAATTAAATAGTTTCTGCCACCATTATAAACATGAACAATGTTACATAACTGGGAGGGTCAACAGTACCGAATACAGTACAGTGTAATGTAATCTAATCTGGGTGACGTCATAGCCAAACCCGCGACTCTATTGGTCAGAATATTAACATCCCCAATCTGATTCGCTGTTGCCGGGAGGTCAGAGGTTACATTGTTATGTAGCCACCTAGCTAGCAAGAGGGCTGTTGATGTTGTTTGTTTTAACACTTCGACACCATCATTTATCACTCGTATACGCGCATACATCTTTATCGGTTGTGTTTTTATTGAATACAATTTTATGGACAATGTTGTGTTCCCAGGAAGTTGGCGTTAGCCGCGACGAACTTATTAGATAGCTAGGTTGCTAGCTCTTAAAGGGACAAGCGTCTTCCATGTTGTAGTGTCATGTCTCAAAATTGACCTTGTTGTCATCTTAAGAACTGCTTAGAGTCGCATCGCTAGTGATGGCATCAACTAGACTGCTTTGCTTATTCAGGGTTAGGACCGCAACTTCGACCCGAGCTGGTGCCGTAGCCTGGTGCCTCCGAAGACATGTCAGCTCCTCACCTTGGCGTCTGCAGAGCACCATGTCTGCCTGGGTCATCGATCAGTTTGGCACTAACGAAGTTCTCAGATACTCAGAAGACACCCCCGTCCCCACGATCACCTCCTCCAGTCAAGTAATGATCAGAGTCCACGCTGCCAGTCTCAACCCTCTGGATGTGTCTATGAGAGGTAGGTGGGATGTCACATCAGCAAGCACCTGCTGTAGTGTAACCACAAATGCTACTTTGCTTCACTTTAGGAGGGTATGGAGCAAAGCTGCTCAAGCTACGAAAGAACCCATTATCTATGATGGACAATGACGGTGAATTTCCTCTGATCCTGGGTCGGGATGTGTCTGGTGTGGTGGTGGACTGTGGATCTGAGGTTGCCCATTTTACACCAGGAGATGAGGTACACATGGAAAAACTTTACAAAAATACACAGACTTATAATGACAACATTTAATAACCACAAAGGCAGTGTAAGTTCAAGTGTAAAAATAAGTATTGCTAGCAGTTAATGCAAGCAGCAGCAGTTAAATTAATTGAGATGTTATCTATCTGTAATGTAGTGTTTATATAGTATACTTTTTATGTAGGGAATAAATGATATTTAAAGATTGAAATGTTGTTCTGTAGGTTTGGGCTGCTGTACCCCCGTGGAAACAAGGCAGTCTGGCAGAATATGTCAATCTCACAGAGTTTGAGGTGAGATATCAAGGTTGTGATATGTTCTTAATAAGTGGCAACATCAACTGTTGATGTTTTCGTGTGTGTGTGTGTTTCTTACAGGTTTCGCATAAGCCCAAATGTGTGAGTCACGTGGAGGCGGCGTCCATCCCTTATGTTGCCAGCACTGTTTTGTCTGCACTTGTTAATGCAGGTGGTCTTTGCAGAGACAGCTCCTCCAATAAAAGGCAAGCATGAACGTGGACTCTCAGCTCCTTTCCCCCCAGCATTCACACACAGAACACAGTAAGATATAAACAGTGTAAGTCCATAGCCTCCTTTCAGTTCATTCAAATCAAACCAGTTGATTATACACACCTAATTTCTAATCATATACGTACATTTCCCTTTTCCACCTTTTTCTGTTAGTGACATCACTTCTACAAGTCATTTAAAGTGCTTTTTCTTCTAGAGTTTTGATCACTGGCGCATCAGGAGGTGTTGGTACATTTGCTATTCAGGTAAATCACAAGCTCTTTAACTCCTACTGTGTCTTTGTGTGTATATGATTGTTTTTTCCCCTGTTTTCTGCCAGTTGGCAAAGGCCTGGGGAGCCCATGTTACAGTCACTTGCTCTCACAACGCAGAGGGCCTCGTTCGAGGACTGGGGGCCGATGAGGTGGTGGACTACGCTGCAGAAGATGCAGCAGACCAACTAGGAATGATGGAGAGGTATGTGTCATTTTTACCATAAAGAATAGGGTTGTTGGTGGACAGTAGATTTCCACTTTTTGTTGGGGTTACTCTCCAACAAATGAGGGGGCTTGCTCACCCCCTGCAAACCCTTCTCCTAACTCAACTGATCAACATTTGCAATAAACATGACTCTCTTCATTTGCAACATCATACAAGTAAATGCATTTTAAGTATACTGTAATATATATAGGCTCTCACTACTAATGAAGGACTGATGATCCGTACTGCTTGCCTGTTAATTCCAATAATGATTTACGAAAATATATCAACTTGTGTTCACCTTGCTGCAGGTTTTGAGGCTGGATTGACTGTCTAAGCTAGCTCTCAGCGCACAATTATGGTGCATTCAGGAGCTGGCAAAACATTAGTGACACATAAAGACAAACATGTAAAAATGATGGGGTTTAAAACAGCGGTGTATGTATGCTGTACATTTTACCTGTATTGTCACCGATTCCTGGTGAATCACAAATATGCAAGGACCGTGAACATTATATCAGATTTTTTTTGTGTCTTTCTTCATCATTGGAAAATGGTCACAATGTTATTTTACTGCATGTTATTTCAGATATAATGGATACGTGTTTGTGGCAATTATAATAAAAGCAGGAGGAGGATTCCATTTAAACAGCCTGAATGTTCTTTGCGGTCACTGTCTAGTTTCCATGGCTACCAAGGCTCCAGGCCAGTGTGGTTGCTCCCTTAACCATCTCATTGCCCTCGCTGCAATAGTGGTCAACTTTGGTTTAAGCTTTGAAGACAAAAATAATGAGTGGTGCTTTTCCTAATGTTGTGATTTTCTCATCTTGCCTCATCAGATTTGACGTGGTTTTGGACGGCGTGGGTGGAGATACAGAGGAGTGGGCGGCGGGCCTGCTGAAGTCCTGGTCTGGGGCTAAATACGTCACACTGGTAACCCCTTTACTCTTCAAAACGGATTCCCTCGGCCTGCTGGATGGGCTCATTCACGCTGGATCCAGCCTGCACACGAAGGCCATACAGGTGATGTCAACACACATCACACAAGATATGATTGGTGGAGCTGCTTAATGTGCTGAGTCCACTTGTGCTGGTCAAGCAAAGTATGCGTGGATGAGACTGCGTTGGAAGTGGGGGCATTAGTGTGGGTGCGGCGAGTGTGAGCCGAGTTGCCGGCTGCTGAAGCAGCAGTATTTGCTGTTTTTTTGCAGACAACTGTCTCGCAACCCCTCCCCAACAAATACCGATGTTTGTGTGTTTCTTGCCAAGCCTCCGAGCCCCTTTTGTCCCGTGGCAGCAGCCGGCGTGTCAGTTTTGAGGGGCTCAGCTATCAGCAGCCACACCCCCACAGCTTCACAGAAACAACTGAAGTGTGACATCGCAGCTCAATTGAGCCCTCTAGTGTTCAACTCCTTAGCAACATGAATAAAAAAGCCCTCCAGAAGACAAAAAGCAAATACCAAATACCAAATGTGGCTTCCCCTTTGGACTCAGATTGAGACAGTTTTTAATTACATTCACTAGTCTCAATATTAGGTACAGTACACCTGCACCACATAGGATATTGTTGGTAATACCAAATGTTCCTAAATTCAATTAGTAATTTTGTACACAATGTGATTTTTTTTTGTACTTGCCCTCCCTTTGTTCACTTTTATAGAATCTAATATCAAATGGCGTGTTCTACCGCTGGGGATTCTACGCTCCGGATGGGCCGGCCCTGGATGAGGTCAGCAAGCTGGTGGATGCCGGGAAGGTACTGGAATGACTCACTACTGATAACATCCCTTGCATTTGAAGTCAAAGCAGGCTGAACATACACAAGGAGAGATTCCACAGATACCTGTATTGGATTCTCAGTCCTGCAGTTTTGTTTTGGAATGCACATGACATTCCTGCTGTGTAGGTTAGTCGGTGTCCGATGGAATCGGACGCTGAATGGATTTTTACACGGTGCTGAGCAGCCATTCGCACAGGCGTGTTGGACCTTAGTGCTTTTGTCCTGGAGGCTTAGGCTACAGCAAGCAGCCGATTTAGACCAGTGGCGGGAAGCTATGGACACACACACACACACACAAGTCCCTCTCTCAGTCAGAAGTGTTTCCAGTGTGTCAACATCACAGCGCTGTCCATTCATTGTTAAGGACGAGAGATGCTGACCAGAATAACAAGCCCGGCTGCGTATGTGCCCGGACCTGCTCAGGATTGTCCAGCCTCATCACATTCTATACCCCATCCCCCTCTCACTTTTCCCACATTTGAAGCTCTGGAATTCTGGGTATTTAGGCATAAACCTATAAAAACACAAAATATTCTCCCAAACATAAACATAACAAGTAGCATAAAGACCATCATACCATTTTTTCATCAGATAATGTGATGAAGTCAAAGTAATATATTACCATAATACATAAAAGTAATGGCTTCCTTTCTGATACTCCATGCCTCGATGAAATATCAGATACCTTATGTGTACCATATGTGCTCCAGAGTACGTAGTTTGTGTTACACCTGATAGATGCTTGCTAATTGTCGTTATCTTCAATGCTAGTTGGAACAATCACCTTTTTAAAAGTGTTTACGTATGTTTTTATTTCCAGATCTTACCAGTGGTGGAGGCCACGTTTCCATTCAGCCAGGTGCCCCAGGCTTTTCAGAAGTTGGAGCACGGCCACGCCAGAGGCAAGACAGTCATTAGCATTACAGACGACCACGAGATAGGAGAGGAGGAAATGGTCCAGAACGGGTTACCCTGAGCAAACGTCGCAAACACAGAACTAGTGACGAACTAGGGACGCCAAAGGGGTGATGATGACGCACTGTTTGTCTATACAAGGTCACTTTGGCCAGAGAGGTCCTGATTCCGCCTACACAAGGTACCTGAATTTTGATGCTTAAATGTTATCTCATGGACAAACAAGCAGTGATGCAGCAATTGTGTTGCTCTTTCCGTGTGCAGACACTAGGGGGTATATTTACACTGTATCCGGGATTTGTTGTGATATATTGTGGTCAAAATAGTCTGTTTTTTTGCCTTAACTTTTCTTTTCAGAGATTCTTATTGCAGGGAACACAATTAATCCAACATTTTGTTTATATGCTCTAAATTATTCTTCATTCGGCGCATGTCATTATACTGTAGAAAGTGGTTAATATACATATGTTTGCACAAATTAAAAGGCATACAATACAATGCTAAGGGAAGTAGATTTGTTTTATTGCTGGATACAAAGCAAAATTACATTTGAATAAAAATATTCGAGGTGTTAACACTGTTTAAGTTAATTACAATGAGAAGACAAACATATAAAACCTTGAGCTCTTACTGGAAGCATGAAGAAGGTTCTTTTTTTTTATTCAAGTTCAAGCCTCACTGCTTGTATGTTGTTTTTTAAACTTGTAATACATTCGTCGGAATTCTTTCAGTGACTCCACAGAAAGGTAAAAAAAAAAACAGTTGCGGAAAAGGTGCATGTTGTCCTTGAACTTTCGTGTGTCTTAGCAGCTGCACATGTGAGACTCATGCTAGCCTTTTTTTTTTTATATAATCTCCACATCCCACATCTGGTGTAGTTTAGTTGGATCGAGGGTGTTGAGAATCACTTGGTTTTTGTCGTAATGATGCCCCCCTGTAAAAGACATATTGGATATTAGCAATACTATATATTGATATGTAGTGATGCTATACAACTAAAGGACACAATAGAATCCCAATAGACAGTGTACTAGTATTGTTTCGTCCACAAGGTGGCACTGTAGACAGTGATGCACAATGATAATTATAATTATGATAATATGCTGCAATTAAAGTGAATATATCTAGAATGTTGTCCGAGTACAAGCTCACCTTTCACCTCCAAGACCAAATTGGAGTTCGGCATGTAGCGAATGAAGCCCTCGGGTGTGATGCTCCACACATGGTTGTCCTGCTCGGGCGTGAGACCCAAGCGGCATCCCGCGATGGTCACGCTACCACTGGGGCTTAGGCAGCACTCCTCCAGCATCTGCAAAACAAAAACAAACAAAACTCTTGTTATATTTGAACACATTTACAGTCCAAGTGTCCAAAACTTATTCTAAATAAAAGTACCTTGCAATGAAGATGCCCGCCGCGGTAGACCCAGACCTGCTCAAAACCGTCAGTCTCCTCCGCCTCTTGAATCCGCAGCAATTTGACCTCCTCCAGATCGCCGGTCACCGACATCATAAGCCGCGTCTGTCTGTTCCTTAAACGGAAGTGCACTTGCCTCTGCTCAGACAACACACAACACACCAGGTCCATTTATTAAGGGCAGAGGTTGTCCGGTGTCTTATTAGTGGTAAGGTGTTTATTCATGGGAGTCTTTTATTTGTACTAATGCAAGTGCATTTTTAGAGTAATATATATTACTCCCGGGGACTGCACATTGGGGAGTGGTTAACGTGCAGGCTTCACAGCTATGAGACCCGAGTTCGATTCCACCTCCAGACATCTCTGTGTGGACTTTGCGTGTTCTCCCCGTGCATGCGTGGGTTTTTTCTCCGGGTACTCCGTTTTCCTCCCACATTCCAAAAACATGCTAGGTTAATTGGCGACTCCAAATTGTCCATAGGTATGAATGTGAGTGTGAATGGTTGTTTGTCTATATGTGCCCTGTGACTGGCTGGCGACCAGTCCAGGGTGTACCCTGCCTCTCGCCTGAATACAGCTGGAATAGGCTCCAGCACCTCCCGCGACCCTCGTGAGGACACATGGTAGAAAATGAATGAATATATTACTCACCCCCCAATGTTCATTCAGGGATGATGCACCTACCGGTTAATTGGGGCGTGGCGTCTACTAGGACGGAGACCACTATTTCAGGAAATGACGCCAAATGCATTTCTTGAATAATTTAATTGTTTTTAAATGGTTTGATGCCTCCAGCAATTAATCAGGGCCATGGCATTTATTAGAATGGAGGCCACTATTTGAGGAAATATACACCAATGCAGAAATGGTGCCAGTAAGGAGTATCGTTGCACCTAATGTTGTGGCAAATGAGTTTCCTTATACTGTGGGCAAAGGGTACCAGTGGTTTATTAGGGGTAAGGCCTTTAGGGGATAATACATGCTTTATTCGCAAAACTGCATTTTAATTATACTATTTTGTAATTTCATTAATATCGTTTCTTATGGATGATTCACAATTTGAGGAAACATGACATACAAATTGTTGCATACCTGCAAAAGGGGACGGAGGGATCCAATTTTATTCCACTTGCTGAAGTGATGCCAGTCAGGCACCTCACCAGGTTTGACCAAAATCTGAGCCCCCCGGTAGTTGATCCCCTCGTATAACACCCACCTGGCAAGACAGGAAGTAAACACAAATATCAGCAACTGGGTTTGACCGATTAAATATAGTCTTCAAAGGGTACGGAAATAACCATATCACTGGCACTCTGGTTCAGGTACCGATCGCAGCAGCACCATCGGGACCAAGTTAACCCGGATGTACTACTTGGATTGGTTCCCTCATACACTGTAAGTGCTGTATTTCCTCAAAGTTGGACTCACAGGTGAGGTCTGAATGTTTGTCCTCAAAATCAATTGGATAAAGGTTGTATGATGGTGATAATTTGATGCTGGAACAGATTATTATTGTGAAATCAGACTTTTACTTGTCTACTGTGTGAGTCCCACACTATTTTTTTTGTTGTTGCAGGGATCACTAGAGTATTTGGGTTGGCTTGCCTGTGATGCAATCTCCAGTTCTGAATTGCTTCTGCGTTAAAAATAAAAAAGGGGTGGAATAGAATTGGAATATAAACAGTGCACACACAGCATGGAGCTGTCAAATTCACACCATGCAGAGAGAACTTGGACATGGCTGGATGTACGACACTACTCACATTCCCCCCTCCACCAGCACCGACTGGACCCGAGCGCAGCCTTCAGCCAGGTGAAGATTGACACAGCCGTCTGTCAGTACCACCCGCTTTCCACGCAGACCGCAGCGCTCAAAAAGAATGATGGAGGGCTGCGAGAATTCCTGCCAAGTGGGAGAGAAGCATTAAAGAACCTCGTGGTGGGTGGAGTGCAGCAGTCGCCCATGCTAAATCAAAAGGGAGCTTTTTTTTGGGTAAGTGTCACCATGACAACAGACAACACTGACCTTTGTGCCCACTGTTTTCTCGCAGGGGGATGGCTAAAGGTTTTATAGTAAATCATTTGTAACTTATTTCTATACAACTGTTTTTGAAAAGAGGCTGGAAGAAACCATGTGCACAAACATCAATGCAGTGATGTAAAAATACTACAGATAGTATCACATTATTGCATGTACACAATCCTGAATACCACTTTTTTTTTTGCACAATTTGCAGTAACAAAAAAAATTGAGGTTCAAAAAGAGCAAATGTAATCAAATTAATATTGCAGGGAAAGTATATAATACTGTACATTATAGGAAAACATGGGGAAATTATACATATTGCAGGAAAAATATGCAGTAGCAAAATTGAAAAATATCCATATCACATTTAAAAAAAAGAAAAAAATAGAAAAATATATATAATATATAGGAAAAATATTTATACTGCAGTAAACAAAATCTGGAACACTGCTGTAATATGGAGCACAAAAATAGGGAAAAAACAGGAAAATATCACAGTCGCAGTAAAAAAAAAAAAAACAGTAAAACAAACACAGGCAAAAATATTGATACCACAGGAAAAAAAGTACACATACAACAAAATAAATTTGACAAAGATCTTGGCTTTTAACAACACAGTATTGATAAACCAGCATCAAATATCGAAAACCATTTCAACGTAAAGTATCAAAACAAGTATGAACTTTGCGGCAATGAGGCATATTTCTATATTTATATTTGTGGTGATAATATCTTTATTGGATGTTGTAATCTAAACATCCACAATAGCTTGCATTGAGATTTATTGGAAGTGTGTGATAAGCGGTAGAATAAAAGAATCATTAACTTACAAAGCCAACTGTCTGTAATGATTGGATGGCGGTGCTCGCGTTGAGGCAACCCATCGCCCTCAGGTCGGGGTAGTTCCCCTCCTCTAACAGATACATCCTGCCAGTGAAGTCCCGACCGTCAAACGCCAGCCAACTGAGAAACATTTAACACAATAAGCTAAATGAGTCATTTGAGAGGATTCAAGTTTAAATGCCGTGTATGTCCCTCACCTGCCGACCAGGACCTTGCAGGAGGCCACCGTGAAGCCTTGCTGCACGGTGGCCATGCTGTCCTCCAAAGAAAGGACGCTGCCTTGAAAAGCAGGCTCTGAGAAAAGTTGCACCTGAGGCGTGAAGAGCATAGCAACAAGCATTAGTCATGGCTGTGAGCCCCTCTCATGTTTCTCTGCTACATAAACTGGTATCACATACCTTGAATTTGGCCATGTTCTCAAAGTCATCCTGAAATACAATGGAAAAAAGTGTTATTTGTTATATGTTATTTGGTTTCTCCAATAATTCAATAACAGGAAGTTGTCTTTTTTGTACTTTGCTTTCATTGCCAGTTCTTCATCATGTGCTTTATTAAAAAAAAAAATCCCCCGTGATGAGTCATGAAGAGCATATGACAGATATTTTCCCCTAACATTGTTTCATTTTTTCTGGAATTTTTAGTGTCGCGTGCTCCAAAAGATATAAACAACAGCTTCCTCATCTCAGCACGGACAATGTGACTCATGCACTCACTGAATCTCAGTGTGTCAAATACGTTGTTTACATTTAAATTCATTACATTAATAAAGGATATGCGGAATATTTGGACACATAACATATGAAACAAAAACCCAGGGAATCCTTATTATGTATGTCTGGCTTATTTGTTCAAAAATGATTCACAACTTCTTTCTTCTAATACCAAGCGGCGTTCAAAATTAGGAACTGAGGTTGCAAATAAAATCAAATTTATTGACTCTTATGTAGCCGGATAACGCGATAAATACTACAAGCAGTTGTGCTACAATTACAATGGTAAACGTGCTATTAAATGAAATCTGATATGTAACTAATATTGCTTACACTGTGGACATGTCTTCCATTTGGTTTTGATTGATGGATATTTGCTCATGGGTTGTGTTAAATTATGTCTCAATTGGTGCAATATGCTAAGTGTACAGTAAGTGTGGACGTGTGCGAACACAACCTCCAGGGTTGTCAAATTGTTTGAATTCTTGAGCCCTACTTAGCTGAAAACAGTTGTTTCCACCACTTGGGTAAATGCTGGCTCAGAGTGATGAAGCTCTTACCAGCACAACAGGCATGGCAGAAGCAAGCCGGTCCTGTCGCGCTAACCAGTCTTCTGGGCATCCGTAGAGGCCTTTTTCAAGGATGTAGGACTCGCCACAAAAGCCAGGCTCTTCAAACACAACCCATCTACAAGAGAAAACAATTCATTTGAATAGACTGATGACGTGTTATGCAAACATGACTTTTTAATTCTTGTCCCAGGAGCCTGTTAATGAGCACCAAATGTGAGGAAAAAGGTCTTGAGGTCTTTTTTGGATGTTTTCATGACATCCTTCTTCATGGACACCACAAGTAGGTCACAATCCAGGTAGTAAGCACCTCCCCCATGCATGCTTCAACTGGCGAAAGTTTGGCGTGGCAGTGTGTACTTTGTGGGTTACACATGCAAGTGCTATGTTTGCATCCGTTGGCCTTTTGTGTTTGCTAGCATGCAAGAGGAGTCTCGTGGAGATTGGCAAATAAGCTGCCACAGACAGGGAGTGGTGGTGTTGTGTTGCAGATGTGGGAGTCCTGCCTGGTAACCTGATGTTCTGGATTCATCACATGCGGATTGCCACAAAAAAAATTGGTGTGACTTTTTTTTTTTTTTTAGATCTGGCACTTCCTTCACCCTCGCTTTTGAACCCATGGGACTATCTGTGTACAGTAGATGGTAACTATGCTTCTTAACACACCTCATATGCCATCAGGAGCTTACACAGGAGCTGCTGTCGGCCACTCTCTAAAACAACCACAGTGGACCCAGTCATACATAACAACACATCTGTTCAATATAGTGAGACATTACATGTCCAATGACAAATAATAATAATAACACACTTACATAGAACCCTGGGAACATCATGAATGTTTTTTTTATCGTTACCATGGGTAATTACCGCTGCAGAAAATGAAACCAGAGTCATAACCTCATGTTGTGTTCTTCAATAAGGCTTAAAAACATGACATAACCCAAAAAGCACTGATTTACCCATTCACACGCAAAAACTGCATTTTTGAAAATCTCACACAGCATTAGGACCACCTTGGGGGGGGTGATGTCTAGTATCATGCCCAAGTTCAACCTTCAGGTGGGGAGATGACCACTCGCTTTTGTGTCTTGCATCATGGCCAATTATGCAAATCAGATAATGACCCCCACCCTCCTCCCGACATGTGTCCTTTCCCTGAGGATCGCAATGTGATCTGAATCACAATATCCATATTATCTTTGTTGTGCAGGCTAATAATAGCTGTAAAACACGATTTTGCAGTTCAGGTTACCCCACATTCATATTTAAACTTCAGACTGTCACCCCACTGGCTCCTTCTGACATGTATTCCCATGGAAAGAGGGTGTAATAGAGCACGCTCCATATAGCCAGCTTACACAGACAGGAAGCTGAGGTGTGGCATGTCGAGGCTGTGTAAACGAGCTAACCTTACATGTGTTGACATGTTGGTATGGGTATGTTGTTGCACACTGTGACTGTATCTTGAAGAAAGTAAGGGAGCAGTTTGATTTATGATTTAAAATCCCTTGAAATACCCCAAGAAATACCCCAAGAACTCCCAAAATAACTTTACAATGCACACTTACATGCCGCTGATGACATCGATAGACTGCGTCTTGCTGCCGTAACCGGTGTGGTCCATGTTGATGACGGGCACGATCAGATCGATGTTGACCCCTCGGTCACTGAAGTCTTTGTTGCTGAACATTTTGAGATGCGGCGAGAGGAAATCCTGTGATAGGTAAATTTCAGGAAAATGTCAGTTCATGACAAAAACAGGAAGAATTCCAGCTTTTTTGTGAAAGGACAAATCTCAAGCATAACTTTTACATTGACACAAATATCTAAACAACTATACCAACATAAACAACACAAAAAGGTTGTTGTACATCAAAATAATTCCCGCTGAGTTCTTACTTCTGCCACTTTGTGGCCACTTTTATGGCTTAAAATGGCTGTGAATTGAAATGCATTTGTGGAGAGTTGTGGCATCACTTGTTGGGATCAGGCATTCTGGTTTATAGAAACAGATAACTGCGTCTTTGGTACTGAATGAGTCAAGGATAAGGAAAAGGAATGTTTGGCAAAGTATACAACCACCTTTGTACCATGGTACCATGTTTAATGCTAAACCAAAGACATGTTTGGTCTTATCTTTTTAGTACCGGTAGTCATGTCTCCATTAAGAAAATGGAGTTAGATACTGTAGCTCCTACAAAGATGGTGTTGATCGGTTGACTCTAGTTCAATCATGTGTTCAGATCCTGAGGATCCTTTGGTGATTTTGATGTAAAAACTATGCCTATTAGAGTTGTACTCACAGCCAGGATGGGTCTCATTGACAGTATCTGCCCCGAGCCTCCCCAGTCGCTACAGTCCAGGTACTCTCCTTCCTCCAGCATGTACTGCTGCCCTTCAAACCCTGCTTCGTTGTAGCCTACCCAGCTGGATGCAAATATGCACAGTTGGATTGTTTTGTTAATGGCTGCATTATGTTTGAAAATATCACCAAAAGTGCAACAACAAAAAATTAACTCACAATCCGCCCATTATCTTCAAAGAACCCACAGACTTTAGTTGGGGAGTGTGAGTGTTTGCTTCGATTTCTTCGTCATTTCCGAAGTGGAAGACATCGCAGTCGATTTCCAAACAGGAACCTTCAAATCCGGGTTTCTCGTACACCACAGCCTGTAGGAACAGCAACGTTGAAGTGCGAGTACACTCCACATTTCGGAAACCGCCAGAGTAGTCAGTGGTTCAGGGCTCATTCTCTGCTTCAGAATGTTATAGTAATACTGTATGTTGTATGTTTCTCTTAATAAAAACGGAAACTCCCAAGTGCTGATAGCACTCATGCAGCCCAGACTAAGACACTACCAAAAGCTGTCCCATCCCGGGTTACGTATAATGCCAACAGTGACCAGCCATGTTGTTTGGCCTAGAGACAGTGCCACTGAAGAAAAGACAGGAAGCAGAACTGGAGGTAGCAGAGATGAGGATGCTGAGGTTCTAACTGGGAGTGACCAGGATGGATAGGATCAGGAAGGAGTACATCAGAGGGACATTACATGTTGGGAGCCTTGGAGATAAAGTCATTTATCGGCCAGACTGAGATTAGGAGAGATAGTGAATATATTGGTCGAAGGATGCTGCCAGGTAGGAGGCGTAGAGGAAGACCAAAGAGGAGGTTTATGGATGTAGTGAAGGAGGACATGAGGGTAGTTGGTGTGAGAGAGACAGATGCAGAAGACAGGGTTGGATGGAGGAGATTGATTTGCTGTGGCGAACCCTGAAGGGAAAAACCAAAATAGAAAGAAGAAGATGAAGAATGGCAACCGTGAAGTTGAAACATTCTCATTGGTGTTAGGTAGACTACTATGATGATTTTCACAATGGATAACCCGTTACTTTCAATGCCTAAGTCAAATGTAAATTGTCGCAGACATAGACATAAAACCATAAATATAGATAGATAGGCTTCCTTTATTGTCAATGCACAATAACACAGCAGTGAAATTGCCAATGAAATGTCATTGCCTGGCTCCCGTATTATAATAAATAATAATATTAATAATGTTAAGAATAAATAGATGACATCAAATATGAACAACAATGTACAGCGTAAATTGCACAAATAATTTTGGATAAATAATATTGCTCAATATCTTGAAAATCTTACCAAACCAAAATATTTTTCATGCGGTTTCTAGTTCAACCAAGTCAAAAATGTTGATAATGTAGCTCCTTTCATTTCTAAAGGAGACATTTTGTAAAACGGTTGTTCTGTTGGCACAGTCAAGAGGAGTGACTCACGAGGAGACTGAAAGACGTGTTATCTCATTCTTTAAAATGCCCAAGGTAAAAACACATTGTGAGTTTGACATTAAAATGAATGTAACATTACTCTTACCTTAACTTCATTCGGATTCTCCACTTTAAAACCACCCTGAAACATTAACACGTTACCATTAACAAACTGCAGATCATAAACATGCTGAATGCTGAAGGTTAAAATGCTGCAAACCATTTTCAGGGGTTTAAGAGAGCCAACAAACGGTGACGGGAAGCCCCAGGTCTCTGGAAATGGGTACACTCCTGTTTCCAGAACAGCAAGCATTCCTTGGAAACCTGGATCACTGAACACCAGCCACCTGGAGAAGACATGACATGAAATAACGCTTGTATTACACAATATGGTAGGTACTATAATGCTATTATTTGTGGTTAAGGAGAGACACATGCAGTGAACATTCACACAGGAGCTGCTGTCGGCCACTCTCTATGCTGATAACCTGCTGCTAGCACTCAAATAACAGTCAACTCTAGCACAACAGGTCAAAGATACTGTATTACACTTCAAATCACGCTTTATATTTGTATTGTTGTACATTTAGCCATTTTTATGCTTGAAAATGCTTAATTTAGGGCTTAAATATACACATTATTTACTAATAATAGACTATATTCCACCACGAAACAGCAATAATATATGAATGAATTAAAAAAAGAGATGTACCCCCTCACTTATGTAAATATGCACTTTATATATCCATATACAATGAAAACAAAACAAATAATTTTTTTTCAAATACCCAGCCAGACGCACTACATCAGAGATGTCAAGACAAAAACAAAAAACAAAAACCTTGTCATTAACTCCCTTCAGGCCTCAGGCACAAAATGTCCTGCATGTCTCGCTCACGTGGTGAAACATTTTCCTTTTCGCCACACCTTTCATCTGTAGCTCTCATTCCACCCCCTCACCCCCACCCCCAACTGTTACCGCTAACCTGCCTGCCTGTCTTCCAACAGGCATGAGCACGAAGGACATTCCTGAGCGAGGACAAGTGAGAGTCAAGGCGACAACCAAGAATGAGGAAGCTCTGCGAGGACTACGAGCTATTTGTCACACACGCTGCCAAACATCCCATAATTCAAGGCCAAGTCTACCTTCAGCACAGCATGCAAGACTTCCTACAAGTCCTACAAACAAAAAACAACTCCCTAGAATGATTTCCCCCTTGAAATAGACCATGGATCAATCTCAATAAGAAAGCTATGTGAGAGTTGGAAGCATCGGTCAATACTATCCCGCTCTCCGATCTGAGTTATAGATGAGCTTCACTTACAACCCGGAGTGCACTTGGATGGAAGCGGTGCTCAGCGGGATTCCGAAGGAGCCCGTCTCTATGGTGTCGTCATGGTAAGGTGTCACTCTACCGCGACCCTCCGGTTCCGTGAACAGATCAATATGGGGGGTGCTGTAATCCTGCAGTGAAAGGAAACAAAACACAGTTGTGCTATTTATCTCTCCGGGAGTCAGCAGTGAATACGAATGTAGCAATAACACATACGTTATTAGCAATAATGCCTGCAACCATGCGTGGGGGACCTTGTCGATATTAAAACAGCAAAAAGGTCAGGTGAAAATCGTTTAAGTGGTGCACACTCACACAGACGGCAAGTCGAATGGAGCCGATTAGCATTGGCGAGGTGTTGTTTGGCCCCGGTTCTGCCCACTCGTTTGTCAATTCCAGGCCCCCCTCCTCCAAAGCGATACAGCGGCCCTGAAAGTCCGGCTTCTCGTAGAGAATCCAGCTGTAAATCAGTGGAGAAAATACATGATTGTATCGTTTTGATGGCGGCTGCCTTGAGCTGTCTCAACTGTGTGGTAACTGTTTTGGTTTTACTGGGTTGACTGGGCTCGACGCCACTGGTCGACTTTATTGGTTGCCTCAGCAAAGGCCTGGAGTTTGCCAGACATGCTGTTTACCTCTGTTTATCTTTTTTTCTAAGTTAGCCTGTTAAGCTGTAGCAATGCATGTGTCGGACAGATACAGGCAAACCTCTGTTTTCCAAGGGAACCGTTTTCGTATGATTGGGTTTTGCCTCGGTTCTCGATGTGGATGGAGGATCTTTCCATCACTGCTTATTTTGTCGCACACTTGCGATACTTAGTACACAGAATAATCAGTCATGGGAATAACTGCGTTTCTTTTTTCAGTAACGGGTAATCTAACTAATTACTTTTACTGTCAACATAACGCTGTTACCATTTTTGACACCCCGTTACTGCACACTTAATAACTAATCTGCAGCGCAGTGAGGGTGTGAGAGTGTGAGAGTGACAAGGAAGGGGGTGAGACAACCAAATAAGCAATGAGGATTGGCTCAGGTTTTTGTAAAATTGCGTCTTCAGCCAATCAGAGAACTTGAGTGGGCGGGTGTTTAGAGCACATAAGCAATGAGGATTGGCTAAGGTTTAGTAAGATTGCGTTTTCAGCCAATCAGAGAACTTGGGTGGGCGGATGTTTAGAACACATCCAAAGTGCGATACAGTATAGCGAGAAATGGCGAGTGAGGAGGACTTTAGTGAGAAGACAGCGTTTGCCAAATGGAAGTGCAGACACTACTTTAACTTAGATGATGTCAAAGGTCAAATGTACATTATGTCCCCGAAAAAAAACTTTGTCCACGTCTTGTGTGAGCAACTCAAACCCACAGAAACACCTCTCGACTGCAATAAACACAAACCTCTGTAATGGTATCTGTCTTTGCTGTAGGGGGGGGCAAGAGTTACTTTTACTGTTAACTAGTTACTTTTGTAGTGGAGTCACTCAGTTAGTAACTTAGTTACTGTTTTGAGAAGTAACTATAACTAATTACTTTTTTAAAGTAACATGCCCAACACTGAGAACAATACGGTATGCTGTAAGGGTCATTCATTTGGCAAACTCCAATGAGAATGCTACAGAAACTAGTCTGTTCGCTTTCCGAAAAAGCGGAATCTCACCAAATACCACATAATGTGAATGTCATCGATGAGTTGGTGTAAAATGTAAAATGTTTAGCAGAGCATTCTAGGGTGACTGTATGAGTGTTTACATCTTCTGCTTGGTTTCACAGCCTTCGCACGTCCTACGTTTTTGTGTTTGAGCATTAGGAACGATAATCGAGGCCAAATCAATTACTTTTAGTTGGAAAATGAAAACAAAATAGTCAGAATTTGTGCTAGTAACTGTCTTTTAGGTTAAACAGTGTGCATATTTTTGCATTGATTAAGCCCAGATCCTGCTTCACTTGCTGACATTTCATTTAATCATGCATCACATTTTTTTGCAAAGCCTTCAGGCAGGTGTTTGTTGTTTGACAACTACTAATTAGAGCACCACTTCAGTTAACATTTGGTCTTTATTGTGTCAAAAAAAAAGTCTTACCATCCTCTAATGACCTTCACAGATATGATGTTCGAGAGCTGCAGGTGAGTGGCATCTGCTATGTCCCTGTAGATCTCGTAGGCTTGGCCGCTGAACTGAGCTTGCTGGAACAGTACGATCTGTGAAGAGACACAAGCGTCGTCGATATAAAATGAATAGGACAGTATATGCAAGCAGGCAAGTAGACTTACTGGTTTCTGTGCCACTACATGTCAAAAGTTGCTGACTCAGTGGGCAAACTATGGTATTTGCTTCCACTGTAATGGAGTATTCCATGTTTGGCAGTGCACTGCCAGCCCTGATTGCCATGACAGTAATCACATCCAGTTGTGCTGAAATGTTCTTATTTATTTTTACCCCCCCCATGAGTACAACATATGAAAAGCAGATGTTTTCACTGCACAGAGAGTCAGGCGTTCCAGAGTTCCTTCCAATCACAGCACAATTACATACAGGCGTTGAGAGTACTGTACCTTTCCAGGTCGCTTATGAAACCCCCTGGCAGTCCTCACCTAGGAGGGTAAAAGCACAAAGGTATTATCATGACACATTGTGTGGAGGTTGACACATTGACTGAAGAAACTGGATTGCATTTTTCTTTTGCCACATTGATTGTTCTGACCTTTTCATTCTACCGCAAGGGACACGTGTAGGTTGTGGTTATACAAGACTGCATTATTCTCACTTTGAGTCACTTTCATGTATTTCCCACTGGTTTAAATGTAGAAGTCTGAATTTAAGCTGATTTGCCAGAGTCATAATATGTTAGCATCGGTTTGGAACCTCGTGATTCACAATGATTTGTAATGTAAATGCATGAGAATTGCTGCGGGCTACACAGAGCAGTCTTTGTCAGATACCCCAAAGCCATCCCCCTGGACAATAGCTTGGCTGTTTGTGTAATAGAGAAGCTTACACTGAAACTAATGATGACTCTTGGCACACGACCTACACAGTGAACGGTGTGCAAATTATAATCGTTTTCATACTCATCTTACATTATTGCGGTCGGATCATGTTCCCGGAGAAATATTATGTGCGGCAGACTTACATTATTACCAAGAGTCCTCTGGGGAAGAGGCTGTCGAAGCTCTGACTGTGCGGAGTAAATGCTTGGCGGATTCCCAGGAAAAGATGGAGGCACGGTATTAGAATGAAGTACGTTCGAACCGGGTTTTACAACCAGATCCGGTTCAAGGACTGGGGCTGTAACCTGGCACATAAACAAAGAACATCAGAGGATTGGAGTGTAATGTAGTGAAAATAGTGTGGAAAACTAACCTCTGTTTTCATTTGTTCCTGCATACTTTTCCCTGTTTTAGGAGGCTCCAGAGGGAGGTACTTCTCCAAATAGTCAGGCAGCTTGATGTCGTTAAAGGAGCAAAATGGAGGACCTGAGTCACCAACCACAGCCCCTGTAGGCTGAATTTGGTCTTCCTTAACTTTGGTGAAATTGTCTCCAGTGGGTGAGGCTGACTCGGACAAAGGGCTAAGCTGGGGTGATACATCACCAGAGTTGGTGGTGCCCTCTGACAGCGCCTGAACCCCCCCATTTCTCCTCCCCCTGGGGCTAGGGGCGGTGAGACTGTTAAGGACACAGCTTCTCTCTAAGCGAGACTTCCTGATCATGTGATCGTCTTTCTCGCCTTCCTTGGTGTCCTCCTCTTCGTCTTTGATAGATGTCATATCTTTTAGATGAGAAGTATCCAGACTACTAATCAACAAACATCTATCTACTATACTCGCCCGAGCAGGCTTTGTGACAGTTTTGGCCTCCGGGTTCTGAAGTTTAGCTAAAAGGCTCGGACTTCTGTCAAAGGAGCGATTTGTCCTCCTAAGGCCAAATTTAAACTCCTCAGGGTCAAAGGTCTTCTCAAAGTGGTCTTCCTTGATGGCCGGCATCGCAAAAGGGGGCTGAGGTGGCCGGAGTTGGTTGTGTTTCCGTGGTGGGAGGGAAAACGGAGCGCAAAGTTTCTGGATCTTCTCAATGAAATTTTCATCATCTAGCTCATCGGATGTGTCCAGAAGATTGCTTTCACTCACAGAGGCGCTCAATTTGGGCCCTGGGAGTTTAAGTCTTTGCTTTGGGAAGTCCACATCGAGCCAACTGGAGGGTGCGTCCTGCTGATGAAATGAAGAATCATCTCTGCTTAGTCCACGCGGTGAATGCAGCTTCTTGGGTGACGAATGCTGGATTGGCTCTGTGGTGAGTTTTTTAGCCTTTGGGGATGAGGGGGCTTTGTTATTGTCCGGGTCGTCTTTGACTGTGTCAAGTTGTGAGGGCAGATCCCCGTTAACGACAGGGGTGAGGTCAATCTTTTTATCTGGTTTGACTACCACAACTGCGGTACTAGGAAGAACACCGTCGGAAGAGTTCTGGTCTACTGTAGTACTTACTTCCTCAAACTGTGGTTTTGTTAATGATATTTGATCTGTAGAGGAGCTTTGTGTCTCACTGCCTTGGCTTTTCCCCTTAACAGAAATACAAGTCAGCTCTTTACCAGTTCCCATATTGTCAGTGTGCGCACTTATCAGCACAGGGGGGTCATGAGAGACTGTTACTTGCTCAGGCTTTGCACTAAAGTCACCACCCAAATTGGCTTCACGTTGATGTGAGTCACTGACTGCGCCCTCTAATTGTTCCTCAGATGCAAAATTAGGCTGCTGTTCTCGTGTTGCTATAATTACTGGATCTGGTTCTGTCCTTACTCTTTCTAGTGACTTTACCTTCTCAGAGACATCTACAGCTGTCTCTTCATGGGAAGACCCATGATCACTATCTTTAGTCTGAATGACGGAATACACTTCAGCCTTCTCTAGATTTGTAGTAGGGAACGTTAAGGATCCTTCAGGTTCTGCTTTATTATCATCTCTTGCAGGCAGAGTTGTCTGATTCTCCATAGCAACATGTTCCTCTGTCCTCAAAATGTTTTGCGTATGCTCCAAAACCGGGTTCTGTGTCATGTTTTTGTCTGGACTGATGAGTTTTTCTGGTGTTTCTTTGTCTTTTTTCTCAATCTGGTGTTTATCCTGACATTCTGATTTAGCAACATCATTAGTTTTACTCTGACTTGTTGGCGGCTTTGTGTCCATGTTTTGGTGCTGCCTTGCTTTTAGTCTGCTTCTCGATCCAGGTTGCTTTGGTAGTTCTTCAATTAGTTTTGGGCTTTCAGCAGGTGGTTCCTTGATAACCGGGACAGTCTTTTCAATAAGATGTTCTACTGACTTTTTGAGAGACGTTTTGTCCTCTACTGCAGTTTTGACTTCCTGTTTGGGTTGACGAGATTCCTCCCTAGCTTTGTCCTCCGTTTGGGACAAACTAGAGACCTCATCAATAGGTTTCTTTGTTTTCCCGATAGGAGCAGCAGTATCGGGTTCATCTTTGTTGACTGATGGTTCAGGTACTTCCTCCACTCTGTTGACTAGCTTATCGGTCTCTTTTTCAAAAGGAGAATTTAGCTGTTTATCAGAAATGTCAGGTTCCTTTACCAATTTATTTTTCATGGAAATAGTCCCTTCTACGTCATCAGGTGGTAGAAAGACCGCATCATCAACTTGTTTTCCAGCAGTAACTTCTTGCTTACTAGAGTCTGCTTTGTTTTCCCCATTTTCACTAACTGGACTAGTCGGCTCCTTACTTTTTCTTCGTTTAGACCGAGACCCGGATCTGGTAGGGACTTTGGAACGTGTGCTTGTGTTATTGGTGAGTTCTGCTGTGTCACTTGTGTTTTTTGTTGTAACACTGTTAGGTTTTGCACCCTGGTCTGCTGCCTTTGAGGTCTGTGTGCCATATTGTTCTATAGGTGTGGAACGTTTTACCCCACCAGCAGTGGTATCCTGTCCATCTGGTTTTAGTGTTACTTTTGTCATTGCTTCAGTATCCAGTTTACCCTGACTGTCGGGTTCTGATGACTTTGATACAGCAGATGCCGTGGATGTGATGGATTTTTTAGTAATTCCCGTCTTGGCTGACTTTTGAGGCGGGATTGATTTCAAATTTCTTGTAGATTCCTCTGTAAAGTTCCTTGCTCTCTCCTTAACCGTCATCATACTGTCCTGCTGGGGTGGCGCGGGGCCGTACCGCTCTGCTGATTTTGACCTCTGCGCCGGTGGCAGAAAATCAGCTTTGAGTATCCCTGTCGGTTTCCTAGCAGGAGAGACATCGGCGCTCCTCGGGACTTTAAAGGTCCTTTTGAGGTCCGTCGTCATTGTCTGGCGCTCAAATAGGCTGATCTTATCCGCAATCCGGCCGACGGCTGGCTTCTCAGGTTTCTTCATATCTTGCTCTCTGCATATGATGGTAAAATGTGGATTTTAATAATAATGGATTTGTATATTTAGTACATCACTCCAGTTCTAAGTCTCCTTATCTAAGCTTATTACTGATCTAACCATTCCAAATGCATGAAATACTATTGTACTGTACTACTACCTTTATATTAGTCTACATATGTATATAACATGTATTCTTTATAGTGTTTTTTGACAAATTCAAGTAAAAACTTACCCTTTATCAGTCTCTGTACGGGGCTCGTCCTTTGTTACATTTTTCTTGTGGACCGGCGCCGACTCCAGGGCCACCTCCACGATTCTTTTCTCAGTGTTCAAAGGTACATTTTTAGGAAAAAGCTTCACCTCGCTCCGTGAAACTTTAATACTCCTACGTTTGGACTCCGGTGTCTCTGTCTTCCGTTCCACTTTGTAAAAACTTTCATCATTCTCCATGTCTGCTCCGCCATCAGCCGCTTCAGTGACTGGATTCGAGCCCAGGAATTTGTCTGCATTCTTGGCGGCAACAGGACAGGAAGTCTCGTTTTCCCCACCTCCAGGTGAGGCCGGTGAGGTGAGGCTGTGCTTGGAGGAGGAGTCACTAGGTTGCTCTTCAACGTGACTCTGTGGACTTTCACCCCGTGGGCCGGTCGCTGAGCTTTCGGGGGAAGGGGATCCTTCTGGAACAGGTGGGACATCGACAGGCATTTTTCCCTGAGGCCTGCTCCCGCCATCTCCCTGAGAGTTTTTCCTGGTTTTCTTCTTAGCTGAGTTTTTACGCCCCATGCTGTCGGCCTCTGTTTGTTCTTGTTCAAGCTCCAACTGCCAGTCTTTGTGTAATTTCTGTGACACTCCCTGCTGTGTCGCTGTGCAGTCACTTTGTGGTCCGACCGCAGGACTTAAATGTACACTTTTGTTTTCCTCTGCCTTTGAACTTGAGCTTCTTGACAAATCAACACTTGGCGACTTTGGTGATTTAGGCTTTGAGAAGACGGGTAGCTTCTTCTCGATTTTGGTGAGGATCACTTCCTGTCCTGTTAAAGTGTCTTGGCCGCAGTGAGTCACGCTGGTTTCCTCCACGTACACATGAAGCCTCCGTCCTGCCTGGACCTGTGGGTCTTTCTGGGCTGAAGGCTGGGTGCGGACCTGGTCAGAGTTCCATACCACACCCTGCTCAGTGGAGGAAGAGGCAACAGAGAGATCCGTCAGATGACTGGCAACCCTGTCATAATTCCCGCCCGCCAGAGTAGCATGGCTGCCCTCCCTCGCCTGCCTTAGTGTCTTCTTTTTGCTGCCTAAAAACTCCTCCTCTCTTGGCCCTCCTCCTGCAGCCTCACTGCTGCTCGCAACAGAGCGTTCTCTGTGGGCAGACTGTGTGGCGTCCACTTCTTCAAAGCGGAAAATGTCTCTTGAGGGACCCAGTGGATTGGGATTGGAGGTTCGTTCCTTCTCCCCACTCCGGTGTTTAGTTTCCTCGGCCCTGGCAGGTTCCTCACTTTTGTCTTCCTCTGACTTGAGTGCCTGATCGCGAGTTTGGGATGAATTTTCAGTGGGACTCTTGGGACTCCTTCCCCTCCATGGAGAGAACCAGCTCCCGATCCGGCCCAAAACCCCAGGACTCTGCTGCTCCTCTGGGTTCTCAGACTAGAGCAAAGGAAATAAATCAGTACATGGAATTTGAACACCGACGCATTATAAAACATGCACCTTAATAGAGTATTTGGAAAGAGCATAGATTGCATACAGTCTGATATATATTGCCAGTGCAGGTTTAGGAGAATATAAGTAGGAATTTTGTCCATAGACCATTTTTTTAGTATGGCCATGCATCTCTCAGCCCAGCAATGACATGCAGGAGAGCAGATAACCTGAAAGCTTACCGTGGTAAATACCATATCATTCAGACTCTTTATGTAGGTTGTGAACATTTTGCTTTAGAACTTACACTCCTACAGAGCAAAGACAATAGAAAGAGGAGAGAATAATCCCAAACGGAGCAAAAGTGACAAATCGCTCCATAATTTTTGCAGCCCGGAGCAACTCACCCTTTTATCAGACTTCAGTTGTAAACTTTTCCTTCCTCTGGAAAAAACAGATTAGCCGCCACCGTGCATGTCTAAACGACCAACGTCTAGTCCCCTGTTCACCAAAAACATCCACAACTGTACGAGGACGGCAGTAAGTGTGGCATGTGAGAAATGCACCGCTGTTGGAAGTTCTGCCCCCTTTTCCAGCTCACGCAGCTGTGTGGTAACATGATGCATTCAGTTCTCCTTGTTAAACGGCTTCCCAGAATTAAAACCGGTCAGGTAACAAGAAATCATTTTTTTCACATAAGAGTCTATGTTTGTGTTGACAAAAAAAAAGTATTTGTCGAGCCAAAAACTAGTTTTATTTCAACCTATTTTTTCTATAAACTTGACTGTATTACACATTTGTGGTAACCTGCCACATGTTAGACACAGGAAGTAAACAAACTATCAGTAATTGCTGAGAGTGGGGGACAAGGGGAACCTCTCCAAACCATGCCGTTCCCATTCCCATTGTCTGCCACCTTTGAAATAACCCTGGACATATACGAAGAACATCTCACCTTATTGAGTATTATACTACTATTATAATACTATACTAGTATTATACTACTAATAATAATAAACCGTTAGATATGTCCAGTGCCGCTCCAGTGTTACACCAGAAAGGTCATTCGGCATAAAAAAAATAAGGCATGTAAATGATGCAAGTTTGTTGCATTTATGTGTAGAAACTACATATTATGAATTCATTATTGTTTTTTGTTAATTATCCTCAAGCATGCCAAAAAGTACAGCAAAGGGGGGTGTCCAAAGTGCAGCCTGAGGGCCATTTGCTTTATTAAAATAACCTGAGGCACTCTGTAGAAATATAAAAAAAAAAAAACAAACAGCAAAATTATAATACTTTAAATGTATACAACTAATTCTGAAAAAAATATTCAAAATATCAAATTGCCCCCCCCCCCCCTGCACTATTTTGAGTTTTCAGTATGTGGTCCTCAGTTTAAAAACTTTGACAGACTTGAATTTATAAAGCTGGAAAAGCAACTAACAATTCCGATTTTCCTCTCAGCACGTGAACGCAGCATGGTGTCTAGCCAAAGGGAAAGGGAAATGACGTTGCGGACGGTGCGATCCTGCCGCCTTTCCAAACCTGCCCGAGCTTGTTTTATTGGCCTGGTTTGTAACGATAAAAAGTAACCCTTTAACCGCCAACTGGCTTTATTAATGAAACGTCACACCAACGGGGGGGTGTTTAGTTTCAATGTAAATGAGGCTGATACTCTTCCTTTCGGGGTGGGGGGGGGGGGCTGCTAGCTATGTTTATCCCTCAAACATTCAGCAACTTTGCTTCGGTGACATGACTTGACGACTGCGCCTGAAAAACGGGATTATTTTAAGTTTTCTTTAACTAAAATCCCTTTAGGCAATCCTCCTACAAAGTTGATTATGTAGAAGAGAAAAAAACAGAAGTAACGGTTGTCTTACCATGATCAGAGTGTCCTCCTGCCTGGTCCAGCAAGTCCCCTCATGGAGTCAAAACAAGCCCAACGCTGCTTTAGAAGTACGTGTGGAAGGCTGTTGTGTGTCATTAGGAGTGTATATCTTGGAAGGAGTGTTACTGTGTTGTGTGTTGTTCCGTGGTAATGAGGAGCGCGGCTGACGGAGGAATCTGGCCGGCCCAGCTTTCACACCCCTGGGCGTCTAGCATGCGGCTCACACAACCCACAACACACACGCTTTGTTGTGCAACTAAAAGCAAGACACACGGTGACGTGTTGTTTTACTGTTAAATATGCATAATGTAGGATATTGTACACAAATATGTGTTTTCTGTGTGTTGTTAAAATTAAAGGCAGAAATCACAAAAACATAATTCAATGATCTTGCTAAACATGCACCTAAAAGTGATTGGTGTTACCAATACCAACATTTTTTATATTTGTTATAATCACTAAAATATTTCAAACCCGTCCCACTATGATGACCTTGAGATGAGTAATTCTCAAATGAAGAAAGTATTTAAATGGTCGGTTTATTATTACCTGAAATAACAGAGAACTCGTGATGCAAAGCATCTCTTTCTCCGTTTGTCCCTCATGACTTATTGACGTGAATTGGACACCTGACTCATTGTATACTCGATAAAACATTTAAGAACTTCAAGCTCACACACAACACTCACACAGCCAGAATAATTGCTCGGTAAGAGTGACTCAACAAACAGTGGCGAAAATTTATGAGAAAAAAAAAGTCTGAATATTCTTAGAATGGTAATAAAGGTTCTGAATAAATGACTTTATTCAAGTAGACTTTATTCTCCAAATCGCATATTAAAAATGACGAGAACCAAGTTGTAAAATTGCGACTTAAATTTGTGACGGATTTATGATATTATTCAAGAAAATGTACGACTATTCTCGTAATCTCAGATTCAAGTTGTAAATTTACAAGAACAAAGTCATAAATTTAAGATTTTATTCTCATGAATTCATGACTTCACAAAGTTGTAAATTTACAAGAACTAATTCGAAAAAATTTACGACTTTGGAAGTTGTACATTTACAAGATCAGATTTGTACTAATGACAATGTCGTAAAGTTAAGTCGTAATTTTAATCTCTAATTTCTTATAACGTTACAACTTCTTAATCTGAGATTTTAAGAATAAAGTCGTACTTGAATAAAGTCATTAATTGGTAAAGCCGTAAATTTATGACAACAGTCATAGTATTATGACTTTATTTAAAAAAAGTACGACTTTAGTCTAAAAATCTTTGATAAAAGTTGGAAATCTACAAGAACAAAGTAGTAAATAATTAAATTTCTAAATTTCAAGAAAACGTTTGTAAAATTTACAACTTCATAAAGTTGTGCATTTATGAGAACAGAGTCGTAAAATTTACAACTTTGTGAAGTTAAATCGTAATTTTCACAACCTTGTTCTTGTAAATGTATTACTTTGTTCGTACAGTCGTAAATTTTCGAAAACAGAGTCAAAAAATTATGACTTTATTCTTGTCAATATACAACTTTAACCTGAGATATTGAGAATAAAGTTGTACATTTACTTGAAGTCAGATATTTATGACGTTTATGATGATTCTTGTAATATTACAACATAAAATATAAAATGAATGTGAACAAATTCACCAGTCCCTCGTGAAATCAGTAATATATAAATTCATCGTTAAAATATATTCTAAAAATCAACCGTTATTTCAGATGTTTTACACTTTAATTTGCTAAAAATCACATTTCATTAATTATTATTATTATTTATTTATATTTTTTATTTATTAATTTATGTTTTATCTATAAAAGTCTAAAATAAAAAATATAAATAAATCTATAATTAAAATCAGATAATCAGTGACCCTTTGTCCCTCAAGTCAAAACAATGTAATCCTAATAGCTACATGAACTGAATCATCATGATTCATGTGTATACAGACTACGGGTGTCTGTGAAAGTGCCGATATTGGTGTTTATTCTCATTTAGCCTTGCCAGAAGTCCACTTTTTTTAACATAGATTATATTTGCAGCCTTTTAAATTCAACTCTTGAGCATAATCTATTGAAAAGATGCAATACTAATACTCTCCCCTTGAACCCATATACAGTAATACATCATAAAAAACACTGATTCAGCCTTGAGGGAGTTTCCTTTCTTTTCAGCGCCTCCATGTGACGCATCCAAACAGTCAAAGCTATCCTCACGCCTTTTTTCACTTTCACTAGACACTACAATAAACTTACATTTTGTTGTTCTTATCTTTTATGAGAACAGATTTCATTTGCCGCTGTTCTACCAGTTGGTCCTATGTCCCCATCGCAAGCAGCAAGATGCTAATTACTTGCAAGAACAACCACATATGAGACATGTCTGCCGAGGAGAAAGGTATGAGTATGCAAATGGAATGCCAAGAATTTCATAATTAAAGATGGCTCGTCTGTGTCACATGTGAAAGCCTCTTTAGACCGCCATAATTAAGGTTGATGGACCATTCAGCATTCCCGGCACATCCTTCCTGCCAGCCAATGACAATAACATGCGCCGTGTTCCTTTGCATAATAATCGCCACCTGATCATTTGTTGTAAGGGGGATGGACTTGAAATATGTATATATGAGAAAAATATAAGTGTTAAGGCAGAGGTTGGAACACAGGGTATTCTAGCCATAATAACAACAATTAACAAATTTAAAACTAAAAGATTATTAAGACACATTCCCATCCCATCTGCAACATGTTGGGCACCGGTGGAAAGCTGAAATATTACTGCTCAAAGTCAAATTTATTCTGTGCATTCAAGTGTTTTCCTAAAGGACCGAATGGAAGCATAGTTATTCAAACTTTATCAGGAGGGAAAAACAGGTGCACGGCTGTGTTAGCAAGCCGCTGTAATATATAGTACATATTAACAAAAGTATACATGTAAATTAATGCTTATATTAACTATCCATCCATCCATTTCATCCATCTTTATTTGGGTCAACACAGTTGACTTTGGGCAATAAGTAATGCAAATGTACTGTTAATACTGTTAATAACAACGCTGTGTTTGATGACGACTCACTCTGTATACATTAGAACATTTTAGAATCAATTTGGTTTTAATGCTGGCAATGGTGTACTCGGCGTATCCCGCCCCAAGCCTGATATGCTGTCAGCGGACTGAAATGCTGCAGCAAACATGCTAAAACCTAACCCTGATGAACTGACGGCAGACTGAATTGCTATAGTTTGCATGCTAACTGTTAGCATGTTAACACCTAGCATAATAGCATTACGTGTCAATTTAAGATAATACCTGAAAAAAAATCTAAAATACTAACATGCTAACGTTAGCATATCAGCGAGGCTAACATGCAAACTGTTAGCATGATAACACCTAAACCACTATGTAAGTTTATACTTCTGAAAATAGCAAAAAAAATTCATTCATTCATTTTCTACCGCTTATCCTGACGAGGGTCGCGGGGGGTGCTGGAGCCTATCCCAGCTGTCTTCGGGCGAGAGGCGGGGTACACCCTGGACTGGTCGCCAGCCAATCACAGGGCAGATATAGACAAACAACCATTCACACTCACATTCATACCTATGGAAAATTTGGAGTCGCCAATTAACCTAGCATGTTTTTGGAATGTGGGAGGAAACCGGAGTACCCGGAGAAAATCCACAGGGAGAACATGCAAACTCCACACAGAGATGCCCGAGGGTGGAATTGAATTCAGGTCTCCTGCAAAAAAAATTAATGCTAATTTTAGAATGCTAGTAATGCCAACATGCTTGCTGTTAACATGCTAACACATAACATGAAAACATTGTCTATATAAGATTGTAACTTATATAGACATGTGAACGCTTCCAGCATTCCCACAATAAAATATCTAATCTTGTGGTGTCGAATGCTTAAATTTTTTTGATTAATCACAGAGTTGCTGTGGATGAATTTTGATTTGATACATTTCAATAATCAATATTAATTAAGTCTGTTGCGGGCCATTTAACTGTGTCGCTCAATTTTTCCAAGGTAGATTTACTCATGCCCTAATGCATATCTATTCTCATAATCCCGACTTAAATACTCAAAATTATTTTCCCAATTCATAGTTGTATTGTGATCCAAAATGGCCCCTAGGTGCTATTGTAAGCAAATATTGACATGATGGTGGTTGGAATAAATAAATTCATGGAATTCTGAGGTTAAGCAGGTTTCCAGGACCCTGTGATGTCCTCCAAGGAAGGCGGCCATGCTGTTTTCATGGACTGTCTGTGACTGTCACCATGTGGCTCATGCTTGTTCTGGCCTAGTGTCAGGGGCGGCTCAGACAGCAGGTCATCCTCTCCCAGCGAGGAGTTGTGCTCAAAGTTGATAAAGTTTGGGATGTTGAAGTGAGACAAGAACGTGCAGTCTCTGTCTGCTGTCCTCTCATCTACTAGACCGACATCTTCATCTTCCTGATCCATCACGGCATGAGGGGTGATACATCCCGCCTTTTGTTCCCCAGTCGGCTTCTCATCTGGCTTTTGCCTTCTCTTACCATCCTCATCCTCACTGATGTAGAAATTGAAATAGGGGCAGGACTCTGGCAGAAATGGACGAGAAAAGGCTTTGTCGCTGTCATCTATTGGACCAGTGATGTCCACATGACCACTTCGTGGACCATGGATGTTCTCAAAGTCAGGATTCCTGGCAGGAAAACAAGAACAGCTGAAGTAGTACACATTTTAAGATTTATGGTTAAGTGGTTCAAGAATTGGCAGGATTCAATATTATTACATTTAATATTTTTGTAGTTATGGCATAGAAAACTTGTTTATGAACATCGAACTGTGGGTTTTTACATTATTAGTGCCATGTAGACATTAATATATCACCCACATAGTCACCTTTATGTTTGTATGACCCAATATAGTAGATATAATATGTTTCTTTTTACTTTCTTTTACTAGATGCTCATGTGTGTCACTGTAAATGTGATCCTTAGGTCAGTGTTTTTCAACCTTTTTTGAGACACAACACGGTTTTTACATTGGAAAAACCTTTCAGCACACGACTAACCACCTCACGTTTGTCACTAAGTTTATTGGCGGAACGAGGTAATCAGCTACGTGTTGCCACACGGAGGAATATTACATTTCTCTGCCAGTCTTTTATTTTTATTTTTTTTATTATTATTTTTTTTATTGGAACAGAACACAAACAATGAACACACAAAGAGTATATACATACAAAAGTGGCAACAATTTCGAGCAAATTCTAGAATAAAGACAAAGCACGCTCTTGTAGGAGACAAAAGGGCCAAAGTAAAGGCAAGCAATAAATAAAGGGCAAATAATGTAGCAAAATACAAATAAGGGAAAAAATACAAATAAAATAAAACAAAATAAAAAAAACTTAACTAGGCGTTTCCATTGGGTTCAAAACACCAACTGTGTCTGATAGTTCCACAGCTTCTTTTTTTGTCCATAAATTTAAGCGATTAGAAGAAATAGCAGTTCCTTATGAAAGGTGTGGAAGGATGGAGTGATTTAAAAAAAATCGACATTTATGAATAAAAAAATTACCCAGAATAATAATCACATTCAATACATTTTTATGTTTTTCCCTTTTTCTTAAAGTACCAAAAATAATCTCTTTAACTGAGAGTCTGGAATGTTGGGGGAGATCCAATATAGTGTATCTTCCCATAGAGTTTTGCTACACATACATTCAAAAAAACAAGTGTTCAGTCGCCTCAATGTCTTTACACCACGGACACTCGACAATGACATAATATTTGCAGAAAATGATTAATAAATGTTAATTTTAAAAAGTGATATTGGATAATTCCCACCTGAATTCCCACCTGATGATTTCTCACAAAGTGTGCCGCGGTACAGTGGTTGAAAAGAATAGAGGACAGGAAGTGATGTCAGAAGTTCAGAGTTGAGTTTTAGCTTCTCATAGGTTATGACACCAACAATAGCCTGTGTTATTATTATGATTATTATGTCATTCTTAGAGATCATTTAAACTAAACACGTCGAGCCCTTGTCTCACCTAACACCGACACCTAGTGGCCAATACAGAACACTATTAAAATGCGTCACAGTGTTACAGGCATTGCTTTGGACAGCTATGTAGCGTGAGCTGGCATGACCTTTGAACCAGGAAAAGGGTCGGTGTGAAATGCCTCGGCGCGGGATTTCCTTCTCTGCTGAAGTCAGGTCGCCCTTACGGTTCGGAGCTGAATAACACTGACAAGTGAACAACCGTTCCAACTGTTTGTTCAACTTTTAGAGTCCATACGGTATGATTTAGCATTTTTTCGTACTTTTTTATATTTCAGCTTAAAATTTGGTTTATTTCATTTTTAGTTATGTTTTCATTTTGACATTTGACATGTTTACATTTTGACAAAACTACTAAATCCAAGTATTATTTTAACTGTTTTAAAACCTGTATGTATAATTCAGAAAATCATGTACGAATTTAGCTAACCACAAATTTAAATGTTGGGAAATACCCCTAACGTTTGCAAATGGTTGATATGGTTGGAAATTGAATTTTTACTCACTCTTGGTGCGGTGCTCCTGTCTTGGTGAGTAGTGTGAGAACAAAAAACATAAAAATAACAAACACTGCAAGTCCAACCCAGAATCCGATTACTATGGAGTCTGCAATGAAAGAAAAAAAGGCATAAAATATCAACAAGTCTATCTCTGGCTTGGAGTCGCGTGCGTAAAGATGTGTTCGTTATCTGAAGCAATCGTTTATTAAGATTATGTGCGTTTTCGGATGAAAACATGAGTGAATTTATTGCAGAAACCTCACATCTGTGTGCTTTGAGTCCCTCAAAAGAGACGGGTTCCTCGTCGTAATATTCATATTGCCACACGTAGTCGCTGCGCCGCGCGCTGCTTTGGCTCCGGTTGTGCGAACTCATGTCATCCAGCCTGGAGACAGCCGACAAGATGACATTAAAAACAAATGAAACCGACACGGAACGAAACCAGAAAAAGAACAGCTATGACTCAAATGGAGGACATAAAGCTTACCCTTCTCCTGTAGGATCCTTCCTGTGTTGATGATTTATATGTGAAAATCATTCAAAACAGGAGGTCCGTTGATGAAAATGAATCACGTCGTGCAAATCCGATATTGGTCCTGCTCAGGTGAGATGCGTGGAAGCAGATGCATGTCGGTGTGCATCGTGGTTCCATCACAGTGGCGTGCTCTACCACGCTGAATGTGGGCGTGTAAAAGACAATTACCTTCGTATCCTATAATGCTGTTGAACGTATCAGAGCATATCATGGCAGTCCCCAGATATGTGAGCAACATTCTGTTTTCATTATCAGTGAAGTAACAGCTGGTAGTTTGCAGTAAAAAGAAAATATATATTTAACATTTTCACATAGAGTCACCCCACATTTGTTGTGTTCATTCATTCATTCATTAATTTTCTCCCGCTTTTTCCTCACGAATGTCGTGGGGGTGCTGGAGCCTATCCCAGCTGTCTTTGGGCGAGAGGCGGGGTACACCCTGGACTGGTCGCCAGCCAATCACAGGGCACATATAGACAAACAACCATTCACACTCACATTCCTACCTATGGACAATTTGGAGTCGCCAATTAACCTAGCATGTTTTTGGAATGTGGGAGGAAACCGCAGTACAAGGAGAAAACCCACGCATGCACGGGGAGAACATGCAAACTCCACACAGAGATGGCGGAGGGTGGAATTGAACCCTGGTCTCCTAGCTGTGAGGTCTGTGCGCTAACCGCTGTGCCGCATTTGTTGTGTTTAATTGGTTAATTTTTGCAAAGTATAGGAATCAATATTAAATGGAAAATGTTCATAGTTGGAGCATAGAAAACCTGCTTTTTTCTAAATACTAGTTATTAGAGTCATATAGACATGAAATAGCACCCCTATAGTCACCTTTGCCTATAATTCTATTATTCTGCATCACTGCAAGGATCCAACAGTCTAATTAGCCTCCAATTTGACTGTATTTTAAACTTAAAAAAGGGTTCAAAATGGAGTAGGAAGATGGACAAAGAAGGTAAAAACTTTCCACCACTTTCACACTGACTGGGAGGAGAACTGTGACACCCAGTGGCCACAATTTTACATACACCTTTGTCTGTCAATATTTTCTGACTAATACCACTAGGCAGCAATCATACATAATTTTTTTTTGATATTATTCGTTTTGTAAAGAAACCCATTTAATATGCATGTCCAAATCTCCCCAACCAAAATGCAACCCTTCCTTTTGAGACTTTTTTTCTCAAGGGTAAAAAACAACAACCCACACATACTTAATGGTTTGATTGCAGTAATTATGCTCGTTACACTACTAGCTTTTGTGTAGAATTGATAAATTGCAATGCATTTTAAAGGCCAATGGTGAAATGGAGTGCACAGATATTTCCATTGCTTTAAATATATATATATATATATATATATATATATATATATATATATATATATATATATATATATATATATATATATATATATATATATATAAAACATAATATTTAATACACCCTCATTATATCACAGTTTTTCACAAATTAATAAAGTAATAAAAGATTGCTATTTGGTGGTCGACTATGGTCTATGATTAGTCAAAATATATCGACATACACATGATATGTAGTGTGTGGACTTCGCATGCGTGGGTTTTCTCCGGGTACTCCGGTTTCCTCCCACATTCCAAAAACATGCTATGAATGTGAGTGTGAATGGTTGTTTGTCTATATGTGCCCTGTGATATGTGTCCAGGGTGTACCCCGCCTCTTGCCCAAAGACAGCTGGGATAGGCTCCAGCACCCCCGCAACCCTTGTGAGGATAAGCGGTAGAAAATGAATGAATGAATGATATGTATAGTATTCTGGTCACTTACCTTCACCACCTTAACACCGCATGGAGTCATGAAGTCAGCCATAGCATGTCCGACACAATAGAGTGAAAAAAGGTCTCCTTTCATTCCGTGTGGAAGTGGTAAAGTTTTAGCCTCTTTTACTTTTTTCCCTTAAAAATGGTCAATAAAAAGAGTTTGGGGTTTTAAAATTGGGTCAGTCTGATAACTGTCATATTTTGATGTTTTTATGACAGAATGGTCTATATGTGCCCTGTGATTGGCTGGCGACCAGTCCAGGGTGTACCCTGCCTCTCGCCCGAAGAAAGCTGGGATAGGCTCCAGCACCCCCCGCGACCCTCGTGAGGAAAAAGCGGTAGAAAATGAATGAATGAATGACAGAATGGTATGAAAATAATACACATGACACTTTGTTAGTGCGACAAGGACACATTCTCTCACCGCTTGGTCAGTATTTCCTACCTTGCACACATTTTTCTTGGATTCCTTCCTATGCAGTTGGTTTCCAAGGTAACACTCTGAACTTCAGTGTGGTGCAGCCCGACCCGAGCATGAGTCTTTTAGAGGCAGTCATCAGCTCTCCGGTGGATGCATCAAATAAGAGCAGGGAACAAAAACTCTTTGGATGGCAGCAGAATATCGGTGGTATCATCTCCCTCCAGTTTGAGGAGGCCATTCTGTGTTTGGAAAGATCACAGAGGCACATTTGTTAACTTGAAGCTTCTCTGAGGAACGTGGCTCGTCATTGGCTGAACAAGCGCCCATTTGTGTGTTGTAAACAACACGATATTTCTTTTTCATTTCTGCATCTGCTCATGTTTACATACGACCCCCGCAGCCCCCCTTCCACGCCCTCAAAGCCGACACATGTCAACATGTCATTACGCCCCCCCCCACCCCATTCCTTCTTCCATCATCCCCACAGCAGGGAGTGACAAGAGGACATGTGTGTCTTAACACCCAAATGGCTCTCTGTGTGTCTGTCTATGTATCCATAAATGTATCCATCCATCCAGCGCCCGTAAGGAAAAGAAATGGATGACACATACTGAATATTAGGAACAGCAAGTTACGTTTGCTTCGTTTTATTCCCATTCAAATTACAAAATAATCATGACTCTGACTCATTCATTGCCAAGCCACAAGGGGACACAGCGTTTTTAAGATGTTGGCCTTCAAATTTAACCTTCAGAAGTGCCTCTACAAAACAGTATTGGGCCACATTGAAAAGCAATAAAAAGTCCCACTTTTTTCTACAGTATTTGTGAATAAAGTCATAATGTTAGATGAGAAAGTCATAATGCGAAGACAAAAAGGTGGTCGTGTTATACAGTATCTCACAATTTCAGAATTTCAGAGATTTAATCTTATAATTGTGACTTGATCTCATATTTATCATGATTTTTATCTCAATTATGACTTACCTATTTCAGAATTATTCATATTATGTGAGTGTGAATAGTTGTTTGTCTATATGTGCCCTGTGATTGGCTGGCCACCAGTCCAGGGTGTACCCCGCCTCTTGCTCAAAGACAGCTGGGATAGGCTCCAGCATACCCGCTGCCACCCTCATGAGGATAAGCGGCATAGAAAATTAATGAATGGACGTCATAATATACTATGAGTAAATATCGTATTTTATGTGAAGAGTTGTAATGTTATGCAAATAAAGTTGCAAAAACATTTACAAGGAAAATGTTGAAACTTTTTTTTACAAGTAAAACAATTTGATAAGGAGAGACATAACGTTGTGAGAAAAATTTGTACTGTTAGAATAATAAGATTTCAGTTGTAAAGTTGCATAAATATGATATTACAAAATACCAGAAATACTTAATTCTGCGCAAAAAAGTTGCAGCACTAGAAAATCACAAGTACTAGTATTTAATGTTTTCACATTTATTTATTGTATTGCAAGGCAAAAAGTGGTACTGGTAAAATTATGAGAGAAAAAAAGCCGTCATATTATTAGAATAAAGTTGCAGTCATGAAATCACAAAACATATGTCGAAATGTTACAAGAAAAATGTATATCAAATTTGTAATTCTGTGCGAATAAAGTCGTAGTACATGAAAATTTTGTGTATTTTTTTTTTTTTTTACATGAAAAGGTCATCCTGTCATTCATTCATTCGTTGGTCATACTTGGAAATGAGTGGACCTGTTATGGGAATAATGTTAAAATAAAGGAGATTGTAGTATTATGATAAACAAAACCTGCTGAAATGATTATTTCACTGGACAAATAATGCAAGACGTGAATTATGGACTTTTTCTTCTTCTTGTCTATAGCTGCTGCAAGTTGGAAGAGTCACCTTTAAACCCACACAGTCCTCACCGCAGGACCTCTAGCAAATGTGGCAGCCATTAACTCTGAATGAGGTGAGACACACACACACACACACACACACACACACACACACACACTTATCTAGCTATCAATCAACTCCTATCCCAGCATGTAGCTTTGCACTGCCCCCTACTGATGCAGTGGAAGAAAACACTGCCATTCAAGTCCAAATGGGACTTAATTAAATCAGTAGATTACACTTTGTTTTTATTTGTTCAACAGCTTTGCATCAATCCAAAAAGTCATTACAGACTAATGAGGTGTGTGTGTGTGTGTGTGTGGTGTGGGTACATTTGGGAAAATGTTATATAAACACTCAACTTTTAATTAGAAATCAACAAGGATTTGGTTTTTAACATTGTAAAAGGAAATTAAATATATATATCTGTGTTCTTCTATGTTTATATGTGTCAAATATAGTAATTCTTCAAAGTACATGCCAGATTGTCTCTATGAGATCAGCACAGACACCACCTCTGTGCACTAGCCAAGGTTCTATTGCACAAGGAAACGTTTTCTTGTCAATAAAAATGTAATAATTCGAGGAAATTTGTCGTAATAATAGAATAACATTGGTGCAGTGTTAATAAAGTTAAATAAAGTTTTTTCAATAACTCACGAGGCACTTGCGGGTTAAAAAATTATATATAAAACAAAACGCTAGACTTGCAACATGCATTGCTCACAGTGCCCGCAAGGCATGTTGGGTAGTCTGGCTGCAACAACAATATGAACTACAAACAATAAACCATTAGTTATCAAGGTTATGTTCACTTTTTTTGACCACTGAATCAACATATTTTGCAATCTTGCAAAAATGCAACACGGCAAAATGCTACCCAGCATGTCTTGCGGTGGGAATATATGACTTTTTGACCCGGTTATTGCGTATAGATATTTGTATGCCTACATGGTTATACTGTAGAAGTCATCATTCAGATAAGTAATGGTTTATTACATTATACATATGTATTTTGATGATTGTGTTATTGTAGTGTTTTATTGTTTGAAACAGAATATCAGCAAATGATATATTATTTGTACACTTGTATCATTGGGAAGGTTAAAGTTCTACTTTAAAATGTCCTGCAAAGTTGATGATGGTCACAGGTTGACTCTGGAACGGATTATTTTTTAATTCCATTATTTCCAAAGGGAAAATAAATCCAAATCAGAGCAAGTGTAATCCAGCTACATTGTGTATCTATAGATTATAGATCTATCTAGCTCTAGGCCATATATCCATCATGAAATAATATTTATGACCATTAAGGAACCCCCTCCCTCCTTGCTGCAACTTCAACTCTAATTAATGAGTTTTTTTTGTTGCATTGGTGCTTGTGTACGCAAAGGCTGACGCGTGTCGCCCCCCTTCCATCACCCGCACAGCTGGGGGGTCTGTCAAGTGGGAAGCGTGTGTCTTCACACCTTCCACCCAAATGGTTAGCAGATAGGCATCATGCAGCTTTTAATGGAAGGGAAATTGCGCAATTGTAACGCGCAAAAAATGCACGTGTACGTATAGTCAATACTCGTTTCGTTTTAGTTCAGAAATGATGGATTGAATAACTAAAAACGATCCCACATCCCCAAAATGTAGAAAGTTTGGTCCATATGGTGTGAGGTTTGCACAAGTGTGACTTCACACCTCCGCACTGTGGCGCATGGAGAAGCGTCAAAAGCCCAATTTGGCGCTCTCGGCCCTGCCCTGTACCCTGATAAATAGAAGGATCCGACATCGGACATCACATTGCAACAGAACCTCTGGAAAAAGACGTCTGTACTTACCGCAGCCATGGACATTGGTGGATTTAATCTTTTGGCTCCTCGCAACAACAACGCGAACCAACAGGCTCACTTGTGGAGACCTTGGACCGGAACCGAAACGAGAACTACCGCACCCACGGTAAATTTCACTTTCGTTTCACTTGTAACTTCATCCTCAACTGTAACACGCTGGATGTTTGTCTAATTCATTTACATGTTTAACTTTTAGGCTCCTGCTTCACCCAAACCAGCCATGTTCGTTCACCCCGTCAAGTAAGTTTATTTACTTTTGCTATATTTGACCTAAAATATTTTATTAATTATAATGCATGTTCTCTTTTTTTGTATTAAATATTATTTTCCTTTACTTTCTAAAGGTTGTACTGGCCCAAAACCAAATGCTTCGACTACCTGTACCGAGAAGCGGAGATGCTCCTCCGGAACTACCCGGTCCAAGCGACCATCTGCCCCTTTGACGACTCCTCCAGCAGTGAGGAAGACAGCGAGGAAGAGGAGGATGACTATGATGATGATTATGAGGAGGAGATGGAGAAGGAACAGAACTGAAATATTTCCACAAACCTGCATAATGCCTTAATATATTTTTATATTTATTGCTGTAAATAACTGTAAATAGTTCCTATGTCGTTTTTTTTAAACCCAACAAAAAGTCTATCATGCATTTAAGTTATTTTTTTGACGTTTCTACCTCTTTCGTATTTTGGGCGACTTTGCAATAAAATACGTTCAATGAATCTGGTTTTTCTCGACTTTTTTGTATTACAAGCTGTGTATGCATGAAAAAATTGTAATTAAAGGTGCAGTCTGCAGTCCGTTGCTTTCTACTGAAGCAGCTATTTTCCCACCAAATAAGTGCCAGGTCGTAAACGCACCATTTCCTTCCTGAGCCATGTCGCCTGAGGTGTGCCCAAGTGCGTGACAAACAGGAGAAGGCTTCAAGATGGGGCTAAAGTGCATCACACTGAGAGCTGTTTCTATTATTTGTTTCATGAAACACAAAATTCCCTTTCTGTATGTCATGCAAACGTTACATGTCATTTTTTAAATGCACAATAAGTTCAAATAAGCACATCCAGTAGGACCATTTTCAACATTTGTGCATTTAACTCCACAAAAAATTATCAGAGACATTTAGCCTTCCCTGTACATTGCGCTATTATATCAGGTGTTAGCATGTTAGCATTGATAGCATGCTAACATTAGTATAGTAGCATTTTTAGCCGTTGTCATGAGTAGACACTTAAATGAACTTAAATGAACACTACCATGCTAGGTTCTAGCATGCTAATATTAGCATAGTAGTATTATATCAATTTTCATAGGTATAGACACTATTATGGTTGCATGGTTAGCTTGGTAACATTGCCATGTTAGTCATGAATATAAACTTAAGCAGACATTTACCGCTATCTTGCTAGGTGTTAGCATGCTAATGTTGCCATGTTAGTCATGAATATAAACTTAAGCAGACATTTACCACTATCGTGCTAGGTGCTGGCATGCTAACATTAGTATAGTAGCATTTTTAGCCGTTGTCATGGGTAGACACTTAAATGAACACTTAGCACATTTTTGCTAGGTTGTAGCATGATAATATTAGCATAGTAGCATTTCAAACCATTTCCATAAGTAGACACTATTATATTAGGTGTTAGCATGCTGACTTTGACATGTTAGTCATTAATATAAATTTAAACGGGAATTTACCGCTATCATGCCAGGTGTTTTCATGCTAACATTAGCATGTTGGCATGCTAACATAATTATAGTAACATTTCTAGCATTTAGCATTTTCAGAGGTAAACACTCATGCAAACATTTAGCACTATTATGCTAGGTGTTAGTATGTTAACATTTTAACAGTCAATTTTAACTTTAAGCAATTAAATGTTGATAAAATGAATGTAGAACTAATATTTATGGTATAAATCATAATATATATTGCGATAATTTTTTTCCCTGTAGAGTTGGAAAGGGCATTTTAGGGCATTTTGTCAAATTTCTATACTAAAGGCACAGTTATCAACATGAGAGGTGTTCTGGCTGGTCAAACAATATTATAGCCAAGTAATGTAGAGCGTTGCCATGGTAACCTCACAGACAGGACTCTTAGTATCAAAATGCTTTCAAAACAGATGTGTGTACAGATGTTTCAGATATTAGCTGCCATACAGCTTATAGTACACACACAGTTAAAAATTCAGTATTATATAATAATATTTTATTCTCATGACCTGAACTCTCCAGGCATCCGGAGCTGTGCCGTGGGAATTCCCAGGATCCACGGTACGTGTTTCAGAGGGTGCCGACTCTACACACCTTTGTCGAGAGACTCTGTGGCCCCTGAATGCACCATTGCCACTGAACTCATGACCCTACTAGTGTAAGGACTAAATTATTACCACAAAAAAAGTGTCTTATAGACACTAACTAACAAAAAAGTGTCTTATAGACACTTTGATGAATATATTTCAAGTGTGTGAATTTATACTTGATATTTTTAATTAAACTTGCATTAATTTATTAGCAAGCAGAGCAATCTAGTATTTAGAAATAAATGCAACGCTTTCATTCCCTGCACCAAACAGAATGTTTGAATGCAGTTTAATGATGCTCTGATAACCTCTTCAACTCAAGTCTGCTCTGCCTGGAACTTTCCCAGGACCGGGTGTCAGACTTGATGCTATCAGCGGTGTCACCTACTTGGGTGTGAAATGCGCCCACCTCTGCAGTTAAATATAAAACCAAGACCTGATGCCCTGCCTGATGAACTTTCAGCCCTTTTAATGCACTTGCATGTTTTGAGACGTAATACGGTAGTCAATTCAGTGTTGGAACATGACTCAGAAACACAGGGAATTAAAGACATGGTTTAATTAATAACAGGACACGTTTCTTTGCTATTGTATAATGTTGTAACAAAGAATGTAATACGCCGGTATGTCATGTGACTTGATTGAACACATTACCTGTGCAGAAATAAGCTACTTAAGTGACTTTTCCGTCATTAAAGCTGTTATATGTCACCAGCTCACATACTCGCACTATAATCCACGCATTCAATGACAGCACAGCTAAACTTTGTCAAATCGCTATCATGACAACAGACGTAACTAACGTTGGGCGTGGCTTATACACACAAAGAAGTAACGTTTTGATGTATAACGAAGGTTTTCGCACATCTCAAGTACTGTCAGTATCAAATCTTAAATCTCAAGTAAAAACATGCAAGTCCAAGTCAAATCAAGTCTCAAGTCATAACAAGGCAAGTCTCATCAAGTCCCAAGTCATAGGTTTGAAAGACTCAAGTCTACGGGTCAAATGATGTCAAAGTACAAGTCGGGTTGAGAGTCTCGTATGATTTTGTCAAGTCGAGTCAAAAGTCATCAGTCTGACTCTCAAACCTATCCAGCTTTTTGTTTTTTCATAATTTTGAAATTATTATTGTTTTTGAATACATCAGGCCAGAAAACAAATGAGCTGCAGGCCCAAAAACCACTTGCTGGAATTTGGACACTGCTAGTTATTAACTGTAAACTGTGAAACCATCAGTTTCAGTAACTTTGAGTTTGGTTTGGATGTGTTTCCATGTAAAAAAACAACAACACCAAAATACCATAATGTAAACAAACTAGGTTTTAATGGCAGCATTTAATCAGCAATTGTAGTTTAATTCAAAAGATTGGCCTCCTTAGCGTGACATTGACACAATGGGTGAACTCTGCACAGTTTTAACCCTTGCGGCACATGCTGGCCTTTCTCAGGGGTGGGTGTGAATTAGTAAGGTGTCAGGGAGGCACACCTTTAAGGGTGAACAGACACCCCCTGCCCCCCACACCTCTCTACCCTGGCTCTTGTTTTGCCTCCATGCATGGGCTGGTGCATGTGCCACTATATGACCACCATGCATTGCCCCCTGGTTGCCCCCAGTCGTAGTCCCCAATATTTGTACACCATCTCTGTGTTTGTATTTTTACGCATGGTCTGTTTGCCTGCGTATCAGACTTTTTGGAAGCGGATTTCTATTGAAAGCTGAAGTTTCCCTCCCTCTTTTTTAAATGTAGAAACACATTTTGGATCAGGTTGAAATCATGTAATTATGACTGACAATCATTTATGTGTATCTGTGGAGGGAGGATGGCGGCATGATCCGGTGAACTTTGTGACCGAGGCGGTTGGTGTGAGCAGTGACACCCGCACAGAGGTGATGAAGTGTGACCCGAAGGAACTGAAGACGCTTCTCACAGTCACACCTCCGTCTGTTCGTCTGTCTGAGGTTGAAGCAGTCAGACTGGCTTTGAATAGTTTGGACACATTAGCTTGCATAAATGCGTTAAACGCGTGTACTTATCTCCAATTGGAGAAGTTATGTCTAGCCTGAAGGGGGCAGTATGGCATAGACGTCACAGAAGTGCTACTGATTTAACATAGTCTTCATTTTGATGATTATTGTTGCATAGAAAAATTATTATTACAGTTTAACAGCATAAAGCCTTGTTGTGTTCATAACACTTAACATTTTTGTGTGCTTTGCCATAATGTGTTTTTGGGGGTTATATGCAATAATGTATAAAAACCAGTCCAGTCTCCAGTCCCTTGCTCACCATTGTTCTATTATTTTTATTATGCGTGTGGTCTAAATTAAGATAAATAGAAAAAAAACAATAATACCAGTAGCAGTAAATATTCTTCTCGGTCGCTTTGTAACTCTTAAATGCGGAAGTACGATTTCCTGCATTTAAATACACTCGGAAATTCCAGAAAGTTATGCTCAAAACATGTGAAATAAACTACAGTCTCATGGAACGCAACCCCTCATTGCTCATAATAACACGGTTAATGTGTGAACTTAACAGAAAATTAAAATTTTCTGTTTAATTTCTTTCATAATTTGACAGACCTAATTGTAATATATGAGAAGATAAACATGCAATGTATGTTACATTATCGTGGATTATCTGATTTTAATGAACGTCATCATCAGTATGTATATTTTGGAGGCAAATGTACTGTAAATGTGCTGCAAATGTACACTTAAAAAAAGGACAATTATTGACCATTTTTTGCAAATATTATGTCATTGTCGAGTGTCCGTGGTGTAAAGATTGGCAGAGCAATGTAATACTCGTCCGTGTGGCAACACGTAGCTGATTGCCTCGTTCCTCCAATAGACTTAGTGATGCACGTGAGAGGTCGTGGTGACAGTCATTGAGAAGTTTTAAAAAGGGTTAAATTAACATTATATTGTAATTAAATATGTGTTATTTGTAACATTTTGGTTAGTGGTGTGCTGCAAGATTTCTCCAATGTTTTTGTGAAATATTTGTGAAAAACAGCTATCTGGACTAATTTATTGTTTAGTAATAAGACGCAACCTGATGTAACTTTGCAGTCATTCCGCTTGGGGGCAGTGTTGCACTTCTTCCACAGTCTGGAGGCTTTCTACAGAAAGTATTGAATTAAAAAAAGAATTCAAGTCACCTGGCTGAGTAGAAAAACATAGTTGATACTTGCAAGAAAAACCCAACCTTTTTTGTATTTAGTCCTCTGATGTTTCCCCATTTCCATCCATATCATGGCTCACGATTAAATGCAACAAATAGAGATTGTCAAAGAGACATATCCTCCATTTAAAGAGTTAGTTTTCTCCCCTGCTCTCTTTGAGATGTGTTCACTGGAGCTAATTACAATTTCAGCAACATTTGCTAGGTGATTACCTCATAATCCCCAATTTCATTTGATAAGTCACGCATTGATTTAACTGTGAGTTGGACCTAATGGAGTAGCTTGTGTGCCGCCACAGTCATTTGTATTCCGGGGCGAAAGGACAACAGCGAATTGAAGGCAGAAAAACAGTCGCCCGCCATCACCTCTTCCTCTCAGTTAACAACGAAGCCTTTAATCAAAGCAGCCTGAGTCCAAACAGTAAATCAGTGCTGATACAATGACATGATATATAAAAGCTGTTCTTTTTTTTTTTAATAGTGGCTCCTGTCTCCTCCTGAAGAGGGATGGATGGAATGATAAAAACATTGCATGAAGGGGAGAGCGAGACTTGCTTTGTATTCACCTGCCTCTCTGGATCAATAAAAGATAATTTGGGCTGATTCCTCCCCGTAGGCCTCTTAGCAGACAGGAGGCGAGAGGGGTCAGCCGCTGCTGGGCTGCCAGGAGCTGGAATAACTTAGAAACACACTGCAAATTACTGCCCCTTGTTTGACAATCTCTCATTCAGCTCTTCCTCTGCAGGGAGAAACAACATGATGCAAAGTCCCCACTCTAATGTGATTGGAGGAAAAGGCTCTGTCAGATCCAACAAACCCCCATTTCTACAGTTTTGTCTATTGCAAATAATGGAAGTAGAAATAATCTCTTTCATGGGTCATAACAGCTTTATTAATGCTTTAAATAGTCATGCATTAACCGAGTTACTGTATTGGGGGTGCAAAAAACAATAACAACGTTTGGAATATTGATTTGTTTGTAACATATCTTTATTACAAAATATTAGTATGCCATCGGAACGGAAGTCAACTCACACACTTATTGATCACGGCTACAAAATAACCCACAGTGGAGCCAAAGTTGAAATCAATCAAGAAATGTCTCCTCATCGTCTTTGCCAACAATCAAGTCCTCAGTTAAAAGTGAACAGTTAAATTCATTTATTTATATTTATATGCATTTCAAATTGTTTTTGTAAAACTATTAACGGATGAATTTGATTTGCACTCTTATGGAAACATTCATTCAGTTATTGTACATTTTGGTTATTATGCTAATTTTTCCACCCTTTTGTATTGAGTTGTGGTCTCCTATAGAGCAGCTACACACAATAACCCGCACAGAAAACTTTTTTAGATTTTCCAGAATCTGCACCCATTCCAGCTGTATTGCCTTTGATTTGTGCTTCCTGCCAAAATGGTCTGTTTTCATTTATTGCCCACTCACACGCCCAAAGTGCTTGCTACCAATGAACCATATAAGGAAGTTGGCCCCTCTGTGACATCACAAAGGGACATTTTAACCATGTATTTTCAAACCAAATGTTTTGAGCCATCTCAAACTTCTTTCAGGGCTCCCTTCCAAATGCGTAAACCTCATTATCTGAAACTTTGGCATGTTTTAACATGAGAATACAACATTCTAACTACATTTATAGGTCAGAAAAGGGGTTCCGATAATCTCTATTAACTGCTGCTGTTCACATGGTGAAAACAGTCAGGAGACATTCCTTTGTTTTAACAAACCAAGTCCCTTCAAAGTTAGCATTTTCCCAACTTTGACCTAACAAAAGAACAAAGTTGATGTTCTAAAGTGTTTTGCTTCACAGGTCAGGTGTTATAAATGAGCTGAGAAGCAGGTTGAAGGTGGAGGAATATGAGGAATAGGAGTTACCCTTTTCAGTCTACAAGATCATGTAGCTGCGATTTGCAAACTTCTGGTTCTACTGCTTGAACATTCCTTGATCCAAACCTGGGCCTTTTGTGTCTCTGGGGATGGCGGAGGGGCTTCAGCCAACGTTGGCTTTATAGGCATGGAGGTTGCCGTTCATCATGGAGGGTCACCAGTCTGAGAGGAATGCTCCATGTCAGGGATGTCAGGGTCGGAAGGGATGTCCCTAGGGAGACCCGATACCCAAAATTTCTGCTTGATCACTACTACACGTGTGGCGCTCTCCCATCAAAGCACACGTTCTCTTGCTATTTGATGAGATCCTTGTGTGTGGGCACAGGTGTAACCTGTTACCAGACACACTCACAGTTCTGGGCCGTTACCTGTGCCTACTTTCATGGTTTCTGATATTGGTGGACCAGCCTGGACACCTGGTGCATTAGCATTAGCAGTAACAGAGTTGTACTGTACTGATGTCCTTTGTTTATCTTGGTTAATTGGTACCAGGCTTGCTCATGATAAGTACATTTCAGCATTAATTCGGATTTGATATTCATACATGGAATATTTGTTATAGATAGAGCATATAAAACCTTTTTATCACTTTCTAAATGCATTTTGTACCATTATGAGAGCCCTCTAGACATGAAATAACACCCCTATAGTCGCTTTAAACCATTTTTACTTAATAGAGCAGAATAATAATAATAATAATAGAAGATAAGCCATCTTAGACATAAATAATATAATATAGACTCAGACATTCACACTGGCAGCTCCCACGGCGGCTGTTGGTTTGTCAATGTAATGTTACTGACACCTAAAGACCAGTCTCGAATAGTGCCGCTGTTTATCGTTCGGGAGAGTCCCAGGATGCACTTCACTTGGTTTATTAAGAAGCAGAGAACACATGCATGGAGCATTCAAACAGGAGCTGCTGTCGGCAACTCTCTATGTTGCTAACCTGCTGCTGTAGTTAAAGGCACACACCAGTCACAGTCTTCTCAATGCTTTATATTTGTATTTCCCTTCATGTTACCATTTTTTGTTTGAAAATGCTTAATTTAGACCAAGAAGACATACAGTTTTCTAAAATATGTAGTAATAATCGGCCATATTCATACACGAAACGAGAGAGCAAGGGCATGATGTTGAGACTGCAATGTATCAAGGGACGACTGTTTTTGTCTTTATTATCTATTATTATTTTACTGGATTTATTTGATTTGCCTTAAGAGATGGCATATGCCATTTCATTATTTTGACTATTTCATTTATATTTTCATGTATAAAGTCGATTTTGTCTGTAAAGGCACATTTTCTTTCCAAATGACCATGTAGTGCATCACTCTAATGTAGTGTTTGCCTCTGGAGAAAAGCCACACTAACATTGCAGTGGGTTCAAAAGTCCTTTTTCAATTACGTCTTTGATGGAAAAATAACTATGTAATAAAGAATCACCTCAGAAACCTGATTAATACTCTACTTTTGCCTTTCGTATGGCAGCTATCAAACATCAATTATATTTCAGCATCGGTCATTGTTTCTGGAGGGAGCGCTTATTAATAGTCCAATGCTTGAAGCTCGGGGGGGCTGTTTGAGGCCCGACTTAGCCATCCAGTCATTTCCATTCTAGTAACCCCAGGTAATCACCATATCATATTAGCATTCACATGAAAACACTAATTACAAAGACGGAGTGAACCGGATTTATGCTAATGAGAACGTGAATATGTGGCAGATACATTCATCTGGAGTATCGGACCCTACGACGGTGTTAACTGTGATTAGCATTCCATTAGCATAGCATGGGTTAGCTCCACTGGAGGCAAACGCCGAATGTGACTCTCCAACTTCAAGTGTGGTTAATCGGTCAAAAAAGGGCGATTTTGACTCTTAAAAGATCCAATTCGCGTTGAGTTTGAGGGATGGAAGATGGGAGGCATGTACGTATGTATGTAAATAAGAAGCTTTATTTTGTTACTACAGCTTTAAAATGATTATGTTATGTCTTGGTGCTCCTACGGAAAAGTAATGTTATGACATTTTCAACATGGTATTAAAACATGTCAGCAGTCCATGTTGTGTTACATGAAGTACGGCTTTAAGCAGATGTGTTTTCCTTTTGCAAAGGAGGCTCCTGGTGGCGCTCCTCTGCACCACCATCTGTTCCAAACGGGCAAGACCACCTCCGCGGTCTCTCGCCAACAAGAGGATGCGTTTGTTTTGGGAGACACGAGAGCACAAAGAGATGGGCCCCCATCCTTCTATCCCTACTTTGATCCCTCCAAAGAAAGGAGCTGGGCGTCTCCCACTCTCGGCGAACCCACCACGACCGCTACCAATCCCCCCCTTTTTTTCCCGTCTGCGACTGGTGGCTGACTTTGTTGCGCCAGTCACTACACACATGGCACTCCAGCAGAATGAGCCCATTGACAAGGCAACAGATTGCCTTTGAGTGTACCTGATGGTTACCCCCCCTCCACTTCTCCCTGCCGCCCGCTTGCAAGCAACCAAAGACAATCCCCGTGCTCTGTCATTCTCATACAAATTGCCAGTGTGTAGTGGATTTAAGAGAGTGGCAGAAGCCATTGTTGGCCAATCTGTATCAAAAGGGAGAGGTGATGTTGAGTGCGGTGCTTTTCTTAGTCGGGATTAGGGTTGGTTTTCTGGGGTGCATTTGAGTGAAGCCTGGTCGGAATGTAATGTACATGTGACTATTGATTCAGATAAATGATAAATGGAATCAAAATATTGGTGAGCACAGGGTCATTTGGCTTTAATAGGCCTTGTCAGGTGTCTGCAGAGCGCTGGTGTTTGAGGCCACAATGTTGTTTGCTGTTGGGAATCAGTCTCTGGCCCTGACCCTACAAGCCCCCCCCTTACGCCTCCCCAACCACCGCCTCACCCTCCTCCTTTTGCCCTCCTTCTGCCCTGCTCTGGTCCCTCATCACCCCAGCTAATACCAGGCTCATTACAGAGCTATCGATCGCCTCTCGATGCACACCAAGAGGGCGAAAGAACTTCTCTCTTCTGTGATCATTTTCCACCCGTTTTAATCATCTGGCCTTCGCTTCCCTGATAACATGTTACAGAGATCCGAGGATTGATACATTGGTAAATATTTGGATGAACAATTTCCAAGCATTAAGGGTTTCAACAAGGGCAGTGGAGCAAAACAACAAAAAAGCTACTTCAGATTAAAAAAAAACACTTCCAAACATTTACTTTCCAGTGGTCTCTCTTTGTAATTTTCCTTCAAATTTTGCTCCTTGTTTGTTTTTCATCTACATTTATTGTTGGAATCTTTGTTCGATCAACTACTGGATTGAGCCAACTGTAAAATCAACCCTCTTTCTCAAGACCCGTTGATGGAGAAATAACTCCAACCTTGGTGAACAACATCGGTCTATTCCAGTGCAGTTTGTCAGAATTTCTTGGTAATATCATATGTGTACAGACTCAGAACCAAGGAGGATGTTTTATTTATGTTTGCATTTGTTTTTCAGCTGGTACAGACGTTTTTTCACAAGTATTCACAGCGCTTCACCTTTACCACATTTTCTTTATGTCACAGCTTTATTCCAAAATGGATTAAATACATTTTGTTCTCAAAAAATCTACACACAACATCCCATAACGGCAATGTAAAAATGTATTTTTTGAAATAGTTGCAAATTGATTAAAAATAAAAAAATGAAAAATTACATGAACATAAGTATTCACAGCCTTTGCTCAATACTTTGTTGATGCACCTTGTTTTGAATGCCACAAGCTTGGCACACCTATCTTTGGCCTGTTACCAACATAAACAACACAATAAGAGGTTGTTTTGCACTAAACTTATTTACATAAATGTAAGTGTGTTAAAATGTCACGACAATAATGTAACCTTCTGCACGCTATACTCTGGCGTTTGGATTCATGAAAATGTATAATTACGTCATTGTATTAAATGAGTTAGGGTTGGCAGTATGTTGCGATAAAGTTAGTGTAATATTTGTGAAGGCTATTTGCTATTTGCCACCTCTCACTGTTTTAAAGAAAACATCAAAATCACAGCCATCTACCCACTCGCCCATCCCCTTCATGTCGCTTTTATCCCCTCTATTACCGGTGATTTGGCGCCTCATATAATAATACCCAATTTATTATCCAAATCTCTATAGTTGTACGCAGCCGTGTGTGGGCTGAAGTATAAACACTGCGGTGGCGGCTTAGAGGGGAAAGCGGGTGTTGAATTACCACACTTCCTAGGGCAGCGGGCAGCATATTTCATGCAGATGCACTTAACACATGTATGGCGGCAAAAGATGGCCGTCTTTTGAGGCAGTGAGAGAATCAGCAAACTTTCTCAAAATAGGATTTCTTATTTATAAATTGAATATTTTTGAAGTTAGAGCATAGAAAACCTGTTTATGACCGTCAAAATACATTTTTAACCATTATTAGAGCCCTCTACACATGAAATAACACCCCTATAGTAAGCCATTAAAGACATAAATCGGACTAGTGCTCGTGTGTGTTGCTGTAAATGTGTTCCCTAGGGAGCCGAGTGGACAGGAAGTGACATTGGCGGTTCAGAGATGAGTTTTTTTTTAACTTGACGTGGGTTACCAATGTTGTTCTGGTGCTTGTGTGTCTCAACCAACTTTACAGTTTCAGTTCATTTTTCCGTTTGTATGCATTAAAATTAAAATTATTGAATTAAAATGACTGAAAAACGGTGATAGGGTGAAGCTGTGAAATTTTAAGCGGTGAGGGATTACTTTATATTCATATTATGTAACATAACATACTGTATGACACATGACAATCTAGAAATGTCATTTTGCTTCAAAGAACAAGAAAAAAATGTAAATTTGAGGGTAGGAAAGAAATATCCAGGATAAATGATCCATTAATTGACTTCATATGTTTGCGCAAAAAAAAGAGTAAAGTACTTTGTGTCTTTCTAAAGTCAGAAATATTTGCATTTCCTCCGCTACAGTAACTCAGCAAGGGGTCGTCTGCCCTCTGACCCCGCCGCTCACAATCTGCGAGGCCTGTTTAAGGATAATTGCTTACATACCACGGTACACCACCTCTTGACTCTGCATTTGCATCGCTCTCCCTGCAGCTTTAATAGACAGCGTACAGTAGACGTTTAAAGTAGTAGGGCCACATTATATGAGGTGCTGCTCGGTGTACCCTTAAGACACCCCCACCTATCCCTACCTCCATACCTCCACCCGCCCCTCTACCTCTACATCTTTGTTTCACGGCTGACAGAAGAAGTGCCAGAGCTCCTCCGGCTCGAGTGATTTATGACCAGCAGCTGCTTTTGCAGCCCGTGACCCACACAGCTGGGTGTCAGATGTGGTCTCCCCCTGTAAGCAGAAACTTATCTGGCAACCCGACATCAGTGGAGGGCTGGATGGAGGGAGCGAAAAAGAGAGCTTGAAGAGGAGAGTGGGAGGAAGATGGAGTGACCAGACGGAAAATGTAGATGAGCGTGCTAGCTAAAGAAAAAGCATCTATTTGATAGTGATTGAAACAAGGAGGCATTAAGTCTTTTTCCAGCAAAAAGCAAACCATGCGGGTCGGGACAATCGATTTGAATGCAGCAGCTTAGCTCCGCATTGATTTCCGCTGGCGTAGAGAAAGCAAAATGTTTGTATTATTTCATAAGCCAATTAGGTGCAAGGATACTCCTCTCCCTGTGTGCCTATTGACCCGCAGTCTGTGGCCGCGGCTTTATTGTCCGGGGGGAGCTCTATAAAAGATCAATAACAGGCGAGTGATTGGATTATGGGCTAATCAATGCATTGTGCTAATATATCACCAGAGTGATTACAGAGCACTGCCTAATAGGAGAGCGCTCAGGACATCACACTCCTTCTGGTAGTTGAAGAGAAAAGTCAAACGCTGCAGGGAGCAAAGTTGATGCATGTGCAGGTGCCTCTCACATGTGTACATGTGATGGTGTGTTTATACAGTATATGTGTGTGTGTGTGTGTCAATGGGGGGGGGGGCTGCTAATTCTTTCATGACTCTTAAAGCAGCTGAAGACAACCAGATGGTGCGTGATAGCTTCCTTAGAAGAAGCCATCATCACATCCTTGCAGTAATAGTGCCTCCTTGGCCCCATGGTGATGATGATGAACACATATGGAAGCTGCATTAGAATGGATGTGAATAATGACCTCTTAAATATCTTGTGGCATTTCAAATTGCAGGTAGCATGAGATAGAGTTTAGACATTATCTCATTATTATACAATTACAGCGATTTTTTTTTAATGGTGGTTTGGTTTTGGTTTTTGTACCCCAGTTTTTGCATTATTCATTTTTTGACAATGTCTAATTTTTTAAACAATATTCACATACAAACTTTATTGTATTGTTCTGCAAAATTGAGTCCAGAGCTGTTAATTTAAGGCAGTGCTTCTCAAACAGTAGGGGGGGATACAGTACAGTACAGACATGTTATCAGTTTCTCTAGGATTTCAAATGGGGTAATTTTTGTACCTTAGGGGGGACATGACTGATTTAAGGTGAGGCATTTATTTTAGTTGATGATACTGTACACAAGTATATGTCCCAGGTACTTAAAGCAATAGAAAGTACTAACATACATTCATTTTATGTTAAAATATGGTCACATTTTTAAAATGATTGTAATTTTTTCCAAAACATCATCATAGTGTGCTTATGTGTTGGTTTATTGATTAAATACTCTGTCAACAGTAATATGAATATGTGTTAGCATTAATACAACATGAGATGTGTCCTGGCTGGTCCACCAATTGGATATAAACTATTAAAGTAGCTGATCTAAGGTTGCCGTGGCGATGACAGAGACACTGTTTTCCTTACTGCAAAAAATGGAGCCTTGCATAATATCGTATTATTAGATATTGTTGCTTTAAAAGTCCATCGTGCTTGTGATAAAACACCCCCCCCCCCGGTGTGGTACAAATTCTTCCAGTCCCAAAGAGCCGACAGCTGCTAAAATTGTCCATTGTCTGCCGGATTGAGAGGAGAAACGTGACTGGCAGGCTAATCTTGTTAGACTCTTATCACCAGAAAATAGTCCGAAAATAATAATGTAATTATAATGATGAACCCTGAAGTAATTATCCTCGTTTAACAACACGTGTCAGGTCATTTATTATCACAGAATGAGCGATAGCATCCGATCGTTCTCGACATTTTTAATTTCTCTATGTAATTTTTTTGGAATGATATAAACAACGTACGAAAGACTAGTGCTTTTGTTCCGCCTCTTTATCCATCTTTATTCTGGGAGACGGAGGAGAAAGTAGGCGACTGAATGAGATGTGGTTAAACATCTCAAATCCTTTTTAAGGTGTCTTTGTTTGGTTTCTTCTTAGCTGCTTTGTCCCCGTGTCTCTTGCTCAAACACGAGCCCGAGACATCATCTGGTCCTGTGAGGCTCACACTGAGGAGCTTTGCTAAAGTTCCTGTTTGCTGAAGAGTTTAGGGGGCTTCCATGTGACAAATTGTAAAAGAGCTTTTATGGAGCGTAATGAAAAGGCAAAACAGGCTAGAATAAAGGCAGTCATGAGCATGGAGTTGCTGCACAGTGGAATGTTTTGGCCAAATTAGGGACATTTTCATTGACTTGGGTCTTTAAATTAATCTTATCAGCATTACATATGCCAAACAAATGCACACTTGGGACCTCCACAAAAAAAAAAAATCTTCATACATTTCAGCATGTTTTGGTGCAAATTCTTTGCATTTTTTTGTGTGTACCGTTTCATAAAGGTGTCATGCTCCATTCAAGAACACATGCATCATGTTGACATTTTGCGTTTTAGTCTTGTTTACACATTTTGTTTGTTTACACAATTTGGACTAGTTTAGGCACTAGTTTGTGTTCTGTTGATGCATAAATTACGCAATTGAGACGGGAAATTGACACGAAACGACACAACTTAATTTACACCTTGTCAAGTAGTGTTTACTTTTAATGTACAACAACAGTATTGGTCATGTGTATTGTTCCTGCATTGTCACCGCCACTTCTCGTGTTTGTGTAACACGTGCAAAGAGCATGAAGGAGGCATAAGTAGGAAAAAAAGGAGGCAAGGACAGTGTGGGACATTTGCGTGGGAAATGACATTTTTCAACAGTTTCATTTGAGTTGACATTACTGTTATTGGAAGATAAATAATTGGTTGAATTTTTAACTATACATATTTATTATTGTACATAACAGGTGCCTTATGAGGGACCCTTTTGGAATCAAGACAAGTCAAAGTCTCCTGTAATTGATTGTGTATGACTTCTGAGGGTCCATTTTAAAAAAGGATTAGGGTTTTTGATGAAAAAAAATAAAGGCATCAGGCGGTGGTTTCCATTTCATTCTATTTCCACAAGCTCCTAAAAGCTGAGGTGTGGAATTACATGCTCTATATGACACGTATCTATATGCTAAATCCTCCTCTTCTCTTTTCTTGCCTGGTTTCCTCACCACTGCTGTCACTTCCCTTGCTGTTTAAGTGTCCGTTTAAAAAGCCTCCCCCGTCCCAGAGGACTTGTCTTTTACCCATCAGCCTCGTTGAAAGCGCTAATCAGCCAGAAAGCTGAAGGTGCGCGGCGTGGGCTTGTTAGCCCTCGTCCCAATCTTCCGCCGCATCCCCTTTGACATCCACACAGGCACTTAATTCCCCCCTATTATGTTCTTATGTTTCTATAGCCTCCTAATGAGACAAGAAAGGGGAGTATCAGGTTGTGTCCATTGATGCGGCCTGTGTTGAATGTGAGCGGAACCTCTGAGCCATCTGCCTGTTACAAGAAACGTGGCGGGTAATAGCAGAACCATGACCGTGGAGATCAGCGCCCTGGCAGGGAGTCTTGTATTCATGGAGCTTTCAAGGCAGCCAGCCAGCACTGATCTGACACGCCCCATCTCATCCGACCCCCTCCTTTTTATTCCCACTTTTTTTTATGTGCACCCCAAATCCAATGCGCCCCCTGATTCCTTCCTCGGGCCTTAGAATCCATGTTGCTATGGGTGATGCGGGGTGCCGGGTCAGAGGTGGCTTGTCTGAGGTGAGGTCCAGACTGCGGGCCCATCTGAGAGGACCATCTGGACGAGTGACCTGACATAATTAGTTATTAATTCTTCTGGAGGGGCGACAAGAGGGTAGACGTGTAGCATTGCTAGCACAATTTATATGTATTTATATATAAGCACCCTCATTAAACACATAGTTAAGCTTTTGACATGCTTGCTTTAGCATCCCGTGTTTGATGCCAACCTTACACTAAGAGGCATTCTATATGCACAGGGACATCATATTCATAATTTTGCTACGTCTTCTTTCTTGAATTTAATACTGTTTCTCACCAAAGTTCTGCCACTTGCAGCTTTTCTTTCTGCAAAACAAAAAGTACACAGAACAATCAGCACTTGTAAATAGTTTGTAAATAAAAATTGTACTGGATTTGAGTTGATAAAACATTCTGGACAGCTGGTTTTAGTCCAAAATAACTTGACAATGTGAGTTCTATGAACAAATAACCACCCACACACATAATTGGAATCTGTTCATAGTGTCCTAACCCAACACAAGAGAGACTGAAGCTACGTTCACACTGTAATCTGTGTGTGATTTTATTCATATATGCTATACGTTATTGAAAGGCGTGTTTTTGCAGTGCAAGACTTGGACACGGACTTGGCTCACGTCACCCACTACTCCACTGTGCATGACATCATGATCTGCACCCCCTACTTCTCCACCCCCGCATTCACCTTGAATTAGTCGTTTCCCAATCATTTGCCTGCAGTGTTCTGGTGCTGAGCCTTCCCAATCAAAGCATACGGTAGTACAGTGTCAGCACCGGGGCCCCTCCTGCTGCTCTACGCCCCCCCCCTCCCCCCAATCACCACCACCACTGTTGCTGGTGTCACTGCAGGGGAATCTCCTCATTGGCATGCAGGCGGCGACTAGGAGCTGCAGAGCACTGGCGCCCTCGTTCTCTGGGGACGCTCTTCTCCTCTCTCGCCTTCTTTCTCCTTGTCTGTCTCCTGCTCGCTCCCTCTTGGCCCCCCATCATGCATCTGTCACAATATCTAGCCGAGACGGAAAGGTTGGGGGCACAGGCACGGGAACAAGAGCTCGTCGACTGATGTGTCGTTTCAAGTATTTTCAAAGCAAACGTCTAAATGATGCGCGGTGTCGTCGTGGCGGTAGCATGGGATTGTTTTTACAGCGTTGGGAAATCATTTAATCACGCTCTATTTTTATCCTGCTCAAGTATGACCAGTGGGCTTATTGTGCTTACATCCCAGCAGATTGGTGAGATGTTTGCAAAGAGAGAGAGTGTAGGGGTGTGTGCGAGATGCAAACAAACAAACAAACACAGTTCCAAGACATGTGTCGTCGGCTTTTCAAAAAAAAAAAAAAAAAAAAAGATGCGGCACAGATCCATTGTGGTTCTGTTGATTTTGGCACCAGCCTAAGAAGTGAGAAGAAGGAGACGAGCGCTGATAGCAGCCAGATTCAAGCTGTGGGCAAATCAAGCATGAAATCAGGAACAAAGGGATTCATGGGATTGCAGGGCATTAGACTCACACTTTCTGAGCCCTGCTAGTATGTGTGTGTGTGTGTGTGTGTGTGTGTGTGTGTGTGTGTGTGTGTGTGTGTGTGAGACTCAAGATATTGTAGTCTTTATTTAATAGCCTCATCTGTGAAGGATTAGCAAGTTTCAAATCAGGCTGCTTTTGGAAAGGTGATTGAGCTTCATCGCTGGGCTGTGTCATGTCCTCGGCTGGGATAGGCTCCAGCTCCCCATGACCATGCACAGGGTGAGTTAGTGTAGAAAATGCATGCATGAATGAACGCACAGACAGGAAGTTGTGTAGACAAGATGGTAAAAAAAAATGTATTGGGGCCCCATCCTTTTTCTTAAACTCCTCTAGAGTCTGAGGGGTTTCCAGCTCAGCTGTGAGACATAACCCCTCCAGCATCAGGACCAGATCAGAGCCACCTTAACTGGCTCGGGCACCCTCGGCCATCTCTGTGTGGAGTTTGCATGTTCTCCCTGTGCATTCCAAAAACATGCTAGGTTAATTGGCGACTCCAAATTGTCCATAGGTATGAATGTGAGTGTGAATGGTTGTTTGTCTATATGTGCCCTGTGATCGACCAGTCCAGGGTGTACTCCGTCTCTCAGCTGGGATAGGCTCCAGCAACCCCGCGACCCTTGTGAAGATAAGCGGTAGAAAATGAATGAATGAACAGAGGTTGTGACAAAACCTTAGAAGACTGGAAGCTCTTCTACTTTCCACTTTGGGATTCTTTGTAATAAGTTATTGCAGGAATTGGGTAGAAAGCAGCTTTTTAGATCGTGGTTGACTTTTTAAAGTTTGGCTCGACTTCCCTAGCTGATGTGATTGGAAACCAGTTCACTTCCACTAAGACAACAGATATACAATAAGTGGTAAACTCTAACATTGTGTGAGCTGTTCTTTGTGCAAGTGCTGAACTGTAATATGGAATTAGGTGTCCTGGCTGGTCCACTAATATCATGGATCACTTGAAGAGGTGGTTTGGGGTCACCATGGCAGTTCTTACAAGCCGCTTTACTATCCAGAGTATTTTGAAACTGTTATTTGAATGTCAAACTATTACAGATTGTTGCTTTAAATTCAAAGACCCGCTTTAACGTCTGCAAGGGGATTACCGTGTGTGTGTTTTGAACGGGCTGTCAGCATAGCTTCACAGTCGTAACTCAGGTGCTCCGACACAGTGAGGAACCTTATTTCCCCTCCATTTTGCAGCATGACCCCCGGTTTCCTGGCTCAGCCAATTAGATCGACCGTGTGACCTCAATATCCTGCTCCAGCCAATCAGAACATCTAAATGTGCTCAGGGTGCATTGAGCTCTGCAGCCGAGGTGTCGCTCGCTAGCCCGATTGAATGTTTATTCAAGTCCCGCTGGCTTGATTCATTTACAAGCGGCTGACCACCACCAGAGGTGAACTTGTGGAATAATTGGATGCACATTGGCTTCGTTTTCACTCCGAGCGCTTGTGTTTTACGACACTCTATTTAAGCTATCAAAAAGCAATGCGGAGGAATTAAACAATCGTAAAGTTTACGCTCACGGAGGTCGTAAAGTTCACACGAAACATGTTGAAACATTTTCCTTCTTGGAGGAGGACTCCTTGCCAAGCAGCAGGCAGAGGAACACTTTAATTGGCGTATGAATATGCAAATGTGCTTCAATGCTAGACCTGAAATCAATCAAGTCGACATCGGGGGGCTACTCTGACACTCGCCACCCGCACACACACTTTGCACGGCTGTGCTCCCCCAGCAGGGCTGAAACCTTGCCGTCTTGCCTCTTTGTGTAGCCATTAGGGACGTATTAAGGTGCCATCATGTTTATTTCCCAATTTACTAGTAGTAAACGTTGTAAACTACGCCGATGCATGCATAATTAAGACGGAGAATTACATCATATGGCAGAGCTAGTTTGCTAAATTGCTCTGGGGTCCGGGTGTCACATTTTCAGAAAGCTAAAGGCTGGAGAGGAAGATTTGCACTAGTCAAAGATCCTATAAATGACAGGAGTGTTTCTGTGTTTTAAGGACCGACTACAAATACACTACTCAAAGATTATTTATATAACAGGAGCACTCTTGTTTATTTTTTTTTAAAAAACACCAGTCCAAGTTCATATATATAAAAAGAGTGCTGTGCTGTTTTTAAGAATCTACTCCAAAAACACCAGTCAAAGATCCTTTATATAGCAGAAGCACTCTACTGTTTGTAGGACATACTACAGAAACACTACTTAATGTTTTTTTTTTACATGACAGGAGTGCTCTGCTGTTTTTAAGGACCTGCTACAAAAAGACTCTTTATATTACAGACGTGTGTTCCTGTTTTTATTGATGAGTCAAATGATGAGTCTGTGCAGCACTTTGGAAACAGTGTTTACAGAATTTGTTATTTAAACAAAGTGGATTGTAAGATTGTAAGAGTGGATTGTAAGGAAAAAAACACGAGTCAAAGATCCTATATATGACAGGAGTGCTCTGTTGTTTTTACGAACTTACTGCAAAAAACATTAGTCAAAGATTCTATATATGACAGGGGTTTTCTGCTGGACAAAACTTGTATTTTTTATTTTTATGATAGAAGCAGGCTGCTGTTTTTAATGACCTACAACTAAAATGCTAGTCAAAGATGTTTTATATGACAAGAGTTCTGTGCTGTTTTTGTAAGTACCTGCTGCAAAAGCACTCGAAGATCTCTATAATTTTTTAGGAATTTATTTAGGAATCTAAAAAGTATTGTTGTGTTTTCTTATTAAATTATATAATATTACAATGCTTTGCTTCTTTTTACACTTGTATAACTAACTAAGGTTTTATGATGCTATTTTGTATGTGTTTTTATTGTGTTTACAATTAAGGATCGCAGTGGTGGTGGTGCATTCAAGTGCGTCTGGGCAAAAGGCCCATATTTGGCCCCTAGTGAAGCCAACTGTGAAAGCCTTCAGGGCACATCAGTCAAAAGCACCATTTGCCAAAACATATAAAGAAGGGGTTTCACAGTATTTAAACAAATCAGCTCAAATACACACAAACACATTTTTTAGCATGTGTGATCCAAAGAGCAGAGCGTTCCTGCTCCTGGAATCAGGGCAGCAGCGATGTCTGGCAGAGCTTCACTTGATCATGTCAGACGTGACTGATGGGAGATGTGCGTCCAGACTGAGTCCAGGTCCAGATAACCTGCACACATTCATATAGAAATGCAGGGAAAACAGATGCGACTTTGACGCTTTAGAGCATATTTCTGCTAAAGTCTTTAAGGCCTGCCAACTGTGGTGGATTTTTTACATTTAATATATTATCTTTGTTTAAACTTTACAGCATATTCTTCTGACTGTTAACAAATCCCCCTGAAATGACCACATATATAAAAGCCTTATTCATGTCTCCCTCTGCGCCATTCAGCCCCACTGAACATTTTAAGCCTTTTTTTTCTTACTTTTTTCACACACACACACGTTTGGAAAGTGAATGCAAAGTCGTCAGCTTCCCGTCTCCTACCACATCTTAGCCCCACCGCTGCCTCCAGACATGTTGTGAGCAGCACTTGTGGCGTGGCGAGCCAAACATAGTCGTATGATTATGTAAATCACAGCACTTGATGTCATGGAAACTGAGTGTGGAAGGAGGCAGACAGACGGGTTGTCTTAATAGTCGCATGAAATAAATGATCATTAAGTACACTTAGAAGTAGACTTCATGACAGTGGTGAGGGTTGTTTTACAGCAAGGTCAGTAAAAAGGCCGAGACAAAAGAAAACAAAAAACAAATGACATAATTGGAAATGTAGAAAAAAAAATTAATGACTATTTTTTTTACAAAATGATGAATGATGTATATTTATGATAAAATAAAATAAAATAAAATAAAATAAAATAAAATAAAATAAAATAAAATAAAATAAAATAAAATAAAATAAAATAAAATAAAATAAAATAAAAAAAATAGCTGCTGTGGGGCCACACTGACCATATAATAAAATAGCAGAACCACAATGGAAAGAGTCCTAATTTCTTGAAAATAAAGTCCTAAAAAGATGTATATTAGTTAAGAGTTTAACAAATGTTTTTAAAATCACAATATTAATATTCATAATATTAATTAATAATAATAATTAGTATAATAATATTAATAATCTCCCAAAATGTAACCCTTTTCAATTTGTAAAAATAAAAATAATTAATAAATATATATTTTTTGTGTTTTAAATTGTACATTTTAAATTAATATTATAATATTTAATGCTACTACTCCTTCTATACAACAATACACCAGGTAGATAAAAATAATATAAATACATACTCACCAACTACTTCATTAGTTACATTTAGTAAGCTCAATAATTCCGTCTTTATAGAAATCATAATGCTCATAATGCTGATTGACATATGCAATGTTAGGAGCATAGAATAAAATCGACACAGACAGAAGGCTTTTTTTTTTTACCCCCAACTGTATTCAGATTGAAGCAAACTTTTTTTTTAAACCAATAAATAATCTCATCACGTCTTGTCCAAAGATTGTGAGATATTTACATTATAAATTAAATAATAAGAGAAAACATTCAACACATTTTAGTTATGACAAACAATTTGCGTGTGAAGCAGGATTTCAAAGCATATTGTACTTGCTATGCTAATGAGGTAAAAACATGGGGACGTTTATATCCTGATATGTAAACATTGTTTTAAAGTGATATATACATGAATAATATTTTGGACGTGTGAAAGTTTTACAATCAGAAGCATTTAGCCTGAAACTACTCTTTTTGGACAGGAAATTAGCTAAAGACAAAAAAAATACAAAGAACCATCAACATTATACACTAGTGAAATGCTTTCCCATGTTTGTGTGAAACATTATTCCTACTTTTCTGTGCAATGGAGTGTTCAGGTGAAAGGGCGATGGAGCAACACATTCTCTTACGGCCACTGGAAATCCACGATAGATTAACCAACAAAGCCAATTGCGCATGAGACATTCGTGCTGCAAACATCGGCTTGATGTTTAACCAGACTCGGAACGTCGGTCGCCTCTGCAGGAAGAAGGGAATTCAGTTCACTGCCATTAAAATAACACTCTTCTCCCCATATATGTAGAAGGGGGGGGAAAAAAAAACCTCGACCTTTGCCTCTTCAGTTCATGAACATTCTTGGAAAAGAGCATGCTCCAGTGTCAAGAACAATCCCCTCAGCGTAGATAATCTTCCCATGCTTTAGAGAACAGGACCTATCAGTGTCAGATATTGTCAGCTCCCGTTGGTTATAATCACAGAGGTGGCTTTGTGTCCCTGCATCTGCTCCGCCTGCATCCTCATGTGTGTCGCCACATCGTACTGGACTCCTCCACAAGCAAGTCCGGAGTAATTCCTTAGGTTCTCTGGGTCATACAGGTGTTCCAGGGAGTACCCAGTCAATGCGTATGCCGCTTGCCTGTCTAGAGGCTGCCTCTCCTGGGATGGATAGAGCAGAAGGCTCCCTTGTGGTTGTGACGCATGCGGGGACAGATCGGTCTGCATGTAGTCTTTGGTGAGGGGGAGACCGGACCTGGGGATGCCGTCAGAGCTGGGGCTGCTGATGCGAGACAGGGAACCAGGACTGGTTGTGTTTTCGTCGTTGTTTTCGTGAGGACCTGGCGGTTTGATCCGATGATGGAGGCGTTCAGAGGGAAGGTCGATGCTCTGGGCTCCCGGGCCTCGGCAGACCACGCTTGGCATGCTGAGCTGCGAGTGATGAGGTAGGGAGGAGGTAAAACACGGACTGTGAGACTTGGTGAGGCTTGAAACGTCCAAAGGGGGTTTGTGCTGCTGCAGGCGACTCTCTTCCTCTTTGATCATCTGCTGTGTGGCACGTATGAGGGTCTCCATCTTGCTGGGCTCTCGGGGACTACCTTGGAAGTGGTCCTGGTGGTAGCGCTCACCCGAATCACTGGTGGACCCTCCGCCATCTGGAGAACTCATGACGCTATCTTCATCCCAGTGGCCTCGTCCTATTTAAACAAGTGAAAAAACGTGAGTACATAGTCAGAGATTACATCCAGTCTGTATGTCTACATGGAATGGAATAGAATGTTTGGCAATGGTGTCCATTGTGAAATTACTTGGCTTTCAATTTGAGGTAATTTTTGAACAGATGGTAGCAATCGACACACTGGCAAGAGACGGCATAAACAACTTAGCATGTCCCATAATAACATTTGGAAAACAGCTACCAGGGGCATTGAGGCCAGAGCTATTTTCAGAGACAGATGGTTGCGGCCTCAACCCTAACACCTCACCGTGAAAGGCTCCGTGGTAGGACGTGATTTCGTAGCCTTCGCTGTTCTCTGCAGATGGTTTCGGTAAAGACAGCACCGAGCGGGTGGCGTCCCACCACATCTCTCTTCCCGATTGGGGAGCTCCCAAGAAGTAGCGTCCGCTTTGACATCGTGCCCGATCGCAGGCGGCCGCGTGAGGACGAGTCTGAGCATGTGCGAGATCTTCTTCCAAAAGACCCAGACCGTAGCACAGAGAGCCTGATTCTGGATACAGTCTGTAGGCACATGATGCCTCGGCGGCCTCGCTAGGATCCAACAACTGAGGCGAGGCCGACTCCGTCAGCGGGCTCCCTCCCCATTGGCTGTCCTGGTCTGACTCGGAACGCTCGGGGTTGAACGCTGAGAACTGCTGCAAAGACAGAAGGAAATTATGATTGGAAGATCTCTGGCTTGATTCCCTTGTCTAGTCTCTTCAGTCAGTTCTATAATAGAGACTGTTTATTACCTGCGGGTAGGGTGACACTCGGGCTTTGGCCTTTGCTTGGGTCAGACGTGACTTTGTGCTCTTCCTGTCTTCACTCAGACTGTCAATGTAAGGGAAAGCAGGCTTGGTAGGGCTCATTTGGTCCAGGGACAGCTGCATTCCCTTGTATTCTGTGTCCCTGTCATGCAAAATTATGGTAAACAATGTTAGAAATAGAGAAGAAAAGCTTACTCTCATATTTATCCTAATATCCTGGGATGAACTGACCCTGTGAAGTGATGGGATTACATAGTATTTCGCCCTTAGTCCAATATGTCCTTCACTGTAAGCTTGGTTTTTCCAAGATTATTCAGCAAAATAAGAACCCCGCAACAATCAGGCTTCACTTCACATCTTAAAATAAAGCTCGGTGCTAGTGCTGTTAATGTTTCTCTCCTGCTGTCTCACTCCTTAATGTTATGTTGAACAAGTGCAGGCTTACAGTGTAGTTCTAAAAAGTCTATAAAGTACACAATAGCGTTTTTTGGAGCCACATGATCTGTTAAGAGACATTTGAAAGCTACAGACTAAACGTTGTGTTCTCAGTCGGGGTTACTAAATTTCAGCATCAAAATCTTCTACGTTACACTCTTCTGCACTTTTTGTGTATGCTAGTGGCCCCCGTCAAAAGGGCTCACTCCGTTCATGCCGTTGTTCTATGGAACAACTGTCTAAATTTCAGCATCAAGGCTAGGTTTTGGACGACACAAACCCTAACCCTTCTGAAACTTATTTAAAAATGTTGAGAAATTGTATACTGTTCGACTTTTACAGACCCAAAGATGGTGGTCTTTAATAATAATAATATTAATTCATTCATTTTCTACCGCTTTTTCCTCATGAGGGTCGCGGGCGGTGCTGGAGCCTATCCCAGCTGTCTTCGGGCGAGAGGCGGGGTACACCCTGGACTGGTCGCCAGCCAATCACAGGGCACATATAGACAAACAACCATTCACAAATATTAATAATGATAATCCAGCAAGAGACAGTTTAGTTTACTTTACTTGAGTTTACTTTTAAGAAAAGTACAATGAAAAAAATTATTCTACATTACACTCTCCTGCACTTTTTGTGTATGCTAGTGGCCCCGTCAAAAGGGCTCACTCCGTTCATGCCATTGTTCTATGGAACAACTGTCTAAATTTCAGCATCAAGGCTAGGTTTTGGCCAACACAAACCCTAACCCTTCTGAAACTTATTTAAAAATGTTGAGAAATTGTATACTGTTGGACTTTTACAGACCCAAAGATGGCGGTCTTTAATAATAATAATAATAATGGAATAATAATAATGATAATCCAGTAAGAGACAGTTCAATTTACTTTACTTGAGTTTACTTTTAAGAAAAGTACAATTACATTTTTTTTGCTACATTACACTCTTCTGCACTTGTGTATGCTAGTGGCCCCGTCAAAAGGGCTCACTCCGTTCATGCCGTTGTTTTATGGAACAAGCGTGTCAAGCTGCTGAAACCTGATTCGACACCTATGCACATGAATTAAGCCCGGCCTAGAAATCTTGGACACCATGGCTAATTTACATCCATACAGACCGTTTTTTGCACCCCTCCTTTAGTTCCTGGACCAGTGTAGACTTAATGTATGTGTATTTATAGTGCAAAGTGGCGTTAGACGATTTAATCCCGCATCCTGAGGCGGAACTGAAACCGAGGTGTCAGTGCAGGAGGGAGCGACACGGTTCCCGTGTCAAGTGCTCAGCAAACATGAGCCTATTATAACTTATCACATCAACAGTATGTAACAGCAGCTGCCTGGCATTTTAAACCCTGTGCCCCATTGCTGACCCCGTGCAGCCACCCTCTTTAATAGAACTCTAAATACAACCCATTCTTTATGTGCAACACCTTGGGAGAAAGGCTGTGTTTGGATAGCCACCAGAGAGTGAGTGTTATTTGCTCTTGCAAGGTATGGTTGCTTTGGGGCTGCATCCTATCTGCGCCCTGCTGACTCCGTGGCTGAGCCAATAATGTCGGGCCATTGTGCAAACTCAGCTGTGTTAGCCGAATTCCACCTCGGGGTCAATGTCAGAGCACCTCACACCACCAGTGAAACACCTTCCTTTTTTTTTTTTTTTAATGAGCCATTGCATGGAATTGTTTTTTTCTTTCTAATGTTAAAATGTTGCTTCAAATGGCATACATGCACACGGACTAAGGAGAAACACGTGGATGAGGAAAAGCTAACAACATGCGCACTAGCTGGGAGATAGCTATTGATTCCTAGTTCACCGTTCGATCGACTTTGCTTTCTTTACACTGCGGATCGATGGCCGCAATAGAGGTTTTTTGATGGGGTTCAACCCTGATGTTTGTCTTGCTTGTCTCCGAGGCTCTGAGTTTGATTTGTGCTCTCATAACAACAACTTCCCTGAGCCCGCGTCTGCAGTGTTTTGTGGATTTGTCTCAAGAGGGCTACATATATAACTATTTACTGCATATATGGCTGTTGTGCAGTCAGGTGTTTCTATGCTGGCTTCATGTTTTGGATGATTTGTTTACATTTACTTTCAAGTGACCTACATTTGATACCACGGGGCTGACATTCACTGAAAAACCTGAAATAAACTACATACACACACGCCAAAACAGCAGGTAAACAAAGTGACACTGGGCTTTTTGACACAGAGGAAGTAAATAAACAGAAATCTTTTTGTTTGCTCTGAAATTGATATACCACGGGTGTGTCTGTCACTGATATTCTAATCTTATCCTGTTAGGCAAAAATCATTTATAGCAATTTTTTAAATCTACATATGATCCAAACTTGATTAAAATAGAATCCCAATGCAACGAGGGTCGCTGGGGGGGTGCACCCTCGACTATTCGCCAGCCAATCACAGGGCACATACATAGACAAACAACCATTCACACTCACATTCATACCTATGGACAATTTGGAGTCACCAATTAACCGAGCATGTTTTTGGAATGTGGGAGAAAACCCACGCATGCACTGGGACAACATGCAAACTCAACATGGAGATGACCGAGGGTGGAAATCCAATCCTAGCTGTGAGTCCTGTGTGCTAACCACTCGTCCGCCGTGCAGCCACCCAATTCACCCAACACACGAGGAAGTATGTCGTCAAACGTCTGATCTGTTGACTTACACTGCATACAGTTTGGCAGACAGGTTTATTGTTTTTTTTTGGTTCTGCTTACCCAACACAAGTCTAAATCTGAATTGGGTCACAGAAGTGGGTCTCAGACCCGATGTAAACAAAACCAACACGCGAATGGAATACACAATGCAACTGCACTACACAGATTACGCAGGTATCAAAATAATGCTTACATGCATGCAAAGCAATACCCGCATACATGACCGCAAAGCATGCTGGGTAATCTGGTGGTAGCTGCTCTTCCCCTACGATACCCTTTCAAACTTTCAATCTTTTTTTAATTTAATGTAACACATTTGAGTTCCATAAACATACTCGTACACCAATCACAGTGCAGACTCACGTAAGGACGTAGTTGACGCTGACGATGCAGTGGGGTCTCGATGACCTGCTGTTGTGGACGATAGTCGCGTAACTCTGCACCCACACCCATCCGCCGTGCTTGGCCAGGAAACGGTAATACTTAGTGGTGACTTGGCCCTTTACCAGCACTGAGGGGGAGATAAAAAGAATCACAGATGAAAAGGATTAGCCTGTTTGTGTGTGTAATGGTACACATGTGTCGACGCACGTATAGCTAACTCACGGAGGTGGTGGGCACAGCGGAGGTGGAAGATGTCACAGCTGTGGACATGATGGTAAAGAGTTTTCTCAATCAGGTCTTGCGGCTCGTAACCTGTCAGCTCGGCAACCCTGTGGGGAAGTAATCATACTGGGGTTAAAAACTCCCCGTTTATTACCATTTTAATAATATCTGGTATAGTTGCCTGGTGATACTAACTAACTAATGATCGGAATAGTGATATAGCTCACCTGGAGTCGAGGAAGATGAGCTTCATGTCCAGACTGGCTCTAAACATGAACATGTTGCTGTGCAGTTTGATTTCTGTGACAGCACTGGGGGGTAGAGAGTGTCCCACCGCCACCAGGCCCACGTTTTGGTAGCAGCCCTCAAAAGGTGCCATGTCCAAACTATACTGACGAATCTTCAGGTAGCCGCTGCAGTGGATCACCTGTTGGAGAGCAGCCAATGAGATTTGAAGACAAAAAAATATGAATAATAACATTATAATTTATCATAATAATTGAAATTATGACTTAAATTGAAAAAAATCTATTTATTTGTACCTTGTATCCACCACTGGTGAGGCCTGCATTTCTTTTGGCCAACACACATTTCATTCTCAGAAAAAAAGATCGCTCCACTTCATACTCTGTAAGAAATAAATAATGCATATTTTTTTATTTCCTAAAAATAAAAAAATAAGCCACATAAATATGTACATTTTGCAAAAAACATACACACACAAAAAAATACAAAAATATACATACAAATATGTCCAGAAAAAATGTAACTAAATACTTCCAGATGTGTACATATGCTGTTGCGCTGACATTAACGCATACTATGCGTCAATCATGCGTCACTTTGACACTGACTTTTCTGTTCCAGCGGTTGCCGTCGCTTGTCACGCTCACGACACAATAAATAGACACGAATAATTACTTTGAATATGATTCATTGTTGAATTTTTTTTATACCTTGTACAAAATGTGAGTGGTAGGGCTGATGGGGCGTCAGAACCGCTGTCATCTCATCATGGTCTGCGGGGTGCACGTATTCATAAATACTATTTCCGGTCAACTCTACCTGTGGAGAACAAGTCAAATTATGAACACATTCGATGGTTTAGCGTAAAATATAATGGAAAAACATATCAATAAAAATAAAATCAGACCTGGGACAGTCCTAAATGGACAGAAGCTGTCTCTGAAATGTACATAATTTTCCCATCTGGAGCTACAACGAATATAAAGCCATCCAATGTCTGTGGAATGAACAAGAAACAGTTAAAACACATTTAATAATCATAATAATAATAATGAATAAGAATAATTTATTAAGTTAGACCTGCAGTAAATGAGAGCCCAGCTCCCGTCCAATGTTATCCAAAGATCTCGTTCGATTTGTTACACCCCAAGCTTCGCCCAAACCTGCAAAAATCAAATCAAATAATCACAATAATAATAAAACATTAATAGAAAAAATCTACAACGTGTGACTAAAAAAAACGAAACAAACCCGCAATATATTAATACATATGAGTTTTAAAAAAATAATATTTATAAATAATCTCCGCCATGCTAAATTAACACAGCATGATGTGTCCATGAGTTGTCCATTTAATGATCCCATTGAAGGAAATGACACACTATTTTGCATTTACAGAGCGTGTCTATTGCGGTATTTACATTACAATTACAATACAATATAATTATGAATAGCACATTTAAAAAATATTCTGAACGACATAAAGTGCACAATAACACAATTTTCTATTGTTTAATAATAATTTGTGGTGGCTGGTTATTATTTTTTTTTCAATCGGAATTCTGAATGCTGTATTAAAATGCCTCCATCTGTTTTCATGTGCAAGAAAAAAAAAGAAATATCTATAAATCCACTGTAATTATCCTGTCTGGAGAGGAGGAGGGTTTGTAAAAAAAAAAAGCTGCATATTGTGTTGCATGTTGATTGAATGCTATGAGCTATGTTATGTTTTGCTTGTATGTATATAGATATAGAAAGAGCTATGTGGCAGAGCTTATATAGCATTGATGGTGTGGTCTTAAGGTGATTAGAAGCCCTGCAGGGCCTCGCCATAATAACTGCGTCTGGTTCGCAGTCACGCAGCAGCGTGCAGCCTGCAGAGAGCTGAAGGGTGGAAGCGTGGACAAAAAAAAGATGAGGATGGAGGTCTTTTTCTTGCTATTTATTCTCCATGCATGTATTTTTTTATCATTGTCTGGTTTGAAAATATATATTGGGCCTTACTGTATTGGAATAAGTGTCTATTATTATTATTATTAGTGTTGTATTGTATTAAAAAATAAATCGAATTGCAGGAATAATATGTACAATGTGAATAAAATGAATGGGTGCATGGTGGCTCACCCTGCGGGAAGACTATCCTCATCTTCAGGTAGCTTGTGGTCAATCTAATGATGGACGCTTTGTCCAGTTGGGATGTAATGGCCGACGGTAAAGGCAGCATTTTGGCCAGTTCATAAAATTCACTATTCTCCTTTTCCCGTCTAGTCCTTGCTGCCGTTTTGGACTTCTCCTTCATTTCTGTGCTGGTGGTCACTGATGGCTCTTGGCTTGCATGCGGCTCTGTTGCTCCTTCACATCAGCCTCCTCGTCATGGTAACTATATTGTTTGGTTTTTTTTTTTGTTTTAAATTGGTCTTGTCAAGAGAAAAGATGTGCATTAAATATGGAATCCAGTGTGTTTGGTATTCCTTAGATGGGCTGCATAGTCATGCATCCTCAGTAGTGGCTTGCATCCATCACCTGCAGCATAGAATCACAATATTATTGCATATTATTTCAAATGATTGGTGAAAAACGTCAATTTACATTCTTGATTTTGTTGTTTTTTAAACACAACAATATACCCTATATTACACCTCCGAATTGCAATACAGAAAAACAGTTAATATAGGTGTAACAGGTAATATATAAAAAGAAAATACAGAAATAAAATAATAAAAATATCCCATTATTGTAAAACACGCTGTATTTATTCTACTCAAATATTGCAATAAAATACATTCGGTGATATACATATATGTATATATATTGTAAAAACAATATTTTATATAGTTAAAAGGTGTATAAAAGAGTTAATTTCGAATAAAAAGCAATGGTGGTCTATAGTTGGCATGGCTGCCGACTAAGACGTTCCCTTGTCATGTGAATCGATCTTACAGTGTATAGCCTGCTGGGAATTTCACCTGTCCTGATCCAGGTTGGCCGAGTCGTCCCAGTTAAGTTCCCCCCTCTTTTCAGCTCCTCCTGGAGTTCCACCTGGAAAGGCGAACACCGGGCCGTGCGCTGCATACACCTCCCCAAATTATAGGGACGCGCAACGAGTGGCATTCGTGCCCCAAACAAGCCTCCTCTCCTCCACTTCCTCAACGTCCCTCTCAGGAGCGGCACTGGGCACGCCCCCTCTTCGCTCCGATTGGCCCTCGGCCCAGAACCCCAGTTTGTGATTGGATGCTTCCTCGTGGGCGTCAGTGTTAAATGCTGCAAAGCGCGTTCACGACACTTGTGGCCATGTCACATCAGCACACAAGTGAGCTTATTTTATGATTTTTTTTTGTGAATTTCTCATTATGTGTAATAAATAAATAAACACATATACATCGGTGGGGAATTGGCAACCATAAAGGCTTTAAACACGTCGTGTTTAGTAATGGAGAACACATAAATATTTAGAATCAAGTATGAGCATGATTCATACTTAATTTAATGAGTTTATTATTATTCATATTACACCCGCTAATCTTGGTTGTTAGTGATGGAACTGGATTCGCACACTAAGAAAGAAAGCCAGCATTTTGTCACATGAGCGTCGAGAAAATGTATAAGATATATAGTAGCATCAATAACATAATAGCATTAGCTTTATACATGTTAGCACTTTTTTTATAAATAACGTAACGCAAAATAAGTCATCGACCACAAATGCAGTTGGATTGTTGTGTGCGCATTTTACATTTGCAATGTAAATCTTAAAAGTTGCATTCTATTATCCACCACATAATCCATTGTAATCCTGCAATATGCATAATTCAACTCTTGACATAACCTTGTTGTGTCTTATGAAGTCTGGTGGTTGTGTGTAACATGTGTAGTATAATATATGAATGTTAGAGTTGCCCACCACGTAAAAGAACATACATAACCTTGAATGGTATGAATAATTTTTATTTTACTGTCAGTATGTTATATGCGGTTTTTATGTGTTAATCTTGCATAAAATGCAAAGATGTCTAATTGGTGCTTTGATTTTCAAGTTAATTTTTTTGTTTTTTTTTTCGTCTTCCGAGTATGAAATGCAAAAGAGTAAAGAGACAGTGTGGGCCGGGTCCAGATCCCCGGCACCATAGCTGGGCCTCCGTCAAACACGTTTATGTGAGGATTAATTTCCACGGCGGGAATCAGATGAGAGCGCCGCTCTGCATGGACATTTTTAATTAGATCGCTGGCGCTCAGATGGGAGAGATGGTGTGTGAGCATGGGGAGGGGAGGGAGGGGTGTGGTGGTAGGTGGAGGTGGGGTGGAGTGGGGGGGGGGGTGGGTCTGTGACGGGGGCGCGGACGCATGATGGTGAGCTCATTACGCACATAATTAGCCCTGAAATTGATGCTGCATTGTGCCATAATTGGAGATTTCTCCTTCTGCCTTGTTCTCGTCTTGTGCGCCTGCGCGGGAGCACCTCGTTAAATGACTTCTACTGGTCTCGCAAGGATTCACCCCCTTGATTATTTTCTCATTTCTGTCACATAAATAAAACCATAAATTGGAAATTAGACGAAGGCCCTGCTGATGCTGAGTGGACTTTAGCTTGATTATTTCTTGGGCTATATGTCCACACATACTCAACTCATTCATTGTTTTCTTAGAATATTATGACTTTTTGTAGCCTAATATTATCACTTTCCCCCCCAAAATTCCAACTTTCTTTATAGTTTTCTTTATTTGTCTGAATATTCCTACAATGCAAACCCGGATTGAAGCTGAAAAAAATTGGAGAAAACCGGTTGCCCTAAAAAATGTAAGTAATGAAATGATAACTTGAGTATATTCAAATTAAAGACTTTAAAGGTACTGAACTTGGTATTTTAAGTACAATGCACTAAAAGCCGAGTTCATTTAACTTAAAATAATTCACAAACATAAATTGCTTCACACCACCATTAAACTCAATATCTTAAGTTCATTAGAATCAACATCAGGTTGATTTAAATTACAATTGTTTGTAAAGTCAATTGTTTTGCATAATTATTTAACTTAACATCTTAAGTTAATTACAATAAATTTCAAGTTGATTTCTTTAATATTTTAACTTTATGCTTATAAATTCAGTTCCTAAACTTTATTTTTGTAACAGTACAACTTTTGTCTTGCAAACTTACCACTTTTCCCCTCAATATTCCTTAATATTTAAACTTTATTTTCATAAAATGTTCTTGTTTTCTTTGTGTATTTTTATAAAATGCCAAAGGAGGCCCATAAAATAACAGCCACGGGCCGCAAATGGCCCCTCGGTTGCACTTTGGACACACCTGATTGTGTACCCAAGCAGCAGGTATAGCATTGTGACTCATAACTATACCACCAGTTTAAAGCTGATGAATATCAGGCTTAAAAAACTTAATTTTATTGATTTAATTCAGTCATAATATAATAACATTGGCCCACGATAATGCACATAAAAGTAGAAATCAGGTATTTATTACTGTCTAATATTAATTTATTTAGTTTAGTGATTTATCTATTATTGTGCAACTAAATTAATCAAATCATTCCTACTAAATCAATATTTAATGTTATATTTTATAATAATAATATTCATCAATCAGTTTCCTGTGCTAAAATATACATGATGTTTTTCAGTCAGCATGGCTGTCATGGCCACAAATCCCTGCTAATTTCTTACATGACTCACAGGTCATAGGTCACCATAGTGAGTTTACTTGTCTGGGTTCCTCGCGATGCAAATGATTTGTTCCGGTTGCTTTTCCAAACCCACTGAGCTGGCTGTTCTAAAAACGTTATTTTTCGGAATAAACAAAGCTGTCGAAAATGGTGGAAAAAAAACTGGAATATTCTGTGAGGTTTCATGAGCTGCAGGCGGCGGCTGCACGGCTGAAGATTCACCCTCCATGGGCGTCGTGTTAGTGTCCCACCACGGGGGAGCTTGCCTTACTGCTGGTCCAAGCCCACCCCCTCCACCCATCTCCCTGTTTTGATTGTGTTTTTAACAAATCGTGCTTCCCAGCAGGAGTCCAGGCCTGACATTTCTGCCCAGCATGAGGGAGAAGCGATGGTATGGTCACCGGCAAGTGCATGAAGGTTATTTATCTTTAATCATCTTTATTATGTGTGTCTCTGTGTGGTGTATTTGGTTATAGAACGCACTGTACTCTATGCTACTGACATGGCTTCCATACAACGGGACAAAGAGACCGTATGAATGACAAAAGGACTCACTCTGTTCATGCCGTTGTTCTATGCCAAGGTGCTGAAACCAATGCACAGAGTGAACTCTCTTCCTGCCTGTTCGGAGCCGAGAGATGAGGAAAATCAGACACGCATGCATATGGCAATATATTGAGCCTGGCAAAATCATCACATTCATTTTGATGGATTGATTCATTAAATTATTATCATCTCAGGCCAAGTGGCCACAAAATATTTTTAAATATTTTTAACTCGTACAGCAAAGTTAGCATTTATTTGTATTTATTGGTGTTATTTCTAATTAAATAATTGCTTCGGTTTTTATGTTTTTAGGATTTCCACTGACCTTTTTGAACAGATTAACGGCAAAAAAAAAATTAAGCTCCTCTATATATTATAATTCAATATCGTCATACATACTCTTCATAAGATTATATTATACTGTGAAATACAGTCATGTTAGGATCAACGATAACGCTAATATGCCATGGTGTCCTGGCGGCTCAACAAACACCAGTCACCTGTTCTGTTCTGTTCTGTTGAAACACCTTCATAAATCCTTCTGAACGGTCATGCAAGTGTAAAAATAAATCAACCTCTCTTAGTCAACCACTATTCATTTATTCCTTTTCTACCATGTATCCTCATGAGGGTCGCGGGGGGTGCTGGAGCCTATCCCAGCTGTCTTCGGTCGAGAGGCGGGGTACACCCTGGACTGGTGGCCAGCCAATCACAGGGCTCATATAGACAAACAACCATTCACACTCACATTCATACCAATGGACAATTTGGAGTCGCCAATTAACCTAGCATGTTTTTGGAATGTGGGAGGAAACCGGAGTACCCGGAGAAAACCCACGCATGCACAGGGAGAACATGCAAACTCCACACAGAGATGGTCGAGGGTGGAATTGAAATCGGGTCCCCTAACTGTGAGGCCATTCGACCGCCGTGCAACATTTGAACATAAAAACATTACTTTAATGATGTAACGTAATGCAAAAGTTTATTTAGCAATGTTTCTAATGTGTCTCAGTTAGTCACTCTTCATTGTCATACAAGTGTAAAAATAAGCTAAGCACTTCATGTGGTACCGGAACGTCTGGTGTACATGTATTCTTACTTATTCTCTCGTTTGGGAACAAATGTTGATATTTTGAATATTGTTTTGTCATGCATGACAACCTAGAGCCTATTTTTGTCATTTTACAGGCGGAGAGCATTGGACTGTAGTCATTCCACAGTATTTGGTTACTTGTAGTTACATTTTAATGAAAATCATGGCCGACCACTTCCTGCTGTGTGTTTCTGGTCCAGCGTGTGCACGACTTTGAACGTAAACCTAAATTTGAGTGCAATCCTGTGGCTCACATGACAATGCCTGGTGCATATGAATGTATCTGTTGACCCACAGTGTCATATCACTTCCACTACTTCTTCCTATATTGCACTTGTAAGCTCATCATGAAGAGGTGGGAATAAGCTAATTAGACATTCCTGAGGATGTGAAGAGAATTCATCGCAGTGAAAAAAGGGGAATGAGAGCAAAGCGCCATGTTGAGTTCCACTCTGTGCTCAGATATTGGAACAGTTGGGAATATGTAAACACGCCCAAGCTGTGTTCTGTGAGTTTTTAACTGCCTCTATTTCCACCAAAAGACTCAAATGTTGTTTAGAACTCCCTGTCCAATGCAACCACTTGGGGAGTGGTGTTTGGAAATGTCCTCTAATATGTTCTTTTTCTCACATTAGCAGTGACTCCCAGCCACCTATTGTGGCTCTGTGTGTGTGTGTGTGTGTGTGTGCCAGCCAGGCCCTCCAAAGAGCCCATCTGCTGTGTGCGAGCGTTAATTAAGCACGCTGCCATTTCCTACGTGCAGGCTCCATTTGAGGTTGCTTAGAGTGCACGAGTCAGACGCATAAGTTCATCAAAATGCTAATTCCACCCAAATTAAAGTTGTGATTAACATTACACAGTTTCCTTCCTGGGCGGACAAATTGATCCCTCCGTGAACTCTTCTCTCCTTCTGCGGGAGCGACGAGTGTCTCGGGGGAGGAAGGAGATACTTTCCTCGTGGGTGCTCTTGTCCTCCTAGCCAAAGTGCAAAGAAAACACAAACGTCCACATGGATCCACAAGATTATTCTTTACTTTTCGAAGAAAAAGAGAAATGTATTTTTTTCCTTATGTTTCTCAAGCTCTGCCCTGAAAAGAACGTTTGACTACAAATCTCCAAGCTGCTGTGCATCTCATGATGTTCACTGTTAAAAAAAACTAAAAAAAAGCAAAACCAAAACATTTTCTTTATTGTTCTCACACTGCCGCACCTCGCCTGGAGTTTAATACTTTTAAAAAGCAAAACCTTTTTTTTCTTAATTTTTATCAATCTGCTGGACCCATGCCAAAGTCCTTTTGGGGGGGTTGGGGGTTGGATGGGGGTTAAATAAAAGTAAAGTTTTCTTTATTTTTCTAACTATGCAGACTTCTCCTATCTAATGTTCTCTGCTAATAAGAAATTAAGTTTTTCTTTATGTTTCTACTTCACTGAAGTCGTCCAGTAATACAGTAAAACAAATTTCTGTATTTTTTTATAGAGAATATATAAGTATTTTTCTCAAGCGACTGAGCCTGAAATCCTCTGATGTTATCTGCTTGACCAGTGCCGATGTCCTCTGTAGAGTTCCATCCATCCATTTTCTGTACCGCTTATCCTCCACAAGGGCATGCTGGAGCCTATCCAAGCTGTCTTCGTGCGAGAATTCTAAAGAGTTATTTTTCCTACTTTTTCTTACTATGCTACGAATAAAATTTAAAAAAGAGAAAAATAGCTCAAACTGCAGCACCTACCCTCTGTATTATTGTAATATTCTCAAGACCTCAATTTTTCTTTATTTTTCTGAAGCTGACTCACCTCTCAAGTCAGAAGACCTCCCACAACAATAATAATTTTCTTAATTTTTGTAAAGTTGCCTTATGCTGGCCACATTTGCTACTGGCGCAACTGTAACAGTTAGTTTTGTTAAAAAAATAATTATTAATTAATGTATTATTAGAAGCTCTCAGTAATGACAAATTAATAAATAATGAATGATTTTTTATTGTCATTAGTGCAGAGCAGTGCCATTTTTGTATGCCCCTTTAATTACCATGAAAGGATAAAATAAATACAACAATGTGAAATGAGTGTTTAAAGACACCAAATGTGTAACCAAAAAGAGCTTATCTCATTAAATAGTTGGATAATCATGATCTGTTATTTATTATTATTATATTTTAAACATCCACACACGTCTGTGCTGTCAACAGGCTGTAAAAATGTTAACCACAATATAAATGTGTAATGTTGAAAAGCGGATTAGTATCATTTCTGGTAGGGTTGTGTGTATTAATTGACGAGAGCCAATCATTGCACCATATGTTCCCGCTAGAGCAGAGGGGACGCCGTATGCAGTTGTGCTAAAACAACAGCAGCTTGACATTCCCGATGGGCAAATGACAAAGGAGTACTTATTTGCGTACGTACTGTAGTCACACACACACACACACACACATACGTATGAAGTTCTTGCGGTAATGAAAGCCCCTGACGTTCATCACTCAGTCTTAGCAGTGGTTATTGAGGCATTAAATATGTCTACACAGGGCTCAGTGAAAGGCTGCCAGATCACTGTTCTCCTCTGAGAGGGGCTCTGTTTGCATACAGACAGCTTGGCTGGGTTGGTGAGGGGGTGGAGGGGTGGTTGAGGGATACGTGCGTCGAATGGAGCCTGGGAGTCATAACTGGGTGCCCACCACTCTGGCGTTAGTGCCATTATGGGATGTCAGTGTGGGAGAACCGCAGCTCTTCAGCGGGATTACGAGAGATTCGAGCTGGAAATTGAGTGGAATTGGAAATGTGGCCGTAGGCTTCTCTCTTGGCAATGTGTGTGCACAACGCTCACACACACACACACACACACTGACGCACATTTAAGTCCACTTTGGTATGGTACATTAGTGTTATTTAAATTTGTGAGGAAGGGTACCCAAATAGGTAAATACATGTTTTTTGGTACCTATAAATGTTGGTATTTTGGTGTCAGAAGTTGTTCACCAAACTACTTTTTTCCGTCACTTGATAATTAACACTAATCTATTGATTTTGTATAACAAAAGATAACGATACAATACGCTCCTGAATTGATATTTTACCCCGCCCCTTGCATCAATCACAGTTGTCTGGTAAAGAAAATAACTGGTAAGTTTGTCCATAGGCTGCAGGTGTCCGCATTGTAACATGGGATATGACACTTGTAGACACACTATAAACATTGTAATCCTACCCACACTCTGTGTTCCCAGTGTCATTATCTTTAGTACAGTCGTCCTCATGTTATCACAGCGTTTCAATAATTAATTATCACAATTATCACCGCTTTGTAGTTGAATCTGGCGTATTATTAGTCAAAACATGTGTATTTATAAACAAATTGTATTTATCTATGATGTTGTGTATGCCTTTAAGAGGCGGGGCCAGGGAAGTGGTGTATGTGTGTGAGACATCAGCTAGCTACTGCAGAGTTCCTAGGTGTTAGCATGGTTCGCAGTGTGACTGTTAATATAATATATATATATGTGTTTTCTGTGCCACTAGGTGTTACGGTCAAACAATAGCCACAGATGTATATTTTCTATGCTAACGTTTGAGTCTATGTGATGTCTTATTTATGTATAAGACATCTTATTTCCTATTATTATGTCAACTTTATTGGAAAATGCAAGTGTAAAAGTGACTGTGGGGTATTATTTAATATCAAGAGAGCTCTAATGATGCTTAAAAACATATTTAGACTAATTTTCCATGTTCTAACTATGGCAATATTCCATTTATAAATAAGGACGCCTACTTTGCATCAGGTTTGGAACCAATTAACTAAAAAACGACACTTGATCAAACTTAATTAAGATTTGTCAGATCAAAACAATTCACTACTTCCTGAGTTTACACTCCAGGCTTCAGGGGAATTATAGTCATTTTAACCAAGCATTAGCCGCATAAGTGTTGCGTGTGAAAAAAGTATCGGCTTGTAGTCCGGCATTTACGGTAGCTGATGGCATGTTTTTGTGTGGCTTTGTGAAAGCGCACACCGTTATGGTAATGTCCCGCTTTACTGGGAAATGTGAAATCACCTGTTTTGTTGCAAACATTGATGATCAAATTTTTGCCTGTACATTCGAAGGCTAAAACGAAAAACTCAGTAAACCTTTGTAAAGGATTTACTGTTCCTAACAGTACCGTGACAAGCTGAACTGAACCGTACCACTTGTTGCCAACATGGCTTCACAGTCACGCTCTACCAGACACACGTGTAGGTTTTTAAACCAACATTTTACGACAACTTTCATTCCATCGCCGCTTCTATATTCGGCCCGCCACGGGCTTTTCGGAGCAAACGCCTCATCAACCAGCTCACAGCGTGATGGCAAAATGCAAAACAGCAGCGGTGCACACCTCAGCAGGCTCCACTGGCCCCGTGTGCACGTTTGCATATAAAATGTAGCGGTTTGCTGTGTGTACAAAAGCAAATTCCCTTCATGCAGCATTACACATTTGAATTGCATTGAAATGAAGCAAATCCACAATAAATGACTCAACGAATTATAATAGAATGAGTAGAGTTTATGCATTCTTCTCCAAAAACGCTTATATTTACCTTGTGTAATAGTTTAGATATTTCTTGCCTGTGTTCCTATAGAAGCTTCCACGCAAGAAAAACCCTTTGCAAGTCAGCCGAGTCCATTCTAATGGGCTTTGGCCGGGGTCACACACCCCTCTGTGGGTGACTCTCCTGTGTCCATAAAACAAACATGCGGGGTGCGACCCTGGTCAGGGTGAACATTAACACTCAGCCACTGGCCCTGCAGGTCAGCCAGGGGTCAGCAGCCTATGGTGGAGGAGAAGGATGGGGATCAGTCTTCCATCCTGGCAGCCAGTCAGGCTGCTACACTGCCCTAATCTGTCTGTTTGACAGATTAAAGCAACAATACATAACAGTGTCATTTTAACGTAACAGTTTTAAATTCATGTTGGTGGTAAATTGGCTTTCGGTTATGAAGACTATAGGGTCTGCCATTGCCATGGCAACTCTGCATCGCCTCTTTTTGTGGTGGACCAGCCAGAACATCTCCTATGTAAAAATTTTGTTATAAACAATTGGATGACGTTGACTAGAAGATGTTGCGGTAGTTTACCGTCATTGCTTTTATAGCTAAACTGGAGTTCAGAATATGTTTTCCATATTCAGTAACCATTTTTATTCATGTGTATTTTCTCAACTGACAACACTATAGAAATGACATTTTAGAGTAGTCTGTGTGCAGCCTGTAAAGTGAAAATGACTCAACACACAGTCGTTATTGTCTATTGTTTGCATTACAGTGCAAGCTCGTTTTTTGTGATTAATTAGTTCCAAAAGGTCCATCTTAAACTGAATCATACAACAATGTAAATCCAATTCATGCATATAAATGACACATTAAATGTATAAATGAACCTTTAACATAAATTTTACCTCAGCTGGAATCTGTCTATAGTGTTCTTTCTTTCTTTCTTTCTTTTCTTAATTTATTTCAGACATGCATACTATATTACATTATTCTTTCTCACATATACACTTACAATACAATACACTTACAATATCTATTTATATATATATATACATATATAGTATATATACACATATACATACACACATATATACATACATATACATACACACATATCTACATATATATATATATATATATATATATATATATATATATATACATACATGCACATACACAACACCTCATTACTACACATGTCTGAAAAGGAGCAGGAAGAAGCAAAGCTTATTAAATCCTACCCCTTCTCCACGCCATAGCAGTTACCAATTCAATAAGTGATTTTCTAAAAAGAACCTCAATCAATTCAGAACATTTTTGGCAATAATTTCCTTCAAAAAGCAATGTTCCACTGTAAAAAAAAAAAAAGTAATTGTGAAACAGCATTGGAAAATCAGCTTATACAGTATAGTTGACTTGTGGCTGGGGGGCTGGGGGGTTGGGGGGTGGAGGGTCGCTCACACAGGCTATTGTATGATGGCAGGGTTGACTAATGTGAGCTAGCAAGCTAAGTCCAATAAAGTGCTTGTGCACCGCGCGTGAACTATAGCCAGTGTAACATAAGACGTGTACAAAGACTTATACGGAGGCCAATTAATGGCGGCCAGTCAAGCGTATATAGCTTTAAAGTTTGCCATGTTTTGCACTGATATACTATAGTGATCCCTGTCAGCTCAACTCACATCAACCCGTTCCGTTTTATTTCTCACTTGTTGTTCCTCTGCTAATGTGAACAATGATTTATTTGTCCATTTGGCCTATAAAACATCCCCCCGCCCCGCTGCAATTAGGCTGGCGTAGATCACATTCTCGCTTCCACAGTGACCAGACAACGCCATAAGGCTCGGGGACGTCTCATTGGCATCAGAAGATGCTTCCCCGGATGGATTTATATGTGCCTCCCGCTCTGCCTCCCTGTCGGTGATTGAATGTCTGTGTGCATGTGTTGAGCCGACGCTGTGTGAATGCGTCCGGGGACTCATAAGGCGGCTTTGAATTAGGCATGAGATTGGCTGAAGGTGTGTGACTGCCAGTGCTTTATGGTGCAAGAGCGTGTTAATAGTGAATGAGACATACGTGGTCTCATATGGGAGCAAAGAAATGAATGGGATAAAAGGCACAGTGATGTTTTACATACTCCAAGGTGAATAAGTCAAAACATATGCTGCATATTTCAATATTTAGCCACCATCCACTTACTCTTACACAGTGAAATCAAATCTGGGAAAAGTTCACCCAATCTTTTTCATGGTGGAGCTTTATACCGATGGCTTTAAACACCACGCACGCCATAAAACACGAGCTGGAGAGTTGTGGGAGACATAAAAGGAGCTCCTTTTAATGTAATATTGATTTACAAACCGCCACCCAGTCACGGGTTGTTACGCTGAGCCCGTAAAGGGGTCGAACAGGGGGGGTTGTTCAACTTCGAGCCATGACTCGGGGAAAGTTTGAGACCCGCAGGCACTGGTTTTGGGTGTCCTCATGTCTAGACAGTAGCATGATCTTGAACAATGGACAGTATTTACAGTATACAAATGATGTAGGTCCAATTAAGCGTGGAGATATAGATCTCCACGCTTCACAACATGCTGATTAGTACAAACACAACAATCATCACAAGTGTTTTCACAACAGGGAACATTTTACTAATTTGTTCAGTGGGTCTATAAGAAGGAAATGGATTATAAACAGCACAAGAAAAGCATATGTCTTCCAATAAACAAAGGAAGATGTTTTCAGATTAAAAAAAAAACCTGTACAGTTGTCCCTTGAAATATTGCGGTTTGATTATTATGATTATATTTTTATTATAGTATAGTATTCCCATCGGCCCAAAGGCGGCAGTAATGAAATAAACATTACCTGAACACTACAGCCATGGCATGTCTGACACGATAGAGTGAAAATCTCCTCTCATTTCGTGTGGAAGTGGTAAGTTTTAGGCTTCTTAAAATTAGGCTAGCTTGCTAGCCTCTTGAGTCCCTGCAGCATAAATGTTCCACAATGTGATTTAAACAAAGAATAGTGACTGGAGGCGTATTATTTCATGTCTCAATGTCTTTCCATTTTACCTTTTTGAAAAGTTTATTTAAAATTATTATTAGTTTCTTTATTTATTTTATCTAAAAACATAATATATTGGCTGCATGGTGGACGAGTGGTTAGCGCGCAGGCCACACAGCTAGGAGACCGGAGTTTAATTCCACTCTCGTCCATCTTTGTGTGGGGTTTGCATGTTCTCCCTGTGCATGCGTGGGTTTTCTCCGGGTACTCTGATTTCCTCCCACATTCCAAAAACATGCTAGGTTAATTGGCGACTCCATTTTGTCCATAGCTATGAATGTGAGTGTGAATGGTTGTTTGTCTATATGTGCCCTGTGTCCAGTCCAGGGTCCCGAAGACAGTGGGACCCTGGACCCTGCGACCCTCATGAGGATAAGCGGTAGAAAATGAATGAATGAATGAATGTCTTAAATATGCATTAATGTAAAAATTTCTCAATATTGTGTAGTCTATTCTACTGTAAACTTGTTTGAGTCCGTTTACCATGTAGGCCCACTGAACTGGCTGCATGTGCTCATACAAGCATGTGAAATGCTGCAATAAATATGGCTTCCATTTACATTTGATCCCACCTTCAGGCTAAACGCTTCCATGTGCGATTACACCACGAGGGAGTGCCGTGTGTCCCATATTGTCGACAAGCGCTTTATTTATATGCTTTCTACACAAATATGTTGTTATTGGAGATTCATTTATAGGCAGTAGCCCACTATAAACAGCAACTGGCAACAATAACAACCTCTCCCGTGTGTCATGCAAATCCGCAAAGGGGTTCACCTCGCTCTTCACGTTCTTGTTTTCTCTGCAGGCACAATAGCATTTCCATTTCATGAGCTCGCTAACCTTTTTCCCCCCTCTGTGCCCCCTTTCGCATTGACTTGTCACCAGGCTGATTTAGTGGAGCGGTCATTTCCATGCAGGCCGCTGGCTTTCAGACGCTGTCCCTTTGCTTGCAGATGAATATTTACATGGCAGTTAACAGGTGGCGAGTAGTTTAATGGCGGTAATAGCTCCATGGCACGTGGAGCACGAGCGGAAGTATTTTGCTCGTTGTTGTCCCACTCTTGCAATGATGCATCCCCTGGGGGGTGCATATGCATATTTTACCCATTCAGTGCAATGTTGTATTACTTTACATCAATTCTACTTTATTGATGATAGTTGCATTATGCACTGTTAATTAGTAACAATTATAATAATTTTGCAACTTTTTTGTATTTTTTTTTTTATAGGATAAATTGGAGTACGACAACCGTGCAAAGCGTTGGAATGTTCCGCAAACAGGAACAGATGCATTTCCACTACAAGCCCCTCCCTTCCTCTCACTCTGGCACATGACATCACCACATATGGCCGCTGTGATTGTTCTGTCATTATAGAGGAGGAGGGGGCGGAGGGTGACTGGTTGAGTGGTAATAATGGGGAACGCTGGGAGCAACAGGCGTCATGTTTTCCCCGAGCAAAATACATGAAGCCATATGTGTACATGTGTATATATGGTGTGTTTGTGGGTGTGTTGTGTTGAGTTGCACCCCCCACCCCACCCACTCATCTTTCCAACATCAAAAATCACCCTTGACAATTTTATTTCAACGTTTCAGATGTTTAAGTTGATTATTATTACAGATGTGCTCAGAATTATATTAAATGTACTGGTTAGTCATGCATGTGATTACCAAAACACACATTTGCAAGAGAGTGCTTCTCAATTATTTTCTGTCATGCACCCCCCCCCCCCAAGAGACAGAAAAGTTTTCATGCACCCCCCCCCCCGATTTGAAATACTAGAGAAACTGATAATATTTATTCATTTATCTGTACTGTATTGAAATTAAAAATGAAACCAGGAAAATGCAACAAAATGGAGAGCATACAAGCATATTCAAGAGTCAAATTCCATGTTGAGTACTCTAAATGTGTACATGTTGGTAGGTCTGCATTGAAATCACTGCAAGGAGCCAGCAGGTTTCACTAAAAGGCAAAAGGTAGAACTATGTGATTTCTCCTAAGCCAGTCAGTGAAGACAGGTAATAACATTTATGGAAAAAGTTAGAAATAAAATAAAATAAAATAAAATAAAATAAAATAAAATAAAATAAAATAAAATAAAATAAAATAAAATAAAATAAAATAAAATAAAATAAAATAAAATAAAATAAAATTTCAGGTCAGGTCAGGTCATGTCAAAAAGTCAAGTCAATGCAATCAAGTTAGTAATGTTCACTTTTACGACTGTATTATTTTGTTATTGTATTTATATTAATTCAAATTCATTTTACAATAAAAACAGAAGGGGTAGGCTTATTGGATATGTTGGATTGTGGTGCATGGAGTTACATTGTTTAGCCAATAAACCAAACTATTACCGTTACTATATATGCTAAGATAATTTGCATTTTCCAAATATTTCAGTATAAATGGTTAAACAGTAAGTAATAATTTGGCTTGCAAAAGGAAGAGCATCTCGGTTAGAACATCTACTTTAGTGGTCTGTAATAATGGTGGACCAGGCAAGACACCACTCATGTTGTGTGATTGCTATTTATACTATAATGAATGAACAAACTGTGCTGGGCGTTAAAATGTTCAGAAACAACATCCATAAATGTAACTTGCTAAGCGTGTCAACAACAGTTTCCCTTTTTTTTCTACATTTGTTCAATTCCAATATTTGTTTATGATAAAGCACCAATAGACAACAAAAGTCACCTCAACACACAGCAAAACAAACCCAAAAAGCAATTATTCCTTATCACTGCTTTAGTCTCTGTTTGAAAAGTCATACGCCGCCGCAACTGTGCAGCCGTAAGCCAAAACAAATGCAAACCCCGAATCCATGCATTCAAGCAAGCAAGTAAAGCCAGCCAGCCAGCCACGGGGATGGAGGAGGTTCAGGAGAAAAGCAATATGGTGGATATTCAGCTCCACAGGCCAGAATGGAAGCGGGGCGCTTGTCTTCTCCTGCTGTGTGTCTGGCAGCTTGCTATGGAGCCTGTCATTGCCAGCAGCGGGGTGTCCAGCCACTACATGGCATTCAGCAGCATGGGAGCTAAATAAATCACTGGAACACACACACACACACATAGTCCAGTTGACAATTTGTTTGACAAAGCCCAGACTTGGCCTCTTGTTACAGCTGACGTTACACTCTCTGTTTAATTGACTTCACACGTCCACTTGTGTCACTATACGAGGCTTTTGACAACCAATTTGTGGTACTGTGAATGTGAACCCGCCTTTTTCTTGCTTTAGCAAAAATATTTGTCTTTATTTTTCTTAAGCTGTGGCCCCTCCACACAAGCCAAACATACATAAACATATATCCCGAACATAAAAACATGAACAAAAAGAGCCAAGGTTATCCTAGCTTACTTAACATTTATAAATTTTTTTTTATTTATTTTTTTGAAGCTCATGTGTCAACTTTTGCCTTTCACACATTCATGCGGGAAAAAAAACATACAGTATATCATGTCTTGTTATACATTTGCATGAAGAAATAGCTTAAAAATTATATTTTGTAATTTTATAATTCTTTCTTTTTTTATTATACAAGCCACTGAACCCACACAGGGCCCGTACTTGCATACATACAATATTTTATGTAATATTGACATACGTGTACATATAAATGGATGAAGAACACAACAAACATGACCGGAAAGGATCAACTTAGCTTAGCACATGGTTCTCAATTATTTATTTCCTACCTCTCACAACTATAGTGTATCAAAAGCTAAATTTACAGTCCATATTTTCACAGAAAACCGATTTAACTTTTTTTCCAATGCACCCCTCACATATTCAATCTCTTTGCACATCCCAGGTATCAAACCCAGGGGCTCACTTTGACTCGTCATCTTGCTTTTTTCGTTTACGCCTTTTTAAAATAATTTGTCCAAATCATGCATTGGCATTATTATTTGAAAATATTTATAGTCGTCTTGAAGAGGAAAACAATGAAGATGCATCAGCAAATAAACTATGGTAAATGTTAGTTTATAGTCCCGGCAATAACGAGCATGCTGTTGGCCATCAAGTATAAATCAGTGAGCTCTGGTTTGCCTCACAAAGCAAGAAGTGGAGATGATTGTTGCTCTATTTAGACATTGTTTCACTTTCCACTGTATGCAAGTTTAGGCTAAAAAGAACATTTTTGTGGTTTCTGTTTCAAATGTTAAAAGGACAAAAGGGATGCAAACATGTAATTGTGCCCATGCAATAATAGACTGCTCTCTCTCTGTCTCGGTAAGAAGAGTGGCTTGTTGGTTTGGATTAAGACATGTCTGCGATGACGAAGACGTAGCATGCATTTATATGAGACACGCACAGGAGCCTCCGTAATCAATCTCTCTCTCAGTGTGCGAGAAACTGCATGTGGGATGGATGTCACCCCTTTTAAAACCTTTATTTATCCATGGACTGACTTAAGCGACAATCCTTTCCTCCAGTGTCATGTGAAACACAACAGGCAAGCTCGGGCAACTGGTTCCTTGTAAAAAAACAAAAAAACAAAAACGAGAAATCCTCTTTCCTCTGGAACATATGTTAGTCGTAGTAAGAATCCATTCTGGGGTGATGGTCATCAGTAAAGTAAAAAAATAGGAAATTAACCTCCACGGGGGACCCGCCCCATGTGACAAGCACTGATGTACAATATTTTTTGTGTCTTGAAAAATCTGTCAAAATCATCAAAAATGGCCGGTGCTGAGAGGGACGACTTTTGAAAAATTGCTGGGATTGAATGAGAAACTAATAAATTTTTTTTACATTTGACCGACTATAAGGACAATAAACAATTAATGAACTTTTCTTTTTAATTACAAGGGATGGGAGAATCTAGTGAATGTACTGAACTCCTGTTTCCGTGCAAAATAATGTTGCCATAGTGTGGATGTCAACTTCCCATAGCTATAGCTAACATCCTGTTTTCCAGATGGAATCAACAGCGCCTCTGCTGGTTGCAGCCTAGTAATGCACTCTATTTGGAATCAGTTGCTTTAAGATGGAGCATGGAGCAGCATGGAGCTAATGTATGCGAATGGAAAGGAAACAAGTGGTGGTTTGGAATGACCAGTCATGAAGAGGTTCAGCATGAGTGAGCTCTCAGGTGCAGTTTGCCAGCGGCTTCATGCGTGACTCACGTGGGAAGTTGGCTTTTTTTCCCGTGTGCAACGAGGAGGGAAACGTGAGATGTTGAGGTGTTAATGAGTCTTTTTATTTGCATTAAGGACAAGTGGAAAGTGGTTCCAGCGACATTCCAAAACAAGCTTTAGGAAGGAATACATTTGCTGATGGTGATAGTTGCAGGGGGTGCTTATTTACTCAACTGCAGCGAGTACTAGGCATCAATAATTTGTCATAAAATCATAAAAAAACCAACAGCATTTAAAAATGTCTACCTTTAAAAATAGATGGAGCTTTGTTTCCCTTGACTAACTCAAGTGCAGAGAGGACCAGGCTTATTTTTTAGTTAATTACGCCCCCCCCCCTCCGAAAATCTAAATATTACAAAAATGAAGCTGAGTGAAATCCTAATTTTAAAAAATGGGAAAAAGTTTTTATATTATCATCATCATCAATATTATTATATATCATTATCAATATTAATAATTCAACACTAAGCTTATTTAATTTTAATTTTAATTTTAATTTTAATTTTAATTTTAATTTTAATTTTAATTTTAATTTTAATTTTAATTTTAATTTTAATTTTAATTTTAATTTTAATTTTAATTTTAATTTTTAAAAAAATATTCTTATATAATAAAAGTAATTATAAACTTGTATAATAATGTTGAAATATTACTGGAAATAAATTGTATTGTTGATTAGGTTTATTTTTTTTAACACTTTTGTCCAAGGAGGTAAAAGATAAATAATACTCTAGACTACAATAAAGTGAAGAAATGAGAAAAATAAAGTAACATTTGATGAAAATAATCTCAAAACCAGTAATACTACATATGACATGAAACTGGAATTAAAACCTGAGACCCTGGACCAGCCAACGAGACTGTTTACATGCCTCGGTAGGTGCTGCTGTTTTGGCTCGCAATGCAACGCAACCACTTAATATTTTCCGTATACAGTATGTGTATATGAATTCATCAACGAGCAGCCTGTCTTGCCTCCAGATGGACCCCCTATCTGACACGCAGTTAAGTGTTCGCTACAAAACGCAGCTGTGTAGATTGTTAATTTTGAATCAGTAAACAAAAAAGCCGAGTTGTCCACCTAGGCAAATATGATAATTGTTTGCGGATTATGGAGATCTGGCCGGCCGCTCGGGCCGAGGCTGTGAGTAAACGGGAAGAAAGCTCAGCTCAAACAAATGTACTCACTCCGCCAACGGAGCCGTAAGCCTGATGGCACACACGGCGACGTGATCCACCGGAGGGCGGGGGCAGGGATACCCGGCCGATGCGTCCCTGAGGGCCTCGGCACGAAAAGGTCGTCAGAATCGTTAAGACAAACCCCATCGTTTGTACATAAATATCAGCCACTGAAAACAAAGATTGTATATTTGGTGCTGGCCAAAGTGAAAAAAACATTGAATACACACATAATAATATCTATATATTTAATACAGCATATACAACATATCTTGCTAGCCAAGTTAAATATATCAGAAAGCACACCAACACAGTCATAGATTGGTGGATTTATAGGTGGAGTCATTGATTGTTTTTTTTGGGTGGGGTGCCCGAATTGGGTGCTTACCTTCATTTAAATAATTATTGCACACTTTCTGTAGAACCTATAAACTTCATTCCACTTCTCATCTATCACTGTGTTGGCCTGCTATATGATATATTTAACTGGAATGGCTGATCCCAACAACCAGGGATTTATAAAGGAACATCTCTTCCACACCACTGTATATATAAAGGAAGCATATTTGGTGTCTGCTGTACAGCCGTGGGTCCATGTGATTTCTACCAGCCAATTAGAATTGAATTTTTTTTATGAATTAATTTTAATATTATATTAACAATTTGAATCTGTATAATAATTCTGGGGGAATTTTGTATTTTTTTCCAAATATGCAAAATATTTTTTACTACACTAATTTAAGCTCATATTTTTAAACTTCATGGATTTAATTCATTCATTCATTTATTTTCTACCGTTTATCCTCACAAGGGTCGCAGGGGGGTGCTGGAGCCTATCCCAGCTGTCTTCGGGCGAGAGGCGGGGTACACCCTGGACTGGTGGCCAGCCAATCACAGGGCACATATAGACAAACAACCATTCACACTCACATTCATACCTATGGAGTCGCCAGTTAACCTAGCATGTTTTTGGAATGTGGGAGGAAACCGGAGTACCCGGAGAAAACCCGTGCATGCACAGGGAGAACATGCAAACTCACCACAGAGATGGCCAACGGTGGAATCGAACTTGGGTCTCCTAGCTGTGAGGCCTGCACACTAACCACTTCCGCACCATGCAGCCTGTATTTAAAATATGCTCATAAAATTAAATAATTTAACTTTTTATTGTCATAAATTTTTTAAACCTCATTTTTAATGATTGCAACTTAGTTCTTTGTGTTGTACAAATTCAGAAATGATTGTCTTTTTCTTTTAGTATTTCAATGTTATACTTGCCACAATTATGTGTATTTTCCTCATAATATTACAGCTTTATTCTCAAAATTATGGATTTTTCCCTTGATTTCTCATACTTCAACTTTATTCTTTAGTTAATTGTATTTTTAGAAAGCGTCATGAGCGAATACCAAGACCAACTTTGGACCCCGCCCCCCCTCCGGCTTAGAGGGAGCGAGGAAGGCTGTATTTCTTGAAATGTATGGTGCAGATGGCGTTTCATCGTGGTGTTTTAATGGGCTAATAAATCCCTCTCACTAGTTGCCATAGAGGAGAGCGGGTCTGGGTTTTGTGGGGCGTGGCTTCCACATCCAGACACAAACAGCTTGATGACTATTAACGCTCTCCCCTTAAGCAGATTCAACAAGTTCTCACATTGCCACTTTAATGCACAACTTCTGTGCTAGTTAGCATCTTAATGCACGAGAACAGCGGTTTGGATTAGTGTGTGAAAGGCTGCAAAATGCAAACTTTCCAACACGACACGGCATCTTCTTAGTCTTGCTGACCTGAAGTGGCGGCTTGGAATTGCTTCTCTGTTGCTTTTCATTGCATTGAATGGTCCATCATTCTGGTCAGTGTGATAATCTGCCGATCAAAGCCTGCCAACATGGCGCACCAACCGCCCCTCCCTTCGACGAGATAATGGGAAAAAGGAGATTTTAATGTGCGGAACGACGACGCTTGATTTGCAGGCCACTCCTGTCATTGATACGCACCCGCGTGTTGTGCAGCAGCGGCCTTCAAGGATGGGTGGTCCGTATGGGGCTGCCATCGGACGTGTGTGTAAGCCGCTTTTGTGTCAGGGGAGAGGAGCCTTTGTTCTCCTAACCAGGGAGGTGGGACAAGCAGATTAAGCCTTTAGAAGTGCGGCCGACCACCATGAGGGACAATGTGCGAGCATGTTTACGGCTCTCCGCGCACGCTATTGGGAAGTTTTTGCGTACCGTGCATGAATATGAGACGTAGCGGAGAAGCCAAAAGCTGCCTGGGATGGACGTTAAAGGCAAAGGAAGAAAGTCAAAGTGGGTATTTGTAGCAATTTGCATGAGAATTAGCATGAGCGAGGGAGAATGTGATGCAGGTCATTGGGTCAATAGTTCTTATCCATCTGTCCTTCTGATGGCATGCCTCCCAGGTCAGTTTGATTTCTCTGTGAGCGAGCTTAATCTTACCCCAGTGCTCAGTGAGCCTCTTCAGCATACTTAGATCTGCTCCTTCAAAACCCTCTCATACATACACACACACACACACACACACACACACACAAACCAGAATGGGCCAGTATACATGGCAAGATTACAAATCAATGGTTGCTTGCTGCATTACTTTTCATTACTCCTCGAAGAAAATAACATCCCAGAATTATGACAATAAAGTCATTGGTATATAAGAAGAACTATGTCATAATCTTATTTTGATTCGTTTTCATTGGCCATTTTTTTAACATACATTTGGGTCAAAAAGGAACACAAATGTGAGAAAAAAACATGTAATATAATAATACAAGAAAAGTATAGAAAGTATAAATTTTGGCAAAATAGTCATATTATAAGATTTATATTATATTATTATAAATTATATTATTATAAATCTATATTATTTATATTATATTATTATAATATATTATATTATAAGATATTTTTAGATAAAAATATGAGAAAATCTTTAAAAAATTATAATAATGTTATGAGAATAGAGTTCAGATTTTTCAAGAATAAAGCTGCAATTTTACATGAATAAAGACAAACTATTATGACAAAAAAAAGTAATCATTCTTTGGGATTAATGTTGTAATTTTATGAGAACTACATTACGATTTATTATGTTATTATACTGTTATTTTTATCATCTTTAATTGGTCATTTTGTATGAAAGAAAAAAAGAATAGTCATTCGACAAAAATAAGAATATTACAATATTACAACCTTATTTTCTCTGAATTTTGCTGTATTTTTTATAGGGCTGTCAAAAATAATGTGTTAACTGCATCAACTAATTGATTTCATGAATTACATAATGTTTTGTTTTTCTTGCATGATTAACGGCTCTTTGCCATGACGGCAGACAGTAGCACAGTGGAGCTTCCCCACACAATCACACAGAGTCTGACGCTATTTTAGCACCTGAACACATCAGTAGCAGTACAGTTCCAGCAGGGTATCTCCGACTCACATCCCTTGTCAAACACAGCTTTATAATGCGTGTGTGTGTGTATATGTGTGTGTAAACAGGAAGATAACGAAAAACATGGTTAATTCACTTTATTTGAAGTGAATAAGTATCCTCCTGTTCATTAAACCCAGTAAAAATGTACACGATTAACCATGATTAATCATGATTAATTAATTTGTGATTAATCTAATCAAAATGTTTAGTCATTTGACAGCCCTAATTCTTTTTCTTTTTAATACTGCTGTGATAAGAGTTGTTACAGTCGCACTGTTTGCAAAGCCGACATGGCATCTGTAAAGCTGATGTTTGTGTTTCCGCAGCAAAAAGCTACAATCATTTCAACATGAAAGAATTAGGGTTTGGAATGATGGAAGATACATTTTCTATTCCTTCCAATAGCCTTGCCAAGTGGTCGCTGAGGACAAAGCCGTCTTCCATGTCTTGCTATCACTTCCCAGATTGGCGTTGCTAAAATATTCAGTCAGTGTTTGTGAATGACCCCCCCCCGTACCCCCCTTAGCCGTTGTCTTCTGCGGTGCATTTTGTTTGTGAGGCAGGCAAGGACATGTGCTAAAGATTAGCTTTAAATACTGTTTGACCCGTGTCTGCACAGAGCAAAGCTTTGGGAATTGGACAAGCGCACCATCTGTGGTGGTGTATAGTCCGCCATCCATCCTCTATCTCATGAAAGAGCACCCCCTCGACCACCACCACCACCACCACCACCTCCTCTTCTTCTTCAACTCTCTGCCCTTCATCAGTCTTCTGCCTTCTCAGTGTTCCTCCGTGGCGGCCGTCTGAACAAACAAACCCGCTCGTGTTCGGTGGCCGAGGCAGACGGCGTTGATGCGGCGTTGTTTGCTTTCGCCCGCTCCGGTGTGGGAGACAGTTTTCTTACCAAGGAGGACCCACAAGACAAATATTTACCCCTCCTCACCCTCCTTGCTGCCAACACCTGGAGCTCTCCTGTCTTCCTAAGTGCTGATGGTGTTTTTTGGTTCTTAATAGCCAAAACATGCACCAGTATGACCTCTGACCCCAAGCATCATGGCTGTCATTGAGCATTAATCCTAGTTTGTTTGTTTTTTTTAAGTTGCATCATTAACAATCAATAGGGATCTTGCTATGTTCATTCTGTTAATCTTCTATTGTTATTGCCCATGTAGACATATTGTGCTGAGCAGCCAGGACAAATAACTGTTATTTATATTTATAGGGCAATCATTCAGGGACATTAGATGTGTATTTTCCTCAAGTTTCAATAGAATTCCAAACTAGGGTCGCTTAACGCTTTCCCATACGTCACATTAACTCATTCACTCCCAGCAATTTTACTTTAAAAGACCCCCCCCCCAGGCCCAGATAATGTATTGTTCTATGGCTATGTCAACATCCGACTAGATTAGACTCTCAAAACTAAACTAAAGTGTTTCCATTATTTAGTAAGCAGCAGTAGAATATAGGTCAGTTTCAAGAAAATATCAGTTCCCAACTACAACATAAACAATACAAAAAAGATTGTTTTGAATCCATCCATTTTCTATGCCGCTTATCCTCACTAAGGTATGCTGGAGCCTATCCCAGCTTCATGCATTGACTACAATGATGGCTGTAGCTCCTATCCAGTCAACAAAGAAGCAACTTTTAGATTGTGTTACCCTCCCGTCTCCCTGCCTTCCTGAAGCCATCACGTCCAAATCAACAGACATCAGCCGTCCCTCCGATGCCGTCATTAAGCTTTGCTCTTTTTTCAACAATTGAAAGGCGCCTCAGCTAGTAAATATGCACATGTTTGACTGGGGGGGTCAGCCAGGAAGTACAGATATTGTCGGATGCACGCCGCCGCACATCACAGATGAACAATAAAAGCGGAGAATGTTGGTGGCAGGAAGTGAATGATTTCACGTTTTGATATCCTGCAGGACAGGAAATAGTTGCGCACTTTGCTGACCTCCAACGAGGAAGGGGCGGTCTTCAAGTTGGGCTCTGAATTCTTAATATCACACAACAGTAATAGAGTGGCTTATTTGACTGACGTGACAATACTGTATCATATAAATGTTTTTTTTTTAGTGGCTGGTATCAAGTAAAAGGTGAAACAGGCCTGAGTTGGTGTGTGTCAAACTGGCGCCAGTTGAGCAATGGCGCCCTCTTGTGCTGTAATTTAATACAGCAACATATTTATGGGGTGCTGTAAAACTTTTGAGCGGTAGCGTATACAACAGTCATTTTCAACCACTGTGTCGAGGTACACTGGTGTGCCTTGAGGAAATTTCACTTTTATTTTAAAAATTAACATTTATTAATCATTTTCTGCAAATATGTCACTGTCGAGTGTCCGTGGTGTAAAGACTGGCAGAGCAATGTAATAAATCGTCCGTGTGGCAACACGTAGCTGATTGCCTCGTTCCTGCAATAGACTTAGTGATGCACGTGAGAGGTCGTGGTGACAGTCATGGGCAAGTTTTTAAAAAGAGTTAAAAATATAAATTATATTGTATTTACATATGTGTCATTGTGTAACATTTTTGGTTAGTGATCGCAAGATTTGTCCAATATTTTTTTGCCGTGGCTCAAAAAAGGTTGAAAAACACTGGTATACAGTATGTGGGCACTTCTTGCACCACAACCATACGCCGTTAAAAGAAAATAGGACTGGCTGCAGGAATGCATTTATACCGCTAGATGTCACTACAGTCAAAAAAACGTTGCACGCGCCACAAAGCACACCCAGGCTTACAGGTGCATAATGTATATTTATAGGACTTTCACTGTGTGATTTTTGCTTGATAATCTGAATGGTGTTTTATGAACATTACTAAAAATGAGTTTAATACTGCTTATTGTAAACAGCAGCAACACTAACAGTTTAACGTGCATGCAGAGGTAGATAAGTCACTGGATGCTAACCCGTAAAATTATGACAACAAAGTTTGCCTATCATTGAATAGAGGTTTTTATTGGACTGCTTCAGGTATTTGACTAGCTTTTTGTGTTTTTTTTTAAAGCTCACACCATCAAGCAGTGGTTTCAACAACACAGCAACAAAGTAGATTGGGGATGGGGAAACTGTCTCATCAAAGTTGTTTACAAGGATGACAGTGCTGGCTTGGATTCATTTAGAAAACAGCAGCGCCGCCATCTTTATCAGTCATGATTCACAGGAAGCGCAGACAATAGTTGCCAGTTGAATGAGGTGAGGACGGCTTGACATGAATATCAAGAAGACAGGAAATGATGAGTTACTCCGTTGCGAGAATACAAAGAATACAGTTGTAGCTAAACACAATGGAGGAGATTGTTTGGACTAAAGTTTTGGGACACCTACAAAATGTGCAAAATAAGGTGAAAACTGTAGTTTATCAGAATGCAACCAATCCTATCCGAAAGCCTGTCTGCACATTCCAATACATTCATGTTAATATATCTAGAGTTTTGATATGAATTTTTCATTCATTCATTTTCTACCGCTTTTTCCTCACGAGGGTTGCGGGGGTGCTGGAGTCTATCCCAGCTGTCTTCGGGCAAGAGGCGGGGTACACCCCGGACTGGTCACCAGCCAATCACAGGGCACATATAGACAAACAACCATTCACACTCACATTCATACCTATGGACAATTTGGAGTCGCCAATTAACCTAGCATGTTTTTGGAATGTGGGAGGAAAACCGGAGTACCCGGAGAAAACCCATGCATGCATGGGGAGAACATGCAAACTCCACACAGAGATAGCCAAGGGTGGAATTGAACCCTGGTCTCCTAGCTGTGAGGTCTGCGCTCTAACCACTCGACCACTGTGCCGCCCGATAATTTTTCATTTTCAGAAATCATGTAGTTTATTGGATACTACATGTCAGATAATTATAAGCAGCTGGTGGCAAACAAAGCCCTTGACTGAAATATATCACTTTTTGCAGAAGTAAGTGATGAACACGGGCGACAATTCCACCATTGATAAGACAAGATATTCAATCACCTGATGTCTTGAGATATTTCTTGACAGTTGAAGAAGTGCAACTTAAATATGTTAAGTTAATTAATCAAAGTTAATCAAACTCCATATTGACCATAGGTATGAATGTGAGTGTGAATGGTTGTTTGTCAGAATCAGAATGCCCTTTATTGTCATTTTACATATCGTCTCTATGTGCCATGTGCTTGGCTGGCAACCAGTCCAGGGTGTACCCAGTCAGCTGGGATAGGCTCCAGCATGATTTAGCCACTGTTATCGAGTACATCCATTCATGGCTTAAAAGGTGTTACAAGCTTTTCGGCCACAAGAGGGCGGTATTTTCCCATACTACTAAGTCATTTAATATAACAGACTCCAGTGTAATCAGACTTCTAATATATTGTGGGGGTTGACTTCTTTTTACACTTGTTTAAGGAGATGTGTAATGTATGCACTAGTTTAAAAACTCTCCAATCCCAGTGACCCCATCCCACCCCACTGGGAGTCATCGTGTGCCCGTCGGACTGCTTTTAGGCTGTCAGCTCATACGTATGCTTCCAGAGCTCATTAAAAGTGCTGTCGGAGTCATGCCGAGCCGTAAGAGACAGAGCTGGAGATAGAAAGCGGCATCACACATGGAATTCCATCCATCACGTTCCTCCATGACATTAATATCTATCACAGAGCTCTGACAATGCAATTCTGCATCCCTGGAGTGAGACATTCTGCTGTCACTGAGCTGAAACATGAGCTTGCAAGGTTACTAAAATGTATGTGTTCTTCTGTTCTTGCTTAAATCCCGCATGTGCTCTAAGGAGAGACGATGGCTTCTAATAAACTTTGAGTCTGATGTTATTACAAGTGTGTTTGGGTTTGCAGGACAGAAAAGCTTCACACAGTGTAGGGTGTTTACAGTGGGGGGGGGGGGGGGGGGGGGTACAGCCTTGTTAAGGTGAAGGCACAGCGCAAAGAGTCCTTGCTGCGGGATGCGCCACAATAACAGAACTGTCTCCAAATATTATTGGTGAATTATTTTCTCAGAGGGTGTGGTTAACTTTTGGGTGACTTTGCAAAGCTATTTGTATTTTGGGTTTTTTGTATGTGGTTGGCTCAGACCATTCGTATAGTACTTTTAGTATAGTATAGTACTTTTTGGGCTTTTCCCTTCAGGGGTCGTCGCAGCAAATCAATCGTCTTCTGCATCTGTCTCTCTCACACCAACTACCCTCATGTCCTCCTTCACTACATCCATAAACCTCCTCTTTGGTCTTCTTCTATGCCTCCTACCTGGCAGCATCCTTCTACCAATATATTCACTATCTCTCCTCTGGACATGTCCCAACCATCTCAGCCTGGCCGATAACTGACTTTATATCCAAGGCCTCTAACATGTAATGTCCCTCTGATGTACTCCTTCCTGATCCTATCCATCCTGGTCACTCCCAATGAGAACCTCAGCATCCTCATCTCCTGTCTTTTCCTCAGTGGCACTGTCTCTAGGCCAAACAACATGGCTGGTCTCGCCACTGATTTACTCCTTCCTGATCCTATCCATCCTGGTCACTTCCAATGAGAACCTCAGCAATCTCATCTCTGCCACCTCCAGTTCTGCTGCCTGTCTTTTCCTCGGTGACACTGTCTCTAGATCAAACAACATGGCTGGTCTCACCACAGTTTTGTATACCTTTCCTTCACCTCCTTTTCACAATCTCCATTGTTCTAAACAGTTGACCCCAAGTACTTAAAATTCTCCAACTTCTGTATCTCTTTTCCCTGTAACCTCACTCTTCCACTTGGGTCCTTCTCATTCACACACATATACTCCGTCTTGCTGCGGCTAATCTTCATTCCTCTCCTTTCCAGGGCAAACCTCCACTCTTCTAGCATCTCCTCCACTTGTTTCCAACTCTCATTACAAATCACAATGTCATCTGCGAACAGTATTGACCCAAATATAAGACAACATAGAATAAAATGACAAAATTTGGCAAACAATTCAGTTGAAAACTGGAGATGAACTCATATTTTTTGGATGGTAGTTGATGCTTTTTGGCCTCACGGTCAGAAGACTGTTTGAAGTTTGAATCTCCGTTGGGGCATCTCTTTGTGGAGTTTACATGTTCTCCGTGGGTTTCTCCAGGTCGTCCGGCTTCCTGTCACATTCCAAAAACAAAAAATACCCTAATGAGGATTAAGTGACTAATATGACAATATATTGCGATTTACTAATTTAATTTCTACTACGTTACACTCTTCTGCACTCTTGTGTACGCTAGCGGCCCCGCCTCCCCCCACAGGGACTCACTCCGTTCATGCTGTTTTGAGGTTTTTTTTGTTTTTTTTTAGAAAAGCCATCCTTGACTCCCTCTTATAGTCTAATTCTACTCCACCACGGCGCCGATTGGCTGCGGGTGGCGGCGCTCAAGGCGAGCCAGCGTCAAAACGGCAGGAGCCGCAGATGAGAAATAACAACGAGCTGAGCTGAGTAAACAGCATCCCCGAGTGTAATGAATCAGTTCATAGCACTTCCTTGACAACACAAGCCTCTTGGGTATAAATGAAAAAGGCATGCATAATTATTCACCCTGGTTAATATTTCATCTGTATACGCCTGCCTCGCATCTCCGCCACATTGTGATGAACCAGCATCCATTTCAGGCTCTGACCATATGTTGCTGCTCATTTCTTTTCGGGGAGACGCTTAACTTACTTTTCCAGCACCACGTGGCCATTAATCATCATTTTTCAGAAAAGAACGCTGAAGTGTAAAAACACCTTAATTCTCCCGAGTGATGCCTTGTTTGCCGAAGTCTTTCAGCGCCCAATAAAGACAAATCCCGCAGCAGGATACTTAAATCACAGCTGGTGTAAAAGCAGCAGTGACTAATGTTTTCATAGAGAAGAATGGGGATATGCGCTGCTAATTAGACCACTGGCTATCTCAGTGGACCTCCTGTCATTGCCTATGCCCAAACGCTCCCTTTAATTACTCTCAGAGAAAAGAGGATGTCAAGTAAAAATAGCAAGTAGGCTCCTTCCTTGCGAGAAGTGCTGGGTGATTGCTGCTGTGGGGCAGCCGCGTTTGGGCGTACAGGCCTGGAAATAATTCTATGCGCATGCAATCCATCACCGAGGCTGCCTGCAACTTTCAGAGTGTAATTACAGTAAGAACAGAATAGAGGAAAAACAAAAATGGCCGTGTCTAATTTTGGAAAAGAGCACGCGCTTTGTGCATCTTTGGATGAAATTCGCATCTGATGCAAACCTCTATGCAGCCATGTAGAGAACAGAGAGCCACAAAATGAATGAGAAGCCTGTACATATTTTTTCCAACTCCACTATTGAGACAGAAAAACGGTTAAAAAAAAAACCCTCAACACAAACATTGCCATTGGTGGGTCGCATACCTATCACAGTTGCTATGGTAACAAGTGTCCCAGTGGCGATGGGTTCCAGTCGAATCTCACAGGGGCTGGCGTTTGATTGAACTGTTGTCAGCGTGCAAGACAAATGGTGACGTATGGCAGCCGTGCTGACAGACACACATCACACACACAAAAACCCACACAGAGCACAACACAAGCTTCCGGGATATTTAAAGTGCAAGTAGTCCAGTAGAGCCGGGACCAAAGATTGACAAGCCCACTACATCAGGGGTCTCAAACTTGCGGCCCGCGGGCCAAATGCAGCCAGCGAGACGCTAGTTTGAGGCCCCCACCTTGATACCAAAGTTTTATGTTGAAATGACAGCTTAAAGCTGTGTGCACACCGGACACAATTAACATGATTTTGCCCCGCCCATACTGTTACCCTACCCTGTTACCCCGCCCTGTTTTGCTTTGGATTAGCAATGAAGCTAAAGGCTTATGACGCTGGGTTCAAATAAACGCAGGAAATGATTTGGAATAAAACGGAAAATACACGTCAAGATAAAGCATCTCATCAAACATGTTGTTAAAGTCCCAGATGGAACTGAGTACGATGCTAACTTGCTAATTGGGCAAAATTATTAAGTTTCATTAATGTTCATGTTAAAGGTTAAATAACTGTTAATACTGTACATTTGAATCTGAAAAAAATAATTTCTCTACCAACTGTATGTGGTTTCTTACATTTTTCTTATTTGCGGTTTTATTATTATTTTACTTATTTATTACTGATTGATTGATTTATTGTCTTTATTCTTCATTTGTTTATTTATTTTTTGTTATCTTATTTTGTTTATAGAAAAATAAAAATTAAGATATTTGAGAACAGAATGTGAGTGTGAATGGTTGTTTGTCTATATGTGCCCTGTGATTGGCTGGCGACCAGTCCAGGGTGTACCCCACCTCTCACCCGAAGACAGCTGGGATAGACTCCAGCACCCCCCTGCGACCCTCGTGAGGAAAAAGCGGTAGAAAATGAATGAATGAATGAATATTTGAGAACAGTGGAATGTTTTATCAGATATTTTGGTGTGGAAAACCGGAACCAAAGTACTGAAAAAGTGTAGGGTATAGCAGAAGCAAAAGCATTGAAGATAGTTTTTTTATTGATTTTTTTTTCCAGTTTTTCATAAATGCGTTTTTGTTTTTGAAAACCTGATGCGGCCCGGCTTCACCCAGAACCAAGCTCCGATGGCCCCCAGGTAAATTGAGTTTGAGACCCCTGCACTACATTCTCTTACCTGATTCCTATTTTTGATTTCTGATCTATAATTCATACAAGAAATGAACACGAGCATTCGCCACCAGTTACTCAAGCCGTCTGGGAACCGCATTAACTGATTTCACAAGGAACTCTCAAGAGATGGAAGACTTCGATTTAATTCTCATGCAATCCCCCTGTAGTCAAACCTTGGTTTTCATACACCCCGGTTTTCTCACTGTCCTCACTGGTAATAACTCTCCATGGGGCCAAAAAAAAGTGTAGTGCCAGCAATTAGAAAAGCGGACGCAAAACTGGCACCCTTTTTCCTGTCCTTCCTCACCAACCAGGGTGAAGTAATAAACTCAAAAAAGGTAAAAATTATCTTTTTCCATTGCCGAATTCATTGGCCAGGCCTGGCTCCAGAGACCTGCGGCCGGGCGAAGGTAAACAGGTTGTTGATGTCGATTTTCAGGAATTAACCCAACGATTTAACAATTGAAAAAACAATTTGTTGCCACAGCTTTTTAAAAATCAAAAAATAAAAATAGAGCAGAAAGACTGTTAAATTATGACGTAATGTCTGTGTTTTGTGTAACAATATTCCTATACCATAGCACGAGTTACCTAGCAGGTTTTACTGCATGTTGTGTATCGTAAAATGGTCCACTCGGGCGTACGAAAGGATTATCATCATTGAGTCTTTCTGTATGCATATTTTATGGCGTGCATTTTCCATGAATACATCAACGTGTGTGCAGTAAATGCACCCTATGGTAGCGTAGCATGAATCATTTGCAATTACCTCACACCCCATAACACCTGTTGATAAAAAGATGCAAAGGTTCACCAAACGTCATTGGGGAAAAGAATGCCACCATTCCTGGAAAATGGCTTCAATTTTTTTTGTCGGCCTCTCGCCAGCACCTCTCGCAAACTCATTAATAATGAATATCTAATATATACGCAACAACTCTGCTCACACATTTGATGCAACCTTAAGAGTAGCCAGACAGAGAGGGACACATTTAAATGTCAGATTATGCGAAATCTGCCTCCTAAGTGCTCTTTGTCCTTCCTCGCAAGTTCATTTCTTGTGATAATTAAGCCCTTACCACGTTTTCATATACTGCTGCTTTGCATAATTATCCCCAGGCTACGTTTCTATTGTATAGGGGACTCACACAGCTAGATCCGCTCTCAAAGGGTGCAAAATGAACCTTCCAGAACAGAGGTCTAATGAAAAATCTAACTATATTCAATCCATCAAGCATTAAGGAGTTTATAGCTTTAAATATAAAGGAGTTTGAGTTTGGGATAATGTTGCAAGTTCTCGTTTCAATTGAATTCATTCGTGAACACATTAAGAATAGGCTCGCGGGAGAAGCAAATAATACAAATCATGTCAAATAATATGCAATAACGATAAGTGAGCTGAATCTTATTGCTTGCATTTATGACTCCCTAAACATAGCGATTATTGTTGTAAGCAGAGACTATTGGAAGGTCAACCGTGTGTTACTTTAAAGGAAAACATTTTGCCCAACATCCGCAAATCCCCATGTCAGACTTGAACACACCTGTCTTTATTCTGTGCGTTCTGAAGATATAAATGCAAACAACAAAACGCCAACAACAGCGACATTATTATTATTATTAACGCTACATATTGGAGCTGCGTCCACTGCTTCTGTATTTTTGGTTTTGAGTTCCGAAAGGTTAACGCTGGCTGCCGACCAGCCCAGACCCTTTATTTCCAAAGATGTGAGTGACAGGAAGAAAAGCTCAGAGCTTAACCACTACCTGTTTTTTTTTCATACGTGCACCTCAGAATGTAAGATGTCCTGACTGTTATTATTATTGCTATTAACGTTGTTACACCAAAGACCTACTTTACTGGCTGAGTCACACCTCGCCACACCACAGTGGCAGGCTACTTGCGGGCTAGCGGCTAACTTCACCCCACACTCTTATTGCTTATTGTGCTAACAAGGCGTCCAGTTGCTACATATTGGTGCATCCACTGCTGGTTAACGCTGGCTGGCGACCAGTCCAGACCCTTTATTTCCAAAGATGTGAGTGACAGGAAGAAAAGCTCAGAGCTTGGCCACTACCTGTTTTTTTTTCGTACATACATCTCTAGACCTCCGAATGTAAGATGTCCTGACTGTTATTATTATTGCTATTAACGTTGCCGAGTGACACCTCGCCACACCACAACGGCAGGCTACTTGCGGGCTAGCGGCTAACTTCACCCCACACTCGCTTATTGTGCTAACAAGGCGTCCAGTCGCTACATATTGGTGCATCCACTGCTGGTTAACGCTGGCTGGTGACCAGTTCAGACACTTTATTTCCAAAGGTGTGAGTAACAGGAAGAAAAGCTCTGAGCTTAGTGAGAAGTCGTTAGCTGCCACCTGTTTTTTTTCATACAAAAATCTCTAGACCTCGAATGTAAGACGTCCTGACTGTTTTTAGGGGCCAAATATTATTGTTATTAATGTTGTTACGCCAAAGAACTACTTTACTGGCCGAGTGACACCTCGCCACACCACAGCGGCAGGCTACTTGGGGGCGAGTGACTGACACCACACACTCATTGGCAGTGCTAACAAGGCGTGAGGGACAGGAAGAAAAGCTCAGAGATCTTGGCCACCACCTTTTCATACATAAATCTCTAGACCTCGAATGTAAGACGTCCAGACTGTTTTAGCGGCCATTATGGCAGTGGAGGCCGTTAAGTTTAAGGTGAGTTTAATTGTAGTTAAAGTGAAATTAAACAAAAACGACATTAGTCAGTAGCGTCATCCAAAACCAGTGGATGGAGACAACTACGGAGCATGTGGTTGTGGGGGTTGGGGGTTGGGGGGGGGTGATGAATGAGTCTATTGCGTTCTGTCACTTGTACTTTGGCATCCAGTCAAAGGCACAATTTAGTGTAAAATATTACACGGGCCACTCCAGATGACAAAGTTTAATGCTGATGTATGAAGAGACAGAGGGGGATAGTGGTTCTTCTCAAAGGACAATTAATTCATGTGCTCTACACACACACACACACACACACACACACACACACACACACACACGGCAAGGGGTGGAAACTGGAGGAAGGACAGTCACACTCTTGTCTTAACAGTCAATGAGGGAAATCAAGGCTCTATGCAAAGAAATATGCTTGACCTTAAAGCTAAGTACAGCCTGAGGGAAAAAAAAAATCCTGCATCAGCACTTTTATCCTTATCCATAGGTTCTTCTTTAGCCCCACAAAGTTGTATGGTTTGGGAGTTTTTGCGACATCCTAACTGTCGCTAAGTAACCAACACATTGGACCAATATAGTCATAAAAATGTAATACTAATATTAATAGCTGTAGTGAAACATCTGACATTAACATGATATGGCAGTGAGCAAGCAGAAGAACGTCCGACACGTCCAACGTCCGACATGCACCGGCTGACATAGTTAGGGGAAGCCGAGTCGCCCAATCACGGTGGGGCACCAAAACCGGGAAGGTGAGCCCAGCAGTCAGTGAGCCGACGAGCCCACAGGAAGCTGAGATGTAGTGGGCCCCCCACCCCCCAAACCCTGGGTGTATACTGTCTGTGGCATGTTTTATATTAATATACATATTTGGACAAAATTGAGTGTCATAGAGTGAAACAGTGAAATAAACAGGGGGCTCACTAGACCACATGTGCCAAACTCTGGCCTGTGGGGCCAAATCCGGCCTGCACTGCGATTTCTTCTGGCCCACGGAACAGCAGGGGGTCTCAAACACGCAGACACTAGTTTGAGGCCCCCGCCTTGATATGAAAGTTTAATGTTAGTGCGGCCCACGCAAGTTTGATATGGATGCTGTATGGTATCATGTACCCAGAAAAAATTATTATGTTTGATTAATGTTCATGTTAAAGGTTAAATAACTGTTAATAGTTATCCTCCCTATCCGTGTGGAAGTGGTAAGTTTTTGGCTGTTTCTTCCCACATTCCAAAAACATGCTAGGTTAATTGGCGACTCCAAATTGTCCATAGCTATGAATGTGAGTGTGAATGGTTGTTTGTCTATATGTGCCCTGTGATTGGCTGGCGACCAATCCACTGTGTACCCCGCCTCTCACCCGAAGACAGTTGGGATAGGTTCCAGCACTCCCGCGAACCTTGTGAGGATAAGCAGTACAGAAAATGAATGGATGACTACACATGTACAAAATAACACCTTAAAGAATCATAATACAATCATCAGTAATCATTTTAACTACAGCAAAGCATGCTGGGAAATGCAGAAACTCTTCTGGGTTACACATCTCAAAAATTGTGAGGTTTTTGCGTTGATATAAGTACTGCAGCTTTTGCCCAGACATTAAAAGAATGCCATCGAAAACAACTTTATCAAAATGAACAACAACAAATGTCCAGTTCGGTCCGCAAGCTAAAGTAGGCTTTTCGAATTTTGGTTCCCTGTGCGATTGAGTATAACAAGACAGCTGCTACACTTATTCAAACACCAAAATGATTAAAGATGCTATATAAAGTTGTTGTATAATGTTTGTTGTATAATCCTCCAGTTCAAAAACATTCAGCCTCCATGTGACAGTAAAGATAACGATTATTCCCTACAGCAACTTTAAAATCGGAAAAGACAAGCTTTGCGATTGTTATCTTTGCCGTCGGACTCACAAAACTTTGCCGGTGACTTGTGAGGACCTCTGCTTCAACCTCGCCCCCGTCTGCTCCTCATCTACATGTTGTCAAGAACCGATTGTTACCCAACAGAAGACAAACTCTGCAGCGTTTCACATGGAATAAAGTATGAAGCGGAAAGAAAACTTTTGCCGTGCTCTTTTCTGGGAAGAGCTTCCAGCAGTCAATCTCTGGCCTTATACGCTGTATGTAGGTGTCACGTAGCCTATGTATGGACGCTAAGCAGCAAGGGTGTGGAGGTTTTGCACAGAAATAGAATTTATGACATTTCTCTCGACTTTCTTAAAAAAAAGAAGAAAGGAAGTCTGGTATGCTGCAAATTGGAGGCAATCTGCAACGTCTACACTTTTTTTTTTTTTTTTTAGGATAAAACTGAATAATATTTAAATGAATTCAACTCCACTAACACCGTGCTGAAGCTGGAGTGCATTATGGCATTCCGCTCTCTTCCATTAATCTCCCAATATTCCATGAAGACAGTCAAGTCCTATTTATAGGCCAGGGGATGATTAAGTGGAGAAGCACAAGTGCCACACAGGGACCAAGGCTCATTTTATGTTTCCTGTCCTCTTTCTTTCTATATATACCTCTCTCTACTTTACTATGCTTCTTTTTTCTCCCCCTTTTACACTTAACTGTCATCATGGATTCAAATTGACGTGATCTTACAGAACTGTAAGGTGTCCTTGAGTGGATGTAGAGCAGCACGCAGGAAGCTGATTGCCATGTGTGCACTAATGATTAATGGGAGAGGAGTTCAATATACAGTATGAACCTTCATATGTTTATGTTTTTTTGGTTTTAAAGGAAGTTTCTGACTTTACTGTCCGCTGAAAAGGGGATATGTGCAAAGAAGAGGACGTATACAATGTCATTAATCATTAACCAACTATGTCAGGAAGCTTTTATTATTCTTCATCTCTAATGAATAACTTTCTTTCATTCATTTTGGGTGCTGGATCCCAGCTGTCTTCGGGCAGGGGCGGGGTACACCCTGGACTGGTCGCTAGCCAATCACAGGGCACATATAGACAAACAACCATTCACACTCACATTCATACCTATGGACAATTTGGAGTTACCAATTAACCTAGCATGTTTTTGGAATGTGGGAGGAAACCGGAGTACCCGGAGACAGGGAGAACATGCAAACTCCACAAAGAGATGGCAGAGGGTGGAATTGAACTCGGGTCTCCTAGCAGTGAGGCCTGCGCGCTAACCGCTCATCCACCATGCAGCCCAATAATACAGCCTAATAATACATACGTTTTTAATTCATTTTTTTTTCTTAAGAATGCTAAGCCACGGGTGTCCAAAGTGCGGCCTGGTCTATTCGGCTCTTCTTTTGATGCAATATTAACGTGCACATGTTCTATAGTCCTACAGAGGAAACGCAGTTAATGTTGAGCCACAGGCGGGGTAGCAAGAAGGGTATTTTGAATGGTAAGTTGAGCTTCAAAGCCCTGGCAGATTGAGTTGAGTTGTCACCGGAGCACATTGAGTCTCAAATGCCACTCAGCTGAAGAAACGGAAGAATTATTTTTTTTAATTGTCATTTATACAGTGGTACCTTGACAACAAACAAGGTTGTTTTTTTTTTTTTTTAGGTATGAGGTCGATTATTTGGTGGACGATTATTTGCTTAAAGAGAAAAAGATTTGAGTGATGGACAGTTTACTTTACCACCCTCTACTTGTGATATTGTGTTAGTTTTTTTTATATATTGAGGTCCATTTTGTGTAAAGTAGTATAACAACACACCTAAGTGACCTTGCAGTAAGCTTGCAGTAACCTCTTTTGTTCCTCTCTCCTCATAGTAATATCAAATGTGAAGCTGAGAAGCTTAAAGTGCAGAACCCCTGAGAGGTGAACGTCAGAAAAGACTTTTTTTTTTTTCTCCCATAACCATTACAGCAAGTGAGAACAAAAGCAGGCTATTTTCACTCTGATAAGTCACATTAGTCGAAGCAGCTTTCTTTCCAGCTGCCTGAAATATAATACCTCTGACAATAGCTGACCGCTTGAATGAAAACATGCTGGGCATAATCTCGATAACTGAGGTGCACCACAGGGCTCCTCCCAAACACCCTGGCAACAGTGGATCTTTGTTGGGGGTATCGTGATTTGCAACAGTGAAGTACTGCGCTGAAACTCAACATCAACCCCCGTAACCCTCCCTTGTTGAACTCTCTTTGCACTATTTTACGAAGCAGGAGCATGCAAGAATACAAATATCCCCAACATACGTAGGTCAGCCATTTTTGGAGGCTATGTTTTCAATTGAGTGTGTGAACAAAATAAACACAAAAAAGGTTTGTTAAGTCATTGATTGTGTGGAAATGATGATGCAATTGAAGCAAAATGAAGTGCGCTACTTGCTGTCTAAAGAAGCTACAGCACGTCCACGCAGACCTCCCCCGTGGTAGCATAATTCTGCTCAGAACTTATTATTTCTGGTGACTGTAAAGTTCTGGTTCATCTTAAGGACATGTCCTTTCAGCAGGGTGTTTTGTCCCCCCCCCCCCCCCCCTCTCCGTCTGCGCTTGTCTTAATCAACACCGTTATCTGTAATCAAGCGCTCGCCAGGACCCAGCGCTGTTGACTGTTGTCTCTGCCAGACAGTCAAAATCCATACCTCTCGTCTGACATTCAGTGTGACTCATGGAGGAACCAAATTTGCCACTTAACAAGCTCACCACGTTACTCACCAACAGCAATCTTTACTTCCTGTTTTCTCTGCTTTGAGTTGAAAGAATACTTATCTTAAAACGACCACCATAAGTTCTCCTTTTTTCTCAACTTTGAGACATTTTTTTTCCCTCCTGCACATCATAAAGTGGACTAAGGACAGCAACCATATGAACAAAAACAAGAGACCGACATCCATGCAGCGCATGTGGTGTTGGATTTATGCATGTCACTTGGGTTTTGGAGGCATCAATATTCAAATCCATCTGTTTGGCAAATCTGTCTGTTTTCTCCTGCAGATTAGTATGTGACTTGTGGAGAGGAACACAAGGTTTTGAGTTGCATACTGTACAAAGCAAACACTGTGGCTTCAGCTAGCAACACAAAACTATGGATTTAGAGACAGATGAAGCTCATTTTTTTTTAAAGGTTCCTCTCTATTTTGAGGAAGATTTCTAGAGCTGCCCGGTATGGCTGGATTGATATTGTCCAGCACTTCTTTGCAGATATCATGTAATGAATGAACACATTATGTTTCTTTTACTAGGATGCCATTTTGCCAACACTGCAATCTGCAATGTTGCTGAAAAAAGTGACCAATTAAAGAAAGAGGCTTTACTTCACCCTCGCACAACCAGTGCAGTCTCTTTTTTACTTAGACCTTAGGTTACACATAGCCTTGGTTAGTGTCATTAATCTATTCAACAAGGTTGGACTTAAACCAAAACATATCTAAGCCAAATACGTTTTTCCCATAATAAACAAAGTAAATCCCATTAATTCATTCCAGAAAACTCACATAACACATTTTTATATATATATATATATTTTTTTTACAACACTTTAAAATGCGTGTAAATGATGAATGAAGACTGAATATTGATTGTTGACAAAGATGGCGATGAGGCAACCAGCATGGGATGAGCGATCGTCCCATTGTGGATTATTTTGCAGCTGTGATCAATAAGAGAAGCAGAGACTCTGTGTTAGTTAGCAAAGAACTACAGCGTCAACCACAAGTGCAACAGAACTGTTCCAGTTCTGGTTTCCAGTTCGAGCCGGGATGTTTTGTAATTAAAAAACAAAACAAAAAGAGTTCGTATTGGGAAATGCACATGAAGCAAGGCATCATTTTTGTGTAATTTTTATCCATAATTATCCATTTATCCATAAATAAAAAGCGTATGCTAACCGGGGCGTACGCTAACCAAGGTTTCACTGTGTTTACAATTGGAAATAATAACATATTGATATGATTGAACATCCCTAGAGATGACCTATTAATTAATCAATAAATGTTTAGCTATAGAAAAAAAAACAACTCAAATGTTCTGAACTCCTGTTTCCGTGCCAGTGTTGTTGTTGTGGAGGAGTTATGGCAAATCATGCATGAAGTAGGCTGACATCATATAGTACTTCTTTAGACAGCAAACGAGGGGAGACTGACTCAAGCTGCCCTGCTGGTTGTTGCCAGGTCAACTGCTTCAACACGCAACAATTGTTTTAATGCAATAAACAAAATTCGAAATGAATAGTTGATTTCATCCTCACAAACAACACACACAAACACAATTTTCAGCTTCCTAATTATTCACAGAGGTGCCTTGCACTGTATGGACATCCTTGCAGAGTACACTCTATAGGATGCTGTATAATAGTCAGCCGCCATCTAATCAACCTGTTTTTCTGCTGGTTCCTCTTGATGAAAAAAACCGCAAGGCTCAGAAAACATATTGTTTGACCGAGGCAAAAACAAAACAACCTTACTTTGGTTTTAATGAGAACTATTTCAGCTACTATTGGATGTATCCATTTCTCAACATGATACCATAGCGCTTCATGTGCGCTACTGTACAATTAGACTTCAGGGGTGCCAAGGTAATTGCAAATATTGATTTACTCGGCAAAACAGATGCAGCGTTTGACTACACCGGACAATGCGAAGATAAATGTGTGTCAACACGCCACGGACTGCTATATGCTTGTTATCAATAATTGACTTCTATTTAACACCTGTCTAAACGTGTTACAAATAAAACCGGCCTGGTTGGAATCCTACAGTAGGCAGCGTTCTTATTTATATATGTAGATAACATCCATCTCTTCCTATGGAAGGAAAGAAAGTGTAATTTACAGACATCTGTTCAATGGGAGGAGGGTATTAGAAGAAAGTAATGGGAGGATAATAGACCAATGGATACAGCCGATACAATAGATGGATGGATTTGTTCATCACATCTTCAAGTGAGAAGGCAATGCTACTTGCCTACCGGATGGGGTGGGGGTGGGGGGGTTCAACCGTCAGTGCTAACAGGAAGTGACAGAGTGCAGAGAGGTCTTAATTACCGTCTCACTTGACTAATTGTCGTTTCTCAAGAACGTATTCCTGCTGAAGAACTTGAGACTGAGCACACATGGTGCCTTTAGCCCAAACAACCTATTCAAAAGCGGGGCAAAAAGTAAAATACACATAGAAGAATGCATTTCAAGGCATTTGGTTTTGTGTATTTAATACAGAGCAGTACAATTCCTATGGTGCTGTTTTTAGACCCCACTGTTCCTGCTGACTCTTTTTAACGGCACCATTAACCCCTTGCCTGTCATTCAAAGTGGCAGTCTGTGTAAAAAGAAGGGTCTCACTTCATACAAAAATACAGTAGTTACTGAGGAACTAATGAAGAACTAATGAGGAACTAATGAGTAGGGGTTAGGTATAGGTTCATTCCTCAATTCCTCAACTATTGTCATTTTATGTACGCAGTGTTGATTAGAAAAATGCTATGAAATTAAATGCACAATTTAAAATGCAAGCTATGTCAAAACAACAAAACACTTCCTTAACTAAGTTTAGGGATAAAAGGCACATTTTTCTGGAAAAGTGTGGTTGGATTTGGAATTTTACCACCCTAAGGAAGATTAGCCGCAGCAAGACGGAGTATATGTATGTCTGAATGAGAGGGACTGAAGTGGAAGAGTGAGGTTACAAGGAGAAGAGATACAGAAGGTGGAGAATTTTAAGTACCTGGAGTCCACAGTTCAGAACAATAGAGAGAGAAAAGGAGGTGAAGAAGCGTGTGCAGGCAGGATGGAACACGTGGAGAAAAGTGTCAAGCGTGATGTGTGATAGAAAAGTTTCAGCTAAAATGAAAGGAAAAGTATACAAAACTGTGGTGAGACCAGCCATGTTATTTGGTCTAGAGCAGGGGTCTCAAACACGCGGCCCGCGGGCCAAATGTGGCCCGCAGGACACTAGTTTGAGGCCCCCGTCTTGATATGAAAGTTTAATGTTAGTGCGGCCCGCGCAAGTTTGATATGGATGCTGTATGGTATCATGTACCCAGAAAAAATTATTACGTTTGATAATAGTTATCCTCCCTATCCGTGTGGAAGTGGTAAGTTTTTGGCTATTTAAGTTTAAAGGAAATAACTTGAAGGCTACCGTTTAGGTCGCTAGCTCTCTAGTTTGCGAGTTAGCATGTGTCTCAAGACCCTGCAGTTGCGCAATATGTTGTAAATAAAAAGAGTATAAATGTGACTATAGTCGTGTTTTGTCATGTCTACAGGGCTCTAATAATGCTTTGTTCATTTTAATTAAAAAAAAAATTGTCTACCCACCAACTATATGTGGTTTCTTAAGTTTTTATTATTTGCCGTTTTATTATTATTATAATATTTATTTATTTATTACTGATTGATTGAGTTTCTTTATTCTTGATTTGTTTATTTATTTTTCATTTTATTTTGTGTAGAAAAATAAAAAGTAAGATATTTGAGAACAGTGGAATGTTTTATCAGAGCTTTTCTTGTAGAAAATCGGAACCAAAAGTTTATTCATTTTTTCATATTTTTTTGGAAAACCTGATGCGGCCCAGTCTCCCCCAGATCCTAGCTCCAGTGGCCCCCAGGTAAATTGAGTTTGAGACCCCTGGTCTAGAGACAGTGCCACTGAGGAAAAGACAGGAAGCAGAACTGGAGGTAGCAGAGATGAGGATACTGAGGTTCTCATTGGGAGTGACCAGGATGGATAGGATCAGGAATGAGTACATCAGAAGGACATTACATGTTAGAGGCCTTGGAGATAAAGTCAGGTTGGTTAAACTGCATGAAAATTTTTGGAAATTTTTGTTCACCCAGAATAAAATGGCTGCCTGATATTTACTGTGCATTCATGATGTTGTCATGATTAACGCGAGTAGCTAAACTTTGCCAAATTGCTACCATTAGCTGACAACAACCATAACTACGTTATGTGGGGCCTCAATGCCTGTTGGCGCCCTCTATGCAGCTGGGGAACCTAGTTGAAGGCCCGGCCTGCATTTAGCAATTTACAGTATAATAATTACTAATTAATCGGACGTGGTCTTTGTGGCTCATTTAAAAACACTCCAGAATCTTCAATGGCGGCCTTGTGTAAAGCGTTCCTTCACGAAGCGAGGCCATCATTAGGCGTCTTGACATAAGAGGCGGGTGATGACGACAGTTGTTAGCTTTTCAGGACCTTGTCCTGTTCAAATGTGATTGTGACATACTGAATAATGCAGCAGTGTGTAATGCCTTCAGTGCAGGGCAATTGAACTGAATGAAAGTCTTCTCTGTCAGGGTTTACCATTCAAAGTGCATCAGTTTCTCGTTTCCATGGCACCCCTCTCTCTCTCTCTCTCACTGTGTGTGTGTGTGCCAGTGCTATGTTTCCACCATTGGGCAAAGAGTGTGAGCAAGCAAGGGAGGGGGAAGCAAGTGACAGACACACACACAGAATAAGACTGAGGGCTTTTAGCAGTGGTTATCTCGCTTTTGCATAAAGTCCCCTTTGCATTCCACAGCGTGAGGATGGTTTCAGAAAAGAAAGACACCAAGCCAACTCATATAGAAGCCCGATTGGGTTTTCTACAGAGTGCCTGTGTATAAACTCATGTAATGTGTATAAACACAACTCATTTGCATTTGTCTCATTCAACAACTGACAGGGTTTTGATCATGGATGCAAAGAGGATACAGTCCTTTCGAATTGGCTTAGGAGACTTTCCCTTTGAGTCACGGGGATCTCCAAGAGTGCCAATCAGTGGGAGCCAATACAGTGCTGTGATGAACAGCACAGTGTCCCCCCCTCCCTCACAGTCTAAAATGTCAATTTGTCTTCCAACACGATATTGTTTGTGATTTATTATGACTCTTCAGAAGAAGGTGCAAGAATGTAGATGAACAGAATTGCTCCATCAGCTGGCATATGTTATCATTAGTGGGTTGATATAACACATTAAAGGGGAAAATGTCAATATTTTTCACTATATTTTTCATCGTTCGGGCCAAATAAATGACCGACGTTCATAGCTTTCACTCTATGGGCTGTACATTCAATGATAGCTCAACATTAGTCGCAAAACCTTGCCAGATCGTTGCAAGACGAGGCTAGTGCATATGTGTGTTTGCCGTAACATAGAAAGTGCTTGTAAAAAAATGTATTATTTGATTTCTGGTATTTAATCTATGCGGTATTTATCTATCTATACAAAATGGAGTCATTGTGTATTACAAATAAAATGCATTCAGTTCATTCAGAACATTTAAAGTAGGATTGACCCAAGGTTGTACAATTCCTAAGAGGACATTCATTCATTCATTTTGTAGCACTTATCCTCACAAGGGTCACGGTCGGGGCGGGGGTGGGTTTAGGTTGCTGGAGCCTATCCCAGTTGTCTTCGGTCTGGTGGCCAGCCAATCACAGGGCACATATAGACAAACAACCATTCACACTCACATTCATACCTATGGACAATTTGGAGTCGCCAATTAACCTAGCATGTTTTTGGAATGTGGGAGGAAACCGGAGTTCCCGGAGAAAACCCACGCATGCACAGGGACAGGTCCACACATAGATGCCCGAGCAGGGAATTGAACCCATGTCTCCTAGCTCTGTGGCCTGCGTGTTAACCACTCTCTACCGTACAGCTAAACACAGAAGTTTCAAAGTAAAAAGTTACAGAGATGGCCAAGGGTGGAATTGAACTTGTGTCTCCTCGCTGTGAGGACTGCGTGCTAACCACTTATCCACCTTGCAGCCTAACAGGATATTTTCGTTGTAAAAGTTGCATGGCACAACATAAAACATTGAACTGAATCGCCTAGTTTGTTAAGGTGTCCTGATACTTTTGTCCAGGCTCACTTCTTTTTACACTTGAAACACTGCCTGTACAGTTTGATGAATTATTTATTTTTCCATCATTTCAAATGTAAGGAATTATTTTGTCTGAGCTGAGTTAGTCAAACACTGACCACACCGCAAGGTTTTTGCGATAACGAGCTAAGAAGGCGAGCGCCATTACCCACCTGAGTACACAACACTTTGCCTCTCATCTATCATCCTTACACTTGTGCTATTCCAAGCAAAAAGACGCCAGCCTACAGCACAGAATATGCGAGGCTGCGGGCTCTTTTTTTTTTTGTGAAATATGCGAGGTGTCCTCACTAAGTTTCACCAAGATGCTGGCTTCCACAGTCCTATTTGAGATAAGTGGATTCACTCTGGTGTGAGCCAACTCTGGGAAATGCAAAGCTGGTGGAATCTGTGTGTATTCATAAACCATCTCCGGTGCCATCTGTTTACTCTACAAGACAATCTGAAAGCCGCGTGTTGAGATTCGCTGAAGGATAAGCAAGAATTTGGTCCAGCTGTGCCTAATGTACCCTCACCGTCCACTTTATTAGGTACACCTGCATCAAATGGGACATTTCTGCATACTATGCGGATGACATATAGTTTTTGTAGCTTATCCAACAACATGCAATACCACACCTTGAGTATAAGGGGGCGCTGAGGCGTTCTTCCCTTTTTCTGTGCACAGCGAGCATTCCTTTCATGCTTTTGTGACTTGTGCCTAAATCCTCAACTTCTCCCTAATTATGCAAATGGTCCAGATGGCAACACGATGGCTTCCCATTCTCTTTTGATTTTTCTGACGCTGCAGATGGCTGCTGTGCAAGACCCACGCAAAGTGTCACTTGCTCAAAGTCAATGTTCACGCCGCCTTCTTGATCCTCCTCCTATTCCTCCCCCATTGCAAAGGAATCTCATTTCCATACGCGGGCACCATCTTGGTCATTTAAAAAAAATAATAATAATTTTGCTTGCCTATATAAGAGAAAAGGAGTTTCCTGATTAGGTCAGGCAGTATCTCTGCATGATGGCCTGCTCATGTTGTATTTTTTTTTTTATTTGGGCAAATATATGAAAGATTACAGTCCATTTCTTACAATCAAAATATAACTTTCCATTATTTACATTTGTATTCAGCTTTCTGATCACAAGACCAAAAGGAGTAGGCTGAAGCAAAAGCTTATAAATGCCTACCCCTTTTTGCAAGACATGTTTATGCCACTGTCTTGTTTTCCCCTGTTATTATTATTGTAATATTATTATTGTTATTATCATTATCATTATTATTATAATCTTTATCATTATGACCATCATTATAATCATCATTAATATTACCATTTCCATCATTTTGGATTTTTTTTTAATGATTTAATTTTACAGACTTCATTGCTTCTCGTAGAGTGCTGTATCATTCCATCTGTTGTTTTCTGAAATCCGCAGTATTTGTGCTTTTTTTTGTCAATTTATTAGTCTACTTTTTGCTCTTGCTTTTTCAGAAAAGGCAAGATCGGGCAGAGAAAAGCAGTGATCCTATATGGCATTACCTCCTTATCCACTTGTAGCATCCACAGGGGATGTTTCTCTCTTTATGACCGTCTGGTTCACTTAAATAGTTCTGACTGTAATAGAAAGATTTATAGTTTTGTTATGTGTATAGTACAATATCTACGTTTGTGTTGTTGGATTTTACTTTAGAAAGATAATCATGTTTTTGTATTCATTTCTCTGGAAATAAAATGTAATTTTCATCATGTCATAACCATACATTCATTGTGAGATGATGGTACCAAACTATAGTGATAATATTCTACCAAGAACCTGCAATTCCCAACCCAAATATGTCTAAGAGTCACCCCAGTAATTTGAAAATTGATCAATTATGTGGGTAAAATACACCCTTTCCCTTGAAAGAGGGGCTCCTGCACGTTTAGCTCATGTACATTCATCGACCCACAGGAGAGATGTTCATTGGGGGTGGACGCTGATAAGGCACGCGTTGTGTTAAATCAATAACATGTAGGCCTGTGCAAGAACTGCAGATATACATCTTACTTTGTCCGACACATCCAGTGGATAGAGCCTTGTTTGAGTTTGTTAATCAGAAACATAAGCCAACTCATACTGCAGGGCTTTTCTTACATATCGACGATCATGGCTCATACTCAAGAACAGTCCTTTTCTGCAAGGCTTTTGCATCTCAAGTAGAGTGATTTGCATATTTCAGATAGTCTTTGCTTCCCTGCGGCTTTTTAAATGTTGTTGATTAACAGTTCCATATTGATTTCAGTGGAACTTTTAATGTTGAACACAGTTCTCTGGTCAAAATGATCCATTATGGAACTGTTGCCATCATTAAAACTTGATTTACTTGATGGGCAATTTAAGAATAAACATTTTGTCATTTCTAATTGTCATAAAAGTGTGAAAAAAGTTAACTTTTAATGGCAAATAATGCCGGAAAGTAGTATTCGTAATTGTCATACAAGCGTAAAAAGAAGTGAACCACTATGATTTTCCACTTTCTGACCTATAAATTTTGTTTGAATATTCATTCGTTAAATTTCTACCGTTTATCCTCACGAGGGTCGCAGGGAGTGCCGTGTACATCGGGGTACACCCTGGACTGGTGGCCATCCAATCACAGGGCACATATAGACAAACAACCATTCACACTCACATTCATACCTATGGACAATTTGGAGTCGCCAATTAACCTAGCATGTTTTTGGAATGTGGGAGGAAACCGGAGTACTCGGAAAAAAACAACGCATGCACAGGGAGAATATGCAAACTCCAAACAGAGATGGCCGAGGTTGGAATCGAACTCGGGTCTCCCAGCTGTGAGTCCTGCGCGCTAACCACTCGCCCGCCGTGCAGACCTTGTTTGAATATTCTTGGGTTAAATGATGCCAAAGTTTCAAATAATGAGGTTTGCGCATTTGGAAGTGAGCCGTGAAAGAAGTTTGGGATGGCTCAGAACGCTCAGTTTCAGAGAGTTTTTTTTTTTAACACCGGCTTACTGTGACTTCACAGTGAGCCAGCCTTCCTTATATGGGTGTGTCCCTGTACAAGCTATTAGCTGAGTGACCAATCACAGGAGAGTAGGCGTGCCCGTTTTGGAAATCCAAGGAAATACAGCTGGAATAAGTGCAGATTCTGGAAGATCTACAAAGCTTCCCGTGTGTTGCTGCTCTATAGGAGTCCAAAACTCAATACAAAGGGCTGGAAATCAGCATTATAGGTTCCCTGTAACAACATGTTTTGGAATAAGTGTCCTTTGTTTGATTTTCAAGGTATATTTTTCAACGTTGGTAGAATTTGTACTTGTCGGGACATTAGATTTTTAACCCATAAGTATCTATTCATTTGTTAAACACCCACGAAACACCGAGAAACATCCTGTGGTTGAAGAATCAGTTCAGGTTGGAAAGCAGTTAAGATCTTGGTGAAAAATGAATGCAACACTGGACAGAAATAAACATTGTGACATTTCAGAAGCGTGTGGAAAGGATGCCGCAGTGAATGCGTTCCCTAATCAAAGCTAAAGGCATTTAAACAGAATACAGTTGAACCTTGGTTAAAGGAGACGTCGGAAATTTAGGGTTAAATTTTCCCAATAGTGTACAATTTGTCACATTATTAATACAATACATGCGTCCAACTAGGTTCTTCAAGTATTTTTATCACAAGTGGAAACCGAAACCGGAAATCAGCTTAATCGTGTGTCTATGATATCATCAAATGTTGACGCTGTAGCTCTTTGCTAACTAATGCAGTCACAAAGCTCAGCTTTTGTTTTGATCACGGCTGCAAAATAATGTAAATAATAAAAGTTGCAACTTGTCTTTGTCAACAAGCTCTGTGACATTCAATGTTCTGTTTTTCCGTTTATTCAATAATTATATGCATATAATTGCATATGCATATCATTTTCTGCATGTAAAACACTATGAATTATATTTTTGGCTGTCTGGAACACATTAATTGGATTTACATGATTTTGTATGGAATAATTTGATTTGGTTAGAGTATGTTTCAGTTTAAGTCGGCTTAATGACACAAACCAAGGTTCTGCTGTATTAGAGTGCGTCACCTTTGTTTCCGGACATATATTGTATGGCTGTCCTGGCTGCTCAGTACAACATGGCTAAATTGGAACCAACTGGAGATTCATGACAGAAATAGTCAGTTCCAGGGTCAAATTATTGGTTCAAATCTTAAATTGACACACATACAGCACAGTTTTATATTTTTGGTGTCCTATTTGATTATTGCAAAGATTGCAGGCTGATAGCGATCCAAAATTTTCACAACCATCCATCTTTGCCTCTAACCGTCATCCATCAATTGCTCTCATCTTCATCACCTCTCTCTCTCTCTCTTTCTCTCCACTAACCTTGGCGCCACGTCACAGGCTGTGCAGCAGTGCAGTAGAATGGGAGTGCATGCAGCCCACAGTGCCTCATAGGAGGGGAGGGGGGGGCTGCACATCGCTGCTGTATCCTCTGCTTGGCGCTCTCTGTCCCCGCTCCAGCATCCTCAACAGCCCATGCTCGGGCTCCCTCTCCTCCAAACCGACACACACTTCCTCTCCTGTGCTCGGAGCCCTTTTCGACATGGATGTCCCATCGTACCACGACCCGAAGGATTGTTGCATCTCGCTGCAGTGAAGACGAAGAAGAAGAAGAGCAGAGAAGAACCATGCCGGGACTGCTAATGGATTTTGGGAGCGCGCAAGTGACCATGCCGTGATCTTGCGCATCCAAAAAAAAAAAAAAAAAAAAAAACAAGAAAAAAACGACTGCGACGAGAACGGGGGGATATCGAACCCACGCACCGGCGGGATTAAAACCACCGTGCATTCTTTTTTTTTTTTTTTTTTTTTGCAAACAACATGAAGATTACCTCCCGTCCTCTGATGATAAGCAGTGTCGTTTTCAGGTCCAAGCTCAGGCTCATTCCGCTTCTGCTGCTCTTTCTTGGTCACACTCGCGGGATGCCACACGTTCTAAGATTCGGTAAGAGTACACTTATTTAACCTTGAATATGCCCATATAATCCCGATGGTCCACATTGAAATGACATTGAGAGTGGTGTGAGACTCCTTTTCCTCCACTCAGAGTTGGCAAAGCCCTGTTGCTGCTGCTGCTTTACTTTCTGTTGCATTCATTTCTACAGCATAAAACACATATTTTGGAAAGCAGGATTCCTTTTTACTATTCATAACCACTCATAAAGTAAACTTTTTAAATGAAAGGCACCAGCAGCATGCACTAGTGGATTTTGCTAATATATTCAAATAAGCCTAATTGAAGTCAACAAAGACATAGGTGCCATATTTAGTCACATGCTAATTGGTCATTTCCTCACTTGTTCCCTGCAGTAAATGTTTATGTGTAAACAGGAAGCACAGGAGCATCAATCAGTGGGCATGGCAGCACTTTGCTCCCACACATGATATATGATTGGCAGCGACAGCCCTGTAGATTGTTGCCCCCCATATGTTAGAGGAGTTATATAATTGTTGCAGATCAGTAGTTGCATTGTTTAGCCCTCTCGTCGCATGTTTGTTGGTAGACTTGCATGGACAAGGCACATTTAAAGAGTGACAGCGCTTGACAGAGGATGTCACACAGTGTTGACAACATGTCTTTCCAAGCCCCACTTGCCCCCCGGGGGTCCTATTTGAGAGTCAGGAGGCGTCTGCACGAGCCGCCGCTATGACAACAACATGCGTTTTTGTCTGCCTGCATGCTGCACTCTCGGCCCGATGAGCGACTTCTAAGTATTACACACGACTGAGGCCGTGCATATCGTCCTCTATAGTGATGGTCTCACATCAAAGTTTGTGTGAAGTCTGCAAGATATGCTGAAGTCAGATCAATAAGTTATTAGAGGGGGATTCTTCAAGAAAGAAAATAATAGATGCATTGTCATACTTATTATGCGTATGGTCACAGTAATCTCATGAGATCCAATACAACAACTGTGTCAAAATCTGCCTTCTCTATTTATATCCTCAACAAAAACATTTGTACATACACATTTGTATGCCACTCATTATATAATGCACAGCCCCATATTCCTGAAAAACACCCCATCCAAGCATCATCTCCGAACATATCACTCATTGATCATGTTTATCATGCTCAGGATCGGCATATACAGTATTTGAGGCAAACTACGGTCACATCTGATAGGGATTATATAGTTAAAATCCACATTTTGGAGTGGCCTTTTATTGTAACCAACCAAAGTGCTGTCTTGTCAACACTTTGTTAGCTCACACCTGTGAGGTGGATGAATTATAAATAATGAATGCTCAACATTTGCAAGAAATTGGCCATTTGTGTACATAGAATGAGTTTTTATTTACTTGATGGGATGCCTGTCCTGGCTGTTCAGCACAACATGGCTGAATTGAATAAATTGCAGATCCACCAAGATTCTGCTAAAATAGCTAACCGTGTCATCATCATAAACCCTTTGTTTACCATATTTACTGTACACTGAAATTGTAACTGTTTTACATCCACTGGGGGTTAGCATGTTGGCCACACAGTCAAGATCTGGGTTCGAATCTCCGTTGGGCTTCTCTTTGTGGAGTTTGCGTACTTCGTACTCTGGTTTTCCACATTCCAAAAAGTCATGAATGTGTATGCGTACCTCGACTCCCGCCCAAAGTCAGCTGGGATAGGCTCCAGCACACCCCCACCACCCCAGCATAGAAATTGGATGGATGGATGGACACAATTAAATTTCCATGTAATTATTTATGCATTTATTTGTACAATTTTACAGGTTTAATATTATAGTACTGAACCTTTTTCAAACAAACGCCATTATTTATAATGTATTACGTATGTGTGAAATCCCTCACTGTTTTAGGGTATGTTAAAAAGTTTTGACTCCTTTATACAAGCTAAATGGCAGCTTTACAGATGCCACGTCTGTGCGGGTGATTTGTGTCTTTCTTGTATTGTCATTCATTCGTTCATTCATTTTCTACCGCTTATCCTCATGAGGTTCGCGGGTGTGCTGGAGCCTATCCCAGCTGTCTTCGGGCGAGAGGCGGGGTACATCCTGGACTGGTCGCCAGCCAATCACAGGGCACATATAGACAAACAACCATTCACACTCACATTCATACCTATGGACAATTTTGGAATGTGGGAGGAAGGCGGAGTACCCGGAGAAAACCCACGCATGCACAGGGAGAACATGCAAACTCCACACAGAGATGGCCGAGGGTGGAATTGAACTCGGGTCTCCTAGCTGTGAGGCATGTGAGCTAACCACTTGTCCACCATGCAGCCCTGTATTGTCATTCATCTTGCAGAAAAAAAATGGTGGACTCATGGTTAAAACTGTAAAAATTGTATGAAGCAAAACTTGTTTTCATAGTTGTGTATCACAAATAACACCTCCCTGGCAGTGTCAATCAAAACCGAGCATTGCAATCTTTGTGAAACCCGATTTTTTTTTGTCATTTTAGATTAGATTGGCAGGTGTACCTAATGGCGTGGCCGCGGAGCTTAATTAGAATAGATAAGATCCACGCTCACATTTGTCGCCTGTGCATCTTGATTAGAAGCACGGCAGGCGGTGTGCATGCCGCATCAGACAGGCATCAGAGTCAATATTCATGCCAGATAAGAGGTGATTCGTGTCACCGAGACATTTTGCTGCAGGGATAAATCTGATAATCATTTCCTCCGTGGCCCTCCTCTGGTGCCAGTATAAAGACCGTAAACCTGCTAAAAAATGTCAGTCTGATGCCTGTGAGACACTTTTTTCAGCACCTCGGACAGGGACCTTGCTTCCTGGCAGCAGGTCTGTGAACTGCTGCAGAGATTTCTTATTACTGGTTGAATTTTTTTTAAACATCTTTGGTCACATTTAGTATTTTGTATAATTTTTGGGGCGTGTGTTGAAATATTTGATATCAGACGTTGTGCAGTACATGAAATTTCACTTTCATGCAGTTTTACACCTCTGTGCCATTCGACTTTAGAGGTTCTGCTATACCTTTTATATTATTTGTTGGAAGAAAATCCATCTATGTTATAGGCAGACTTTACACAGATGATCTCAATACCCGATTTCGATTTAGTGCCTATAACCATGCTTGAAGTTATAACCTGAGCTTTGTGGAGGGTCTCAGCAATCTTACAGTGCATGCATCTCCAAAGACAAATAAATATCACGATCACATTGAAAAAATATGACAGGTTGGGTAACACCACATGAAAACAACACACAAGAGAACATTTGAAAAGTAAAAGCTGCCATCTAACTAGACCAGTGACAGCGCCTTGTACAGTATGTCACATAAACAAGAATAGTAGTTTTTATATAATGGTTTTTTTTTTTCAATAAAAATTCAGTGGAAACTCTTTTTTTTCCATCAATTTTCTGCATAGGGTCAGATAAAAATGTAAATCCAGTTCATACATCCAAACACCTAAAAATATTGACACATTTTAGAAAGGATAACTATAAATGCACATGTAGAAAACAAAGTGAAATACATGACATGACAAAGACAAGTATTGAGTTGTGGACTCCTATAGAGCAGCTACACACAATAACCCACACAGAAAGCTTTCTAGATCTTCCAGATTCTGCAATTCTTTTTGCAGTGTTTCCATGGACTTCCTGCTTCTGACACAAACGGTCTGTTTAATTTACTCCACCCCCGGCCCTCCTCTAGTTAGGCCCACTCTGCTGTGATTGGTCACACTCCTAAGCACTCCCGAGGACTTCCGCATACATAGGTGCACATTTACTGAGTGCAGGCAATCTGCAGCCCATATAAGGAAGTCTTAATCGCACTGACGTCACTAGAAATTGTTGTTAAAAACACTCTGTAAACTTTAAACCCATCGTTTTTTTGGCATCGTTTAACACAATAATATAAATTCTAACAATATTTATAGGTCAGAAAAGTGGAAAAATTATAATGGCTCCCCTTCAACATCACTTTTACCTTCATTGAAGACTCTTGTTGGTGAACACTGTAAACACTTCAGTCCATTACAAATTGAACTTAGTAGACTGTTCAACTGTATACTTGCTCACTTGAACTTTATTGTTAATCTAGAGAAGCAGCTACACCAGCTCGGTTTACTTTCTGTCATGCGTATCCCTTAAACCATTCCCTGTTCAAATTGTGTCAGAGGTTCATACCTTTACATTACAATTCTATTGTGACAGATGCGACCTTTGTGCTTTGCTACGACTTCTCTCTTGACTTGACTTGAATAATGTTTCTCATTTTCTTTATCAAAGTCGGCAACTTTTTTTGCAGCTGTATTTAATGACAAAAAAGTCATCTAGCACTCAGAAATACATAGTGCTCTTGAACATCTCATTAGTTTATCTTACACTGTGCTTATTAGGAAGGTGACAGATATGTTTTCAGGAGACTAGTTTGTAGACCAAACAATAACTGAGATAGTGTACAAAAACCAAGACAAACCTTTGTTGAAAACCAAGGTTCCACTGTAATGACCTGTGTATAATACCTCTACCAGATGCCTGAATTTACTGTTACGTCTATTTCTGCTGCTTTTAAGTGACCTCGAGCCAATATGACTATATTTATGTAGCACCATGTGTGCACACACTGACAATGTTAACGTTCTATATTGTTAAATTCCGCCTGATGTTCTTCTGTTTTGTCATCGATTTGCATATTTTGACAACCGAAATATATCATTTTTGTCCGTATATGATCAAGGCTTAGACGTGTGTTGACAGGATTCCCCAGCCTGTCATTTTGGATGTCTAATCTGCTGCATAATATGGGTAAGAACATCCATTAGCAGCCATATAGACGGCCTGCATTAGTGCTGCCATTATATAACATTTAGTATTCTGTCAATTGCTCCTGAGACATTATCAAGAAAGCATGCTACAGCAACCACAGGCCATATTGTGTCTAATTGTGCTGTAAAAAAAAAAACTCATAATAAGCCTTTGGTAATAATAAATAATGGCTACGCGTTTGCAAACAAAGGAAAACATACCAAGTGACACTGGAGCCCCATTGGTCCTATTCCAGTGCATGTCCTGTCCTGTTGGATGTGCTGACTCAGCAGATAATCCCAGCTGCTCCTGCAGAAAGGCGTCCTAAATGAGGAGGTCAGCTCCCCTGGGCCTGTCTGTTTCCTTCCGGTGCTGAATGGTGCTCTGCCAAGAGAGGCAGCTCAGCATGACGCCTGTAGTATTGTTCTCCTGTCAGCCGGACGTCCTTACAAGCACACACAATGTTACACATGTTCTAACATGAAAACAATCACCTCGTCTGCCTTTTGTGTACATTCGCGTACATCTTCACCTTGTCGAGCAAAATGCATCACAAGGTTTTATAGTCATCAGCTGAAGATACATGCATTTTTATAGAAAGCGCTGCGGCTTTTTTACACGCTGTAATAAAACACACTTGTGCCTTTATATCCTGCTCACTCGTGCCTACTGAGGGCACTAAACGGGATGTTGTAGTCATGGATACGCCAAGGACGTCTCAGAGCAGCAGAAGTAAATATTTAGCCACTTCCTTTCCGCTTCTCATCCAAGAGGAAGAAACTGGAAAATGTCCACTTTGAATAACAAATAATCGAATGCATTCTTTAGAAGGTGCCGTCACTACTATTCAGTTATTTTGGGATTGTAAGAATCAAATGAGGCGGAAATTCAGAGAAGAGTGGCGTCATGCGGCGACTAACTGGTAGGCAAAGGGGAAGAGAGCTCATTTATTCATTCACATAAGCAATGAGTCAGAGTGGCAGATGTGATCTAATTTAACTTACGGTCATGCAGACTTGTTATTCTGAAAACGCCCCCTGGAAGATATGAAAAAGGAGGAAAAGTCAACACTGAGATGACATATTTTCTTTTTTCATCTAATGGCCAAAGGTGGTCTGGGAATGATAACATTGTACTCAAATCCTCAAACACTGTTCTAAGCACATTTTCTTTGCGTGTCTTTGTGCTTGCCAAGTCAAGTTATTACCGAATAAAGTAAAAACTTGAAAAACTATCGAAAAAACGATTCTACAGGTAGCTGGTGGACTTATTTATTTTTTTTAACCTGAACGTCAAATAGGGAATTATGCATTATGTAAACCCAAGGTCTGTGCATGCGTGGGTTTTCTCCGGGTACTCCGGTTTCCTCCCACATTCCAAAAACATGCTAGGTTAATTGGCGACTCCAAATTGTCCATAGGTATGAATGTGAGTGTGAATGGTTGTTTGTTTATATGTGCCCTGTGATTGGCTGGCCACCAGTCCAGGGTGCCTCTCGCCTGAAGACAGCTGGGATAGGCTCCAGCACCCCCACGACCCTCGTGAAGAAAAAGCGGTAGAAAATGAATGAAAGAATGAATAAACCCAAGGTAGATGTGTAAATGTACCTACTGCCATCTAGTTGGGACTATAAAAACAGGAGGTCGCCTACAGCCACAGATGTTAATGACAATGACGGCAGGTTCATTCATCCATTTTCTACCACTCGGGGGTGCTGGAGCCTATCCCAGCTGTCTTTGGGCAAGAGGCGGGGTACACCCTGGACTGGTCGCCAGCCAATCATAGGGCACATATAGACAAACAACCATTCACACTCACATTCATACCTATGGACAATTTGGAGTCACAAATTAAGTGAACCTGCAGGTTTTTTTTTTATGTGGGAGGAAGCTGGAGTACCTGGAGAAAACACACAGAGATGGCCGAGCGGAGAATCAAACCCAGGTCTCCTGACTGTGTGGCCAACATGCTAATCTACTTTCTATGAGCTATGAAAAACATGCAGCATTGAACCCCTCAGTCCGAACAACACATAAAACAACAATGGAGAAGAAGAGGGGTCTCCTGCATTTTACTCAAGAGCAGACTGAGGGCAACAATAAAATGGGCAGCTGAGGCAAAGTGGATAATGTGGTGTATAATACAACACTGTCAACACTGCCAAGGCACAGCTAATATTAGCATATGTGTTTGTATTTCACATATCAAGTCCTCTCTCCACCAAACAAATCTTCTCAACCAATGAATGACCAGCAGTGGTTGATGTCACCCTGACGGAATTGACTCAGCATGCTTTCAACTCTGTCTGAACCGCTTTTGCCAGGAGAAAAGCATCAATAGCGAGTGGAGCCATGCTAAGTCAGGAAGGTACCCTTTATTGTTTTTACCTTCATCCCCTCGCCTGCGTGTGAAATTAAAGGGCTTCCGAGGACACGCAAATGGGGAGAGAAGAAGAGAACGCAAGGGGAGTAGTTAATTAACTTGCGTTTTGCTCTCTGCCAGCCTGAATTATCACCACGGTGGAATTTAGTTTGGGATTGCAGGAATTAGAGATAACACCCGGTGCCCCGGTCCCGGCCCACTGCCAGTGCATTCACAGCAAATACATTTAAAGAGGCGCAAAAGCTGCTTAGAATATTCATGTGTCACTTGGCCCTGTGTGGCGTAGCTTATAGAAATATGAAACCATCTCCTCTCTGCTGGCAAATGATTTCCACGGTTTAAAAATATCTGCTGTGGGTTTTCAAGAACAAAGAGGAGATTGCGCTGACATTAGCATGCAGCAGCACACATGGACCTGAAGCGGCGGATATTATCTGGATGGATTTCTAAAATGTGTTTACAGTCTTTGAAGGTCTCGCCTCAAACGATACATTTGATGGCAGATTCAAGGTACAGATTTCCAAATGAGAACTATCTCATAGGAGATAGTTGTTCTTGGCCCATCAAATGGAACCCAAAAGATGTTCATTTTGTATAACCTTTCACTCTAGGTGGCCGCCGCTCATGCATTTCCCCGGATAATGTTAGGGTGAAGGGTTATGTATGCCATTGTTCTGAGAGAGAGAGAGCGTCCCTGGAGAGGAGCCCCTCTCTTGCATTTCTCGCTTGCTCGCCCCGTCCAGCTCAGCTCTGAGTGAAGGTCAAAGCTGAGATCACTCACATGGAAGAAAATGGAGGACACGTGGAACTGTCCAGCTCACGGTCCTACCGGGGGAAGATGAGGAGAGGAAGAAAATTTGATGTCACGCTGGGCTGAATGGAAAAAGGAGGTGAGGGGATGTAAAGTGCGAGCAGATTTAAAAAAAAAAAAAAAAAAAAGACTAAGGATAGGTAGGGCAGCTTTGGTGCAGTAGACTCACATTGCAGTCTTATGTTGGCTGTGTGGAGTCAAATTTGGAAAAATACATACCAGTTATAACATGACATCACACCAGACTACTTCAGATCTTGTCATTGTCAATCTTGTACACTAGAAAAAACTGAAATCAATATGTATTTGTGACTTTCATTCCAATTCTCGTTTTCTAATCCTGCTACTAATCTAGTGGGAATCAAATGTGCAGATTAAAAATAAAACACTTTACAACAGTGGTTCTCAGTTATATTGATTGATATTGGAGATCTATAGATGAATGGAGATCTATTCAAAATTACTACAGTAAAGTCTCGTTATATCGATATTCTCGGGAGTCGGAAAAAATACCGATATAACCGGACTATCCATATATCCGATCCTGCGCCGAACTGCATTAAAAATGGGCGGATCTTTGATATGGCATGTAATTTTCTCCTTGAGTTCATGGATTGCGTATCTAGCATGCTTTTGTACTACAATACATTTTGTACTACAGTAAATAAAAATAAACTTACGCTGTAGTGATTACCGGTTACCGGGACATAATTCACCCCGGAACATAATTCACCCCGGAACTAGGTGTTGCCACCCGGAGGGGTAGGCACGAGGGACGGGTGTTTTCCGCTGTGTGTGCTGCACTCTGGTGGTGGAAGTGTGAAAAATAAAGTTGACTGGAAGCAGCCGTTCGCCGTGTTCTTTTTTGGTAATGAAATCCTTAAGCAAAGATTGATTTAAGCTGCTTTTGTATCGATATAAGCAGACCAAATTGGCTGGCGGGAGATGAAAAGGGCATCCTAGTAACCGGATTATCATAATAACCGTGTATCGTACTAACGGAGCTAATTATATCATAAAAGACTAGAAATTTGCCGGGAAATGAAAATAGTATCGTAATAAGTAGTAATTCGTTTTAACCGATATCGATATAACGAGACTTTACTGTGTATGTTGAGTACAGTTATTGAACATCACACCTACCTATCTTGTAGTTTGCATTGGCCACCAAAACCAGTATTGTGTACCTAAACAAGAAAATACTGTTACTTGGAAGCATATGCTAGTTGGGAGAGAATGTATTATTGTTTAAATTTGATAATTCATTGGCTGCACGGTGGTTGAGTGGTTAGCACGCAGGCAACACAGGTTTCCGGTTTCCTCCCACATTCCAAAAACATGCTAGGTTAATTGGCGACTCCAAATTGTCCATAGGTATGAATGTGAGTGTGAATGGTTGTTTGTCTACATGTGCCCTGTGATTGGCTGGCCACCAGTCCAGAGGGGGGACATTATTTATCTTGTTGAATTGATGACGGGCAGGAAGTGAGAGTATCAGAGGTAGCCCGTGTTATTATTATTTTTATGTTTTTATTATAGTGCCTGTAATAAAATCCTGTGGTTCAAGTCAGCTGCTTCGGTGCTGGTTTCACCGAACAATTACTGACACCTAGCGACCAATGTAGAATACTACATTCACAAGTCTTTCATGGCTTATACTGTCTTATAGTATTTTAGTTCATTTTGCCATTTTTATGCATGAAAATGTTTAATTTGGGCCCAAAAATGCATACAATTTTATAAGTATAATAGTTCATTCATTCATTTTCTATACGGATTATCCCCACGAGGGCCGCGGGGGTGTTGGACCCAATCCCAGCTGACGGGGGAATGATGGGGAATGTGAATGTGAGTGTGACTATAGGGGTGTTAATTAATGCCTAGATGGCTCTAATAATTCCAAAAACATGCTAGGTTAATTGGCGACTCCAAATTGTCCATAGGTAAGAATGTGAGTGTGATGGTTGTTTGTCTATATGTGACCTGTGATTGGCTGGCCACCAGTCCAGGGTGTACCCCGCCTCTCGCCCGAAGACAGCTGGGATAGGCTCCAGCATACCCTCGACCCTTGTAAGGATAAGCAGTAGAAAATGAATGAATGACCATGCCACTAATGACCCGGTTCTCGTTCTCGTTTTACACCCTATACACACCCTATAAGAGAGACTCTGCAGTTAACTGCAAGGAGGCATTAATTGGAGCGTTTACTGTATTTTTCTTTAAATACCCGTGAAATCACGAGGGAGTAAACCCAATTTTATCATCCTCCCACATAGTTCTCTATATTGAATCACGGCTCATTTCTCTGTTTCTACTTCCAATCGACTGTGAGACGTTAGGAATCTGTGAAAGAAATAAAAAAAATCAATGTTTGTATTGCTAAGAGGAGTTAATGGAAAAAAAAAATACTGGCAGTCATTGCAAGTTATCGGCGCCAAGTCCCGCGTGTGTGCATCTATCACAGGTTACCATCTGTACGAATGCAAACACGTTAAAGAATCTTATAAGGAGCGAGTGTGATTAAAAACGTAGTGCGTGTTGTGTCGCTACAATCTGCTGTAACTTTGGTTCTGATCTAGACATCATGGATCTGCAGAAGACCTGTTGGCAGCGTCTACACATGTGCGAGCCAACTAATTAACTCCTAATGTAATGCGACAGAGGTCTCTCTATACACATATCTATATCATACGTGGCGATGGCTGTGATTTACATCCATTCCCTGAGCATGGATGCAGGCAGATGCACATGGGACCTGGAGCTTCACACTGTGGTAATTAAACGTAGGAGGTGACTGCTTGAAAAAGGGGAAACAAACACGACCTGACAATGGTTTATTATGAAAGTCGGTGATAGTGCTAATTGGGTGCCTGTTTGCCACACGGTTGCTTTGTGATTAATACGCCTAAGAAGTGACATTGATTGCTTCTTGTTTGGAGACGCCATAGCGCTCAGCGGTTAACAGACATCTATACGTTTGGTCCCTTATTACTTGAGGTGAAACCCAACAAACAGAGGCAATTACAGCGGTGGATTCCAAGATGCCAAGCAAACAGAGGAGAAGGCTTCATAAATGAAAGTATCTAAGCCGTGGAGGTCAATTGATTACGTAAAAAGCCCCAGGGCTCTGTTGCTATGATGTGAGTCATCTTTGGCCGGAAGGAGAATAAAGAAAGAAATGAGAACTTTGAATAGAGAACCAAGGACGCAGGAGGAGGACCTATTGAGGCACTTCTCTGAATCAGTATGACCTCCTTTTGTTCACCATTCACAAAGAAAAACAACTTGCAATTCGGAATTCTTGATTTCCGTCCTTTGTTTGGTCGATTTTAATTGTGTAACCAAGGTTTGTCCCATTAGTCAGTCATGTTTTGAACACTGTCAGATAGTTGCGGCTCGGTTTAAACACCGTAAGCCCTTGCCCAATGCAACTACACCGTTTGTCCAGGATTTGAAAGGCTGGTGTGCCAATAGAAGATTTTTGAAACCTGATAAGGGCAGGTAAACTATAAATGTAACTGGACTAGCAACTACTTCATAATGAGTGTAGCCAAGGGATGCAAAATACAAAAAATCCAATGACCTGTAAGGCTTTTTCACAACATAATAGACACTAGCCACGTATACGTGGACCCAAACATTCCATTTGCAATCGGTTTATTTGCTCAAACAGAAAGGAAACCTTTGTATACACCTCATTCCGAAAGAAAAGTGCCAATCCGAATGAACATATAATCGGATTCACAGGGGTGGAATATTCCTTTCCCCAATCCGATTGAGGTATCTTGTACTCGCTCAAACGGTGTGCATTACCGCCATCTGTGGAATCTAAACTAATCTAAACCCTTCTATTTATTCACAAGTCCAGTTTTTCTTTAAAAAGAAAATATATATCTATACAAAACATGTCCCGAGTTTAATTATAAAATATTAGCAAGATTTAATTTTATTTTTTCCAGATATGACGTAACACGCAGCTCGAGATGTTCTTCAGTTTGAAAAATGGAGGTGAGCAATCGGCACTGGACTGCTGTGGAAAGTTTGTTTTTGATCCAAACTAAATTTCAAGACTGGATGAAAAACTCGCAATATGGAGTAATTCCAACAAGTGAAGGAAAAATTCAGAAAAGTCGGTATGACGTGATGTTGATGTTTACGTTTTACTGCACATGCCCTATTGACTATTCTGTTTGATTATAGCGGCGCATGTAGACAAGAGATCGGAATATTCCTTTCCGTGTATACCATTGTTTTTGGAAAAGTCATTCGGAAAGAGGAAAAACAAGACGACTGATGACAATGATCCAAAAACTGGGATTTGCGCCTCAAATTTCAATGAAAATACAGGTGGTTCTCCGAGTGGGACGGGGCTGGTTGGGTTCTATGCTGGTTTCTAAGTCACTACATCTATTGCCTTCAACCTGAAAGTCGCATCACACATGGTTAGCACCGTTAGCACTTCCATCTCACATTCCCCATGACGACAGACGGTAAACATGGTTGATACCGTCTTTATACAGCAACCTTTATACCGTCTTTTTCGCTGTTCACTCTCACTATGCAGCCTTTCCCCCTCCATATTTCCGCAGGGATATCAGATCATTCAATGTAGCAGAGAAATGCTAACACCTGCTAACAGATGCTAACAATGGCACTAGCGGCAAGCTACAAATGTAAAAAGATGAACATCTACTTGCTTAAGGGGTCGGTATAACAATAAGGAAGTTATAAATAAAGCACTATTAAACGATGCAGGAGACACGGAGCTGCGGTAACTAGCTAGGACTCGGGCGGCGCCATCTTGAAACATGAGACCTCCACATCAAATCCAGTCTATATCGATATGAACGATATGTTTGTTTTTGATATTGTGCTTAAAAGAAATATAGACATTTTTTTTTATTGATATATCGCCCAGCCCGACACAAAGTTCACTCGTGGGTCGGGATCAACAGGTTGGTAACTGAAATTAGTTAAGCATGTTATGTTTTTGCCAGTTAATGATCTTTTCACCACTTCTTCTGCCGGCATGACGCCACTGACAGGTATATTCCTGATTTTCCCATCTTGCAAGCTGGCAAAGAACAACACCGTCGCCTACTCTTGGCTTTTTTTTTAAGCCAAAAAAGCACTGCATTTCCCACCCTGTAGGGTGACAATCAATGTGAGACACAAGTTTACAAAAAAAAATCTCTCTCTTTTTTTATCTTACTAATACATTTTGGATCAGTCTGCCTCTGGCTCATTTCTGCTATAAAACTATAAAATCAGTGCCTGTGCCACTTTCATTTCCGATTCTCTTCACTGCTGCAAATTGCTGCAGTTGTTCTTTTGTATTGTAAAGAATAAAACATGGACACACCTTTGCCGCAGAGTGCAGCTTATCAACTTGTACCTGTAGTTGTGTTTGTCAGGTAGTGTGCAGCCTGCTAGGTTGCTGGATAACAAGAAGGAGCTCACAATGTCTTGCCCTAAGGCTAAACGAATGTGTGTGTGTGTGTGTGTTTGTGTCTATTCAGCTCTAATGGACCATCCATTCAATCTTTTAATTGAGGGTTTTTAATCTGTCTCTCGTGACCCTTTGTCCATTTTAGTCATTTTTTTCTCTATTCTTGTCTATTTTGTCCCCTGGTCCATTCACTCTCCTTCCTTTTGCTATCGATTTCTCACATGCAGTTATTTATTTACTTTTTATGACAGCTTGTTCAGGCTATGGCCATCACCTGTTGACACAGTGTGAAGTCGAGGTGCCGCTGAATTAGTGTGGAAATTACAGGACATCAGACTGTGATTTTGCAGCACTGCAGTGCTTTGAGTAGCAAACTCTTGAGGGTAGTGGAGATTGATGTTGTTCCAATAGAAAGTGTTTGGAAAAGGACAGATGAGACTTTGGAGGTGATTGAATTAACTTTCTGTTCCATTCATTAGCAGCACGAGTAAACAATAGAACCTTCAAAGTTGATTAAATCATTCTTCCCAAAGGAAATAGAAATGATCTGTTCCAGGGTCAAACTGTTGCCGTCAGAAAACTTGCATCCATCTATCCATTTTCTATACCGTTTATCCTCACCTGGGTTGTGGGAATGCTGGAGCCTATCCCAGCTGTCTTCGGGCGAGAGATGGGGTACACCCTGGACTGGTCGCTAGCCAATCACAGGGCTGGCGTGCCAATTAACCTAATGTCCATACACTGTGGGAGGAAACTGGGGAGAACATGCAAACTGGGAATGGTTGTTTGTCTATATGTGCCCTGTGATTGGCTGGCCACCAGTCCAGGGTGTACCCTGCCTCTCACCCGAAGACAGCTGGGATAGGCTCCAGCAACCCCTGCGACCCTCGTGAGGATAAGCGGTAGAAAATGAATGAATGAATGAAAAGGCTTGTCAAAAATGATGTGTAAACATTGGTAACTACATAATTTAATGAATAACATATTTAATTACATTTTTTAAACAATTCAAACCTTTTATGACCTGTGTGGTATTTTTCTAGGTTGATTTCTAGGTTAACTAGGTTAATTAATGCAAATTTTCATTAATTAATTTGAAAACTATGATTAATCTAATTAAGAATGAGAATAATTTTGAAGCCTTAATTAACTCATTCAAAAGTTTGTTTCTACTTTTTTCCGTTCTTTTGTATTCAGCAGTAGAACATAAGGTAAGTTTCAGGAAAATATCAGTTCCCAACAAAAAAACAGCTTTTTGTCAAAAGCTTTCTCCTTTTTTCACATTTTTTTTGTGCAAAACAAAATGTATACACTTTGAAATATGTCTTTGGTATTACCTCAGTGTATTCAGCTAACTACTGTTAGAGTAACAGAGAAAAACAGTCCACCTTAACAAGTAACAACATGGATGGTGACGCCAGAATCATTTACTTCCTGTGTATAAGTCTTCTTCTTCTCTTTCAATGTTCTTTTTTTGACACAACAAATTCTTCTTTTGGAATAAACGACACAATAATCTAGAAAAAAAAACAAGTAAAAAGACTTAAGTGCCAAATGCAGATACAGAAGCATATTTTCTCTGGAAATGGTACGACTTCAGGGGCGTTCGACTTCAGAGGTTCTACTGTCAGCGTGACTTTGACAAGCAGCCAAGATTTAAGCAAAGGGTGAAAACATGAATTCATGAAATCTATGTATTTGTACTCATGCTACCAAGGTTACTGCTTTCTCCATTATTGTTGTTTTTTTCCCCACCCATTTGTCCTTCGCCGTCCTTTGTCTGTGTGCCGTCTTTGTCTCAGCTTCTCTGCTGGCCCTCCATCGCTCTCCTGTGTGTACGGCTACAATATGTTGAGCCTTAGCCTACAATACTATATGACATGACTAATATTTTGAAGTGATTATCATCCCTCTATTAATAGCTTAGTCTATTACAGGGACAGAGAGAATCCTTTTAAAAGTACCCCCCCTCCAAAAAAAAAAAAAAAAAAAGCTGCAGTGAACATTAAATAGCTTCCTCCTGAATTAATTCTTGACCTCTTGGCTCTGACGATAGATAACATCTGCCTCTCGACAAGAAAGAAAGTCTAATTTTACAGCCATTTTGTTCACGTTACAATGGGCAGGGGTGCAGTACATGGCCGCTTTCATGAGCAGGGGGAACGGTGAGAATTGGAAGAAAGTAAAGGGCGCAAAGAGGGTAGAGGAAAGGAATGGACTATCATAATTACAACATAAATTGATTTTTTTATGCCCTGCTACATGGTCTAACAGGGTCAAAATAATATAGGTTGTATAGATAGCTAGATAGATGATATAGTGTGATATAGATGAAGAAGGGGCATTTTTAAAAATGTATTAAGTCGGCGTGGAAATTGCAGGAGCAAGCCTAAATCTTTAAGCAAACATTTATTTTGTCAAGAACATCACAAAAGACCGGTCTCAGAGTATAACGCGGGCCCATACATCACATCACAGCAAAGCACAGCCGACGTCAACAAGCTTTGGTGTGCCGGATCCGCAAAATCCTCCTCGCAATCCTGCTGCCTAACTTTCAGTTTGGAGATTTACTGCAAGTCAAGTTGCCATCTGTATTTATTCTGTTGTTTGAGGGTGTACTATCCAGGGATGTTGGAGCCTATCTCGCCTTGCTATAAATAGCTCAGTACCCCTGATGGCTTTATATATATCGATGGGGGTCGGTGACTATAAAAACACCAAAATTCAAATGACTAAAAAAGGAATATAAAAACTTCCGCTTGCAGTGGATAATTAGCATCTCTGTCTTGATTAAAAGTGCGTTTACCGTGAGCCCGCGCTGTGAGGTTGCCATCTGTCACCTGCAGAGGCCATCAGGAAACATACTCTGTACAGTGGGGGGGCTGTGTGTGTGTGTTTGCACCATATGCGGTCACACACAAAAAGATGTGGCATACAAGCAGAAATGGTAAAGCCAGCCAAAGTGTGACATTATTCCAACAGCTACTTCCACTCCTTTATGGCTTATGTGTATTTGGGCGCGCTCACACTGGGCCATTTCAACCGTGCCGGACTTGGACGCTAATCCCCTTCCCTACCCTGTCCCCTGCTGTCCCATGCTGACACTGCTCTGCAGTGCCACTATCACACTTGTACTACTGCATCTTTTGAGGTCTTCTCTTTATTTCTATTATCGATTAAGGTGGTGGTTACCAATGATAACTGGCGGGAGGAGCAATCGCATTAATTTTAACAGCGGAACCTCGGTTCAAAACAAAAATACAGTAGTTCCTGAGGAACAAATTAAGAATGTGGATGGGATTCATGCCAAAAGATCCGAACTATCCCTTTCTGGAACAAATTAATTGGATTTACATGATTCCGTATGGAAAAAGCATCCCTTCTGGATCAAATTAATGTCACTAACCAAGGTTCTATTGTATTTCTTCCATCCATCCAAACATTTGTCGCGGGCATGCTGGAGCCTATCCCAGCTGTCTTTGGGCGAGAGGCGGGGGACACCCTGGACTGGCTATTGTATTTATTTTCATTTTTATTATTATTATTATTATTCCAACATTAAGGTTATCATTCATCATTTGGCTTTATTTGTTTTTTTGTGCAAATTTGGAGTGGCTGAATCGGAGCAAGAGGGCATAGAAAAGAAAAAAAAAGAAAACAGAGGAGGGGAGTGCAAATGTCTATCATGGAGAGGTATATGGAGTATTAAACAGCCACATTAATATTACTGGAATGAAACAGTCAAACATAGAATTGTAGTCATGAAAATATTAAAAACAGAATGACAATAACACACAATTGTAATATCTATAATCTGACATCATTATGACTGTAATAAAACCAATAGCATAATGAAGTCATGGATAAGTCAGTGAGTTATGCGGGGAAGTACCTATGTACTGTGAGTACAGTGAGTATGTAAATGTATTTGTGTACAGGTATGTCTGTAGGTGTGTGTGTAATTGTTACTGACAATGTATGAGTAGTAGTAGTAATCTTAAATACTGTATATGGCTACCATGGTGTATCCAGGGGGGGTCAGGGAAGTGTACAGTGTTTGAGTACGGATCAGAGCACAGCGAGTTCAACAAACCAGTAATTATATATTTTGGCATCCCTCCATTGTATAAGGGTTGACATTTTATAAGGGTATTTACTTGAACTTTACAACCTGCAGGATTGGGAATTTCCATTTGAATGCATAGAATGTTACACACTATAATACCTGCTCACTCTCTCCCAGTTCGCTTTTTATCAACTTTTCACTCATGCACCGGCTTGCACTTCCTTCGAAATTCTGCTCCACCTCTTCAGTATATTCAATCATCCGGTCTCCTTCACTGCACTCTCTTTGCTTCATTTCATTTGTTGATGGGGTCCTGCCCTTGATTTGGGATGTATTTTCACCCATATTTCAAGATTCTGTGGCATGGACCTGCATAGAGTAAGCCATATTTAATAAATTATTTTGAACACAGTTTCACAGTCCTTTTCCTTGCTTGGTCCCTAGCCACAGTTAGAATATTCTTTCCTAGCAAAATACTTCAAGAAACACTTTTCACCCTCTATAATGGCAACAAATATTGGAGACAAACTCAGTTTTTGTTATTAATTTGTTCCAGAAAGTCACACAAAAAACAAAACTGCCAAATATGGAGGCGATATATTTTCCATAGGAAATAATGTAAATCCAATGAATCCATTCTAGACACCCAAAAAATGAACAAATTAAATTTTATACAGAATATGGAATGGTTTTACACTAGATGTAAAATAATTAGAAATGACAAATAGATGGAATTCCCTGTTGATCAAATTCAAGTCAATTGTGTTGCTCACCTTCTTTATCAAGTTCCTGGCACTTGCAACTTTATTTGGCCCCATGGTGGGTTATTATATATATATATATATATATATATATATATATATACCTATATATATTGTATTTTCTGGACTATAAGTCACACTTTTTTTCATAGGTTGGCTGTTCCTGTGTCTTATACTCCAGAGCGACTTATAAATGAAAAAAACGTTTATGTTACATAAACACTGGACACCTTTTGTGCTCATGTTTATTTTTTGTGTAGCTGAATAAGCATTGTGTTAGCATATCTTATACCAATTCAGCCTATTCTCTATTCTTTTATTGTTAGAACTTGCCTTCCATGAGGACGTAATGTCTGTTTTGGTCAAGTAGTTTGTAAAATAATTTACCCGCAAAAAATGCAACTTATACTCCAGTGCGACTTATGTATGTTTTTTTTCTACCTGAATATGCATTTTTGGCCTTGTGCGACTCATACTCCGGTGCGACTTATAGTCCAAAAAATACAGTAAGTTGAGGTTTGACTAATTTGAAAGATTTATTTGATATTTGACAGAATCAAACCCAATTTCTCAATCATATAATGTATTCAAAAACAAATATTCCTAAACAATCGGTGCTATTCTTTAAGTGTGGGGGGGTGTACACCTTTTGTGTGTGTTTACTGTTGTTTCTTTCAAAAAATCAACTGTTTGATCGGTTACTTACTCTTATTCCACTTCATAGTTGGTTCGAATTCATTGCCTTTTATCTTCTGTAATTGTGAATGTCATAGACTAAGCAGTGAACTTGATATTCCACGTGTGTGTTAAATCATACCTCACAAATGCTTGTAGGGTTGCTTTATGAGCTCTTTTCATCTCAAGAGCCCGAGTGTGTGTGTGTGTGTCGTCTACGTCTTTGGTGTTTTTATTCAGCGACATTCGCAATCTGAATGCGGTGAAGAGGTTGCAAGCGGCACAAGGAGTCATTTGGGAATCTGGCAATTCAAGGCTCGTGGAAGTGTACTCACAATTTGGCACAATTAGCGCCAAAAGGGGTCCCTGCTTGACAAATTAGCACACAAAATGTCAGCTGGTAGTTTAGCGCATCCACAGCGAGCCCCTTGCAAATTAGCACGTATTTAGAGGAGTTAGCTGGCACATTATTGGGAGCGTAGAGAGCGCCGCAAATGAGCACATCTGTTGTCGGCGCTAGCGATGAATACAAGTTATATGATCACCGGTCCCACTTCTTGGAGCTGGGTCAGCTTGGCAGTGCGTGTTTTTAATTGAAGTGTGCACACTCTCCTAATAGAAAATTGATGACAAGTGTCGTTTGGCAGAAGTTGAGCTGATTATGGCTGCGGTTAATGCCACAGGTGTGGGTTTTAAACCCTCACCTTGTCCCCGGACTCTGTTGTTTTCTGCCTGACAGCTCGGTTTAGGCTCAATCGTGCCAGTGCGTGATTGTGTGCGCTCGCATGTGTCACTTCAAGTGTGTGAGTCAGCTGGAGGCTTAGCGTCCCCGAGTGTCAGGGGACAGTCAAGCTCGGTGTCAAAATGCTTGAGACTGACAGGAGGAATTGTGCTCTTTCTAAAACCATTCTACTCACTTATCATAACTCTACCCTCAGCGATAAAGTCAGGATTTTAGCATTAGTAAGTGCTATTTATAAGTACTATATTACCGGACTATATTATAATAGCGTCATCATATAGCAAGAACAAGAATAAGGAGACGAGGGCTGCAACTAACGATTATATTCTTCCTCGATTAATCTGAAGGCTGTTGTTTCGATTAATAGACCAGGGGTGCCCGCGTACTGAAAAATCACCGGTGACAACGTGTATTATTATTATAATGTGGCTCGTTTTTTCATTTTTGCTGTTGTTGATTTTGAATTTTACAAATACTTCAGCTCAAGACGATTGTGACTTTATGTCTTTTTTTATTTAATTTTTTTTATTTAATATAATTTTAATTTTTTAATTTTAGGACTATTTTTGTATTATTCCTATTTTTTCACAATTTAACTAGTTTTGTTTTTTATATAATGACTTTGAAATACCCTCGGCCCGTGCATGCGTGGGTTTTCTCCGGGTACTCCGGTTTCCTCCCACATTCCAAAAACATGCTAGGTTAATTGGCCACTACAAATTGTCCATAGGTATGAATGTGAGTGTGAATGGTTGTTTGTCTATATGTGCCCTGTGATTGGCTGGCCACCAGTCCAGGGTGTACCCCGCCTCTTGCCCGAAGACAGCTGGGATAAGCTCCAGCACCTCCGACCCTCGTGAGGATAAGCGGTAGAAAATTAATGAATGACTATGAAATATTTTTGATTTTTCAAGGTTATGGATTAAAAAGTATTTTTTATGCCATAGTTTTATGCCTTTATTTTCTTGAAGCAACCTTTTCTCTTATTATGAAATTTTTTTTCCCTCTGTTTTGTCTTATATTATAACTTTATTATAATTTTTCTGAAAATTACGGAATTTCTGTTGTTGTTTTTATTAGTTTTCTTGTTTAACTGTAGTTAACTGTAGCCTGAGTCACAGGCTGCAGTTTGGTCTGCAAATATGTTGATTACTGTTTTACTGTGTGTGAATATTGTCTTTTGCCTAAAACATAATAGATCATAATAATAAAGCTGCTTTCGTGGCGGACTAAGGAATAAACAAAAAAAATCACATTTCAGCAATTGATTAATCATAGATTAATTAATTGTTGCAACTCCAATGCAAACGACCACAGACAGCATGGTCATTTATTATTATGAAGTGAAGGTAGACTGTTTTGTTGTTTATTATGATTTTACGTGTGCTTCACTTCATTTTACACTTAAACTGACAAACAATAATATTTAAAATAAAAAAATCAAAAAGACATTTGGTGCAGCTGCGCCGCATAACCCTTTCTATTGTGCCTTTGTCGTCAGTGTTTATTGTTTTGATCTTTTAATGTTTGTGGTGAACTTATTTTTACAGTTACCATGCAGAGTTAACATGTTTTATGATGGCAACAGATTATTTGTGTTCTTTGAGGAAAAATTGCTTTTCGAGATTCCGCTCTGCTTTATTCATATGACATCTTAGTCCCGACTTTTATCCAACTTGGCTGATGTAAGGAGCGTCCTGGTCCTGGAGATGAAACGGGCCCTTGCAGTACAGTGTAGGAAGGTCAATCCACTGCAAGGGGAGCATCAGATTAATGAGCAGGAGTGGCGCCTCTCTGCTGGCTTTCATGCTTCACATCGCATTCATTGGCAAACATGAGAGGAAGCATCCCCAATGGGAATTTCATGGGGTATTTATGGGATGGTGGTGGGAGTTCCATCAGTTGTGCCTCCTGTTTACTGGACGTAGAGAGACCCCAACAGACTATAAGGGGAGGGGGGTGGTGATGGGGTGTTTTACAGCCTCACTCAGAGGCTGCATGTGCTTACCTGGGCCACTTACTCTAACGACAAGCTTGCTCGCTGGTTGCCATGGCAGCGGCAGCCCAAACGCCATCCTGCAGCTGCACTCGCGGTCATTAGTCACCGAGGCAGGCGGAAACAGGCCATCCGCACTATCTTAACGTCCTTCCTCTACCAATCAGCTTCTCGCATTTTAGAACGGCGGTTGCCTCTCACGTGAGTCGCCATGGCAACATATCGGACTCCTTGAGTCAAGAAAACTAATGGCACTTACTGTATATGAATTGTGTGCATTGTGTCCACTTTTTACTTTCAGTCCTCGGAAGAAGTCACACAAATGTGCTTTTAGATGAAAACTAATAATGTCTATTACGACGGTGTGTCAACAAATGGAGGAAACAAAGAAAATAAACCAATTTTCTTTGCCGTGAGCAAATAAAAGGGAATAAAATACACACATATGAAGACACCCTCCCACGCAGCACTTTCATTTCCACTCTCCTCTTCACTCAACAGCACACACACCCTTCGCGAGAGACTCCAATCAGCAAGCCTGTTTTCTCGTCAGGGTGATTATCTCTCTCATAACTCACTCAGAGCTTTCATTTGCACTATAATTCACACCCGTCCCAATGATGGCGGCACACAAACACACACACACTGACTATCCCCACGTAATTCACACACCTGCAGTCATTTGGACCATAACAACATGTAGTGAAAGGACGGTACAGGACACAGGCTATTTTACCTCAATGATGAAAGTGCACTTTGGTTGGCGAAAAAAAAAAAAAAAAGCCCAACCCTACTCCATAAATGAAGCAAATAAAAGCAATTCAGCATCGGTTTGTCAGAAAAGTATCGCGCAGCTCCTTGTAGAATTGAATTAGCATGTTATTATTTGATCATTTCGCTAACTAATTACATTTTCGACTTCCTGGATATGCCTAAATGAAGTTTCCCTCTCTGGTGTAATTGGAAATGATTTGATGTGATTCGCTTGTTAGAAAAGAATTGTCATACTGATGTTTGTCTTACTGTACTGTACGTTGCTGCCGACTCTTCCTGTCCTTTCTCTGTTGTTGGGGGCAGCAATGTATTCAGCTCCAAGATGCCTAGAAAGCAAAGTATAGTGAGCATGATTATATAAATTATGTCATTTTGTAAGGCGGTCTAGTGGTTAGCGCGCAGACCTCACAGGAGGTTAATTGGCGACTCCAAATTGTCCATAGGTATGAATGTGAGTGTGAATGGTTGTTTGTCTATATGTGCCCTGTGATTGGCTGGCGACCAGTCCATGGTGTACCCCGCCTCACGCCCGAAGACAGCTGGGATAGGCTCCAGCACCCCCGCGACCCTCGTGAGGAAAAGCGGTATAAAATGAACGAATGAATGAATGAATTTTGTAAGGCTTAGGGGCAAAAATAATTGTGCCCTTCAATTTTCTGCCTAGCAACAAGCAGCTGCGCAAACAACCATTTGTGTTCATTTTTGTTCAAGACAATGGTGTGCTTTGCTTTTATGCTGATTTTTTTTGTCCAGTCATATATTATTTTTTATGTTATTCCCATGGAATGTTGCTATATTTGATTTATTAAATTAATATCATATATTCTAAATAATTATATATAATAAAAATGTCCCCAGCTAAACGATTGACAATACCCAGAAGATTCCGGAAATGTATGAATCATTTCCCACCACTTTACATCTCTTCTTTTATCCATCAAATGTTGAAGGTAGAACGTCAAGTCTTGATGCTCATTTTAAGTCTGACTGCACACACACCAAGACAGCTCCATCTACTCCCATAAGGCCATGCTGTAATGATTGTCTATTAGGTTGGGATTGATGTGATTCCAATCATCTTCCATGATGACTTTCAGGTCTTTTTTTTTTTTTTTTTAGATGCATGTGAGATGAAAAGGTTCTAATCACAGGGCCTAAAATGTGAGGGAAAAAATCTCATTAGCTCACCCGGTGACAGCGTAACACAAGAGTCGGTACTTTTAGTGCAGTTATGAGTAAAAAAAAATCATATCCTGTCACATTTGATCTTTTTCACTTAGTTTAACCACATTCAGCACCTGCAAGTCTTTAAATGAAGGGAAAATGAAATACGAAAGCCCAATATACATTCATATTTGGAACCTTCTTGACTTAAACTAGGTGCGGGTTCATGCCTTGATGAGAAACTGACAATACATGCTGCCTATTAGAAAAGTAGTCGATGGCGCTATCTACAGTGGAAAGTCCAGCAGAGGTTACTGTCTCACACGTCAACATTTTCTAGCAGCTGAAGACAAGACGGCACGCGTTGTAAACTGCGCTGGTCTCTGCAAGTAATGGTTACTGCACGGATGCGTCTTATGTGGGTCACAATAAAAAGCCACTCCAAAATGCGCCATTTGACTGTATGCACTTGTGTTCATGGTCCATAAGAAACACCCACCCGTACCATAACCACACCAGCACCATGGGCCACTCGATCCAGAATTCTGACTTCAGCAAACGGCTCACCTACACCACGGCAAACACAACCATGATTCATCCATGAAGGGAGCACCACTCCAAAGAGCCAGACGCCATCAAATGTTAGCATTTACCCTCTTAGGTCAGTTTCGACTGTCGTGTTTCACCGCCAGGCCCTTCCTGTACTTCCCTGCCTTCTCTTGGCCGTGTTCATTTCTGTGCAGGATCTCTCCCTCCAGCGGGAGGAGGGACTACCGGACCTGCACCTGAACATATCCAACTCTGTCTTAAGCAGTAACCCGTATTCGATTCCCTGCTCGGGCATCGGGCATCCCACATTAACATGCTAGGTTAATTGGTGACTCCAAATTGTCCATAGGTATGAATGTGAGTGTGAATGGTTGTTTGTCTATATGTGCCCTGTGATTGGCTGGCCACCAGTCCAGGGCGTACCCCGCCTCTTGTCTGAAGACAGCTGGGATAGGCTCCAGCACGCCCGTCACTCTCGTGAGGATAAGCGGTAGAAAATGAATGAATGAATGAATGGCCATAGCACACTTCCTCAACTTTCACAAAACATCTGTGGCATTGTGCCACAGTTTGGAAAGGCCTTTTATTGTTGCCAGGCTAAGTTAAGTTAAGTGCCCCACCTGTGAAGTGGATAGATTATGAAAAGAGAAATGCCCACTCACTTAGATGTAATAAGACATATTTATAAGTGTACAAAAAAAACTTCTAGATCTTTGAGTTCATCTCATGAAAGACGGAATCAAAACAAAATATCCGTGTTGATATTTTCGTTCAGTGTATTTATTTCTTGTGCTTTATTTATTGAAACGCAGCACATACTTTTGTGTTTGTTGTTTTTATTTTATTTTTTTATATTTGACGCATCTTTGATGTTAAAAAATATCGAAGTCAGATCAATCCAAAGCATTTCTTTCCCTTACTTAACACTGCAAACCTCGCTGAGGGGACCATTTGGAAGTTTAATCGCTTCAGTTCAGCTCGAAATAATAAACACGTCTGAGGGGAGCTGTTTTAAAATTAACTGCACCTCAGCGGTGATAATTTAGTCTAAAACAGCATGGATTGGTTGTTGTTTATTGTTGTGGGGCTTTTACTTTGTCGATTAATGAGTAGCAGCACAGCATGGCCCCCCCTCATTAACATCCTGTCTGATTTTTGACATCAAGCGATAAGAACATTAAGATTAAATGTCGGTGCAAGCTGACATTTAGAAATGTTGTTTATGTTAAATCTTATGTGAGGTTTACTTGCCATGCTACCCGTGTTCTCATTTTCTCCCTCTCATTTGATGATTGATTGAAATCAATGGAAGAAAATAGAAAAGCAAGCCCTTCCTGTCAAGGCTGAGTGAACAAGTTCAGGAAGGTCACCCACCACTGAACTCACCTTTCATCACACATCATTAATTATACTGATGACTGCCACACACATCTATATCAGCTGGTAACCAAATGGGTTGTATGTCAATGTCCTACTCACCAGCTTAATGCAGTGGTCATAGATTTAATCTGTTACAGGGTTAAACTGTCACCCTAATGTAACCTAATTAACTGGAAAGGATTTTTTTGAAACACCATACACCGTCACACTTTAACGGTTAAGTGGAAGCTGGGTATGCTGGAGCCTATCCCAGTTGTCTTTGGGCGAGAGGCGGGGTACACCCAGGACTGGTCGGCAGCCAATCACAGGGCACATATAGACAAACAACCAATCACATTCACATTCATACCTATGGACAATTTGGAGTCCTCAATTAACCTAACATGCGGAGATTCGAACCCAGGTCTTCCTGCTCTGACTGTGTGGCGTACGAGCTAACCACTCCACCACCACACGGCCATCGCCCGCCAAAAAAAAATACAAATAAGCAAAATGTATTGTTTATCTGGATCGAATTCAGATTGTGTCTTTAGCACTAATGTAAATTGTCCAATTTGTTGTTTTATGTATTATATCTTAATACAATTGTGTTACCGTCAAACAAAAATAGTTCTAATCATTTTTAGGTGTTACTATGTGTTATTATAAGGGGGTGCTTCGATCAGGGTTTTCTGTTACCTGTTTCGATATCGATCATCCATGTGTGAGATCAGCCGATACCAGATCACATGGATTAACTGTCAAATTTATTTATGTTCAAAAGAGAATATACATTGTTATATACTCCTGAAACTTACCGAGGATGTGATGGCTTCTTCAAGGAGATGTTCGATGTGAGATGACATTGTTTTATGGAGCTCTTCATGGTAGGACTTCCAGGTATCACATAGCTGGGCTCCAAGTGAGAGAGCAGTCGGCGGACCCTGAGAAAAGCCAAGCTGTCATCAAGTCTGATGAATTCAATTATTTTGGGGATTATTTGCTTAGCCTTCTGACTGTCATGCACATACGGGCGAGTGTTGACTATGTTAGCTGCAGTTTGACTGACTGACTGCACCGTGAGCCTTGAAAAAATATTCTACACGGCATGTTGTTATGGTTTGCTGCTGTGTGAAGAGGTTAAAGTGGGAATCTGATCATCCGTATTTATTGTCATTATTTTGTTCTTACCTGCAGGAGGAATATTTGAATCTATTGAGAGTGGCCCCTCGGGAGCGGAGGAACTAGCCTTTAAATTTGCCTTGAACACAATCAACAGGAACCGCACCTTGCTCCCCAACACCACGCTGACCTATGACATCCAGAGAATAAACATCTTTGACAGCTTCGAAGCGTCCAGGAAAGGTGAGGTTAAAATTTTTTTTATGAAGACATGACAAACTTGTTACTCTTCCTGTTGAATTTCCTCACCTAGCATGCGACCAGCTCTCCCTGGGAGTGGCGGCCATATTCGGGCCGTCCCACAGCTCGTCGGCCAACGCAGTCCAGTCCATCTGCAACGCTCTGGGTGTCCCCCACATCCAGACCAAGTGGAAGCACCAAGTGTCCGACAACAGAGACTCGTACTATGTCAGCCTGTACCCCGACTTCTCTTCCCTCAGCCGAGCCATCTTGGACCTGGTGCACTTCTTCAAGTGGAGGACTGTCACTGTGGTGTATGACGACAGCACAGGTACAGGTAACTGTTCATCTCCTTTTTACGGCGGTATTCATTCATGGTTAAAAGCACTGATGTCCTGTCTTTAAGGAACAAGAAGCACCAGGTGAAAACTGCAACCAAAAAAAAAAGAGCAACAAGGACACTCAGAGTCCAGCAAGTGCTTTGCAACCTGTCAAACTAATTCAAAAATCAATAGCTTACTCTTCTACCTCGGTCCTCCAGGTGCAGCTCATGTCAGTCTTCCTGCAAAGAAGGCAGCGGACAACCCAAACATAAAACCACGAAGAGCAGGAACCACATTACCCACAATGAGCCGGTGTCTCTTCAGATTAATGCAATGCAGCATTGTGCTATGTGTGCTGTGACAGCCGCCATTAATAACACACAGACACTTGATCTCCAAAGGGGGCTGGCGAGCGACGAGCCATTTTGTCTCTCCGTACGCTTTGTGAAGGGCCTCATAATGTGCGTTTTAAGAGGCCAGTTGTATTTTAGCCGCTTGATATTTTTATGAGCAAAAAGGTAATTGCTCTGGCGAAGGTAACAGCGTTCAAATAGTACACAATTTACGAGCTTTTTGGTGAGATGGCAGCTTAATGCAAGTGGAATAGACCAAGTTCTGAGGTGGTTGACAAATGACGCAATGAAATTATCAAGCTATGAGTCCTTTCATTCTATCTAGCAGGGTTTTTTTTCCCTGTTTATATAATTTTAGGTCTATGGAGAGCCAATACAACAACTCAATACAGGCTTTTTTTAAAAGATAATAATACAAAGTTTGATCACGATTATTCATACACTTGCCAAGTTTGGGTTGGACCCAGGCCAATTTTTCTTTCACTTTTCTTAATATTGAAATACATGACTTTGTGTACAAGCAGTGCATTTATACAGCCACAAACTAAAATAGCAATTATAAACATATTGTTTAACACAAGGATGTCTAAAGTACGGACAGCAGGTCATTTTTATTGGTCCAAAGCACGTTGTAGAAATTCAAAACAAAAAAAAACTATTTTATAGCCTGGATAATACAGTAGTTAGTGCCAAGTGGGGCAGTTACCCGCCAGATCCAGTAGATGGTGCTGTGGTTTAAACAAAAGGCACATTACCGCCACCTAATGGAATGGAACAGTATTGCATCATTGGGGATTGTTCCTGTTTTGAAGTTAGCATCATTGTTTACCCAGGAAGTGGTCCTCTAATATGTGTGCACATTGTGTTCAAGTGTAAAGTCTAAGTTTATATTAGATTGGATGTCACCAGATGTGCAGGTGAAGCTAACGCTGAGTGCCAGCATCCCAGCATGCTAGCCCCTTGCATGTTAACCTCAGACGATATCCTATCCCAATGGCCACATTTATCTGGAGCGTCCCCTTGACCTCCCTTCACCGCCCGCCTGGGAGCTCAGCATGTTCTCCGGCCAACAACCACAGTGTGATGCCAAAAGGTGACCTCTCACCCTCACAATTCCTCTCCAAGGGGACATTTGGGGAGGGAGGGCGTGCCTGCGTGCATCGGACACACCTGACGCCCTGAAAAGTGTCACAGCTGTGTAGCCTCCCTGCCTAGCTGCTGCTGCCGCCTCCACCTGGCCCCGGGCTCACAAATCACACAGCGTCATGCTCCAGGGCCCTTAGCTACTGATTTGGAGCCTATCTGACGGCTGGCGGGGAAGACTATCGGAGGGGATAAAATATTCACACAGAGCCGTTAGACGATCCGGGGGGAATGTCTGAAGGCATTAGCTAGAACCCACAAATATCTACACTGACAGTGTTTCGCAAACGTTCAGCTCCACTGACAGACTTTTTTTTTTTTTCATTTTAAACTATACGACCCCAGAGTGACAGTATGAACAAAACAGGATACATTTGTGAAGGTTCTCCAAAAAAAGTTGAATAGATGGCAAGTGGACTTCTTGAATGTTTCATGTTTAACTTTGGGTTTGTCACCTGGGGAGTTTGATCACCCCTTTTAAAAAAAATGCTCATAATTTCTTGGGTGGTGCATGTGCTATGATGCAGTTGTGGCTCATTTGTTGCCAAATTGTTGCTTGGGGTGTCTAGTTACCACAGGTGACCAACTACGCGACCTCATAAAAAATATGTGACTATAGATTAAATGCTTGTGGCCCCTAGGAGACATTTTGGTGTTGTTGTGTGGCGTTTATAAACACCCCAGTTGACTACCCATGTTCTAACGTACCTGTACTATTCTAAATGTTTGACGTTTCAAGTGACATTTTTGTCATAGTATTGTCCCAATTGTAAGAAGAATTTAAGTGGAAAATGCCTGATACAAATGTAATGCAAATTGGAACAATTCCTTCACCTAGTGGTGTTTTATAGGTACAGTAATCCCTTGTTTATCGCGGTTAACTGGTTCCAGATACAACCACGATAAGTGAACTTCCAGGAAGTTGGATTCCTTCTTTTGAAATTGAATATTTTTGTACTTGTAGCATAAAAACGTGATTACAATCTTCAACATGATTTTTTTTTTACATTTTTAGAGTCATCTAGGCATTAAATAACACCCCTATAGTCACACTCACATTCACATTCCCCATCTGTCAGTCAGCTGGGATTGGGTCCAGCACCCCCGCGACCCTCGTGAGGATAATCTGTATAGAAAATGAATGAATGAACTATTATACTTATAAATTTGTATGCATTTTTGGGTCCAAATTAAACATTTTCATGCATAAAAATGGCTAAATGAACTAAAATACTATAAAACAGTATAAGCCATGAAAGACTTGTGAATGTAGTATTCTACATTGGTCGCTAGGTGTCAGTAATTGTTCGGTGAAACCAGCACCGAAGCAGCTGACTTGAACCACAGGATTTTATTACAGGCACTATAATAAAAACATAAAAATAATAATAACACAGGCTTCCTCTGATGCTCTCACTTCCTGTCCGTCATCAATTCAACAAGATAAATAATGTCCCCCCTGGACTGGTTGCCAGCCAATCACAGGGCACATATAGACAAACAACCATTCACACTCACATTCATACCTATGGACAATTTGGAGTCGCCAATTAACCTAGCATGTTTTTGGAATGTGGGAGGAAACCGCAGAAAACCCACGCATGCACGGGGAGAACATGCCAACTCCACACAGTGATGACCGAGGGTGAAATTGAACTTGAGTCTCCTAGCTGTGAGGCTTACGCGCTAAACACTCGTCCACCGTGCAGCAGTACAATAGTTTTTGACTAATAATAGGCCGTAGTCACCCACCATACAGCAGTTCAGGAATGTTTTTCAACTTTTGGGCTTTGTTTGACTTTCGAGGCAGTATTTGCGGAGTTTCATTTTGGAGGTTTTATTGTAAATATGTGGACTGAATTCCAAAATTGAATACCTCCGTCACAGAAGAAGTCCAGTTGCTTTCTATCCAATTTTTGTGCTCTTAAGTATAGGAATGTATTCCACTTTCCTTTGGAACGATTGGGGATGTTCAGTCTCCTGACGATGGTTTCACTATTCACAACAAGACCCCCGTCTACCTATTTCACACCTCCTATGGAGACCCAGTCCCACACCCCATTAAAGTGCTCACACAGCAGTTCATTTCAACATAAGAAATAGGCTCAGCTATCTTAAAGTGGGTCCATAAAAAAAAAAATCCTATCTCGCCCCAGTTCTCAAAATACCCTCACTCCTCCATCCATTTTTATAGCCATGACAAGTAATCATCTCTCCCATCAATCCCACTGCTTTCATCACTGGACTCTGAAGTTCTTCTCACCGGGTTGAGACTCATTGTGATCTCATCACAGGGTATCTTTCGACCTGAGCGTGTGGTCCTCACTGCAAAAGGTGAGAATAGAGAGAAAAACAGAACCCGACTAATCAAAGCGTGTTTGGAGAGACCACCAGGTGTCAATTCAAGTTGCTCCAAGACCAAAAGCAAATCCCAATTTCTGAGGCTTCCAAGGGAGTTGAAACCTTCACTCGTTCTCTGTACTCTTCTATTTTTGGAATAAAAGAAAGCAACATGCTGGCGTGGTGCGGAATTCTCTTGATAGGTCTGTATTGGCATGTTTTTCTTACCAAAAATGAGAAGCGGGATCAATAGAGCGAGGTTTAGGGGAAGCATACATATCTCTTCACCTCTTCACAATCATTTCAAAATGGCGGCAGATCAAACACTTGTCCGCGCCGTCCCGTCTTTTCAACATTGGCGTTATGTTGCGTCTACTTTTGTCTGCAGGACTCATTCGACTGCAGGAGCTGATCAAGGCGCCGTCACGATACAACATCCGTTTGAAGATTCGACAGCTGCCCACTGAGACCAAGGACGCTAAGCCACTACTGAAGGAGATGAAGAAAGCAAAAGAGTTCCACGTCATCTTCGATTGCGGACACGAGATGGCTGCCTGGATACTAAAACAGGTACGAGGGCTTCATGATGATTCATCAGACGCAGTAACGCAGAGGGTAAAGGGAGACATTTTGAATCCAATAAAAACTATTTTCTGTACTTGATGCCAAATTGTGTCCCTCAAGCTTCCTTTGTTGTTGACAATTTCGGTCAAGGTTGGTAAGGTGGGCCTGTTTTCAGCATACATTTTTTGGGGTGCAGTTCACGGTGTAGCATTAGTCAACATTGTACAACAGAATCTAAGTCTCTATAATTAGGTTAGTTTAATTAGCGACTCCAAATTGCCCATAGCTATGAATGTGAGTGTGAATGGTTGTTTGTCTATATGTGCTCTGTGATTGGCTGGCGACCAGTATCCCGCCTCTTGCCCAAATACAGCTGGGATAGGCTCCAGCATACCCCTGTGAGGATCCCTCCCCCCTTGTGAGGATCAGCGACATAGAAAATGGATAAATGCAGGGCTCGACAATAACGATGTACCGATGGCCCGGGGCAAGTTAAAACAAAATTCGGGCAAGTAAATCCAATCAGTGATATTCCCGTCGGGCATGTGTACTTTGGCATGCCATACTGACAAGAGTTTTTTTTTTAAAGCGGTTCTTGTTGGGTGTTGGTAAAACACGGACTGCGTAATTCCGGTGGTAATTTGCAAAGCAATCCTTGCAAATCTTGGACCAATGGACCAATCAGAATTGTTTATTTAGACCGCGGTCTGTGTTTTACCCACATCCGTTCTTGTTCGCGATCAACCAATCAGCGATCGTTTGACTACGAAAACATCCATCATGGCGTCGCTGCCAACATGGTCTAATTCTGAAGGAAACAGCAAAAAGTGATGAACCAGTGCTTCCTAAACAAGTATTTTATTAGCGGCAGCAAATCAAATGATGGCACAGGTGAGTGAATCCCATTGCTGTGACAATTTGAAGTGGTCACAATGAAACACCACCCATTAGATCCAATACCAAGTGCTGATTTTGCACAAGCTACAAAATCTAGCGCTTCCATTTCTCGGTGTATTTTTCTCACCTTTGCTTCACAAATTATTGTTTGACCATTGAGCTTTTTTTCTGGATTAAAAACACATTACTATTACACAAATGTGTCTATTCAATAATGTTTCATTGTGGTGCACAACTTATAAATATCACTGCTTACTACGACTACGATGTGTAAGGTGTTATTTATTTTATTGTTTTATTTATGTGAGATTCTCATGTGATGCCACAAAAAATTACATGATATTATTATGGCAGTCTTTTCATTTTACATGGGGCAAGTTCGGGCAAGTAGTTCTCACCTTAAGGATTCCCTATGGGCAAGTCATTTTGGTTTTTAATGTAGAGCCCTGAAATGATGGTAGTTTGTTCATTTTCTAATGGAATATTTTACTGACCAAAAGTATCATAATTTTGTTCAAATCTAAGGAAAATGCCCACACTTTGATTGCAGTATAAATATCTCTCCTTTGCTTCATTTTAGCAAAGCTAGCATCGTAACATGCAAGCACATTTGACTTCTTTTTCATCCACCTTTTGTCAGGGTTTAATGTATATATGATTTCAACTTAAATTGTACCTTAACATAGAAATAACAGCATATCCACTTGAACATGTACAGTGGAACCTGACCACTTAAAGCACTCAGATATCACTTTGACATGAGGGGGCAGATTTCAGTGTTTATGTCCTAGAATTTAGATTGTCTCGTAACGCGCAGAACATCCCTAGCCGCGGACAAAAATGGCTACACACTATTTTTTAATCTATATATTTTTGTCAAAAAATTTGGGGCTGCACGGCGGTCGAGTGGAGTTTGCATGTTCTCCCCGTGCATGCGTGGTTTTCTCCGGGTACTCCTGTTACCTCTCACGTACCAAAAACATGCTCGGTTAATTGGCGACTCCAAATTGTGAGTGTGAATGGTTGTTTGTCTATATGTGCCCTGTGATTGGCTGGCGACCAGTCCAGGGTGTACCCCGCCTCTCGCTCAAAGACAGCTGGGATAGGCTCCAGCACCCCCGCGACCCTCGTGAGGATAAGCGGTAGAAAATGAATGAATTAATGAATTATAAATTTCCTGCTCAATACATGCGAAACCATATAATTTGATGATTGTCATGTAAACATCTTCCCAATCTGCTAAAAGTTCCAGTTATTACTCATCTTTCTTTAAGCACTGATGATTCCGATAATATCCTGCCCCGTGCTTCTATAATCTCTTTATAAAATATGAGATCTCAACGGTGGACCCACCCGTCTTCATAGCACAGTAAAGGGTTTTAATTAGAATATCTAATCTCACTCACATGCATGCTAAATTCATTTAATAGGGCCACATTCGTTATGAGAACCGCGGGGCTCCTTAATGAATGGACTCCCCCACCTACCGGCACATCGTGGGTTGAATTGTCTTTACAGCCTCATCTCAGTAGGAAGCAACAAGAATCATTATTTATCGAGGAGTTAAAGCGGCAGATATGTTTTGGCTACGGGGCTCTCTCTCTTTCTCTCTTTCTCTCTCTGTCTTTCTTTCATTTTTAGCCACTGTGGTAAATACCAATCAAACTGCTAGTGAAGCCAATGAATAAAACATTAACACAACAGAGCGACGTTATAATATCACATCAGGAAATAAAGAAAAGATGTAATGATAGCGCCGTGCTTACACAACATGAGAGTTGTCCTGGCTGGTCCATCAATGTGACACGCATATTATTGAAAGCAATTCAAATGATCCCGAGCTGGATTTTGTAATGGAAAAAAGAAATAAAGGAGATATATCTCCTTTATTAGCTATTGCTATTTAAAAGACCATCGGAAATGTCAAGCTCTTTAATAATAGAGAGAATAAGCAGAACAAAGGAGCTGGGGGGAAATAAACAAAAAATACTATCATCCTCTCATTTTCAGATGTTTTTCATTTTCTAAAAGGCGAGGTTCCCAAAGTGGTACACCAATTATTACCAATAATTAGAGAGTAACAATTCCGAGTGCATTTGAACACCTCACGACCAAAGGAGAACAGAGCAAAAAGGAGCAAATAAGAAAGTTTAATGATTGTTTTGTGCATTAGCCATTGTGCATTGTGCATAAACCAATTAATTATCTCCCATATTTCAATTATTAATTATTTAATTAAGATAAATTGTATGTATTTTGCCTGCACGGCGGACGAGTGGTTAGCGCGCAGGCCACACTGCTAGGAGACCCGAGTTCAATTCCACCCTCGGCCATCTCTGTGGGGAGTTTGCATGTTCTCCCTGTGCATGCGTGGGTTTTGTCCGGGTACTCCGGTTTCCTCCCACATTCCAAAAACAAGCTAGGTTAATTGGCGACTCCAAATTGTATGAATGTGAGTGTGAATGGTTGTTTGTCTACATGTGCCCTGTGATTGGCTGGCCACCAGTCCAGGGTGTACCCCGCCTCTCGCCCGAAGACAGCTGGGATAGGCTTAGTGAGGATAAGCGGTAGAAAATGAAAGAATGAATGTATGTATTTTTTTTAGGAAAAGGTTTTTTCTGCTTAAAGTCAGTACCTAGTTCTTCAAAATCTGTCTCTTGAAGTGAAATAAAAAGGATGAATTGTAGGTATAAACAGTGGTCTTAAGTGTTATTCATGTTTATGATCTTTTCTCCTTGCAGGCTCTGGCCATGGGGATGATGACAGAGTATTATCACTATATTTTTACCACCCTGGTGAGTCAACTGACACGTCTATTTTATGTGGCTCTGATTAAATGATGTGTTTTGTTGTTGTTATTGTTGCGCTGCTCCATTAGTAGAATTGCTCGTCCAATTTCCAGTCTGTTTACCTGCTGTGCGTTTTGGTCTCTGAGAATAACTCATTTAAAGCGCCATTTCAAAGACAACTTCCAATTATTTAAACCTGAACTCTCACCTGACATTGTTGTGATTGACAAGGTTGAACTTTTCCGACTATAAATAACACCCATGTGAATTTTAAACGTGTTCAACTTCAGTAATTTTCTCAAATCTGCACCAACCCCCGTGCACTCGCGGTCAAGAACCTCTAGAGCAGGAAACAAAAGCAGTTTGGAAATATTTTTCTGTGCCTCTGACAGCATTTGTTGTTTGATCAAGCCTCTACAAAGACGGCCGTAGATGAAATGCAGGGCACCTCGCCTGAACTCCAGAGAACAAAGGAGAACCACGAGCTGGACTAATAGCCCTGAGTCGATGATTCTGTCAGCCATTAGGTCCATTACAACCCTGATAAACACATTCTAAAAGATGGAGGTTGGACAAGGCTGACCTGGAAATGGCATACAGCAGAGCTGTCATTAGAGACAATTAAATAATTGAGTTCTAACACTATATTCTGACTGAAACAGGATTTAAAAATACATGTAAAACACATTCGGCTTGTGGTTCTCAAACTTTTATGAACGTTATCAAGTGCTGATAGACACACATTCAGTCTGTGTGGAGTTTGCGTGTTCTTTGAGTACTCCGGTTTCCTCCCACATTCCAAAAACATGCTAGGTTAATTGGCCACTCCAAATTGTCCATAGGTATGAATGTAAGTGTGAATGGTTGTTTGTCTATATGTGCCCTGTGATTGGCTGGCGACCCGTCCTGGGTGGGTGTCTTCGAAGACAGCTGGGATAGGCTCCAGCACCCCCCTAATGAGGATAAGCGGCATAGAAATTGATTGCATGGATGGATAGTGTAACGTGTTTACTGAAACTGCCTGAAACTGGACATAACATCCATGTAATGTACACATGTAACATTTTGAAGATTAGATTATGTCTCGCAAGGTCGGTCTGATGTCGGACCAGGCATTCTGCGTATGTCACCACAGAAGAATTTCAACCATGTCTTTAAATACACAAGAAAAGAAATCGACAAAATTGGCAAAGCTATGACAAAACCTCGATCTCGGATTGTGCATGCTTTGGTGCTGTGCAAAAGTCTTAGGCCGCCATGACAGTTTGTTATTTTAACAATTTTATCCTGATTATATAATGATGATGTGATGAAAAATAATAATATTAATAACATCATATATTGTACATTTGAAGTACAATATACATTTTCTTTGTGATTCCAATTGTTTTGAACATTTTCTTCGGTAAAAAAGTGCAGAATATGCACATTTACTGATCAAATGCGGCTTGCTGAGGCTGCGGCGAGCGTCTCCTCCTTCCATAGAGAGAAAAAAGGCAGCATTTTGTTGTTTACAGATGCAGCTGAAGAACAGCAAGTCAAATGCAATATACAGTATGTTTATGCTCTCCTGAATGAATGAGTGAATTTGACTGCGGAGATAGATGATTATGTATTCATACTCATTAATTGATGATCAGACTTTTACAACAAAGTATCAAAACTTTTCATATACACGGATAGGGTTTACTAACTTAAAATATATCCTACATAACTAAAACGTGTTTTGTACTCGCGTTTCTTTGTCCGTACCTTTAGTAGACAGCAGATGAGTTCATGCCTCTGCGATAATCAGTTTTTGCAGAGTGCAGTTGTTTTTCAAATTGTGAAGCACGCCATCCCCGGGAAGTGCCCGAAGCATAAAAACATTTGTAAACCCTACTTCGCAGTTACTAGAGTCAAAATGAATTTATTTTTAGTCTGTATTGTGTGAGGACAGGAGTATGCAAGGTGACCTAGAGGTTAGTGTGTTGGCGTTCTCCCCGTGCATGGGTGGGTTTTCTCGGGGTACTCCGGGTTTCCTCCCACATTCCAAAAATATGCATGTTAGGTTTATTGGTGATTCTAAATTGTCCATAGGTATGAATGTGAGTGTGAGTGGTTTTGCCCTGTGATTGGCTGGCGACCAGTCCAGGTTAGCTGTGATAGGAGAAAAGCGTAGAAGATGGATGGATGCTTGTGCAGAAAATATAAAAAATAAAAGGGAGTAGGAGCCCTTGTTCTCTTAGTGGAGGGTCATTGTGCCAGACTTTGAAATCCCTTGGCCCTATAACTGCATTCTGTCTTACTATTTACTATTGTACTGCATCAAAAAGACTGCTGTGGTAAAGGTCACTAAAATAAACTGTTGTGGCCTAAGACTTTTGCAGAGTTCTACATTATACTGACTTACAGCACCAGTGTGTCACAGTCAGAATCAATTCTAGAGTCTGTTGGAGCCCTAGGCAAAAATTCACAGGGGGCCCTTTTGTATAACGCCACTGCTGTAGAAGTTCAAAGTGTGTCAGCCCTTGGTTGCTCCGAGCAGTTGCCTGCCTTGCCTGGTGGCAAGTAGTGCCCCTCTCTGGAGTCCACGGAGCTAAGACCACCAAGGCATGCTTGGTTGTGGAAGACTTGACTTAAGCCCTGACGCTGAGATAGAAGCAACATAAGTGACCTCACAAATGTTATTCCAGGTAAAAAAATTGACTCATTCCGTATTCATTCATTTTCTACGGCTTTTCCTCAAGAGGGTCGCGGGGGTGCTGGAGCCTATCCCAGCTGTCTTCGGGCGACACCCTGGACTGGTCGCCAGCCAATCACAGGGCACATATAGACAAACAACCATTCACACTCACATTCATACCTATGGACAATTTGGGGTTGCCAATTAACCTAGCATGTTTTTGGAATGTGGGAGGAAACCGGAGTACCCGGAGAAAACCCACACAGAGATGGCCGAGGGTGGGATTGAACCCTGGTCTCCTAGCTGTGAGGTCTGCGCGCTAACCACTAGACCGCCGTGCCGCCTCATTCCGTATTTTTTGTTCTAATATTGTTGCCATTTGCACAGCCAGCAGAATAGGACTGCATGTCATCTTTATCACCGGGTGTGGGGCAGACTTGAAGGCCAACCGCTGTACCCTGGTAGGCAGCCAATGCGCCATGCTGCTTTCAGGTTCAGGCAGCAAACATTGACCGCAGCGCTCCAATTCCGGCTGCTCCGTCAACTGTGTTGTTGACTCGGATGCCAGAAAGCAGGACAATTGGGTTGTCCTTCTACTTGTGTTTGATAAATGGCAAAGGACCAAACGCCTACCTGTAACCTTGAAAGCGAAACAACAAAAAAAAAAACACCACTGAAAAACCTTCAAATGTACTCTCCTACTCTTTACTTTTGCTTTTGTTTCACAGACCTGCACTACATTTGCTCACAAGTTAAGTTCTTGTTCTTCCAGGACCTTTTCGCCCTGGACATGGAACCGTATCGTTACAGTGGAGTCAACATGACCGGCTTCCGAATCCTCAACACTGAAAACTCTCAGGTGTCGTCCATCATTGAAAAGTGGTCCATGGAGCGGCTACAGGCTCCGCCCAAACCGGACTCAGGCCTATTGGATGGATTCATGACGGTAGGCACAAAAATGTTTTTTTGGGACGTTTGCCGGGGACCAGATGTGGCCGGTTAAAGCCAAAGAATAATATTTTATAAATGTAAAATTAGAATATAATATTAAATATTATCTGGTCATGCAACTTGATCTGCTATGGGAAAAAAATCTTCCCAATGTATTTCATTCCAATCCAAACAACTGTGCTGCAGGGAGGGAGTGGTTAGCACGCAGGGCTCACAGCTAGGAGACCCAAGTTCGATTCCACCTTCGGGCATCTCTGTGTGGAGTTTGCATGTTCTCCATGTGCATACGTGGGTTCTCTCCGGGTACTCCGGTTTCCTCCCACATTCCAAAAACATGCTAGGTTAATTGGCGACTCCAAATTATGAGTGTGAATGGTTGTTTGTCTATATGTGCCCTGTGATTGGCTGGCGACCAGTCCAGGGTGTACCCCGCCTCTCGCCCAAAGACAGCTGGGATAGGCTCCAGCACCCCCGCGACCCTTGTAAGGATAAGCGGTAGAAAATGAATGAAAGAATGAATCCAAACAACTGTATAAAAGTTTGTAGCTTCTAAGTGCTTCTGCGTATATTCATAGAGTTGGATATTATATTCTCAGGTTATGGTATCTGAGAATAACATGAAGGCACCCTGCAGGGAGCTTAGTGATGGTGCTCATGGGTCTAAATGCTCGGTAATGAGCCAGTGTGAGTGGTAATAGGCATTTATCTACCCTCCTGCCTCTCACATCTCTCCTCTGGGACTATGGCCAAAATATGACAATCTGTCAATGTTCATGCAGAGAGAAAAAGAGGGGTGGGGTGTGGATGGATGTGGGGAGAGGGGGGGCAATTGGATGGAAATTATGGCCTTGTTTTTTCGGGATGCTGTCCAAGAGTAGGTGGGGTAAGGTGATTTGAAAGTGAAAAGGGGGAAACTGAGGTTGTGGTGAACATTCAAGCCCCCCCCCCACCACCACCATCCTCCCTACAGAGCCACACACACATCTTTCAACAGGTCTGGCCTTCATCTTGGCATATTTAAGATCCAATATCTGATATACAGCAATTACATTGAAGACCTAACCTGGTGGAATCTGTTCCAGGGTCAAACTGTCATTGTCATAAAACCTCTATTAACGGTACGCTCACAAAATAAGTTCAAACGGGCTATAACCCGTGACACATGACAGAGTGGCTTTAAAATGATGATTTCAAAGTTCGGTCATGACAGGTGACATGGTGATAATGTGCAGAAGGGTGGATTATTATTGGATGTGACTGAGAAGTGAGTCTCTTCACATAAAGGCTCAGCATGACTGAGTTTGTCATGTTTATTCCCATTTTCTTTTATCACTGATGTTGACTTATCCTCGCTTTGATGATGTGATGTGCGTACACAACCGATGTCACGAGACACTCACTTGGAGACAAGACAATACACGAGATTTGTTTTAAGACGAGTGTTGTCTACTGATGTTATTTCTACTATGTTACACTTTTCTGCGCTTTGTGTGTACGATACCGAGACAAAGTAGGACTGACAAAAGGTCTCACTGTGTTCATGCCATTGTTCTATGTACCATACACGACAAATTGTTGTCCTTGTTTAGACGGCGAAGACACGCTATTCCGCTTTAATTGCCTCCATGCAAATGACTAAATTCTTAACGATCCATTAAATGATTATTATGCCCGTCACTAACCTTGCACGACTTAGCGCACAATGACGGTTTGACCTTCAGGTTTCTAATTCTACCACCTTTGGTGTTTGAATTCAGAGGTTCCACTATAGTGGTGTTTTTTTTTTTTTAAATCAAGTCCTTCCCACTTGTCCTGGTATTAATTTTGAAGAAGCAGTCTGTGCAATTTGTGTGCAATGTGGTCTGCAAGGTTTACAGAAGGACAAATACATAAGGCTCATAATTCCTTTCCCCTTGAAATAAGTATAGAGTGTTGAATTGATGAATTAACATCGCTTGAGTCATTCGTCAGCATCTGTGGCACATATTGACATATCTCAGAGGAATATAGACTCTGTGGGCCGCTTTTAAATAATCATAAGTCCACAGGCTCATGTGGGCTTGATAGAGTATTTCATTAGTGTGGACTATTTATAACTCCTGAGTCTCATGTATTTTTTTGTTCCACCCTTTATAATAGAGAGATAAGGGCATAAATATAAAACCCTAATTTTAATGCTATATTAAATATATATAAAGGAGCAGCTGCTGAGGAGATGATTAGAAATGTGCACCTACATTTACAAAAGGAAGTTTTTTCATTAGTTTCTGAAATTAATTGGTAGTTTGCTGCAAAGCTTTGAGCCGAGAAGCCACCTTGGAGAGGAGGCTGCAGCAGAAGCCATGGCGTGACCTTTCACCCTTGTCCCTCCCTCCCTTCCTCTAGCCTTTTATTTCCTCTCCCTCGTGCCTTGTTCTTGAGAGCGCCAGCAACAGTTGTATCGCAATGGTTGCCGGGGCAACCAGCGTCCATGTCACCTTGTGATTTTTTGCGAGAAGGATTGATTGACTGAGATGAGGGTAGTTGTTGATGGGGGCGGGGGCGCTGCAAGCATCAAAGGGCTACACGCAGTGTTTTTTTTTTTTTCTGTCCACCAGTAGGCTGACATTATGCAGAGAGGTGTATAATCTCAGTGACACTCCATGCCTTGGGTGAGGCCGAGTGTTGTCTCGGGGAAGGGTGCATAATGAGAAGCCCTTCTTTAACCCCGCAGCCATAAACAAGCTCTGCCGCCGCCTCTTAATTCTGTTTGACCAAGGACGAAGCTGATTAGTCCGCTTCATTTGTGCATTTTTTAAGAGCGTATCTCAAGAGACAATCCAATCAAATGTGAATTAAACACCATTAAAGACCCACAACCTGTGGATGGATGTACGTTTGGATCTATTGTGATAATTATTTTCACTGCTGCCTATAATAGCTGCCTTCAGTTAGCGAGATTCTTTTTTTCTATTTCATGTGTTGGATTCTTCTAAATCCCCATTCACTGAGCTCAGAACATACTTGGTTTTAATTGAAGAAGAAAAAAAAAACAGATTCCCAGATGTGTGCCTTGCCGAGGATTAAAGCGCAACCATTTTCTTCATCTGCATCATTTCACTTATGTCGGTTTCATTGAGCTATAATTACCCACCGGGCTGAATGTTCTCCAGTGTCATCCGCACAATAGGAAATTCTGGCGTAATAGCTCATTATAATGTCTGGCTCATTAATTGAGATCAGTTATTTGAATAATAAATATGACATGATGGGGCTGCTCCTTCAGATCCTATGGGACGCTGCTAAAATGGAACACCATTAGATGAATTAAGATGATGCCTAACACATTTCTACAATAACTACGGAAATTACACTCTGAGCACATATTGTAGAAGTACATCTTAAGGCAGGTCTGGGATGGTTTATCAAATTCAACATTTTGTTGAATTTTGTTTGATGTCATTTTGATATTTTCCTATTGTGAGAATATGATATATTACATACAATCAGGTCGACAGGGCTTGAAATGTATCCCATAGACTAGACATGTTTTAATGTGATTGTTTCTATTTTAGATCTGCATGTAATACAACAGTATCATGTGGTTTACAGCCAACAGGATGTTAGTAAACATAATTCCATGTAATGCATCTGCCTCCCTCCGTAGTTCTGTCCTCCACAGGAAACAAATTGTTTCCTGCTTGCAAGGGATCCTCAGGAAATGATGCGTGCCCCAGCAATGTCCCATTGCACCCAGTCTGCAACGTACATTCATTTGCGCTGCTCTGTGTTTTACGAAAGCTCCTTCATGCTTAAGATGCATGCAGATTTATGTGCAATTATTACCGAGCTATATAATTGTTGAAAATGGGACACTGCAATCATTTGCATTCTATGTGAACGCACGACTTGCAAAAATAATTTGTTGAAATAGGACCCGAGATGTTACTGTGGAACGGGTAGCATGCATGCGTTTTTGGATAATGTGAATGACAACTGTGAAGGCAGTTGCAATATTTTTTCCTTTACAGTTTTTCTTCTGTTATTTAGATATAATATAACTGTTGATTTTTTTCATGTATCAACTTTTGGAGTTTTGACAATGCCAGTTTCCCTTTCCTTTGACGTCAATGACATATTAGCAGGGTAGGAAATGTAATACGCAGCACAGTTCTTGTCAGAGCGCACTCTGCTGATTGCAGAAACTGCTGCTCGCCACAATGTGTTAGGACAAACAACCACCAATACAGCACTCGATGGGATTTTTGTTGCATGCGGCTCACCAGTGGGTTTGTGTGCAGTCTGCATTTTGCTCCCTGGGATCTGACAATGACACAAATCAAGAAAATCATGGTCCTCTGTGGGTGGTTAGCTCATTCTGGTTGATTCCCTCCCGGTCAGAAGACATACGCTGCAATTTTGCCTGAAATGAATCAATGCACAAATAAGATTTAGTGGATATTAAAGTCAGCATTTGGGGGGTGGATTTATTTTATTTGTTCAAATCTTGCAGCTTAAATTAAGTTTTAGACAGCACAGGGTGTGCTCAGGTGACGCTTCCACACCTAATATCATTCCGTAGCCATTAAGGGCAGAGCTTGACTGACAGCTCAGCACTGTTATCAGCCTCTAAGCTTATCATATGTTGCACCCTGTCAGCTCATAAGGACACATTGCATTGCCAGCCCTATGCCGTAAAATGCAAGGTTAAGTACAACATCCTAGCGCTAATTATTTACCGTTAGGACCGGATTCGTTTTTTGCGTCACCAGCCTTTTTTTGGACAGGCACGGAAAGACATGTTGCTTCAATTTTGCAGACGAGGGGTGGGTTGGGGGGGTGGATTAAGGGTAGCGCAGGATTGTGTTGCCGGTAAGCCGTGAAGAAAGAGAGAGAGGGGCTTTTTAAAGACGCCGACTGTGGAGAGCAGACACTCAGTGCCCTGTGCCGGGCACCACCAGCTGGGCTTGGCACAGCATCAACATCATTAGCACCAATGCTCCCTCAGCTTGTATAGAAGCCTTTTGTGGGGGTGTACAGGCAGGAAGAGACAGTCAATAAGTAAGATTTCCTTCTGAGTCTTATATAATACCATCTTAAATTTAGAAAATGGAACAATTCAGAATCAGCTGGATGGTTGGACTTTTAATGGGAAGAATAGCATAACGCAGACGGCCTGTTTTAGATGGACCAGCCAGGACACCTTTCATGTTGTGATAGCACTAGCATCAAGACAATAAAATGTTTATATTTAATGCATTATATTTTTCTATATTTAATGTAATTTTCATACTCGCAAAAAGCCTGGAAGAAAACAACTATTTTTTCCTATTGCAGCTTTTTGTGTAAAAAAAAAAGTGTAAACAATGGTGTTTGGCTTGTTTTTGTTACAAAACAGCACCACACTAGTCTTAATGGCTAGCCATATAGCAGGTATGGGACATATAGGTGTTTTTTGATGTGATATAGACCCTGGGGTCATGGTCACAATATTGGGTTGCCTTGGGGAGGGGCGGAGTGGGCCAGTGGGTCGTGACAAGCCATCTTCCCGTGGGAGCCAGCCCTCCCACCGACACACAAAACACACAACAAGGCAAACATACACCTTATACCTGGAAGAATAAATAATAAAATAATCTTCAACATTTACATATTCATTTACTTATTATTCCAACCTTCCATCCATCCACCTTGTATACCGCTAATCCTCATTAAGGTCACAGATACACTGGAGCCTGTCCCACATAGACAACCATTCACACTCATGGACGATTTAGAGTCTTCAATTAACCTAAGATGCATATTTTTGGACTGTGGAAGGAAGGAGGAGTAGTCGGAGAAAACACACAAGTGGAGAACATGACATTTGAACCTTCCATCACCTGACTGTGTGGCCGACATGTTAACCACACTGGCTATTACAATCCTAACATTATTATTTTATCCAATAAGTTAATATGATATTGTATTTAAAGTCACACACTGCTGTGTGTTGGGCGCATTCTCGGCAAATGCGCAAAAAGGTACACATAACTCCTGACAGTTTTTGACAAAAAATCTGTTTGTTGTTGTATCGCATTGTTGTATTCATGTTACTACAAAACATGAATCTAACTAAATTCAGGTTGAAGTCAAATCATATAAAAGTAGCCTTTAATGGATCAGGTCAACATCTTCAGTTGTAATCTCTGACACACTAGTGGGGCCCTAATAAATACTGCTTTGGGGCACCCCAGGGTATGCTGTGGTCGCACAATGTCGATTCTAATAACGTATTTCACATTTACTGCAAATTTTTCCCTTTTTTTTTATTCCAAATAGTTCCATCTCAGGGGTATTCAGAGTTACAGGTTGGAATGTATTTATTATTTTTCTGCAGATACATCCATGTAAGTCCCCACATTAGTTTGTTTTCAAGAGTTTTACCGTGTTAACGATTATACAACAGGCACCTCTGCACCCTACCAGCTAAACCGGCCTTGAGGCACTTTCGAGTGGAAGAAAAAGGTCATCCTGTTAAAGAGCCTTTTAATAAGTTATACCAGGCGCTACCATGGTGGTGGTAATTGGCGAAAAGGGAGCAGCCTGCTGTCACACAAGGATCCACACCGCAGCCTTTTAATTCTATGATCAAATTAATATGATGTTTCATAAACCAATAGGAACATTTGAACTGTGCCTTAGGTGCCTGTAGGCAACGTCTTATGTATTGCATGTCAACAAAATATGCATTCCTCTCATTTTATCCCCTCTCTGCTGCATCCACTTTCAAGCACACTTACATTTGAATGTGCTTTCCCATAAAACTGCGCCATCAGTGGATCTATTACCCATGGGTCTTACTTTCCTGTGACAAAAAGACACAAATTCATAAATAAAAAAGACTGCTGTCAGACTGTGGGAATACAAAATGAGCTAGTAGGACGCCAAAGACACCAAAGAAGACAAAAATGAGGTTGTGGTAATGGAAAAGTCCCTTTCTTTGATAATGTAGTAAAAGCAGTAGCAGGAAGGATAGATGGGAGGCTATTGGAGGAAATATAAAGCGGGTAAAAGCAGGTATTGACATAGCTGCAGTTAGAGAAAGAGAAGAAAAGGAGATATGGTGCTGTGTGATGCTGCATTACTCACCTAAATCATCTGACAAGTGCCCGCTTAGAAACCTGAAACAGCCACAATATGCCTTATAAATCATTTCTCTTTCTCACATTTCAGCTTTTTCAACACATTCTTCCAGTACTGTGCAAGCGCTGGCATTGCAGCAACTCACTTTTATGGGCAAATGTGACTCACACAGTAAGGCGGCGTACGGCTGAATGGCTACATCGATAATGGAACAGGGCCAAAAAACAACAAACAATGAAACGAGGTGTTAGAAATAATGTTAACACAACTGCAAACCCTATGGAATGTTCTTTCACTCACTGCTTGATAAATTGGCCGACATTTCAGTGTAGCAGAGCTTAGCTTACCTTAGCTTTGCTTTGCTTAGTTAATGAAACTGAGTAAATATAACTCAAAAATACTGTTACATCTCAGTGTAGTGCAGTGCAGTGTAGTGTAGCATATCTTAGCTTGCCTAAAAGAGTTAAAATAGACGAAAAAATAATGCTAAAACATAATAGATTTTTTTTTACACATAGCTTGAAGCAGCCAGGTCTGCAAACAATTAACTGCAATAAATAAGGAATTACTGTAATAATAATAATAATAATAAGTAGCAATAAGTTATTTTATTCGCCCTTTTTGCATTTTCCATGCGCTAAGCTGCCACTTTCACACATACAGTTATGCAGGTATTCTATTAGCTTCTCTGTAGGAGACAGTGTCCTTGCCAAAGACCAAAGTGCTGACAATCCCCACCATGTAAACACCACATCCAAGAGTCCAAATATTACTTACATCTTTTTGCATTAATAATTGCTGTTATTGTGCAGAAAACACTGCACATGCTGTTCACAGTCATACATTAAAAAAAAAAAAAAAAAACAGTATTATACCCACAGCGGTGTTTGTGAATTAAATACCGGCATCCAGTGTTTAGTGGAGCGACGCACGTGCATATGAACTTGCTAATGAAATGAATAATTAGCCCACTCGTCTAGTAAATCATCAAGTCCCACGGGTGCGTCTGTGAAGCGAGAGCGACTGCGGCTCAGAGAAAACAACCAGCTTCCTTTCTCGGTGGCAGACTGTGACGCTGATGGCCGCTGTTAGTGTGGTAGTATGTGTGTGGTGTTGTTGCTATGTGGCTGGCAGCTGCAAAGCACTGATGCATGGTGATAACGGGTCAGGCTTAATCTCGTTAAGGCTAATCAGATGTATATGATATGTAGAAATCACTGCAGCTGCACTACATGTCCATCACTGGACTGGTAATGTATGTGTGTATGTATGTGTGTGTGTGTGTGTGTGTATACACTGATGAACGCTGGGAAGACGAGGTGAAACGAGAAAGAGGGATGTCATTTTTCAGAGTGCTACATTATCTGAGGAATTATGGAATTATGCACAGGTGGATGGATGACGTGAATACTGATGCACTAAAAAGGAATATATTTGTATAAATGTTCACATAGCAGACAGAGCGGCAGAGTTTTCACTCGTCCTATTCCAAATGAGGAAGCCGGATGCACCTTTGCTAAATGAGGCATGCCTCGGGGGAGTTGGGTTTTGTCATAGAGAGAGTGTGTGTGTGTTTGTGTAACATACACACCTCTTATAGAGCCTTTATTTGTTTAGTGTCTCACATATGCTGTGGGGTTTTGGATGGAGCAATAGGAGAAGAAGTAAAGAACCAACCACTTCGACAAGTGGAAAATTAAAAACAAAAAAAGAATATGTTACTTCGGGGTGGAACGAAACACAAAATTCATGATTTGATACATTTGTGTTACGGTTTGATACTATTGCCTTTTTTTAATTTGAATTTTATTGAAATTTCCAACATTTTTCTCACCTTAAAAGTGCACTTCAGCTGCAGACTTAGCACCATGTGATAAATAAATGTATCTGATGGATGCATCCTTAGCTGCAAAGTAAATATTACAAAAAAAACATTTTTTTTGTCATATCAAATTAAGTTAATGAAACGATTCATGCTATATTTTGTACAGCATTATTAATATGAATGTATTCAAGATTAGTCACTTTTCACAGTCACATTTCAGTTTCATTTTGGCGTACATACGTGCTGGCTACATGCGAAAATGGCTAAAATCACAAGAGACGCTCACGTGGGCTGCATGAATTTTGCAACCCACATACAGCAAAGCCCGTAGGAAGAAAATTTTGATATCCACCAGCTGTACACTCTGGTTCGCGGTAGTCTCTCTGCAGCCGGGTTAGCGCCGTTAGCGCTTCCAACTCACGTTCCCCATGACGACAGACGGTAAGCATGGTTGATGCCATCTTTATATAGCAACCTTTATACCATTTTTTCCGCTGTTCACTCCCGCTATGCAGCCTCGATATCTCTGCGAGGATAGCCGATCATTTGGCTCAACGCTAACAGCTGCTCCCGTGTGTCAACAATGCCGCAAACGGCAAGCTACAAACGTAATAAGATGAACATCCATAGCTGCACACTTGCTTAAAGGGTCGGTATGTCACAAAAACAACAAGGAAATAATAAATAAAGCACAATTAAACACTAAAAGTGGCACAGGAGTCACAGAGCTGCTGTAACTAGCTTGGAATCGAGCGGCGCCATATTGAAACATGATACCTCTGCATCAAATCCAGTCTATATCGATATGAACAATATGTTTGTTTTGATATTTTAGAAAATATCGATATATAGCCCAGCTCTAGTGTAAAGTAAGTATCGTATTAGTATATTTTATGGTATAGGATACAAGATAGTATAAGATTTGATGTGGGTATCTGATCCATGATGGCTGAACAAACAAGTAATGCTATCAAGGTAACAAAGGGTAAAATACAACAGTCACATGCAATATTGTACAATAATTGTTCATAATCAATTCATACCTAATAATGGGCCATAGTCAACCACGAATCAGCGACCATTTATAAATGAATCATTTTTTGAAAGTCTGCGATACAGTGCAGGAGCGATATTCAAACCACCATGTATAGTTTGTGACCTTATTTACTGTTCTGACACCTAAAACAGTATTTTACAATACTTTCCTATTGTGACAAGACACACACTTACACACACATACACAAAACATATTAGTATAAACCGGAAAGTGGGCCAGTTCAGATTGGATAAGCACTAAATTGCATCCAGACGATGAGAGGTGGAAGAAAAAGTACTTTGTGCTGACACTATTTCATTAAAACTCTGTGGCTGTTTTATTTTTCTTATCAACACAGGATGGCTAGCTGAAATTGAATAATGTCACATGATTCCAACTGCTTCTGTCAAATACACAGTTCCCCCAATTGTGTCCAAATATTGTACTGACATTACATAATTATATTTTGCTATCAATCTGCCCACACAAGTATAAGCAAACTAATACACAGGAACCTTGGTTAGCATCAGTCATTCATTTTATTTGTAAAACTATGAAAATGGGTTTTGTGTTAAAATTTGTGATGACCGTTGATGTAACGTCCGGTTCCATTTTGTGAGATAGCCCATAGGATGCTAAGAAGGGAGGATGTTTTGGGATAAAAAAAAAAAAAAATACATCAAAAACACAGTTGTACACAGCGTAGTAACAACACCAGAAGATGTACACTAACCAAAGAATGCATGCTAACCGAGGCAAAATTGTGGCGTAAATTTTTCACATTAACAGAAAAGCATGTGAACCAGGGCGATGCTAACCAAGGCTACCAAATGCTAACAATGCCTTATTAACTGTCGCGCAAGTGAAAAAAAATCTAATCGCTAATGTGATGTAAAATAAGACGTAATAAAGCAGTTGGCAGCTAGCATCTAGCACAGGGGTCAGCAACCTGCGGCTCCAGAGCCGCATGTGGCTCTTCAGCCTCTATTGTGGCTCCCTTTGCGATGCTTGAATAATTTTAACACCCGAGTGGGGAAAATGCACGTCTTTTGTAATGAGTTTTAAAAAATCCAACTTTGTCTGAGACCATGAATGCATCCTGAGTGAGTTCTGACTGCTATCCAGTTCAGTACATGAAGAAAAACAAGTAATACTTACCTACAAATCTAAAAAATAAATTCGAGATAATTTAAAAACAGTGGCATGGGAACTTGTTTTTACGTTTACAGTAGTTTACACATACATTTATGTAAGTTTATCTCCAAAACTAGCAAGAGTACTCCAACTCGTCTTTTCTTATCTGAACTACTTTGATACCCCCAAATTCCCTCCAATGTTGTTTTAAACATACTATATGTTTTGCGGCTCCAGGCTATTTTTCTTCAGTGGGCATTGGGTAAAATGGCTCTTTTCATAGTAAAGGTTGCCGACCCCTGATCTAGCACAAGAACAACTAACACTGCAGTTTACATTTTTACTCACTTAAATGTGCTTGTAAATGTACTCCGTGGGTATACTTAGTACTTCAAAGTACTCCATCCAAATGAAAGTCCTTTGTTTACATAAAACCTCTCGAAATCATATCAAGCTCAACACAACGCAGCTAAACCAGGAAGTAGAACCTGAGATCAAAGTCAAATTGATAACAGCAATTAGCATGCCGCTAACATCAGGTATATTTTACAAATATGGGGCTTTCAAAGTCCATGGTGCGGCTGTAATTTTGGGAATGAATCTCTACAATTAAATATAAAACACAGCTATCCTTTTAAAGACGCACAAATGAGACAAAAAGAGCGTTTTTCTTCTAGTAGTAATATGTGTGGAATTGTGTGATTTCATATGTAAGACGGCACAAGAGCGAGGCATCTAGCCTGAAACCTTTCCCCTCAGCTTCTGAGTGTCCCCGGTGGTTGGAGATTGGTTTCACTTAAAGCACTTAAAACAGCCCTCAGGAGCCATGCTTGGCTCTGAAATAAATATCCAGATAACACTTGGATTGTTTTCAAATGGAATGCAATCTGCCAGAGATGTTAGCCATCATTTCGCTTTTTTTTTCTCCCCGTGATCTGTCCCTCGTTCACTGGAGGCCAACGCTTTTTTGTTTCCATCAGAAGCCAGTGCTTTGAGGAATTGGATGAATATGGTAACTATGTACTGGGAATGCAAATAAACAGTAAAGTGGCAAAATCATTCCAAGAAGTTGCGGTGCGCACACAGAAACGATTTGAATAATTAACAATGGTGCGAGACAGGCTAGGGAATAGTAAGACTGATGAACACATTGCTGCCTTTTGTCCCTCTAAGGGATGTTTACAGGAAGGAAACTATTTACTTTAATGAGCCACATCTGTCAAGTGTTGTGTCGTTTAGAGATGACTCTGTCAATCACTAATGGACCTCAGACCAAGACACATCATCCAACATGAAAGATACCATAAATACTGCATATTAAAAAAAATACATAACAATGCTAATTAGCACAATTTATCATTCCAATAATGTATCATAATAACATCATTACATTTGTAAAAAAAAAAAAACAATATTTGTATATTATCATCCATTTCCATCACATTTTTCAATTACATGTTATAGTCAGGCTGCACGGCGTAAAGTGGCTAGCACACAGGCCTCACAGCAAGCAGACTCGAGTTCGATTCGACCCTCTGCCATCTCTGTGTGGAGTTTGCATGTTCTCCCCGTGCATACGTGGGTTTACTCCGGCTTCCTCCCACATTCCAAAAACATGCTAGGTTAATTGGCGACTCCAAATTGTCCATAGGTATGAATGTGAGTGTGAATGGTTGTTTGTCTATATGTGCCCTGTGATTGGCTGGCGACCAGTCCAGGGTGTACCCCGCTTCTCGCTCGAAAACAGCTGGGATAGGCTCCAGCACCCCCTGCAACCCTTGTGAGGATAAGCGGTAGAAAATGAATGAATGAATGTTATAGTCATTCTTCGCTATGTATATTGCTGAATATCGCAACATCACGCGGTATCAAGTTGACAGTATCTGTAACTCGTGTGCGACTGAGAGGTGGCGTGCTTGACGTCAGCTAGCTAGAGCTTAGCAGCAGGTGAGCAGTGTTGAGAGTGGTTGTCAGCAGCTCCTGTGTGAACGTTCACCATAGGCAACGCAATGCGTATGAATCTAAGTTTACTTAGATTTGGTAATATATACGTGTAAAGGTTACTATAGGGGTGTTATTTCATGTCTACAGGTCTCTAATAATAAGTAAAAGTGTATCTATAAGCTTTTCTATGCTCTACCTATGAAAATATTCCATGTATTAACATTGAAACCTACTTTGCATGAATTCACTTATTGTGGTCTGCAGCTTCCCTTATGTACCCTGCATGTTACATGGAGTCTGCCACCCTGGGTGTCCCGTCTGGACTGGTTGCCTGGCTTGTGTTCCCATCTCTCTGGGGGACAAGAACACCCATCAGGAGTCATTAGTTTCCACGGCGACAAGCGAACCTACCACTTGGAGAGATTCTCCCTCGTGCCTGGTTTCTCATTGCCACATTGGACGGCGTTCTGGGAATTCTACTGACATGATCATCACACACTGTGCTGATTGCGTGCCATTTCTTTTTTGGAACAACTCCTAAAAAAATGTATTTACTCACATTATTATTCCAATACTCCCACAAAGGTGTATAAGGATTGTTTTTATGTGGAGAACATTTGAAAACCACAACACACACGATTTGTCTTTTAACCTAGTAATAAACTAGTGATTCATTATAACTAGTAGTTGACTAAAATTTTAGACTGCTTGAATTATTTTTCCTGGTCAAGATAGATGTTCACTTGACCCCTTGTTGCTGGGCAGATTTTGTGGGACACAATAATTTCTCTATAATAAGGAAATGACACTGTATTCGTTATGAAAACATTGTTATTTATCATCGGACAGGTAGATTGATGTTAAATTAGTTGAAGGTACCTAAAATTAGCAAAAAGTGCCGTGTTTACATGAACTTTTTCAAGATAGTGCATGATATGCTACCTGCTCACCCAGGAAAATAGAAAACTTTGGATATAAGTTTAATCGACTTTTCCAAACCTATCAGCAAATGTCAAGGTGTAACACTATGTCAGTTCAGTTCTGTTTTGCTTCTATATGCTAAATAGGCTATTATCTATGTTTGATATATTTGTTGCTCAATTTATGCTTTACTATCAAGTATTTCAAAAATATTATTGAATAAGATGTGTTTTCTGGGCCACACAGCTAGGAGACGAGAGTTCGATTCCACCCTCTGCAACGTGCATGCGTGGGTTTACACCGGGGACTCCGGTTTACTCCCACATTCCAAAAACATGCTAGGTTAATTGGTGACTCCAAATTATCCATAGGTATGAATGTGAGTGTGAATGGTTGTTTGTCTATATGTGCCCTGTGATTGGCTGGCGACCAGTCCAGGGTGTACCCCGCCTCTTACCCAAAGACACACCCTGCAACCCTCGTGAGGATAAGCGCTAGAAAATGAATGAATGAATGAATATAGTGGGCAGCACACTGGATGTATTTTTCCAAACGTTCCCATCACTTCGCATTGCCATTCACTTCATCGCCAAGCTATTTTCACCACAGCGCCATCTGCTGGATGTGCTGCAGAATCCTTAAAGATATGCCCTCCCTGCTTGCAGACGGACGCAGCTCTGATGTACGACGCGGTGCACGTCGTGGCCGTGGCGGTCCAGCAGTCGCAGCAGATCACCGTCAGCTCCCTGCAGTGCAATCGCCACAAGCCGTGGCGCTTCGGGGGGCGCTTCATCAGCCTCATCAAAGAGGTACTGTAGCGTGTCGCCGACCTATGACCTGCGAGCTGCTGTGCCGTGTTACTTTGATGAGAACAGGCTTCTGTGTGAAAATTCCACTGATTTTTTTCTCTTTTTTTTTTTTTAATGTGACTAAAAAAAGCCCACGAGTATATCTAAAACATCTCAATTACTTTCATGAACAGCAATATGCATTACATTACTTTTCTATCTTCAGTGCACATCTCCATCCATGTTTAAATCAAAGCCTAATTAATTCTACTGCGGGTCAGCGGCTTGCTAGCTTTGTTCTTCCGGCTCTTTCATTCTCTGTATGTTATCATTGCAGGTAATTTTCTCTATGGGCCCATGTAGTATCGGCCCACCCTTCCCGCCCTGTCATCATGCTACTATCGCTCTCTATGCACGTCTGTTGATTCTGTGGCTTTAAAGTAAAACTTGCAGATGATGAACTCATCACGTTTTTTTCCCCTCGCAGCTTCACTGTCTCTCGTTAAATTACTGCGGCAGACAGCGAGGGGAGAGCAAGGCCCAGTGCATGATTGGGAAATAAAATGAGATGGTTAGAGGTTAGATTGATATTGTTGGAGAAAGACGGAGGTTCAGGTTGATGAAACGACTACACTGAGTGGCTGAGGATTTTCATTATCATTATCAACATTATGTTTATAGGCTCACTGGGATGGCTTGACCGGCCGCGTTCTCTTCAATCAGACCAACGGACTTAGAACAGATTTCGACCTGGATGTCATCAGCCTGAAGGAGGACGGACTGGAAAAGGTGCGGTTGGTGATTTTCATGTTGTATCAATGTAGGAGAAGGCCAGGAGAAGCTATTAAATGTTCTTAAAAAAAACATTTGTAGGATTTAGTATAAATATCTCAATCAATCAATGTATTTATATAGCACCAAATCACAACAACAGTTATCTCAAGGCACTTTATGGAGGTCTCATTCATGAATGAACTAACTGAAACCCCATGAGCAAGCATTTGGTGACGGAGGCAAGGAAAAACCTTGAACAGAACCTAGGCTCTGTGGGGCAGCCGTCTGTCTCGACCGGTTTGGGTGAGATATAAAAATAGCGTAGAGGGGTAGATAGTACTCAAAGCCAGAAGTCTTAGTCTTAGTGCAAGAAACATGGAGGGGTGTGTCTGATACATATCAGCATATCAGGGGGTCGATTCTTAGCAAAGAGGTAAGTTTTGATTGTGGGGGGGAGATGATGCCAAAAGATCTTCCTCAAAATCTAAGATTAAAACGTGGTTCAGAAAAAAAATGTCTTGCGGGCACTAAAAATTAATCCATTAATCAATGACACAATGAAATTAAAATCAATGTGATCATTTTGCCGGCTTCAGTATATTGCCATTTGCATGCGTGTCTGTTTTCCAGACAGGAGGTTTCAGCACCTTGGCACATTTGTTCATAGGACAATGGCATGAATGGAATTAGCATATTTTTTCATTGTTCTTTTGTTAAAAGTAATGTTAAATTCTAGCCTTGTCTCGTGATACCTCTATATTGTACATTAAAACAGAAAAAAACAGGGGTACTAAAATGGTAACTATTTTTGGTGCCCCCTGGAGGTCACGCTAGCACAATTATCTTATCTTATCTATATTGCCTAAAGGACCAGCCAGCTCTGCTACGAGGTACTATTCCTAGTACCAATACAAGAAATGACAAGAATAATCCAACATTAATATCAGCAGTATTACTGTATACTCCTTAATCTCCACTTTGATGCAGCACCTTTTCATGGTGACCTCAGTCCCATTTGGATAAAATTCATTTTTTACAACCACATGCTGAGAAACGTCCCTCCTCCCCCATTGTCTTCTGTTGTTCTTCTTTGTTGTAGAATATTCCGACTAATTTCTTGTGAGAACATATTTTGTATCTGAAAGAAAACAAGTGTGATGCTGAACTCTCTTAACAGATTGGGACATGGGATCCTCCAAGCGGTCTGAATATGTCTGAAACTCACAAAAGCAAGACATCCATCACCGATTCTCTGGCTAACAAATCCCTGCGTGTATCCACCATACTGGTACACAAATCAAACTAAATTCACACAAAATGCCACAAGGTGACTGTTTCCTCACATGATTCATTCCATCTGTAGGAGGAGCCATATGTCATGTTTAAGAAGTCGGATAAACCACTGTACGGAAATGACAGATTTGAAGGTTACTGCATCGACCTGCTAAGGGAGCTCTCCGGAATACTGGGCTTCCAGTACGAAGTCCGATTGGTTGAAGATGGCAGGTACGGGGCCCTGGATGAGGGAACAGGCCAATGGAACGGGATGGTGCGCGAGCTTATGGACCATGTGAGTCTGCAGTTGCCATCCTTTCCCCTAGCTATCCTCTGAACACATTAAAGAAACAATAAGAAATACATGTAACCTACATGTAACATACTCTTGTTTGTAATAAGGGGAATAACAACTCCTCTATTGCTATAGTGACCCCCCCCCCCACTTTGATAATGTAGCCATCCTTAATATTGGTGGACCAGCCAGGACGCAATGACACAAGAAAGGTTACACCGCTTTATAAAAAGGTACCAACATTAATGACGAGTCCTAACTTTAAATGCATTTATGTGAATTTTTATATATTTATATACATATATAGCTCAAAATGACACAAGAAAGTAGCAAAAAAACGATGTTTTTGTATATTTGTATTAATGCTTAAATTTTTTTCTGTATTTAACTTTTTTCAAACTGTATTTCAGGTGAAAATAAACTTTTAGCATAATAAAAAAAAAAATAATGACGTAAAAGCACAGGCAGGACTCGCAGGCTACTGTGGGTTTAAAAAAATGTCCAACGTGTGGTCATCAAACAGAACGACGTGCTTACTCGTGGTTCAACAAAATCAGGACTAAAAAATTCAAGCAACACAAATCAACTACTACTACTACAAGGGTTATAATATGTGAAAACTTAACACATAACTTGTGTAACAAATGTCCGCAAGGCATGCTGGGCATTATAGCGGCAACAACAATATCAACTATGAATTATGTAACATCAGATATGTGAACTTTCCTGACGCAATCAGGCAAAAAAATGTAACAAACACGAGAGAGTACCACAAGCTACCCAGCATGCCTTGCGGCGGGAATATATGGGTGTGATTTTGGCTTTGTGTGTCACGTGTTGTTTTTGATCACTTTTTTGTGCACGCTACCGACTATTTCCTGTACGACTCAAGCATTGCAAGTCATTTTGGGTAACAAAATCCTGAAGAAGAAAATTATAACTCTTCAACATACTTGAAAAGACTATACATAAAAACCTCAGTGTGAACTCTTTGCACCGAGGAAAAAGCTCCAATTCCTCTCAGATGAATCTAATCCCGAGAGCGCTGCCTTTGTGACTCACCTCTGACACCACTTAAGGAAGATCAAATATATAAGCTGTAATTTCCATTAAAAATAAATAGAGAGGTTGCTAATCTAACTGAACTAATGACCCCGATTATTTCCCCCGTCTGCTTCGACTCTTCCTCCTGTACGTATACTGACCTCACTGGGTGTCGACAGAAATCAGATGCTAATTTCATTTGTCTCCCCAGCTTTTTTTTTTTTTTTAATCAGTGGAGTCAAAGATATAACCGTTTTGCCCCTTTGGTGTCACTGCAGAAAGCCGACCTGGCAGTAGCTCCCCTTGCCATCACCTACGTGCGAGAGAAGGTCATTGACTTCTCCAAGCCCTTCATGACGCTGGGGATAAGTATCCTGTACCGCAAGCCCAACGGCACCAACCCAGGGGTCTTCTCCTTCCTAAACCCCCTCTCACCTGATATCTGGATGTATATTCTGCTGGCTTGCTTGGGTGTCAGTTGTGTGCTGTTTGTCATAGCCAGGTAACATGACACTTTCCCTTCCTCCCTCCCTTACATGGTTTCCTTTGTCCTGGAAATGTTTGCCACATATTTATATTACAGATATCATACCGGGTCCTAAACTCACTGCAGGAAAAAAAACTTTAGACTGATATTTTTATAGTGTTTAGTCAATAGTTTCAAAAGTACACTCGCTGTTTTGCTTTAACAACCATTAAAACCCATTCCATTTTAAGCATTCAATGGAAAATCAATGGGAACTAAACCCTGCCGCTAAAAGTATAACTCTAATGGTAACACCTTTTTTAATGTAAGCATATGCTTGAATGGTAAAGTTGTTCATTGCGACCATGTGTCATTATGCTAAGAGTCCACTGGGCCGGCGCCAGTTGGTGCCAGTTCGCGCCAAAGATTATGTGATTGGCGTTTAGTGGCTCGCTGTGGTGCAGAATTATGTTCGCTCGGCATGTTGCCATATTGCCGTTAATTCGGCGCCACAGTGAGCCACTACGTGCCAATTACATAATCTTTGCCGCGAACTGGCACCAAATGGCGCCGGCCCAATGGACTCCTAGCAACACTGGCGCAACTTGGCTTGTGCCATTACATTCCAGTGGATTCCAATAGTGGATTGTTTGCGACATTTGGTTCTACTTGGTGGACACTTGCATCAAGCAATCGGCACGACAAAGATTTTAAACATTTTGAAAATTTCTTGCCGCCATTACGGTCCACCATGAGTCAATTGGGAGGCAGTTTGAGCCACTGCACGCCACTAGGCACCTTATTGGCGACACTAGGCGCCACAGCAAATTGCATTGACATGAACTGGCACCATCTGGCGCCGGCCCAGTGGACTCTTAGCATTATGGCTGCCTTCAGAGGACCATTCAAATCTAACGTCATGATTTTAGTGCACAATGGATAATATCACAATATGCTGTTAGATTATTAGATAATAATAAAGTTTAGCATGTCTAGTACAATCATGCAGTACAATTTTTCTGTCAAAATAAAAGAACAAACACATTCAGAAGGAAAAATTGACACATTTTCCCCAGGTTTTCCAGGGCCACATCTGGCTCCCGAGCATTGATGTGTTTTTTATGTAATAACAACAACATGAAGATAAAACGGTAGTATATTGTGGTTGATGGCTTTCCACTCCGGTGCGATACATTGTGGTAGTGTGCATTTCAAATAGAAAAAAAGTGAAAGAAAAATCAAAATTTTTCTGCATTTTATGTTGTCCATGAAATACCCCTCTCAAATTCAGTGGAAATTGGGTAGGTTACAAAAACCACAATCGCCTTTATTGTCATTTTATTGCATACAACAAAATTTGAGATGCAAAGATAAATATGTGACAAATATGTGAAGATAAAAACAAGGCAAACTACTGTTATGGTTTACAAAATAGGCTAATTCCTCACAACTGTGTAAAGCAAATTGCTGACACTGTGCAAGTTCTCCTTCCTGAAAGAAACCCCAACCCAAATCCATGACCTCTGGTAGAGAAATGTGCATCAACCCACCCCGATTGGGAAGGTCTCATGCACATTTCGCCAAATGTTACCGGCAAAATGATCACATGTGAGGAAAAGCAGCAACTGTCACCTAAGTTAGTTCAGAATATGCAAATCTGAGTATTTTGCAACCACGCTTGGGTAAGTGACGAGCATGCAATTATATTGATATTCATCTCATGAATGTAACAGAGTGCTTTTATTTCATTGTGCATGCATCGTGATTTTAATTGCAATCCACAGCGGTAAATATAGCTCTCGCACGCTATTTGACTTGGAAATGCTTATTTACTGCACGGCGAAGTCATTGTTCCAGTTCACTGGGATTCAGTTTTTTTCATACTGTAAGTGTTATCGATCAACCGCTTGCTAATGTATTACACAATCAAAAAAAGAAAAAATGTCATTTTCTTTCATCATTAGGTATTATGGCCACACTGAAATGAAAAAAGATACTCAAGTTCATCTATTATGAAAATTAAATATTAGATAAAGGTTATTATCTCATTTACCAAATATTAGATTTTTACACTAGTACAGTCATATTATGACATTTTATTTATTATATATATTTTTGGGGGGTAGTGTTCAAAATTTTGACTTTTTTCTCATAATATCAGGGCGCCAGTCTTACATCATTAGAAGTTTATCCTGAAAACATTACGACATTTTCATAGTGTTATTATGGCGCATATTCTGTAACAATCTAACTTTTTTTCTTGTTATGTTATTACAAAAGTGCCTCTCTATGGTCCATTATTAGTTAAAAAATATTGAAGGACAAGTCATATGGAGTATTCTGGACACTACCTTAACACTTCATCGAGTCAGCCATGACATGTCCGACATGACAGAGTGATTATTCTCCTATTCCACGTGGAAGTGGTAACTTTTTGGAGGTCAACTAGTTAGCATGCTATGCTTAAAACTCAAGCAAGCCTTCACAATGTGGTGTAAACAAAGAATAATGGGAGTGCAAATGTGACTATAGGGGTGCTAGTTCATGGCTCCAATAATGGTAAAACATGTTTTTTATGCTCTCACTATGAAAAGATTAAGTTTATTCATATTGAATCCTACTTTGCAGGAATTAACTTATTGCGTTTGGGTCTGGAACCAATTATCTACGATAAACGAGGAATGACTGTACATTACTCTCTCGTTGTAACATGTAGCTATTTTCATAACTCTATTCTCTAAATGTATGACTTAGAATAATATTAGATTAATATTAGAATAATATTATGATATTATGACAATACAACTTGTTACCGTCATGCTACGACACTTGAAACATCACAACATAAAGGCTATTAATAAAGACTAAAATAAAGACACTTTGTTTTTTGTAATGTTATGATGCTATTCTTGAAACATTATGACTTTTTTTAATCTTTATCATTATGAAGCTTTTTCTGGAGCAATCGACTTCATACTAGTCTAGAAATGTTGCCTTTTTCTCATAATATCATGAAACTATTTGTATGACTCTATTCTCAAAACTTCTTAACCTTTTCAGAGTAATATTATGAAGTTTCATCTTCATAAGTCATATTTGACTTATATTTGACACTATTTTCATTTTTTAGTGATATTACTATGTTCTCACAAAATGTTATGACACTATTTTTTTATCATAATATCATGAAGCTATTCCTGCTACTCTATTCTCATGATATAACTTCATTCTTGAATAACTCGTGACTATATTCGTCTTATAATTGTCCAGTTTTGTTTTGTTTTGTTTCATTTACATGCGGCTTTAACACTTCTTCTTCATGTGCAAATACAGTGTTTGGAGCTCATGACATTGCGGTCTTGCACAATAAAACACTGAACACTTGAAGCCCCTGCTGGGGATTCACAACATCTTTGAAGCAACTCTCCCTCACACACACACACATATATAGACTAGTATATATATTTTTATTTTTCCCCGACGGAGTACACTTCCATCTGAAGCTGGAGACAAACACTTGTCCCAGAGGACTCTCCCATATCTATTTGTGCTTGAACGGATTTCTCTCGTTATTAACAGCAAAAAATGATTTTCTCACATCGCATGCCTGTTTTGAGGTAAAAAAAAATGTCATGCTGCCCAGGAGGGTGGATGATTTAAATAGCATAATAGCATCTTTAGTTGTAAGTACTGCTTTTGAAGTCCACTGAGTGGCCGTTTAACACCCTGAACATTAAGTCCTCAGTCGGCCCGGGAGAGAGTCAACAGATCTATAAAAAACACACAGAGTAATTGAATCCAGCCGACAGTTAAAAGTGAGTGTTGTGAGGTAGCGAGAGAATGCTTTTAGCATTCTGCGTGCAATTTGACATGTGCTCGGTTGCGAGGAGGTGACCTAATGTCCGCATGTTCTTCATCCGATTCTTCCCGGTGAACGGCATGCCGAACACAGCCTGCAGGAATATAGACCCTGCTTCAGGCAAAGGTCATATAGAAGAGCCTGACACCCGCATGTAGAAGCTCAGCGGGTGGGACAAACCCAATCCAATCACGCGTGTGTTGTACAGATTTACACCCACACCTTTTATACAGCTCAGCACAGTCGCCTCGCATTCACATGTTCACCTACAGCGAGCCTCGGTCTGCAGATCTGCATTATACTAACATCTATGGCCTGCTACATAAATAAACCATCCCCTCAAGCAGCAGGTTTTGCATTTAATTGAGCCAATACCAGCACCGGACAAATGCGCACTGCTTGCACAGGCACATGTGCAAAACGTGCACGCATCACTGCAAGGCCATTGTGCATTTTCACTTAACTGTGACTCCAAGGAGACACAGCTCATTGACATTCTAGCAAATCAGCAGCGGTGATGGCGTTGACAGGAAGAATTATGGTGTGTAGCGGTGGCCATTTGCAATAAGATGGTTTTCAAGGAGAATGCTAAGAAAAGAGTTGATAAGGATACACCATGGGGGGGGTGCAAAAAAAAAACTCCAGTCCTGTAGGTGGCAACCTTTATTTAGATCTACGCAAAATGTACAAAGGTAAAATGTAGTTTTTGTGGAATTCAAAAAAAATTATGCGTTTTTTTGTTTAAAAAAAAATCAAATAAAAATTACATATAAAAATTGTGTTAAATTGCTTTTATTAAATAGGCTTCCTTATTGTCTGATATAGACTTAGACATTATTGATTGCTTAGTTACGGTAGCTAAATTGCTGGAAAAAAATGCATTGCAATATGAATAACATTTAATAAAATAAAAGTACAATAAACAACATTTGCACACTTCCAAATAGTGTGTACAAATATGGAAATATTGTATTGTAGAGATGGATGGCTTGTTGAATGTATATGTATATAAGGATTGTTAGGCAAATTCATCTTGCATTTGAATTAAATACCAAGTACATACTGTAGCGAAGGAAAGGGCTGGGTTTCAAGGGTTGGACAAACCGAACACCTGAAGGACCCCTCAACCTTGTATCAGCCATGTATCAAGCACTTTCGCACAAACTCAGCTCCTTGATGATTAACACTAACCCATTCACCTTGCACTAATGCTGTGCCACTTTTACTGAAGCTAATTAATAAGAAATGTCCACGACCGACCTAAAGACACTAACAATCAGCCGAGCCGCCTGAAGGGGACAGCTAACAGTATATATATATGTGTGTGTGTAATAGCCAGTAGGCCCATGGCCGGATGGAAGACACAACAGCTCCTGAGTCAGGGAATCCGAATAAGCTCCTAAGATCCTCACACACTGCGACATTATCACCAGTGACAGTGTTATTCCACACTATTGATCCGTTCTTACAATAAACTAAAGGCATTTGAGAATGCCAATAAGTTGATCTCAGTGAAAGCCTGAATGATTTGGTCTCTGCACAAGTTCTGACCCCGAAGCGACGCTACTGCATGTCTCTCACACACACATTTTGTTTATTCTTTCTCGCCTAAATGCATGTTCAGTTATGGAGGCTACTCTGAAAATGAAAATTGTTATATTACAAGAAAAAGTCTTAGTATTACGGGAACAAATTTGCAATAATATAGCGTGAAAAACATATGAAAAGCACTGTTTTATCCCAATATAATCCACATGCACAATTTTTTAAATAACATGCTACAATTGTGAGTGACTCGGTGGGTGGAAGCGTCAAAGAATGGCGTCTGTTGTTAAGGGTGGCAAATCAGCCTATCACTCTGCTGTGACTCAGATGGTAAAAGGCGTCTTTTTTCATTTGATATGACTGTGAAGTCTTTTCTGACCCATTGATAACAGCCAGGAGTGCAGCCAACGCGGTGCATTAAAGGACTTTCACATGAGAAGCCACTTTCAGGCAACTGTTAGGGCAACTTGGACGCTTTCCTTTAGAGAGGGAAACGTGTCTCAGTCAAGGAGGTTGTGCGCAAACGTGTCTTTTAGTGAACATCTAGTCTCGGTTTTTCCATACGGAGTGCAAGCCAGGTCGCAGGGAAAACTGGATTTGTAGTCACTTGGGTGTTATTTGTATGAACAAGTGGAATGGATTGGATGACCGTACACTCAAGTACCTTACACTATGACAGATTTATGATCATATTTTAGTAAATAATGATATATGATTATTTCTTCGTCTTTTTCTTTGGGCTTTCCCTTCAGGGGTCGCCACAGCAAATCAATCATCTTCTGCATCTGTCTTTCTCACACCGACTACCCTCATGTCCTCCTTCACTACATCCATAAACCTCCTCTTTGGTCTTCCTCTACACCTCCTACCTGGCAACATCCTTCTACCAATATATTCACTATCTCTCCTCTGGACATGTCCCAATCATCTCAGTCTGGCCGATAACTGACTTTATCTCCAAGGCCTCTAACATGTAATGTCCCTCTGATGTACTCCTTCCTGATCCTATCCATCCTGGTCACTCCCAATGAGAACCTCAGCATCCTCATCTCTGCTACCTCCAGTTGTGCTTCCTGTCTTATTTCTTTTTTTAGATTATAGATTATTTACAGTATCTAAACTCATATTCTAGTCACTTTATGTCTGGATTATTTATTATTTTATTTTAAGATTAAAAAAATATGACATTTGTTTGCACTTTTTTGTTATTTTTTTCTTAGGGATATGATTGATTTTAGGATTTTTCTCATGTTCAAAATAACAACTAAACAATGCTTAAAGCTAAAAAATAATACTTACTAAATAATACAATACTTAATTTCAAGACAATCCCAGAGAAAAACTAAACTCAAAACACATATGCAAGAACAACATTAAAAAGCTACAGCATTTCATTATGTGGAATCAAACTATGGAACGGATTGAGTAAGGAACTTAATATAATACAATACAAGGAGTTGATGTTTGCAAAATACAAGGAAGAGTCGTCATTTTATGTTATGTTGATGTCTATTATTATTTAAAGCCATTTTGATAGTTATATTTATGAACAAAAATCACCATTACATGACTATATGGTTACACTACCTTACACTTCATGTATTAAAAAATAAAGGAAGTGAATAAATATAATAAATGTAATAGTAACAGATGGGAGGTATAGGATTTAGTAAGCTTTGCTTCTTCCTACTCCTTTTGGCCATGTGGAGAAAGGAATATTATATTATAATATGTAATACTAAAATATGACTTAATTATTGAGACAGTTTTTTTTTCATTTCAGAGCAGCCCTAATACTTATATATATTTAATATATTTACTCCATGTGCTTGTTTTCAAATGTCACTGACATGTGTCTCTGTGCTCTCGTTCACAGGTTTAGCCCCTACGAATGGTACAACCCCCACCCGTGCAATCCAGACTCTGATGTAGTGGAAAACAATTTTACGCTGCTCAATAGTTTCTGGTTTGGAGTCGGAGCTCTCATGCAGCAAGGTAGTTGCCTCAGCCTGCGGTTCTCTCTGTATCCCACTGTCTCTCAGGGTTGGGGGTGTTTTGATCCAAGCCAGTAGCCACAGAGAGAAAGACCACCGGGATCTGATTTTAAAAAAAAAAAAAAAAAAAAAAAAGATTCCCTTGTATTAGAGTATTAATTTGATGATACCCAGTGTCCTCTCTGTGTTTGTGCTTGGCCCACCAGCACTTAGAGATCAGTGGGGTGTGGAGTCAGGACGTGAGGTTACCTTGGGTACATGCCTCTCTGGCCCGAACAGTCCTTCACTTCCGCACACTCACTGCTTGAATGCATGAAAACAACCTGTCTCCGGGACATGTTCTGTTTTTTTCTTCTGCATTATTCAAAGCACTCACTTGTGTCAGCGACGGGGAGAAAAATAAGTGTGTTCCAAATTCAACAATTATCTTTTCTGAGAGATTTTTTTTTCCAAGTGATTTCATCTTGAAGCGAACACCACAACCGCCTTCACTGAAGAAAAAAAAAAAACCTCAAGAGAGTTCTTGACTGTTTGACTGTTTTTGGAGCAAGAAATGTTATCTTGTTGTGTTTTGTTACGAGGTGCAAATAGAGCTCGACAAGTGAATGCGAGATGAGTGGCTGCAGGGATGAATACATTTCGCAGCTTAACTCCTGCCGCCTCCCTCACCTTAGGCTCAGAGCTCATGCCCAAGGCGCTGTCGACGCGAATAGTGGGAGGAATCTGGTGGTTCTTCACCCTCATCATCATTTCCTCCTACACGGCCAACCTGGCTGCTTTTCTCACAGTGGAGAGGATGGAGTCGCCCATCGACTCTGCAGATGATCTTGCAAAGCAAACCAAAATCCTCTACGGTGTGGTGGAGGATGGGGCGACCATGTCCTTTTTCAAGGTAGAAAAATTGTATGCGCTAATCTTTTTTTTTTTTACTTTACATTTATTCGGATTTTGACGTTGACAAGGCAGCTATCTGCTGTGAACAGTAAAATAACATGTACTTTTTAATTTGGTTTAGTTCTCTCTTTGCTTGTCATCACTGATACAATGCATACATACAAACAGACCGCGAGATGCATTCACAGACATTCCAAACGTCTTTATTATGCGTGTATGTGTGGTCTAGATAAATAGAAATGCAAAGAAAAACAATAATAGAATATTGTTATCACTCAGTTTTTAACTCTCAATGCTAAGTGTGCTCAGAAATTCAAGACAATTCACTGAAAATGTGAATGGTGTCTTTGAACGTAACTCATTGCTCATAATAACACCATTAAACGCTGATTCAAATATTAACTAGTGTTAGGTAAATATTTCAGACGTGGTTATAATCCTAATTAATCATGATTAATTAAGTCGCTGCCATGATTAATTTGATTAAATAACTGTCTCTCTTTGTTGCCCAACATTTGAGACACATTGTTCAAGCGGGTTCTCTGGGTATTGCCACTACATTTCTCTATGTACACTGGTGTGTGATTGACAGGTGGAAAAGCTCTGACTTGCTTGGGGAGTTTATTTCTTGCCACCGGTTGGTTTTCATGTATAAAGCTCTACACCCAAAATAAATATTAGGCTGCTCAAATGGTTTCTAATGGGAAATGACTTATATCCGGGTCACTACGGTCAATTGGAGCAGTGAATTCGAAGTTGTTCAGTACTTACAAAGTATATCCATACAAAACCTACTAGCAAAAGGCGAAAATCTGAATGTTGACGATTTTGGATCAACATTTTCAATAAAATTGACATTATATTCAGCTGGAGAACCCACTCTCCTAAATTGCCATTTTTCACTAGCTAACAATGCACAATCTAGGTTCAAGCCCTAAATATGCATCACGCACCTTTTAAATTGTAAAATGTACTCATCACGAATGCATTCTAATCATGACTGAGTAGTCACGGTCTAGCCTTTCGTCTGATCGTCAGGTTAGTGCGTCAATTGCCCTTACATCCCGCCTCACTCTGAATCAGTGAGTGGTGATACTTGGCAAGCTGTCAGAGAGGGCGTTTCTCCAAGCGCCGTCTATATCATCATAATAATAAGGTAGAATTTGAAGAATGTAGAAGTGAATCCACAGGATGCCGATGTCCTGTTGTTATGCCAGTTCAGCATACGTGTCAGGTATGCACAATGTATACGTATGTACTGTATCGCTATGCTATGTAAGCCATATATGTGTATATTGTATTCTTTACTAATGTGAATAATTATCAATGGATGGGATCCACTGTATTTAACTTAAGCTTCCTATTAATTACATGCCTCATTTCTTTGCACGACATCCAACTAAATACTTTTCAGGTTACTTACAGTGAAGAAAATAAGTATTTGAACACCCTGCTATTTTGCTATTTCTCCCACTTAGAAATCATGGAGGGGTCTGAAATTTTCATCGTAGGTGCATGTCCACTGTGAGAGAGATAAACTAAAAAGAAAAATCCAGAAATCACAATGCATGATTTTTTAACAATTTATTTGTGTGATACAGCTGCAAATAAGTATTTGAACACCTGAGAAAATGAATGTTAATATTTGGTACAGTAGCCTTTGTTTGCTATTACAGAGGTCAAACGTTTCCTGTAGTTTTTCACCAGGTTTGCACACACTGCAGGAGGGATCTTGGCCCACTCCTCCACACAGATCTTCTCTAGATCAGTCAGGTTTCTGGGCTGTCGCTGAGAAACACGGAGTTTGAGCTCCCTCCAAAGATTTTCGATTGGGTTCAGGTCTGGAGACTGGCTGGGCCATGCTAGAACCTTGATATGCTTCTTACGGAGCCACTCCTTGGTTTTCCTGGCTGTGTGCTTCGGGTCGTTGTCGTGTTGGAAGACCCAGCCACGACCCATCTTCAATGCTCTGACAGAGGGAAGGAGGTTGTTCCCCAAAATCTCACAATACACGGCCCCAGTCATCCTCTCTTTAATGCAGTGCACTCGTCCTGTCCCATGTGCAGAAAAACACCCCCAAAGCATGATGCTACCACCCCCATGCTTCACAGTAGGGATGGTGTTCTTCGGATTGTACTCTTCATTCTTCTTCCTCCAAACACGCTTATTGGAATTATGACCAAAAAGTTCTATTTTGGTCTCATCTGACCATAAAACTTTCTCCCATGACTCCTCTGTATCATCCAAATGGTCATATGCAAACTTAAGACGGGCCTTGACATGTGCTGGTTTAAGCAGGGGAACCTTTCGTGCCATGCATGATTTCACATCATGACGTCTTAGTGTATTACCTACAGTAACCTTGGAAACGGTGGTCCCAGCTCTTTTCAGGTCATTGACCAAGTCCTGTCGTGTAGTTCTGGGCTGATTCCTCACCTTTCTTAGAATCATTGAGACCCCACGAGGTGATATCTTGCATGGGGCTCCACTCCGATTGAGATTGACCGTCATGTTTAGCTTCTTCCATTTTCTAATGATAGCTCCAACAGTGGACCTTTTTTCACCAAGCTGCTTGGTAATTGCTCCGTAGCCCTTTCCAGCCTTGTGGAGGTGTACAATTTTGTCTCTGGTGTCTTTGGACAGCTCTTTGGTCTTCGCCATGTTACAAGTTAAAGTCTTACTGATTGTATGGGGTGGACAGGTGTCTTTATGCAGCTAACGACCTCAAACAGGTGCATCTGATTCAGGATGATACATGGAGTGCAGGTGGACTTCTAATGGGCAGACTAACAGGTCTTTCAGGGTCAGAATTCTAGATGATACACAGGTGTTCAAATACTTATTTGCAGCTGTATCACACAAATAAATTGTTAAAAAATCATGCATTGTGATTTCTGGATTTTTCTTTTTAGTTTATCTCTCTCACAGTGGACATGCACCTACGATGAAAATTTCAGACCCCTCCATGATTTCTAAGTGGGAGAAATAGCAAAATAGCAGGGTGTTCAAATACTTATTTTCTTCACTGTAAGAGTAAACTGTTCTGTGCCTTACATACTTTTCAGAAGACCAAGATATCCACCTATGACAAGATGTGGGAGTTCATGAACAGCAGGAGGCAGTCAGTGATGGTGAAAAACGTGGAGGAGGGCATCCAGCGTGTCCTGACATCAGAGTACGCCTTCCTCATGGAGTCGACCACCATTGAGTTTGTCACCCAGCGCAACTGCAACCTCACTCAGATCGGAGGCCTCATCGACTCCAAAGCTTACGGAGTGGGAACGCCAATGGGTAAGTAACTCGGTACTCAACTTTGGCACTATTCGGAAATATTTATCATGTCTTAAAAGCAAGCAAAGTAAATGAAGTGCAGTACTTGTCTTTCACAACCTTATGTGAAACATGAACACGTTTCTTTCCCAATAAAATAAGTTAATATATAGTTAGCTAGCAACGGAATATCATGGGGAATACCTATTTTGACACTAAAGCCCTCACAAAAAAACACAAACAGTGTTGCATTTACATAACCGACTTGTATATTAACCAGGTTGTCCAGGTTTTTATCTGGCGGACTAACTAGTCGAAATAGACAGTATTGTAAGCTACCTCATATTAACTTGTTTTCTCGCATTATAATGCACAGAAAAGGGAAAGAAATATGTGTTCATGTTTCGCATGAGGATTGTGAATGATTCCCAAACAAAAGTGCAGCTCCCCTTTAAGTCCCGTGGGCCAGCACTAGTACTAATTCTGAAGGCCCGAAACAGATGACATTCACATGGCGACACATAGAAGCTGAAATGTGATTGGACAAAAAAAGAATCCAACATACACACTATGAAATGAAGATAATAGACTGTTGGAAATAAATGAATACAATTTCATGGAACAATTTAAGTGCTTTTGCCACTGAGTTTTGCTTTATTTCAGTTTTACTTAGGAAGACATTTCCCGTACAGTTACCATGGGGTTTATGTTGGTGACAGTTTGGGGCCTCCACTGTACAAGAGTGGCTTTGAAATAGGCATTCAAAATATTCAAAAGCAGATTCTCCCAACCCATTAAAACTATTTGAAAAAGATAACAGTTAATTGTTGAGTTAATCATCACTTTGAAAAGATGACGGCTTAGGAGGTTTGATAAAAAAGTACAAAATAAAGCTCCTTTGCGTACGTCACGTCATATTTATTCAGCAGTAAAGAAGCAAAGCCTTAATGTTGGCAAACCGTCCTAATGGTGTGATTTACCCTACTTTCATATCACAAAGCTGCAACGCTGTGAGTGGAAGACTCATCGAACGCAGCTCCAAAGTCAATTTAGTGCCATCCGCCCCCCCACACCCACCCCCGTTCCCTCGCTTGCTTTTCTCTTGACACCATCTGAATTGTAGCCGGGGCATTAAAGTGCAGACGACAAAACTCTTCAGCGCCAAACAATCAGATGACAATTCCACTGCTGGCGTGTCTGTCTTTCTAATCTACTTTTGCTGTTGTCAAAACATAAATAAAAAAAGAGGAGATATTTCAAAAGCAGATGACATCAAACTTTTTTAATGCAGCGCTCACATCATTTACACGAGGGACTGTTGTGTTGTATGCAAAGCAGTCTGAGTAGATGCATCCCGAGGGTGTTGGACCAAAGTGCTGCTGATGATTTCTGTCCCACTCGCCATAAAGGTTAAAGTGGTCGCCACGAGGCCAACGGGAGCACTGCGCCCGAGGCGTTTGTGTGGGGGTTAATGGCCGCATCCATCACCAAGCGATATGAAGGCCATCAAAATACGGATGATTAATTCCGGCCATCCACATCTGGAGCCGGCTCGTGCTGATGAGTGCGAGGTCGTTATAGATCTGCAGAGATGCCATGATTGCTGCGGATGTAACAAAAAAAAAAAAAAAAAAGGCCGAGGCGGCGTCCGTGATGTATCGCACCGGCGCAGAGCGGCGTTAGCAACTTCATACGGACGTCCTTGAGATGGACATCAGGACCTTTCCGAGTTCCTTTTCATCCGCGCTATTGAAGCAGTGTATCAAATACGTCCCGCTATATTTCAAAACCCTCATTTCCGTGATAAGTGCTACACTGATAAATGCATAAAAACGACTGATTAGGATGTCTGCTGCAGGAGTTATTACTTCTCACTAATTCATTTCGTTCTCTTATTGAGGGTGTTCATTACGCAGTATTTCAGAATAAAGCTGATTACGCCCCCTAAAATGTTTCCCCTGTGATAGAAAATGTCTCTTTTAATCGCTTAATACAGAAGCGCTCTTGAAAGGAAAGGATTTTTTTCCCTCCGACTTTGTGCGTCCTTGTCGCACATATTTCGACGACCTCAATTCTGTGTCATCCGATTCTCTGATGTGTTTTTCCAACAGTTTTTGGAATAACTCGTTACAAAAGTAACGCAGAAACACAATACTAATAACATTTTCCGTATAACGGGGGTCAGCAACCTTTACCAACAAAAGTGCTATTTTCCCTCCACTTCCAAGAAAAACAGTATGAAACCGCAAAACTATCCTTTACAACAATAGAATTCTTGAAATTATTTAAACACTGAACTATGTGGGCCTTTTTGGGTCGGCCCCATCCATCCATTTTCTATGCTTCTTATCCTCACTTGGGTCGCAGGTATGCTAGAGCCTATCCCAGGTACACCCTGGACTGGTAGCTACCCAATGACAGGGCACATATAGACAAACAACCATTCACATTCACAGAGAATCGAACCCAGGTCTTCCCGATCTCCTGACCATGTCGGTCTAAATGCTAACCACTTAACTTGCATCACTTGACTCATTACAGGCGATTCAACATGCTTGGCACTGAATTAACATCAACAATTTGCCTACTGGTGATTTTTGTTGCCATTCTATTGGCTTTGTCCTTGACTGTGTTTGCGAAGAGAGGCATTTCTTTCATTTTGAATAATTTCTGTTTAATTTTTCATGATTCTATCATGTATTCTCAATTCTAAAAAGTCTAAACTCCTAATGGTATTTTTCTTTTATATTTCTTACCTACCTTTTGAGTGTTAAGTTGCTGTGTGATGATTTTAGTTTGTGATGTTTCAGTTTGTGAGTCAGACTGTTCGATTCACTCATTCATGACCTCCTGCGATTTCCAATGAACTGACAAGCTTGTGGCTGCACGAGTGGTTAGCACACAGGCCTCACAGCTAGGAGACCCAAGTTCAATTCCACCCTCTGCCATGTGGAGTTTGCATGTTCTCCCCGTGCATGCGTGATGCGTGGGTTTTCTCCGGGTACTACGGTTACCTCCCACATTCCAAACACATGCTAGGTTAATTGGCGACTCGAAATTGTCCATAGGTATGAATGTGAAAACCACATTCGTTGGTTGTCTATATGTGCCCTGTGATTGGATGGCAACCAGTCCAGGGTGTACCCCGCCTCTCGCCCGAAGACAGCTGGGATAGGCTCCAGAAACCCCGCAACCCTTGTGAGAATAAGCAGTAGAAAATGAATGAATGACAAGCTTGTAGCTCATGATTGGCACCTCCCAAAGAAAGAGTTACCCTTTCCGCACTGACTCTTCAAAATTCGTAACTGTCATTCTAGTTATTACATGTAATGCAATTAAATTACTCACGTTTTGAGGACAGTCACACATAATAGCTTGAACTCGAGTTTATGGTGGTCGAACTCCAAATTGTATACTTCAGGGGGTGCTCTACTAAGACACTAAATACTGACCGAGTTAACTAAGTAGATTAATCAAACAATTAAAGTGAAAGAACCCTGAAACTTTTAGGGGTTTCCCCAAATCCTGTTCCAATACGCATCACCCACAGCTATCACCTCAAAAAGCATGATCATAGGAGCAGCTCGCCCGAGTGTGGGAGTGATGGATGTCTCGTGCTTTTGAACATCTGTAAGGTAGTTACGAATGCACACGGCGTCAAGCCGCCCGCTCTTTTCCATTTGCTGTGGCTGCCGCTTTCCATATCCTTGTCTCTAAGGACTCATCCTATTAGCATTTATCCAAGGCCTCTTTTGTTAGGCCATCATTTATCATTTGAAATATGATGGGTTCAGTTGAGAGGGTGGGCTTCAATCAGGATACTGTGATACTTGAGAGATCTCCAATCTTCAAATGAAGCATATGCGAGATCATGTGAGCATGCAAGTGTGGGATAAATGTACTTAAACATGCATGAAGGAGAGACCTTAAGGCAATACTATGTGACATTTTCATTTCAGTCACTTTTGTTTATAACAATACAGTCTCTGTCGTTGCCATGGCAGCCAGACCACCTCTTTTAGTGGTCTGTGACCAGCCAGGACACATCTCATGTTGTGTTTGTTTAATGTTACAGTTTAGAGTAACATTGTGCAATGCTTGTACAAATTGTCCACACACCAATACGGTAAATATTAAATATTATCAGTAACCAGGGAACAGTGCACCCTCACATCCAAAGTCTCCTAAATGAAGGTGTCTGTAAGATTTGACATGATACATGGTGATTTCGATAACAAAGCCAATAATAAGCACCTCTAGTTTTGTAGTATGTGACAAAAGTGACATAATTGTGAATATAAACATCATTTTTTTAACACTTGCAAAGTCATTACCATACACCTGGGTTTAATCAGTGTCACTTAATCTGCCCGCTAGGCCGTTTCTGTGTGCAAATGGAGACAGTGAGATGCAAGGATGATGGATGATAACAGGAAGTGATGGATGACACAGAAAAAAACTGGAAAAAAAGACATCCCGACTCCAAAACACTATTAAAAATATAAAGAATGATATGCAAATCCAACCAGAAACTGACTGAAAAACAAATGATTGCATTCTTTAAGCTTTTAATGAAATGATTTATTTTACTCCCTTGTTCATTTTGACTTTGAAAATGGAAATAGACATGGAGTAAGATATATATACGAATGAATTAATTTCTTCTGAGACGCGTGTGTGAGTGATATTATTCAGTCGAAGCGGTCGGAAAAAGACTTTGCAGCGATAACGCCTCCTTTGATCCCCCCTTAGCAGCTTCCTCTGTTTTACTAATACCGCCATCCTCCCAGCAGTTTGTCTTTTTACCACGCATCACGCCATGTACACAACCCTATCTCAGGTATACAGTATATGTATATCTGAGATGTGCTACACGTACATCCAGCTGGGCCTTTGTTTACTGTTGATACACCCCATTTGCAAAGTGTGATAGTGTGTGCAAACAGCCGCTCATTCCACTTTGTTGCCAACTTTGTGTTGTTGATGGGAATATGGAGTGAGAATGGAGTCACCCTGTGAATATCAGGATTAGTGGCGACTAATGGAGGGCTACCCCTGTGCAGCCATATGTAACCTGTCAGGTTCTATGATGACAGCAACATAAATAGCCATGTTTTCACCAGTGGAACCTCCAAAGTCTGACAATCACATTGGTTGACTTTTCCGTTGAAAACAAACATGAAGTAAGAGGTAACATGAAGCCATTTTAAGTAAGGATAGCATTCTTAAATGCTAAGACTAACAAAAAGTTAACTATATAGGGGCTTTTAGGTCAATACTGTCATCTCGTGGTGTTTTATAGGAATTGCTGGAAAAGTTGGCTGAAAGTGAGGAAAGAGGAATTTATTTTTGAGTTATCCTCTTTCAAAAATTCATGAACCAGGAAGAAGCCTGCTAACTAACAAGCACACTCGAATATGCTAAAACTAATATTAATTTTGTTAAAGGAATCTGTTTAATCCTGCATTTTTTGGATTAGTCTGTGATAAATTTTATATTTACCTGTTGGAAACTTGCACTGTATTTTTTAATCCAATTGGTCTGAACAGTTTTTGTTCCAAAATTTCATTATTTTTTCCATATCCCATGTACAAAAACTGCTGATAATCCATTCAGTATTTTTCAAGTTATTCTGAACAGAAACAAGCAATAAACGCTGGCAAAAGCACAAGCAAAGCATAAGTGCAGCAAGGCGGTAAAACGATACAATCTGGCCATTTTGTCATTCTATGTGAACCAGGAAGTTCACTGAATATTAGCCCTACTAGGTGCCGGGTATCCTGACTTGCACCAACAACCAAAACCCGCACTTCCAGAAAACATAGAAATGATTATTAAACACAATAGACAAGAGTAATGGCTTGCTAAAAAAAAGAAATACAAAAAAAATGAAATAAAACGTTCCCTCGCCACATACTTTCCGATGTTACACAGTCACATTTTCAAATCATTGTAATATTGTACATTACAGGCAGATAACTTACTTCTTCCAGTGTGTTGAACGAAAGCTGCTACACACTTGGCAAGTAACACATCACCTCTCCCCTCTAAACAGTATTCAACAACATATTTGTTAATTAATAAACACACACAATAACAAAACACGCCAAACTTTAGTGACACTCACCTGCACTGCTGCTCAGCGCGTCCCTCCGCCTGGCCAATATTGCGGTTAGCACACAACCTTTTCTGTGTAAACATATCGTCAACGTACAATATCATCCACCGATATATATTGCCCCATCCATGAAATTTCAATGTATTATATTAATTTTTGAGTAATTTTCGACTTACATTAGTGTTTACAGCGATTTTCCTCAAGACTGTCCCGAGCTCTGGTGCTAGCTAGCTTGTCGGCTTTACTTCCTGTTCTCGCGTTAGCGCCACTCGGTGTTCTCGCCAGATTTCCCCCTCCCCCCCAGCGCTGCCTTGCTCTTAAAGCAACAGTACTACGTGGAGGGCAGCACAATATCAATCCACCTGGCTACACATGACTTCATCTTTCACTTTTCAGAAACACTTATTTAATTTTTTGCCATTTTGAGTCACGATGTTAATGGGAATATGGAGTGAGAATGGATTAGGGCTCCCCCCTGTGCAGCCATATGTAACCTGTCAGGTTCTATGATGACAGCAACATAAATAGCTACGTTTTCACCAGTGGAATCTCCACAAAGTCCAACTATCACGTTGGTTGACTTTTCTGTTGAAAAACAAACATTCTCCTAAGCATCTCATTGTTTAGACATTTTGGCTAAATATCTATGGCTAAATGTGTGTCAAAGTGAAGATTATGCTTAAAATGTAGAATTCTCTTTGTGTTGAAAACTAATATTTTGCTGAAACCTACCTAGGATCTACTGCTGATTACTAAAGAATGGAAAAAGGCAGAAAGTAACTATTTTTCTGATGAAAAAATCTTTGTCTATATAACACATTATTTATTCAGTGTGCCTTGAAAGATGAACTGATGGGGACAGCTTTTGAAATAAGGCTGGGATCAAATGAGTTCATCACCATTAAAAAGTGAATACCAATGTGATTTGTATAGGAACATTTTTGTTCTGTGCCCCACAAAGTCTGCCTAGCAACAAGGGGGTCCATGCCACATCTGAAATGTTTTGTCTTTTGGATTGTTGAACAATTATGTTGTAAACAACTGTTGGCGGCTGCTGCGCTCGTGTGTCCCCCGGCAGGGTCTCCATACAGGGACAAGATCACCATCGCCATTCTGCAGCTGCAGGAGGAAGGCAAGCTGCACATGATGAAGGAGAAGTGGTGGAGGGGCAATGGCTGTCCAGAGGAAGAGAGCAAAGAGGCCAGCGCTTTGGGGGTGCAAAATATTGGAGGCATCTTCATTGTACTTGCCGCCGGACTGGTGTTGTCTGTGTTCGTGGCCGTGGGGGAGGTTCTGTACAAATCGAAGCAGAACGCCCAGCTGGAGAAGGTACTTACCCAGTTAAATATGGATGCAAATCTGGCTGAAAGTGAGGATAGAGGAATTTATTTTTGAGTTAACGAATCATTCATGCATGGCGGATGAGTGGTTAGCACACAGGCCTCACAGCTTGGAGACCCGAGTTCAATTCCATCACTGTGTGGAGTTTTCATGTTCTCCCTGTGCATGCGTGGGTTTTCTCCGGGTACTCCGGTTTCCTCCCCCATTCCAAAAACATGCTAGGATAATTGGCCACTCCAAATTGTCCATAGGTATGAATATGAGTGTGAATGGTTGTTTGTCTATATGTGCCCTGTGATTGGCTGGCCACCAGTCCAGGGTGTACCCCGCCTCTCACCCGAAGACAGCTGGGAGGATAAGAGGTAGAAAATGAATTAATTAATTAATCATTCCTTGCTTTCAAAAATTCACAAACCAGGAAGAAGCCTGCTAACTAACAAGGACACTCAATATGCTAATTCACATTTTGTTAAAGGAATCAGTTTAATCCTACATTTTTTGGATTAGTCCTGGATTTTTTTATTACAAGTGGTCTGGCCATTTTTTTGGGTGTTATATGCACAAATGATGAAAATGGTCCTATCTCGCAGTGTTAAAGAACCCTTTAAAACATTCCTGACAGTGATACGGATCACCCCCAAAATTTCATCAGTTTTTCCATATCTTATATACAACAATTGCCGAAATTTTCATCCAAATCCTAACTTACAGAACCTAAATTTACAGTCAAGCATTACTTCATCTTTCACTTTTCAGAAAAAATTACTTTACATTTTTGCCATTAAGATACCCACAGAATTAAACATGATATGGTCTTGTCACATTATAACACATAAACCAAAAAAAAAACAGAAAGTAGCATGCCAAATAACAAACAAACAAATATTTTCTGGCGTTGATTTTTGTTTAACTGTTTGAAGGATCAAATGAGTCCATGCTTTCTGTACTGCATACAGACATTGTTGCTTTAAAGATGGCCTAGATGCATTGTTTTTGTTATTTTTCCGTCCTGTCTGCCATCTCACTGTTGATTCACTTCTGTTTTTGTTACGTTCTGCATCTGATGCCGAGCACATCTCCGCTATCATTAATCACCATCAACGAGACTGGGTCACCATGTTCAGATAATTCCAAATGCCACCACATCCGTGCTGCCAAGCTAGTTTGTAATTTACTGCCTCCCGCCTCTTCTATTCTCTCTGTCACCTTCCTCTTACATGAAACCAACAGTATTTTGTGCTTTTTTTTCCACCCGCCTCCGTTTTCACAAAAGGCAAAACTATATCATTCATGCAGCAGTCAAATTGGATGAATAAATGGGTAAAGAATACCTGCCGTCCAATCCTCCTACAAGTCACACTCCTACACACTCAATGGGATTTAGCATCTCAAAGGGTTTTTATTGCAATTTGTTTTGGCAAGGTTGCAGCCATGAATGTTTGATAAGGTTGTACTGTACGCTAGGAAGGACAGAGGGCTGACATATTGTTTAGGTTGCATAACACGCCCCCCCCCTTTAAAGAGGATAAAAGGCTTTGTTTTTAAATGTCATCGTTTATGCTTCATAATAGAAATCCTACTTCACCTTTTAGGTATAAGAAGTATTGAGGTTATTCATTAGTTCCCCAGTAACTACTCCACATGGATGTGCCTTAGTCAATAGTTCATCAGTAACTACTCTAAATGTATGTGTCTTAGTTACTCATTAGTTCATCAGTAACTACTCTAAATATACGTGTCTTAGTTACTCATGAGTTCTTCATTAGTTCCTCAGTAACCACTCTAAATGTATGTGCTTTACGCAATAGTTCGTCATCAGTTCTTCAGTAACTACTCTAAATGTATGTGCTTTACTCAATAGTTCTGCATCAGTTCATCATCGGTTCCTCAGTAACTACTCTAAATGGATGTGCCTTAGTTACTCATTAGTTCTTTATTAGTTCCTTAGTAACTACTCTAAATGTATGTGCCTCAGTCAGTAGTCACTCATTAGTTCTTCATCGGTTCCTCAGTAACTACTCTAAATGTATGTGCATTAGTTACTCATCAGTTCTTCATTAGTTTCTCAGTAACTACTCTAAATTTATATGCATTAGTTACTCATCAGTTCTTCATTCATTTCTCAGTAACTACTCTAAAAGTATGTGCCTTAGTCAATAGTTCTTCATTAGTTCCTTAGTAACTACTCTAAATGTATGTACCTTAGGCAGTAGTCACTCATTAGTTCTTCATTGGTTCCTCAGTAACTACTCTAAATGTATGTGCATTAGTTACTCATCAGTTCTTCATTAGTTTCTCAGTAACTACTCTAAATGTATGTGCCTTAGTCAATAGCTATGCTCATCAGTTCCTTAGTAACTACTCTAAATATATGTGCCTTAGTCAGTAGTTACTCATTAGTTCTTCATTGGTTCCTCAGTAACGACTCTAAATGTATGTGCATTAGTTACTCATCAGTTCTTCATTAGTACCTCAGTAACAACTCTAAATTTATGTCATAGTTACTCATTAGTTCTTCATTAGTTCCTCAGTAACTACTCTAAATTTATGTGTCATAGTTACTCATTAGTTCTTCATTAGTTCCTCAGTAACTACTCTAAATTTATGTGTCATAGTTACTCATTAGTTCTTCATTAGTTCCTCAGTAACTACTCTAAATGTATGTGCCATAGTCAATAGTACTTCATTAGTTCCTCGTGAAAAAATGTGAAAATTGTAAATAGTCCATAGTTGTAAATAAATGTTACTTGGATGTTAAAAAAAAAACTTTTAAAATGTTGTTCATGCAGTTTCACGACTGATACAATCCGGTTGGAGTCGCTGTAGTGTCCAAGTGTGTTTACCGTGGGTGTGAGCATTGCAGCATAAACCCTGCTTTGTTTGTTTATTTCTATACAGCGATCGTTCTGCAGTGCCATGATGGACGAGCTGCGCGTGTCTCTGAAGTGCCAGCGTCGTCTTAAGCAGAAGCCTCAACCGCCCGTCATCGTTAAGACGGAGGAAGTCATCAACATGCACACGTTCAATGACAGGAGACTCCCGGGAAAGGAAACCATGGCATGAATTTCACAAAAAAAAAAAAAAAAAACTCCCCTCAGTATGTGGGGAGAGCAAAAGGGGGGACGAGGGTGACATCATGGCCGACCTCATCGCTGTCTGAGGTTGGCGGTCACACCAAGAATTCCTTTTTATGGATTTGTAGAGAGATGTTTCCTGTGGAAATAAAGCAAGCTGAGCAGTGTCACCTCACTGTGAAGTTCACTTTTTGAAGGCAGCTGGAAACGCTACAAGTGGACTAACACACAACACACACACTCACACACACATAGTGACACAGGATGTAGTTTTTCTGTTCATGTCTAAAAGCCCCTGTGTGACCCCTATATGACCCCTTCCTCTCCCCCCTCCTTAGTTTCTTTAGGATCATTTGGAGAAGAAAAAATAACCAAGAAGGAGAAAAGTAGTTGTTGCCAAACAAGTTTTACGATGAACTGCTGTGTATATTTCGGAAATCATCTTTCATTGTATCTTGTCTTTCTTCTCGTGCCAAAGCTTTGGTTGAAAAGCCTCAATGTAAACGCTTCAATGGTCTCTGGATAAGTTGTTGTTTGGATTCATGCAGGATTTCTACAACACTTTCTTTTTGTACAAGACATTTTATAGGACTTTGTACCATGGTAGCCCCCCCACCCCGCCCCCCTCCTGAGGACACAACATGTAGCCGACGCAAATGAAGCCTTCGATCAGACTCTGACAACTGATCCCAACTGAGGCTTCCTCGTTGCTCTGTAGGATTCACCCCCACCGCCCCCCCAAACCTCAACCCAACCCCCCCCTCCCAGTTTTTGTCTTTTCATCTTATGTGTGTTGGAGAAAATGTGGCTATGTAATAAAGCTATGCTTGAAGTCACAAAGGTGTTTATTAATAAGTATATAAGTGTTAAGTGCCGCCATATTTGTAACTTTTCTTCTGTTTGACTTTTCTTCACATCGGAATCTAATTCTCAGAAGAAAATTTACAAAAATTGATATAGTGGGGGGGGTAGCTTTCATTTTACAAAACTGAAGCCAATTTTAGGACAATAAAAAATAACTTTAGTAGCATAAAGTTGAAATATTTACAAAATGTTACTTTTTTGAATAAAGTTTGAATGTTTGGAAAATTACGTTGTGGAAAAAGTTATAAAGCTACAAAAAAATAAGTCAAATTATAAAGGGGATAAGTCATCATTCCAAGAAGAAAGTTGAAATAGTTGGGGAGAAAAAATGGTGGAAAAAATTGCTTTAATTTTACAAGTCTAAAGCCCAAAAAAAGGAAAACGTGATTTTAAGAGAATAAACTCGTAATATTATGACGAACGATCATTTAGTTTTTGTAGAAAAGAGTTTAAATATTAAAGATAAAATACCTTAGGAAAACAAAACTGAAAACATAGAAAAAATTGCTTTAATTTTGCGAAAATAAACCCAAAATATTAAGAGACAAAAATGGTGAGAATAAGAGAAGAGAATAAAGCCAAATTATTATGAGGAAAAATAATGTCAAAATTAAATATGTTGAAATATTAATAATACTGATTTTTTAAAATCCATACTTGAGAGAAGGGGAAGGGGGTTACAGAAAATTTTATAATGCGATGGAAATGAAGTCAAAATATTATGGAAATGAGAAGAAAATGTACAAGAAAAAGTTGATTTAGTTGGAGGAAAAAAAATAGAAGAAAAAAGTTTTAATTTTAGGATAAACAAATCATAAACAATTTAATTAATTGATTTTTTAGAACAAACGTGTAATATTATAATCATGTTAGTTGTATAAAGTTTAAATATTAAAGATTTAAAAAAAAATTCTGAGAAACAAAACAATGAATAAAGAAATGTATAAAGTTGCAAAATTTATGTCAAAATATTATGGGAATAAGACATAATTCTGAGAATAAAATGAACATAAAAAAGTTAAAATAGTTGGAGGGTAAAAAGCAGAAACAATTTAAAAGAAAGTACTTCAATTTTATGAGGATAAATCCAAAATATTAAGAGAAAAAAGTGGTAGTTTTACGAGAATAAACTTAAAATATTATCAGGAACAATAATGTAATTTTTGCATCATAAAGTTGAAATATTAAATTAAATATTAGATTTTAAAAAATTGGGAGGAGGGGGTTAGGTTACAAAAAATTTTATAACATGAAAATTATGTCAAAATTTGGGAGTGAAAATTTCTGAAAAAAATGTACAAGAAAGTTGAAATAGTTGGGTGAAAAATATGAGTAAAGATGTAAAAATAAAAGTTCTGTTTGAAAAGATTGTACACTACCACACAGTGCGTGGCATTCCCCAAACCGTTGTCTTGTGTAATATTCCATCAGGAGTACACAACTCCAGATGACCGCAGCTATTTGGCTTTCATAATGACGCACAGCTCCACAACGTTCCACGCTCGCTGACTTTCTCTTTCCTGATTGTTTATTGTTATTCACCTCCCGCCGGCGCTGAGCGGTCGGACACCTCCGCTTTGTCTGCACAGGTTTGTGTATGTGTATGTGTGTGTGTGAGAGAGAGAGAGTAATGATGAAAGCTGTTTGTGGCGCCGATAAGCTGTGCAGCCACAACAGTAATGGCCGCCAATGGCCGCCCTCCAGATTGACACGGAAGGTCAGAGCAGGCGTTAGCACGGTCGCAGACGATCGTTAAGTCTGTCACACTTATTTCCATCATATTACCTTCTCTCTTCCTCCTCCTCCTAAGTGCTCTTTGGAAGGAAGGCCATCCTTGGACAACGTGCTGCTCATTAGGCAAAGATGGAAGCAAAGATGGCTGAATGAATGTGACTTTGTGCTTTGTCGTACACACATTGTTATTATCCAAAGCACCTGACACTGGAGGCTGATTTCACATTTTATTTAACCAGGAGCTAGCTGCCTTGCTCCTAGGCATATAAAAACGTACCTTACATGCTTAAAGATATAATTATTCATAAAGTAAGGTGCATACATTTCTACATTAGTTCAAGAGGAGAGTGACGCCTCAACTGTTGGAAAAAAGCGTAAAACCTGAAAAAAACGGCCGAAAAACGACCTGCCAGAAAAGTGGTGTTTTTTTGCCTTCTTTGGCTCCTGCCGAGACCAGGGATGAATGTCTAGTGGGTTTGGTCTACCTCCTGGGCTGGAAGAATGACGTTTCAGCCGGTGGAAAAAGCGCAATTTCGCAACAACTGTAATGGTCCCCTATTACCACCGTCGTCAAAAATCGGCCGCTCCAAAAAATGCCATTTTCTGCCTTCTTTGGGTGTTTCCGGGTCCCCTGGTGAGGGTTTGGGGGTTTTCCTTTTCGGTGAACCAAGTTGAAACAGCGACACAAGCGAAATTACCACCATTGGAAAAATCGACCGCCCGGAAAAGTGCCATTTTCTGCCGTATGTAGATGGTTTTCCTTTTTGTTCCAGCGTAGAAAAGTACCAGTGGAGCACGTTGAAACAGTGACACAGACATAATGGCTGCCAATTACCACCCTAGGCAAAAATCGACCGCTCCGAAATATGCCATTTTCTGCCTTCTTTGGGTGTTTCCGGGTCCCCTAGTGAGGGTTTGGGGGTTTTCCTTTTCGTTACAGTGCAGAAAAATGCGGGCAGACCAAGTTGAAACAGTGACACAAGCGGAATTACCACCATTGGAAAAATCGACTGCCCATAAAAGTGCCATTTTCTGCCGTATGTAGATGGTTTTCCTTTTTGTTCCAGGGCAGAAAAGTACCAGCGGAGCATGTTGAAAAAGCGACACAGACATAATGGCTGCCCATTACCACCTTGGGCAAAAATGGACTGCTCCGAAAAATGCCATTTTCTGCCTTCTTTGGGTGTTTCCGGGTCCCCTGGTGAGGGTTTGGGGGTTTTCCTTTTCGTTACGGTGCAGAAAAATGCGGGCAGACCAAGTTGAAACAGTAACAGAAGCATAATTACCACCGTCTGCAAAAATCGACCGCCCAAAAAAGTGCCATTTTCTGCCGTATGTAGATGGTTTTCCTTTTTGTTCCGGTGCAGAAAAGCACCAGCGAAACAGCAACATGGGTACAATGGCCACCATCTGCAAAAATTGACCGCTCCGAAAAGTGACATTTTCTGCCTTCTTTGGATGTTTCCAGGTCCTCTGATGAGGGTTTTGGGGTTTTCCTTTTCGTTCCGGTGCAGAAAAATGCCAGCAGACCAAGTTGAAACAACGACACGGGCGTAATTACCACTATCTGCAAAAATCCACCGCTCCGGAAAGTGCCATTTTCTGCCTTCTTTAGATGTTTCTGGGTCACCTGATGGGGAATTGTGGGTTTTCCTTTTTGTTACGGAGCAGAAAATTGCCGGTGGAGCACGTTGAAACATGTGACTGCCGAAAAATAGGCTGACCGGATGTAGACGCGTTCTGCATATGCGTTGAACCCATTTGAGCCGATTGCCTTCTGGGTACGTATTGCGCAGCGACAGGGTATATACGGTCGTTTCCCCGCCACCAGAAGTCGTAGTAGCCTGATGCCATATTTGTAGGTGAATGCTTGACGGGGAATCATTTGGACTGGGACACATCTTGACAGGGAAAAGACCATAATCCCGTTGAGGGAACGCTGCTTTCTTGACTCCAACGGTTTGTTCCGTATTCGTGACATTTGTGACCGTTTGGCCCACAACTGACATCGAACTGACAAAGAGTGCTCACAGTGTGTTCATTCTCTCTGATTCCACGACAAAGTGTGTGTCCAAGAGGGGGGAAAAAAAGCTCATTGTGTGTGTTTTCTTCCTCCCGGGTGGCGAGTGTGTTGTAGTGGGCGTCAACAGCAGCAGCAGCAGAATGGAAGAGAGCAGCTTAGAGTGATTCAGTCTGCTGCTTGCCCCATGAGCCTTTGCCTGACACTTATATTTGCTCTATGTCTTGTAAAGAAGGATGCTGTGATGCTTCTATCACCAAATATAAGCATTACTGTAAATAAGGTACTCCAGGGTACTCTATTGACCTTTCTTTAACTATATATCATATCTTAGCATGTTGACATGGGTGAGTAGGAGCCTGTGGTGTTTCCCATATATTCACTCATTTGAGGTGGTCCGCCACAGATGATTTGGACCGCCACAGATAAAGTTGCCGCTACCTGCCACTACAACCATAAATGGCATCGGAACTTCTTAAGACTCAACTTAGTGATCTTGCTGCCATGTTTAGAGACCAGTCAGACCCCCCCCCAAGAATCAGCCTTTCCAAAAAGTGAGGAACACTGGCCTTTTTTGGTACGCCTCTGTTTTTGTACATAGTCAGACGAAATGATCTGACACATTTATAGGTTAAATAAAAGGCAAATAAAGTAAAAACAAAAAGTGTTTTTATTTTTGAAAAGTACACATAATGCCATTTTTTTCATGTATTGCTACTTTGTTTTGTTTTCTTTATAATGACATTTTTAGTTTATTTTTCAGTTGCTGCCATGAATTGGACTGGTGAGCATGAGCACATTTATCAAAACAAACTAATCTGTAACTGCAACACAACCAGCGTTCCGTTTGCACTTCAATCTTGGTAGACATGATCCCGTACCAGCTCGAAACGCCATCTTGTTATAGGTTACCAACTTCAGAGCTACTGGATCTGCATTGAAACCAAAATCAACCCGCCGACCCTGCACCGCCAGAACTGATTTAATTTTGAAAACATGACGAAACTGAATGGCATTATATATACTTTTAAAACACTTTTTGTTTCTTGACTTTATTTGCCTTTTATTTAACCTACAAATGTGTCAGATCATTTTGAGCTGACCATGTATGATTTGTTATTTTTAACAAAAATTTTCCAGCCAAATTTGACCTTGGTTTTCATTCAATAATACACACTAGTCAATTTTCCCTGGATTGTATTGTTCCGTGAAGTTGCTGACTCACTGTACAGAATGTGCACAGCAAAGTAACCCGCCATGGGGTCAAAGAAAGTTCTCGGCAGGATGTCTCGGGAAATTCGCATCAAAAGTAAGTTCCAGCCTTTCCTCATTTTCTGCATGTAAATGGAGAAACATGAAATATTTTAATCTGGAACAGATTAATTTGATTTACATTTTTTTTTCTACATTTCGTTATTTCGGTATGCATGCTATGGTTGGGCCAAGAACGATGCTATTACAGGTGTGGATCAGGGAAGGTTTATGACTTTTCCAAAGCAAACATATGTAAATTAGGGATGTCTCGACCCGATCTTCAGCATTGGGATCGACTCCTGATCCGCTCTATTTGCAATCAGGCCGATCTGATTTCCGTAGAACGTTCGTAACTCTGGGCCACACTCCAAGTGAGTTTCACGTTGGACGGCTCTGTAGCTATAGCGGTAGTTTCCCCTCTGTGTGCTTGTTGTTTATATTAGGGACAGTCACAGTTTGTTTTTAAAAGTCAATTTTTTAACGTTTATTGAATCACTGATGAACTTGCTACAGTCGGATGGTGTTACGGTATTATCAATGCAAGTAGACACGACGATAACGACGACACAACGACAGGGTAGGGAACGCTGTACACCTTCCCCCATTAGACTCGCTGTCAACCCTCCATGAGCCCTCTGAATCACTCACATCAGGCCTTTTTTCTTTCATCAACTACATCTTTAAAGTCATTTTCCCGGCAAAGACGCGGAGGCGCAAATGGCCAAAAAGAAGACATCTATTCTCTCATGTAACATTTGATGTGCTCGTACGTCAACTCCCAAAAGGCACGCACACTGAATGGGCTGTTTGGGTCTTCCTCCGGAGCACGCTTGATCACAGAAAATGGACTCGAAAATGACTGGTAATGACCCCTGTGTTTTAGCCTGCACAAGAAAAGAAGAATAGGGCCCCAAAAACACACTCTTGGCTGTCATTACTCATAGTGCATTTTAATGAGGGATGAATAATTCAGGTGCAATAGCAGTGGATGGAATAGTCCTGCATTAAGCCACCGCCGTGCCTCTTTGATGGAGAGGCGGCCATCTGCATGTTTATGCGTGTGGCACAAACACACACACACGTCTACGATTCGTGTTGTATTCCCAATGTCTCTACGGAAAGGTTAAAGCACACAGCCTGGAGGCGGCACAGCAAAGGTCAACGTGGAGTTTAGGAATGAGGAATAGATGGAACGTACTGTATGTGCAGCTGCTGACCTTGACAAAGAGATGCTTTTATGGGATGAAATATGTACATGCTAAGTGTAAACAAAGACTTTGTAACACGTTGAGGCCGGCAGCTGGTTATAAAAGATGTTAAAAAGCAACAAGGGAAGCTAAATGGCCGTAAAGAAACAGCAGTGAAGTGAGTGAGTGAGTGAGTGGGACGTGTGGGTATGGTCGTTCATCTGTGTCCTTCAATAGCATCACTGGAGCTATAATGGCAGCGTGGCGTTAGCCTGCCCTCTAGTGGACACAATGAAGATGCGCTGCCGAATACTAACATTGAAATGAATAGAAAACCATATCACAAATATAGTGGTTTCATTAGAATTCGATATAATTGATGTTTTTGTTTATCCATAGGTAGATAGCTCCTTTGCTAGTTAGCGGGATTGTTTAGCCTGAAGCCTGAAGTTTAGCCTATTAGTGGACAAAGCGAGTAAGAAGGGAGACAGAGTTATCAAATGACGATTCAAATGACTCAGAAACTTCTATTAATTAAAAACGGCGTGTTACATAACTCGTAATTTATTCATTCATTCAATTAGTTTGTGGTATTTCTTTGTAAAACATTGGTTAGCTCGCTAATATGTTTAGCCTGTGACCGTGTGGGAGAGTGTCGTAAGTCTGCCCCCTAGTGGACGCAGGGGGTTAGCTAGTTAATGTGTTTAGCCTGTGACCAAGTGGGATTGGCGTAAGTCCGCCCTCTTGTGGACACAATGGAGAGATATTTCTTAAATTCAGTTTGTCATTTAAAATAATTGATTGGAGTCAAATCAAAAACATCCTGCATTTGTCAAAGTCACTAATTAACTTTTAACTTAACTAATTAACTTTTCAGCATATATTTACATATACTAACTAGTTGAAAACATCATAGCTAATTAAATAAAACCTTGTGTAAATTGTTCCATGCCAGTTCTGCCGGAAAAAAGCAGCTTTGATATTCTGCATTAAAAATGCTAAACTAAAATCACATTAGTAGTAAAAAAAACAAAAAAAATGATACATATATTAATGCCAAAATAATAGGTTTATTTTCCAATCAACATTTTTGACATATTAAAAAAAAAACAAGATTTACAGAAATAAAAAGGCAGTACACTTAGAATAAGGCTAAAATAATAATATTAATAATAATATAATAAAATTAATAAGTGATCTGCACAAAGAAGAACACTTTCCCCCCACTTAATCAGTGCTTGGCTTTACACGTCCTCCCAAAAGCAAAAGCGGGCGCACACTGGCAACAATGTCAAAAAGAAAATATGAGATCATTGATCAGTATGAGGAGGTACTTTATGGCCCTGTTGGAATTGGAGGACTTTGAAGGTGAATGCATGGACACAATAAGGCCGTAACGTGGCAAATAACATTGAGTACATTGCTCTACAGTCAAGGTAAAGTATGTGAAATAAACACAGGGCTTTGGAGGGAGTTGTGCTAAGGTTAGCTAACCAAAAACATTTGCTGTAATACTGTGTGGTATTAATCTAGCCTTGCACTGACACCAAAAAAAAAATGAGTGTGTTGATCAAATACAGTACATTCATTGGACTAACTTGCCTTGTGCTTTGTTGGTAAAATGCATGCAGTAAAAGTGAAATTACACCTAACTTGCCTAATTTGGACCCAAAAATTAAATTAGTACTCAGTTGGTCTTCTAGGTTCTTATAAGACATCCTGGAAATCAATTAGTTACATTGATTGGGAAAACACAATCAAATACATTAATACCAATAAAAGCTCTGTACCATGCTCAAGCACACTTTAACACACTAAAAGTCTGGCTTGTTTGACGAGTACGAGCGCTCCGTGCCAGGCTTAAGTGTGCTAGGGCACCGATTGCTGGTTGCACGGTCAAGGTCGCACAACCAAGCAGCTATTAAAGCAATTACTGCTGCAGTGCGGGCCCAGCGCCACACAGAATGAATACGACTAAGAGAATACAGTCCGATGGTTACATGAATAAAGTTGAAATATTGTGGCAATAATGTCATACATTGAAGAGATTAAAATGTATTTGTTCCTCAAGATTTCACCACTTTAAACTTTATTCCTGCACCACATGTTATTGTTGTCATTTTATGTAAAAAGCTTTCATCGTTTTTTGTAAAGTTACAAGATTAAAAATGTAATTTTATGAGAGTAGCCATAATTTGACATGGAAAAAATATATTTGTACAGTGAAAGAAACTAATTGTTTTCATTTATTGGTAATTTTACAAGCTCAAACATGTTATTCTATGGGATTGGTCATAATTTTAAATAATTTTTCTTTAAAAGAGGAAAAAATATTTTTACAGGATTACAGTGAAGAATCTGCTGTTTTTTTTTTAAATTTACGGGTGAATATTTTGGTACCTGATGACTTTAAATTTGTATTCTTGTCATTTTAAAAGCTCAAACATGCTATTTTCCGAAATCGGTCCTAATTTTATACAATTTTTTTTTTAATAGAATTACTGTGAAGAAAAAAAATTATAATTTTTTTCATTTATTGGTTAATATTTTACAGAATAAAATTTCGACTTTATTCTTGTAATATTGTGCCTTTAATACAACTGACTCAAACAAACATCACAATTTCTTTTAATATTACTATTTTTTCATGAAAAAAATACAGAATTTTATAAGATTAGATCTTTCATTTTACACAAAAGTGTTACAACAGTAATTATAAAAAAAAGTTAAGATTGTCGCAAATGCTTGTGTTATTTATTTTTTTCACTATTTATTCTTTTTTTACAAGACAGCCACAATTTTACAACAAAAAAATTTTTTTTTACAAAAAAAATGATTTTTTAACAAAAAGTTTGCACTCAATTTTTCTCAATTGCTTCAAATTTTATTTACTTAATTATTTCATTTTTATAACTTTATTTTTTGTAATTTTACAACATTTTTATTTTAAGTCCAACAATTTCCCTAACATTTTTTTTCCATTTCAGTGCGGCCCAATCAATCTTTCATGACCAGAAATAGGCCACAAAGTCATGAAAGTAGTTAAAATCCAGCGAGGGACAAAAAGGGCGAGCGGTGGTATCCGTGCTTGAGCATGGTAAGGGACAACAGGCTCAATGTCGGCCATTGCGTCTACAAAAAGTGTAGTCTACTAGTTAAGAACAGGACATTGTGTCTAGACTTTAAAGGCCTACACAATGCAAATATTAGTACAAAATCGAGTGCCTCACAAGAGGCCATCGTCTTTGATTATCTACGGCCAATAGAAAAAAAAACAACAAAAAACACCAACAAAAAAAACGGAGGTACGTATTTGGTCAAAGACAAACACAAAGAGTTGTGATAAAACGGCGTCATCCCAAAATGCAGCGAAACCAACCCCTTCCCAAAGACGGCTACTGTGTTTGAAAAAGTGAGGAGGCAGAGGAAGAAGAGGAGGTAGATGTGGAGTAGAAAAGAAAGAACGTATGAGGTAGGTTCTTTGTTGCTGTAAACTAAAACAAAATGAGAAGGAAGACCGCTGAGGGTGTCTCCTAACATCTCGCACAGCAAAGAAAATGGACAAAAAAAACAAAACAAGTCAAACTCAAGAGGTAGATCGTGATAGCAGTACACAAACGTCTCCATTCTCTCCATTGAGTGGATGATTCCCAAAAGAATAAAATACGCTTCTTTTTCTGTCTTTTTTTGTGGTAAATTCCCTGAGAACATTTCATCATCCTGAGAGAGGAACGCTGTGTCCAAATGTCAAACAAAATTAAAAAAAAATACATCATACAAAAAGGTTTGTGTGTGGTTTGGTACTCTGCATTGTTGAGATTCACTTCCTGACGCATACATTCCAAAATAAAACAATAGATCCCTCTTATTCTGAAAGAGCAAGGATAGTGAGCCCTTGACAAATCATAACTTTGAGGTAAAATAAAGACAAACTCTTTGGTAGAGAAATACCGCATTTCCTCCAATAGTGACCCGAAAAACACACTCCCAGCTTTACAGATGTCACGTCTAAAGGCACATTCACAGCATAGGTAACACCCATTTATTATATATAATAGGGCTGTCAAATTTTTATCAGTTTTCAAATGAATTCATCATTTAAAAACACTACTCTGTTGACATATTAGCAGAGCATTTAAAATCGCACTTTATTACGTGGTTGTGTTTAAAGACACCATCAAATTTTGTGTGTAGATGTCATTTCTGGGATTTCCCAGTTTACTTAAACACAGCAAATTGTACTCTGGCAAGAGTTGCGTTAGTGAACGATAACAATATCGACTTACAGTTTGCCTTTGTTTGTCTCTTTGTTTAGACCTCATGTAAACGTGATGTTCGGAGTGTCCCCGAATGCAACTTGCGGGAGTGTAGCGTCAATGAGGAAGTGTAGTTCCAATGACTAGCGGACTAGAGACGTGTTTGTGAGTTGGAAATCACAAACAATGGTGTTGAAAATGCTCTGCTGTTGATGTGTTCAGGTCAGAATAAAGTTTTAAAAGAGACGCTGATGCTACACTTATAGTGAGGCGTTGCTTGCCATAATGCGCATGCGTGTTTTTGACAGCCCTAATATATGTATACACAGTAACCCCTCATTTATCTTGGTTAATTGGTTCCAGGCCGCGTTAAAGGAATTTCCGCGATGAGTCAATGTTAATAAATGGAATGTTTTCATAGTTAGAGCATAGAAACCGTGTTTGTGACTTCCTGAATTCGGGTTTAAACATTATTAGAACCCTGCAGACATGTAATAACACTCCCATTATTCTTTGTTTACATCACCTTGCTCAGGCTACGGGATAACTGCAGGGACAAAATAGATGACCGGCGCTAGCCCGGCAAGCTAGCGAGCTAACTAGTTAGCCTCTCAAATTCACTTATTCTAACTTTAACCTTATTCTAACTTTAAGAATGGTTCTCAAAAGTAGTGGGGACGGAATGAGAGAATCATTTTCCCCCCACTCGATTTAAGCCATGACTCGGCGCTGCTAGCTGTTAGCCTTCATGCAGTGTGAAAAGTAATAATGTCATGTTTCATAACATTACTGACTTCATAGTGACAAAAATACAACAGAATACTACAACTTGGCTTTTAGGACTAGTAATAGGCCATTGTCATTGTCAACCATGAAACAGCCATCATTTATAAATTATTCTTTAAAAACCCGTGATATAGCGAGAGATTACTGTGTATATACAAAGGTATGGTGCTTATCTTCAAATAGACATGGTTGATTAATCGGAGTACGTTGTCTATTAAAGCAGGGATCACTTAGTAAAAGCGGTATACCAAATTATTGTTGTTGTTTTTTAAGTTTTTAAGTTGGTGTTAAAAAGATATTACTTTTTTTTAATGCCATGCTAGCATGATACAAAGTTATTTGATTTGTCAAAACATTCCGATGCAACTCCAAAGCATGTAAATTAGGGGCGGAGTGGACCTCAGGTACCTCTTTTCACATTCAATATGGTCAGGGAGGAGCTGGGGAGGCGTAAGAGAGTGCACAGTTTGTGACCTCTATTTTAATAGTGTCCAGTGCCTCACCTTTAGTAAACCTACGTTATGTGCTGTGGAAGTTTGGGTTGGGGGGGTTTCATAAAAATTACCAAAATAGACTAGCTAAAACAGGGGTGCCCATAATGCGGCCCGGATGACATTTGAGGACCGTGATAAGTGAATTTCCTTATTTATATATGGAATATTTTCGCATAAAAAAACCTTCTAAATACTGTTTTTAACATTGTTAGAGCCCTTGACATGAACTAACACCCCTATAGTCACCTTTACGATCATATTACCCAATATAGTCGACATAAGAGTAAATAAGCCATTCACGACATAAATAAGACTCGTGCTCTTGCATGTTCCCAAGGAGGAACCATGCCTGTTGTCGTCTGGTGCCTTTGTCTCACATCGTAAATTACTGACACCTAGTGACAAATACACAGGGATGACCGAGTCAAACCTCGGTATTCGTACACCCCAATTTCCCGAGAATGTTTTTTTTTCGAAAGTGTTGCCTCGGTTTTCATACAATACTGCACATAACAAGCGAGTCCGTTTCTCCTGTACTGTATAATTCTGCATTTTTTATTGTGTGACTGCTCAAAAAAACCCACCATGGGGTCAAAGAAAATCGAAAGTGCTAACAATTTAATAAAGGTCAGAAGCACTGTTGAATTTGAAGTCTGCATCAACCATAAGCACCATCTATTCTATCTATTCTATGTTTTCTGCGTGTAAAATTATTCTGTATAATATTAATATTTATGAGTGTGTCGAATTCATTGGATTTACGTGACGTTTGTTTTCATCAAACATTCATTCATTCATTTATTTTCTACCGCTTTTCCTCACGAGGGTGCTGGAGCCTATCCCAGCTGTCTTCGGGCGTGAGGCAGGGTACACCCTGGACTGGTGGCCAGCCAATCACAGGGCACATATAGACAAACAACCATTCACACTCACATTCATACCTATGGACAATTTGGAGTCGCCAATTAACCTAGCATGTTTTTGGAATGTGGGAGGAAACCGGAGTGGGAAAACCCACGCATGCACGAGGAGAACATGCAAACTCCACACAGAGATGGCCGAGGGTGGAATTGAACCCTGGTCTTCTAGCTGTGAGGTCTGCACGCTAACCACTAGGCCGCCGTGCCGCCCTCATCAAACATTTTGGTAATAAAAATCGAGGTACCGTTGTATCGCACTGATTTGCTTTTGCAACACACATGTTTCGTTGAGCAAAAAGACAACTCAACAAAAAGTATCGAAGTGACCCCCATTTTTTTTTTTCATTTTTATGTACGCAACCCTTGCTGGGAAAAAAAATGGACACCCCTGCTTTAACGAGTGGTTTTGTTTACATACACATCCCATGGTATACACATGGCTATCACCTACGTTAGAGCAAACTCCTTCAAAATATGTCATAGAATCTCATTTAAACAATCCTGACTTTACATATATATTAATGATTTTCAAGAATGGGTTTCTACGGATTCATCGCGCTTGAATCTAAGCTAGTCGAGTAATATGGCATCCAATCTAAGGCGTGTCTATCTTGGGTAACAACGAAAGGGTTAATAGTGTTGACCTTTGCAAGCATGCAAATGCAGAGTGTTTTTTTTTTCCTTTCAAGTGGAAGCACGCACAAGACAAGCTGAGAGCGACAAGCCCCTCGGCCCGGCGTCGTTCCTGCAAGAGGAAGGACTCACGCATGCTGGCCACAACATTCAACGAGAGCCAAGACAAAAGCTGGATTAAAAAAAATGCTGCCTTTGCAAGGATAATACGCTCATTCATGATTGCAGTTGTAGCTTGAATTACACTTGGACCTGTTCCTAATATTTTGGATGCTTTAAATGATTAGAAACTGCATTCATTCACTGCAAACTATAACAATAAAAAAAGGCAATCCTGCATTCCTGCTGTTTTTGCAATACTCTGTCTCTTGCTGCCACATGTCCCTGTCCTTTTTCCTGGTGTGTGATGCAGAGACTTTGACACAAGCTGCAAAAGTACCAGCAAAGGAAGGATGATAAAGGATAAAGGATGCAAGCTGCACCTGCTAGCTACACATTTTGTAAAGACAGGCAATTTGTTTTCTTTGCAATTAAGTAGGGATTAGAACTAAAATAAGAAGCACTTTTATCTGTTCAAAGCAGAATTTTGACAGAACTCTTGTATTGGATGCTATTACATAACATTATTAGCCAGCTAATCCCCCTTTTTTTCACTCTAAACTCTTCCCTGGAATCCATTAAGATTCCCTGAAGATGTTTCTCCAGTGGTTGAGGTCTGGATTATCACTTACGGATTGTGACTTTTAAGTATCGTCTCCTATACAACCCTTACTAAAAATGTGCTGTAAAAAGACTCATTAGGGAGGGATTACATTAGCGAAGACAGTATGTACTTAAAAAAATAAAAACACCGTGATGGAAAAGCAAATCAAGGCATGATTGATGCACGTTTGCCTCCTGAGCTGCACTGATTGAATACAAGATCATCTTGCAGTCTCCATCCCTTGTGGTGGTTGCTGTGGCGCCACCACCTGTCTGCAAGGCAGGCACACACACGTGGGTACCTCTCTGTTGGTTGCCATAGTTGCAATGGTTAGACAATAAAAAAAAAAGAAATTCAGACCTCCCATTGTGTCACAGGTGTGAGGTAGATGAAGCAAGGAGAAGGGGTTGCTTTAGGATTTCCTCCACCTCCGAGTCCGGTGGTGACTTTGGGGCTCTTCAGGGGATGAGGATGAGCCTCCCAGTGGAGATGTGCCGTAGCGTTCCTCCTCCTCTGGGGGGTAGAGGTAGGCCGACGACCCCGGGCTGGAGGCCGAGGTAGACGCGTATTGGTCCTGAGAGCCCGTGGAAGGCGTTAGCGCCTTGTGTGGACACTGAGCCACCATGTGCGTGATGCTCTGGCAGTAGTGGCATTTCTTTGGCTGGGGGGGCAGGCCACACTCCTTTGCGTGGTGGTCCAGACCTCCACAGTTATAACAGCTACAGGGGGGCAGGAAGGACATACAGATGTTGCTTTAAATCTGCATGTCACATGATTTCACTGTTATGGGAGAAATTATGGTGTCATCTGCAATAGCACCAAGTCACCACTAGATGGAAGTATGGCTCTATTGGGAATCACAAAGCCAAATGAGTGCAATTTATGGTGGGATGTCACCAGCTGTTTTCAATGAAATAGCAAATATACGTAATTTACTGAGTCCTTTTACTAATAATAAACAACATTTCCAGGGCCAGAGCCGCCTTTGACAACATGAATTTAACGCATTAACCTTGAAGGGTACATGCATGGATTTGCATCCTATAGTAGCAATCAATGACTATTATGTCTATATGGATCACCTTGAGCGTTCCTCTGTGGAGGAAGTGGAGGTTTTGTTCCTTTATGTTGTGCAGTGGTTCCCAAAGCGCCCTCCCCCTCATCTAATGCAAATTAATGTGAATTTACTCTCATCACAAAGTTTGGGGCACATTTTCTTAGGCCCCCAATCCCTCCCTAGGGTGAAAACTACCGATGTTACAGATGCACATACATAGACACCCCATGAAAACATTACATGATTTATATAGGTGTGGGTCCACATATGACACTCTTTATGTTGCCTCCTTCTCCTGTGTCGCACCACTTCTATGGAATACTATTAATCCAGGCCTTGATGGAAGCACTAATAGAACTATTCATAACTCTGTCATTCTAATCGTAAGAGGATATTTTTCATAATTAAAAGAACCCACATATCCAGAGAAAAGAGCTATAGAAATGTATGAACATTATTACCAAGAATGCTTCTAAATGGCCTTCATGTGTGTTCCGGTATGACACGGAAGAAAGGACTGTGCATGCATGGTTTGATTGAAATTCCCCCCCTCCAGAGATGTGGTAGATAGACTTCTACGTAAAACCAGCAGGGGGCAGAGCAGTGGGGACGAATATAATAGGAAGATGAGGTCACCTAGCATCTCTGCATGCTTGCCAGTGCCGCCTTTCACCTGAGTCACAGTCACTTGACCACTGACACAGGATCAGTTGTCCCCAAATAGGCTGAATTATTCAGCCATGTAAAAGGACCTTCTTCCGGATAGCGTTTCCTGTCATGTAGCTTCTTCTTCCGCAGAACAGGTGTGATGCAGCTTGTAAGAGGAGGGCAAAGGGAGGAGGCGACATAAAGAGCATCACATGTGGTCTCAAGTGTACATAAATCACTTTTGGTTTTTATGTGGCGTCTCCATGTGTACATCAGTTCGCCATCAGCAGCAAAAAAGAAGCTCTCGAGGAGATCCATATGGAGATTAGTCATTGATTGCGTGCTACACTGCAATGTGATGCAGATCCTTCCCTGCACTCTTTGGTGTCAACACTACAAAATTGATTTTAGAGTAGCATCCGTGTAGGGCAATGTGTATGCTTCCTTGGCATAACCATAGCAACAAGCATGTGCAATTGTGGGGGGCTTCAGATATAGCTCAGTGCGGCTCATAAGGAGAAAAGTATTTGGACACTTCGTTACATTTTTAGTTCTTTTTCAATGACTTTTGGATTATTCTACTGTATACATCCTATACAGACACACTCCTGTTTTATGTCATTCATACTGACCGGTCTCCCTTTGGTTTGCGTTTCTGGAGTGGGACCTTCCCTTTTGGTCTCTTCTCACTGCCTGCGCAGGGTCCCCCACCCGGTCCCGTCACCCGTAGGGACTCAAGGCCTTTGGAGGACTTCTTGTAGGTAAACTCCACCTGCACACCCTCCTTTAAGCTTCGGAAGCCCTCCATCACCAGCTTGCTCTGGAGGGAGGAAAAAGACTTGAACTGATCTTTCAGGGAGGCGGCACAGAGGTCTAGTGGTTAGCGCGCAGACCTCACAGCTAGGAGACAAGGGTACAATTCCACCGTTGGCCATCTCTTTGTGGAGTTTGCATGTTCTCCCCGTGCATGCGTGGGTTTTCTCCGGGTACTCCGGTTTCCTCCCACATCGCAAAAACATGCTAGGTTAATTAGCCACTCCAAATTGTCCATAGGTGTGAATGTGAGTGTGAATGGTTGTTTGTCTATATGTGCCCTGTGATTGGCTAGCGACCAGTCCAGGGTGTTCCCCGCCTCTCGCCCAAAAGACAGCTGGGATAGACACCCCCGCGACCCTCGTGAGGAAAAAGCGGCAGAAAATGAATGAATGAATGAATGCTAGGTTAATTAGCCACTCCAAATTGTCCATAGGTATGAATGGTTGTTTGTCTATATATGCCCGCCTCTCGCCCATAGACAGCTGGGATAAGCTCCAGCATCCCCGCGACCCTTGTGAGGAAAAAGCAGTAGAAAATGAATGAATAAATGAATGATCTTTCAGGGCACATAGAATATTGTGTGTTACGGCTATATAAAGAAAGCCAGTATTGAGCATTTAAATGCGACTAAATTCTCGTGAACAAGCTGACTGATGATATAAGACATGCACCAACTGCCACAAGAGTGTCCACGTCGGGATTTAGTAGCTCACATGTGCTGCGTTTATCTGCTTTTCGCAGAGGCACCACTTCCTATGTGGAAGCTGTTGCAGCCATTTAATAATTTTCTCCTGTGTGTTATGACCACCATTCATCCTATCCGCATCATCACCGCCGATTGATTTAGTTCCCGCTGAACCATTGAACGATGATTTATGTCTTCCTGGTGTGGCACACAGCAGACGCCTGATAAAGAGGGGGGGGGGGGCTGCATCAGTGACCTTGGCAAACCACAGTTGTGGAGGTAAACACCCCCCCCACCCCATATAACACCCAACGCCTCACAAACGCCTGCTGTGAGTGTCAAATGTAAAGAAAGAAAATGTACTCAGTCGTGTTCCTCCATTATGGCTGTTACCATGACGACAGGACAGTATACATGAAGCAAAAGGTACTTGAGAGATGCTACTGTATCTTTTTATTTATTTACCTTTAATAGGTAACATAAATACACTATACAAAGCTGATATTTAATAAATCATGAAAACAATGTCAACATTTGAATTCATTTCATTAATGCAGTTAATTTCCCTCATCGCATCTCTGTCGGTTGTTCATGTAGTTGTCAAATTCCGATTAATCTAAAAACAATTGTGATTTAGTAAATGCATTTTATTACATGTTGTTAAAGTGCATTACATTTGAAATACATTTTACTGTAGCTTTTACGTTAAAGTTACCAACTGCATACATAATGTAGAAACTTTGTCATCATTTCATGTCACGCTTCACTTTGAATTGAAAAACATTCATTTATTTTCTACCGCTTATCCTTATCTTCGGGTGAGAGGCGGGGTACACCCTGGACTGGTCGCCAGCCAATCACAGGGCACATATAGACAAACAACCATTCACACTCACATTCATATCTATGGACAATTTGGAGTCACCAATTAACCTAGCATGTTTTTGGAATGTGGGAGGAAACCGGAGTACCCGGAGAAAACCCACGCATGCACGGGGAGAACATGCAAACTCCACACAGAGATGACCGAGGGTGGATGAAAAACTATAACACTGTAACACTATAGTTAATAAAATGTATTTATTGAGAGCGACAACAGAGTATAGGCCTGTCAATCGTTTGCCTGTTTCGGTTATTTGTGTATTGGATTTGGCCTTAAGGGAGGAGTGAAGAATGTACAACATACACACAAGCAGTTAATAAAAACCGAAGGGATCTCGTGATTTTCTGTCACCACCGACGCTTAGAATTGGGTATTAGTGATCCAACTAAACAAGAAGCACATCCTTTCCCTCGTCACTGGCAGGTGACGCAAGCATGAGTCCTTCATAAGGCATGCATCATCTCCTGACTAATAGTGAATAATCATTACCGCTTCGTCTCTCCAGGTCAAAGTTGAGTAGTCCCCCCCCCCCTCCCCTCGACCGCCACCCATACCTCCCCCACCAAAACACAGCCACTCCACTCCAAGCACATGCTACTTTCACAATGCATCCGTGAGGAAGCCACACAACCCCTTTTGTTCAGTAGCGGTGCACACATGCTGCATATCCTCCGTACAGGAAGTGGAGGATCTGTGTAAGGCTTGAAAATCTAACTATTAAAGTCTATACACAATTTCATATACACCTTCAATATAAGTTAAAAATTTGCTAGAAATTCTAAAAAAAAATCTTTAAAAAGTTCTAAAAAAAATTGGAGATCAGCCACCCCAGATTAAAAGTTCTATTATTAAATATGACTCTATAGATACAGAATACACTCCAAATGATTTCATCAATTTGATGGGTTGTCCATGTGATTTAATCCATATTGGTTCATTACACTACATTACATTGGTTCATTGGCCGAGTGTTTGTGGGAGGGCTATTAAAAAAAAAACCCAACCCTAACCTGTAATTGGAGTACGGTCCTCCGAAATGACCTGGCGGGTGTCCTGACCTCTTCTGGAAGTTTACGCACAGAGGTCACGAAAGGGCATGGAGTGAGAGAAAGACGGGCGGGGGTAGGGATGGAGGAGTGGCCTGGAGCAGTGTAGGAGGAACGAGTGAGGAAGAAGAAGGAGGAGGAGGAGGAGGAGGAGGGAGGTCATGGAACGCCTCCAGTGCATTCTGTTCAGCTCCAGTGGAGGAGCAACTTCTGATCAGTAGTAGTGTGTGGACGGGGTGTGTGTGTGTGTGAGGAGGGTGGGGGGGGGGCAGCCTGGGGACAAAACTCTCATTTGATCAAGAGCCCCCCCCTGACAGATTCCTAAAAACTAAAGAAATAGATCAGTGGATTCTGCATTTTTCAAATAAATGCCTAGCTGTGCATTTTAGCCTATATATATGTGTGTGTGTGTGTGTGTGTGTGTGTGTGTGTGTGTGTGTGTGTGTGTGTGGGAAGGACTGTACAACAATCAATACAGACTCTGACATCCTGGCTAGAAATAGCCCTCCTTTTCACCAGCCAGAGCCCTCGTCATCACCAGAGCCGACAATCAATACAGGAAGCGGTAACGTGAGGGGATGATGGGGAAGCAGAGATGACCGCCATCCTCCCCCAACCTCCTCCTCCTCCTCCTCCCCCCCGCACCGCACCGCACCCCCGCCCCTTCTCTCCATGGCGACCACCAGCTATGGCATGGCTAATTATGAGATGCTTTGAACACGCGCTCTACAGCTGCACGGCGTGCCTGCAGCGTCAAGAGGGAAAGGGAGGTGACATTTGGCGCTTTTTCGCGAGCAGGAAGTGGACAATGCAGAGGGACAGCATAACGCGTAGGAAAAAGCTAAAGCGAGGGGGAACTACACACGGTCACATGGGTGAAAACCACCAACAAAGCCACCCTTAAGAAGCTCAAGCATCCTCTGCATATTGTCATTAGCAGCCATGACCCTTGACCCCGGCCCCGGCCACCCCTCCCCCCTGTCAAACACTTAAAAGCCTTCATGTTCTACAACCTCACATTAACAACACCTTCCATTAAGGCTGCACGGGCCCATATTTAATGTGAAGGAACCTGCAGAGTGACTGCAGCTAACAGAACCCCCAGGCTGATATAACTGAGCCCACTCTCAACAGAACCACACCATACATTATTCATCAGGAAGGGCGAAGAATCACTACTCATAAAAAATGGAAAAACCTCAAGAAAACACCTAATGACCGCTAATTCCTTGAAAAAGATGACATGCGTTTGTGTTTGTTATTAACATGGCATGTCACGTCACGCTTAGGTATTTTCATCTGCAAACATTTAAGACAAGTGTGATTATGATTACAAAGTTCTAACTCATCACATAATCAAATTAGAAAAGTCATTTTTTTAATATTGCTGTTGAAGTATTGAAATACACAACACATTTAAGTACTAATTACAATGTGTTCATCAAGAATAAGTCAACAGAATTACCATTTAGCTGTGATTCAATATAGGGCTGCAACTTGTGATTATTTTCTTAGGTGATTAATCCGAAGTAATCAGGTGATCAGTTCGGCCTTTGATGAAGCAAATCAATATGAACCAAACACAGTTAGCGATTCAGAAAAGTGGCAAAGCTGGAGTGGGACAATTGGTACACTCTCATGGATGACTTTAAATCACATTTGAAAATAAAAAAATAAGGATTAATCAAATACCAAAAGTTGTCGATTAATTGGACATTTGATTCATCGTCGATTAATTGTTGCAGCTCTACATTTAAGTACAAATTATAAAGTGTTTTTTGTATTATTCAGAATTAGCTATTTTGTTCTGATTTAATATATGAACAAATACAAAATATGAATAAATACTGCTAATAATTGAGTTAGAATTTCACTGTTATTTTATTTTTAACTGTGTTTATTCTAGCCAATTTATTTCGCTTATTTAACGTTTTTATACAATTGTTTGTTTTTATTTTATATATACGATGGAACAAATGATTCCTTACCCAAATTAAACTATGAAAAGTCAAATCATTAAATGTTCACTATTTGCTTTCCTCTTTTATTGATCATATTCATGAAATTGGGTGGAAAAAAATTAAATACAAATAAATATAATTTTTGACAAATCAGAAACCAATCTGGATTCTTAAAAAAAGGAAAGATGCAAACAAGTCTCCTTCTAAACATACAACCGACTAATATGGGATGCACTTTCCAGTGGGACAAAGCATTTGCATTGGATTCTTTTCCATTACCGCATGAGCATGAATGCATCACGGTGAGCTCTGGATGACACCCCAAACACATCACATAATCGCAAAAGCATTACATTCGGACACAAATTGGTACTTGAGGCCTGAAAAAGGTGTCAATTTGTAACCAATAAGAACGTATGACTTCTCCTATACAAAATCCTATAAAATTCTCACAGGAACATTCCTGTTTAGTACTGAGCCAATCAAAAGGAAGTCACATGACTACCGTTTTTTGCGGTGTGCAAAGTCGGCCTGACCTAGAGGTAGTGTGTGTACGTTTGTGTGTTTTTTTTTGGGGGGGGGGGGGGGGTATAACATAGAGACAAAGCCTGACACTAGCTATCTGGAGACAGAAAGTGGGTGGAGCCTGCATGCCAAACAGTGACATGGACCAGAGGTTAATCTCACTAGGGGCCCACTTTAACCTCGCTGCCCAAAACATACTCACTGCTTCTTTCTATGGAGTGCACGTGCACACACACACGCACGCACACACACACACACACACACTAAAAACTGGAGACATCTCACAACGGGTCCTCATGCATGGAGGTATGAAGTACACGCTCACACAGCAACCGTAAAATGAACACACACACTCAGGAGGGGCAGCCCACACACTGTACAACATTTCAAACTGATCACCGACAAAGGGCAAACAGCATCCCTGCCCCCCACCCTCAGCCCACCCCAGTCAAGCCTCCTGTTTTTTTTTTTTTTGTCTTTCAAGAAATTCCTTAAAAGAATTCCCGAGAAGAGAGCACCCCTTCATGTCCCAGCGGGAGCTCAAACACACACACACACCTAAAAGGAAGTGATGAGATAGAAGAGCCCTGATGAAGAGACCTCCCGCTCGCTTACTCACACAAACACACTTGTCTTTTCCAATCTTTCTCAACCTCTCTTTTAGCACATCAATCAAATGATTCGTTATTATGTTACATCGCCTGAAAAATTATGGAAATATGCACACAACACACAATTTGTTCTCATTAAAAGAAGCATAAACGTGTATTCAGGGGTTAAATTGAGCGCCGAGTACAACAAATTCATACATGTTGGCAGGTCTGCACTAATATTCAAAGTCCTCCCACCGCACCCTCCCCCACTGTTTGAGAACCGCTGGCTTAAGTGATTGTGAATGGAGAGCGGGGGGGGGGCATCATTACCAAATCTGTTAAGATTTGGAATTGGTGATACTCTGAATGTATTTCATTGACATAACTGTGGGTGGCGGCATATGCAAATCGACGTAAGGATCGTCGCATTGGATTGTGCAGGTGCACCTACTACTATGTACACTACCGGTGAGGCTAGCGTTTCTTAGCCAATGCATTTAAAAAGGGGTAAAACTGCAGCTTTGTCTGTGGTGACAGTATATTATAGGATCGTATAGTAGCACTGATTATTCAACAGAAGCAACACAGGCTGATTAGGTACATTAATCATAATATGGAAGCTACATGCTACTCTCACTGAACCTTCTTTCTATTTTTAGACACACATGCATTCGGAGAGCCACTGCATGAAGTAATGCAGTGTTGGGGTGGGGGGGTGAAATGCATATGATGGTCAAGGCTGAAGGCCACACTGTGCATTCTTGCTTCTGTCCAAAGTTTATTCCCTCTATAAAAAAGGGGGTTCTAAAAGGCTTTGTTATTCAGCATGTAGTAAAATATAACACAGATTTGAAGATCAGCATTTCAGAATCCATCAGAGATGATGATGATGATGTTACACCACGTCTTGCATATCAAGCGCAAAACGAGAGATCCCAGCAAATTAAAAATAAACAGGGAACCAGCAGCACATCGTCATTTCCACTTGCCACATTAAAACAAGGCTATAAAAGGGGCAATTTAACACAGGAAATAGGATACAGTCGGATTGGCTGCAGAATGGGTTGATTGTACGACCAGTGGGATGAACATAATCTGCATGTACGGCTACGTATGAGAAGTATAACCAGAGGTCAAGTACACAGCACCTTACCAAAACGTATTTGGACCACACTGACATTTTGAAAAAATGAGAGCGGGAAGTGGACATCGTGTTACTAGAACACAGTTGCAATGTGGCAAGAATAAACAATTAAATTGCGCCATAATAAAAATAAAGTTGTAATATTCTTAGAATAAAGCTGCAATGTTATGAGAATAAAGTACCAAAATATATTGATATGAGAATAAAGATGTAACATTGTAATGTTAAGTGAATAAAATTGAAAATGTCAAAATTTACAAAACTAATACATTTAATAAATCCACAAACTAACAGAAATAACTAAAAGAAGTATTTTGATATATTTCTGAAACATATAAACTGTAGTCCAAATCTCAACACAGGTATACATTTGTTAATCTTACATTTGGACTTTATTTTCATAAAATTGTGTTTTTTTTCTCATAATATAGCCACTTTATTCTCATACCATTAAGACTTTTTCTAATAGTAGGAACATTTTATTCCTGTACAATTAGATATATTTTTTAAATTGAATTATAATATTGTCTCTAACAATTGGCCCTCATAATTGTATGAGTTTGTTTTTAAAAAATAAACAAACCGACAGGGTTCATGAACCTTTTTCTTTTCTATGTAGATTTTTCTCCATCACCTAAACATATCAATTACTGTACATAATTATATCAGTTATGATCTAATATAGATTTCATGCCATAAACACAAAATGTCAACCACAGGGATTTGTTTACTTTAACAAATCACATTAAATGAGCTCATATTATGCAAGAATCAAATACAAGCCAATGGGATTTTTACACCAATTGAATGGAAATGCTGAAAAGTGACATTTTTCACCAATTAAATTTTATTATTTTGCTGCACCACCTTAGAAGGTGCACAAACAGAATTTCAAATCAGGTGGTAGATTAACTGAAATTAAATCATATGACACATTTTTAGCATTATCTATGTTATTATATTTAAGCAAGATTAAATGAGATTAGTTTTGCACCTAAATGTCCTATTCTTTTTTTTAAATCTTGAACGCACCAAGCATTTAAAGTGGGAATCCTGAAGCAAGTGTGGTTGGGTCCAAGTGGAAGACACTTCTACTCTTCCTCCTCCCTCTGAGGGCAGGAGGTAGGAGGAGGAAACTACACTTCATGCATGTGGCTGAGAGAGGAAATAAGGCGTGTTTTTTTTTTCAGGCTTCATGTTGTGTAAAGCTTGATGATCCACGGGCCTGCTGTTGGAGCATCATTTTAAAAAGGTAGCAGTTTGTGTGTGTGTTCGTGTATGTCCACCTACTTGGTGCACAAAAACGTCCAGAGGGGGGTCCACTGGGGTCCCCTCGCTGCTGGTCATGGAGATAAATCCAAAGCCCATGCGGACGTTGAACCATTTGCAGAAGCCTGATCCTGACAGGACGTGGGGTCGAGTCCGGTCCTCCTGCTCAATGGACCTGGCGGGCCCTCCTACAAGATAAAATGCACAGTATATTTAAATTGAGGAGGGGGGAATTCCCTCTTTGCTCGTGTGAGGTTCACGGGCGGTGGTAAATCCCAAACTTCGCAGCCTATCTTCCATAAAAACACGTCCCCCACTATACTACGTTTAAACTAACACATCTTTAAAAGTTTGTCTTCTGTTGTGTACATGTAAAGGACACACGGTCCGATCCCAGTGTGGAGTTGTAGGTGGTACTGGTCCAAAAAAGGCAGGTGTACACATGGTGATCGAGCTTTAACTGGTGGCCAGAAAAGTGCGTGAAGACACATTGTTCATACACAAACGCGGATGTGTTACCAACAAGGAAGAGGCAAATTGAGCATTTTAAAGCGTTACAATCGCATAGTTTAATTTTTTTTGTATGAAAATGAGGGGGGAAAAAAAGTAACCTTCGGCCATGTTTCCCCGCGAACCCTCTGCGGCCAAGTTGTGGTCGAGAAGCTTCTTGTGCAAGCACTCGCTGCGGTGGTCACCATGAATCCGACGTCGTGGTGCCCATCGCTCACCAGTGGGGCTCGCATGGTGCGGCCTGCGTGGTTCCGCTGGGTGTCGGTGTCATGTCTCCCTCACGACTTCCCTTCGAGCCCCCGTCTTTCCTCCTAGCAGGCTGCACCCCCCCAGCTCAGCAACATCCCCACGCTCACTCTCTCTCTCTCTCTCTCTCTCTCTCTCCTTCACTCTCGCTCTACAGACTCCGCCCCCTACACCTAGCTCCTGCGCTCCGATTGGCTCTCGAGCTGGCTGTGCCCGTTCTCGTCAAAGATACACGTGACCTTGTCAATAGTTGTTTTTTTTCCGCCCAGCAACGCTTCTCTCATTGCTATTAGGCAGCATGAGGAGAAATCCAACTTGCAACTTTAAATATGTGAAGAATTGAGGATGTTTGTTGTATTAGTTTTATATATTTTATTCAGAAATGTCAAAAAAAGCTCTAATGTTTTTGCATTTTGCATTTTTTGATGCAATATAGTTTAGTCCATGTGGTGAATATGGCCAAAACATGCAGAAGGAAAATAAAGCATGTAAAACAGTGGTGAGCACATTTTCCCCACACACAAAAAATGTAAAAGACAGGAGCCATGATGATATTTAGAATTTTGTACATATATACAATATTAAGAAGTTATTTAAACAAAAAAATAGCCTGCTTGTCAGCAACAACATTACACTTTTTCCCTCTTTTTCTCACCATTTTTAAAACAAATAATTGTATTTTTAGAATGTGGTGCACACTGGAACCCTTCACTGACTAATTATATTTACAGTCAAACTTATTTAATCTCTGTTGGATAACATGCCCTGATTGAGTTATCTATACAACAGACAGGTATAGATCTAAATAGATATACTGTAGATATTAAACAGGCTCCCTGAGGTCAAGCCAGAGTGTTGAGGTCTTATTGTGGGTTTAGGTAAGTGCTTAAGTGTTGAATATCTGCCATGATATGTGCATCTTGCTTCCAAGAACCTTTTGTACTTGTCTACAGAGATCAGTCATTTGAATATGAGGCAGCATGGCAGCAGAAAAACACAGCCTCATTTTTTTTTAATTATGTATACAAAAAATATGTGCATGTGACGCAAAAGATTTGAATGACCATCCTATTATTTTTATTCCCAATATCTCCTAAAAGGAAACAAGCTATTGCGCCAAAACTTGAAGGGCGCAATCTTTTGTGTTTTTAATTTCCTGTATGCAGTCAGTCCTATCAAAGGAATGCTGCTGTGTCTTTAAATATCTTCCTATTAGGTCTGGTTTTCTCCGTGCTCTCTCCATGTTGTTTTTGAGCTCCCTCGGCATGCTCAAGTCACCTCCTTGTATCTTTTTAGTGGGCACCGCAGCGCAGGGCTGAACTCACAACTTTGGAATGCGACTGCAAACCCAGAAAAACAAACCTGCTGAAAACTGTTATATTTTGCCTGTCGCTTCCCAAATCAAGCCAAAAAATATGAGGGGGCTGTTATAACATTGATTGTTCTAATCAACATGTGGCCATGAACATTTATGGGTATTGGGAAGTTCAAGCTGTTGGTCCTTCATCATTGGGCTCACTATTTGGCAAGGATGAGGGAAATCTCACTGTTCTGATCCAGTGCCTTATAGCAGTTCAATATGTCCTTTTATTACAATTTCTACTAATCATTATTTAGTTACTTGCAAAAACAATGCAAATGCTATCAGAACAATGTGGAAAAAAGAGAAACCCCCACTACTATCTCCCATCTAAATTGGTGCTAGCTTTCCCAAGACGTGTTATAAGAGGAAAAGGGGGGGAGTGGACACGCTGTAAGGAATGGAACAACAACAAGCCCATCTCCACCCACCAAAGAACCTCAAAACCCACCCTCCGGAATTCACTCGCTCTACCCCCACCCACCCACCAACCCACCCACACAGACACATTTAGGCCCAGCCCAAGCCAGGCCAGGCCAGGCCCGGCCCAAGCCCAACCCCTGCACAAATAGGGCCTGTTTTTGAAGATGCTTGTAGTGGAGGCCAGACGATTACCGTTTGGGTCACAGGGCTGGATGCCAGTGTCACATGTGATCACATCCTGGTCGGGCTCATCATGCTGCTAAGCACAAGGTGTCATTAAAGGTGACTCTAAGCGGGCCTCTGCATTTATTCAACTAATATACACAAACACGTACTATAGGGGGCACCCGGGCGGATGCCATATACTTGTATCATCCAGGAAAATGATTCATTATGCATCAATTGTTGAACACTGTTTTGGTTTTTGCTGTAGTTTTGCTGTTTTTTGTCTTATTCATCTTATTGGAGGTTTGTGTTTGCAGCCCAAACTCTATTTACTGTAAAAAAAAATATATATATAGTGAGATTTTGCACAAAATAAACTGATTCAAACACTGCATTATGTATTTATGACAACTAGTAATGAAACTTTTTTTAAGCTCAGTTAACTCAATTTGTTTATTTTCTACTCATCTAAACGTCGTCATTATCTAATCTTTGTTATTGTGAGAAAACAACAGTTTTATAAAATTAAAATAAGATATTAAAAGTAGTTATTAGTCATCTTTGTCACATATAACACAAATCTGACATATATTTTTCATTATTTTATAACAATCCTCTTAACCTATATGTTACATTGGTTTTAGGGTGTTGAATAAACACAATATACACACAATATAAATATACAGAATATACTCGGGGTTTTTTTCTGTATGTGGTCCCTGGTGAAAAAAGGCTGGCCACCTCTAATTTAACCAATTAACTATGGTGGATTACAGATAAGTCCCTCATTTCCATCACAATTATTGCTGATGAAGACCTTCATTTCCATCACAATTATTGCAGTCCATCACTCTAAAGGGTTAAAAAAGATCTGTTTTAGCTACACTATACTTGATAATTATTAGAAGTTGGTGAGTTAATTTGCTGACACCTGCCTAGCTCTCTATCACCACATTTTATGTCAGGTTTTCTATAAATTATGGATTTATGGAAGTCTGCAAAGTACTTTTAGGGCATTTATTGTAACCAAATGATCCAAAATTAGGAGCTAAAAGGTGCTGGAGGGGATAAATTTAGCAAAGGTTTCAAGATTCACTTTCTATAGAGGAAAAGTTTAGTTCAAAGTAACTTTATTCTCCAGAACAAACATTGGAAAGTGGAATCACGTGACCTCACGTGGCACAAAGTGTAGTTTTTAGCAGTGCTCCATTGAGATGAGATTCCTGTGCTGCTTGAATACTATTCCAACCTTCCTAAGGAGAGACTTTGGACTCCCTCACCCCAGTTAACCCGACCCAACCCCCCACACAATACATGCATGCATGCAGGCAGGCAACCCATGCAGCCTGTAGGCTCCCAGAGGAAATGTGTCTTTTTTACCGTGAGTTGCTGTCAATGCAGTTCAAAGGAGTTCATTGAGTTCGTCTCTCTTTTCATTTTTTGGTGAGCAGAGGGGGTTGTTTTTTGTCGCTTATTTCATGCATTCCAGCCACCAATCCTTCACCTTTTTTTTTTTTACATCCACTCCATGAGAATGGTAGAGCTGAGTTGGGGGAAAGCAGGTAGAAGTGTTTGAAGGTTTATTTGGACGTTTTTCCTAAGTAGAAATGTGCTATTTAACTCTTTTATCCGTAAAACTCAATTTATTGACTCGGTCTTAATTAACATCCACTTATGCCTTCACCGTGTGTTTTCTCCCACCATTTGTTGTTTTAGTTAAAGTAATAAAACCTCCTTAATTGTCCAAGTGGGAGATTTCGTTAATTAAAACGTTAAGTGAACGAATAATTTGCATCGTTCTTTAAAAAGTACGCATGCGCCTTGCTGGCTTGTATGCTCGACCATGCAAGTCAATTAAATAAACAAGTCGATTGCTCACTATTTTCCCCCACATATTGCTTAAAAACGTATGTTATTCATGGTTTAAAATCATATTTTATATTCGTGTAGCATTTTAAAATAGTTTTTAAAAACACAAATATAGATCATTCGGAAATAAACATTGTGTCACCTCCCGACTTTGTGTAAATGTTAAAAAATACACATTGAACCTTTAAAAAAGGCAAAATAACAATGAAAGACAGTAGTAAACATTCTTAATGGTTGGACGTAATATCAGTGACGTCATAAGATGGGAAGGGCGCCCTTGGAGAAGCCGGGAAAGACAAAAAATGCACAAAATGCTCCTTTAAGTATCTACTTCCGGCTTTTAAACCATACTTTTCGTTTAAATCGTGGACTTTAAAGGTTGGTATTGCTTATTTTATTTGACTTATGCAACTTTTGTCTTACTTTTCAGCCTCAAAATGACGTGATAAATTGTTTGGGGTTCTATTTCTGGAAAATCGGCCATCGATTACATTTCCTGCATTGAATGAGTTAGTTTAAAATGAAATAAAATAGTGTCTGTGTCCTTTTGTTGAAGACATGTTGTGGTATTGTATATGAATAAAGTGGCTTACCTGCAGGAGATGACGCTGACATCCTTCCTCCAGCTTCGCCAATAAAATATGGCGCTCCAAGCTGCACGTCGCATCGGGGCTGCCCCGTCTGCAATTAAAGACATTTTCCATCCATTAATTTTTAATTGTCACATTGTAAGATGAGCAGCCCCGTTCCCACAGCCGCCACATTTGTTAAGATTTATAATAGGCGTTAAAGAATCCACACGTGACGCTCAGACACTAAACTTTATAAACTGTGAGGGGGTCCTTCAAAAGTTTGGGGATTTAAAGGGAGATAATGAGGTGCAAAATAACTCCACGGTACCCCGCAGTGTTAACATGTGCATGGTATCTCTCAACCCCCATTCTCCCAACCCCCATCATCTTTTTTTTGGGGGGGGGGGGTTGAATCACAATTTCTGCTGAAATCACAAATTCGCATGAATTTCCAAAACAAAGACCCTCCATTCTCATACTTCTAAATCATAATATGAATTGGTATGGATAAATTACATAGCGTCGCCCATAGGTGATCCATTCTAAAATGATCAACTTACCATCACTGAAAGAATGTAATCCACTCATCCAACACAAACATCACATGCATCTGGGTGTATCCTGCACACAAACGTTGCACGAAGAAATAAAGAAATCGATGCAGTTTTATGATTAAATACAACTTACCATTATAATAGTCACATCCTGCAAACAGGTGTTGCAGCAGATTTGGTCCAAAGCTTTTATTGTCACCAGGGCGCCACCTGCTGGTGCGTTTCTGAAAGGCTACAGCGTCATGATTCATTGCAACACCCTAGGAATAGAAACCACACACTATACATTGTAATTGAACGAACAGTGAAAGGTTTAGTACAAACTTTTAGTCTCCTTTATTGTAATTACTTTTTCAGCGTTGTTACAGCGTTCCGATGTGCTTTGAATTTGGATAAGAACCACGCATATGTGTCACTGCTTAAAAAAGATTTTTATTGTGGCTGCAACATTGTGTTTTGTTCCCTTTCAATAGGTAAACAATCAGCATACGTCAAGAGGTAGAAATCTGTCCGACTGTATGGGGACTGACACACACACACACACACACGCACGCACACACACACACACACACACACACACACACACACACACACACACGAACTAATGTTTGTTGTGATACTGCAAACATGCAGCAGAATCACCACTTTGCACAAAGTAGTGTTATAACAAACAAGTAAACAATAAATAATATGTAGGCGGACCGTCTGGGGACACAGGAAGTTACTACACTCATGACAGCAGCTGATTGGCTGATTATAGTAAGTCTGCCTCTGATTTCAATCACATTAGGGTTGTTATTAGGAGAAAGATGTGAATGCCGTGTCCATGAACTTGTGGTTCTTTCAAAGGGGGGGACTTCGGCAAGAAAAGAAGGCAGGACAAAAACATACGCTGACTTATTTAACCCAAGAGATTTTGAGACAACGAGCGATAAAAGCGTAGGTGTCGGCCACCTCCTGGATGACCTTGCTGGTGGGTTTGCCGGCGCCGTGGCCGGACTTTGTGTCCACAAGGATGAACAGAGGGTTGGCCTGCTTGGTGTTGCGGCCCACAATGTGCTGCAGGGTGGCGATGTATTTGAGCGAGTGGAGGGGCACCACCCGGTCATCGTGGTCGCCCGTCAGGAGGAGGACGGCGGGGTACTGGACCCCGTTGTCTTCTGGGACTCGGATGTTGTGGAGTGGGGAGTATCTGAGGTGGGATGGGATATTTTTGAAGAAGTGTAGAAGGAACAGGTGTGGGGGGAAACAATGCGAGATGAACATTAAGTGTGTTTTCCTTTTAAGGAAATAAAGTTTCCATGCATGAGCAGTAGGCCCTTTATTTAGTTTCTATTTCGGAAGGTTTGCAGGGAAAATAGGGAATCAAGTGCACACAAAGTGAAAACAGTATTTTTTGTCATCTAAAATTGATATAAGATAGTAGTTCAGTTTTCAACAGACAACCAATGAAATCCGACCACTCATGAGCTACCATTAAATAACCAATTTACTGATTTACTCAATAACTGAACATAACCAATTCCTAATAGTTTGACTTCATCCTGTGAGAATGGCACTTTCAGTCTACGGGTATTATAATAAGATAAAAAGATGACGCCATGGCGATCATGTGTTCCACTTACTTGATGAGCCACTCAAACTGAGTTTTGTCTTCCGAGCAGCCAAAGTCGGTGGTCCAGGCGTGGCCAATGGTGAACTTGTGGAATTTGAGCATGTCCATGACGCCGACCTGAGCGACAGCGCAGCCAAACAGCTCGGGTCGCTGGTTCACACAGGCCGCTGGGGAGGGTGGAACATACAGTATGTCAATGTCGGATGAGGCAGGAGGAGGAAGTAGTTTGGTTACACCCTGCTAGTGACATACCTACAAGCAGGCCGCCGTTTGAGCCTCCGTTGATGGTGAGTTTGGAGGGAGAGGTGTACCCCTCCTTGATGAGATACTCTGCTGCACACTGGAAGTCTGTGAAGCAGTTCTGCTTGTTGGCCAACATTCCAGCTAAAGAGAGAAATATCATGTATGTATATATCAGGTATCTCCCTCATCAACATTTGCCAAACGTGTCCTATCATCATTACCTTTATGCCAGGTCTCGCCGTACTCGCCACCTCCCCGGATGTTGGCGACAGCCAGGACTCCGCCCAGGTGCCGCACAAAAATGAGACGGGAAACGCTGTAACTGGGCGTGATGGAGATGTTAAAGCCGCCATAGCCGTACAGGAAACCCGGGTGGGAGCCATCCATTTTGATGCCCTTCTTGTGAACGATGAACATGGGGATTTGAGTGCCATCCTTGGAAGCGTAGAAAACCTGGAGAGGAAACATTAGAAGATGGAAATGACAGTGATGACAGGACAGGAGTGCCATACGACCACCATTTATTAATATTACCTGGGTGGTCTGATAGTCTGAAGGGTCAAAGCCTTTGACCGTGACCTCTCTGAAGATGTGAGGCTGCAGAGGCTCCTTGGTCAGGTCACAGTGGTAAATGATGGCTGGAGGCAAAGAGAAGAAATTAATTGTTATCATACTTTATCATAGAACTACCCAAGTGATAAAGTAAAAGCCCAGGTTTCCTAAAAGGAGTGGAAAAAAATTGGTGTGAATCATATTGCCTTCCAGCAAAGGAGTGATGGATTTCAGTAGTTTGTAGCAACCAGCAGAGGGCGCAATGAGTTAAAATGTTACTTATAAATTCATCGGAATGTTTTATTTCTATTTCCATTATTTCATATGGCAAAAACAGTTTTGAAATCTAAACAGCATCGCAACATCTTGCAATCAAACCAATACAACCAGAGGTGAGTGGTACCTGGTGAGAGGAAGGAGGTGAAGTAGTAGAAAATCTCAGAGTCCCTCTTCCGTCCTGTGAAGCCGACCACTGAGCCGACATCCAGAGGAAAGGTCCTGAGCTCCTCTCCCGAGCTCAGACGATACATTTTAAGGACATTCTTTACGTCGTGGAGGAAGCACACAAACAGGTAGCTGGAGAACGTGCAGGTGGCGAACACTGGGAGTATGGGAGAGTAGAACGCATGTGAAATGAAACATTATTAAAGATTTAAGGCGTGTTTATAAACGCTTCTCACCGATGACATCCTTGTCATGCTGAGGGATGAGCTCGGCCCAGTTGCTCTGAGCCGGAGAGGCAAAGTCGATGTTGATGAGGCGGTAACGTGGAGCGTCCAGGTTTGTCTTGAATGTAAAAACTGTGCCTTCATTGGTTACGTACTCGTACTCTGCATCAAAGTTGTCGATAAGCTTCACCCATGGCAGAAGTCCTGGATTTGCAAAGAGGGAAGATGACCACGTCAAGATAGAATCAGATAGCTGTATCACACATAAATAACTAAAAACACAAGATTAGCAATACCCCACTCTAAATAAGATGAAAGAATGATGGCAAACATGCCTGTAATGCCCTGAGGAGTAGTCTTGAGGTCGCAGTACCACAATCTGTTGACAGGATCACAACCTTCCCTGATGGACAGCAGCACATAGCGTCCATCGTCCGAAACCTGCACAGTTCACATTTATGTCATCAATCACCTCTGAAACACAAGCGCCGACATATGTCAGGACAAGAAAATACCTCAGCTCCACTCATCCACTTTGGGTGATCAGGAAACTCGGCGCAGAGCACGTCTTCGGACTGCGGTGTTCCCAAAATGTGGAAGTACAGCTTCTGGTGTAAGTTGGTGGAGGTCTCCGTGCCTTAACAGACAATGTAATATATGTTAATGGTGTGAATAATATAGATTTTTTTTCTCTCCTTGTGGTTCCTGAATAAATGTGTCTTGACCTCACCATCACTCTTGCCCTCCTGCTCAGGGTAGGAGTTATAAAAAAGACCCTTCCCATCGTGAGTCCAGGACATGCAGCTGAACTTGACCCGCTCCAGGCGATCGTCCAGAGGCACTGCACCCTCCACACGCAGGAAGTGGATCTCCACCCAGTCCGACCCGCTGGCACTAGTGCCATATGCTAAGTACTCCCCATCTTCTGAGAATGCGTAACCTTGCAAAGGTGGGAAAACATCACCACGGTTAGGAAAATGAAGTAAAAACTAATTTTACAAGTGTGGGCCATTTACCTCGCAGGGCAACTGTCCCATCATCAGAAAATGTGTTCGGATCCAAAAAGGCAGTTGGTTCTGCATCGAGGCTCTCCTGCACATACATCACACTCTGGTTCTGAAGGCCGGTGTTGTAGAAGTGAAAGTACCTGCATCCCAAGATGGAGGGTTGTTAGATAAACAGAGGACAAAAGAGGAAGTTAATTGTTTTTCTTAAGGTTAGGTCTGGGAAAGGGTGCACTCAGATTTATGATAAACTACATCGCATCCAGAATGGATTGTTCTTGGCTTGATTTAGATTGCTCGACTCACCTGCTTCCCCTTTTGAAGGGACAGCTATACTTGGGATAGTCATACAGCTCAGTCATGCGCTCCTTGAACAGATCTCGCACCTCACAGCGCTCCAAAAAGGGCAAGGTGAGCTGGTTCTGAGCACTGACAAATGCCTGGTGGATAAACACAAAATTAAAGAGTATAGAACTAATCGTTCATGTTTTACATGTGTTTTTTTAAATCAATGGAATCGATATACATAATGCTTTATTACCTGTGTCTTTTCACTGTCGGGGTCTTCCAACCAGCTGTAAGGGTCTGGTATTTTGTAGCCATGGTAATCATCCACCTAGGATACAAATTGTATATTTTTATCGAAACAATTAGTGTCGCAATTCAACAATTTTACCATTATAAAAAAGCAAGGGCCGGTCAGTGTTTGTGAAGCGTGTGAGAAGCTGTCAGTGTGTATGCTAAAGAGGAAGCTGTGCTAAGCTAACTAGCATGCTAAACAATAGTACAGTGTCAATGAATGAAACAGCACAATAATGACAGCGCGCTAGGCTAGTCGGCTAACTAGCAGTACTTACAACCGCCTCGTCACGGTCAGCAGTAGGGTACTGAAAAGCCATTCTAGAAGTCAGTCGTCGGGAATCACGTAATGAAAAATGCCCCAGAGACCGAAGTGGGTATTTTGAAACAGCTCTCCGGAAGAACATAAATCTGAGGCGCAAAAAATTGGGCACAGGATGGGCTCCTATGGCTGTAGTTCGATTATGCAGCCAACAAGCACCGTCAAGAGGGGACTTACAGTCTGTTTTGATAAAGGAAAAAATCTAGAGCGCCCTCTAGCACCACAAAAAATATTACAACAGTTACAATGCATTCGAATACCTTTCGACAGGAGGTAAACCAAGCGTGTTTTAAAAATGCATCTCAGCTTTGTGATATAGACGAAAAGGCCCATTATTAGTATTGTTTTTTTATTTCCAAAATATTTCGACTTTCTTCTTCAATAATCTAAATTTTCTTCTCGTAATTGTATGCCTTTATTCCCATAATGTTTTCCACAACCCAATTCATCCCCAAATTACACCTCACAATATTAATCAAAAAGGAATGACATACTGTTTTAATATTTTAACTAAATGCTATTAAAATTAAAATTTTCCATATTCTCAAAAAAATCTCAACTTATTTCTCCTTAGAATTTCACTTTTTAAAAAATATATTTTGACTTTGCAGCTGTTTTTTTTCAGTTTCTGCTGTTGTTTTTTTCTTTATTTTATTGACTATATTTTAATGTATTTACTTGTATTCACTATAACTATTTCAGCAGTCTTCTTGTAATTTTTCTTCTTGAAATTATGGCTTTATTGCCATCATATTTTTACTTTATTTTGGTAACATTAGAACTTTTTCACCACCTAATACTACAGTTATTTGATGTTTCTCATAATATTATGACTCAAAATAACATATTTCCTTGTATATTTTAACTTCATGCTACTAAAAAAAACAAACTTTCTATTTCCGCATAATATCATAATATTTTTGTAAAATGAAGGCCTTTTCTAGTCAAATTACAACTTTTTTCTCTTAATGTTTTGACTATATTCTTGTAAAATTACTGCTCATTTTTTTCATTTTCTAGTTAAATTCTAGTTTTAGAATGTGACTTGGGCCAATACAAAATCTGACATGGGCCACAAATGGCCCCCGTGCCATACCACAATGTAACCGGTTGATTTGGTAACGTCTTTAAACTTAAATTTGGGTCATGTATATGTATTTTTTATAATAATATTGAAATCTAACAATTACCCCCATGCCTTATCTTGCAGTGTTTTTGTGTTTATCCTATGCAGTGTGAATAGTGCCATTGAAAATGCTGACCTTGCACCCCCAGTTAAAGGTTATCTGTGTCCACTGGGGATCTCCATCATCAACTCTTATCTGTGACAGAGAAGGAGAGACCTCAACCTCTCTGCTCCTCTTTCTCTCTGCTCATCTCCACCTCCCATTCCTCCCTCCCTCCTTCTCTTCCTTCCTTCCTGGCTTGATCAATCAATCTCGATTAGGCTATAATTATCACTGGCGCCCATTCTTACACAAGACAGATAGCGGCAGATAAGGGAAACACATATTTGGATGCCTCATGGGTAATGAACGGACATAAACGGCAAAACGTGTGTTGTTGTCTGCGATATGTAGGCAATGTTTCAAAAGGCGTCCTTACAGCTATGCAGATAAGACACTGGAAACAGGTTTTATGACACTGTCTGTCTCGGCTGTAAAAAAACAAAACAAAACACATTGTTTGGATACCGAGACTGATCAGACAGTGGATATGTCCTCTGGCAGGTTCCACCCTTTTAGATTCAACATGACACGTGTCAGATGCCGACAAAGGTTAAGGTGTATCAGAGTGAAAGTGAATAAAGACGCCAAGAGGAGGAATGTTTCCAATGAATCTGGCTTGTTTTTGCTTGCACCTGATTGGTCAGTATTAACAGCAAAGCTCAAAGGTGGACGTTTTGGGTCAAAGGATGCTCTCTGCCTCCCACGCTCCACCCAATTCTATTCTTCTTCCCTTCTTAAAATCAGGAATACCCTACTATGCAAAGAGGATGTTTGTCTCTGCCGGATATGGGTCACGGAAGCTTTGTCCTCTGACGCCAACCGGGGGGAGAAAAACACTGACACTTTGAATGAGTGTGTTTGCCTTGAAAAATGGACCTCTCATTCTCATTCAGGGAAGGGAAGAAGGGTTTTGACACGGGCTGGTAGTATATAAATTAAAGCTTCTTTTTCCGCCATTATAAAAAGTCAACAATCATGAGACCCCCCACGCACACACACACACAAGATATATACACTCCCACAGGAGGAAACACCTGTCCCTGGGGAAGAGGATGAAGAAGAACGACCACCTGTTGTGTTTTGGGGTCCGGGGTCACCACCAGGTTAAATTAAATGTCCTAAATCTGACGTAAAATGTTCTCACAAGAATTCAGTCTAAATAAATGCAGGATAATTGGTCGAAAAACAACATATTTTGGGGAGTTTATATTAGAAAAATGACAGTGGAACCATGGTTAGCATGATTAATTCATTCCAGAAGGACTTTTGATGTGATTCTTGATGTGACTGTTCCCAAACACACAATATGGCAGCGAGACACCACACGGACACCACCTACCAGTTTTGCCATGAGTAACTCAAATGGAGCCAATCTGATGAGAAGGTGAACAACACTATTGAACTGAATTCAAGAAATAACTCATGACACAATACGGAGATGTTGTCCATGGTGTGTCTCGCTGCCACATTGTGTCTTTGAGAGCAGTCACAACAATAAAATCTTCAATGAAGGTAGAAGTAACCTTATTCCCTTTCGTTTATTATTTACATGCAGTTATAATTAGTTCATGCTTTTAAGTTGGTACAACTTAAAAAATGTGTTTTATGTCAACTTTTTTGAGAGTTAATCACTGATGACATCATAGACAGGCGATGTAGCTGACTTCCAGTTCCGGTCCCCATTTTGTAACTTAGCAAGCTAGCTTTTTTGTTGGGAGCTAAGAGCGTTTTGTGTCGTATATTAATAAACACAACCAGATGCGCACCGTATTGTACACTAACTAGAAAATGAATGTAAACCAAGGCAAAATTTTGGTGTAAACTGAAAAATATGCAAAGGTTCCACTGTATTTTTTAATTAATTTTGGGGGATTTAGAAAATTATTTTACCATATCATTTTACTATCTAATTTTACTACATCGGGCTGGTGAGGATAAACGGTAGAAAATGAATGAATTTTACTATATAATTTTACTACATCAAAATTGTATTGATTAATAAATGACCACTGTTTCGTGGTTGACTACGGCCTATTATTAGACAAAAATATGCACATTAAGTAAATCTTATGTATCTTATTAAGTAGTTTCAAACCAACAGTTTCGGAGTTTCGGGATTAAAAGACGTTGATGAGCTGTAGTCAACACTGGCCACTAGGTGTCACTAGAAACACCTGCACCACAACAATAGTTGCATGTGTGAATAATCTCACAACAGGCACAATAATAATCATCATCAAAATAATAATACAGAGTACTGTTGTTGCCATACTGCAGCTAAAACCCAACTGTGAATATCTGACGTCACTTCCTGTCCAGACGTCTGGAAGACATTTATTGAAACACACAAACACACAAGTCTTAAATGTCTTATTTTCTTAGATTACGTCTACTATATTGGGAAATAAGAGTGTAAACATGACTATAGGGGTGTTAATCTATGTCTAGAGGGCTCTAATAATATTAAAACCATATGGTCAGAAGGTTGTAAACAGGTTTCCTATGCTTTACAAATAAGGAACCCTACTACGCGGAAATGTATTTATCGTGGTAAAGGAGGGTTTACTGTATTCCTACAAACCTCATAAACTCAGATATGTATTTACCAGCAACAAAGAAACGTGTCAGCCAAAAACCTATTTTAAGTTCTTCTTTTTAAGTCCGGCCTTCGTTCTAATAACAGTTGTAGAAGGGGATGACAACGCGACACAACAATACTCAAGGATGCTTTTAAATACGGAGATCACAGAGGACGGCTTCCTGCCTGTTTGTCTCATTCGGCTGTCATTAGCAACCAAGGGCCAGGCCAACAGTCTGTGCCCTGTCCTGTCCCTATGCATGACGTGGTCGCTCCGACCTGTTCCCGTCGGATGTCAACAGGAAGTTACTAAGGGGAAATTACCGAATACACAATAGGGTTTTCCACTGCATGGTAGCTAAGTAATACTCGCTATTGACGGGTTACTATTAACAAAACTAGCTACTATATCTGCAACCCGAAATTCTAAAAACAAACATTAACGTACTTAGATTTATTGTCAATTTATCACGAGGTGAAGCAATATCTATAAATTCATGCTTTTTCATGAATTTCGTGTTTAGAACAAATTCCAACACATGTATAGCAACACCTGTAGATATGCTCAGGAGTGGCCAGCTGCAGGCCGCAAATAAACCATCAAAAATCCAATTTTTGTGAACCAAGTTTCGTGAAAATCGCTTTAGTCGTTTTTGTGTAACGTTGCTCATAAACAAAGAGCAATGACAAGTATTTGGCGGAGTCTTGTCAGTATCTATTCAGTCATACGCGTCAGACAAAAACATTACAAGCGCTACAATGTCAACCAGTCAATTACCCAGAGTGGAAGGGAAGTTTGTCATTGTTTGTGCATGGCAATGTTGAAAGGGAAGCTACAGAGCACTCGTGTTACTCAAAGCCAACTGGGTGAAAGACGCCAGGATAAAAGGGCGGTTTGTGCAAAAAAACCCCGGCGTTAGTTATAGGTGTGGGTCGCATGAATGCATCATTGATATTTACACTAGCATTACAAGGTCGGCACGAGTGTTAAAGAAGAGCTGATGTAACTGTCGGAAAGTAGAGCTTTGCAGCCCAGACTGATTTGTATCTTGTACTCTTGGCACAGTGGTGTACCTCGTCAAACCTGTCAGTCTGCCTGTATAAAACCGTCAAAGACATTTGCCAAAGACTGTCTTAATTTGGGAATTCATTTAATTATATACGGCCACAGGTTAAGACGTTTATTTCTCTCTGTTGTTTGTTAGAAGTGTTATGCAAAGACTAAGCAAACAGGAAGTAGCATGTCAACGAACAAATACCACGCTTGCCATGTTTTCACTTTTGTTGGAAGAAATGAAGTTTCATTTTGTGCCATTTTAGTTGGAGTGACATTGGACAGAATTAAATGTGGTAAGGTTCTGTCGTCTTATGTTGTCTGTGTTAAACCAGGAAGTAGCTATTTTATGGATAAACCAACAACAAAATCAGTGCACAACAATGTTTTCACTTTCTTTTGGAGGATTTTCTTTTGTTTTTTTTGCGAGTCATTTCTGCCACGTCAGAATTTTTAAAAATGGCATGGGTAATGAATGAACGAGGTAGTAGGTAGGAGCCTGCTAGCTAATATAAGGATAAACCAACACATGGTATATGGTACTCCACAATTTTGTCACTATTTTGAAGGAATTTCTTTGATTTGTTCTATTTCTGCCTCCTCAGCATAAAAAAAATAGTACAGTCCTGTCATCTTACGTCATCGTTCCTGAACTAGGTATTAGCCTGCTAGTGAGCATACAGACAAAGAAACCAAGAAAATACAACATGCCAAAAAAACCATTTATATTACTTTTTGACATTTGAATCACAATAAAATCATTTCTGCCACCTCAGAATAAAAAAAAATGGTATGGTCCTTTCATTTTACGTCATACTTTGTGAACCAAGAAGTAGCCTGCTCGCTAACATAAAGATAACCAACAAAAATATGCGTCTCCACAATGTTTTTCCTATTTTGGGGTGGAATATCTTTGATTTGTTCCAGTGTGACATTTCTGCCATCTCAGAATAAAAAAATGATACGGTCCTGCCATTTTACGTCATTTTTAGTGAACCGAGAAGTAGCTAGCTAGCAAAAAACAGGGCGTACCACAGTATTTTCACTTTTGTCAGAGGAATGTATATGTTTTTTTGAAACATTTTAATCCCAATTAAATAATTTTGTCCATCTAAGATCAAAAATGGTACAGTTTTGTCATTTTACGTCGTTCTGTGTGAACCAGTAAGTAGCCTGCTAGGTAGCATATGAACAGACAAATGTTAGTTTTTCCACTTTAACTATGAAAAAAAGAAACATACATATATAAAATATCAAAAATGTATACCGTTATAATTCAGTTTAGTTCTAATAATACATTTAAATAAGTCAAACAATTTGAATAGGATAAAGAGTGTGTCTACTGTGTTGCTAGCAGCAGTTTATGCTAACAGCAGAGTGCCCTCTGACAAGAACAAGCAATGGATGGCAACAAATACATATAATAAAATCTTCAAACATGTGAAAATGATGCTTGCTCCCCCCCCCCGGTTTTTCCAATTAATGTCTTATATGCTTCATTGTTATGCTTACATAACAGGGCTGATGCTCTCCAATGTGTACATCATCCCCTCACCTCATCTCCTTTTCTTTTGTCTTTGAACCTCACTTTGGTTTGGGTAAAAAGGTGGACAGGGCAGCAAGCAAAACGACCGTAAAGCCTTTGCGTGCAGACTGATATTACCCTTTTAAAAGCAAAACAAATATGTGTGCGAGGTGCGCCCTGTAATTTCACTGTTGACATGTGCACTTACAGTGGGGCTCCGGGACCCTGTTAATGACTAGGGCAGGTAAGACATGGAGACAGGTGGAAGACAGTGCTGTCTGACTGGTCCCAAGAGAAGAGGGAGAGTGCGTCTGTGCTGCGTGATTGTGTAAAAGTGTCACAGACAGACACCATGGCACCTGATGATGTCACTGATGTTGTCACCGAGTGCCTTCAAAGTTCCCCTTTTACAACACACGCCACTCCTAAACCGTAAAGCTCTTGAATCATCACACTGCATTGTTCTCTTCTTGTTGTCTTGCTCAATGGACAAATTACAGTGCTGCACGCCGCCTCCTCAAAACAAAGTCTGTAGGATGCACTCACGGCCACGCGACAAACTATCATCTACAATACTACTAAGGCCATACCAGCAAGATAATGGGAATATTTTGTGAAAGAAGTTTACATTTTAAAAGACTTATGCTGAAATTCTACAAAACATCAGAAAAAAGTCACAATATTATCAAAACAAACAAGCTTTCCAAAAGGTGTTTGATAGGTGTCCAACTCCCGATTGAAACACTGATTTACCCTATACAATAAAAGGTCCATTTTTCATGAGCTAAACTTATTTTCATGTACACAAATCTGTGTTAGATGTGTCCTTTGACACACATCTCACAGGTGTGGCTTATGAAGACGCTGATTAGACAGCAGCATTACTATTGTACAGGCGTTTCCTGTAGGCTGGCCACAATAAAAGGCATACTGACTGTAGGAATGTCCACAATAGCATGAATTGAATGCTCAGTTCTTGTCACATTTTTTGAGAATTTGTAAAATTCTCATTCTGGATTGGCCTTTTATTGTGGCCAGCCTAAGGCACAACGATGCAATAGTCTTGATACTGTATGTTACACTTGTGAGGTGGATGGATCATCTCAGCATGGTAGAAAAGCTCACTCCAACAGATTCAGACAGACTTAGAAGACGTTTTACATCTTTAAGTTGCCTTTACATTCACAGTCAGTTAAGCACCATGATATGTTTTAGCCCCATCCCTGCGGGTGGTTTGGATAAGATTTGAACAGCCGTGTTGTTGTGTGTGTGTGTAAGTGAACACGTGTGAAGTGCAGCGGCATTCCTCTTAGCCTTGGAACTATGATAATAACCTGTCAACAGGAGATCATCCACCGGTGGTTGGTGGACAGCGACGTGGGTGGTTGACATGGGTGACATGGCTTATTCTTGGAAAACTGGAAACAAAAAGACAACGAAAATATGTCAGGTCGCTGTTTTTATGTTGGAATTGGAAACATTTTCATTAAGATTGTATTGCTATGCTAAAGAGAAGATTAAAGGCGCAAGAGATTTAAAAAAAAAACTTGGAAAGAGATGTAAATTGTATGAGATGTCCTGTAAAAGAGGAATTCTCAACCATGCCTGTAATAAACCAATGTCCATGAATGCACCTCTGTGTTACTCGCTTGCTACAACGCCACTACAGGTGTGTGCCATGTGGATGGGAAACTTCAAGTAGACATGGAGTAGGTCCCGTCCAACACACAGCTGCAGATATCTGCAGATTCGGGCGAGAGGCGGGGTACACCCTGGACTGGTGGCCAGCCAATCACAGGGCACATATAGACAAACAACCATTCACACTCACATTCATACCTATGGACAATTTGGAGTCGGCAATTAACCTAGCATGTTTTTGGCATGTGGGAGGAAACCGGCGTAAACCCACGCGTGCACGGGGAGAACATGCAAAGTGTGGAATTGAACTCAGGTCTCCTAGTTGTGAGGCCTGCGCACTGACCACTTGCTCACCGTGCAGCCCCTTGAGAAGTTTGAGTTGCAAAAAATTCACAATATGGGTCACCACTTGTCATAAAGCGGCAATGGTGTGTCCCGTAGCTAAACCAGTTGAGAACCACTGCTGTAAAGGTGCAAGGCGGAAAAAAAGTGAATAAACGTCAACTATTCCTCCTAGAGTCAGCCATAAAAGTCAAAGAGAAGCAGACCATGTCAAACATTTCACGGGTTATAAAACTGGGCTCAGTCCCAAAAGCATCCCTGTTGAAGATCACCGTGTGTCATCCTCAGGGAACAGGATGGTCACCTTCAGTCCCCACTGATGAGAAATAACCCTTAGGCAGGTACAAAGTCAAGCATGGAAATTAAAGGCCTGAAGCTACCGCCACAATTTGCATGGTACATTGAGCCTTGGTAGGAATAGAGTGATACAAAACTGCCTTAAGGTATTTAACTGCAGTATGCAAATGAAAAATTGTCCTGACAAGTGCTTGTGAGTGATGGGTTGTGACATTAACAATTGCAGGTGACATTGTTGTTGAAAATAGAATGGAACTGTTTTACGTTTAAACAGTCACCAATGTTCAGGCAAAGTGTAAAAATAAGTTAACCACCGTATAATAAAAGAGGCAGATGGAGACATTACTTCACTACTGCAGTATATGCACATCACATTTATTTTATTATTGACTTTGCTTGTTGTTACAGATTTTAGCCATATTGTACTGAGCAGCCTGGTCAGACATGCGTGTCATTTTCCAGAATGGAAAAAGCCAAACTCATTTAGATGTTGACTGAGCTGGAGTCTAATGAGAGTTGATTCAATCTTGCAAAATATGTAGAAATTTTGCAAGAGTGTCGCAAAGACACTCCATGCAAGACAGTAGTTTTATGGAAGTCTAAAGGTGTAGTTGGATTTAGTGCATTGCGCAATGGTTTTGTTTATTCTTAATGGTTTTTATTTTTTTGTTCATTATTTTTCGGCCCATAGTCAGCCTAAAACAGGAGAGAAAAAAACCCTGATGAATAATATGACACCTATGAGTCCTCGGTGGTGTAATGGTACAGCTGCTGACTTTTAAGGGTTTAATCCCATGTACAGTAAATTATGTTAATTTGTTATTTTGCACTAAAATTATTTTTTATTTTATTTGTTCCACATTTTTATTCCATATACATATAATATAAGATACATATAAGATTTTAGTGAACTAAAAATGCGTCCTGTCTTTCTGCCTAGCAACAAGTACGACAGATGGGAAGTTGGTAACAGGGCACTTTTTAAAGTATAAAAATACCACAAATTGAATTACATTTCACTGAACTTTCCACCTTTGGGCTTTGTCACGTCTTTTTAAAGCCACTTATCATCATGCCTTTCGTACATCAAATATCAAGTCGTTCAAATCGGCTCCCAAAGCGAGCACGCAGACACGATAATCACACACCTCCATCCACACGGTGCTAAAAGCTCTGAAAGCAGTCTTGGCCTGGTTACTGCATATAAATTGTTCTTGACAGAATGCATGTGACTATTAAAGGTAGTGGTGGGAGAGAAGGCTCCGATAGGGAAGCATTAGAGAGGAAGAGGAGGAGAGCTTAATAGAAGGTGATGAATGAGATGACCCCAAGGCAAGAAGAAAGAGCCAAACAGTAAGATGGAGAAGTGCATTCTAAATTACACGGTGGCTCATGTCAGCAGGTGTAATTAGTAGCTTAGTCAGGTGTGGCAAACAGGACAGGATGTGTTTGAAAAAAAGAAGAGAACAAAAAAAAAATAACGACAGAAAGACACTGTGAACTTTGGCGAGAGGAGAAACAGCACGCGAGGAGAAGGAATGGAAACACAAGGCAGGTTGTTTTCTACGTGTCGCGTGTCAAGCGCGAGAATGATGTGTGAGGAAACTCGGACTCTTCTTGAATGGGTTGGCACAGCACCAAAGTAAATGTTGCTTTTGGAAGGACAGCTAAGACAGGAGTGAAAGCTGTGCTGAATGGAAGCAGACAGCACGGAACAAGATCCTATTGTGTCATGGAAGTGTAAAGCACACGCAAAACAACAAAGCACAGAACAAATGCGGTCGGTGCTCTCGCAAGTTATTAATAACAATCGCCAACTTATGTAGCAGAAATAAATACTAGGGCTGAAAATAAGTGTTGTGAAATGAGCTGGGCCGCCCCTCCCTACACATTGAACACGCGCTGCACGCAGGGCACCATGATCCATGGGATGGGGGGGGGCATTTTGTGCAAGTGAGCGCGTACTCAACAAATATGCAAAGGACATGCATCACTGCCATGAGGCATAGAGCATCAAGGGAAAAAAACAGACATTAGAAAATAAAATGTCAGAATACCCCTCTCAGACACTGGTGGTGTAATGGTGTAATGGTACAGCTGCTGCTCTTTCAGGCAAAAGATGTGGCAGGTTATGCAAACAAATTCAGGTTCAAGTCGAACCTGAGCCGAGCTTTTAATGGGCCACTTAGGTCCTAATGATGGGGGGGGGGGTCGTAGTCCACCTTGTTATTATTACGAATAAAAAGTGCCCTGCCATAAATTTTGAGAGATTTTTCAGTTTTAGTTTGGATACCCATCAGGGGCCGCGTTGATGTAACAAAATTGACGGAGGGGCCAGACTATATATTTTACACATATATTTTACACATACTTATTGTATCTGTAAAAGTGTCATGCAACCTGCTATATGTGCTTGTGTCCCTTTTTTCAGGAGCTTTGTAAAACTTTGTAAACAGCAGACCACATCAAATAACAAAATTGAAAAAAAAGCTACCTAAACCATCAAAAGCCATGTTTCCAGGTTGTATGCTAAGTTTCAATGAAATACTTTGGGCGTGCCGTATTTAAACACTTGGCGAGCCGGATGTGGCCCCCGGGCCGTAGTTTGCCCACCCCTGCCGTACAGTGATGCTCAGACTTCTTGTCCGATTTCCTACTAATTTCTTGAATAACGGCTTTGTTACAGTTATGCGTTGAACCTGATCGGTGTTTATTATTTCGACCTCTTCACTAAGTGACACTGCCTGCCTCTGACTTCATGCTATTCACCGGGGCGCCAAAATGATGTCATCTCCTATTTAACGGCCTTCACTTCCGAACACGACGTAGGGATGCTTGGGTGAAGTAGATGTTCAGAAGAATGAAGACGTATGTGGTCTGATCCGGACATAGCTGTGTGACAGCCCCACCACCTTAGGAGAAAGCCTCACGCCTCGGGGCAAGAGAGTGACACACACACATACACTCTGAGGAGGAGTCATAGGGCAAAAGGGGAGGAGGAACAGGGAGTGTATAGACAGCTACAAACAGGTAGAAAGAGAAAGAGAGATAGTGAATGAGAGATTTAGACAAGGGGCACATGACACCGGTTGCTCACACACACTCAAGCTCTCCACACAGCCTCACTTATGTGTGGCTCCTCTCAAGGCTTCACAGTAAGTCCTTTTACATTTACAATTAGCACCAATTACACAGGATTATTGGAAATGTCTTTTTTTTAAGCTTTGCATCACAACAAGGTGTGCACGCGGAGACGTAAGGAGTCTTCATTAAGTTACAGCTGTGTGCCTTTGACTCATGTCTTGATTTTCACAACATATTTTCTGCTGTGTCACCCCCGGCTCCCCATGGTTTCAGAGTGAGCTGGCACCGCTTGTGACACTCATTCCGAGGTGCATACTTTTGACTGCAAAACTGGGTGAAAAGTCGTCAAACTTCATCGTTGGTATTATTTATTGCAGCGTTAATGTTAATTGCATAGCTTTTACTCATTTACATACTCCAAAAATGTTTAACTTTTTAATGTTATAGTATAAAAAATAATATTATCATTTCTTGTGCGTCTACTGTCTCATAGTAAAGTATGTGTTTTTTTTATCTGTTTACATTAACATATATGGTTTCTTATTTTATAAGAGTTAGTTTTATTAGAGTTAAGTTGAATCGATAGTTAAGTCTAACAATCTCCAAAATTTACATTTGTACCTGGAAATGTCACAAGAATTTTAAAGATTCCACAAAAGATGAGACAAAACATCAAAATTTCTCGATACGTGCATTCGTCTGTAGTTGATTTGAGTGTTCTCGTCTATGCCAGCGGTGACTTTTTTGTGCGATTTTTGGTGTGATATTTGACGCAATTTCTCACCACGTTAATTCCAAAGTGTGCTTGCTTTTATTTCAGTGAATATTATCTTATCACTGTCTGAGTGGCAACCTGAGCAGCCTGAACAGGAAACAGTTTGGAGAGGGCATATCCCAGTATTGTTTTTTTAATCAAAGCTTCTTCTGTCTTCAGTGTTTCATCCCATCAGTTGGAGCACTATGCTGGGGGCGTAGGGGGGGGGGGGGTTGTGGGGGTGCGATATCTGGCTCCAATCTTCATTTGAACTGGAGAGACAGTACACAGAGAGGAAGACAGGATGGATTTGTTTGAGGGCCAAAACCTCATTTGGTCCAGAGGAAGTCTGCTTGATTCACTGGGAACGCTGGCCCCGGCTTCCTTGTGAAAGTGGTGTTGCTCCGGGGAGAATGACGTGCACAGGAACCTCCCATACAGCTCCGGGGTTTGTGACTCGGATTTTCACAGGATGTATGGGACAGTGGGGGCAGAGGGGGCAGTGAGCATGAGGGCTCCACTTTGAAGTTTGTTTGTCCGGTAGTAGCCGAGGCTGGGAAAGTGGCTGCTGCCTCCTCACTGTAATTTTAGCTCCGCTGCATCTTGTAAAAATTTCTCCTCCTCTTCTCCCGGTTTAAAGCAACAGTATGTAGAAATTTGATCTTACAATAACACCTTAAAAATCGCTTTGATGACTGGTAATAAGGTGAACAGCATCTCTTATTGCCATGGAAACCTTGGACCATCTACTTTAATGGTCTACAATGTTGGTGGACCAGCCAGGACACCTCTCATGTGTAGTGCTTCTTCAGATTTGTGACTAATTGTCGGCTATCCTGGTAAAAAATGATCAATCAATAACCTTAACCCTAACCCATAAATAACTAATTATCTTTTTTGCTATTTAATAACTTTCCATGTCAAATACATACTGTATAATATACGGCCAATTGTCGCCAACTGCATATTTACCAATGTTCACCTGTAAATAAAACAGCAACCATAAGTGAAGTCCTTCTTTATAAATTTAATATTTTTGCAGTTAGAGGCTAGAAAACAACCTTCTAAAAACAGTTTTATACATGATAAGAGCCCTCTAGATATAAACTAGCACCCCTACAGTCGGCTTTACACTCCGACTAACAAATATAGTAGACAAAATAACAGTCACTAATCTATTTAAGACATAAATAAAACTCATGTTCATGTGCTACTATCAATGTGTTCCCTACAGGACCTGAAAAAGAGTGGCGGGTTTCAGCTTTGTGTGGGTAACAGCTGCAAAAGTAGCCTGTGGTTTTACTAGGGATTTTATTTGGGATCATTGTGAGATAATTCAAACCTGGAAGTCTGGTGCTTGTGTGTCTCACTGAACATTATACTACATTTCATTAACGTCTTTAAATGAAGTCCTCTGAATGCATTATATTTGTATTTTGGTTCATTTAGTTCATATATTTTGTACAAAAAGTAGATAACTTACATTGTTTTGGGTCATTTAAATACCGGTACATAAAAACCTGGAATTTTGGGAAATGTGAACCAACCCATCTTAACATGTTGCTCCCTCCCATCAGGCCTCGTCCTCTGAGTGCAGCACAGTCATGTTAACATCAGAAGGGTCACCGCACAGCACAGGGGTCATGGCGGTAGCGACAGCCAAGTCGGCGGGTGCAGACATGACATCATGGAGCGAGGCTGACTTTGAGGATAAGTGCACGTACATCGTAAAGGACCAACCCCTGGAGGAAGATTCCCGAAAGTGCATGAAGACGCGAGCCGAGCGATCTTTGCCTAGGAACTTGGCCTTGAAACGGCGCCTGGACTCAACACAGGTACGGTTCTGTGGTTGGGCTGGGGTTGGTGGGGGGGGAAAGTGACTCATATCCCGACATGTTTTGGTGCTACCTTGCATCCACTCATCCATCATCAGGCGGGAAATACTTGACATCTTGTTGTCTAATTTCAGCCTTTGCTTTGTCGAGGCAAAGCCAGAGACAATTGCAGAGCCCCTCAGCACATAGCCTGAGGTCTCTGTGATTAGTAGCTACCTCAGATTCTCAGCCCTTTTGTCCTAGCGCTCAATTATACAGTAAAGCAAACTCGAGGTACCGGAGGGGCCCCATCTGATTGGTCAGCTGCATTAGCAAGTTTTATTTGCTTGCAACTAGGAAGGTGGTTTATGTTTAACCTGAATTAGAAGAGTCAGGACATCATAGAGAGTCAAAGATTAACACTTTAAAGACGCGGTGTCAAGAGTCAGACAAGATCAGAGAAAATGCAAAAATACTATGTTGACCCTCTTGTAAAAATCCGTCTGCGGACACCAAAGAGGTTATGTTACTGCAACGTATGTCACAAAGACCCGCTTAGAGGGGTATGAACACTTGACTAGACGGCAAGGGGGGGAAGCCCATGATACTTTATCTTTGTTTAACTGCCCTGGAGGCTCAAGAGGGGCACGTTTCACACCTGGATGTGACAGAACATGAGTAGCGGTGAAATTTTAATGCCGGGAAGGACAACAAAGAAAACTTGACTGATTGGCTTTTGAAATATTCAACAAGTAAAGCAAAGGAGGAGGACAGTCTGTCATCGTCTCCCTGGACAACGCCACTATTGATTGGCTGATTTTTTGTGTGGAGAAAAACTAGTTATGTCAGTCAAGTACACCTTAGACCAATGGTTCTTCCCGGGTGATGAGATGTATTAACTTGAGAAAAATGAAGAAAAACCCTGAACATAAATAAAAGTAGAATATATTGCATTACCATTGGCCGTGCTTCCTGCTTCTCAGCATGCTTTGCCGCATTTGCTTTGTAAAAAGTTGTCAAAGTTAATGGTTTAACATTAACAAAGTTGTTGTTTATTATTTGTTGTTGTTTATTATAGGCTACCCTATTGTTGACATTTCTTCTATGTTGACAGGTGCTTGGGGTGACCAGCAAGGAGTTGATCCCAAAAGGGACACGCTTTGGACCTCTGATAGGGGAAATGTACACCAATGAAACGCTGTTGAAAGACGCCGATAGAAAGTATTTCTGGAGGGTAAGTAAGCATGTGTTGTTGCAAAACCATTCACTTCCTCTATCTCCATCTGAGACGTTGATGTGACCGCGCTGTGGGACTGGTTAGCCGTTGTGGGTTTGTGAAGTTATGACTCTATCAGCCATCGCCGGCATGATACGCGGCTGCCTGAGGTCACATGCTCACAGCTGTTGGGTTTCAGTGACGCAGCGCTTCTCCTTTCTGCACGCTCGCCTCTGCCAGTAAATACACCAGTACAATTGTCCGCACTTTTCCAGAGTAGCAAGCGCTCACGCGGTGACGAAGCAAACGAGGAAGTGGCTTTTGAACCTGAGAACTGTTTACTTTCCAAATGTGCAGCAGCTGGACAACTTTCATTACAGACTCTCACGTATCACAAGACTACTGTGACGTATTTGCAACCAAATTAATACTTTTATTAAAGTCAAAATAAAAATATGCTAATAGTTACACTTCAATATACTTAGAGATGTGCTAAAGATAATTAGCCTATACTCACAATAATACAAAACAAATTTGTCGTATTTGCTCTCCATTAGTGTAAACTTGGACATTTTTCAACTTTTGCCAAGTCCAGTGCAGAAGTTTTGTTTGTGTTCAAAATAACAAATTTTCAGGAATTGTCAGAAATGCGATATGGAAGAAGTGATGCAATTTTAGAGGTGATCCGAAATCCAAAATTGTAAAATTTTCCCCAAATTCTCTCTTTTCCCGAAAACTAATTACCTGGTACTATACTGTCACATTTTGCGACCGATTCAAGCCATTCCAGATTAAAAAATTCCCCAAATTTTCCCGAAAAACTACCAATACCCACTTCTGCTACTACTTGCACATTTCTGCCAACATCAAAACATTCAACTAATTAAGGACATTCATGCCATTTTCCACTTTCCTTGACATTCCCACTTTTCGGTATGCAAAATTACTTTGATCTAAACACTTCTAACTACTTCCACATTCAGACGTTCCAAATCAAAATACTCATTTAGTCTTCCTGGTACATTGCATTATCATTATCGAGTGTTAGCATGCTAAAGTTAGCATTGCTAGCATGCTAACATCAACATGGTTGCATTTTTAGCTATTTTCATACTTAGAAGTGTCATGCTAGGTGCTAGCATGCTAATGTTAGCATGTTGGGCACAGAGGCATTTTTAGCCATTTTCATAGGTAGACACTTACATAGGTAGACACAGACTTAGCACTATTATGCTAGGTGTTAGCATTTATGGGGCTTGGTGGAGGTCTGCGCTCTCCAAGTGATTTTGTAGTAAAAATGTGTTTCATACAATTATTTCATCTTTCATCAAATATTCACATCTCCATCATTGTCATATTGTTGGTGTAACAGGAGACATTGTTACATTGTGAGACAAAAAAATTGGAGATACATGTGGGCCAATTTGGCTTAAGGGAGTCTGAAAATACTATGCTTACAAGCTGTAGTAAGTTGTTAGATAAGTTAAATTTGCTAAATAAAATTAACTTTAAGTTTATTTTTTTTAAAGGAGGATACGTGTAATTAAAATTATTTCAAATTTCTGAAGGACAAATTTTTAAAACTTGGAGATCAGTGTCTTTGAATGTTTTTCAATGAATTTGAGGAAAACCGATGATAGAGAAATAATGATTAATCCACAGATGTAAACAGTACGCATTATATTCACTTCCTGTGCTACTTCTTTGCCATAAAGACGGGTGGCGCCTATCTCACAGAGATTATATCGCATTTACCATAAAAGCTTCAGGAAGCCTGTGACTTCATAGTTTCGGGTTCAGAGCGCGTCATAAAGCCGATTAGTCACCAACCACTGAACACATGTGTGATTGCATCCCGCTTGCAGGTCTTCTCCGAGGGGACCTTACACCACATCCTGGATGGTTTAAACGAAGAGCAGAGCAACTGGATGCGATACGTAAACCCAGCCTGCGGGGTGGAGGAGCAGAACCTGGTTGCATGTCAGAATGGTCTGGACATCTTCTTCTACACTATTAGGCCCCTTCAGCCTGGTCAGGAGCTGCTGGTGTGGTACTGCTCTGAATTGGCCCAACGTTGTAATTACCCTCCACTTGGACAGCTCACTATGAACCGTGCAGGTGAGTTGCTATCAGGAAATATTTAGTCCTCTACCTTTAGGGTGGCATTAAACAGCTCCATTTTTTTTACTGCTTATCCTGTTCAGTGTCACTGGCAGTTGCTGTAATATGCATGCTACACCACTCGTGGGCGTTGTTACTTTGCAATAAAACCCTGTAGTTACAGCATAGAAAACCTGTTTACTTTCTCCTAAATATTTTTTTTACATCATTAGAGCCCCCTAGACATGAAACAAACACCATATAATCAGAATTACATTTGCATAACCTAATATAGTAGATATATCAGAAAAAATAAGACATATTTAACATAAATAAGATAACGCGTTTGCAGTTCCTTGTTTTCTCTTGACAGCGTGCTTCCTGCCATGGCTATTGTCTCATCAATGTATTGTAATGGTGGCTTTACATTCATATCCAATATTCATTCATTCATTTTCTACCGCTTATCCTCACGAGGGTCGCAGTGGGTGCTGGAGCCTATCCCAGCTGGTACACCCTGGACTGGTCGCCAGCCAATCACAGGGCACATATAGACAAACAACCATTCACACTCACATTCATACCTATGGACAATTTGGAGTAGCCAATTAACCTAGCATATTTTTGGAATGTGGGAGGAAACCGGAGTACCCGGAGAAAACCCACGCATGCACGGGGAGAACATGCAAACTTCACACAGAGATGGCAGAGGGTGGAATTGAACTCGGGTCTCCTAGCTGTGAGGCCTGCACGCTAACCGCTCGTCCGCCGTGTAGCCCATATACAATATATATATACACACAATAGCCCTTATTCAGTCATTATTGTGGCTATTGTGAGATAATTTAACCCTGCAATAAATATCTTTATGGATGGATGGCCACTAATTGCTTATCCAAAATCATATTCCGGGAAATGTTTTTGGGTCATATATCTGGATTTAGGATTTGTTGTGTGCAGTCGTATGAATTGCAGCGTCACTGGTCGTAGAAGTAGTGCAGTGAATCCACTTGCTAACGTACACTTCCGGGAGCTAAGCACATGCAACAACGTCCCGGTGGTTCTCCATTTCTCATTTTCTGAACATATTATTTCTTTTGTTTGTTGTTGGAATTACACTGAAATGTTATTCCAGTTTTATTTCTTTTTCAAATGAAACAAATGAACAAAGCCTCTTTGGGAACCGTTCATGTGCCCACTTGTGATTGAGGAATGATGCTCCCAATTAAAGAAGCACCGGCACATTCTTTGTGCGGGTGTTTGAGGAGCAAGTCACGCCCATCGTCCTTTTGTTAGTTGCCGACACAAAAGAGGAGAGTAGAACCCTGAATGCAGGGTCCTGTCCCCAGGTGCAGCTATAGTCCTTCTAGGTAAGACGAGACCAATTTTGAGTCTTGTTTCAGTTTCTTCTTTAACACCGCAGAGAAACACAGCTGTCAGCTCATTGATGCACAAAGCGTGCACCCCTCCATTCACACGTACAAAGAGCATGCATGCTTCCAGAGGGGAAAGGTATCCACACACACACATCAATGAGTGTCGGGCCGTCTGAGTTGCTGACAGCATCCTGGCACGACTCATTTTATTTATTTGCCTCTTAAGTAGGAGGAGAAGTATAGGAAGCGCTCTACTGACTACTTGAACTTCCTGACGGGGCGACCCGCTGACAGACTGATGTCTCACTGAGTGTCGGCTGTTTGTTTGCCCAGGGTAGTGGGTGAGGGAGGGGGGGTCACACACTGGGAAACAGTAGATAAGGGTTCCATTGTGTGTTTGTGTGGGTTAACCGTGTTAAAGAATAGGTGAAATGTGCAGGCATACCTGTGTAATTCACTGTTGGAGTGAGTCAGCAAGACAGGACATTGTTGGCATGGAACAGATGCAAACACTTGTCAAATAATGTAACTTATACTATTAGGCGTTCTTTCTCTGATATGTATTTATTAATGTAATGTTATTGCATTCACATTGTTTTTCCTTATACTAATAACAAAAAAACCCTAAAATTCATATTTATTTTATATGGCCGAGTGGTTAGCATGTTGGCCACACAGTCAGGAGATTGAGAAAACCTGGGTTCGATTCTCCGCTTGGGCATCTCTGTGTGGAGTTAGGTTAAGTGACTCTAAATTGTCCATAGGTATGAATGTGAATGGTTTTTGTGTATATGTGCACTGTGATTGGTTGACGACCAGTCCTGGGTTTACCCTGTCTCTCGTCCGAAGACAACTGGGATAGGCTCCAGCATACTCCAGCATACCCGCGACCCGACAAGCGGCATAGAAGATCAATGGATTTAATTTTAAAGCCTGACTTTTACAATAATTTATTCGTTGGAGATTTCTAATTTCAGAAGAAAAAATGTACATAATTTAAAAAATAATAAAAAAAACTACGAGAAAGATTTTAAAGACGTAACGCCAGTGTGGCCCTACTTACTAGCTAACTCACTATCTAACTAAGGAGTATTAAAAACACATTAAAACAAACACAATACAACTTAAGAGAAATGCTTTTATGAGAATGAAGCCTGAATGGTCTGAATTTGACACTATACAGCCACAGACTTTGTAATGTGAATAACTGCCGTCTATAAGACTGCAGTGGAATGATCCACTTTTTCAAGTGAAAGTCCTATTTTAGGTGGATGTAAATAACAAGAATCAGACTTAACCCTAACTTCTAACATTTTTAATCCATGGTGTATCCCTGTGACCCTAAAAGGTTAAGCGGCCGAAGGTGTGGTAGCCTGTTGGTTGCTGTATGCGATTCCTGACATTGTACCTGCCTTCTCTATTGCCCTGATAGAGCGTCGCCCATCTCAGAAGAAGACCACGACAAAACGAGGACACAGTATGACTGAGATTCTCCAAGAAGAACCCAAATCCCTGTCTAGCCTCCCCCGACAAATGGATAGTTGTTTATCAGTTTTTCCCATTGTCTACCCAATACAGCCTCATTCTGAATCTGTCCATAGATATGTACCTCTGGCCCCGCTACCATCATGTAGTCCTCCAGCTGCCAAAAGACCAGCTTTAAGCAGCCACGTCCCTTCTAGTTTGCACTTCAGCTTTCAGCACAGTCCAAGTCATGTTCTAGGGAAGCCTTACCAAGAAGCATCTGTACCGGATCAAGCTTATTCTACTCTGAGACACGCTTCCTATCTGCTCCCTCACTACTCAACTGACAGCATTGTACCTCATCCCTACCTATCTTATGTTGATGGACTAAAACCCTACCTGACATTCCCCACTCATTTACTGCCCTTTGATGGCTATGCACACCTCCTCCATCATCAGGCCAATGGACATAAGAACTCCTCTCTTGCACTATCAAATACCAAAGTAGACCTCATGCCTTCACCAACGAGTCAGACCAAAGATGAAAAGAACCATATAACCAAAAACTACCTCAAGATTCCTTCCCGGCATCCGGAAGATGCAGAGCTCCCTTTACCATCTACATCCAGCGCGACATCCGTGGTCACCTCACTCTGCAGAGCACAGCCCTCGCTCTCTCCCGGGGGATGCTCTCCACCACTAGGTACAGCGGCCTCCATGGATGGAGTCCCTTCAAAACCAACCGCTGCCACTCAAAGCAACACAGAGGACGAAGTGGACCACAGAAACCCCAAACAAGGAGAACATGTCATCGGCTACAAAACTTTGTCGTACCCACTCACCAGGCAGAATGGAAAGATCCGATATGAGTGTAATGTCTGTGGGAAGGTCTTTGGACAACTGTCAAACCTCAAGGTATGACTATACTGTCGCATGATATTAACACCGTATGATAGGGAAAACACTGATATGAGCTGGAGGATATTAATATGAAGTGTTTTTCTCAGGTTCACCTGCGAGTGCACAGCGGAGAGCGCCCTTTCAGGTGTCAAACCTGCAACAAGAACTTCACCCAGCTGGCACACCTGCAAAAACACTACCTGGTGCACACTGGAGAAAAGCCCCATGAGTGCAAGGTAGCCTTATATTAAACATCAACCCTAGCATAAATATTGGGAATATCATAATTTGGATTGAGAGAACTATGTGCCTATCCTTGCTCCAGGTATGCCACAAGCGGTTCAGCAGCACCAGTAACCTGAAGACCCACCAGAGGTTGCACTCTGGTGAGAGACCATACCAGTGCAAGCTGTGTCCGGCTCGTTTCACTCAGTTCATCCACCTAAAGCTCCACAAGCGCCTTCACACTGGAGAGCGTCCGCACCGGTGTCCCTGCTGCCCACGTGCCTATTTCCACCAGTGCAGCCTTCAGGTGCACCTCCAGGGCTTCTGCCCTCTGTCCCCCTCCGCCTTGCAAAGGCGCTCCCTGGAGGAGCTCCACAGATTCAACTCCGAGATCGAGAGGTTTGACATGAGCGAAGCGGCGGAGCAGCTCGAAGCAATGACGGTGGAGGCAAAGCTGGACAAGGGAGATGTTCTGGATCTCGTACAAAGGATGGACAGCGGCACCACCGGCCAACAGGATGGTGCCACAGGTGCCTTTGAAGTCTTTGAATCAGCAAAGAAGAGTTTGCCTCTTCTACCTCGGCACCCGAGCACCATCAAGCAGGAGTCAGCCTGCATGTCAGAGCCCCAAGACAGCCTTGCTAATCCAGTCGTATAATCCTTACAGGTCAACTCAGCAGCTGTGTGGCACTGCCCTATTTGAGGTAAAGCCTCATCTATAAACGACTGTTGCATGTGAAGAATCAAGTCTCCACCAGTACGGCCCGGGAGCGGTGACTCTTGTTGAATTAACGTATAAAATGTTGCTAATTTATTACATCTCTCAGCTATAACAGGGTTCATTGTCATGTCATGCAATGTCAGCCAAAAATGTTTTCTATAAACTATGTTGTGTTGTGTTTATCTGTCTTCCAATTAAAGATATAATTAAAGCAGAGGCATAACTTACACATGTAAAGAGGAAGCCTCCATTGTTCATTCAACCTTTTGTGAGTAAGCTATGCTGACGTGGGTGGGTTGATGACGTGGATAAACTTCCTGTTATGGTTTCAGGGATATATTTACAAGTGTGTCAACTCTTTACCTTCTGCAGCTCATTTTTTCCCTCATGCAGTGGACAGGAGTGTGTGTTCAATCAACTCAGGTGCTTTTAATTTGGAACTATTCTTCCCCTCTCCTCCAACTAATATTTAATTTTAGACATACTATGCAGCACTTTGTCATAAACGTCAGCTTTATTTGCCCTGTAGGTTTTGTGGAAGGTAAAGAAATTACAGCCACCGAGTTGGAGGCATATACTGTACTTGAAGTGTTGAGTTGAGTGTCTATTTCAGGGTAAAACGCTCCAACTGATTTTTGACTAGAGAAAAACCTTGGCACTGGTTCTCATTTAGAGAGTAATAAAACACAGCTGTTTTACTCAGTAAAATACAGCAACAAACGACTGTCCAACCATGGTGTGAAATATATATTTCATATATTATGACATACTATCATCTCTGTGTGGAGTTTGCATGTTCTCCCCGTGCATGCGTGGGCTTTCTCCGGGTACTCTGGTTTCCTCCCACATTCCAAAAACATGCTAGGTTAATTGGCCACTCCAAATTGTCCATAGGTATGAATGTGAGTGTGAATTGTTGTTTGTCTATATGTGCCCTGTGATTGGCTAGCGACCAGTCCAGAGTGTACCCCGCCTCTCGCCCGTAAAACAGCTGGGATAGGCTCCAGCACCCCCGCAACCCTTGTGAGGAAAAGCGGTAGAAAATGAATGAATGAATGACATACTATAGTATACAGTATTATTGGGTTGTGCAAGTGTACCTAATGAATTGAGAATGGGGATGAGGGGATTGTTCCAGGACATATGGTGTGTTACCAGCAGTGTGCATTAATGATAAGTGAATTGCAGGTGCTGCCATGTGTGTTCCATCATATCATTGGATATCCTGCTTGAACAAAAGGCCACCTGACACTCTACTAAGTTGTAATTTGAGCCCAGCTGAACGTTGGTGGGCAAGGAATGGCAGTAACACCATGTGCTATATTGAACCATTGCACAAACCATGTAAAGACAGTGTGTGCTGTATATGCAGGGGGAATGTGGGGAATTCAAAGTAGATTCCCTCTGCAACATCTGCTGTTATGGTTTGGGGTCAAAGGAGGAGAGGAGGTCAAGGACCCACAATGGAGGTGAGGGTGAGTATGGCCCTTTAAAAACTGCGCACTGACGTCATGTATTTTGACAGGAGGCAGGCAGCGGGAGAAGAAAGGAGCGGATGCACTGAGGGCGAAGGATGCGCAGGATAATGTCGCCGCTTTGGAACGTACCCCACCGCCCGGTACCATGATAAACACCTCCGAGGCGGTGAACCGCAGGAGGCCGTCGGCGGCCCGGCGGAGCGAGCGCTGGATCGCCTGGTGCCAAGCGGCGCTGCTCGGCGTGTCGGCGCTGGTCATCGCGGCCGAACGTAGCGTTCGTAAGTGGGCATCGATACGTGGCATGCTCAAGGTGTATGGCGTTGAACCACAACGATTGCTATTTGTTAATAAAACTAAGATATTCTGATGACGTTTGACGCAATAAATGAAGCCAGGCTGCTTGCTAGATGCTGGTGGTTCGACCCACAATGTAAACGATGATGCTGCAAGCAGGGGCGATGCTAGGAGGTGACCTGTTGGGGTGTACAGCCCCCCATCGGGATGTCAAGCGTATAACTTACAATCCCAAATTGAATTTTTGTGGTAATATATATATATATATATATTATTACCCAAAATAGTGAATAACGACATATAATGTTAACACATACAGTATATTAATAATTATAATAATTATTATTAATATAATAAATTATAATATAATGTATAATTATTGCCAAATCAATGACAAGTGGCAACCTTTCATTTATTCATTCATTTTCTACCACTTATCCTCACGAGGGTCCCGGGGGTGCTGGAGCCTATCCCAGCTGTCTTCGGGCGAGAGGCGGGGTACACCCTGGACTGGTGGCCAGCCAATCACAGGGCACATACAGACAAACAACCATTCACACTCACATTCATACCTATGCACAATTTGGAGCCGCCAATTAACCTAGCATGTTTTTGGAATGTGGGAGGAAACTGGAGACACAGAGATGGCCAAGTGTGGAATTGTCTCCTAGCTGTGAGGCCTGCGCACTAACCACTCATCCACCGTGTAGAAATGGCAATTTTTTTCAACTCAAACTTCTCAAATATCATGTTTAAAGGGGCTGCAACCCCCCGCTTTATGACATGCTCTTCTCCAGCAGGTATCCGCAGCTGTGTGTCGGACGGACAACACATTCAAGTCCCTGCTTGATGTCCCTCCCTTTCAGTCGCCCCTAAACATGGCATGCCCCTCGTGTCGACGCAGCAATCGAATAGCACAAACATGAACACAAGGTGCATTCACGGACATCAGGCGCTAAACGTGCGACCCACTGAACCCACTTTTGGGTCCCGACCCTGTTCTAATGAACATAATAATTTCTAACAATACAATTCTAAACTTACACTGTCAAAAACATAAATGGAGTCTGCCATAAGAAGAGCATGGGTTGATGACTCCCCCAACTGAGCAGATCAATGGACCAAGGACAGTGACTGACAGTGGAGAATAGACGTGACACCAAGCTCTGCACACAGGGGTCAGTGTGTCACAGCACTTCCAATCACACTACTCATGACAACAAGTAGGCTTCCTCTGTCCTTGGCAAACAGCTCTTGTGTAACTAAAGGCAAAAATGATTATAACCCTGTGCAAGCAAGTCGGTTCTTACCTAACAGAGTCACTCAATTAAAGGACCGACTCACTTCAGTGCGGTGCTTTTAACCTGCAGGGAAAGGGACTGCAGCACTGTTTAAAGTACGCATGCCGAGTTCTCAAGGGTACTTGAACATCCTATGAATGCATAAAATGTTCTTGTTCAAAGTTTGATAAGTGCCTGAATTTTGGCTAAGGTACTAAAAAGTGCTTGAAATGTCTATATACGTATGTATGTCACCTCTCACTAGTGCATTTTCTCTTGCATGTGTGTTTCAAGTGATCTACTGCATAGGGTTTTACCTTTGGAACGACGAGACGCGGTGGGCCGGCTTCACTCTCGGACTCTTCCTCCCGGGCACGGCGGTGCAGCTGCTGAGCGTCAAATGGTATTATGATGACGGTGACGACAGGCGATGGTACCTCTCTACCATACACATTCTTCACTTGGGAATCTTCAAAAGGTACAGACCCATTTTTGGCCCTGAAATAACATAAAAAAGTTGGGAGACTACAGACAGATCATGTTCAATTTTGGTCAATTTGAGCAGTTAACTTATTTTCCTCACTTTTATGACATTAAAGAACATCACCTGCACTGTTAATAAAGGTTTTATAAAGCCCACTATTTGACCTTCAAACCAGAAGTCCACAAGCCATCTACTGTAATATAATGGTCAGCAAAAGTCATTTCATAACTCAGTTCAGTGGTGTTTGTCTATGTCACCCTCTCCTGGTAGGTTATGGGACTGCATGAGGTATGTGTCCCGCATGCAAGGATCAGTGGCAGAGCTGGGCGCTGTTGTCATGCAGCAGGCAGATGTTGCTGCTCTTTGGCTCCTGGAAGCCCTGGTCGTCTCGCTGCCGCAGAGCCTGCTGCAGGCGTACATCGTGGTGTCCACTGATGTAGGGATCATGTCCCCAGGTGACTGCTTACGCTTATGCAGTGCACATGCCATCTAGCTATCACCCATAGTAAGATATAATGCAGTTTTTGTGATGTGTAATATCTTACAGTTGCCTACTCCTGTGGTCTTTGCGTGCTGTCTATTTCCTGGGCCCTGGTGCTGTACAGCCGAGCCTGCTGTCTCATCCGGCCAGGCCACCTTGCCATGCCTCCGGCAGCCCTTCTGTGCCAGCTGGTGTGGAGAGCTGGCATGCTGGGTGCCAGGGTGACATGCCTCATGTTCTTTGCCAGGGTGTTCAACTGGTGGGTCTGTGGAGTGGCAGGTAAGCAGAATTAAACTTATTGAGCGCTGTAAATGGATGATTAAATAGGTATACACAGCATCAAAATTCTCTACAGTGGTTCCTCGGGCCACCGAAAACTGAAACATATAAATCCTAATCAAATTAATCCATTCCAGAAACCCAAAAGTATTCATTCATTCATTTTCTATTGCTTATCCTCACAAGGGTCGCTGGGGTGCTGGAGCCTATCCCAGCTGTCTTTGGGGGAGAGGCGGGGTACACCACTGGACTGGGGTGCTAGCCAGTGTACACATGTACACATTCATACCTATGGACAATTTGGAGTGGCCAATTAACTTAGCATGTTTTTGGAATGTGGGAGGAAACCGGAGTGCCCGGAGAAAACCCATGCATGCATGGAACTCCTCACAGAGATGGCCGAGGGTGGACTTGAACTTGGGTCTCCTAGCTGTGAGGCCTGCGTGCCAACCACTCAAACGCCACGCAGTCCACACCCAAAAATATGAACAAGAAAGCCACTTTATGGAGAAAAGTTATAGTTTTACACACAGAAAACATTGCAAAACAACTATAAAGGAGCTTGGACGGAACGGATTTCCCATACATCCTGGCAAGATAGTGTTTCCAACCTTCTTTATCAAATTGCTGGCACTCTCAACTTCCTTTGGCCCCATGGTGGGTTATTTAGTGGTCACATTCAATAAATAATGCAAGGGCAGTGAGTGACCAAGTACGGGATGCTTTGTTTTGTTTTCACAGAATGATGTAGTCTACTAGTTTGTTACGTATTGTACGAAAACCGTCATTTGGGCAAAAAAATAGATATATATATGAGATGCTGTTCAGTGCTACCTTGTGTTATTGTTCCACTACAGTCCTGTAGGTGGAAGTAGTAGGTCATTGCCACCATTGGCCCTAATGCAAGCAGACTGTAATGATAAACGAATACTACTCCTACAGTGTGAGTCCAAACTAAACATTTCAAAAGCAGACCTTTTTATATAGCTTGATAAAAGGTCTATTTTTACACTACCTGCAGGTTTTCACTGGCTGACCGCCTCCTTCTGGCTGGTGTCGCAGCAACCAGACATCTGCACCGGTCCCTGGTGTTGGCGTGCCTTTAATGGCCTCCTGGGGCTTGTCCATGTCTTCCTCTTTCTTAACATCAAAGACGGACCATCACGATTCCGCATGGCCAGCTTTTATACGGTGAGAAAGGATTTTACAATTATTTAGAACAACACCTGGTTTTACCTTCCTTTTACCTTCCTGTTTTCAGTTCATGCTGATTGAGAATACCACTTTACTGCTGGCCGCCTCTGACTTACTGAGTGAAGCATCATGGGACAACATGACGCTCCCCATCAGTGTCCTGAGTAGCTTTATCCTTGGTGACTCACTCTCATATTCCTTAATTGTGTATCATATTAGTCCAGTCAACTCAACAATGAAAGGCTCTAAAAATCTCTGTCTCTATGGTTACCAGGCGCTACCTCCCTGGTCATCTACTACCGGTTCCTCCACCCCAAGTCAACAGAGATCGCCCAAGGTCTGAATCGCAACCACATGGGTAGCACGTGCATAGAACGTGGGGAGTCCTCCTTCTCACTCGGGGACAAAAGCCTGCCGGTTGGTGGTGTACAAAACCACGGCAGCTTCTCCCTCTCCGGTGTGGCTGGTTCACTGCTGGAGCATCCGAGCTCATGTGGAGGGAGGCCAAACAGCTCCTGCCCTTGCTACCACCATCATTGGCTCCTCATCCGGCTGGCCCTGAAAACAGGCGACCTGGGGAAGATCAACCGGGCATACGGGGCAGGTGGTGCGGCAGCTATACTGGACATGGAGGAGTACAACCAGGAGTTTAAGAGTAACGAAGGCATCACCACCACAGCAGGGGGCAGCTGTGAGGGTGTGTCCATGTCTGAGTCTCAGGGGAAAGGCTTGGCACCCCTCTCGGACTGCAAAGACGAATTTCAGACTGTGAGTGAACCCACGTCCTTTGAACAAGCAGAGGATGACAGTCTGGAGATGGAGAGCCCGCTGGAGTCACCCGCATCCGATTTCAAACGCAGCTCACCGGAGGGCAAATCCGTATTTGGAGACAGCCCGGAGCCATACTTTTGCCCCACGGAGTCCAGCTCAACCCTCTACTTCAGCGCGGATCCCCAGTCCCCCAGCAGCTCCAGTAACCCCCGTTTGGACCGGGACATCGGGGGCCTGGAGCAGGGAGTGCGTCTCAATTCCATTCCAAGTGATCCAGCTCTTCACAGGGACGTCCGAGGGCTAATAGGGCGGGTTGGGCCACGCTACACATCCACCCCTAAACTGGACTCAGGAGTGCTGGAGTCTCCCTCCAGTGTCCCTCACCTCAGTGGCCCCAGGAGGCAGCTCATAATGTCCCGCAGGGATGAAGATGAACATTTCTGACATGATTCCGGGGTAGGATGACTCCAGCAAGTGAATCCATCCTAAAGTGAAAAGAACCAGATGAGACAGACATATAATACACAAACCAAATGACCATCATGCTGAGCTAGTAGTGTGTCTTTATCTCAATGCAATACATTGCACAAGTGGAGCCATTTAATGCTGTTTTAAAAGCATCGTTAATAAGCTAATTCGTGTTTGGACGCACATTCAATACATCATACAAACTGGTATGACCTCGTAGTTATAAGTACTAATTAAATACCATATTCCTTCAAATAGTGGCCTGTACTCTTATAAGCGACTTGCACCAATTAATTCACTGTATTTTGACATCTGATACACCAGCCTTTTTTTGCCACAAAGCTGTTTACATAGAAAGTGCTGCTGTAATGCTGAGAGCTGCAAAACATGTCAGCATTCAAAAATTATCAGATATCCGTAATCGGTGGTTATACACAGAAAAGGTAAGGTCATGTATTTAATATAGCAGTTCAATAAAACTGCAGCCACAAAATACTGCTGCGTAACACTTGTTTTGCCACACTATTCTAAGCTATTCTGCATTCTTCAGAAGTGTCATTAAGATCTGTCGGATCTTGGATAACTCTTTACACAACTTGATGTTATTAAATAGAGAGAGTAAGAGAATTGAAAAAAAACAAGCCTCTAAATAGCACAAGCCTCTGCTTCACTGGCTTCCTTAAAGCACAAGTATCCTGTACTATACATCTTTGGTGGTGTCATTCCAATTAAAAAAAGGAATCCTCAGTTTCAACATACTCTGTATTTTTTTAAACTATATATACACAGTATATATACATATTCTCGTGCAGTGCATTGAGCAAGATTGATGTGTCCGCCTGGAATTCTTTTTCATTTCAAATGTGTGACTTTACAAGATGTAAGAAACACCCACTTTAGAAAGGTTTTTTGTGTCATTACATACTGGCAGCGAGTTCTCTTATGTGTTTTCAGCAGCTGTTTCTGAAAATACATGCTACTTTTTTTTTTTTTACTCGGGTGTGTAAAAGCAGACATGATTTTCTCCTTCACTCAAATTTGAACTGTGAAGTGCAAGGCCGCCTGTGGCTTGAAATAAGCAATAAAAAGCAAATCTATTGAAGTGAGTGGAATATGCTGTGACATGTTTTTCTTCATCCGTGCCGTTAATGTATTACATTGTTTGATTTGTTGTGCCCTTTGGGTTTCAGGTACATTTTCTGGATTTAGCCTTGGAAATGTTCACTTTTGAGATCAATGGCAGATGGATATCATTTCAATGCAATCTAGTGAAGAATGAACCAAGGAAAAGTTAGAAAACAACAACTTCAACTACACTGTAGTACAAAGCCCCCCCATACAGCACCTCTGATCAATAGATTAGTAAATACACACAGTGCAACCAATAAAATGCCAAGGAATGACAAACTTACATAACATTAAACATAATATTAGATGGCAGTTTAACAAAGCATGCTGATAATAAAACTTTTTCCACAAAGGAGTAAGGAAATAAAACGATGAAGGAGGCCAATATTTTATAGTATATAATAGTATATATATATATATATATATATATATATATATATATATATATATATATATATATATATATATATATATATATATATATATATAAATTACATAAAAAGCTCCGTGTAAGTATTAATTTTTAGTGTCAACACTTCAGCTTTTCTCTATTGATTTTGTCTTTTACATTTTTATTTTCATTTAATTATATTATCCATCTTTAGGCTACCGAGTACGATTTTAAGACAATGGTGATCAATGGAGTAGAGTTATCATGGAACAAATGGTCTCAAGTGAGGTATGTATGTCAGTTGCCCTTTAAGACGACGCGCATGCGCACTCCAGTGGGAAAGTTAAAGCTGAACTTCATAGTCAGGACAGGGGGGAAAAAGTAGCAGAAATATAATAGTAGCAGGGAATTGACATGGCATTTCGCCGAAGAAACAAGAGTTACCCTTTCTTCAGCCAGGAGTTCCTCATCCAAAACCATGCCGACATCGTTTTCAGTTTGGTGATTTTCATTTTGATTGGATTGATGTTTGAGGTGAGGTGGACTAATTCTCATTTCCCCCTCTCTCATCAGCTGCTTTATAGTGGCAACGCATGTAAACAATGGGGAAACCACCGATTACGTCTACCATTCTGTGGCAAAAAAACGATAATGGACTGTATTTTGCGGATGCAGCTTGTTTGCGGGTCTTGCAGGTTTGTGGTGTTTGTAGTCGGTGGAAAGGTAGCAAGCTAACTTAAAAACGCAACGTTGATTAACTGCAACCGACTGTTAAAACACTCGGATTTGAATTCCAATTTCTTGCTAAGGTGGAAGTGCTCGCTTTGTCACTCAAGCAATTGGAATTCTAGGGTGTTTTTAACGTAAGCTATCAAAACTATTGCACTCATAGCCATTATATGTCTACTTTTATATAACACTGTATCAGTATAGCTTCATAAACACACCTTTACCCCCAAAACGTAACTTTTGTGGACAAGAATCACGTCACGTTACAAAAGAGAAGACAAACTGAGAAGGAAGCAGTGGTTAACTTGCTTTCGAATTAAAAGCGCAGCGTTCATGTTTTAATAGGACTTGTACACGTCACCAGTTTGAAGCTTTTATTTTGAATGAGAAAAAAGGGGAAGCGGAAGACTTTCCATTTATCGCCTTGACTGTATTACTTTTTAACTGCCACGTCTCAATTCCTAAACAGTTATCGCGCCCATAGCTGTTTTATTAAACAGATAACCCCCATACAAAGCGCACGGGTCTCATACAGACACACGTATTACACTCATTACTACAAAACTACACAAATAAATCACGTACACGTCATCCCGGACATTATGGAGTTTCGCTCGAAACGTTCCAATAGAGCTCGCAACTGACCGGTGTTGGATTTCCCTCGTCTTTCACGGAACAAAAGTTAGAATTTTGAAAAAGTAGAATGCATTTTAGTGCCGACAAAAGATCCATTGCTCTAATACATTAAGGTGTCCTAAGTTGACGTGTCACACTCAGGGTCTTTTGAGGTGTCCTATATGGCCCCGAAGGAAGCCCTTTCAGAATCATTACAAGTTTTGTGTTTGCTTTGTTGGACTCTTTTATCGTGTTTTTTTTTGGGTGGCAGCACTAATGTTTTGTGCCACTTCGTGCTTATACTCTACCATATTAACAAACTGCCATTCAATCTTTCTTTTCAGGCAACAGCAAAGACGGCTATACTATTTATTCAGCCACAGTACAATATCACCACATTGTCACCAGGTACCTGCATTGTGCACACCTCACTTGATAGTGTTCGCAACATTTTAAATCCAACTTTTCCTTGCCCTCAGAGGGAGAGGTGACGTTGTATCATTACGGATGGAAGGACTGTGCCACTATCCTTTTCTACTTCTTCATCGCCATCATCCTCCATGCAGTGGTGCAGGAGTATCTGCTGGATGTGAGTACTGCATGACACCAGCTCATTGCATCGGTGGTGGTCTGATTTAAGTTTAGTACCATGACCACATGACTGACGGTATCTTTAAACATGTAAACATCTATGCCTTGTTCCACAGCAGCCACAAATAGCACAGCCTGTCTGTTTTCTTGCCCTAGTTATTTTTATGTCTTGCATAATTGTTGAGTCAGCGAATCCTCTAACCCAATGTGAATCATTCTCACTCTGCAGAAAATCAACAGACGTCTCCATCTTTCCAAGAGCAAAAACACCAAGTTCAACGAGTCGGGTCAACTGTGTGTGTTTCATTTGGTGTCCAGTGTGTGGAGCTTCTACGTTCTAATAACGGTGAGTGGTACACACGCTTCATGTGTACACACTTTTTTTTTTTTAAATAAGGAATTCTAAGAGTTTTCTCTAATCTTTTCACACAGGAAGGATATCTTCTGCATCCCAGCAGACTTTGGGAAAACTATCCACACGCACACCTCAGGTAAGATAAATGCATACCTTGCATGGCTGTATGGATGTTTAAGTCAGGGGTCGTGTACAAAAATATTTTTAAAAAGTAATGCCCACCATTCATTCTTATTGTCATAAAAAAGAGGTCCTCCAAAGTGGATGTCATCTTCGCGTAATCAGCCATGAATGTGCATGCCATTTTTAGAGCCCTTCAGACATACTAGAACAGCCCTATAGTCACCTTTTTGCTCATATTACCCAATATAGTAGATATAATGGAAGAAACCATTTAAGAGGTCTTCCGTATGTGTGGACAGGAAGCGAGTTTGGGCATTCAGAGTTGAGTTTTACCCGCAGTATGTCCACAACTGTTAACGATTATTATGGTGCCTGTTTTGAGATAAGAACTAGACTTTTGTGTTTTGTGGAGGATTTTAAAAAAAAGTGTAATACTTTCACATGTTTCAGGTTCCAGGTGAAGTTTTTCTACCTCACTCAGTTGGCCTACTGGCTCCATGCTTTGCCTGAGCTTTACTTCCAGAAAGTGCGCAAGGTCGGTATGGAAGCCAAGGAGTATTTGAAGATGTGTGTTGGGTGCTTCTGCATTCATTTGTCATTGTAGTACAAACATGTAGAGACGTGTGTGTGTGTGTGTTTTACCAGGAGGAGATCTCCCGTCAGCTGCAATACATCAGCTTGTATTTGCTCCACATCTTTGCAGCATATTTGTTAAAGTAAGCATCTTGTTCACAACCTGCAAAGAAAAAAAAATCTGGTCAGAATGCTTAAAAAAAGAAAACCTAAATGTTTTTTTTTTTTGGGACCTGGTTAGTTTGAACCGTGTGGGTGTGGTGCTCCTCTTCCTCCAGTATCTGTCAGAACTGGGCTTCCACATCGCCAGACTTTTCTACTTCACAGATGAAAACCACCAGAAAATGCAAGTTGACCCATCATATGATTTTTAACAGATTTCCTTCAAAATGGAGAATCACACTAAAATCAGCGTTCTGTGTCTCCTTCTATAGGTTTGACCTTTGGGCGGTTGGTTTCGTATTTACTCGCATGTCTACCCTTACGCTCATGTTTCTCGCCGTTGGTTTCGGTTTGGCTCGTTCCGAGAACCAGGTGCTGGACTGGGAGACGGGCAACTTTAACACTGTGCTAATAAGGTGAGGAACACCATGCACAGGATATATATATATATGTATTAGTTTTCATAAATCTGTTTCAGATCTATTTTATAAATACAGAAATGAGTGTGAAATACATAGATGAATATTTAATATCACTTTTACCTTGTTGGTGATTGGGGGGGGCACACCTCATTGTAAACATCAGTGGCAGATACAAATTTACACACCATCTGTTGTGTCTCCCTTATATCATTCCCCTGCAACATGTGTTAAGGTTCATACCTCCACATCACTTTCCTGACAACTGAGTCTCGCCTCTATCAAATGACTTATTTTGCAGCCATACTCAATATAAAAAGTGTGCTTGAACCACCTCACCACCACAGGGCACACATTGCTGAGGAGGAAGGCACAGATTTTCATTGTGTTGTTGAATCTTTGTTTGGGCAGACATATTTTGACAATTGTACTCACTGAAAACCAAATCATCCTTAAGCTGCTCACAATTTTTCATGACACGGATCAGGTTGGTACATTTGGTCAACTGTTTTTGGTCTTCCTGTCCCAAACAAGAACCTTTTGCTCTTGAATCACACTCAAAATTAAGCAAACTGTTTGTGGAAAAAACATGTATAATTTCAACTTATTTTAAGTCAGTTTGTATTTTACCACCAGTACCTTCTGCAGTTGAGTAAATAAAAACCCCTGAACCTGTCTGTGAAGCCGAGTTACCGGAGGCCAGATTCAAACAGCAGATTGTTAAAAAAGTGTTCAGCCAAGTTGAGTAATGAGGTGTCACTAATCTGCTTGTTTTGCGTCCCTTCCAGGATGACTGTTCTTCTCCTGGTTTGCCTGACACAATCTTGGCTTCTTTGGAAGTTTATCCGCTTCCAGCTGAGACGCTGGAGGGAGTTCAGACACGAGCAGGCCGTTCGCAAGAAGGCCGCCACCAAACAAGCTCTTCGGCCACTCAAGCGAGACTCTTGTGAGTAGACTATTAGCTCGTCCAATTACGACTTTTTCCATTTGTTCTCATGCTTTTTTCCCCCCTCCTCTCCTTTAGTTGGACATTATGAAAACGGAGTTCTTAAAGCTGAGAATGGTGCCTCTCCTCGGATCAAAAAACTCAAATCCCCGTAAGAAAACACTGACTGAGCTGAGCGGTGACCTCAGTGCAAGCTGAGGATCCTCAACAGAACAGGGGGAGCTGGTGTATCCTGGTTGATTTCCATCCCGACACGCCCCTGGGACTTGGTCACTACAGACTTAGCCTTGAATGCTGGAAACTGAAATTCCAAGGATGTTCCTTGAGCCCATGAGACTTTTCCTCTCCATCATATCAGTATTTGTTTTTAAGACATCCACATGTCCTGCTTCCCCACGTTTAGCAGCACCGTTGGGTGCAGAATGACAGAAGTGTACAGCAAACACAGTATGTAGCACATGTTACTGTGTAGCAACTTTTGAATGTGTTGATGTATATCCTCATTACATAAGTACTGTATTGCTCGTCTGATTGCCGTTGAGCCAGCTTTGCTTCTATTTCCACTCGGGTCCATTTGGGCAGGATAATGTTACTGATAAGATATCATACACGCTTACTGTAAACCAGCCTTAATGTTAGCCCTTACCTGTCGGAGGTAAGGGGAGGGATTTTGGTCATCGGATTTGTGCCCAAAGTTCCTCCCAAATAAATCATGTCTTGCATTTGTCATTCATCATTATGTATGTTACCGCATGCCATTCCATGAATTGTCAATATCAATAATGAGTAATGCAATTTTCTGACAAACTGGTGTAGTGGTCTTACTTTTCCGCCAAATATTATCGAACATTTACAACTCAAAACTTACACATTTTTATGTTGTGTTATGCTATATCATAGCTATATTGTTTTGATGTCTATATAAATGACATTTCACAGACCAATTTACCTTGACTGCAACATCCAATAGAAAATGAGCTATAAAAGGAAAACCTACATATTGTAGCAATAATTACAACCATTCACACTCACATTCGTATCTATGGACAATTAGGAGTCGCCAATTAACCTAGCATGTTTTTGGAATGTGGGAGGAAACAGGAGTACCCGGAGAAAAGCCGCACATGCACGGGGAGAACATGCAAACTCCACACAGAGATGGCCGAGGGTGGAATTGAACTCGGGTCTCCTCGCTGTGAGGCCGGTGTGCTAACCACTGGGTGCTAACCGCTGTGCAGCCAAGTTGGGATATTATTATTTTTAAAAATGGCGAAAAAGTATTATGTTATTAATATTATGAGAAAGCAGATATAATGAGAAGTAAAATACGTCTGGACAAGATAAAAAAAAACGTCAATGGCCAATAAATGCATCGTGAGAAAAAAAGTGTTGTATTCAGAGAATAAAGTTGTAATATTATGAGAAAAATCATAATGCTATGACAAAACACTTACAATACTATGAGAGAAAAGCAATACAATAAGTCATATTAGGAGGAAAATTTTAATAAAAAAGACTTAAGTGAAACTTGTATAAAAATATAACTAAAAATATCCTAAAAAGGTTTTGTGCATGTGGTAGAAGGTTTAGGAAAAATGTAATAAAATTACCATGACTATATTAATAGTAATAATAATGTTTTTTTTCTTTGCAGTGTGGCCAAACATGAAAAAATACTTCCCACAATCACAGTCCGTTGAGTTTTTTCTTTAGTGTGCATCCCTTAAGTCCTTCCTGGTCCAAATTGGGCTTGACATCATTCTGTGTTATGCCTGCCTCACAAAGAAAGCACAAACATAGTGAGCTGTTTTCATTCTTTTCATACTGGATTGTACCATTGTGTTTAGCTGTCGTGTTAACCTCGGTCCCTAACTTCTGGCGTAATGTATCAAGCGTCTCCAAGGGAATCTGGCTGGGGTTGGTCTCCATGTATTTCAACACGTAAAGGTCGGCGTCAATCAGTACAAAGCGGTGGCCAAAAACTGCAAAGAGAATGCATTGGTGGTGGATCCTCACCTGGAAGACGTTGTGTGAGTGCAAGTGTGTGTGTGTGTGTGTGTCTTTCACCATCAACAGTAGCTCCAATAGAGAAGTCTGCCGGTGAGTAGAACTCGGGATTGTCCACAGGAGAATTTGGCTTAGGAACACGTGTCCTTTTCAGGAATCCTCCACCAATGAAACCAGAGTTGTTTTGGGGATTCTCATAAATACTGATGGTGTCATTGGACAGATAATAGGACAGGATGAAACGTCTGTCTGCATTTCTGGTTTTAGAATCCGAGGCATCCTTGGGCGTCACCAATCGGACACTGTAGCGCAACACTTTGTTTCCGTTCTCCAGCATCTTTATCACGTTCTTTCTGGGAGGTGCGGGTATTAGAGATAAACAACTCTGGAGAGAATCTTCTAGCGATCCAAAGCCATTATAGGGGGGGATCTCCTGGAAACGAGATTGAAAAAGTGTGAGGGACATAGGAGAGCCGATGTGGCCTAAAACGGGACTATAATCCTGCAGATGTCTCACCTTCTTCATGCCCTCAAACTTGCCCATCTTCCTGGGTACTTCTATGCTTTTTATGTTGATTTCAGGGTGATTCGTCTGGTAATATTCTTTCGTGAAGTCATCGCAGTCATACAACAGGAAACGCCGTCCCATTATCGTGACCATTTCACCGACCCGGAAGTCTGTCGGGGAGAAGAACTCTTCCACTTCCTCATTGGAATCCTCCATCACACAGCTGGGGAACTGGTCTGGAAAGACAAATGACAAAAGTCCAAATGATCTTTGGGGTCTGACCTACCAAAGCCGAACTTTACCATGCCCCGGCTTCATTTTCTTGGGTATCCTCAGTCTCTGCATCAACACCGGGAATGGATATCGCCCGCTGTTGGGCTTGTGGTCCTCCCTGATCTCCACTGTATCGTTCACCAGGAAGTAGTGGATAGTAACAGGCAAGGTTTCGCCGAGCTCAGATTCCGAATCATCCCATAGGGCGAAGAAACGCAGCACCTTAACAGGAAGTGGTTGAATACAGTCAAGAAAATGTCTCTGTTTTGACAAAAAAACACAGCTACGTCGTCGGGAGGGCTTTACCTTGCGATCCATATGGAGAAACTGGTACCTGCTGTCAAATTCTGAGCGTGTCGTGTATGTATGCGGAGCTTTTATCCGCTGCGAGATGTATGAATCCTCTGGCATGTCCTCGGGTTCATTCAGAATAATACCCTGGCGCTGCATAAAGTTCTGTATGTTGGGTAGACAACGTTAGATTCCAAGAATACCAAAGACAATACAAGACTGTACAGGCGTGTGGTACCTGTGTAAACAAATCACACTGTGTGATACGGTACTTCACACCGTACACTTCCATGTCAATGCCAAGGTTGAGGTCTTTCCAGTGGTAATACTTCCCAGGCTCCCTCTTAGGTAGACGTTGCCGTTTGATCCGTTCACCCTGGAGTATTCCAGAATTGGGCACCCAGGGCTCAGTGATATTCATGGTGTCGTCTGCCAGGTAATAGTAAATAACCACATGACGGACACAGCTCTTTTCTTCTCGACTGTTGATCATTTCCTCCTCAAAGTACCCTTTGAAGCAAAGCACCTGTCCACACACAAGAATGCAATGACCTGAACAAACCACAGCAACAAAAATATACTCAACTATACCTTTTTGTCAAGGGTGACATAAGCTGGGATGAAAGGTGGAGGGCTCGGGTTAACGGCAACACCGGCGTTGTAGGTCAAATTGAGTAGGTCTTTGTAGTATTTTGAGTCAATGGCACCAACTGGGATGTCGGGTGTCTCATAGGAGTAGCCGCTGAGCTGTTCGTTTATCATCTGGTCCGCTAAAAGAGGCTCCAGTCCGATGCCCACCCTAGGGGCACGGGCCAACGGTATGCCCCTGGAAAATGACAACGTCTGGGGGCGGTGGAATGCTGTTTTCTGGGGAGGAAAAAGAAAACATACCACAAATGCCTTAGGTTGTGAATGGAGCAGAAAATCAGTTGTGTGGAAAAAGTACTCCTTAACATATATTCTCCCTACTAGGCTGGAGCCTATCCCAGTCGACTCAAGGTGACAAGTGAAGTACAACTTACCTCTACTGCGGGAATGACCACCAATCTCTATCTACTAGGAATTGAAAGTCAGCTATGTGAAACACTACACTACCTATGACGCCAGAGTGCAGTCTTTGACATGGAGTACCAGAACTCTACTACAGATGGAACCTATCCAAGTCGGCTTTACTACGCACCTCTACTGCAGGAATGACCACCATTCTCCATATATCAGCTATGTAAAACAATACAATACACTGCCAAACTGTATTGGAGTTGGAGCCTATCCCAGATGACTTAAAGTAACTCGTTTTTTACTTGAACATTGCCAGGAAGTACAGAATATCAGCTCTGTGAACTACAACACCAGTGTTTTTAAACTTTTTTTGAGCCACGGTACGTTTTTACATTGGAACACCACTAACCACCTCACGTGCATCACTAAGTCTATTGGAGGAACGAGGCAATCAGCTACGTGTTGCCACACGGACGAATATTACATTGCCCTGCCAGTCTTTACACCACGGACACTCGACAATGACATAATATTTGCAGAAAATGATGAATAAATGTTAATTAAAAACATATTGGATTATTCCTCACGGCACACATGACTGTGTGTTTGAAAACCGCTGTACTACACAACCAATGTCCCAGTGTGGAGTTCCTGACACATTTTGTTTACCTCGACTGTGGCAAACATTCTTTCTGACTACATCCTGGAGTCATTTGCAGGTTGTGGATGGGAAACATTCTAGCTATCAGGACCAAATCAGTGTCAGCTTTGAGAACAACTACAGTAATAATGACCCGGAAGTGCAGTCCTTGACACGTTGTGCACACAACCTGTAGTTTATTTAGTCTATTGGCATAAACCAGTGAAAATGTTAACTTAAAAAGTTAGCTATGTGAACCTCTGATGACCCCATGAGACACATTCTGTGATTTTAGCTTTTAGTTCCATGCATTTTACCAGTGAATTATTATTTATGCATGCTTGGTGCTTTTGTAGTGTGAAACGAGCACATAAATAGAACATTCTAGAACACGCGTGGATTGAAAACTGGAAAACTAGCATAGGGATGTGTAATTAGAAAAAGAAATCCTTCCATTTGGAAATGAGGTTTAAGTAGGACGAGAATACGAGAAAGAAAACGCTACCTCACTTGATAGATGCCATAAAAAATGTCTAAATGACAGACTCGATATGAAACTGGCGAGTTTCCCAAGTAATCAAACATCCTTACCGTTACATCCTCGAAACAGAATCCGGGTAAGAAAGGTAACCCGTTGTTGTCCAACTTGCGTGACATGTTTCTTAGCTTGAGCAGCCGAGTGGTAAGGTTTAATGGGAATGTTTTGTTACGAAATAGTTTGTTATTCGGACAAAATACATAATAAAGTAACCCCGTTGACAGGTGTGTGATATTGCCGCTTTTATTTTGGAGCAACAGCGTCGTTTCCGGGATATGACTGCTCCTTTTTTGAGCTAAAATGCACAAGTTAAACGCTCAGCCTGCATCAGTCCCCGCGGTGTATGCAAACAAAGATGACGTTAGAGCCAGGACGGGAAGAGAAACTGAGCTTCACTGCGACGCAGTTGTCATTTAAGACGTTTGTTTCAAACATGCTAATGCTACCGCTCAAGGTTGACGTCGTCAGCGTAACCGTCACAGTTTGTGTGACGTCACTAAATGACGAAGGGCTACATTATGAGATGACACAGATCGACACACAAAAAAGTCAGTATTTTCAATTGAATTTCATCCGAAAAATGTGTTATAGATTAACAAAACAACAGCACCTGAAATTAATAGTCACAAGGAAGTGCTTTTATTGTGATGAGTCTTGCCAAGTGATGGGAAGCGTTCCACCAGAGGGCGACCAACGATAAGACTTCCTTTCTGCAGGACGACAAGCCACTACTATAAGAATATACCTGTACAACTGGATTGAAGAAGCCAGAAGACATGCTATTTTTAAACAGTTTATTCCAAACATCTCTTGGTCTCACTTTGCCAGTAAATGGCACATTATTATTCAAATTACATCACAAACCATTCTAAAAAATAAATGATACAGCTTAGACAGGCTTTCCCAATGTGGGTGACCCTAATATGTTCTGCGTGCTATCAAGTCAAAAATACATTTTTAATGAAAAACATTGTCATTTTATACACTTGAATCCAGGGAAGCACAAACAGAACTCGATTGTAAATAGCTTATATCATCTTGGGCAATGTGATTTCAATGTTATCTCACAGTGGTGCGAGGTTATGAATCGAGGGAAGTGTGGTCCACTTTTGCAAAACGGAATTATTTGGTATTTCTAGTCATCAGACTAGTTTGAAAAGGCACTGCATATACTGTATCAAAAATAAGGTGAAATCACTAAAACCTCTTTGAGGCTCTTTGTATTAGAACTCTTTCAATGCAGACTTACATGATTAAAAGGGTTGATTCCCCCTCCCTCTTTTAGAAGGCAAAACCAAACACAGACACTAGGATTGTATCCCTGAGGCACCAGACAACCTTTAGCCAAGTATAAAAATATCTCATAATAAACAATACATGAGAACAAACAACTATTAAATATTATAAAATAGATTTTATAAGGGTTGAGAAAAATATCTTTTGGTTTTTGTCACGGCGGAAGAGATTGTCCTGTACAAGGTCTCTGCTGGAATCCAGGTCTCGCTCCTTCAATCACCGTGAAGTCTCCACAGGCTTCTGAGGGTCCAAGGCAGCTAAAAGCAGAACAGCCCACTTCAAAAACGGCCTCCTGAGGTCAGCGGCAAGGCAGTTTAGCCTTTCACCTCTCGCATCCGGTGGAGAGGCGAGTTTGCCGTGAGAGACTCCGGTGCAGATGGGTTCTATGTTATGGTACCCAAAGGAGAAGGCTGAAGACCACAGAGGGAATTCTAGCCTTTCAAGTCTGCAGGTGGACAGGTGTGAGCGACCCACTGTAAATCAAGTTCAAGTAAGCTTTCCGTCCAAAGCAAGTCATCAGTAATACCGATTGAGACTCCGCGTTCCGGGGATGTCGGGCTGCCCGTTCATCCATATCTCTCTGATGATCCGCTCCCTCTCCTCGAGCCGCTGCGCTCGCTCTAGCTCCTCTGCAGACGTAAACACGTTCATGTTGAGTGTACGCTCGAAGCGCCGGTGCCGCCGCGCCGACAGATCCGAAGTGGTTTCCCAGTCGGAGTCCGAGTCGCTGGAATCGGAGGATGAGTCGGCGGGGCGTGTTCGTTTTTTGGCCGGGGGCCTCTGGCGGGGCTGGCAGTCCGTGCGCCAGGAGATCTGGACTACTAGGGCGAAGAGGGTGAGGAAGAGGCCCAGACAGACGCCGCAGACGAAGAAGAGAGCTGCCCTCTCTGGGTGGTCTGTTGAAGAGATAACGACCAAGAAAGTCAGTCATGTGTTTCCTTTTGTTTCATATCAAATAGTCATATGACTTACTGCTTTGGCTACCCATTTTTTTCAAGGTATATGAACATCCTCCAATATCAGTTAATAAACATTGTCAGACTGCAATACAAAATATTTTTGGCTATTGTGTGTGAGTGACAGGAGGAAAAGCTTGATGGGATGACACAAAAAAGTGATACTACTGTAGTTTTATATTGGGGTTCCATACGACAGATGTTGCTGTATCATCAACCATAGCACACAACACAAGAGAAAAGATGACGCCAACAAGGTCCTACTTGATGCGTATGTGTAGGCTGCCAGCGCATTGCTAATTAGGGCCATGCTGGAGCTGGAAGTGGAGTTGAGAATAGGATTCATCTCCGGGGGCCTCAACGACGCAGTCTCCCCCGCCCCTCCTCTTCCGACCTCGGGATACCTCTCCTGGTTGGAGTTGGTCTCTCTGGTGCGCTTCCGATCTGCAATGGGAGGAAAATGTCAGGAACTGAGAGGAGACGAGTGGGAGGTTCACAGGATGTGGAATTCAGTGGGACTCAGTCATTGCATTTAGCATCATTTACAGTTAAGCGTGTGCAGTGTTTCTCAGTATTTGAGTCATCCGCGGCGTCTCATGTGGGTACGGTTTATTACCGACATGTATCCTCCCACCCCTTTTTAGGTGGGCTCTTATAACAATTGTACCTTTAACCCCATAAATAAGCAACGCCTCACATACATAAACCGAACATGAAGTGATAAGAGTCAAAACGATGTCCTGATAGAATAATTCGAATCACTTGTGATGACGTGTTTGTCATTGTGGTTGAGCATTATTTAGTGAAATGTCACACAAAAGTGTCAGACTTCATATCTGATGAACATGGTTTAGACTGGAATGGCTCACGGAATGGCTAAATGTTTCCACCTGGACCCACTGCTACATTGTAGACCCCCACCACCCCCCAAAAAAATCACAACCACACTCATAAAAGCTAGCCAAAAATAAACTATGAACAGGTAAAACTAATTATGGATCATTATCATCCTCATTTGGTTGGCTGGTTTTGACGATGTAAAGAAAGATTGACAAGTTAAAGCTATTCTAAAACTAATATGAACAAGTCTTGGAATCTTACTCCAATAAATTAAGTTCAGGCAACTAGTTCCGAGGGCAATAATCCTATTCCAGGCAGGATGAACGGCAATTGTATGAATTGACGGACTCCTTTAGAACACCTCTAAGATGCTCCCAGGATGGATACGGGGGACTTCATTGATGGCTAACTTTGATTTTTTTCCGGATTCTTCTCCTCTCAGGATTGATCATACATTTATAGTCCATGCTCAGGATTTTTCAAGTCATGCAGAATATTGTGTTTTTACTAGGGCTGTCAAGAAATTAAAATAGTAGGTTGTGATTAATCACGATTAATCAAGTTTTGAGTTAACTCAAAATTAATTGCATTAATCGCAGATAGAAATACATCTATATATAATAAGTGGGGGAAATCTCTTTGTGGTAAACAATTTGATGTACAACTACAACGATAATTACATCAAATTTTATGTAAAGGAATATCAATTTTGGAACAATGGGTCATTATTTAAAACAATACAATCAGAAAGGAATACGTCAGACATACGCTTTTATCGTTTTGAGAAAACATGTTTGTATATCAAGAAGTCTTTTCATCCAAAAGACAAAGACAAGATCAGGAATGTAGATTTTTAACAAATGTGTCACGTTCCACCCTGACATATTTCATTCAGTATCACTCGATCAAAGATGGAAACTGGTTTTTCCAGATGAGCTGGAAATGTTTTTTTTTGAAAGAGGTTCCAAGGAGGTGAAGGCCAAGTCGAGCACGAGGGACTGTCAGCACTGATGCAAACACTCTCATTTGCTGCCCCATTCTCCTCGTAGCTGAGCAGAGTAATTAGTGCTCTGGCTGCATGAATACATCTTTGTTCGAGTCTCCTGCTTTTGCTCTCTTCATTGCTCTTGCCATGTCTCCGCCTTCTTTCTGGGAGTTTGCCTGACTGATTTAGACTGTGGTCACATGTAAGGGCATCCACTGACTTAGCATATTTTAAGGCCGGTGATCATACAGTATATGGGACAGTGAGAATCCATATGGAAGCAGTTGAACCTCCATGATTTAAATATACAGTACATACATGCCCTGGTTTGATTTAGGGACCGCTTAACTGCTCTCTGTGGTGCAGTGTGCAGTTTCGCTCACCTGGAACTACGTTGGGGCGTTTGACCGAGGTCCCCTGAGGAGGGCTGTCTCCCACTACGTTGGGGTCATGGGAGTTGGACGGGGAGGAGTACACGGGCGGCCTGGAGCTTTGTTCCTGCAGCAACTTCTTTGGGACTTCACATAGAAGGAAGAAGAGGAAGTAAAAAGGAAAAATAGGAAGTAAGAAAATGAAAATCAATAATATACATATACAATGCGAAGAATATGTATTGTTTTGTCTTCAAAAGTGTACTATGAGAAAGTTCTGTGAAAAACCACCTTAAAAATGAAATATTAAAGACTAAAAATTCAGTTTTGTTAGGCCCGTCGTGGTGTAGTGGTTAGCATTAGCATTTGGAGTGGATCATCATTGGTATTCCTCAGGAAGGGCATCCGGAATTTAAAGGGCTCAAGCCCAATCACTGTGCGGATCGAAAAGATCGGCTGTGGCGACTTCGTAATCAAGAAAAATAAACAAACAAAGAAGAATAAATGTGCACATTTCAAATATTTGGGTTGGGTTGAAGTTATGTTATGTAATGTTACCATAAGAAAGTAAAAAGTTCTCATTGGGAGTGACCAGGATGGATAGGATCAGGAACAAGTACATCAAAAGGACATTACATGTTAGAGGCCTTGGAGATAAAGTCAGAGAGACCAGACTGAGATGGTTGGGACATGTCCAGAGGAGTGATCGTGGATATATTGGTAGAAGGATGCTGCCAGGTAGGAGGTGTAGAAAAACACCAAAGAGGAGGTTTATGGATGTAGTGAAGGAGGACATGAGGGTAGTTAGTGTGAGAGACAGATGCAGAAGACAGGGTTGAATGGAAAAGATTGATTTGCTGTGGCGACCCCTGAAGGGAAAAGCCCAAAGAGAAAGAAGACGAATAAGAAAGTAAAAATATTATGAGAATAAAGACATAATATTAAGAGACAAACATGGTGACCAAGTGATGTGACATCGAGCACCCTTGAGCTAATCCCCACGCTGATTCTTCCAATTTCGTCTTTGCCTAGTCTCAGCTTTCCAAAAAACAAAATCAACCACCCCTAAAGCGGAATAGGCGCTGGATGTGTGGTGTGGGCTGCCTGATTTTCAGCCTGCCTGCCAAATCTGGTGAATTATGATTCCTGATTCATCAACATTGAGTAAACCCCAAACATGCTGACTCACAAATTGTGTGTTTTTCATTAAAAATACATTAATTTGTTGACATTCTCAGGGAATGCTCTCATTCACTTTCATATTCAAGGTCTTTAACCTTGCACTCTATTTCCCGAACCCCCCCATCCTGGAAACCTTACAGTGGCGAGTGAGTCAGGGAGTCTGCACTCTCACCATTATTGGCGAGGGGGCTATACATTCCGGGCTGTACTCCGGTTTGTGTGTACCTTTAGATGAATGGTTACACCTCCATACATCAACATGGACAAAGAAATGGCCAATGAAATGAAGACAAATCAGCCGCTTGCTGACATACGTCGTGCTTGCAGTCAGGCATGTGTGTGATATTAATACCAAAACAACAAGAAGGTCACATACATCGCTGTCAAAAAACGGCTTTAGAAATGATATTCCTAGACGAGTCGACCAATAAGAAATCATTTCTTTTTAGCCACTAAATGGTCGATGAGCTCCTATGCAACACATAATGACTAATATCAACTGAATCAAAACAAGCTAACATTTTACCTTTCATTGTCAGACCTGGGTGACAGATGCTAATAATAATGGGTGGGAGGAGCAGTCACGGGGTCTAGTTTGGGGGGCTTAGAATCCTGTTTCTGCTGTTCACAGATGATGTGGTCCTGGTGACCTCATCAGGCTGTGACCTTCAGGGCTTAGTGGGACGGTTTGCAGCTGAGTGTGAAGCTTTTGGGATGAGACGACCTACAAATCTGAGACCGAGGTTCTCAGTCAGAAAAGGGTGGTCTTGCCCCAGGAGTCTTGGGGTCATGTTCACGATTGAGGGAAGGCTGGAGCACTGAGGTCGCTGTACCAAACCATCATGGTGAAGAGAGAGCTTAACAAGCTATGAATTTATTGGTCGATCTATGTGACAACCCGCACGCAAGGTCATGAGCTTTGGAGTCGTGACCGATAGAACAAGCGCCCAAAAAGAGGGTTTCCTCTGCAGGGTGGCTGGACTCACCCTAAAAGATAGGGTGCCCTGGGGCAGACACACTGAAGGCATCACATGTCCTCCCAGTAAAGATGGAAGGTGGCTGGATGTACCAGGCATGTACCAGACCTTCGCCTGCCTCTTCCAAGCATGCCGAGGACCAGAGAACTGTATCACGCTTGAGTACAGTCAGGTAAGTTACACGTTCAAGAAACATATTTCCTCACGTTTCTGTAATGTGGCTGAACCGCACAATCTGTCAAAAAAAAAAAACCTTCAAGAATCTGTTCACCCAGAATTGGTTGGAACCCACTAAATCAACAACTCCACCAAAGTGGAGGTGAAAAAGGCAGCTTTGACATGCTAATCACGTCTCCTCAAACTCCCCTGGACCCCCTTGTGCTACCACGCTGAAACTGTCACCCACACCACACCCTGATTACAGCCTTCTGATTGGCCCTAATTGGCTGCACATGTGGCCCAGGGTCACAGCTACGTACGAGACGTCATGACCCACACACACTTTTTCCTTTACACACAGGTCAAAACATATGACACCAACCGTACAACATGCATGTTGAGTTTCTCTTTGAAATAATCGTCAAGAAAACATGTGGAAAACACAAGATCAGGGTGCTTGGACATACCCAACTTGGTCGCAGCAGCAGTCCTGAATGACCATTGCGCGCGAAGATACGAGGCGGGAAAAGAACGTTCATAACAATGGGTTGTGTTTACATTGGCAGAGCTCTGCTTTGTTTTCACTGGGCTCTCTCTCCCTGTGTGAACCAGTATGTGTATATGTGTGTGTTTGTGTGTGTGTGACTGTGGTCCATGTGCTGACCAGTGCAGAACACATTTTGGACAAAGCCCTTGTAAGCCAGTGGGGATATAGTGAAATATTAAACCAGCCTAAATCTGAAATGAGATCAGACCAAGGCCAAGGAATTAAACTCACTTTAGCCAATATATACACACTACAGGGGAGGAAATATTATGTAGCAGTGAACCTTTTCATATTGATGTCAATACACCCAACAAGATAACCCATCTACCTCACAGGTATAGCATATAAATATGGTAATTAGACAGCATGATTATTACCCTGGCTACAATAAAAGGCTCATCCAAAGTTTTGACTGTAATGTTATGACTGCAGTCAGGTTGAGACCCTGATGAGGTGGTCATATACTACTGATTATTCTGTTGTTTGGCTATAATAAGTTATATATCTAATTCTATGGTTATCATCACACTTTTTTATATTCTTAGGCATCACTGGTACAGAATATAAATATAGTTGTGGGGTAGCTGACGTCAAGCATGATATCATTTTCTTTAATGGTGCTCAATGTTGAAGGTCCAGTGAACTTTATTGCAATTTAATGTTTTTTTTCGCTATAAAAATAAATTGAGTTGGCATTCGGTGCAACATGTGGTTTCAATCAGCAAACACACCCGGTGCCAACTTAATGTACAATATTAAAGCGCTTTCTGTGGACCGACATTATAACACACGCAGTTCAAATCTTTATTTATGGACATACTTGACTCACTAAATATGTTTTATTGCATATTTGTCTTTTTTTTGTCCAAGGTCCACCCACCAATCATGCAACCCCCCAATGGGTGAAGGGTGCAGTAGCTCAAGGTATCTCCAGCAATCCCTCCTGCACCTCAACCCCCATTGAAATCCTTCTAACAGCATCCAGCTGACAGCAGTGCTTTTGTGTACACAAGATGGTATGTATTTGATATATAAACAAGATGGCGCATTGTTGTAGCGGAGGATAGCATCATTAAATGACCTCAGCCAAGCAGACATAAACATCACATTCTGAAAGTATGAGTTTCTGCAGAGAAGCCAAACATTTTTTTGGGTTTTGTTTGTGTTCATTAGTATGTGTGTGCACTTTAGAACACAAGGGGAGGGTATAGCTGTGGCTTTGAAAGTCCAAACCAATTAAATCTTTGTTCTGTCTCCCAAAGTGCTATAAATGTTTCTAATTTATTCACCATATCCAAGACAGCCATACATAACAAACATAATGATTTAAATTTTAGTGTGGCCATGGAAACATGGTTTTGCCTATTTCAGCTGACGGAATCAGCATAATGTATACCCTCAACCATACTGAACACCATTAAAAAGCATCTGCAGACACTGAATGTAAATACACAGTGCAAGGGGACTTTAATATATAAAAGCCACAATTAGAATGTTCCATCCTGGACAACTGCCACCAAGCAAAGCCCTTAATTCACCCTGCAGGAAATGATCTGACGCTGTTGGCAGGAAAGAAAGGAAGTTATTGACGGTGATTAGTTGTAAATGCATGGAGAAGAATCTCGGAAAAACTGTCTTTTTCATGCAGAGGGCTGAACTTTGTTGAGTAAGGCAGCCAGACCAAGAGTCATTATGATACGAGAACCCCAAAAATGCAAACAAAGAAAGCGGATCAGTGTAAAAGCATCCCCCAGTCAAATGGATGAGGGTCCAGGAATGGGAGAAGATGCAGCCTATATTTAGAGACTGCATTATTTACTTTAATGGTCAACAAAACTCCCTCTGTCGACAGATCTACCAAAACAATGAACACATACACACCCTTACACAGCATGAGCGTTCTCACTTTACCACAATCATCACTCCTGCTCCAGAATCCTCAGCTGTTTTGGCTATCTAAACACTCCTCAAACACCACACACTTGTAAAAACACACAAATAGCTGGAGTCATTAATGGCGATGCAGACGAAAATAGTTGCATTGCTGACAAGTGTGCGCTCATAACAATCGGTGACAAAACCACTCAGCTGTGCGGCCTGACCTCACAAAACAACAAACAAAACAACAAATTTTCCCACAGGACTACAATCAAACTGTGGCTATGGATTCTGTGCCTTCTCAGTTGCATAATTGGCCATTTGTCACCGTTTGTTATGAAAAACATTCAGGTACTTTTGCATTAGACCAGGGAGGTTTTCCGAAAAAAAAGAGAAAATACAGGAAACGCAGAAGTTCATTCATTCATTTTCTATACCGCATATCCTCAAGAGGGTCACGGGCATGCTGGAGCCTATCCCAGAGAGGCGGGGCACACGTCAGCCAATCACAAGGCACATATAGGCAAACAACCATTCACACTCACATTCATACCTATGGACAATTTGGAGTAACCTAGCATGTTTTTGGAGTAACCGGAGAAAACAGGGAGAACCCCACACATAGATGCCGGAGTGGGGAATTGAACCCAGGTCTCCAAGCTATGTGGCCTGCACGTTAACCACTCTACGCCGTGCAGCTAAACACAGATGTTTTAAAGTAAAAAGTTTCAAACATAGATAATTCGTAAAAAAGGTAGTATGGATTCAAATTCATTGTTTCCTTTTGCTCTGATGGACTGGACATGGACTGGTGTTGATGTAGATCAGGGTTTCCCAATGTTTGGGTACCCACCGTGGAGAGCGATTCCATTTTTATCAGGTAACCAATCTTATTCTATTCGTATTCTACTGCATTTCTCATCAAGATGCCAAAGTAAAGGTGGTTCATGTCAGTTGTAATAATATTGTAATAATTTGGGATTTACGAGCTCCAATCAAAAAGGTTCTTTGTGGGGATGATGATATCCCACCATTAACATCTGGACCTGTGTCGCACCTGTTTGTGGATTTACGATGTCACCGTTCACCATCAAACTTGAGACGAGGGCAGATGTCAAACTCGGTGAGGAAATTAGCAACAGAGAGCCTTTGGGGAGGCTATAAAAAGAAGAAGGGTGGAATTTGAGGTTGAAGGGGTGCAGGAATACAATGGAGGATGTAACAAAACATAGCAAGGACCCAATTACAGCACAAACCCATGATACCAATACAGCACATTGAATTGCCGAGTCTTATGGTCGTTTTTGATGCAGAAGATAAAGGCAAGGCATTCCAGAGGAAAAAAAAACAAATTTTCCACTCTTCAGTCTTTGACCCTGCAAGTCCCGTGGCCCAGGAAATAGATGAGAGCTACATTGCTTGTAATTCTCCATCCTTATTGAATGGATGATCTAAGCGTCAGCAAAGCCTGGCCGCTATCTAATGCGGCGATGGATCAACAAGGATGTGACTGATGCTGATTCATCACACTGGGCAGCTGGCCTAAACTCACTCTTTCATATCAGACTTATGAGGTCATGGATGGGATGCAGAGTTTAGGATTGGGGAGAGGGAGCTGCTGAGGCCATCAAATGACAGTATCTTGTGAAAATAGTCATTTGTTGTCACTAACATAGTGTCCAGAGATAAGGTCATGGCGGGTATTTACGTGACTTCAGCATTAATAGGCAGGGGCATTCAGCAAGCAAGCTCACATATTATATAGTATATCTATATATATATATACATACACGTAAAGTACTAGAGTTTCAGCTACAATGAAAGATTAAGATTAAGATATGCCTTTATTCGTCCCTCAGTGGGGAAATTTGTATTGCACAGCAGCAAGAGTACAGAGTCAGTTAAGCAGTACAAAATACACAATATAGAAAAATCAACAATATAAACAACCCAAGTATTAACCAAATCGGAAAGGAAAGGTATACAAAACTGCAGTGAGACCAGCCATGTCGTTTCGTCTAGAGACAGTGCCACTGAGGAAAAGACAGGAAGCAGAACTGGAGGTAGCAAAGATGAGGATGCTGAGGTTCTCATTGGGAGTGACCAGGATGGATAGGATCAAGAACAAGTACATCAGAGGGACATTACATGTTAGAAGCCTTGGAGATAAAGCCAGTTATCGGCCAGACTGAGATGGTTGCGACATGTCCAGAGGAGAGATAGTGAATATATTGGTAGAAGGATGCTGCCAGGTAGGAGGCGTAGAGGAAGACCAAAGAGGAGGTTTATGGATGAAGTGAAGAAGGACATGAGGGTAGTTGGTGTGAGAGACAGATGCAGAAGACATGGTTGGATGGAGGAGATTGATTTGCTGTGGCGACCCCTAAAGAGAAAAGCCCAAATAGAAAGAAGAATAGAATATAGTGCCATCTTTGTAATATGTTGTTCTTCTTATGGAGCCCATGGAATTGCAAATTCAACCAAAAAAAGAGGTTGTGATTATACTTCCTCTGACAGCAGTAGTTAGAGTCTAAATGTGTCTCACTGATAGGACAAACGTCCATGAATAAGCTAGTTAAGGCAAAGATTCCACAGAGTAATAACATGCTCTGATAATAGATTAAGGGTTATTTTGGCGCCCATGTGAAAGATATGTCTGCACTTCATTCTCAGCCTATTTCATGGTGGCCAACCAGGACTGCATTTGTCCCTCTTCAGCAATATTCAGTCGAGTTCATAGCATGTCAATAATATGCAATATAACAACCATAATGTGCCCCGATGGCAACAGATATATAGAGAAATGCAGAAACCTTAAGATTGAACCCTGTGGGACACCACGTAATTGTAAAACCAAACACTGACTATGCTGGAAAATGACTTGAGTCAGTTGTTAAAAGTCTCCTTCCATATCAGATTGGTCTTGTCGGAAACGCCACAGATGACTGGAATAGATTAACCATTGTTCCCAAGTAAGGAGGCTGTGGCTAGAACCAAATAACACAGCAGCATCTGTATCATTCATCGCTCTATGATTTGACGTTGGCCATCTTTAACATTTGGGTAACACTTGTCTGCCAAATGTGCATCTGGAGCCCTATCATCGTTAGCTAATTAGATGAGCCGTCAGGGACAGTCAGCCAGAGAGTAACCGGCTTATCAGACATCCCAGACATCGCCCAAGAAGTTTGGGAGTCTTGAACACGGATACACAGTTGGGAGGCGTGTTATCTTTCTTCTAGCGTGTTGACAGTGCAGGGGAGTATTAGTCGTCAGAGCTTAGCAGATGTAATGATCTGGAGTTCTAGGTTGTTCTGCCACATTAAAATGTGTTTAATACACATAGCATACAATATAAATGTGCAATGTGCAAGGCCTGTTTCTTTGTTGAGCTGGAGAAAATGTTTCAACGTAAAGACTCAGAGATGGAACTCAAGTGGAGTCTTTATTGAGAACCTGTTATCTGTCCATTGAGATAGCAAGTATACCGTAGGCCAAACATTAGCGGGAGCAGAACAACACTGATACTGGAAGTCTGACACCTCCTCCGACTATTCAAGAAGCACTAACATAAAATGTATGTACTGATGCCAAGTCCCACACCAGTGGGAGCCTTTGATTTGAGATTCGCTGCTGGGGACTATTGTTAGAACCACTGAAATAGCTGTTGATGGGTGGCTATACAGTACAGCTGTTAGCCATCAAATGGAAATGGAGGACAGATGAGAGACAAAAAAAAAAAAAGAATGCAGCTATTGTGTAGAAACGCCACATACAGTAAATGGCAGTCTGATGTTTTCGACCGCCATCATCAACACTTTTTGTCGCTATTCTATCCAATTTTATGTGCTATCTCCTCCTGCTCGGTCTTTTTTTTCTGACCCTGCTCACTTAGCGACAGTCTTAAAACAGCTTGAGTCCTAACAGATGCTGATTGGTGCCCTGAAGGGGTCAAGACTGGAGCGAGAAGGCGTGAGGGAGACGGACGCCTCAGAAAAAGCTTTTAAGAGAAATATCTCTCTCTATGGAGAGGGATATCGCACAGGCCTCACAGCTAGGAGACCTGAGTTCGATTCCACCCTCGGCCATCTCTGTGCGGAGTTAGCATGTTCTCCCCGTGCATGCGTTCCAAAAACATGCTAGGTTAATTGGCGACTCCAAATTGTCCATAGGTATGAATGTGAGTGTGAATGGTTGTTTGTCTATATGTGCCCTGTGATTGGCTGGCGACCAGTCTGGGGTGTACACCACCTCTCGCCCGAAGACAGCTGGGATAGGGTCCAGCACCCCTGCGACCCTCGCGACAATAAGCGTTAAAAAATGAATGAATGAACCATGGACATAACACATTCTTTATTTTACAAAATGTAAAATAAAACCCTACAATTTTTTTCAAATTATGGGAATGATCGATTTGTATGACGACAGTCAGTAAATGATATTTGATCTGTGAGTTTTGCTGTGTGTGTGGGGGCGGGTGGGGGGGTGCGCGCGATACAGTTGACGTTAAACAGACATGCTCAAGCGTATTTTATCACAACGGTGGACACTTGACACTTTAATTCCAACACACTACACAGACACACTTGCCCGTGTCTAGATCAGGGGTAGGGAACCTGGGGCTCGGGATCCAGGATGTGATGATTGCATCTATGGTCATGAGGTTTGGGTACGGACCGAAAGGACAAGATCAGGGGTACAAGCAGTCAAAATGAGTGTTCTCCATACAGTGGCTAGGCTTCCCTTAGAAATAAGGTGAGAAGCAATGTAATTCCGGAGAAACTCATCGAGAGGAACCAGATGAGGTGGCTCTGGGATCTGGTCAGTATGCCTCTCGGACGCCTCAGGGTACGTTCGATTGGTAGGAGGCCTCTGAGAAAACCCAGGACACATTGGAGAACTGCGTGGGATCGGGAAGTCTGGGCTTCCTTGCTTAGGCTGCTGCCCCCACGGTCTGACCTCGGATAGGCAGAAGAAGATGGAGCCTCCATTTCGAGGCTGGAACATGACTTTTTGAGATTTTCACGTACAGTACTTAACTTTTCAATGTAAGTTGCAGCTGACAGCTACTGTATTTCTATAATAGCATCGAAACTGAACAACACGCCAGCTGCGTTCCCTTGTACTGACATTAATTAGGGATCTGGTTATAGTCCACTGAGTTAAACATCCAAACTCCAAGAAATTTAATCTGAGAGCTAGTGTGTGTGTGCTTTGTCAACTGAGCTGCAGCCTCTTGTCCTAAGTCCAACTTCGCACTCCTTTGGGATTTATTTGTTTATCGGCTACAGATCTGCTTCCAGAAGTCACAGCATCTCACTCAACTCAATTCACTCAACTCTTTTTCAGAGTTCAGTGAAAGTGAGCGTGCTATTTTTGGCACAATCCTGCTAAAAGACCGATTTGGAGAAGCTGAGAAATGCTGTCTTTCTTTCTTTAACATGCACAGGTCAAGGACGTTCCAAAAAACGTGAGCGTGTGCAGTAAAAGCGGTGAGCGGTTCAAGAACCACCCCATTGATGTAACAGGGGTGACCTTTATGGGGCAAATCTCACATCAACACTCTTTTCAAAGACATTTTATGAGGTGAATGAAAGACATATGACATCACAAGTGGCACATATGGTTGCCCCTCTTCCAGATTTTTAAAACATCTGTCAATCCTTTGTACATTTACCAGGAAAGAAATCATTTTGGTTACATTTATTTACTCCAGACCTTACTAAAAAGTATGCTAGAGGCATGTGCAACAGCAGAATCAAGTTAATATTTGGAGACTATATAAGGCTACATTCACACAGCAGGTCAATTCAGATTTTTTTTTTTGCTCATATGTGACCTGTATCTAATTTTTTCATGTCTGTGTGATTTTTTTTACAAATGTGACCCAGGCCTCTTTCGTCCAAGTATATAAATCAAATATGTATCCAATGCTAATGCAGTGTGAGCGCTCCGGTTGTGTATATCCGACCTATACACCATGGAAAAGCGGTGTCCATCACAATTGGCTACCGAAATAGACAAAAAGAAAATGAAATTAGGCATTAATATGAGTGAAAGTGTGACTATAGGGTTGTTATTTTATGTCTAGAGGACTCTAATTGTGTTTTAAGCCATATTTAGAAGGTCGTAAATACGTAGGTTTTCTATGCTGTAAGTATGAAAATATTCCATATTATCAATAAGGTATCATGCTTCACAGAAATTCACTTGTCACGGTCATCATACCTTGTAGTGTGAACAAAACATTGGGGGTGACATTTGGTTCCATTCACTTTGTGTACAATCAAAGCCTAGAAGTATAAATATTTGGTCGGGGCAGCGAGCAGGTCTACAAGGTATCCACGGTGGTGTCAGAAATTGGAGGTCTGGCTTAGATTTAGCTTGAGGATGTTATAATGCAATTTGATTCAAACCAAACACACTACGACAGAGTGAGACGTCCAGGTTTGCGGTGGTGGTGGTGGTGGGGGGGGGGGTATAGCGAGGGATGGAAATTCCCCATCTAACGGTGAAACCAGGAGGGCCTCAAAACCGAAGGAACCTTAGTTATAGCTGACCATTCAAATTACACATAACCGTATTCGGCTTATTGCCGCAAAAGAGGACTGCAGAGCTGATCCAGGCCCATCGTAGCATGTTTTTAGTGGCTAAATGCCAAGATCCAAATAGAAACTACTTTGCTCAAGAGTATACAAGTGTAATTGTCACACACTGACAAAAACAGGCACTGTTCTCAAACTGGAACTGATCAACAATCAAACAGAAATAGTACAACACATGCAGAAGAGCATTCATTAGTAATATTAATAAATTAGTGTAGAGAAAGTAACCCATCACCACACAAAGAAGTGAATATGGGGTGTCTGATGTTCCCACTCTTTTTTTGTTGTTTGGTCTTATGTAAGATTCTGTGATTATATGTGTGGGGAAAAAAAAAATCAGATATTGAATTGGTAACTGCTATGGCGTGGAGAAGGGGTAGGATTTGATAAGCTTTGCATCTTCCTGCTCCTTTTCAGACATGTGTCAGGGCTCGACAATAACGATGTACCGATGGCCCGGGGCAAGTTAAAACAAAATTCGGGCAAGTAAATCTAATCAGTGATATTCCCGTCGGGCAAGCGCACTTTGCCATACTGCCAAGAGTTTTTTTTAAAGCGGTTCTTGTTGGGTGTTGGTAAAACATGGACTGCGGAATTCCGGTGGTAATTTACAAAGCAATCCTTGCAATGGACCAATCAGAATCGTTTATTTAGACCGCGGTCCGTAATCCACAGTCCGCGTTTTACCCACACCCGTTGTTCGCGATCAACCAATCAGCGATCGTTTGACTACGAAAACATCCATCATGGCGTCGCTGCCAACATCGTCTAATTCTGAAGGAAACAGCAAAAAGTGATGAACCTCTATCGTTGCATGGTTTTTATTTCCAAGGCAGCATGAAAAACAACTTACTGGCCTGTTGCAGACTTAACTAACTAGCTGGGCGCACGGCAACCGAACTTCTCCTTTTTTCCCTCTCGTTCCTCTTCTTTGGTCCCAAAACGCCCGCTCCAAGACCGCGAGCTGAGCATGACTGCCCCCCAGCGTCCATGCATGAAACTACAGCCCGGAATACAACACACACGCAACGCTACAGTATTATTTATTTTATTATTTTATTTATTTGAGATTCTCATGTGATGCCACAAAAAATTACATGATATCATTATGGCAGTCTTTTCATTTTACATGGGGCAAGTTCGGGCAAGTAGTTCTCACCTTAAGGATTCCCTATGGGCAAGTCATTTTGGTTTTTAATGTAGAGCCCTGTGTGTGTATGTATATGTATGTATATATGTGTGTATGTATGTGTATATACATATATATATATATATATATATATATATATATATATATATATATATATATATATAAATAGATATTGTAAGTGTATTGTATTGTAAGTGTATATGTGAGAAAGAATAATGTAACATAGTATGCATGTCTGAAATAAATTAAGAAAAGAAAGAATATGAATCAATGATACATTTTTGTCATGTCCAAGGACCCGTTGTCAACCTGATCACCATCTCATCACATGAGAGCATCACAGACACGTAGAATTACAATAGCAGCAACATGCCAACCCTCAACACACACCTCATGAGTAGAAGAACCCCATTGGGTGTCAGGTTGCAGGCAGGAAACAGATGGCCCGCTGTGGCCAGGAAAAAAAAAATAGAGGAAAAAAGCCAAATGCCATAGAAGGAAATCGAGTGACTTTTTTTTTTTTTCTGTTTTTTTTTTTTTTTTTGCCTTCATCTCTGCATCCCCAGCTGGAAGGAAGAGGACCGTTGTTGGGGGGACCGGATCAGAGCGCTAAAGATCACAGTGATGGTGCTCCCTGGGAGATTCAAAACCTAGCATGACTTGCGCAACTCTGGAAACTGCAGACTATAAAAAGCTACTGTTCGACACCCTGCTGGATAACAGAATATTTCTAGACTTGAGGCACGTATTTCAGGCTGCTTTTAATACTGGCAAACATTCTTGTGACTCATACAAATACTCCACTATACTACTGTAAATGGCCTGGTCCAGCCAGCCCCAGCATAAACACACCTGGAGTACTAACTTAATATGTAGTATTACACTCCACAGTCTCCAGTTGCTAAACCTACTACCTTCACTGTCCAATCAGTTGAATCAGTTTTAGTTTACTTTGTCGAAAAAGCAACCTTATGACCTTCGTGTGCTACAAAAGACTGACTCATCAGCTGCTCCTGGCATATAACCTTTGACCCTAAAATCAGCAATCAGAGACCAATATTGACTCGAGTCGGGTCACCACTCAAGTGGTTTGACCCTGAATGACTTTGCAAAGCACTCAGATGTTTATTTCAGGTCCAAATGTTCAACCTTTGATTGTCACCATTGCAAAAACTATTCAATCTCGAACTAAGTACCTAAGTACATCACGCCGGAAATTTTGAAAATTAATGAATACATGATCACTGTTGTATGGTCTATTATTAGTCAAAACTAGGGCTGTCAATCGATTAAAATGTTAGATTGTGATTAATTGCATTAATGCATAGTTAACTCATAATTAATCACATTTAATCACACATAGAAATACATTTTATCTGTAATAAGTAAGGGAAATCTTTTTGCGGTAAATTATTCGATGTACAACTACAATGATTTCTATCCTCACTAGGGTTGCGGGCATGCTGGAGCCTATCCCAGCTGTCTTTATGTAAAAGGATATCAATTTCGGGAACTATGGGCCATTATTTAAAACAATACAGTCAGCAAGTATATTTTTATATTACTATTTACTATTTATTATTAACATACTAGCCTTAAACTCACCCACAGATGTTCAGGAAATACAAAATGTGAGCGAGTGAGACCTCTCACAATGACACAAACATGTTTTTGTTTATTTGTGTCAGTGTTAAATTCTAAATGTTTGTAAGTAAAAAGCCTTTTTCATTCATCAAAATGGTTAAATGAACAAAAATACACATTTAGAAGATGTTAGAGTATATGCACTGTATATTCAAAGTGGCAGTGACTGGCGTGAGTTGTGGCTGACAGCAGCTCCTGTGTGAATGTTCTACTACACTGGCCACTTGGTGTCAGGAACATTACATTGATGAGACAATCACCACCAATCGTGAGTCTATGTAATGTCTTATTAATGTCTAAAATGTCTTATTTACTTTATTGGGTAATACAAGTCTAGAAGTGACCTATGTTATGTGTAGATGGCTCTAATAATGCTGAAAAACATATTTACAACAGTTTTCTATGCTCTAACTATAAAAAAATATTCAATTCATAATCCTACTGCGTAGGAATTCACTTATCACGGTTCCAATTAACCGTGATAAACAAGAGACGACTCTACATTAAGTCTACAAACCCCTTCCTCATATGTCAAAGACATACCGTACATAGAAATGTTCCATAAAAACATCACAAGGACATAGTAGCATATTTGACAGCGTGACCACACATTGACAACTTGGCATTAAGAAAGAAAAGATATTACGAGCACTTCATCTTGGCACTCTCAAACAGCTGCCAAAACTCAAAGCTAATCCTTTAGTGGATAGAGATTTATTTACACTGGACCACAAATTTTGGTATGGATTAGCATGAAGCCAAAACGTCTGGTACGACTACGTATTTAAAAAAAGAGCTACATAAAGAAACTCCAATTGACTTATACTGTGTTACATTTCAACATGAAGCTGAAAAGCCCCCCCCTCACTTTGGACATCTGCAGCTTATCAATTTAATGCCTCGTTCCGTAGCACCGCACTGTAAAATCTACATCATTAGGCATGTCTGCTACTTTTGACAACCTGAAATACAAGCTGTAATAAAACGTCCAAAAACACGATGACTGAGCCTTGAAACCCACTTGACTCAACTACAAAAAGAACCACCTCACAAATTGCGCCTTTGAATTTTTATTCAAATCGCACCCTGTAATCCTACAGTTTGGTTTTTCAACTAGGGGGTAGGGAAACATCTTACATCTTAGTATCCATAACTTCTCTTCCTTTCATGTCCATTACAAATGAATGATGCATTCTACAGTTTGCAGTATGTACCATCATAATCACTCATTTGCAAGCTTGTTTCACATACCTCGTGCTCCCTCCCAAATGCTTGACCCTACTTCAAGTTTCTTCACCTTGCTGACATCTTTCAGCGGCGATCGTAGTTGGAGATATATGACTCTGCATAGCTATGGGACTCCTCAAATCCCCCATCCAGTCCGGCAAGAACACAGACATCAGAACAGTGAGTCCTGAGAGGAAGGACCAAGTCAAGGAACTACACACTAACTATTCTCTTAAACATTAAACATGAAATGGACAGGCAGCTCCACGCTAAACCTGCGCCAATTCAAATGAACATGAAAAATGGAGCGAGATAAAGTACTTCCAATCTATGGATTCTTCTGGAGAAAGTAAGTCAGCAGATGGGAAAAAAATAACCACACCAATGTAGCTAAGTTGTACGGATGCTGAGGCCCGAGGGAATCTGTCCAGTTCAAAATATTCCAGCACCGAGTCATAAGAGTTGTAATATCGCGGTTCAATTATCGCTTCCTCGCAATGTTGCAGTTTATTTATGATCGCCATTTCGTGGTAGGTTATGGTCTATCATTCGAAAAAATAATATGTAGTATTCTGGTCACCAGGTGGCAGTAATGACACATAACATTGATGAGTCATTACCTTAACACTGTATGAAGTAGGCCATGAGTGGAAAAAAAGTTCTCCCATTCCGTGTGGAAGTGGTAAGTTGTTGGTTTTTAAGTTTACAAGAAACTAAATTGGTTAAGTCGCTAGGTGTGTTATTTCATGTCAACAGTGCTCTAATAATGTTCAAACCCATATTTAGGTTTTCTATGCTGTAACTATGGAAATTCAATTTATTATAATTGAATCCTATATTGTGGAAATAAATTTAGCGTGGTGGGGTCTGGAACCAACTTCTTTTTTCTCTTTCGGTTTTCGGAAATCAATCGTGTTCTGCATCTGTCTCTCTCACACCAACTGTTCCCCTTCACTACATCCATAAACCTCCTCTTTGGTCTTCCTCTACACATCCTACCTGGCAGCATCCTTCTACCAATATGTTGACTATTTCTCCTCTGGACATGTCCCAACCATCTCAGTCTGGCCGATAACTGACTTTATCTCCAAGGCCTCTAACATGTAATGTCCCTCTGATGTACTCCTTCCTGATCCTATCCATCCTGGTCACTCCCAATCAGAACCTCAGCATCCTCATCTCCTGTCTTTTCCTCAGTGGCACTGTCTCTAGGCCAAACAACATGGCTGGTTTCACCACTGATTTATTCCTTCCTGATCCTATCCATCCTGGTCACTCCCAATGAGAACCTCAGCATCCTCATCTCTGCTACCTCCAGTTCTGCTTCCTGTTTTTTCCTCAGTGACACTCTCTCTAGACCAGGGGTCGGGAACCTTTTTGGCTAAGAGAGCCATGAAGGCCAGATATTTTAAAATGTGTATCTGTGAGAGCCATATACATTTTTTTAAACATTGAATGCAATAAAATGTGTGCATTTTTATGTAAGACCAACAGTTTTAGATATAATGGGCTCTAATTGTGTAGACCAGGCACACTACCGCACGCCAATGGGGTGTGGCCAGCACACTTTCGTGAGCAGCGCAGTGTCTAATAATAAATCAAATACTTGTTGCCATTAATACAACTTCTGCTGCTGCATAATTTTGCACCATACTCAGTATATTTCATTCTTTTGGCCATCTTCGTCAGAAGGCTTGGTTCTGCAGCTTTAGCTAGGTGACTATTTGACTAAAGGAGAAAAGTTTATATTTACATGTTGACATCTCAATGACCGAGGTAGACTACCGCATTACCCAGTAATAATCGAGTTTTGGTGTTTGACCTGGAAAATATCAGGAAAGATAGATATGGTCGGCCGTATTGCAGTAGAAAATGCATAAAAAAGTTGTTGATTTTTAATATTATTTTTAACAGTCATTTCTGTGATGTTTACTTTAAAATGTTAGCAAAAATACATTTTTATTGTGGTAAGAAATGCTTGAAAGCCAGATACAGTCATCAAAAGAGCCCTACCTGGCTCCCGAGCCATAGGTTCCCTACCTCTGCTCTAGACCAAACAACATGGCTGGTCTCACCACAGTTTTGTATACCTTTCCTTTAATTTTAGCTGAAACCAACTGGTATAAATGGGGGACAACTGTCATGATATTGGATCCCAGTGAGGTTGTGTACAGGTTAAATCTGCATTCTCCTCTCAAATTCTGACGCCTCCTCCTACCATGCCTACTTGCAATTTGACAGGGGTCAATGGTTGGTGCTGACCAACAGCTTGAAAGATGTAACAGTCTCGGAGTCTCCATTTGAGGTGGTCGCGGTCAAGGGCACTCTGATGTAAAATGAAGGCTGTATGTATGACAGGAGAAGGTGGTGGGAGACAAAAATAGCCTCCATCCCCAGCAAGTCAATGTTTAATGGGAGTGCATCTGCTTTGGCCATCAACGGCTCCTCAATAACTTCAACATGAAATCACACAAAAGTCAGGGAAAAAGTAGTTGGAAAAGATGGTAAATAAAACAGCTGTTGATAAAGAAAGAAAAGAAGCAATTGCATGATGACAGTATGCTTTTGAAAAAAAAAACTCATCTTGAGATATGACTTGCTGTTTATCTACGGAGTTGAGCTGTGCTTGAAAATGAAGCACTGTCTTGCTTCAATTCTCGTTTTTAGTTTTTACGACTGAGTTGTCACCCTTATCTAATGGTCAGATGCAGACTTACATGCTATTATTGTTATACTGCCTCTGTGTACAATACAAGCGCTATTGTTATGTCAATCTCTCTTTTAATCTCTGGAGGACGTTCAGAGAGCAACTTTGGACTAATAAACACACCAGAGTTTACATTCAACTCATCAGAATGTTCTCATCAAGCCAACTGGGTTTATTCTTTTTGCCTCAGGCCTGCATTTCTTTTCACGTAACCTAAACCACAGACTAATTCATAAATTACAAACAAAGCGCCCCTTGTGGTTTGGGAGGAAGCAGGACTTGTGAGTGCTGAACAGCTACGGCGTCAACTGGAGGGAAACCTGGCTGAGGAAGGCTTGCATGCATCGCCAAAAAAGAGCCACATGTTTGGTAGCCAATCAAGCCATGCTGAAAGGGTAGCACCTCTTTTTGGTCTTCACGGGCCCTGTTTACAAGGGATGACGTGTTTTTATAGGAGGTTTCGTTGGAAAACATGTGCGGGATTGAAAGGACTGGAAAGATGCATGAAGTGCTTTCAATGTTGTCAACTCAAAAAATGCATCTTTGAATGTGTTAGTCCAAATGGAGGAGAACTAGACGCTTTCCACTCAGCATTTGGCTGGTGGCCATTCAAGTGGACACTGGAGGAAACAAGAAAACGGAGACTGTGGACTACAACACTGCAGCGTCCCAAGATAGTGACAGGGTGTTTTATTTGAGAAGAGATGGACAGCAGCAAGGAAATGGACTGCTGAAGCAAGGTAGAGTCTAAAGACCTCACTTTTTCATGATTAATCCCAAAAGGTTCGACAAAAACTCAAAAATACAAAATCACAGGCACATTTTTCCCCATAGGAAATAAACTAAACACTAAAAAATACATTTTAGAGATCATAGTTACAGACCCAGACACGTTTGGTACATGCAATATTGCAACATTTTCGATGCAAACCGAATCATACAAAAACCGAGGTTTGATTGTACTACAGCGTCCACAGGGCGCTGGACTATAGCAATAGGGTGTTGCATTCAAGGGCAGCACTAAAACGGACCACAAAAAAACTGTATTTTTAAATTTACTCAATAGGAACTGACCTGTTAGTACCTGTGTTTGCCAATGAACGACTGAATATCACGTAGGAAAAAAAAGGGGACATTATATAACCTCACGGGGTGGTGGATGACACGTGAATACATATTTCAGTATGAGAGGATCATCAGCATCAACATGAGTGCAAAATAAGAGGTGTCCTGGCTGGTCCACAACCACAATAGTCCACTTAGGCTGATGACCTGGGGTTGCCATGACAATGGCAGACTACAATGATCAGTATATCATCCACATAAGTCTGTACGTGTTCTCTTTAGGTACTATGGTTATTACATAGTGTGGCTTTAAAGTCATTGCGGTTATTTTTTTTTCCTCACACCTACGTTTACCTCATCTATCCACACGTGAAGCCTGTATTTCCCCGTCAACAAAGTCTAATCCAGTGAGTCAGACCTGGCAAATCTCCCTTTCAGCTCTTGTTACCTCATGTTTCATGGGAATGACACACACACACAATTAGCATGCACACGCCAATTAACTTGTACTCACGGCCCTGAAAAAAGTGTGTAAACACACACAAGCAGCAGCAGCAGCAACACCAAAACGCAATGATCCCAGCATGTTCAGACAGAAGACAAGGTGACACTTACACACGCATTGTTGATGAATGGAAACACCTCCGAGATCCAAACAGTAACTTTGTCAAACTCCTCAAGCTTTTCTGTGAAAACAAGCGCTCACGTGAATAGCCCACCGTGGGTCCCACTAGAAAGAGAGTGGAGCCCAAAAAAGGGAAAGAGGGACGTAGCCAGTGAGGGAGGGAACAAATGAATAGTCCGCTTTTAGGAAGGTAGAGTGACTCCCTTGTAGTACAATTTTGCTTTTCTTCTTATCCAGTGTTAGAGGGCAGGAAAGGCGTCCTCTTCTTCTTTTTTTTTTTTTGGACTAGTCCTTCCTTCCAGTTCCAAGTTAAAGCCGGTTTTAGACAACAGGAATGTGACAGCAAGGGAGACTGAGGTGAGGGAGAGAGAGAGAGTGTGTGTGTGTGTGTGAGAGAGAGAGAGAGAGCGAGAGAGGGGCAGCAGACATAGGCTGGACATGTAGTGGTGTTCACCTCCACAACACACTACTGTGTGAGTAGTGAGCAGTCAGAGGGATCTGAAAAGGGGAGGGAGACCTAGGCAGGGGGGACGTGTGTGTGTGTGTATTAGAGAGAGGCGGCTGTGTGCAGCTACAGGAAATGACCTGAGAATTTCATTCAGATGAGATTGGAAATGTGGTGTGTAACAGGCTCAACACACATTGTATCCATGTCATGTTCCACCAACAAAAACACAAACTGTTATACGACACACCAATGCATGTAAGACATCATCTACAACATGCACACCTAAAGGAAAACTCATTTTAAAAGCAAAAAAGTCCATTATGCTACATAACTGCTTCTGGATCAGTTTTACTTAATACTTATTCATTATTATGACTTCAAAATGACAACACGATCCATCCATCCATTTTCTACCGCTTATCCTCACAAGGGTCTCAGGCGTGCTGGAGTCTATCCCAGCTGTCTTCAGACGAGAGGCGGGGTACACCCTCGACTGGTCGCCAGCCAATCACAGGGCACATATAGACAAACAACCATTCACACTCACATTCATACCTATGGACAATTTGGAGTTGCCAATTAACCTAGCATGTTTTTGGAATGTGGGAGGAAACCGGAGTACCCGGAGAAAACACACGCATACATGGGGAGAGATGGTGGAATTGAACTCTGGTCTCCTCGCTGTGAGGCCTGGGTGCAAACCACCATTCAGCCACCTTGGATATTGAAAATGAAAAAAATTGAAAATAATTACAAGTTTGTTTACTATGTATTTGTACTACTCCAAAAACATAGCAAATTCAGGTTCAATTCAAATAGTATAAAAATAGCCTTTAATGGGTTATTTGGGTCCAAAGTCGGCAGTGGGGGAACCTCCAAATGATAATCTGCTTTGGGCCCCAATTTGGGCGGGTGTGTCCGGTAGTTGTAAGATTTGGACCATTCACACACGTTCATACATATGGACAATTTGGAGTGGACAATTAACCTAGCATGTTAACCTAGCATGGAATCGAACACGGGTCTCGCTGTGTGGCCTGCACGCTAACCCCTCATCCGCCATGCAGCCTGATCAAACAAATATAATCAACAAATAACTATGTTGGAGCTGTGCAGTGAGAGCGTATACTATTCATTCTTATGTAAATGTATGTTACTAACCATTATTAGTCATCATAAAAAGACATTTTGGTGTGTTGCTGGGATTTAAACGTTGCTTAAAAGTCCGACTGACAGCTTCCTCGTGTCAACACACACACACGCATTCACACACTATAATCCTTCCATCTCATTCTTTCCTCATTCTCTCCCTCTGTCTTCATCTACCACAAGAGGAAAGCTGAAACCAACCACAAGCTGAAAAGCATTACACTGCAGCCCAGCCCCCCACACCCTCCCTCCTCCACCAGCCACCTTCCGATTGAACACGCTCGACGTAAAGCAAGAATGAAAAAATGCTCGTAATTTACGACTTTGTGAATCTGACAAAGTTGGCGGCCATTTCTCCTGCTGAGGTCTTCTTATGCTGCATTTTTCAAAGCCAAAGATGACATCCAGTTGGGGAGCTTTGCCTTTTACAAAGACGATACAGAGGTTTATTATTGTGGTTTACAGTGGTGCGGAACTGTTCTACATCTTTCCTTCTTACCCATACATCCATTCATCATTCATCCTCAAAGTTCATCAAGGCACATTTGCCACTTATCACATACATAACCTTTTCTTATCTGCTGCAGCCCTTCATAAAGGACACTGCCAGGAATCCCATTTCCTGGCAGAATAAACAGACAAACTGACTAAAACTGCGAATGGAAGGATGGAGTGAGGCAAAAAAAGATGGGAATTAAATGCTCTTTTTAAAGCCAAATCCACTTTGCTCTAAATTCCTTTTAATCTAATTAAACTAGCTGAAAATGTTCCCAGCGGGCTCGTGATCTTTATCTCGAGATTAGAGCTTGAACAAGAGAAAAGTGCCAGACTTTTAACTGGAACTGTGCCCCCAAAACACAGAGCAGATGCCAGATGATGCGAGTCAATGAGGCACACGTCAGCTGACTTTACATGCTGGCATAGCACAATCCCGCAAGCTCTGGCATCAGCAAATCACCATGGCAACCTTGCTGGCAACCATCTTGCTGTGGAGACCACCATGCCGCTGGGAACTTTCAAAACGTTTCATGGTTAAGGTATTCACACACACACACACACACACACACACACACAGAATGCCTTGTATGGGTATTGGCAGAACACATGCAATTAATGCAGCAACAAACACACATATAGAGGTCAGCTGAGGTCACATGTTTTCTCGCCGCGGTGTTCCTAAGAACGCCAGCTGCGGTTGTTTTGTGCAGAGTCAGGTTCGAGGCTGCTTTCGGAGGGGGGCCATTTCATTCCTTTCTGCTCGCTCAAATCAAACACAAGCAAAGACCGAGATGTACTTTTGATTTTGATCCAGTTTGATGTAATTACGCCAAAAACACACACAGAGCGGGTTTGAATACACAGACAGAGACACTACAAGACCATAGAGTCGAGAAAAAGCTTGCTAGCTTGCAATCATCTGTTTCATCTCATCATTTGTATTGTGTTGCGTGGCATAGAACTGGAGGTTGCAGAGATGAGGATGCTGAGGCTCTCATTGGGAGTGACCAGGATGGATAGGATCAGGAACGTGTACATCAGACTGGACATTACATGTTAGAGGCCTTGGAAATCTCATAGGAATTTAACAGTTTCGGACAGCATTTTTAAGAAAAAGTAGAAAAAATACCTTTGCAAGAACTATACTGAATACCCATTTGATTCAATGATGTTGATGAATGAATATGAGCATTCTGAGGTTCTCATTGGGAGTGACCAGGATGGATAGGATCAGGAAGGAGTACATCAGAGGGACATTACATGTTAGAAGCCTAAGCCTCGTAGGTTTTATATTCTAATTTTATGAAATCATACAATTATAATCATACAATATAATATAAGATAATATAATATAAGAATCTTATAATATAAGATAATAATATAATATAAGAAATCATACAATATGTAGCGACAAGCAAACAAGCAAAAATGTACCTGCAAGAACTATACTGAATACCCATTTGATTCAATGATGTTGATGAGTGAATGAATGAAAATGAGCATTCTGAGGTTCTCATTGGGAGTGACCAGGATGGATAGGATCAGGAAGGAGTACATCAGAGGGATATTACATGTTAGAGGCCTTGGAGATAAAGTCAGTTGTCGGCCAGACTGAGATGGTTGGGACATGTCCAGAGGAGAGATAGTGAATATATTGGTAGAAGGATGCTGGCGGAAGACCAAAGAGGTTTATGGATGTAGTGAAGGAGGACATGAGGGTAGTTATTGTGAGAGACAGATGCAGAAGACAATTGATTTGCTGTGGTGACCCCTGAAGGCAAAATCCCAAAGAGAAAGAAGAAGATTGTGTTGTGTGACGTCATGCTGGCAGTTCAAAAGTTGGATTTTTTAAAATGTATTTTTACTTTAGAGCCTCCATTCTGAATTGGAATTACCACTTTAAAGGTTCAACTGTAATCCAGTTCTGTATCACTATAACTTTATGAACAGTCCGCACAGGATGTTCCTTTTTTTATCAACTTCCCTGTCAAACCTTACAAAAAAAAACACACTTCCAACCAACTTTATTGTTGAGCTTAAAACCCAAACCATGTTTTCTTATCTTGGACCACAGTTGGAAAGCATCTAAAAATACTTTATAAGAGAGGTTTCAAGTAAGAAAAACAAAGCGACATTTTGAGGTCTGGGCCATGTTGGAAGCCGGGATGAATTATCATGGATGTTGCCTGTGTGGGACAATTCCTCCGACTGGAAAGTGTTTATTCCCATTAATGTGCACATAGGTACACATGTTCCTCAGGGGTGCCTTCCAGTCCGGCAGCTGTAAGACTGATATTTGAGGCAATACGTCCTGACCGCATGTCCACATGACCAGGCCAGTGTAAACACCCACATGGGTACTTAATGTGTGGCTGGGAGTGGAGCGGGGGGCGGATGTGCGGTTTGCAGCAGTCACATGAGTACCTTGTGCAATGACTGCTTTCATCTTTTAAAAGCCACAAAGGTAATGTACAGTATACTCCCATCACCTTTGTCCAATTAGTACTAGACTTAAAGTCAACAAATCGCCAGACTCCACGTTAACCAGCTAAGTGCTGCAATTAATCCATTTCCTCCTCAGCAATTAGTGCTGTTCATTAGGCTTTGGCGAACTTTTTATTCCCCTTAAACAAGTCTGCTGTGCACGCTTCAAAGGAGGCAGCACGTGAGGCCTATCCATTACACTGCAGCGCTCCAAAGGGAAGAAGGGAAGTTGCAAGCGGGGGTAGAGTTCCTTATCTTTATCTTGATTTGGGCTTTCAGATACCTCAGAGGGAGGAAGGGAAGAAAACTAACATAAGAGCGGAGTGGCTTCTAACCCATCTTTTGCTCCAACAAAGAAAAATACTTGCTAAAAGTTTGCCTGGATGGGTATCGGTTGAAAACTGGGGGCCAGAAGAGAGCAAAAATGAACCGTCCAAATCTTAAAACTACTGGACACACCTGCCCAAATTGGGACCCAAAGCAGATTATCATTTGCAGGTTCCCCCACTGCCGACTTTGGACCCAAATAACCCATTAAAAGCTATTTTTACACTATTTGAATTGAACCTGAATTTGCTATGTTTTGGAGTAGTACAAATACATAGTAAACAAACTCTTCAATTAATTATTTTCAATGCAAAACATCCATTTTTTTCATTTTCAATATCCAAGGTGGCTGAATGGTGGTCAAGTGGTTTGCACCCAGGCCTCACAGCGAGGAGACCAGAGTTCAATTCCACCTTCGGCCATCTCTCCCCGTGCATGCGTGGGTTTTCTCCGGGTACTCCGGTTTCCTCCCCCATTCCAAAAACATGCTAGGTTAATTGGCGACTCCAAATTGTCCATAGGTATGAGTGTGAATGGTTGTTTGTCTATATGTGCCCTGTGGTGAAACATTGAAAAATGCTACTGGAAAAAGATCTGAAGAAGATCACGACTGGAATCGCATCCCTAACAAGAAGGTCGCTGTGTAGAGCACAGACGCCTGCCAAACTTCCACAACAGTACAACAGTCCTCAACAAAAACATCATCATTTGCGACGAACAAACAGGGCGCTAAAAATCCTAAATCAGCTAAATAACTTTCTTCTATTTAAATGCTGTAAAGAATCTGAATTGCTCACTCGACTGCGCCAAATCTAAAAAAAAGAAAGTTCAAAAGCTTCCACATTGGAATCTGGCTCTTTCAAGAAAGCGCCCCGAGCTCACTCATTCATCATTCGTCCAAAAAGTCACTTGAAGAACGAATGTTTCAAGGTTCTGATGATGAACAAATCAGAACCTGCTTCAAAAAGACTTGTGACGGTAATCCGTTCTGCGTTGGAACTCCTTAAGAGTTTTTGAAAACAAACAGTACAAACTGGAAATGAAACCTTATGTTGGTGACCGATGTGTAGGAGGTGTGTGTTTGTTTGTGTATGTGTGTGTCTGCAGGGAGACTGATGGTGGGTTCTGGACCATTTGCTGCTGAGTTACTCCCCGAGGCTGTCTGAAAAATACCATGGAACCTCTAAGGTCGAACGCAAATTAACTACCAAAGACGTTTTTTTCCAACCAGAACATTCGTCCCTCCCAAAGCCATATTTTATGCATGTTTTACGGCAAAAAGAGGTGATGATGCAACTGCACAATAGAAGAGATCATGTTTGGTGCAGTTTTATTTTCTATACCGCTTATCCTAACTAGGGTTGTAGGGGTATGCTGGAGCCTATCCCAGCTGACTTCGGGGGCGAGAGGCGGGGTACACCCTGGACTGGTTGCCAGCCAATCACAGGGCACATATAGACAAACAACCATTCACACTCACATTCATACCTATGGACAATTTGGAGTAGCCAATTAACCTAGCATGATTTTGGAATGTGGGAGGAAACCGTAGTACCCGGAGAAAACCCATGCATGCACGGGGAGAACGTGCAAACTCCACACAGAGATGCCCGAGCGGGAAATCGAACACAGGTCTCTTAACTGTGTGGCCTGCACCCTACCCACTCATCCACCATGCGGCCCTTTTACAGCAAACAGGAAGTGAAAAAGCGTCCAGTTACACATTGAAGGGAAATGTGTGCACACACACAGTTCAGTTTCAAACTGTACATGGTTCATGGTGTTATATTTGCAAATAAATTGTTATTTTCATGTACTGTTTATGTTGTGGTATAATAGATTATATATTTTGGCTAAATATTTCTGTCAAAGTGAAAGTGAAAGAATGCAAAAAGTTGTGTTTCTCCCTTTGCTAGTTGGGAGCTGATATTTTGCTGAAACTGACGTATGTTCTACTGCTGATTACAAAAGAACGGAAAAAGATAGAAACAAACTTTTTTTTCTGATGAAAGATAAGAGTTGAGTCTTTCTTTTGGTATGTATAGCCCGAGAACGCAACGTTCTGTGTGCCTTGAAAGATCAGTCTAAAATAGCGGGTACTAAGAGGGAATCAATGAGCCAAGTATATCTACATTGAACAGTAGTACATTAGTAGTAGTACAGTAGTACATTAGTAGTTCATATACACAATGAATTCAATCAATTCTGGCCTGTGAAAAAGGACTTAAAAGGGTGACAGGCTGACCAACCCTAGAATAGAACATCACAGTTCTACCACACACATTCTTCCAAACAATCATGGGGTTCAACCACCAACGAAGCCTGGGGCGACCACCGACTTCACGTCCTACAGAGTGATTTACTCAAGTTCAGTCCTCTCAACCCCCCTCCCCAACCAGAGAAGCCCTCTCAGCGCGCCCCTTCTGTCGAACATTTACCATCCTGCTTCCTTCTTCTCTTCCTCGCAAACACCCACTCATTTATCGAACTGTTTGGCGACTTTGTGATGGGTTATCAGAAGCCAGATAAGGGAGGTCAGACACAGATGGAAGACTCCATAAACACAGGTGAACAGTCTGGGTGTTCTGGTCTGCGTCGGCCTGTTCTTACTTGGAGAACAACTTGACAATCAGCTTTTCAAGCTAAAGATATGTTCTAGGATATAACGCCTGGCGTTCACACCCACAGAGCCATCGGGGTGAGAATGGTCTGGAGTGAGTTGTCTATGGTTGGTGATTTTAGTGGATTTGAGAGGCTCCAGGTCACTTGGATGATTGATCAATCCCGGATGTTGAGGCATCTGGACAATGCGTGTGTGTCTGAGAGTAGAGTTAAAGAATTACAGCCTTGACCTGTCAGGATTAGCCCAAGGGTGTGTTACTGATAAAAATAAGGCCATCATTCAGCCTCATCTGCGCTAAATATAAACAAAAGACATTCTATTTGCATGTGGAATTTTTACTATTACTTATTTTTAGTTGTTGTTTTTTAAGTTGTTTTATATAATATGCTTTAATATGATAATTATCCATCAATAGTTAAATTTTTTGGTCTTTATCTAATATCTTTGAGATTTCTGTAATGTAAAGTGCAATATAAATAACATTTATTATTATTATTATTATTTACATCACTCACCAAATGTGTGTCACGGCCCAATGAATGAATAATTATTTTTAAAAAACAATTAATTGCATGATAATTTACTTAATGTCATCACTAATTCGAATGAATTCCTATTTATTATGAAAAATTGATGAAAGATAAGCTCCACTTCTTCCCGCTCATTTTCAGACATGTCGAATTGTGTAAATGCAACCATGTGATGTTCCTTCATGTAACTTTGAACACATGTCCGAAACAAATATCCATACCACAATAATGCCGCGGGGGTTGACATGAACTGGAGCAAACTTAAAAAGAGTTACAATAACAGTGTGTTGATGAATGAGTGTATGTCACCCCCTTGTGGCAGCAATAGGAAGCTCATGACTCACCACAAGTGTAGATGACGCTCAGGTACTTCCTGGTGCCAGAGTAACAGGGATCTCCAAATTCCCTGGATGAGGCTCGGACCGCACAACTCTTCTTGCCCTGACAGCGGGAGGTCAGAACCTGCAGGGCAATGGACGACTGGCAATCTGGCAGGAAAAATATAAAAAAAATGTTTAAAAAATTATATTTCATTTTCTACCACTGATGTTGTTCAGGGGGGTCACGGGTCAGCTGGACTTTTCCCCGAGACACTTCAATGGAACAATTATCAAATGATGAGAACAGAACTGAAAAGGAAGGTGACTCAGGTACTTGCTGCAAGGGGTGAATCGTTTGATTGACAGTTTGCAAAGTGCTACATAAGATTTTGTCAGCTGTAACGTTTAAAGAAGAAAAACTGCTAAGTGTACGGGAATGTGAATGGGGTCCTTAGGGATGCCTCGGAGGTCCCCACAGTCCATCAAACCATTAAAAACAGTCCATCACACCCCTGAAGAAAAACACAAAGAGATGAGCCTTTGAAAATGGACACTGGTCTCTCTCACCTGTGAGGCTCCATGGCGGGAGAGATCAGAAAGAAGGTGAGAGCAGCTTGGCTTTATAATGAATGGTGGCACAGGTCAGAGGGTAAATGTTCCAGTCAGGACGTGAAAGGCGGTAATGTATTGATAAGGCCCATTGACAATATTAACCATATAGGAACCATAAAGGAATTTAAGTTTCAGACAGCATTTTTTTTTTTAGAAAAAGTAGAAAAAATACCAATACATTATGTTTTTAGATCTTTTTGTCTTCTAGAGACCTGAAATTGTTTTATATTTGAATTTTATGATTTTTTGTTAAAAAGAAATTATACCATATGTAGTAACACAACAGAAGTTCTGTGCAAAACATTGACCTGCAAGGACTATATTGAATACACATTTGATTAAATTATGTTGATGAATGAATGAATGAATATGAGCATTCAGAGGTTCTCATTGGGAGTGACCAGGATGGATAGGATCAGGAAGGAGTACATCAGAGGGACATTACATGTTAGAAGCCTTGGAGTTTATATAAAGTCAGTTATCGGCCAGATTAAGATGGTTGAGGAGAGATAGTGAATATATTGGTAGAAGGATGCTGCCAGGTAGGAGGTGTAGAGGAAGACCAAAGAGGAGGTTTATGGATGTAGTGAAGGAGGACATGAGAGAGACAGATGCAGAAGACAGGGTTGGATGGAGGAGAGTGATTTGCTGTGGCGACTCCTGAATGGAAAAGCCCAAAGAGAAAGAAGAAGAAGATTTGATTCAATGATGTCGCTGTATTTGCTTAGAAAAATAAAAATAGTTATTTTCCAAAAAATATATGTTACATGGCTGGTGCTCTTTCAAAGATCAGGTCTAACTATACATCTTGTGTTTTTGTTTTTTGCAGGGTCAGATTCCAAATTTCCTCCTCCCATAGACTTCCATTATAAGCACCATTTTTCAACGCAATGTAAATAGACACAAAAAAACATACATGTTCTAATTTCAGACATTAGAGACATGCATTTTCTTGGGTTAAATCTGAAATCTTGCCCCATCTAAATGTGTGCTGGTATGACAACAAAGTTCCTAGAATCCTTTTGCCCAGATTGTTCCCTTTAATCAATGTGGATATGGTTCAGGAGGGGGCAAACGGACACTCCCCAGCAGGAACCAACATTCTGGAATTCCTGACCGGTACACAGTGAGGTCAAAGACTGCGGGAAACCAGCGTGGAACTGGAAAATTGTCCAGACAAACACCTTCGAGACTGTGACACTTTTCCATTGATCATGAATGATGAGGGTGTTTTACAACTCCAATTGTTTTTAATACACATACTTGGAGTTTGCGACGCTGCCAGCACAACAAAAAGTCAAATAAAAAGCCAAATCCATGCTGAACTGAGGTTGTTTCCCCTCCTTAAATTTCGAGAGGTGCAACTGTAAACAAAGTTGCCGTTGACTGTGTGTCTATGGAGGTGTAATTGCACAATTGCACACTTTTTTTTGGCTGGAATTTGGTCATGAAATTTTCCGTAGTGCTAGTCATTTGGTTAAGAAAATATACATACTCCTGTTGCACAAAAACGTGGTCAATCTTGCAACAATCTTGACTTCCATAAACACTTTTTAAATTTAAACACTATATTTCTATAGCGTTTAAATGAGAATTCCTTTGGGTCCACCGACAGACAGGCATTGAAGGGCCTTCTTCTACATACAAACACACACACAGTCACAGACATGAATGGCCTCTGTTACCTCTGACCTTTACCCTCAACCACCTTCCTCGCCACCACACCCACCCGATGCGGTCCACACACAGCCAACAAGGACACGCCTGTGGTCCACCAGAACAGGTCCACAGTCAAGAGAAATGGGGATAAATGAGTCATTTCTTGGGCAAACACTAAGACTTTTTGTCACTTGTGACTGATGACAGTGAGGGGTCAGGTATGGCCGTTTTCCCAGAAAACAAAGCTCCAGGTTGTCCGTCCACCCACACACATTTTTACCAGGAAGGTACAATAGGGGGGATCTATTTTATCTCATCCTGTGCTCATATGACTCATACGTGCAGCGTATCATTTGATACGCTACTTTGGACACCTTAAGTCTTTGTATGGCAGACATCTGACATGCATTGGGGTTGTAAGGTGATAGGGGAATATTTCAAAGGCGCAAGATATGACAAGATATGAGTCGCACATTACTTCATATTGGAACACTATGTGTACTTTCCAGTCGGTGAAAACATGTTTTTATTCATACAGGTGGTTACAAATGACCTTCCAATAAATGAATAAAAACAATACAAGATTAGTACCAGTGGAAAAATACACTATGTACACTACAACTACTATACACTACTCTCAATATTCGACTGCCGCAACCATTCATTCATTCATTCATTTTCTACTGCTTTTCCTCATGAGGGTCGTGGGGGTGCTGGAGCCTATCCCAGCTGTCTACGGGCGAGAGGCGAGGTACACCCTGGACTGGTCGCCAGCCAATCACAGGGCACATATAGACAAACAACCATTCACACTCACATTCATACCTATGGACAATTTGGAGTGGCCAATTAACCTAGCATGTTTTTGGAATGTGGGAGGAAACCGGAGTACCCGGAGAAAACCCACACATGCACGGGGAGAATGTCGCAACCATCAGTATGAATAAACATTGTATTGTTAACTGGTCGATCAAAAATATCATTATTGCAAAAAAGTACACGCTACTGTTGACCAAACTACGCCAAAACAACTATGAAAGGATCTGTTCCGATGAAAGTGAAAGTAACAACTTAGCAGCTTAATGATTTTGCATTTAATTAGTGTTTTATTACTGTATTTTATATGCTTAGATTAACAATGCGTCTGCGGAACAGAACTCATGCGGGCCAAGGATGCTTATTTACTCAACTGCAGAGATTCTCGGGGTTAATGTTGAAATGTTGAGCAGCTTTTTTGCGTACAATCTTTACAATATCTTTGACTTCACTGGTGTCAGTCATAGTAAATGTAATTACCTCACCGTAATGATGTTTTTTGAAGTGTTTTGATGAGGCACGCTGTCAAAGTGAGCATGAGGCTAACCTAAAACTCCTCCTCCAGTAAGGATTTAGTGAGAGCGTAGCAGCCCTCAGAAAGAAGCGATACCAGACAAGGTAAGAGGGGAGTAATTTAGATGTCAAGGGTTTTGTGTGATGATAATAGGTCAGATGAGAGAAGTCCCCTTTTTGCTTTGAGGCTCGTCCATCACAGCTCAGACCTGTCTATCTATCTGGAACATAAGGAACAACATTTGTGTGCTTCTTCTTCATGCGCGTTTTCTCTCCAAAATATTCCGGGTCATATGGGTTCACCAAGCTACCCACACAACATTCCGTGACTGTAAAAACGTGCAAATTTAACAAGCTAAACATGGCCTGTTATAAAATAAAACAAGCATATTTTGGCAAGATGATGGTGTGGAATTATAACCTTGTGTGAGCTTAAAATAAAAAACAGTGCATGTAAGACTTAAAGGGGACCTATTATGCTCATTTTCAGCCCTTTCTATTGAGTTGTGGACTCCAATAGAGCAGCTACATGCGATAAGCTGTCTAGATCGTCCAGAATCTGCAACTATTCCAGCTGTATTTTCCGTGGATTTCCAGAAAGGTCTAGTTTAATTTATTCCACCCACAGCTCGCTTCCGGCACACCCACTCGGCTAGAATTGGTCACACTCCCAAGCGCTCTCGTGGACTTCCAGACTACTGCCGAACCCCACTTTGTAATTTTGTCCGTATAGGAGTTGATAATAAATGAATAAACTCAATGGAGAGCTATTTGAAAAGTGGTTAAAAGCCACTGGTAGCTCATGAGCTACTGGCTGGAGACACTTGACTTACCGTGTATGAAGAGCGGTAACATACGTTTTCTACAACATTGGTAGTAGAAATTTGGTTATTACACATTTTTTGCAAGACTACCCATGTTTAAAAAAAAACACTGACTGATGGTGGAAAAACGCTATTAGCAACTCCAGACATTGGTGACCTTGTAATTTGCAACCCGCTCCCTGTATGCACACTCTATAATGCTACACAGACAAACGCCTACTTACACAAAATTTAAATGATTTAGTGCTATTTATTCTGGCCAATCAGCAAACTGAAGAACATCAACTTCAAGTGTAACAACTCTTAATTATCACACAATAATATCAAGTCAATAGACAAAAACAACAAAAGGTACATTTCTGAAAGTTAATGAGCGGTTTGGGTCTGAGCTGTCACTCAAGGCAGCCTCATTTCCTGTCCGTGGTGACATTGGACCTACATTAAAGACAGGGGGAATCCCACCACACAGTCTGGAGCAGTGTGTGTATGTGTGTGTGTGTGTGTGTGTGTGTGAGGTAGAAAATTGTGGTGTATGCATGTGTATTGTAACCACACACACAATGCTAATGCCGTTTGACAGCTAACAATGTAGCTCCCTGCATCTAATCTGGCCTTTGTACGACTGTAACAGTAGAGTTCATGACAACTCGGCTACTATTTAATGGTGAGCTTGAAACCAGATATTAGACACCCCCACTCCCCCACCCCACTCACACCACAACCACCTGCTACCCAGCATTGGATTCTGTACTGTATATTTGTCTCTAATTCCCATGTGATATGATGCCAGTGTTAGCCTTTTGAACCATGTGTCGTATAAAGGCCATGCACACAAATACACTGCAAGAATCTTATTGTTCAAACTGTGAATACCGTTTATACAGAAATGACCAAATGACAATACAAATAATAAGCATACAGTGAGCGTACATGCGGCTGTCCCATACGCTCACATGCATTCTTCATGGGAACAAAATCTTGTCCCTTTTCTACGGCACAATTCTGAGCTTTGGATGACATCCGATCTACATTCCAACCCCACAATGCGTGTGTATGTGTGTGTGTGTGTGTGTATCCTTCATTCGTGGTTTTATATATCTCAGGATGCTTTTAGAGCACAGCAAGGAAATAACTGCTTGAAATTATAAATCAGTTCGTGCTTTGAAGAGCTGATCAACCCAGAATGGGCGTGTCTGACTCCACCTCCCAGGCCACAAATCTTTGGAGGAAACTGTAAATCTCCATCAAAAGCCACAACTTGGTCAAACGATGAATGTTTGAAGGGAAAAAAAAACAAAAAAAAAAGACTTGGAGGATTTGAGAGTGCGTGTGCTCCAGACGTGTTCGAGCCCTGACATGTAGGAGTCATCAATAAAAGGAGCTTTTCCTCCTCCGCCAGACACATTATGACACCTGGTATGTTTTGCTTTGAGAGAAAGTCTGGCAGAACATTTACAGTACGGGAACCATATTTGAATCTCATGCAAAGACTTTATTTGCATGTTTTAATCCAACATCCCCTCCTCTAACCTCTATCTGACCCCCAAATGCAGTCTATGAACAATATATAATTTTCATATACGTATAGTGAAATAACTAGCAGATTACAATAGTGACCATTTTGTAGCTGCTCAACAGTGGTTTGATGTCTTTGCTTAATTTATCACCATTATTTTTAAAATTGGCACCAAAATTACTACCTTTGAAACACTTTTTCTCTGCAGGTCACTGGTGCGTGTATGTGTGTGACTGGAAGAAAAGCTCTGACTTTCTTGGTGCCTATTGTTAGCTTGCATGTATAAATCTAAATACCTCAACTATTTTGTTCATGGGGTGGTAAATCTGTCATGATAGCAATAGGATTTCATACAGAAGAAAATTAATCAATTGCCATTTGCCACTTCCTGTCCATGACCCCCCTTTTCCGCCCTCCAATTATACAAGTATACAAGAAAGAAAATCACATCGGGAGTTTGCTAAAAAAAAATCACTTTGTCTGAATAAAAAACAAAACAGTTCAGTGCTGAGATCAACCTTTAAAATGTAGCAGGTGTACCTTTACACAACCAGAGATTAAACATGTGGGTTGTTTATAGCTTTTGTAAATACATTTGTTTATCGTTATGAGAGACATGTAGAGAAAAATACGACACCCAGGTAGTCACCTTTACAATCCTATTATTCTTTGTTTATACCACATTGCTACAACTACAGGATGACAGCAGGGGTACAAGAGACAACCACAGCTGCAAAGCATGCTAGCGAGCTAAGTAGTTAGCCTTCTATTTATTTGAAACTTAGAAAAAGATTTCAAAGAAAGACAAACTAATAAGTTTCACTGTGGGTTTTATGCTTTCTTTGTAGCACTTGCAAAGTGCAATATAAATAAAAATTGTGATTATTATTAAGTTAAAAACCACCTCCACACGTTATAGGAGGAGAATGCCCTTTCATTCTATCATGTCGGACATGCCATGGCTGACTACATGAAGCGTGACAGTAATGTGATGTCATGTCATTGCCGACACCTAGTGGTGACAATACTACATAAAATTTGTTTTTCAATATTATATTATTAATAATGGACCACAGTCAACCACAAAACGGTGATTATTTATGCATTAATTCATTAAAAAAACCCACAATTGCAATATTCGAGCGGTAATGTGGGATGACCGTATGGCATGAAAACATGCATAATTCATAATAATAACACTTGGAGTGTCATGCAGCAGGAATTTGCCCTTAATAATAGGGCATAATAATGTGCTCACCAACTGACGGAGCTCTCCTGTGATGCAGTGGACACTCCAGGGTGCCCTGTTGGGTTCGGCCGAACATGGCGGAGTAAACGGCGATCTGCATCCCTCTTTTGCAGCTCAGCCTCATCCTCTCTTCCTCACACACCACCTTGCTCTTGTATTCGTCTGAAAATAACGGTTAGATAAGTTAAAACATTGCATAGTTAGGCTAGTAACAAATGAGAAACATGACATCAGCCACCAACACTAATACTGTGTTTAGTTGAGGATGAAAATAGAGTATAAAATGTCAGGTGTTCCCCTCAATAAGCTTGCAATAGCAGCCTGAGGGCATGACGCTGTGTAAACACACAGAGGTAGGGTTGCTAGGTGGACAAGTAGAGCCATGCAGATGCATTCCTCACACACATCCAGTCATGGTGACCTGTGACCACCAGAGCAGCTCCACCGGCCGGCAAATAAAAACAGCCAACATTCATGTGGGAAGTGGAACAGGAATGCATAGAAAAAAAGTTAACCAGAATGGCTTGTTATGCCTTTTGGTGATGGATGCAATCCTGTTCTCTAACCTTTTCTCCTTCACTTCCTCCCTCTATCCTCCATGCACGTCTTTTCTTTCTTTCAGAGCAGTGGCACCATCCTGCTGCTCCCCACGCTGCCTTTCTTTGCTACCCTAACAAGTCATTGGTTAAGTGACAGTGAACAAAGAGCTGTTGATTGGAGGGGAAAAAGTAGTGAAAGCAGAGGGATCAGTGGATTAATTCTTCCACTTCTGCTCACTCTGCTGTGAACTGCAGCGCTGTGGCTTGAATGAAGATGAGAGTGGGATTACGGCCCTGTGGTGGTTGCAGGCAAAAGGTTGTTGTCAAAGCAGGGGCTGGAGCCTATCCCAATGGACGATCATATGATTGCTGTTTCGTGGGTTGAATATGGCCAATTATTAGTCAAAAAACATTGAAAGATAAGTTATATGTAGTATACTGGTCACTATCAGTGATGTTATTAGACTTGACGTTACCTTTCACACTACATGGAGAATCCCTACTGACCCAGCAGAGCTGAGCCCAGAAGCCATGGCTGAGATCAAATGGAAAAAAAGGTTCCTCTCTTATTCCGTGTGGAAGTGGTAAGCATTTTGCTTCTTTGTACTTCTTCCTGATGCCTTTTGAAACACTCTCCTTAGTTTAGAATCAGTAAATTGGAGAGGCCAACAAGTTAGCTTGCTTTGCTAACGGTGGCCATCTGTTATGTCACTGCAGTGATCCCGTAGCCTGCACAATAGGAGTTGAATGGTGACTTTTGTTTGTTTCTTTCGGCTTTTACCTGATTACAGAGTGGCCACATACTGATTTTGGCTTGAGCACTTAACATCCTAGATGACCTTCCAGACGGATACCAATGAGGCTTACTAGTGGAGATTCAAACCCAGTTCCGAAGTACAAAGTCCCTAAGAGTCTAATGGTGACTATAGGGGTGCTATTTCATGTTCACAGGGCTCTAATAATGTCCTATATTGAAATCCACTTATCGCGGTTGGGTCTGGAACGGATTAACTGCAAACGACTGTATCAGATATCAGCAAAAAAGCTAATACCTCTACCCCGGTTGTCTGTTGCCTGGTTTATCAGTCTCCTAAACAAAAACAGTGAAATGGATGCAAAAGAATGCTGGACTTACTGGGTCTGCACTTGTACCACACTGTGAGGTACTTGCTGCTGCCAGGACACTGGTCTGTTCCGAACACTCGGCTGTTGACAAGAACTTGACAGCTCCTTCTGTCTTGGCACTCATCCAGCATTTTCTAAACAGGGGCAGGTTAGCGGGAGAGGACCACAACAAGTAGATGAACAATGAGGCAAATGCGGCGAAGCCAGAAGCATGCAAACCTAAAACCACTTCAAACAGGGGGGCTTACAACCATTAGAACCCATGAAGGAAAGGGGGTGGGGGGGGGCTCCGGAAAGGCCCACTCTGTTCATTCATCCCTTTGCATCTCAATTTTCACCCTAACATGTAACGTTCTAGTCAAGTACATTCCACAAGGAAGTCGTAAAGGTGTACTGGCGGCATCAAGACAAAAGATGGATCACAGTATACTGATGAAGGAAAGCAGTGATTCATTCATTCATTTTCTACCACTTATCCTCACGAGGGTCGCGGGAGGTGCTGGAGCCTATCCCAGCTGTCTTCGGGCATGTTTAACCTAGCATGTTTTTTGGAATGTGGGAGGAAACCGGAGTACCCGGAGAAAACACACGCATGCACGGGGAGAACGTGCAAACTCCACACAGAGATGGCTGAGGGTGGAATTGAGCTTGGGTCTCGCAGGCCTGCGCGCTAACCACTCGTCCACCGTGCAGCCCGAACGCAGTGATATGGAGGCAGGAGCGTATTGAGCACACAAGCTAACTTTACTGTACTACTGTCTCAAGTATAATAGCAGCATAGTAATTGTGCAATGTGTTGTCAGCAATGACTAATAGGAGGTTATTTCATGTTTACCACGGAAAGGCGGCTTAAACAACCAATAAGATGACGCCGTATGTATTGTAATGGTAATGGTTTTATTTCATTTGAACATGCATCATTTTTCACTGAAAATCTTTTTTTCAAGTCATCAGACTAAAGACCAAGTCAAGTCATCAATGCCAAGGTTCAAGCCGATTTGATTATATTGTCAATTTGAGTCCTAAGTCATCAAAATTGAGTCAGACTCCAGTCCAAGTTACGGGACTCGACTCCACACCTCTGATACGCACCATAAAGGTTGTCAAAATTTCATCCAAATTTAATAAGATACCATTTTTGGCCCATGTCGAGATCTGGAGTACTGTTACAAACATACAAAATTTGAACGTGATTCAAATACCTGCGACCAATGTTCTGCTCATAAATATTGTAAAATGGATAATAATGAACTGAATACATCCCCAGAATTCTACTACTGGGATACAATAAAACACCATTATCACACCAAATGTTCAAGATAAGGCCAAAAGGTTAGAGGACTATGACACACCATTTGAAAACAATGTGCTCTCTGTGTCAGTGCATTCGTGGAGGTCCCCACGTTACGGGGCACACTGTTGTTCAACACTTCAATGGAGGGGAGGCGGGTGTAACTAAAAATACACAACACCCCTGAATGAATAGCGGACAGAATGAAAATGTGTGTTTGTATTGCAACAGCTTGCCTCCACTTTCGGGAGTGTAATTTGCTGGAAAACACGCTAACAATACATTACATAATCAGCAAGCTTCCAACTGTTCATTAGGATTGAGGCAAATTTCTCTCTTTCTCTCTCTTTCGAGTGCTGCTAAAAATGAAAGATGGAATACCTGTAGTGCAGTGGACACGGAGCAATACTCATCCTCCCGATCGTCATAATAACCTAGGAAGGCCTGGTAGGTCTGAGGACACTGATGGAGGTCCGAGATGCCTTTCCTTCCGTAAAAAGCGGATTGGACGGTGATGGTAGTGCGTGGAGGGCAGCGAACAGACAGGAGGTCTCCGTCACAGGCCTGCTCGGTGTAGTTCTTCAACACTTTTGCCAAATAACCTGTGAGACGAGATGCCATAATAGCTATTAATAGACAAGACAGGTACTCTTTATGGTAAATATGCTGCCAGTACTGTACTGTTGCAACATATTAGTACAAATATGCAGAGTAGAACCAAACCCACCATAGAGCCTCCATTAACATTCCACACAGAAAAAGGGAAGCAACCACCATATGGGATAACTGGATTTATCTCCTGTTCCAGCATGCAATTAACAACAGACATACACCATCTTTACCAGCTTATCAACATTGCAATCATGAATGAATCAAGCTCCAAATGCTAAAAACAACCTCCGAGCTGAGGTCGAGTCTACTGCTGAAGTGCAGTGCAAACACATTTACAAAGAGTCAACACACATGCACGCTCGCACACACTCACAAAGTAGACACTGTGTGATTCAATTAGCTTTATTTGGTTGGTCTTTGCTTGGGATTACATTGAAAACAGTGCACACATGCTTAGGTGGAAAACACACATTGTCCCCTTATCACCATGGCCGCAAGCAGGAAGGAAAACATGGCCAATGACGCCTACAAAGGTCACGTCTAAATATGGATGGCAATTATATCGGCAAAGCTCGGTAACACATTTACACAGGAACACATCAGTGGCTGGGTGGTGAAAATGAAGAACTGATGCAATACGTACATAAATGGTGGTCTATGTGATGATTTGCATTTGTTAAGCATGTTCTAAATAAATGCCATTATCATCATCCCATTCAAACAACCCCAAGTTGGCTCGAAGAAAATAACCACAGACTCAAGAGCCATGGAGCAAAAAATTTTTTTTTCAACAATTCAACAACAATTCCCACAAAATGTGCACATAGTACCTCAAATATATGCAGTACACCCATACTCACACAAAACACACCCACAAGGTCATCACCCCCAAACACTTCACTCACGCATGGTGCAGCCAAAAATAACACAATGTGAAACGCTCACAACACAGACTATGTGTGTGTGAAAATAAACGCTAATATGAATGCAAAACAATAGTATTTTATACTAATTTACAGCCCGCAAGGTATGCTGAGCTTCCCTGCATGTCACACCTACTGACTACTCTCTGTGCAACACAAGCTTTGCTCATGTAGAACACGTGAGATGGGTTTTATACCAACAAATGGCCTACTTATGGAGATTATTAGCACAAAATGGAGGGTTTTCACACACACACATATACACACACACATAATCTTTTCATAAAAAAATCAGCAAATCTTGACTGGCAAATTTAGAGTTATGTTTCTGCAGGTCACAAATGCTCACTTCCATTATCTAGCTCATTACCTTGATGGATAGATGATAGACATTACATGTGGCATTCTCTGTTTTCAAAATGGTATGCTTTTACGCCATCATTACATAAAAACAACATTTTTTTGTCTGTTTTTTTTTTTCCTTTAACAGCCTGAGGAACATTTGTAAGCCTCAGACTGGCGGCTGTTTTTTTCTTTCTTATTTGCACTATACAAAAGTTATCATGTACAGAAGACAATACCTTTTGTGTACACAAAAAAATGAATTTAAATCTTGAAAAAAATAACTGAAAAGATGTCTTTTTTGTGTGTTTTGAAGGGAGTGATTAAAACATTTACCGAATGTTCTCATGGAAGTTACAATAAGTACTATTTGAACAACACATCATCCATCGGGTAAAGCTAACCTACAAGAAAGGAAAATTAGTGATCAAATGAATGTTGTAGTAATGTATATGCAAGAATGTATGTATATAAAATAAAATAAAATAAAATAAAATAAAATAAAATAAAATAAAATAAAATAAAATAAAATAAAATAAAATTTAATAAAATTTAATAAAATTTAATAAAATAAAATTTAAAAAAATTAAAATTATATCAGAAAAGCAGGAAGTAAACAAATGTTACTGACTGTAAAAGTACCAGATAGATGGGTAGGATACAATAAGCTCTGCTTCTTCCTACTCCTTTTGGACATGTGGAACTGTGAATTGATTATGTGATGCACTCAATTGTAACTTGATGCACGTTCAAATAAAAATAAACCATTACCATTACCAATGTCATACTATTATACACGCACATTCATATAAAAGGTCAAGAGAAACAACACAGCGGGACCTAGACGCTTGAAAGTCAGGGTGTGTTGCTGCCAAATCAAATGATCATTAGTGCGAGGTCTGGGCGAAGAGCCAGTGACCAGAGGGACCACGAGTGTTCGGCGCCCTCCAGTTACACGAAACCTCTGGTGCAGCAGTGAAACCATGGAAACAGGCGAGGGAAACATACGACAAGATGATTGGAAGTGTATGGCGCAGGAGTGGCCACCACGAACACATTCCTAAAAGAGGAATTAATAGGCAAGTGGATTATCTCACGCAAAAGAACTCTCTATGGATGTTCTTCTTGAACCATCCATTTCTTCCTTCATTGTCCCCTTCATGGTACCTGTTGATTGAAGCCTCCTTTCAAGGCCCAGGAAACAGGCGGGGTTAAGGCACCTGTGTAAACCACCTAGCCAATGACAGGCGTTCCTCAGAGGTTAAACAATACCAGATAGAAGAACACCCAGAAGTGTTTCCTCCCCTTTTAACTAGCATACTGCCCTTTCTCTTAACAAAAGCACCGCTCTACTATTGTGTGTTGTGCTGGTTTTTTGTATTTGCCCATTAAAAGGTTGCAGACTCGATGCTGCTTGTGTACAAAAAAGCCACACACACACACACACAAAAGCTGCACCTGTTCTTTTCCCGGTAGAGGCAAAATCAAGTCATGTGATGAAATTAGCATGCCTTTTGTCATATATAAGTTTCAGCTGTAATCTTCTGGCAAGGCATCATGTGATGACCCCGAAGCTTGACCCTGCAATGAAGCAGGGGGCGTCATGTATGATGGAGATTAGGGACGGCCCACAGTGTTGTGTCAACATGACACGGAAAAGAGAAGGATTTCCTCCCTGAGAAAGTGGTTTGGGGTTGCATACCAAATCCAACTTCCAGAAATGTGTTAGGGAGTGTGGTAAAAGTGTGGTAAGAGCATGTTAAATATATGAAGTAAAAAAGCAGTTAATTAGTTCCAGGCATAGAACTACAAACTTCTAAATATGTAATTTTAACATAATTAGACATGAAATAACACCCATATAGTCACCTTTACACCAATATAGTAGACATAATCAGAGAAAAGAAGCCATTAAAGATAAAAATAAGACTCATGCTTATGTGAGTTGCAGTAAATGTCTGACTTGGAAGGCTTAGTGGAGGGCAGACAGATCGGAAGTTCCGAGTTGAGTTTTAGGTTGTCGTGAGTTGCAGCTGTGTTATAATTATGTTACTATAATGTTACTATAATTATGTGACTGTTGTGAGATCATGTAAATCTGCAAAGCCTGGGGAACGGGTCCGGTGCTTGTCTCACCGAGCAATTACTGACACCTAGCTGCCAATGTAGGATACTACATTCACAGTTTGAATGTGTCTTCTTAATTCTTTGTATTTGAGTTCATTGAGTTAGTTCATTTTGCCATTTGTATGCTTGGAAATGTTGAATTAATAATGAAATGCTGGACAATATCAGATATCGGTAAACAAAATATATAAACAAAAGTGTCTATCATACCTACAAGCCATACAGACAAACCACATTTTCTGATTGTACTTGAAATTGTTTTTCCTTTAGAGTTTTTCAGAAGCTGCACTGACTTTCCATCAACATTGTGATATTTCTGTACAAGGATCAGTATTTACAGGTTTTACTAGATATTTGCCTACAGTAGTCTAGTTTGCGCATTTGAGGACAAATGTTTAGCTCAGGACCTTTTAGGCTTTGTTGTCTTAACGGGTGCTGCTTTTTGTCTTCTGTTTAAGCAAGGAAGTTAATGGTTAACTGTTAAGAGCATTGTTGGAATACAATTGCAAAAACGTCAACAGTAAGCATCTTAGGTCCTCAAATGGCAGCACGAGGGTGTTCCTTGGACATACAACATACAGCATCTATCCATCCTTAACTTATGGTGTAATGCTCTGAAAAATATTTCTGACAGGTGAGAAGGGGGAAGAGGGGAGTGGTCATGATTGAACTCCAGAGGCAGTGCAGCTGGTGCATAAATTCTGCTTAAGGCTTTCTTAACCTTTTTTTTTGGAAAAATGTCACCTCCTTTGATTGGCTGGGTTTGAGAAATGAACCCATTGAAATGGAAAAGACAGGTTATTAAACCATTTTCTGCAGGTAAATACATTTTTATATTGCGGTACAATGGAAACTCTAAGCTCGAATGCTTTCTTCCTAAAGGAAATAATGGAAATATAAATGATTTTGTCAAATTGTGGGCAATACCACCACAGTGGTATTCCACTCTTAAGGTAAGTGATCTGCAGATGGACACTGAAATGTATGTGTGTTAGTCATTACTTCCTCTGTAACTACTCTAAATTTATGTGTTAGTCATTAGTTCCTCGGTAACTACTCTAAATGTATGTGTCTTAGTTCCTCAGGAATTATTCTACTCATTAGTTCTTCATTTGCTCCACAGTAACTACTCTAAATGTATATGTTAGTCATGAGTTCCTCAGTTCCACTAAATGTATGTATCTTAGTTCTTCAACTACTCTACTCATTAGTCAATGTGTACCCCAGTAACTACTCTGAATGTATGTGCCTTAGTTCCACAGTAATTATTCTACTCATTAGATTGTCATTAGTTCCTGAAAAACTACTCTAAATGTATGTGTGTTAGTCATTAGCTCCTCAGTAACTACTCTAAATTTACATGCCTTAGATCCTCAGTAACTATTCTACTCTAAATGTGAGTGTCTTAGTTCTTCAATAACTACTCTACTCCTTAGTTAATGTGTCCCTCTGTAACTATTCTACTCGTTAGCATTTGTTCCACAATAACTACTCTAAATGTATGTATCTTAGTTCTTCAACAAGTACTCCCCCAGTATCTACTCTGAATGTATGTGCCTCGGTTCCACAGTAACTACTCTACTCATTAGTTAGTCATTAGTTCCTGAAAAACTACTCTAAATCTATGTGTGTTAATCATTAGTTCCTCAGTAACTACTGTAAATTTACATGCTTTTCCTAAGTAACTATTCTACTCATTAGTTCTTCAGTAACTCTTACAAATGCATGTGTCTTGGTTCTTCAGTAAGTACTCATTAGTTCTTCATCAGTAACTACTCTAATGTGCTTCAGTTCCACCGTAACTACCCTACTCATTAGTTCCTCATTAGTCCTTCATTAACTACTGTATTTTTGTGTACCTAATTGTAAAGTGAGACCACAATATGGATTTTAAGAAATATCGCCCATCCAAAATTTGAATGAGGTCACAAATATGATTTCTGTGAATTCATATTAGTCACTATTACTTACTATGTGAAAAATTAGTGGAAAGATTTAGATATCCCTCACATTGTATGAATGGGAGTCAAAGGTCTTTAAATAGACCTTGCATTAATAATAATGATATATATTTAGATATATTTGTAACCAGACCTCAAAACGCATTCCAGCAAGCAGCCAAAATGTTTTTGAACACAACAAAAATCAAAGGCTGTTTTGCGTTTCATCTCGCTACATTAGCCACTTGTGCATTTACAGCCTTGTGACTTTATTGGCGTTATTTTAAGCAAATTATAGCTGTCAAACCATCAAAAGTTTAAGAAAAGCAGAGCTGCAGGCCTGCTGCAGAAAGGAATCCCCTTCAAGTGGTGATTACCGGGAAGAGAGGAGTATGAATGCAGTAACAGTAAGCAACCTCACCAAGTGTTTAGTTGTTTGAAAGACTTTAAAAGATAGGCAGTTTAAAGATAAAGAGCGTCCATCTTTTTCCAAGCCAGACCGCAGCTAACAGGTTGTGGCAGCAAAAAGGTCCAAAGGCCAGATCTGATGGCTTTAGCTCACGTTCTAATTACTTCTCCCCACAAACCGTGGAACCTCTACAAGGCCCTGGAGTGTTGAGATAAAACAACTCAAAGCCCCTCTGCTTTTAAATCACGCGGTCATACCTCGAAAATCACCTTTAAAGAAGTGCACAGATGATAAATGAGCCACATAAGGCAGGCTGATATTGTGTGCTGTACAAAAAAAAAACTTTTCAGTTCTCAAACGCCAAAATATTCCCCACATTCCTCGACTTAAATTCCACATTTGGGATTAACTTACGTTTTTTTCTCCTTTACACTATGGAGCAGAAGAAGCCGGAGTGAGTTTGACTTGCCACAAAGTCAAAGTTGGATTACTTTTTAAACTACTTAAGGACAGTAAATGGGTAGCTCACTGCTTTTGGAGTCTTGAGCGAAACCACCTCAGACTGTGCAAACAGATCTATACATTAGCTTGCCCGGTACCTTCTTTTGTAAATGGCTGGTAAACACTTATTGTTGTACCTTTCAGAAGATAAGCAACTGTATCAAGATACTATACTGGCCCAAATATGACAAGACCATGGCTTTTCAGAACCTGTTGGAATAATAACCATTCCATTCCAATAAAAAAGGATGCTGCCAGTGATGACTAATTGTCTAATGACAGATTTTTGAGGATAAGCGGCATAGAAAATGGATGGATGGAAACAACTAGCTTAACACCAAGATCAGAGCCAGTCAACTCAAATTATAATCTTAGCATCTTAATTCTACTTTTTTTCAGCGGGTGTTACAGTTGCAACGTCTTCAGAATAGATCACTGGTGTGTGTGACAGGAAGAAAAGCTCTGACTCACTTGGAAAGGCATTTTTGGGCGCCCGGCTTTTTCAGACTAAGCGGTAAATCTGAAACATGTTAGGTTCTGAATGTGACATTCATTCATTCATTTTCTACAGGGTCGCGGGTGTGCTGGAGCCTATCCCAGCTGTCTTCGGGCGAGAGGCGGGGTACACCCTGGACTTGTCGCCAGCCAATCACAGGGCACATATAGACAAACAACCATTCACACTCACATTCATACCTATGGACAATTTGGAGTCGCCAATTAACCGAGCATGTTTTTGGAATGTGGGAGGAAACCAGAGTACCCAGAGATGGCCAAGGGTGGAATTGAAAACGGGTCTTCTAGCTGTGAGGCCTGCGTGCTAACCACTCGTCCACTGTGCAGCCTGAAAGTGACATTTTTCAAGCTATCACCCATCGGGGTATTGAAGTACAGAAAATGTGATCAGTCCCATACAATTAAACTGCATAGAGTGCCTTTGAGCAAAGTGTTGGGGCGTGAGACCCCATTTACATTCAACTGTGCATACACACTCTTTTATTTGGCACAGTTAATAGTGGGGGCGTCACCTGATGGGGGCTTACCCCTGGATTTAACCACAGCAATGGTCTTGCTCTTGGACTTCAGACCGAAAACCCACTGAGTTTTGCCCCCCACCCTTCACTTTCTTAGAGAAAGAACCAGTTAAAAGCACCAGACCTAAAAGGGTTGCGCTCTACCTCAGAAGTTTCACTCTATTTCTCTTTTGTTCCATTTGTATGCTGCTTTCAATGTGAACATGGCAAGCATTTTGATGTGAAATGTAAACATAGCAACCTTAAGTTCTTATTCCCCATGACAGCAGTAAAAACCAAACAAGTCTCAAAGCTGATGCTGTTCCAACATGTTCGTTATGTTTTTTCTTTCTTTGTTCCCTAACAATGCAAGATCTTGGCTTGCTGGTTGACATCAATGTTCACTGATGATGGTCTCCTTCATTTGAATGGCGGACTGGCCAACCCCCCCCCCCCCCACCACCCCTCCGACAGACTGAGAGCAGAGCAGCTGAAGTCATCCAAACCAGAGAAACAAACAGGTCCTTTCCTCCTTTCCTGACATGGCTTATCTTTCTCACTCCTACGCACACCAACATGCATAGACAAACCTAAACCCATTGAAATGAACAACACAAACAGGCACCAGAATCTAGTGCTGGGGTTAAAGACACCACTTATTGTTTCTATTGTGAGTTGTGGTAATATTGTGAAGGTAAAAAAAGCACTATTCAATAGTGGTT